>NC_138768.1:320095775-321428275 GCF_965119305.1 Pelophylax lessonae | reverse complement strand
CACTGCTACCAGCAGTCAGCGCAAGTCATCACCCAGACTCCCTAAGGGGAGAAGTAGGAAAGAGCTTACAGACAAAAAGGTTTAAGTAGTTTGCCCCAAAAAGGCAAAAAGGAGGGCCAAGATCCTGGAAAAAGTAAGGAAACCCCCCCTGTCATCAGCTCAAAGTAAGGGTCAGGTGGGCCAGCCATATCCAGAAGAGAATGCTGCTGGCCCACAGGCCATCCAGCAAGAAAACAAGCAACTATTTTGCTGTTTCCTAGGACAGCAGCAGGTACACTTACAGAAGCTTAGGGGACAGGTATAACAACTGTTGAGGAGTCTGAACTTTGAAACCCAAAACCCGAGTCCATAATGTGCCTATCTACGAAACAGCAAACAAATTTTCCATCACACATGTTCCTGTAGTAGGCTGAAAAGTGGGTGGGTGCTGCAGCAACTACCAGCTAAAAACATGCAAGATCCCAGATGAACTTACATATTTCCAGGACACCAGGGTTCTTCAAATAATGTTCAAATGTTCTAATCAAGGTGAAAGAGTGAAACGTTTTGGGGTCAGACAAAACCCCTTTGTCAGGCAATTGACACTTTGAAGACCCCTGGCATGCTGGCAATATGAATGTTTAACTACAAAACAGGGCACAACAGGAAAAGACTCACTGGCTCCAGGTCTTAGTTTGGGCTTCTTCTCCTTCCTCAAAATTCCCGATATTGAAGTGGTGCGGAGTTCCCCCACACTGTGCTTCCCAGAATTACATCATCGCAGTCGGCCAGAAGCAATGCGCCACACTACCAAACCGAGGCCTGGGCCACACATTGCCTTCTAGATCACTAGCCTTGGTCTCTGACACCACCACCATGAGACACAGAGTAGCACTCACAATTAGCCTGGGAAAATTAGGACAGGGCATGAACCCCCTGGATGCAGCAGGAAGTCCATGGAACCAGAGGCCCTTGAGCATCAGAAGGGGAGGCCACTGACCTAGCAGTTATATGAGCGGATGAAAACAAAATGTTCTGCTGCTCCTGGACAGCATTAAACACAATCTAAACTGGGAGATTGGGGGGGGGGGGGGGCTGTACGGAAGTGTTTTTTCACTGTTCAGCTTGTGCTTCCCGTAGAGAGAGGAACCCATCCTCTCTCAGGTTGCTGCCCTGGAAAATGATTAGGGAAACTACTCTTGCTCCAGTGACAAGTCAAAATTGTGTATTTTGTCTCCCTTTTAGTCCCAGGGGGAGTGAACATCAGAGAGGACAACTCTACCTAGTTGGGTCACAAAATCAATACAAATCTGACAAGGGATCTAATCCTTCCCAACTTCACCAAACACTAAAATAAAAGCTTGAATTTAAATACTTTTGAAGTTTTTCTCTAACAGGCTACAGCTAAAAAATTTGGTTTTACTGTAGCCAATACCAGCCTTGTAATCACAAAGTGTGGCAATGCATAGTAAGCACTAGAGCTTCACAATTCTGGATAAAATGAGAATCACAATTTATTTGCTTAGAATAAAGATCACGATTCTCAACGTAACATCATCTTTCACATTTTACAAAAAAATGGGTAAAGTGTATTTTTCCCCCAAAAAATTGTGTTTGAAAGACCGCTGCGCAAATACAGTGTGACATAAAATACTGCAACGATCCCCATTTTATTCTCTAGGGTCTCTGCTAAAAAATATATGTATATATAATATTTGGTTAATTTTCTAGTAAAGAATACTGATTTTAACTTGTAAGCAACAAGTTTTAGAAAAAGGCTCAGTCTTTAACCACTTCTAGACTGGAAGGTTTTCCCCCTTGATTTAATGACCAGGCCATTTTTTGTGATTCGGCAGTGCGTTACTTTAACTGACAATTGCGCGGTCATGCGACGCTGTACCCAAATTAAATTGATGTCCTTTTTTTAACACAAATAGCACTTTCTTTTGGTGGTATTTAATCACCTTCTGCTATATATTTTTGGTAAAAAAAACCCCAATAAGCGTATATTGATTGGTTTGAGCAAAAGTTATACAAACTAAGGGAAAGATTTATGTCATTTTTATTTTTTTTTACTAGTAATGGCGGCGATCAGCGATTTTTAGAGGGACTGCAATATTGCGTTGGACAGATGAGACACCTGACATTTTTGCCACTTTTGGGGGGGGGGGGGGACCAGTGACATTACTACAGTAATCAGTGCTAAAAATATGCACTGTTACTGTACTGACACTGGCAGGGAAGGGGTTAACATCAAGGCGATCAAAGGGTTAAATGTGTCCCTAGGGGTTGCTTTCTAACTGTGTGGGGGATGGACTTATGGAATGAACACAGGGACCCGTGTTCTTAAATAGGAGGGACACAGGAGCCCTGTGTTCATTGCTGACAGAACGACGATCGTGGGTGCCTGGCAGCAATCGCGGCCATTGGACCCGCAGATCAGCTTCCACTGTTGCAAATGGGCGTGCGTGCCCCCACTCGCGGTCCCGCGAAGCGACGTATAGTTATGTCGTTTCGCGTGAGAGAGCCGACCTGCCGCAGTAGATGTACTGCTGGCAGTCAGCAAGTAGTTAAGAGGTTAAACTGACCTCTTTTACAGATGGGAATTCATTCTTTTGATCTAAAAGAACAAAATGATACATTGTAAAACATTGTGTTTATAGTTATCTCGCAGCCTTAACAATGTTGATAAACATTTGCTGGAGGCTCTTTTTTTTCCAACAGCTGTGAGTGAGCAGAGAACAGCTCTGTATGAATCGAGGAAATGCCGTCTTAGGATCGTGGCGGGGGGGGTTAATCGAGATCGCAATTTTTTAACATTAATCGTGCAGCTCTAGTAAGCACATAGATTATTCTATGGCTTTTCATTAGTAGCTGTGTTAGTGCACTTGGGTTAATGAATTAAAAAAAAAAAAAATATGCTGGAGGCTTTGATTGCTAACATCTCATTCTGTTAATGCTAGTTGCTTGGCTGTTATGTTGACACTCTGACCTCACAAATAAAAACTTTTGACTTTACTGTAACTTTCCTGATATGCATACAGTATTTGTTCTTGGTCGGTGACCATGAAAAGTACTAAAGCCAGAGGTTCAGCCAAGTAACAAGCCATTTTCAGAAGGAGGTCAATAATAGTAGCCTGCATATTTCTTGTATAAGGTTTACTTAGTCTGAATGACTTAATGATACCTAATATATATATATATATATATATATATATATATATATATATATATATATATAGTTTATCACACTGCAATACTAAACCTTTTACCAAGCACCTCACCTTTGGAAAGTAACTGAAAACTCTGGAAATGACATCAGTCTGGGTGAGCCCCAGCTTCTCCGCCAGTTCTTCTAGTCCTACACGAGAACATACCCCCTCCAGACAGAGATCAATCAACCCCTGGACACTGTCAAATGAGAACCTTTGAAGGACAAGGGAAATGTCATTATTGTGTTCACTCTTGACATCACCATAATACAATACTTATATCATTCATAGATCATTCATCCGTATGAGAAACCTTATAAATGCGTAAGGGTTTCTGCAGCAACCATTTAAGCTGGGTTCGAACTGTTTTTAGAAGAGGGTTTTTCCGCATCCAATTCGCATGTCAGGAGATTGTGACCGGCTCTCTATTTTACTCGGCAGCCAACGGCGCCAGTTTAAAAAAATCCAAAGTATTCAAAAACGCTGATCTTGGCGTTTTGAATACTATGAAGTGCAGAGCAGTAGTTTGGTAGCTTGGTGAATAACTGGTGCTGAATTGTGGGGAGATGAGTGGAATTTATGCTCTCATAAGGGAAAGCACCAAGTATGTCTTAGGGCTCTGGGGGACTACAGTATAGGTAAGTGGAGGAATCGTATTTAGGGTACCTTCTACAACTATTGCAGCTTAAAACAAATGCTATTTTTTACCAATCCAAATCAGTAGCATCTAACTTTTTTAAAACACTGTATGTAGGTTTCTGCTTCAAAACTATTTTGTAGCCAGTGCATCTATTAATATTCTCCAGCATACATCCAGTCTAATACAAGTTTAATCTGTCAATATCTTAACCACTTCTGGACCGGAAGGATTTACCCCCTTAATGACCAGGCCATTTCTTGCGATACGGCACTGCGTTATTTTAACTAAAAATTGCGCGGTCGTGCGACGCTGTACCCTAAAAAATGTATGTCCTTTTTGACCCACAAATAGAGCTTTCTTCTGGTGGTATTTGATCACCTCTGCGATTTTTATTTTTTGCGCTATAAAGAAAAAAAGAGCGACAATTCTGAAAAAAAAAAATATTTTTTATTTTATGCTATACAAAACATTCCCAAAAAAAAAAAAAAAAAATAGAAATTAAAAAATAAAATGTTTTCATCATTTTAAGCCAATTTGTATTCTTCTACATATTATTTGTAAAAAAAATCCCTAGAAGTGTATATTGATTGGTTTGCACAAGAATTATCGGGTCTACAAACTAGGGAAAAGATTTATGTCATTTCTATTTATATTTTAACTAGTAATGGCGGCGATCAGTGATTTTTAGTGGGACTGCGACATTGCAGCAGACAGATTGGACACCTAACGGACATTTTTGCCAGTTTTGGGGGGGGGGGGGGGACCAGTGACATGACCACAGTACCCAGTGCTAAAAATATGCACTGTTACTGTACTGACACTGGCAGGGAAGGGGTTAACACCAGGGGCAATCAAAGGGTTAAATGTGTCCCTAGGGGGTGCTTTCTAACTGTGTGGGGGATGGGCTTGCTGACAACACAGAGACCTGTGTTCCTAAATAAGAGGAACACAGGATCCCCAGGTTCATAACTGACAGAACAGCGGTCTGCCGTGTTTACAATGGCAGACCGCCGTTCTTCTGTCTTCACAGGGAGCGATCGCGGCCGCTGGACCTGTTGACTAGCTTGCCCTGTGGTGAATGGGCGCGTGCCCCCCCTAGCCGTCCCCGCGAAGCGACGTACAGGTAAAACTACGGTGGCTGGTCAGCAATCGGTTAAGCAATGTGTTATCTGGTAACAGACTTTTCAGTACAGACATGACTCACCCAGCCTTCCGCAGGATTTTTCCCAGTTCCCAAAATTTAGGGTCCAATGGCACTTTTAGGTGTCCTAGAGGTGTTACTGGTGTATCTCCCATCAACTCATATTCTGTTGCTGGTTTGCCAAGAGCTCTGAAATTAAAATCACATAAATTGTTTCATCATGCATCAAATACAGATGGTAAACCAGAATGGCAATTATAATGATGAGATGGTTCTATTGGTTATAAAGGTACTGGTAAATTATACTATATGACAGATGTACCCATAGCCATCTAATTTTCACTCTGTTTTAATTCAAACTTTTTTCTTTGTAAGCTCAGTAAAGAACAGTCTTGTAAGCTCAGTAAAGAACGGCCTTGTAAGCTCAGTAAAGAACGGCTTTATCATGCAACGGACAATGGGGAGTTTTTTTCTGCTTGTGAACACCAACACCATGGCCATACTCTCACCAATTATCACTAGCAATGATAGGATGGATGTGGTGCAATGCTAACAAAAATTATGCAGCGTATGTACAAGTGCATCTCAAAAAATAAAATAACATCAAAAACTTAATTTCAGTGGTTCAACTCAAAAAGTGAAACTTATATTATATAGGAATCATTACTCATGGAGTAATATATTTCAGGCATTTTTTTTTTTTTTTTGAGGATTATGGCTTACAGCTAGTGAAAACCCCAAATTCATCTCAGAAAATTAGAATATTGTAAAAAAAGTTCAATATTGTAGTCTATCTAGACAGCTAATTAACCCAACACACCTGTAAGGGTTTCCTGAGCCTTTAAATGGTCTCTCAGTGTGGTTCAGGAGGTTACACAATCATGGGGAAGACTGCTGACTTGACAGTTGTCCAAAAGACAGTCATTGACACCCTCCACAAGGAGGCTAAGTCACAAAAGGTCTTTGATTTTCATGATTTCATTTTCTAGCAGGATTTGGCACCTGCCCACACTACCAAAAGTATCTGTACCTGGTTTAATGATCATGGTATCCCTGTGCTTGATTGGCCAGCAAACTCGCCTGACCTAAACCCCATAGAGAATTTGTGGGGTTTTGTCAAGAGGAAGATGAGAGACACCAGACCCAACAACGCAGACGAGCTGAAGGCCAATATAAAAGCAACCTGGGCTTCCATAACACCTCAGCAGCGCCACAGCCCGATCACCTCCATGCCACACCACATTGATGCAGTAATTCATGCAAAATGAGCCCTGACCAAGCATTGAGTGCATACTATACTGTACATGGACATACTTTTTTTTAATAATGAAATGTTGGCTTATTGAAAACATTTTTTTTATTGGTCTTATGTAATATTATATTTTTCGGAGATACTGAATTTTGGGTTTTCACTAGCTGTATGCCATAATTATTAAAATGAAAAAATAAATGCTAGAAATATATCATTCTGTGTCAAACACATGTATATAAAATATACAGATTTTACTTTTTGAATGGGAATAAAATATTAACTTTTTGTTATTATTCTCATTTTTTGAGATGCACCTGTATATTGTTACTTTTATCCCAAGTCAAGTCCCCCAGGTTCACATTTTTTATTCACCACAGCCTTTCACTTCAAACTCACTTTGCCATAAACTTCTGCATGTTGCTGGCATATAATGCAGGATCTGATTTTTCTTCAGGACTTGGATTGTAAACTGGCAAGAACTAAAATAAAAAAATAAAAAATAATAAAAAAAAAATGGATTGGAGCACCTACATCTGTGGATAGAATCAGCTTAGAGAAAGCCAAAATAAGCAGCTGTACACTAATAGCCACAAAACAATATATTTCTTACCTCGATCTCCAAGTTAATGTAAAACTGGGACATTGTAAGCCAGAGGACCTTTAACCTGCAGAAAGAAGATGTATGGATAAATAAAAGGGAATAAAAAGAAACAAATAACAGATTTGTTAGGCTGGCTAGCTGGCTCTGATATGTCAAACATGTTCAAAGTTGACTAATAAATCATCATACTTTGATAAGACTTAGAGGAGTACGTAACAATCCCAAGACTACTGTTGCATAAGCACTAGTACTTCTAATTTATTGTCAATATTAATTTTATGCCTCACTAGTTATTCAATTGTTAGCGAAAACTTACCTGTGACGAATCTTTAAAATTAAAACTTGCCTTCCCCAATGGCATCACTCCCTCGCTACCCAAACCAGTGAGCGATTGCTCCATTGTGGCAAAGGAGCAACTTCTATTAGGCTACGTTCACATGTTGGCGTATCGGATCGCGGGCAGAATCACCGGAAATCATTGCAAATCGCAGGACGCCTGTGCGTTGCCGTTGATTTGCAATGGCACCCCAAGCGCTGTGCGATGTTGCAACGATTTCCACCTGCCGAATCGCGGTAACATCGCGCAAACAAAATTGCGGGACGCATGGCGCCCCGAAGAAGCTCTTGTACCTTTTTTGGGCGTCATGCGACCCATGATGTTACCGCGATTCGGCAGGCGGAAATCGCGGCAACATCGCACAGCATTTGGGGTGCCATTGCAAATCAACGGCAACGCACAGGCGTCCCGCGATTTGCAATGATTTCCGGATCGTGGGCAGAATCGCAGGGATTCTGCCTGTGATCCGCTACGCCAATATGAACGTAGCCTTAGAGAAAGGGCAGGTACATTACAGGTATTCTGCAACACGTGAATCCCCAGGGGAAAAACTACCAGTGTGACATGGCCCATTAGGGATAAGCAGATCAAATCATCCACCATTTTTTGTCTCCATGCCATTCCAAAAGGCAGGAGTTTTGCTGTGAAATAAATCTGTTGACTTGACATTGCATCTAGGCGAGGGTCTCCTTCTCAGTATCAAATGTGAACACTCCCAGAAAAAGGTCTTTTTGATTGAACTCATGTAGACAGGCTATAAAGAGGGTATAAAGCGATGCTAAAAATCTTTCAGATTTTGTCATATGACTTTAAGACAAATTCCAATTTCTTAAAAGGGTAAGGGACTATTGACTTAATTCGGCCAATTGTCCACAGTAGCAGCTGAGCAAGATAGCCAATGGGGGACTATGGTGTCTGTGTGCAATAAGAGCAGCTTAGTTAGCAAACAAATTTAGGAGTCGAAAAAGAGGGTAAAATGCTAAGGTGGGGTCTAGAAAATTGTTTAAAAAAAAAAAAAAAAAAAAGTCTGACTCTGTACTTTTAGGGTCAGTTCACACCACAGAAATGTAGTCCAGATGAGTTCTGAATGAGTTTCTGCATGCGCGTTTTTGATACATTCCAGTGAGGTTTTTTTTTGTGCATTTTCAATGCGTTCCTTTCCTTTTTTTCCCATTCTGTTTTTCCCCCAAAATTCCCTGGGATTTTCTTGCAAGTTCCGGTCTGTTTTTCGTGCACTCAGGTGCATTTCCTTGCAAAAAAATGCAGCATGCTCTACTTTTGTTGACTGTACTGGAATGTAATACAATGGTGTGAACTTTGCCACTGAAATCCATGTAACCTTTTGTCCATTCATTTTTGATGCAGAAAAAAAAACAAAAACACACTGGACTGCATGTGGCATGAACTAGCCCCTAAAGCATACTGGACTGAAATTATAAAAGCCTACTTGGTGTTAGGTATGCTCTGAGAGGGATACAGGTTTAGCTAGGTCTTTCCTCTTTCCATAGCAAGGACTTTTTCAGCCCCTGCTCCAGGTCACCCATATCTAAACTGGGAATATCTTTCTACAGTATTTAAATATATCATTGTTTTTTTAAACTCCGGCTGCTACAGACAGAACAGACCATTCATGCCCGTATATTTCCTTTGTAGTCAGTCATTTCAGCCGTAAAGTAATTGAGTTAAATTATAAAGAAAGCTTGTCCAGTAGAGGAAATCAGGTGATCTTTCAAATATTTCACTTTGTGAACCTGGGAGTAAAGGACTTCTTTCATCACAATACTGTATCAAGTCTTTAACTGGGTATTGCGGTCTCTAAATCTGTTGAATATATCACTCAAAAAACATAATTTGGAAAAAAAATGTATTTCTTTTTCAGTTTTTTTTTTTTTTAGGTTTCACGCAAAACGAATTATAAAAACTGTGTTAAAAAAAACACACTCAAAAACTACCACAATTTTGATTACTTTTGATCAGCTTGATACCGGAATAAAAATAAAACTTGTGGATGGAAGATTGCTGTGAACTACTCAATTCCATTCAATCAGTTTTCATTCAAATGAAGACTGAAGTTCTGAAATTGCCAATTATTTGGTCAGCAATGAAGTGGGCTGGTAAATGCCTGTCAGGTTAGTCTGAGAGAACTCTGAGTTACTATTGGTCTGTTTGTGTCATTAGAGGCACACACTGTGAGCATACGTTGGGCAATGACTACGTAAACAGCTTTCTTAAAAAAAAAAAAATAATTATATTTATATATATATATATATATATATATATATATATATATATATATATATATATATATATATATATATATATATATATATATATATACACACACACATACACACACACACACACACATATATATATACATACACATACACAGTATATAAATATATTGCCCTCATATCTTACTTTACCATATATATTGTATTATATCCCAACAAATCAAAGCTTTAACTGGTTAAAAACATTTATAATCCATCCATATATCATCAAATTCATATAATAACAATATCCTCTAGGTGTGGAGACAACAGCAACAAAACTGCTCGCTTCTGGAATGTGAAATGATCAGTGATGAGGCAAGTAATAAATATAGAGTGTAATACAATCACTGAAAAGCAGTGGGAAAAAATTGTTTACTTACACGCCATTTCCTTTCCATGTCCAAATTGTTGCAGGCTGCGTATTGACAAGAAAATCAATTATTTAAAATAATTAAAACAAAATGAAAATGAGAAGAAGCAAAGAGGCTGTCATTTGGTTTTGTAAGGTTGTCACAATGCAGCCGGGAGGTAGGGGGTGGGCAGAGAGTTCTGGTGGAGACCTCTAACAAGTCGAGTCACCAAGAAACATAAGAAGCCACCGTGAGTTTCAGTTTATCAACAACCACACAATAATAAAATATCATTTTAGAGTACAGTTGGTCTTTAACAGTCTGATAAATTGCCCTGGATTTTCTGGCAAAGCACGCCTTTAGGCGCAAACTGGGCTAAACTACCGCCACCAGATATAACTGGCCAACACATAAGGGGTATTCCACTTATAGCTAACCAAAACTATTTCTACAGCTGACCAAAACTTGTCCTACTGCTATAGATGGATGTTAAAAGTGAAGAGTGGACTTCAAACAGAGCCTTAAGCCCCATTCACACGATCAGATTATCAAACGATCTGTCGTCTGTTTTTTTTGTGGCATGCTAGTCTGATGTGGAAAGTGAAGAGGTTACGAATTTTCCCATACGACAGAATTCTATTTTAGAAGTGATGTCATGTGTTGGATTGCTTTGTATGTGTTCTTTCGTCTCTGAGCATGCCTAGTCTTGCTCTTAAGATTTTTTTCAGTCGAAATCTGTACTAATGAGACGAAAATCGGACATTGTATTACGGACAACAAAAATTTTATAGCCTGCACATCAGGATTTTGTCACCCGAAAAGTCGGAGTTGCTGTCGAAAGCACCATACTAACAATCCGAAAATCGTCAGATCGGTCGTCAGGCGAATTTTCCCTACAGATTCCCTTATCGTGTGTACGGGCCTTTACTTTCAGCCCAATGTAGTTTCATCCCTATGAAGCACATCAACAGATCTTTTTCCAATGAAGTCTAGAGAGCAATTACCAAAATCTGAAGGCAACAAGGTTAGCAGCAAAAGGACCAGATCACTGGAATGATTTCGTGGAGCTGGACTGCCACATAAACACTGCAGTGGTAATTATATTTTATACCAAACCTATATACTCCATGCCAAATTTTCTTAACAGGAACAAGAATACTACTTTTACAATTTTAAAAAGAATTTAAAATGAGGTCACTCCAAGGATTCACAAAGAGTGTATAATATATAGAACATGCACACGCACTATAAAAATGATTTCAGATATTCCCAACAGCAAGGTTGACAGAATCAGTATATCCCCCCACTGTTTGTGAGGCTTAGGACTTGAACATAAATTTGAATCCATATTTATAATACTAAGCTTTTATGGTACAAATTTGGCTGTATGGCTGTCTCTCTCGTGTTTGCTTAGTATTTCCCATTAGAGACCTAAAACCGAGACGGTTCCAAGGATAGTCTGCAAGTGTACGGTACATGAAGCCATATGAGGTCTGGCAGGCACTGCTTATTAACTGTCTGATGCTGAAATGCAAATATTTTTTCCTAACTAAAGGGTTCTGTTATTTGACTCAGCTGTATGCTGGAGACAACATGTGTTATCCGTCATGACTTCATCGATCTGGATATTTATTCTGGGTCAGAGAATCAAAAACAACCAAAACCAGAGGATCAACAAGACAACCAGGCAATTGTCATTTAGGTCAACAAGGTCAGTAACAGCAACCCACAAATTTATAAAAACAACTATATTCTTTAAAGACCGATTACATTTTTTGCATAAGCCTTATACAACTGCTTTTTTTCCACATAGCACATATTGTATTTTTTTTTTTTTTGTAGATACCTAAAATAATTAACACTTGAAAATAGGAAAAACCTAACCCAAGCAATGTTACTCACTAGTTTGTTAGGATATCGCATTAGCACTGGCTGAACAGGCACTCCTGCCACAAAGGCACCTGAAGAACAACACAGGAGTAACTATAGTAAATACATAGTACGTACAGGAGAAATATTCTCATTGGGCAATGGTACGGTTAGCCCTCTTTTTACCTGGCTTAAATTTCAGTAACACTTGTCCATTACCATTTGTTCCCTCTGGGAAAAACAAAACCTAAAAAAAAATTTAAAACATGAAGGAACGGTTAAAGTGCCCATAACTTTAAATTACAAGCTGAGTTATGTAAAAGTTTATAAGCAAATATACATGTATTAAATCCTCAGAAACTACCGGTAATTTAAAATATCATCTGTTTTTTCACTGGATGGATCATTGGCTTGCATGATCTATATGGTTTTTCAATTTCCTTATACACGAACTGGCCAGTTATTATGATAACTTTCATCAGTGATTTCCATTAACAGCTCAGTACCTTGATTGCATGAATACATCTAATTGGTTTCTAATGACCCATACACTTGACCATTGCTGATCAGATTGGATGTTAGCTCTGTGAATTTAGCTGAAAGTAAAGCACTTTAGTTCACTGTTGCTTCCATATCACATCCAACCTAACCAGCGCAGCATGGTATCATCAGGTCTATGAAATGTCTATTGTTCAGTTTGCTTCTGTCATTTAACCTGCTACACCATTTGGTTTATTTTAGTGAGACCCTGTTCACACTGGGGCGACCCGACTTTGCCGGGCGACCTGTGAAGTCGCGGTGCGCAGCTCGCACCGCGACCTCGGAGCGGCCGGCACGGACTTCATATCATTGAAGTCAATGCTGGTCGCTCCAGGTCGCCCCAAAGAAGCTCCGGACCCTTTTTCTAAGTCGGAGCGACTTGTGTCGCTCCTATTAGAACGGGTCCTGTGCTGCTCTATAGCAGGCGACCCACGGCGACTTGTCAGGCGACCAGGTCGCCCCAGTGTGAACGGGGTCTGTATGTATGTCCTTGTTGTGACCTATTGCCGATAGATGCGTTACATTTTGTATATATTTTTTCAATAAAGATATTCATTTTTTAGCCTATACGGCTTGGGTTTCCTTCCCAATCTTTTTCTAGCTTTCTTGCTACCATTCCTTTTGTTACAAGTTACAGTAAGAGCAGTATTTTATGCTAAAGTGGACATTCTATACATAAAAAATATTGACAATGATTACTTTTATAGGTTAACTGCACTCCCCACCCCCAGAGTGCAGAACATCTTGTAAAATACTTCCCTTCCTCTCTGCTCTCAAAATCGTTACTGTGAGGTCCTATCTGGCACTAAAAAGCCTTTGCCAAAAAATTGACTAGTCCACAGCAGCCACTTTTATTGCTGTAGATGAGCCATGGTGGCCTCTAACAAACCAGTGGAGAATGGCTCTTCCACAAGAATGAATAAGGGCATAGTGCCTGTGCACAATAGAAAGGGTTTCCTCTTGGGATGTATAATTTGCAAAGGCTGTGCTGTGAAGGTCTCAGGAGTGGGAGGAAGGCAATTATTTTACCAGGCTGACTGTGCTCAGGAGGCATCACTTTACTAAAGCTGTCTTTTGAAGCCTTTTTGATTTGAAAATCAAGCAGCATACACAGAGCAGTCAGTGAACTGCAACTTTATACACCTGCAGAAGCTGGCTATATATGGATAGAAATTCAAAATTCGATCCGTGTGTAGCCTCTCTACTCACCAGAAGCTGGTCGTTCAACAGCCTTCTGTTGAATGGTCATGCTTGATAATCAGCATTCGATAACCCCATACAGCCAATCAGCTGCAGTGCTGATCAGTGTATTCTGATGGGGGGTCCCATTGTCAAAATAAAAAGACACAGCAGAGAGAATTTTCTCCCTCCCTTGCCAACTTAAAGAAAGACAGAACATGGTTCTATAAAACTTGAATTGAACTGTAAATAGGTTTTTAATGGATAAACAATAGGATCATCTCTATGAGAGAGGAATTCGCACTCCACCTGTGGCCACTCCCCACGGGAGGTTGCTCGTCTCTTCACTTCCTCCACCACTTTTTTCCGTGATGCTGGATCATGTCGGGACACCATAATGGATTGATTGAATCGAAGTAGAGCTATGGAAAAGATCACAAAACTGTAGCAAACTCAGTTATACATAACAGTTCAAGGCCCCAAATCATATATCTTAAAATGCCTATAGAAAATGTAGGGGTCATGAACTCTGCTGCATACATTTATAGCTGTTTTAGTCTACATTTTCATTCTCGTGTCCAAATGTATGCATGTCATTTTTATTTTAGATTCACTGCAGCATAAGGCCTCATTCATATGGGCGTTTGTGGCCTGTACAGCATTATAGAGTCCTTTGATTAAGTAGCTGGAGCTGCATGCAGGCAGCCTATGTTACTCTATGGAGATGAAGAGGCTGTACAGACACAACCACACTTCCTAATTTGACAGCTGTGAAGGTGCGGCAGAGTGGATCCGGACAGAGTTGTGAAGCCGCCCCTGCGCGCCTGTCAAATTAGGATGTGCAGCTGTGTCCGTAAAGCTGCTATGTGCCCATAGAGCAGTGATGGCGAACCTATGGCACGCGTGCCACAGCTGGCACGCAGAGCCCTCTCTGTGGGCACGCGAGCAGTCTGGTGATCGCAGGTAGAGGGAGATCCATGAAGAGTCCAGGTATGTGGGGGCAGGAGCGCGGCAGCAAATAGCGGCGAGGCGTGGGAATCTATCTGCACAAGGCGCGTGAGTGGGCGGTCCCGCAGCCTTCGCGGGGTAGGTGAAGAGATAGGCCGGAGAGCCAGAGGAGGGAGAAAAAAAGCATCACTACCTCCTTGACCCCCGAAGAGGCAAGCAGCAGGCGCAGCATCCCAGGGCCGCCCAGAGCCTGAACTCCTCAAACCTCCTCTCTGCTAAAACACCAACAGTAAGACCAGGAGAACAGGCTGACTGGGAGGCCTGGAAGACGAGGACGGGTGGGAGGCACAGGCTACAAGGGAGCCTGCTAGAAGGAACAGAGCAGAGAGCACACAGAGACTGACATGGAAGGTACCAGACATGATTATACACAGACCTGCCTGCAGACAGAGACTGGGGGGGAGAGCAGCTACTGCAAATAGGGACAGAGCCAAGAGTCTCTCTCTCTCCCTCTCTCATCTCCCTCCTCACTCTCCTCTCTCTCTCAGCCCCTCCTGTATCTCTGAGCACCCCCCCCCCCCCCATCTCTCCCAGCCCCATTCTCTCTCTCTCTCTCTCTCAACGCACCATCTCTCAGTCCCCTTCTCTCTTACATGCCTCCCTCTCAGTTCCCCCTCTCTTTCTTACAACCCTCTCTCTCTCTCAGTCCCCCCTCTCTCTCAAAACCCCTGAAAAGTCTGAGCAGTGCTGGGTGTCACTGCTCACCCTGGGTATTTCAAAGTGCACAGGTGAGAGGGGAGCGAGCGCTGCACCTGCCGGGGAAGGCAGGACCTCCTAGAGGGGCCATTACTGTAGCAAGCAATGTGTAATCTCCTCCCAGAGATCAGACATATGGTGGGATGAGGAGTTCTGTCCCCCCCCCCCTCCTCCTGGATGCAGTCACATGACCTCGGGCACGTTGCTCTTGCACATGTTGCAGTTTGGGCACTCTGGCTCAAAAAGGTTCACCATCACTGCCATAGAGTAACATAGGCCACCTGCACAAAGCTCCAGGCTTCATAAACAAATGGCTTATTCATGCTGTGTGGGATCACAGCGCCTGGGTGAATGAGGCCTAATAGAGCACTAATAATAAAATACATTTTTACCATTAAAAGCTTGGCTTTTTTTTTGTATAGCATTATTTACGCACGTTTCATCCAAATATGCTGTGGGCCGATTATGAAAACCAGGGCGAAGCCCCAGGGCCAGGTAGCCAATGTGCACAACTAGCTGAACAAGGCAACTATTTGGGAGCATTTGTATTGCAGTTAGCATAAGCAAATACAGCCAGCTACTTAAAGCATATTACTTTACTAATTCGGGGCAAAGTGCCAAGACCCTCTAAATCCCACCTCCAGATCCCCTTATACTCACCTTCCCTGTACATCCTCACCACTCCATTTAGGTCTTTGTAAAGTGACTTGTACATAGGACTGAGCTCCTGTATGCTAGAATACAGTAATTTGTCAGCCTCCTATAAGAGTGTGTGGTCAGGATTAAAGAAAAGAGAAATATATGAATTCTAAAATCCTCACCCACTAGAGCAGTGATGGCGAACCTTGACACCCCAGATGTTTTGGAACTACATTTCCCATGATGATCAACTACACTCCTGAGTGCATGAGCATCATGGGATATATAGTTCCAAAACATCTGGGATGCCAAGTTTTGCCATCACTGCACTAAAGGATGTTACCCAACACTTAATCAAATATTTTTGGAATCCATGAACTGGATAAATCCAGTAAGGGTACGAATGGCAGAAAATGCTCCAGCAGGATGGTAAAAACTTATTGCCAAGTACATTACCTGTAGGGTTACCTAATCTTGGCCAGGGTCACAGATGGTGTGATGGTAGGGTCTGTAGCCACAACCAGTGCTTAATCAGTGTGCAGCTTCGCTGGTGGAAAACAAAACATCAGACTGGCCGAGGAGCAGTAGTAGACATTAGGTGGGACGGAGTCAGGTCAAGGGTCAATGCCAGAAAGACAGACCACCAAAGTACGGTACAGAGAGGTGAGGCCAGGAAAAAGGCAGAGACTGAGGTGGTGATGGTTAGAGTAGGGTCCGTTAATGATCACCAAGTTTAATCAGGATGTCCCTTCTGCATGTTCCACTAGAAGTTTACATGAAAAGCCACAGGGTTGTAATGTCTTAGGCCTGCTAGAGTTTTCAGAAACAAAACAAAGCTTTCTCCTATTTAAGTGGACACTGTTACACAATCAAGGTCAGTGCTTTTACCTGCGCTGCAAAATTTTCCATATTAGTAGGGAGTGGCTGGTTGTCACATAAGGATATCTAACCTAGATAAAGGATGTGTGCACACAGAGCAAGGGTGGAGGGGTATGCTCCTGGCCAATTTGGAAAAAGGCTCTCACTAGGTGTTTTCCTTTAGATTTACCAAAACCATATAATTTGGAGGTCAAAACTAAACACTTTCAATTCATATGCAACCAGGCAGGCCCTTTCACTACATAGTTGAAGGTAAATCTAAAGGAAATTGTGTAAGAAAACTATATAAATGTATGGCCAGCCTAACTGGCTCTTTACAAAGGGTGAAGACAAACTGCAGGGACTCTTTAGGACCACAATATCCAATTAGGATCCACTGCCTGCATGCCAACACAAGCTGGCTTGCCCAATTAAAGTATAACTAAAGGAAAAAACTGGATTTTTGACTTACCGTACAATCCTTGTCTCTTAAGTTCATTGACGGACGCAGTTCTCGCTGATCCATATCAGTAGGGTAATACTGCCCCCTACAGGAGTAGGACACTAGGCAGAAAAAAGTTCTGGCTACGCCTATGGGCAGTCCCGGAGGGTACACCCTCTCTCTTCCTGCATAGGATGTCAGTTTTGTATCAAAGCAGTATCAGAAAGTAACACCAACCCAATTAAAAATAGAGAAGCGGGTACTGCGTCCGTCAATGAACTTAAGAGAAAAGGATTTCACAGTAAGTCAAAAATCCTGTTTTCTCTATCGTTCATTGACGGACACAGTTCTCTGATCCATATCAGTAGGGACATCCCAAAGCAGTGCCATAAAATGAGGGGTGAGAACAACAGAAAAGAACAAGTCCCCAAGGCCAAATATAGCCGACCAGGCAACATAGGACTCATCAGAACAAAAGATTAGGCCCACCTGAAACAACCAGTAAACACCCTCAAGGAAGGTCAAAAGCCCTCCAAACAGCAGCCAGCTAAAAACCTTGTGGCTGAAAAGAGGCATCTGCTAATGCCTCAGAAAACCCCACCAAGGCCCCCCCCCCCGCACGATCGGTCATGCGCCGCAGAGGGCGCATTTGCCCAGCCCCCCCATGCGGCCTGCATACTAGGCTCCAGCCTCAGGTAGGCCCAAACCGTCCCCCATGTGGGAGGGGGGGTAGGGGGGGATCTCAACAGGACAGAGGGAAACCCAGGAGTGTGAGGGTCCGACCATCCCAGGGAGAGGGCCCGCGTCCACCCCAAAATCCACCAGGGAAGGGGGGGAATGTTTACTCACCATACCAGGAACACAGGCAGGCGCCATCTTTTGACAGGACTCCATGCCACCGGAGTAGGGGGGCTGTCGGCCAAATAGGAATGCTGCGACATAAGCCTAGACCCTGTCGTGTGCGTCCTGGCGAGACGTTTAACTCGCGGGGCCAGTCCCCGTCCAGTGGGACTTTGTTGTGGCTGACCAAACGCGCGGAGCTACGGTCTGCATGCGCTCGCTGGCCAGACTGGGGTGACCACAGTGGATATAGGGGTCCAGTTTCGCCCAGTCCGGCATAATTGCTTGAAGATCACACAGGAAAAAAAGTCCCAGAGAAGAAAAGGCTAGCTAAAAATATCTACATAAAAAAATACTTTATATGCCAGGACCAAAGATCCCAGCAAGGAACTAGGTCCTTACTCCTGACTAGTCAGATTAAAGTGGACATCCTTTGCAGGAAGAGAGAGGGTGGGACTGCCCAAAGGGGTAGCCAGAACTTTTTTTCTGCCTAGTGTCCTACTCCTGTAGGGGGCAGTATTACCCTACTGATATGGTTTAGAGAGGACTGTGTCCGTCAATGAACGATAGAGAAATATTTTTTTTAAGTTTTGGACTGAGTGGAAAAGGATTAGAACACCTGTCAGGATTCTGTTGCTGTCTGTGCCAGTTAGGAAGATTCACCCTCCTTATTATTCCCATTTACCATAATCACCCGCAAGTGAAACTAAATGGAAAAACCTAAATTCTTGGTTGTCTTCAAAACAGAAATAGTGGGGATAGCTTCCAAAGGAGAACTTTAGTTCTGGTGACAACCAGGGATTCCCTCACTTTAGAGGAGTTTTCTCTCATTTCCTGTTGTGGCTATGGGACAGGAAGAAGTGAAGGGAAATTTCCCCAATGGGACACAGATGGCAAAAATAAACCTTACAGGTTTAACCCTCCTTTACTCAATCCAAAATGAAAAAAAAAAAAAAAAATGTTGCCTTTAGTTCTACTTTAACTTAGTGTAAACATTTGCCAAAGCATGCAATTGTGCCACACAAGGAACATTCCCACATGCAGGTGCATGGCTGTCGAACCAATGCTGGCATTAGCTCTGCCCGCACTAATGAGAAAATGGTTATATCTAACCCAGCAGAATTTTTGTCCTAATCTCCTAAGAATCTGGCACAAAACAAAAAAAGATTTGACAAGAGTTAGGTTTAAAGTGAACCTCACCTAACCTAAAACATTTCAAAAGGCAATACCAGTGCCTAGTGGTGCCTGCAAAGTTTGGCGTTAGTCAATCCCTGTGTTTCTGTGGAGTCGTTTGGATTCTACTCCCAGTTTGAGCCCTCTGGGCAATTGCTGTTTATTTTCCTAGGAGGGCAAAAATGTATTGTTGACCATTTTAGACTGTTTAAAGCAGTAAATATTAAAAATAAAGAGGGCATGTTTAAAAGATAAGTTCACCTTTGTGAACATGTTCCAACCATTTTTAGGGTGGAACATGTAACAGGTTCCCACAATGCTGCAGCTGCTGCCCGATCCCTCCCACCTCCCTGTAACAGCAGTATGGGGAGAGGTTTCCGGTACTAGCTGTCACTTTTTGAAATTAGCGCGGCTGTGCAGGGCTCCGCCCATAAGGCCACGTCATTCATTTACACAGCTCTCTTTGAATGAACTACAAGCCCGACACCCTTTGCGACTGTCAGCTTGTAGTTCACAATGAACTACCACAGCGCTGTCAAGCACCGTGGTAGTTAATTTATTCTTCCTGGCTGGGTGGATCCACGTACACACACGCTACTGCGCATCCGGAGTTCGGCCATCTTTAGTGTGGGAAGCTGACCTGTTTATCATGTTTGAGCGTTTCTATATCATTATAAATGCAAGTGCAGGATTATCTGTTTTTTAATAAATTATACCAGTCCTCCGGTATTGCGCTATGTGGCGTTTACATCTTTTATATACCCACTGAATACGAATGAGGACCTGCAGTTCTACCTCCTGGAGTGTTTGTTTGTCTTCTGGGGCAATCGTGATGACATCTGAAACATAGAATCTGGAATAGAATTTGAGATCCAATTGAGCGAGTTTTGATCTCCCGAGTAAGGGTGATCACTGGCTTTCTAGTAAGCCTCCAATGTAAATTGAATGTTGGTGTTTCTCTTTTTGGAGTCTCTTTTCTCTGGACCTTATTTTGTCTCACTAGTTTAATATTTATATTTATTTGTTTTTGTATATGCAACATATATATGCACAGCGCCGCATGCTTGCCTGTATGGGATGTATGGGCACACTGACAGATCTGCAGGAGACCTGCATTGCACCAGCGATCTTCTGATCGCTGGTGCAATGCTTTACAGCATTTAACTGCAAAAATATTTGCATTTATTTTTTTTGTGATATTTATACATTAGGGCGTACGGCCATGTAGAATAAAATCTGCCTGTTATGGCTCTTGGGTGTTGCATCTAATTAGCCCATTAACATATATTGCAGAATATGTCATGCCTGGCTATTTATGAGCCACAACAAAAAGGATTTTATTCTAATGTACGGCCGTGTGAAAGAACTCTTTATTTGGTCCATGCAGAGCTTGATCCTCTTCTGTGTACACCCTGATTTTGTAAAACCAGAGCTGCCCAAACTAGTGCACAGATGTATAAGCAGAAAAGCAGGGAGATTTCCATAAGAGTTTATTAATTGGCTCACCTCCAATCACAGGGATGTTGAGGTTCTCCACTCGGGACACAACTGATGGGAGGTCACACACCACAGTAACAATGGGGTCAAAGAAGGTGGAGTGAGGGGCCACAACCAGCAGTGGGGCCTCAGAGCTGGAGGCGCGGCGGCCACGGATGGTGATCCAGTGGAAGCCACACATGAAGAACATAGTGCGGCTCAGTACGTAAATCAAGTGATGTAGAATGCTGTGTGCATAAGGGAAGAAGACACATGGAATGGGAAATGGAAATGGGAGAAATGGAAATAAATGAATGTGCTGTTCTGTATAACGATGACAAATACCTCTAAACATTATCATCACTTCTAAAGACTAGCTTTGGACTTACGTGCGCCTATGTCGTATTGACCGGCTCAGCTCTTCTTCTGTCATGCCAGTGACTCGAAGTGCAGCTATTGGCCACATTAGAAACAGAAAGATGGCAGCCAGTAGGAAACGCAAGGGGAATAGAATCGGACCCAGGACATAGAACTGTAAAAATACAAAAAGAAAAGGATATTGATATATGAGCAATAGCCATGTCATTAGGGAATGACTTACTAAAGGCAAAAAGACTGCACTTTGCAAGAGCAGTTGCACTCTTCATGGAGCTTAGCAAATGAGGGGAAGTTGCAAAGAATACCCAATATCATGCAAAGAAAACAAATAAACTGAATTTTTGCTTGCACATAAATGGATGATGGAAATAAGCAGAGCTTCCCCTCATTTATTAAGCTCTGGAGCAAATGCCCTTGCAAAGTGCAGTCTATTTGCCTTTAGCAAATCAACCCCATTGTCCTTTTATGTAGACCGGTTGATGTTTACATGATCTACTAATGTTACCCTTGATGATGCCACTAAGCAGTCCACTGACATCTTTCTTACCATAAGCATTTAAATTGTAAAGGGTAAACAGCAAGGGAAGAACTAAGGAAGCCAGACAGACTCAGTAACAGAGAACATTTCCTTTAGAAAATATATAAAACTATATAGGAGATTACAGGAGCATATCATGTCTCCATTAAAGCAAAAGGCCACGTGCCAATTGGTTCTCAAGGGGTCATGAGACCCAAGTATACATTATGCTTTAACAGCAGTAAGATCAATAATCCTCACATTACACAAGATTCTATTTGAAACAAGGATCATTTCCCCAGTGAGGTAATCTTTATATGCCTTACATAAATTGCAACAACACAAACTTGTTTAAAATAGGTTATGATATAACCCACTCCGCTTTACAATGACATTTTATATCTTGCAGTATTACTGGTCAAATATAAACATACAGACATTAGTGTTGTGTGTAACATGTCTGCAATATTTTATTGAATAATAAAAAAAATAAAAAATCGGATTTATCCATCTCCTTTGATGAAGTCTGCTTTTTCCTAAACCAGACACCCATTAAAAGACTGTTTAGTGACGTTAAAATGAATTGATGGGATAAATAATGATGAAGAGGAGGATGTGGCTTCCTACATAGGAAGTGCTGCTTATAGATCAATATAAACATCCTGTTAAATGGATTTCTGGGTCCAAAGCCAGAACATCATGAGACCTAGACACAAGATCAGTCAAGAGCTGTACCACTAAACAAACAGCTGGCTCATTTCTCAATCCTGCAGCACCTTAGCCAGATTGTGCAGGGACAGAGGAAAAAACAGTAGGCTCCTATTTTGTAAGGCCCTTTTTGCAATTGGGCGGACTTCGTCAAGCGGATCTGCCTGCTAAATGAGGAATCTCTCCACTGATCCTCGCCGAGCAGGCGGATGACAGGTCAGAGTCACAGCCCGCTGTTCTCTTTGGGGCTGTCAGATGTAATTGGACCGCCTGTCCGTTTCTATCCAATCTAAACGGCCAGACAGATGGGAGACGGATCCCCATCCGTCTGCTTTTAGCGGACAGGATGGGATCAATTGCCGACGGATATCAGCGAATGGTCCGATCAGGTCCGCCTGAAAAACTGACAGGTGGATCCGATTGGTCCATAAGGGGCTTTACAGTATATGCATTGAATCCCAAAACACTGTTTTAGTAACAAGAACGTCTGTATTTTTGTGAAATGGTATCATTAGGTTAAAGTGTATGTAAAGGCAAAACTTTTATTGTTTTTAAAGTTTTCATTCGTGTAGGGAAAGGTTAGACTCTGTCAAAATTCATTTTTGATCCCCACTGGGGATATTCATCCTCTTTATTTGTCCTAGTGACCACTGTAAAGGAGACAATAGTGATGGAAAATCCACAATGTTACGGCAGTCACCAAAACAATAGGTATGTTTGGTCTTCCAATAATGACACCTGTTTTTGTGACGACTGTCTAAGGGTCCTTTTCAGCCAAGCGAACTCCGTTTTGCTCAGCGGGGATCGATCTGCTGATCCCCCCTGAGCAGGCGGATGACAGGTCCATCTCCACTTACTTTGCAGAGACAGAGCGGTCAGATCCCCGCTCTCCTCTATGGGAGATCGGATGAAAATGGACCACCTGTCCGTTTTCATCCAATCCGATCCTCCAGATGGATGGAAAATAGCGTTTCCATGAACCACATCGGATCGGAGAGCAGCGGGTGTCAGCGGAGATGTCACCGCTGACATCCGCTGCTTCATGGGAGGTGCATGGAGAATCCAATCAGGTCGACCTGAAAAACTGACAGGCGAACCAGATTGGAAAGCCCGTGTGAAAGGAGCCTAAGGCCTCGTTTACACCAGCGGCCAGAGACAGTAAAAATATGTGGTTAGTTGCAGTGCGGTATTCCTACTCAAAATCCCTGTTTAGCTGCATTAAAAAAAAAACAGCCATTCAGGATAGGGATGCCAGCTCATCCCTTTAAGAGCCGGTTCACACTATGGCGATCCGACTTAGGGGGCGACCTGTGGAGTCGCGTGCAGCGCGACTTGCACGGACTTCATGAAATGAATGTCTATGCAAGTCGCTCCAGGTCGCCCCGAAGTAGTACAGGAACCTTTTTCTACTTGTGTCGCTCCTATTAGAACCGTTCCTGTATTACACAACGGACCGTGACTTGTCAGGCTGACAAGTCTCCTGACAAGTCGTACTAGTGTGAATCGGCACTAAACCAGGGCACACATTAATTACACAGGTTTTGCAGCTGATTAAGGTGGTAATTAAACTCACTTGGTGCTTTATGTGCCATTTTATCAGCCTCAGAACCAATGTAATTAATGTGTCCTGGATTAAAAGGAATGAGGTGGCAACCCTAATTCAGAAGGAGATCCATCAGGGATCAGTTTTCAGAGAGTGGTGCTCCTGTAAACATGCCCTAAACGGGGGGAAATCTCCTTCGTTTTCGGAAGATTTCTGCTCGCTTTTTTTGTGTGTCCGAGTCAGGAAATCATGAGAAATTGCTATAATGGCCAAAAAATATCTGAACGCAGAAAATATCTAGACAAAAAAACAAAAAAAAAACTTTAGCAGGTGCACTTAAAATGGTCAGTTTAAATGCAACAGTGCATATTGCCTAACACAAAGCTCTAAGGTGTGCTATAGGCACCATCCTATTATGTTGCTCACATACCAAAAATGTATAATTTCCCTCCCCCCACTGCTCAAAAAGTAGCACAGCCTCTTTAAAACACGTTCCAGATCACTTTTTTTTTTTCTTTAAGATGCTTATTATTTGTATTGCCAAAATTTTGGGAGTGATTCACCCTTTTGCTTTTTTTTTTTTTTTTTCCCTTTTGCCTAAGTTACCATGGGAACAAAAAGTGGTGGATATACAATACATGGATATTTATAAATAAAATCAGCAAAAGGGACGTTAATTACATTTACTGCAAAGTATCCTAAAGGCCCGTACACACGATAAGAAAATCTGTAGGGAAAATTTGTCCGACGACCGATCTGCCGATTTTCGGATTGTTAGTATGGTGCTTTTCGACAGCCAACTCCGACTTTTCGGCTGACAAAATCCTGATGTGCAGGCTATAAAATTTTTGTCCTCTGTCAACACATCCGATTTTCGTCTCATTAGTACAGATTTTGACGGGAAAAAATCTTATAAGCAAGACTAGGCATGCTCAGAGACGAAAGAACACATACAAGGCAATCCAACACATGACATCACTTCTGAAGTAGAATTCTGTCGTATGGGAAAGTTCGTATGAAAATAACCTCTTCACTTTCCACATCAGACCAGCATGCCACAAAAAACTGACGACAGATCTTTCGATAATCTGATCGTGTGTACGGGGCTTTATGCTGAAGCCAGCTGTCAGATCTTCAGTCTTCTGTCATCCCCCTCCCATACCCCGAAGCCATATATTCTTCCAGTGCTATGATAGATAATATGAGCACTGGATCTGTAATAAGCATGTGTGCGCTGGCTATGCCTGCCCTTTCTGCCCCCCCCCCTTCCATTTATAGAAGCTGCACTATATAACTTCCATGAATTAAAAGTGATCCACAAATAGAGAAAGGACGGATGAATGAAAGGTCCACCTCCCCCCATTCATAGAGCGTTTTTCATTCATATAGTACATCTTATATGAATGGAGGAGGAGAGTGGAAAGAGCGGGCATAGTCAGCAGTCTTGAGGAGTTCCTGTCACAATTCTTGCCCTGGTATTAACTCCCATAGCACTGGAAGAATATGGCTGCCTCCTTTACCCCTCCCGTCACATCAGGAAATCAAGGATTGGTTCAACCATAGGCATCCAGTGCAATGAACAGAGAGCAAGGAACTGACAGAACCGATCATTTTAGGTAGCGTAGTTTGTCATTCCATGGGTTTGTGCAATTTTAACCACTTCATCTCCGGAAGATTTATCCCCCCCTCAATAGAGCTTTCTTTTGGTTGTATTTGATCACCTCTGCAGTTTTTATTTTTTGCACTATAAAGCAAAAAAAGACCAAAAATTATGGGAAAAAAAAAAAAATTCAATTTTTACTTTCTGCTACAAAGTATATCCAATAAAAAAAGGTTAAAAAAAAATAATAATCATTTTTTGACTTACTGTAAAATCCATTTCTCTAATGTTCATTGACTGACACAGCTCCTTATCTTCTTGACCATTGGGTTATACAGGAGAAGGACACTAGGCAGGAAAAAGCCTGACTACGCCCATGAAGCAGTCCCAGGGGGTATACTGCCACTCTCAGCAATAGGCACTCAGTTTTGGTACAAGCAGTGTCAGTATAAAGCCAACTCCACAGAGGGGTGGGTGCTGTATCCATCAATGAACATCAGAGAAATGGATTTAATGGTAGGCCAAAAATCCCATTTTCTCTATCGTTCATTGACGGATACAGCTCCTGATCTTCTTGACCATTGTGATGTCCCAAAGCAGTGTCAAACATGAAGGGTGGGAACAGCAAGAAAAAGTTCCCAAGGCTAAACCGTAGCCAACCAGGTAACATGGAGCTCAACCATAAACAACTGGAGCTCACCTGAAAAAACAATACACCCTCAAGACGACCAGGGGGCCGCCTTGCAAACCTGCAGCACTGACGCCTGATGACGGAAGGCCCAAAAGGCACTAAGCGCCCGAGTAGAGTGTGCCTTAACAGGGAAAGGAGGAACCTGACCCTTAATTGAATAGGCCTGAATCACTGTCTGATCCATCTGGAAATAGTCACAGCAGAAGCAGCCAACCCTTTTCGAGGTCAATCCGTGAGTACAAATAAATAGTGAGTCTGACTTCCGAAAAGAATCTGTAGCTGCCAGGTACAACCTGATTGCCTTGCATTCCCTGGATGTGGTTCGGGCAATTTCCTTAGGATGTTTAGGCTTGGGACATAGGGAAGGCAACAAAATGTCCTCATTCAAATGGAAATCAGAGACGACCTTTGGAAGGAATGACGGACAGGGACGAAGAACCACCTTATCTCTGAACCACCAGGTAAGGTGTACGATAAGACAACACCGCCAGCTCCGACACCCTGCGCGCAGAATAGCCACCAAAAAGGCCACCTTCTGGGACAACGTAAGCAGGGGAACCTCCTGAAGACTTTAGAATGGAGGTTTCTAAAGGACTGACAGCACCAAATTGAGGTCCCATGGCTGCAAAGGAGACTGCATTGGAGGAGCCAAATGACGAACTCTCTGGATAAAGGTACGCACCAAGGAATGTGTGGCCAATGGGCGTGGAAAGAAAACCGATAAAGCCGAAACTTGCCCCTTGATGGTACTCAAGGCAAGGCGCTGCTCAACGCCGCGCTGGAGAAAAGCAACCCCGAGCCACTGAAAAGAAGCGAGGGTGAACCCCAAGAAAGTCACACCAAGCAATGTACGTCTTCCAAGTACGATGGTAGATCTTTCTAGAGGTAGATTTTCTAGCCTTTAACAGCGTAGGAATCACCAATTTAGAAAAACCTTGATCATTCAGCACCTGGCTTTCAACAGCCAAGCGGTTAAAGCCAGCGACTTTAAAGCAGGATGGAAGATTGGCCCTTGGGACAGCAGATATTCCCTGAGAGGAAGACTCCAAGAAGCGTCGGCGACCAGACGTACCAGACTGGCGTACCAAGACCGGCGAGGCCAGTCTGGAGCCACTAGAATGACCGGAATCCCATCTGCCTCAATCCTGCGCAGGAGTCTTGGCAGAAATTCGAGGGGGGGGGCGTAAATCAGACGATACTGGCTCCAAGGAACCACTAAGGGGTCGGCTAGAGGATCCAGAGACTGTGCCACAATCCTCTGTACCTTCCTGTTGAGACGAGAGGTCAACAGGTCCACCTCGGGAGTACCCTACAGGAGACACAACTGCCGAAACACCTCTGGATGAAGCGACCATTCCCCCTGGTCCAACGCCTGTCCACTGAGATATTTAGCTTGACAATTTTCTACCCCTGGAATGTGTACTGCAGAGAGGGCTGGAACGAATCGTTCTGCCCACCTTAGAATAGCGGCTACCTCCCGAGCCACCAGGGCACTTCTTGTGCCCCCTTGGTGATTAACATAGGCCACGGCCGTGGCCTTGTCTGATAAAATGCGTACTGGACACCCCTGAAGACAAATTGTCCAATGAACCAGACAAAGTCTGATCGCTCTGAGTACATTGATCAGCAGCCTGGACTCTGGAAGAGTCCAGGCCCCCTAAGCACAATCTGTGCCGAGGACACCTCCCCACCCGGACAAGCTGGCATCCGTGGTGACGACCGTCCAGTACAGGGGGGGAAAGGATTTTCCCTGACGAAGTGCCGGAAAACTAAGCCACCAGATCAAGGACCCTCTCGCTCCCCGGCTCAACAGGATCAGATTGTCTAGAGACTGAGGATTCTTGTCCCATTTCACCAGGATCTCTCTTTGCAGAGATCTCGTGTGGAACTATGCAAACGGAACCACCTCAAGCCTCAAAGGTAGACACCATCAGGCCCAGCACCCTCATGCATGCCCAGAGGGATGACCATCTGCTGGACTACAGAACCTAACTCCAATTTCTGGAGTTTTGCCAGAGGAAGAAACACTCTGGCTGAGGCCGAGTCCAGTGTCACACTCAGATAGTCCAGTCTTGTGGACAGAATCAGGAGCAGACTTCTGAAGGCTCAGAATCCAACCGAAAACCCTCAGAGTTCCCACAGTAATCTCCAAGTTGTCCATCAGAGCAGTTTGAGACACCGCTCGCAGAAGAAGATCGTCCAGATACCCCAGTACCACGATCCTCCGCTGACAAAACAATGCTAGTACCGGGGCGAACACTTTCGCGAAGACCCGAGGAGCGGAGGCGGGACCAAAAGGTAACGCCACAAACTCAAAATGCTCCTCACCCACGGCAAAGCGGAGGAAGCGCTGGTAACCGGCACATATTGGAATGTGAAGGTAGGCGTCCTTGATAACGATAGAAGTGAGAAAATCCCCCTGATGTATGGTCAAGAAGATAAGGAGCGGTGTCCGTCAATGAACGAAAGAGAAAATCTAATTTCTTTATCAATTTAGGCCAATATGTACAGTTATCTGCTACATATTTTTATGGTAAAAAAAAAATCCCCCTAAAAGCATATACTGTTTGGTTTGCACAAAAGTTATAGCATCTATAAACTATGGGATATAGTTTTGGAATTGTTGTTTCTTTTTTACTAGTATTGGGGGCAATCAGCCACTTATAGCAGGACTGCGATATTGCAGCGGACAAATCAGACATCTGACACTTTTTTGGGAACCAGTGACACCAATACAGTGTTCAGTGCTAAAAATACACATGGTCACTGTACTA
The DNA here is from genome assembly GCF_965119305.1 of Pelophylax lessonae. Taxonomy (NCBI): domain Eukaryota; kingdom Metazoa; phylum Chordata; class Amphibia; order Anura; family Ranidae; genus Pelophylax; species Pelophylax lessonae. The sequence goes on along the minus strand of NC_138768.1, from coordinate 321,399,556 downwards.
ATGACACTGTCTGGGTAGGGGTTAACATCAGGGGCGATCAAAGGGTTAACTGTGTGCCTGAACAGTGTTTTACTACGTGGGGGAGGTGCTTTTACTAATGGAAGGCATTGATCCATGTTCCTGCTTTGCAGGAACACAGGATCAATGCTTTCCATACTGACAGAACAGCAATCTACCTTGACTACATAGACAGACTGCTGTTCTGCCTGTATAACGAACGATCACAGACCTCTGGCAGCATGCAGTCTTATCCGATACCCGGAAATGCAGGATGAAGTCTATATACGTGATCCTAAACAACGCAGCCACCCTTTAGCAGTAAATATGCTATGGGGTGGTCGGCAAGTGGTTTAAGCGTGAGGTTTGGTATCTGTTTACTTGGCATTACATCCTCTTTAACATCTTACCAAAAAATGGGTACTATAATTTGCAACGCTAATTTACTAATCAATAACTTAACAATAAAAGGTTAAATCCTCTAACGTATGGTATTCTCAATAAACTTCAATATTACCACAATACCGGTCTCTGTGATATGCAACTACACATAGAATACATATCAAACTAAAATAAAAAAATAAATAAAATAGGACACTTGCAGGGTTGGTGGAAACCCCTCCTATAGATATTTGCCACGCAAATTAACTTAATTAGCCCGCTGTGGACACATGCAGCTTTCTGGATTCACGTACTGGGCTTTTTACTGACAGTTATTATTTTTGCTTCACTCTTTACAAAATTAAGACTTTTTAGTTGGGAGGTTCCCAAAATTATTGCACTTTTGATGTTTTGTTTGTTTGTTTAGATTGTTATACTGACTTGTTTATTATGTCGATTATGTTTAAGGCCCCTTTCACACACGCTGTCCGTTTGTCCGTTTTTCATCCATCCGTTGACGGATGAAAAACGGACATCAATGCATCTCTATGTAAAAACGGATGACAACGGATGAAAGACGGATAACAACTGACGAAAAACGGATAACAACTGATGAAAAATGGATGACAACTGAAGTAGTGTGAAAGGGGCCTTAGGTATTAATGTGAATTATTGCACTTGAAGTTAATTTGTATTGCAAATATCTATAGGAGGTTTTTCCACCATCACTGCTAAGTTATTATTTAGGTCTTATTTTTATTATGTGTATTTATGTACATGTGAAGTAACATATCACTTGGAATAAATTTTTATGGCAAATATCTATAGGAGGGGTTTCCACCATTCCCTACGCGATCGCTCCCAGTGGAGAGAGAACAGCGGTCTGCTGTTGTAAACACAGCAGACCGTTGTTCTCTCAGGAATCAGCACAGAGCGCCTGTGTTCCTCCTATTTAGGATCATGGGTCTCTGTGTTGATTCTGCAAGCCCACCCCCTCACAGTTAGAAGACACCCCCTAGGCATACACTTAACCCTTTGATCGCCCCTGGGTTAACCCCTCCCCTGCCATTGTCCTCATTACAGTAACAATGCATATTTTTAGCACTGATTACTGTAGTAATATCACTGGTCCCTCCAAAAATGTAAGTTAGGGGTCCGATCTGTCCACCGCAATGTCGCAGTCCCGCAAAAAAAAAAAAAAAGAAGAATTGCAGATCGATGTCATTATTAGTAAAAAATAAATAATTAAAAATGACAAATCTTTCCCTTAGTTTGTAGACGTGATAACTTTTGCGCAAACCAATCAAAATACGCTTATTGGTATTTTCTTTTACCAAAAAATATGTAGCAGAATACAAATTGGCCTAAAATGATGTAAAAATTAGATTTTTACATTTTTTTTTTATTGTGAATGTTATATAGTAGAATGTGAAAAATATATATTTTTTTTTTTTTCAGAATGGTCGCTCTTTTTTTGTTTATAGCACAAAAGAAAAAAAAAAAAAAAAAAAACGTGATCAAATACCACCAAAAAAAAAGCTCTATTTGTGGAGGAAAAAAAAAGGGACATCAATTTTATTTGGGTACAAAGTTGCACGACAGCGCAATTGTCAGTTAAAGTAACGCAGTGCCGAATTGCAAAAAATGGCCTGGTCATTAAGGGGGTAAAACCTTCCGGTCCTTAAGTGGTTAAATATCAATGGTAGATGGTATTGTGGTAATATTGAAGTTTATTGAGTATATAATACATTAGAGGGTTTCACCATTATTATTATTAAGTTATTGAATAGTAAGGTAGATCTGCACTTATTTTTATGGCATGGGAACACAACGGTGCTTAGCAGCAAGCCTTTTACTCACAATATTTTATTTTTTTTTTTATCCTCAGCAGTTTATTGCAAACAGCAGCGCAGTGATTACCCCTTATGTATTAGGAGTATCATATTGTGTTTGTGTGTACTAAAAATCATTAAAGTACATTTTTTCCCCCAAAAATTTGTGTTTGAAAAATCGCTGCGCAAATACTGTGTGACAAAAGAAATTTCAAAGCACCCACTAGTTTATTCTCTAAGGCCTCTGCTTTGAAAAGATATACAGTGTTTGGGGGTTCCAAGTATTTTTCTAGCAAAAGAAAAGAAAAAAAAAAAGATTTTTACATGTAGGAGAGGTCTGGCCTGGGTGGCAAGTGCTTAAGCGCCGGTTCACATACACGCGACGCTACTTCGCGGGGCGACCTCCGAGATCGCGGTGCGAGCCGCGACCTCGGAGCGGCCGCCACAGACTTCATAACATTGAAGTCTATGCGGTCGCCTCCTGGTCGCCCCAAAGAAGCTCCGGACCCTTTTTCTAAGTCGGAGCGACTTGTGTCGCTCCTATTAGAACGGGTCCGCAGCTTCCCTATGGGAGGCGACCTGCGGCGACCTGTGAGGCGACCAGGTCGCCTCACAGGTCGCCCTAGTGTGAACCGGGACCAAGTCTTATGCAAAACAGTAAAAGCAAATATTGCTATTAACCTCTTGCCGACCACCCACTGCAGTATTACTGCAGCAGGGCAGCTCGGCTGCGCAAAATCACGTAGTACTGTTTAGACACAGCGAGAGGCCTCCCGCGATCGTCAGTTAAACTGACAGAAGACCCGCCTGCTTATGTAAACAAAGCAGGTGTGTCTTCTGTCACACAGGTAGAGAGATTAGGAGTTTCAGCTAAGCTGAAACCTCGATTTCTCTGTGCCTGTCAAAGAACCCATCCCCCCAAACAGTTAGTAAGCATATTTAGGCACACATTAACCCCTTTGATCACCCCCAGTGTTAACCCCTTCCCTGCCAGTGTCATTTATACAGTAACAGTGCACAATGTTTAGCAATGATTACTGTAATAATGTCACTGGTCCCCAAAAGGTTTCAAAAATGCCAGTTAGGGGCCCCATCTGTCCACCGCAATGTCATAGTCCCGCTAAAAATCGCTGACTGCCACCATTACTAATAAAAACAAAAAATAAACAAAAATTCCAAAAATCTATTCCGTAGTTTGTAAATGCTATAACTTTTGCGCAAACCAATTAAAATAAGTTTTTTTGGGATTATTTTTACCAAAAATATGTAGCAGAATACAAATTGGCCTAAACTGAAAAAGAAATTAGATTTTTTAAAAAAAATTTTATTGGGAATATTTTCTAGCAGAAAGCAAAAAATATGGCGTTTCTTTCTAAATTGTCGCTCTTTTTTTGTTTATAGCGCAAAATCTAAAAACTGCAGAGGTGACCAAATACCACCAAAAGAAAGCTCCATTTGTGGGAAAAAAATAACATCAATTGTATTTGGGTACAGCATCACACAATTTTTCGTTAAAGTAACAGTGCCAAATCGCAAAAATGGCCTTGTCATTAAGGGGGTAAAACCTTCCGGAGCTGAAGTGGTTAAAACATTGCTGATTCAGAGTACAGTCACACCAGACAGTTTCAGTGGTCTGCAATGCAGGAAAAGGCATGGAGAAACGGAAATGTATTGAACCCATTTTGACTACCATGTGTGTAATGAAAAAATTCTGCATTTACCATTATTTGCATGCAAAAACACGTAAGAACATGCATTGCTATACGTCTCTCTGTGTGAGAGATTTGTCTTCTCAGCAAAAGTTTCAGGAGAAGATTACAGTTAGTATCAGTATTACTAAATCAATAAAGATTACCAGGCACATTACATACATACAGTGTGGTATAACTGGGGTAAGCTGCATGCTAAATTTAAAGCTGAACTCACATATAAACGACACAAATCAATGCAGCTCTGTAATCACTAATACATCATTAAATGTATTTATTAAATGGAAGCAGTGAAAGACTACTTGAATCTGACCTGGCATCAGCCTCTTACAATCCCTGTATATCAGGGCTAGATTGGGAGGAAGAAGCAACAGCAGAAGTACCCAAGCTGTGTGCTGAGAAGGGGCATGCTGACAGGAGGACAAAGCAGAGTGACAGAGTTGTGCTCATCGCTGTGCTGCTTTAAATTTCACTGCCCAGTCACAGGTTGGAGCAGGTCCAGGACAACCTGGGCTCAAAAGAAGTGGGTTGTATGAAGCTGGTCATCAGACCATGGGCATCTTGTGGCAGAAAAGAAGTATAGAATTAAAAAACTTTGTATTACCATCCACAAAAAAAAAAAAAAAAAGAAGGCTTTATTTACCAGGCAGCTAAAAGCCTTTAAGTCCCGGTTCACACTATTGGGATGAGGGAACACTGCGAATCTACTGCATGTTCCCGCATCGCATTCGCAAAACAAGCAGTTCACACTGCCATATGTGAATCGCTGGGGGTGTCAATTCAAAGTTAACAACACCCTCAGATCAGATCGCATATCGAAGTGCGATTTGACAGTTCGCACAGGAATCGGATCGCACTGGTGTGAACCACCAGGTGATCAGATTCTGCTGCGGACCCAAAAAAGGGTCCTGTGTGAGTTCACTGCGATTGCGGTGCGAATTCAGCCATACAAACTTTATGGTTGAATTTGCACTGCACAGACATCACATGTGATTTTAGGAGCAGTGTGCTTCGAATTACATGCGATGTCTGTGATCGCAGAAATGTGAACCGGCACATAAGGCTGAAACACCCTGATGCGTTTCAACAGCAGGCATTTTACAGTGCACATATGTGTTGCATGTGAACACATAATGCATAGGTTTTACATTGTGGTGCCATTTATTTAGCCTGCACAGCAATGAATTAAAGGAGAAGTACAGCCAAAGCTTCTCCTATGAGTCACAGGAGTGCACTTAGTTTTGCACTCCTGTGACCTGTTTTCAGCAGAGAGCCGGCTGAAGTCCGCTCTCTGCTTACATCACAGAAGTCAGTCCAGGCTCCGTGTCATCATGACAATGGAAGTCGGAACCTGCCAGGTGCCTGCACCAACACCCGCCTTACCCTCTCAGCGAGCCGCTGAGAGCCTAGGCCAGCCGCTCCCACCCCCTCCACAGCCCAGTGCTCCAGTGAGCTAGGAGGTGGCAGAGCGGAGAGTGGTGACTGACAGTCATCCGCTCTCTGCTCGGAGAGCTGTCAGAACCGAGTGATCGGCGGTGTTCAATTGATCGGTTCTCAGTGCAGAGGCGCCAAGGGACAGATGCAGGATCGGAGTAGTACTGCATCCACCTAGGTAAGTATGCATCTGGGGAAAAAAAAAAGCCATACTTCTCTTTTAAGGCCTTTTGCACATGATATTCCTGTTTACTTTTTCAAACTTTTTTTTTTTTTTTTTAGCATTTGCGCGTATAGTTTGAACCTATTCTCACGTTCTTTTTCTGCACAATATGAAAAAAAAAAAAAACATTTGCACGAGGTGTAAATTACTGACCAAAAAAGCAGAAATTGTTTTATTTATTTATTTTTTACTGAAGAATGCACGGCACTTGTTTACGCGCCTGTGTGCATAGGCACATTACAAGTAATGGGCTGTATTTTAGCTCAGTAAAAAAAAAAAAAAGTACTTTCAAGCTGCAATGTGCAAGGCCTAATTATACAGCACAACAAAATGCACACAGCATTGACAAAAGTGCTGCACCTGCAGTTTTTTGTGCACTAAGTTGCTCTTCCAGCCTTTTAAAAATGAATGGGCTGGCACGCCTTAATGCAAGAAAATGCTTTAGTGACATTCATGGATGTGACAAAATCCATTGCTTTCAATAGCCTGCTTACTCCAAAGCACTGTAAAGCATTAGAGAAAGGCCCTGCATGTTGCGTCTTCGGTGCATTGACCTGCTTTTACCATTCAAGTCATATAAGATTAAAGGCAGAGCCAATTGCATTTATAGTCATTGCTTATAAAAAAGATCAAATTAATTTAAATTAGTGACTAACTAGCTCTAGGAGCTTTTCTGAACTGGCAAGGGTGGAAATCTGATGTCACACAAGGCACAGCTCAGGAAGGAGAGCCAAGTGTAAATCAGTGGAGGTAATGGACATACCCTCTCTATACAAGGGAATAACATCTCTACATAGGGCAACCTGCTACAGGGCGGACGCACTGCACAGGATTACATATCTATACAAGTGATCCTGCACTTCCGGGTAGTGGGCGCAAGTGCATGCTTCCAGCGGTTCGCACCCACTGTGGTTCTACACATCGGAAGCCGATCAGCGGGTCCCGTGGACTCGATGTTCACCGGCACCCGCTGATCCTTCAGTACAGAGGCAGAACAGCAGTCGGCCTATGTAAACAAGGCAGACTGCCACTCTGTCAGTAAGGATGGCATAGTCGCAGAACACAGATCTATGCCTTCCTCTAGTAAAAAAAACACCTCCCACATCACACTAAAACACTAGCTAGGTACACAGGTAACCCTTTGATTGTCCCAGATGTTAACCCCTTCCCAGCCAGTGTCGTTAGTACAGTGACAGTGCATATTTTTAGCACTGATCACTGTATTCGGGTCACTGGTCCCCAAAAAAGTGTCAGTGTCCGATTTGTCAACCGCAACATCGCAGTCTCGCTATAAGTCGCTGATCGCCGCCAATACTAGGGACAAAAATAAATAAATAAAATAAATAATATTCCATAAATATATTTCATAGTTTGTAGATGTTATAACTTTTGCGCAAATCAATCAATATACGCTTATTGTGATTTTTTATTTTTACCAAAAATATGTAGCAGAATACATATTGACCTAAATTGAAGAAATTTGATTTGTTTACTGGATATGTTTTATAGCAAAAAGTAACAAATACAGATTTTTTTTTTCTTCTTCAAAATGGTCGGTCGTTTTTTGTTTATAGCGCAAAAGAAAAAAAAAAAAAAAAAACATAAATCAAATATCACCAAAAGAAAGCTCTATTTGAGGGGAAAAATAAAAAGGACAAAAATGTTATTTGGGTACAGTGTCGCACAACCACGCAATTGTCAGTTAAAATATCGCAGTGCCGTATTGCAAAAAATGGCCTGGTCACGAAGGTGGTAAATATTCAAGAGCTGAAGCCACCAATGATATTTTTTGGCTATCTGCAAGGGTAGCATTCTGACCACCACTATGTGCCGGTTCATACATATGCGTTGTCCGACATCGCATGCGATTCACACCGCACTGCTATGAAATTCACATGCGATGTCTGTGCATTGCGAATTCAGCCATACAGATTGTATTGGATGAATTTGCATTGCATTTGGACCAAAGTCGCACAGGACCCTTTTTTGGTCCGCACCAGAATCGGATTGCATGGGTGTTCACACCTATGCGATCTGATTCTTGTCCGATTTACCAGTTCGCACTGCGATATGTGAACTGATCTGGGGGTGTCGTTACCTTTGTATTGACACCCCCAGCGATTCGCATATGGCAGTGTGAACTGCCTGTAAGTCGAGTGCGATGCAGGAACCCGCAATGGATTCACAGGGCTCCCACATGGCATATGTGTGAACCGAGACTGAAAGGTGGCATTCTTCCCAATGACCATTAATATAAAAAGGAGGCAAAAGGTTAAAGTGTTAAATCACAAAAGTAAAATTTAGTCTGTATATGCAGTAAATCACGCTGGGTATACTGTGAAACCTAAGGGGTTATCCTCTTCATTGTGTAAAAAGGCTGTTTGATTCAGTCTTCCCTGATCCTCCCCTTCTTGCACAGTCCCCATTTCTCCTGACAGAACAGAGCCTTGGGGGCAAGCTGCACATGCTCAGTTTGGTGTGTATTGCTAGGTAGTTTTGTTTTTTTCTTGGGGAGGGTGAATGTGATCAGCACAGGGCCAATCAGCACTGTCCAGACAGAGGGTCAGGGGTCCTGCAGCCTCATAGGACAATCAGGGGAGAATGAAAACTCCTCCTACAAGCTTTATCCAGACACTGATTGAAGTCACAAGACTGCTTTAACTGCTGATGAGAAAAGGTTTTTAGCAGTTTATATTTACTAAAACAATTGCATTTCCATGTCCTGTGTACCAGATATAGTGAATGCAGGCTCCTGGGTTTAGTAACACTTTGAGGAAGGCTGATATAGATAGTATATGATCAGTAGCACTAATAAAATAAAACTACAGATGATGGGATGCTAGAAATAATCACATGCCTCTCTTTTCATGTCTGCCCAGAACTAAGCCATGACTCATGCTGACAACTAATTCATCTGGTTTTTTGGGTTTGCCAAGGAAACTCATTTGCACATTGAGAACAGGCAGGTATCAGGAGGAGGAGCAGAAATGTTGTACAGCACATTTGCCCAGATTTATAGCCTTGCCAGGCAACATACATTGCTTTTCTGGCTGCATCTAATTATTCTGTATGAGTAGATACACCCATCAAATTATGTTGGTGGGCTAGTTCCGGAGATCAGCTTATCTTCATAATGAAGGAGCTCCCATTTTTCAAAGACAAGGCAAACAAGATTGGAATTCTTAGATTAAAAAAAATAAATAAATGGTTATTACTAATAGAAAATAAGAGATATAAAGAGGAGTAGAGAAAGTTTTTTAGAGGAGTCATTGAACACCTGAAGATAATACGAAGGAATGAATTGTACAGACCAATCCACCACATACACTGGGGCCTTTGTTTCCTCATCCATGTTCAGTAAAGATTACAATAGTGGAATGCCGATGGATTACAAAGAATAAACTCTCATTTTTAGGGATTTCCTCTGAAAATGAGGAAAGCTAAAAGATCCCTGCTGAAGAAAACGCCTCCGTCATTAGCCACTTTAATTAGAAGAGGCTGAACCCAAAGATCCTATGAATGATGTCCATTCATTTGTAATGATTGACGTCAATAAGGAGCTGCATTAATGTGGGAACCACTTTGAAGGAAACCTCTGTTAAGAGAAATATGCAAGCTGTCGCAGCTTGCTTTGGCAACGCTGCATGCCTGGCACTCTCTGGTTTTAATACTTTAACTCACTGATCTGAAGCAGGCATAAGATAACCAAACTTGGGGTAAAGACGATCCTCCTGATATGCAATACTTGTTGTTGGTCAGTGACAGAACAAAAAAAAACACTTATGCTATTTGTCATGCGACTTTGGACATCAAACTTGCATGACAAGTCTCAGTCTATTCATTTCAATAGCACCCGTTCAAACTGGTGCGACTTAAAGTGATTGTAAAGTCTCGTTTTTTTTCCTATTAAAATAACAAACATGTCATACTTACCTGCTCTGTGCAGTGGTTTTGCACAGAGCAGTCCAGATCTTCCTCTTCTCAGATCTCTCTTCGCTGCTTCTGGCCCCTCCCTTATGTTGAGTGCCCCCACAGCAAGCAGCTTGCTATGGGGGCACCGGAGCCGCAGCTTCGTGTATCCATTTAGACATGAAGCAGTTGTTCGGCCCCACACCCCTCTCTCCTAATTAGCTGAGTTTGATTGACAGCAGCGGGAGTCAATGGCGCCGCTGCTGTGTCCCTGCCAATCAGGAAAGACTGGATGGCTGAAGCACACGTGGACGTCGCTGAATAGAGATGGGGCTCAGGTAAATATTATGGAGGCTGCTGCACACAGAAGGCTTTTTATTATAATGCATAGAAGATAAAAAAAGCCTTCTGACTTTACATCTCCTTGAGGCCCCTTTCACACTAGTGCGACTTGTCCCGCGATTTTGGACCGCAAAATCGCATGACAAGTCGTTTTCCATTATTTTCAATGAGCCCCATTCATATCAGTGCGTTTTGAAGTCGCACCGACTTCAAAGTAGTTCCTGCACTACTTTGGCACGATTTTAATGTGTTTTGAGGTATATAGCCCTGAGCCATTGCTCAAAGTCGCAACAAAGTCGCGTTGCAAAACCACGTTAAAAAAAAAAAAAAAAAAAAAAAAAAATCGCAATAAAATTGGGTCGCATAAGTGTGAAAGGGGCCTTAAAGTCACAGCAACTTTGAAAAGGTGCCTGCACTACTTTGTTGCAACCATTGATGCAACTTTGACCCAGAGAGTGTAAAGTAGGATCAAAGTCGCTCTCCAAAGTTGCACTGAAAATCGTGCGACCTTGGAGTCGCCCCAGCGTGAATTGAGCCTTATTGCATCGGATCAGCATCACAGTCAAGCACTTAACATTTTCATGAGAGAGGTTTCCTTAGACACATGAAACCAGTAAAGATTGATTGTCAAGTTATCTTACAGAACTGTGAAATTATTCATTTGTTTCTATATAGGGCTGACAGTAAACGGCGGTTCCTTTTTTTATATTTTTCTGGCTCATAGGTAATACATTTACCTTTCAATGCCCTTTCACTAAAAATCACATCACATGCAGCTCTGCATGCTGATATGAAATCATCTTACATTCATTTTTGCTTTTACTTACAATTACTGTTTTTTCACTCCTGGTTGAGTGAGGCTCTGGTGATTTAACCCTGGCCTCACAGATGCATCCTTGGAAGGCTACATCACCAGGGCCTATCCCCTCAGATGACATGCACTGTCACATGTTCCAGGCAGACCCAGAGTTCCAGGAAGTAAATGAGATGGATTCATCTGCCTTTAGTGAAAATTGTGAGATAAATGGGAAGGAAAAAAAATAATTAAGGTACGCAAAGAACACAAAGCCTGTAATTATCTATAAATATCAGTTTGAGAATTGCCATTAATAAACATTTATTAATAGTATTTGTAAACCTTTACATATACCCAGTGAAGTGAACAGCCTCGGACGATACACAGAGATGAAAAATCCTCCTACATAGGTTTTAGTTGCTTAGCTGCAGTCTTCTCTTCCCTACACCCCTTTGAAAAGTGTTAAAATCCTCCTTCGTCTATTAGTATCACAGAGGAGGGGGGCAGATAATTGGTTACAGTATGTGAGAGCTGATTGGTGAAAAGGAACACACCCCCCTCCACACAGCAGAAGAACTGTGTTGTGAATAGACAAGCTGCATGCTGAGCTCCCTCCCCAGCACAAATTTATCTCATGTGTCTGGAAAACTTGTCAAAAGTGACTTCTTCTGATAACAGAGAAACGAAGCACCAGAGGGAAACAACACTTAGAGCTTTGGAGAGAGACAAGTAAACACTGCAAATATATGTGCTTTGCTCAGATTTCATGACTGAGGTTTACAACTACTTCAACCACTTGCCTACTGGGCACTTTCATCCCCTTCCTGCCCAGGCCAATTTTCAGCTTTCAGCGCTGTCGCACTTTGAATAATAATTGCGCAATCATGCAACACGGCACCCCAAAAAAAATGTAATATTTTTTTTTGAGACAGACAGAGCTTTCTTTCGGTGGTAATCACCACTGGGTTTTGTTTTTGTTTTGTTTTTTTGCTAAACAAAACTAAAGACCGAAAATGTTTAAAAAGAAAAAAGGTTTTTTAGTTTCGGTTGTAAAATGTTGTAAATAGAAAATTCTCCTTTAGTCTCCGTTTCCACTACCGCGGCTATGAAGTTGTGCTACTTCTAGCGCGACTTCGTAGTGAAAGTAAACTGCGGCTTTCAGTGCGACTTGTCCCTCATTATAGAGGGAAGTCGCACTAAAGTCGACTCAAAAGTAGTGCACAAACTACTTTTGAAGTCGCCGCAATTGAAGTCGCGGCAGTGAAAACGGGCCCGATTGAAACGAATGGCTTTTGACTTGCTGTGCGACTTGACATGTGTCAAGTCGCACTAGTGGAAACCGGCCCTTACTGATGTGCGCCGATGAGGATGCACTGATATGCTGCTCTGATGGGCACCTATAGGCTGCTCTGATAATCAGGACACTGGATGTAGATGCCCCCAGTGTGGATTGCTGCTTATCGGCTCTCCTCTCGTGTGGTCAGTGGAGGAGAGGATTGCCGATAACCGGCAAATCCTGTTTACACTGTGATCAGCTGTGATTGAACACAGCTGGTCACGTGGTAAAGAGCTGCTGTGATTGGCACTTAACCCCGATCTGTAATCAGCTGTGTCCAAAGGATGCAGCAATCATAAATCACTGCCAATGCGCGCTGCAGGGGAAACGTGAGCATGGGAGGATGTCATATGTTCGAGCGCGCTGTAGCCATCATTCGGCTATAGTGCAGTCATGAGGGGGTAAAGGTGCCTTTGCTTTAACTTTTAAGATAAGGGTGAAGTTCCTCTTTAAGACACGGTTTGTAATAAGTATGCGGTATGTGAAGTCTGAATCTGCATACTCATCCCAAAATCTGTGTGTGTATATATGCAATCCATAAAATCAGCAGGACAGCATTGTAATTGGCATTTTCTAAGGTTGGCCATGGCAGCCTACATATTTCCTTCAGCAAAGACTTTGTTTTATGACATCAGCCTGCAGTCTAATTATCTCTAGTTTCGATGACCTTTACATAAAGACATTTTTCTTCATCAAGAAAGATTTTGTTTTAGGATTATAAGATTATATTCCAAATGTCCAAAATGAATAAAACCATGAGGGCCTCTGATTGTTCTCCAATAATCACTTTTCCATCTGACATACATGTGTTGTGTTGATTCCATGCACCCCTCCCCCTCTCTTCATAACACCATCATCCAGATCATAGAGCACTTAAACCCAGTAAAGGGTACCATGAAAAAGCCTAGACCAGCGATCCTCAAACTGCGGCCCTCCAGCTGTTGCAGAACTACACATCCCATGAGACAGTGTAAAACTCTGACATTCGCAGACATGACTAGGCATGATGGGAATTGTAGTTCCTGAACAACTGGAGGGCCATAGATTAAAGACCCCTGGCCTAGACCAAAGGATACTGATAAGGCACAGAGCAATAGAATGCCTGTTTGCTTTGATGGACTCTCAACTTCTGCAGAGCCTTGTAAAGGTCTTTTGGGAATCTTATACCCTTATCGGTCCTGGCTTTCGAAATCTGGCATTTGTCCCAGTACCTTAGGAGAAAATTCTCAGAAGCCTAGACAGTTTGCCAACATAAACTAAAAAAGGGAATGTATAGTCTTTCAAGTAGAAAGCAAATCAGCTCGATGCAAGTTATCTTCCTGCTCTGCAGCATTACACCATGGTTGTGCATTTCAGCTCTTTTCATAATGTGAAACTTTAGACTGAATGACCCATTAAAACAATGCCCTTCCTATGTGAGTGATATTTTAGCAAGTAACTACCAACAATTCCCCACTAGTGGCTAACCTACAAATTCTACATATAAAACAATTACAAAATATATAGAAAAGAAAGCTTGTAAAAAAAGTTAAAGCCATATAAAAATATACTAAGAAATAAACTGAGAACATGATCTCATTAAAAAAGCACTAGCAAAAAAAAAAAAAAAAAAAAGGAAGAAGGTTATGGCCCCTTTGCACAGTTGGACCCGTCTGTCTGTTTTTTGACCCATGGTTTCATGGATGAAAATGCACAACAATACACCCCAATGGATGGGCAGATGTAAATGGACTTGTGTCTGCATACATCCGCCCACCCCTGGGTCCATTCAGGTCCATCAGGCCAAACAGAAAAAGTTTAAATGTTTGGGTCTGCTTTTACTGAGAGGACCAGGAGGTGGGCCACCCACCAGTAGGGATTACATGGGTCGGTTTTTTCCATGGAGGGTCCTTATTAATAAACCTGTTCAATCACTGCCTTTACTGATGCTAATTTAGTATATATACTAATTTTCCAAATAACTTTTTATGTCACATTCAAATGCAGCCTAAGCTGTCCAGCAAAAAGGTAGCTGCCTTAGGCATTAAAAATGCCTATCCATTAGGGTCCTTTCACACGAACGATCTGATCAGATCCGCCTGTCAGTTTTTCAGGCAGACCTAATCAGATGCTCCATGCATCCCTGTGAGGCAGCGGATGTCAGCGGAGACATCTCTGCTGACACCCGCTGCTATCTGCTTCCGATCCTATCCATGAAATCCGGACAGATGGAAACCCTATTTTCCATCCGTCCAGCGGATTGGATCAAATGAGAATGGACAGGCGGTCTGTTCTCATCCGATCTCCCCATAGAGGACAGCGGGGATCTGACAGCTCCATCTCCGCACACAGAGTGGAGAAGACAGAGCTGTCATCCGCCAACTCAGCGGGGATCAGCGGATCAATCCCCGCTGAGCAGAAAGGACTTCGTCGGCAGATGCGGACCGTGTGAAAGGACCTTAACACAGATGGGTGCTTTTATCTACACCTGGTACCCAGTCTTTGGTCAAGGGTGCATGCAGCCCTTTGGCACTTACCGTGCTGCCCTCTGGGCCCATGAAGACAGTGATGGGGCTTTTTCCCTCACTTTGCTTCTGGTTAAACAGCTGTCTCCTGGACTGGAAGTGGGGGAAAATCTCTCTAAAAGAGCCCCAGACAGCAGCAGAAACCAAACAGTGGTTCAAACCTTTCCGTATCTGCTTTCTGAATGCATCATTTACATGTATAGCGACACCTAGTACGCGATTCGCCTCTTCCGGGGAGGGGGCACGCGCTGCCGACACCACAGCTATGCTGTAATTAGACACAGCAGAAGCCGATCAGTGGGTGCCAGCCAATGCATGTCCACCAGCACCCGCTGATCAGAGAAGAGAGACAGGGAACAGAGCCCTGCTCTTTCAGCAGGGATGTGATGGATTTCATTTTGCTGCAATGCAGGGAATAAAATCCATCAGATCCCTTAGTAAAAACAGGCCATATAGTGCACAAAAACACTGGTTAGGGCACACATTTAACCCTCTGATCGCCCTAGATGTTTAACCCCCTTTCCAGCCAGTGTCCTTAGTACAGTGACTGCATATTTTTGCCACTGATCACTGTATTAGTGTCACTGGTTCCCTCAATTAGTGTCAGACTCTCTCTACTGCAATATCGAAGTCCCGCTATAACTCGCTGATTGTCACCTTTGCTAGCATAAAAAAATCCAGTATATACTGTACACACATATATATATAAAATATGTGTGTGTGTATTATATAAATATATATATATATATATATATATATATATATATATATATATATATATATATATTATATATATATATACACACATATACACACACACACACACACACACACACACACACAGACAGACAGACACCATAGTTTGTAGACGCTATTACTTTTGCGCAAACCAATCAAACGCTTATTGGGTTTTTTGCTTTTTTTTTTTTTTTTTACCACATATATGTAGCAGAATACATATTGTCCTGAATTTATGAACAAATTTGATTTTTTTCATTGGATATATTTTATAGCAGAAAGTTTTTTCAAATTTCTTTATAACGCAAAAAATAAAAAACCCAGGAGGTGATCAAATACCGCAAACAGAAAGTTCAAATTGTGGGGGGGGGGGGCACAAATTTAATTTGGGTACAGCATTGCATGAATGCGCAATCATCAGTTAAAGTAATGCAGTGCCGTATTGCCGTATTGCAAAAATTGGCCTGGTCATGAAGGAGGGTAAATGTTCCAGGGGTCAAGTGGCTATTCTATCCAAAACTGGAAAAAAAAAAAAAAAAAAAAAAAAGTTTTGGCAGTACATAAACTTTATCTTTGTCTGTAATGACAAACACCTGTGCAATATCACATTGTGTAACCAGAAGCTCAGAGCTGCTACATGATCAGTAGTTTATCAGCCTTTTACAGCTATAGTATAATAAACAGGAAAAGTGATAAGCAATCAAGGGTTACTTATAGATGGATAAGAATTACTCTGCCTTGCTGTACATAAGGCAGGTGAATTAAAAAAAAAATACACAGAAGAAATGTGAAAAAAAAAAAAAAGAATTTGAAGTCAAATGTGATGGCCCTTTATGATAAAATACTCAGCATTAGTGACACACTTTGGCATCCTTTAAACTCATCTCTATAGAATTCTGAATTCCTGGCCCACAGCTCACTGCAGTTTAAATTAAAGAGGAGTTTGGAGGATACCTAAGCTTATTTCTCTTCAATATATACAGAAATATACCATACATAAAAAAAAAAAAAACTACCATTTTAAAATCTAAAAAAAGAAATACTAATGCAGTCACTGCAAATTAGGATTGGCAAAGTTATGCTAGAGGCATAATCCATAATTAAAAACAAACATGCTATACTTTTCTGCTCTGTGCAATGGTTTTGAACAGAACAAGCCCAATCCTCCTCTTCTCAGGTCCCCCACCAGCACTCCTGGCCCCTCTTCCCTGCTGAGTGACTATTCTCTACCAGGGGCACTCATGTGTGCTCGCTCCCGAGCCAGCCATCGTGTCTCAGCCCCGCCCCCCCAGCTCTCTCCTCACTGGCTGTGACCGACAGAAGCAGGAGCCAGTGGCTCCTGCCTCTTTGTCTCTTTGCGCTATAAACAAAAAAATTTTGAAAAAAAAAAATATTTTTCACATTCTGCTATATAACATTCCCAAAAAAAAATCAAATTTTTTAAACATTTTAGGCCAATTTGTTTTCTGCTACATATTTTTGGTTAAAAAAAAAGAAAAAAAACGCAATAAGCATATTTTGATTGGTTTGCGCAAAATTTATCTTGTCTACTAACTACGGGAAAGATTTATGTCATTTTTATTATTATTTATTTATTTTTTTTTTTTTTACTAGTAATGGCGGCAATCTGCGATTTTTAGCAGGACTGCGACATTGTGGTGGACAGATCGGACCCCTGACATTTTTGACACTTTTGGGGGGACCAGTGACATTACTACAGTAATCAGTGCTATAAATATGCACTGTTACTGTAATAATGACATTGGCGAGGAAGGGATAATCAAAGGGTTAAATGTATGCCTCATGCTTACTGACGTGGGGGGAGGGGGTTCTGTGTCACAGACAGAGATCCCAAGTTCAGCTATGCTGAATCCTGTGATATCTCCCTGTCTGTCACTGAGAAGATCCGCCTGCTTTGTTTACATTAACAGGCGGGTCTTCTCACACTTTCCTCGACGATCAGGGAAGAGAGGCATTGTCCCTTCTATTTCTGTATAAGGATGATGGCACTGTAATTATTTTATTTAAAAAAAAAAACAAAAAACAACTTCTAAAGTTCCTTTTTTCTAGTCAATATACAGCTGTCACATGACCCAGCTCTTTCACAACCTGCCTGCAGGGAAACAAACACGAGGAACCTCTAATCCCCTGCTGCTGGTCACATGTTGTTAAAAAAAAAAAAAAAAAAAAACACCTTTGGAATACAGTGTAAAATGTGTTTTAATTGGTCACACAAGTATATATTTGTGATTAAATCTTTATTATTTAGTGAAAATAACATGGTGTGGATGGATTTCTGCCAGTCACAGGCTGTGTCACGTCCCTTCAACCTGTGTCTTAGAATAGGAGGGTGGTAAAGCCTCCATCAATCTACATGTAATATTCTGCCCCTATTGTTTTTAGCTGGTTAGTGAACATGAAGGAGAGGAGTGAGGGAGTGGGCTGTCATTTACCACTGTGTATATACATCCACATGTGTGAGTCTATAGTCACAGGGGCTGCTCAGATGGGATAGGAAGGAAATGCTCAGCATAGAAACTCACTGAAAACTGAGCATGTGCAGAGTTTCCACAACAGCTACAAAATCCCTAGCTGAATTGGGGACATGAATAGAAGGTAGAGATAGAGAACAGCAGGATTAACCATTTTTTTTGCAGAATACAGAAAACGAATCTCATAGTGACTAAGTGAGTATGAACAGCATGTGATACACCATTTATTGATAGTTTTTTTTTTTATAATGTGGGTTTAGAGACATGTTAAATGTAAAAAACATTTTGCCTTTAGAACCACTTTAATATTAGGAGTGACAAGATGGTGCAACAAGGGATTTCTATTACAAAACTCTCCTAGGGTCAGTTTGTTTAAAAAGTTCCCAGCAATCCTAACAAACAGCTTTTAGCTTGTCAAACATTCATTTAGGAACAGCCTGGTAATGAAGAAGATCTGTAATGGAAATCTATTTATAGCACAATTCTGAGGATAGTACAAACAAATGACTGATCAGGTGATCTGCCTAGGGTAAAAGGGTGCTTGTGTGCTGCAGATTTACCGCAGATCGTATAGCCTCAAGGATCTGGATTTATAAATGCTTCTTTCTTCAGTGGGGCACTCATCCAAACAAATGCCTCTGCCAGGCACTGCAGCTTAATGCAAAGATCTGCAGAAAGTTAGGTGTACAGCAAATAATGTATAGATCAATGAGGCTAGCCAGCTATCAAATTATATATAGCTAGATCCATCTATGAGGATCTGTATACGCAGGATGGATATATATATATATATATATATATATATATATATATACACACACACACACACATATATACACACACATATATACACACACACACACGCGATCTCTCAGCAACCCAATTTCTGCTTGTCATGAACAGTATATACACTGTTATTTGTATAAAGGAGATGATAGATGCCAGAACTGCTCATGTTTCCGTGGTTACTAATTAGCAGTTAGTGTGGTTAGGCCTCTTACACAGACTCACAAACATTACTTCTTGTCACCAGGCGCTGGGACAAAAGCCATGCTAAAGGTGAACCAGATTTCTTTGGTAATACTGGTCAATCCTGGAAAAATAGAACCACTAAATATAACACATATTATAATATATATATATATATATATATATATATATATATATATATCTGATCATGGTTCTATTTTTCCAGGATTGACCAATCTGGTTCACCTTTAGCATGGCCATGATCACACACACACACATATACACACACATATATATATATATATATATATATATATATATATATATATATATATATATATATAACATTTTTGGGCCCGGGTGCAGAGCAGAGAAAGCGCATATAAACCAAAGAAGAGAGCGGCACTCATGGGTCTTGAAAGGTGAACGGACAATAATGGTTTAATCAAAGTTTCAACAAGGCACAAGCTCGTCTTCCTCAGGACCCAAGATCCTGAGGAAGACAAGCTTGTGCCTCGTCGAAACGTTGATGTATGATATGTATATACATACATACACTCACACAGTATCTCACAAAAGTGAGTACACCCCTCACATTTTTGTAAATATATTATTATATCTTTTCATGTGACAACACTGAAGAAATGACACTTTGCTACAATGAAAGTAGTGAGTGTACAGCTTGTATAACAGTGTACATTTTCTGTTCCCTCAAAATACCAAACACACAGCCACTAAGCCGCTGGCAACAAAAGTGAGTACACCCCTAATTGAAAGTGTCCAAATTGGGCCCAATTAGCCATTTTCCCTCCCCGGTGTCATGTGACTTGTTAGTGTTACAAGGTCTCGGGTGTGAATGGGGAGCAGGTGTGTTAAATTTGGTTTTATCGCGCTCTCTCTCTCTCTCATACTGGTCACTGGAAGTTCAACATGGCACCTCATGGCAAAGAACTCTCTGAGGATCTGAGAAAAGAATTGTTGCTCTACAAAAAGATGGCGAACCTTGGCACCCCAGAAGTTTTGAAGCTACATTTCCCATGATGCTCAACTACACTGCAGAGTGCATGAGCATCATGGGAAATGTAGTTCCAAAACATCTGGGGTGCCAAGGTTCGCCATCACGGGCCTAGGCTATAAGAAGATTGTCAAGACCCTGAATCTGAGCTGCAGCACTGTGGCCAAGACCATACAGCGGTTTAACAGAACTGGCTCCAATCAGAACAGGCCTTGCCATGGTCGACCAAAGAATTTGAGTGCACGTGCTCACCGTCATATCTAGAGGTTGACTAAGGGAAATAGACGTATGAGTGCTGCCAGCATTGCTGCAGAGGTTGACCATATGCCGAACACTGCATGAAATTGGTCTGCATGGCTGGGGTCCCAGAAGGAAGCCTCTTCTAAGGATGATGCACAAGAAAGATCACAATCAGTTTGCTGAACACAACCAAATAAGATAAACTTATTTGGTTTAGATAGTGTCAAGCGTGGGTGACGACAACCAGGTGAGGAATACCAAGACAAGTGTGTCTTGCCTACAGTCAGGCATGGTGGTGGGAGTGTCATGGTCTGGGGCTGCATGAGTGCTGCCGGCACTAAGGAGCTACAGTTCATTGAGGGAACCATAAATGCCAACATGTACTGTGACATACTGACGCAGAGCATGATCTCCTCCCTCCGGAGACTGGCTGCAGGGCAGTATTCCAACATGATAATGACCCCAAAACACACCTCCAAGACGAACACTGCCTTGCTAAAGAAGCTGAGGGTAAAAGTGATGGACTGGCCAAGCATGTCTCTATATCTAAACCCTATTGAGCATCTGTGGGGCATCCTCAAACGGAAGGTGGAGGAGCGCAAGGTCTCGAACATCCACCAGTTCTGTGAAGTCACCATGGAGAAGTGGAAGGTGACTCCAGTGGCAACCTGTGAAGCTCTGGTGAACTCCATGCCCAAAAGGGTTAAGGCAGTGCTGGAAAATAATGGTGGCCACACAAAATATTGACACTTTGGGTCCAATTTGGACATTTTCACTTAGGGGTGTACTCACTTTTTTTTGCCAGCAGTTTAGACATTAACGGCTGTGTGCTGAGTTATTTTGAGGGAACAGCAAATTTACACTGTTATATAAGCTGTACACTCACTACTTTACATTGTAGCAAAGTGTCATTTCTTCAGTTTTGTCACAGGAAAAGATATAATAAAATATTACAAAAATGTGAGGGGTGTACTCACTTAAGATACTGTGTAATATATAATATTATATATGCGCATGCATGTATGTATATATACACACTAAATCACCAAAAGTATTGTGACGCCTGCCTTTACACACACATAAACTTTAATGGCATCCCAGTCTTAGTCCCTAGGGTTCAATATTGAGTTGGCCCACCCTTTGCAGCTATAACAGCTTCAACTCTTCTGGGAAGGCTGTCCACAAGGTTTAGGAGTGCGTTTATGGGAATAATTTTACCAGAAGTGCATTTCTGAGGTCAGGCACTAATGTGGATGAGAAGGCTTGGCTCGCAGTCTCTGCTCTAATTCATCCCAAAGCTGTTCTATCGGTTTGAGGTCAGGACTCTGTGCAGGCCAGTCAACTTCCTCTACCCCAAAATCGCTCATTTATGTCTTTATGGACCTTGCTTTGTGCACTGGTGCGCAGTCATGTTGGAACAGAAAGGGGCCATCCCCAAACTGTTCCAACAAAGTTGGGAGCATGAAATTAATCAAAATTTCTGCTGACACCTTAAGAGTTCCCTTCACTGGAACTAAGGGACCAAGCCCAACCCCTAAAAAACAACCCCACACCATAATCACCCCTCCACCAAATGATTTGGACCAGTGCACAAATCAAGGTCCATAAAGACATGGATAAGCGAGTTTGGGGTGGAGGAACTTGACTGGCCTGCACAGAGAAATGACCTCAACCCAAAAGAACACCTTTGGGATGAATTAGAGAGGAGACTGTGAGCCAGGCCTTCTCGTCCAATATCAGTGCCTAACCTCACAAATGCACTTCTTGATGAATGGTCAAACATTCCCATAGACACACTCCTAAACCTTGTGGACAGCCTTCCCAGAGGAGTTGAAGCTGTTATAGCTGCAAAGGGTGGGCCAACTCAATATTGAACCCTACGGACCAAGACAGGGATGCCATTAAAGTGCATGTAAATGCAGGCGTCCCAATACTTTTGACAATATGGTACACACACACACCTTTCAGTTGTGTGAAAAACTCTGTGAATGGGATTTCAGCATAAATGTGATCAGACCACCACCTAAGTCACGATAATAAAGAGGATAAAGATGATAACAAGCAAACATGTCAGTATCTGAAACAATCTCAAAAGCATCACAAACACATTGTAAACAAATGTCAGAAGGGTAACTAATCTATATTTAGTAGTTTTTTTATTCTTTATTTATGTGCACTTGATTGCTTCTTGCTCCCATGTACACAAGCTCTAGCAACGCTATATCTTTACTGAACAAATGGTAAAGAGTCAAGGACCATATATGAATACTTTATATTTAGCAGCCAGTGGAACTTCCTTTACTGGCAAATGTCCAAATACTTTAGCTGCACATTATCCCAGCACATTAATCTGGATGTATCCGACATCTATCCTACTGTTTTCAGTATGTGAATGTTTTTTTACATTGCACATGATAGATCACAGCATTTCATTGTGATTGAGACCAGGACTGCAGCCTTGGAATTTCAAATAGCAACTGAACTGGGGAAGCAAGGCACATAAAAGGCACCTTTATTGCCAGTAGACTTCCTGAAGTTGATCATTTTCCTATCACAGATTTGTCCCACCTTGTTCTGCCATGTGTCTTTGTGTGGAGGAAGCCAGCTTGGTAGAAGCTTTGCTTCCTTATTTCAGAGATGTCCCCTGATGACTGGTGAAAAAGTGTAGAAAACATAGATCCACATAAACATTGAAGCTGGGGGATCCTTCCACTCCAGGTCCCAATGTACAGCTTTCCCTCCAGCAAGGAAAGAAGTGAGAAGCAAAGTAGTGAGCTCCCCAAAAATTCACTAGCATGGTGAAAATCGAAACCATGTGCACAGTGCCTTAAATTCACATTGCAAATATACAGGTATGAATCAATTTTTTTCTGGAGGCACTAAAAGCTACAGTCTGGGATGTAGACAAAGTCTGCCCTTGCAGAGGGCTCCCACACACTGACAGACGTTACATGTTCATTAAGTCCAGGAGGCCTCCAAATTTTGTAAACAAAGGGCTGGTTTATTGTCCTTCAGAATTTAGGGCCAGTGGAAGTAGAAAATGCTTCAGCATCAGTAGTAGTAAAAAAATTACATAGCGCCTGTAGTCAATAGAAGGAGGAACAGTTCCCCGTTATTGGTATTACTTGGTAGAATAGTGCCCAACTGTTTATATCAGTTGGAGGAATTATGCCCCATTGCTGGTGTCAGTGGGAGGAATAGTCCCCCATTGCAGGTGTCAGTGGGAGGAATAGTCCCCCATTGCAGGTGTCAGTGGGAGGAATAGTCCCCCATTGCAGGTGTCAGTGGGAGGAATAGTCCCCCATTGCAGGTGTCAGTGGGAGGAATAGTCCCCCATTGCAGGTGTCAGTGGGAGGAATAGTCCCCCATTGCAGGTGTCAGTGGGAGGAATAGTCCCCCATTGCAGGTGTCAGTGGGAGGAATAGTCCCCTATTGCAGGTGTCAGTGGGAGGAATAGTCCCCCATTGCAGGTGTCAGTGGGAGGAATAGTCCCCCATTGCAGGTGTCAGTGGGAGAAGGAGTGCCCCATCATTGGTGTCAGTGGAAGGAAAAATGCCCCACTGTTGGTGTCAGTGGAAGGAAAAATGGTTCCCCGCTGTTGGTGTCAGTAGAAGGAATGGTACCTCCTTGTTGGTGTTAGTGGGAAGAATAGTGCCCAGGGAGCCGGATATAGGCTAACAAAGAGCTGCATTTGGCCAAGGGCCATAGTTTGGAGACCACTGATTTAGTCTAAAGGCACATTAATACACTATATTACTTGTCTTATTCTATGATCCAGCAGGCTCCAGCACTGTTCTCTTCTATCCGAAGCTCCAGGCTGTTGCAGTCCCTTAGGCCCCTTTCACACACTCCGTTGGACGGAGTCCGTTTTTCTCAGCGGGGGATCGACCAGCCGATCCCCCACTGAGCAGGAGGAGGACAGCTGTGTCTCCGCGCTGTGTGCGGAGACACAGCTGTCAGTTCCCCATGCATCTTTATGGGGGAAATCGGATGGGAACGGACCGTTGGTCTGTTCTCATCCGATCCGCTGGACGGATGGAAAATAGGGTTTCCATCCGTCCAGATTTGACGGATCGGATCAGATGTCAGCGGACATGTCTCCGCTGACATCCAATGCCCCATAGGGATGCATGGGGGTACCGTTCAGATCCGCCAAAAAAACGGACAGGCGGATCTGAACGGTCCGCTAGTGTGAAAGGGGCCTAAGAGTCATCACGTTCAATATAGGGCTATTAATCCTATTGTACGTGGACGAAGTGAAAATGCAACCACGACAAGAGAGGCAGCAGCACAGGAAGAACCTGTCAGAACTAGGAATAAGGTAAGTAATGCATACTATCCCTGTAGCCCAAAGACCAAACAAGCATTTAACCTTTACTGTGCAGGGGTCCCACTGCATGGGTGGATTTTGTAGAAATCCTGGAGTTTATATCCAAAAGGTAAATTATTCAGGCTACTGCGTAGGCACAATTAATGTCTCTAAATGCTCCCTATAAAAGAGAGCAAATATTCACTTTTTGATTTTCCTCCATTAGAGCTTCTGTTATGAAATACTCCTGCGATTTGGGTCGCTGTCATTTTATATGGGTCAACTTCTCAAATTTTAGATCACAGACAGTCGCGCTAACATTCTACTTAACAGTTACTACTTGGCATTCAATGATTGTAAGATGTTGAGGCCCCAAGGCAGTAAAGCGCTCCCTCCATCTAGCTTTAGAACTGCGATAAATCAGGTAGCATTTTTTTTTGTGAAGAGCGCAGGTTTCTTTTGTGTTAGCATTCCATGAACATCGCTCTTGATCAGGGCTATTGTTAGAGAAGACTCATGCATTTAAATGTTATGAAATACAAGAGATGGATCCTCCAGAGCCTTGGCCATCACCCTAAAACCCACCACACGTTACAATCAGATTGTACAGTCTTCTTTACATCTATTAACAATAATGTAGTGCAAGGAACTACCTGACTGTATTACAAACAGATTGGGTCGTTTAGGTAGACCCTTATATTTTGGTAAATGTCCAGTTGACTGTATAAAGATGCTATGGTCATACAGTAACTTGTATGGTGATCCTAAGATTCATTGTCACTTCTTTGGCAACTGTACAAAATATTTGTGACAGGAGTTACTTTGGTTGGGGGACCTGCGGAACCCAGCTTACCTTAGAGGGGTTGAGAAATCCCTCTCTCAGCTCCCTAGGCCCCTCTTATGTGTAAGTCACCCTGTGTCTATTAGGGGCACACCAAGAAAATGATGGACAGCTACTTAATGGACACAGAGAATATGGATTGGATTACTTAAAATGGGACAGTAATATTTATCAACAATATACCTGAAGAAATCTATGAAGACTATTCCTGGTTAATTTGATTCTGAACATATTTATTGAAAGAGCTGGTCACATTGGCCTCTGTTCCATGTTCTTCAATGTAGGAGACGGACGGTCTGTTACTGGTGGTCTCCTGCTATTGTCTGTGTATCAAGGTGTGATGTGTTTACACTTATAATAATGTGTATTATACTTCATGACTCGATGACAGCAAGTCTGCTAGTTAATTAAATCACTGTCATCTATTAGTTGCTAGTGGGAAAGTAGAATACTGTTTGTGTTGGTTGTTCCTTAGATATGGTAATTATATTTCTGTACACAATTTCATCTGCATACCTTACTGTAATCAGGCACCTGACCTGGTGGTGTATACTGTATATTCGGTGTAAGTTTTTTCAATAAATGTTCTAGATCGTATACAAGCTATTCTCAGCATGTTTTGTATGGGGCGGCTAGGATACCTATGTGCAAGATTGAAGGAAGCAGAATTCTGGACGGAAGCACACAGGCACATTGTGGGTCACGGTACCGCTACAAAATCCTTCAATTGTTTTCTGGCAAAGCTTATTATATCTGTTTGACCTAGGGCAATGTCACTCTGCCTTTCTGGTGGACCCTCAGCCTTTCCAGATAAGGTTACGTTTTTCTCTCAATTTAATTGGTAATATTTTTTCCTTGGAATTACATTTTTACATTTTTTAGGGGGCTGCCATAAAATAATTAGTTACTAAGATGCTTCTGTAGCTTAGATCATTACTGGGGGGGAAGCTTCTAGGACATTGATAAGTGAGGCCTAGTGTTACTGCTCATCTTCATCATCACAGGAGTGAGCTCTCAAATGCTGAGCTCATAGCTACTGCATCAGGGGAGAGAAAGAGCACTTGGGAAAGTTTGAATCAGAGAAATAATTCACTTCTGTGATGGTGAAGGTGTGTGGTAATAGCTTGGTTTCTCTTAGCAACAGCCTAGAAACCGAGAGTTTTCAGGTCAGGCTTAATGAGGTATGTAAATGGCCTACACCTATACCAAGGGCATTATTCACCTCTGATCAAAGCTGAACAGCTTGTATTTATCTACATACGCAGTTTTTTTCAGAAAGATGAACTATGCCTTTAAAATCCCAAATAAGAATAAAAAGTCCATAGTCCATTTACTATAGATGATCTGAAAGCTCTGTATATCAAACAAGTATTTCCATACAACAGGACAAGATAAACTTTCATGCAAATATACGAATGAGAATGTCAAAACCCATACTTCATTGTTGATGACTATATATATATATATATATATATATATATATATATATATATATATATTATATACACATATATGTAGGTGCACCTCCACATATTCATTTGTATGTACAGGCTATATACATCCATACACGTCCACATATGCACATTTTTATATGATAGATACATAGAATAGATAGATTTGAAAAGGCAGTGGATCAGCAGTCTTGCCCCTTCCCTGTAATGTAAATATATAGATAGGAGAAGGGCAGAGGACCAGCAGTCTTGCCTTGCACAGTGTGCCCCCCCCCCCCCTACCCTGCAATGTATACAAAGATGTATAATTATGAGAAGGGCAGAGGACCAGTACAATCAGTGTGCCCCCTTCCCTGCAATGTATATATAGATCTGGGAAGAGTCTTGCCATGCTAAGTGTGCCCTCTTCCCTTCAATGTATAAATAAATATACAGATATGAGAAGAGAAGATGACCAGTACAATCAGTGTGCCCCCTTCTCAGCATTGTATATATAAATATATATAGATATGTTAAGGGCAGAGGGCCAGCAGTCTTGCCATGCTCAGTGTTCACCCTTTCTTGCAATGTTTATATATCTGAGAAGGGTCCTGCCATGCTCAGTGTGCCCCTTCCCTGCAATGTATATATAGATTTATATATATATATATATATATATATATATATATATATTATAGCAGCAGGGTCCTCCTATGCTCAGTGTGCCCCTTCCCTGAAATGTATATATATTATAGTAACAGGGTCCTGCAATGCTCAGTGTACCCCTTCCCTGCAATGTATATACAGATATAAATATATAAAGGGTCCTGCCATTCTCAGTGTACCCCTTCCCTGCAATGTATATACAGATATATGAAGGGCCCTGCCATGCTCGGTGTGCCCCTTCCCTGCAGTGTATATACAGATATATAAAGGGTCCTGCCATGCTTGGTGTGCCCCTTCCCTGCAGTGTATATACAGATATATGAAGGGTCCTGCCATGCTCAGTGTGCCCCTTCCCTGCAATGTATATACAGATATATGAAGGGCCCTGCCATGCTCAGTGTGCCCCTTCCCTGCAATGTATATACAGATATATGAAGGGCCCTGCCATGCTCAGTGTGCCCCTTCCCTGCAGTGTATATACAGATATATGAAGGGTCCTGCCATTCTCAGTGTACCCCTTCCCTGCAGTGTATATACAGATATATGAAGGGTCCTGCCATGCTCAGTGTGCCCCTTCCCTGCAGTGTATATACAGATATATGAAGGGTCCTGCCATGCTTGGTGTGCCCCTTCCCTGCAGTGTATATACAGATATATGAAGGGTCTTGCCATGCTCGGTGTGCCCCTTCCCTGCAGTGTATATACAGATATATGAAGGGTCCTGCCATGCTTGGTGTGCCCCTTCCCTGTAGTGTATATACAGATATATGAAGGGTCTTGCCATGCTCGGTGTGCCCCTTCCCTGCAATGTATATACAGATATATGAAGGGTCCTGCCATGCTTGGTGTGCCCTTTCCCTGCAGTGTATATACAGATATATGAAGGGTCTTGCCATGCTCGGTGTGCCCCTTCCCTGCAATGTATATACAGATATATGAAGGGTCCTGCCATGCTTGGTGTGCCCCTTCCCTGCAGTGTATATACAGATATATGAAGGGTCTTGCCATGCTCCGTGTGCCCCTTCCCTGCAATTTATATATAGATATATATTATAGTAACAGGGTCCTGCAATGCTCAGTGTACCCCTTCCCTGCAATGTATATACAGATATATAAAGGGTCCTGCCATTCTCAGTGTACCCCTTCCCTGCAATGTATATACAGATATATGAAGGGTCCTGCCATGCTCGGTGTGCCCCTTCCCTGCAGTGTATATACAGATATATGAAGGGTCTTGCCATGCTCGGTGTGCCCCTTCCCTGCAATGTATATACAGATATATAAAGGGTCCTGCCATGCTCGGTGTGCCCCTTTCCTGCAGTGTATATACAGATATATGAAGGGTCCTGCCATGCTCTGTGTGCCCCTTCCCTGCAGTGTATATACAGATATATGAAGGGTCCTGCCATGCTCAGTGTGCCCCTTTCCTGCAGTGTATATACAGATATATGAAGGGTCCTGCCATGCTCAGTGTGCCCCTTCCCTGCAGTGTATATACAGATATATGAAGGGTCCTGCCATCCTCGGTGTGCCCCTTCCCTGCAGTGTATATACAGATATATGAAGGGTCCTGCCATCCTCGGTGTGCCCCTTCCCTGCAGTGTATATACAGATATATGAAGGGTCCTGCCATGCTCAGTGTGCCCTTTCCTGCAGTGTATATATAGATATATGAAGGGTCCTGCCATGCTCAGTGTGCCCCTTCCCTGCAATGTATATACAGATATATGAAGGGTCCTGCCATGCTTGGTGTGCCCCTTCCCTGCAGTGTATATACAGATATGTGAAGGGTCCTGCCATGCTTGGTGTGCCCCTTCCCTGCAGTGTATATACAGATATATAAAGGGTCCTGCCATGCTCGGTGTGCCCCTTCCCTGCAGTGTATATACAGATATATGAAGGGTCCTGCCATGCTCGGTGTGCCCCTTCCCTGCAGTGTATATACAGATATATGAAGGGTCCTGCCATGCTCAGTGTGCCCCTTCCCTGCAGTGTATATACAGATATATGAAGGGTCCTGCCATGCTCAGTGTGCCCCTTCCCTGCAATGTATATACAGATATATGAAGGGTCCTGCCATCCTCGGTGTGCCCCTTCCCTGCAGTGTTGCTCTCCCATCCTCCTCCCACTGCAGCCTTCCCCTGGCAGTGCCCAGTTGCAGTGATCGGCCATGAAGGAGTTGTGAGCCCAGCAGTCCCCATCTTCCAGCCTGTGTTGATATTCCATACGCTGAGTTCTCCATCTTACCCTGAATTTCTGCCAGAAGCCCTCTGGGTGGAACTCGTGCAGGAAGGGGTTAAACGGAGTGACCCCGACATCTTCGTCCTCGGTGGGGTCCCCCTGCTCGGGTACATGGTCCCCACTCATGACTGTCAGGCTGGGATGAGGACTGAGCTGGGCCTGGCTGGGGATGGCTGTGACTCGGAGGATGGGGGAGGAGCCAGGCCGCCTCTCTGCTCTACTCTTAACCCTGCCTGTGCCGGCTCTCACTGATCCCAGCACACTGAGCATACAGGGAGAACTAGATCTACCTGTTTGTGTACAGGGACACCCAGTTATGACTGATTAGGTAGGTATGTACTGGTGTCTTCATACATGCACCTTCTGCTCTGTGCATACAGCAGCCTTTACCACGCTTTAACCTTCCTAGAAACATTTTGGAAGCCAAATAGCGCTCCTCAAACACCCTGAGAATTAAAATGTTGCTGGGGTTTATTCACCCTTGTGGCAGGCCTTGCTGCCCCTCTGAAGAACAATTCACCATAGTTGGGAGGCAATATGTTGCACCACCGTCGCCTGTTTTGCATTCACCCAATTCACACGTGGTATCATATGCCAGTTTTCCATTTAAAAATCAAAATCAGGAGATATTCATTACCATTACTACAAAATGAAAGCCACATTTGTCCTGAAAAAGTATAATTCAGCTGGATACATTAAGCAGTTGCGATGATATGTCCAGGCAGCCTGGGTTCACACTGGGGCGGCTTCAAAGTCACCCTACTCTGAAGCCGCCCCGTGCAGCGCTACTTCATACAACTTCTCTAATAGAAGTCAATGCAAGTCGCCCCCAAAGTAGTGCAGGAACCTTTTTCTAAGTTGGAGCGACTTAAGTTACTCCGATTAGAACTGTTACATTGCACTGAATGGAGCACAATTTGCCCCCCCCCCCAAAAAAAAAGATATATGAACAACATGTGTCAGCAATACTTACCCCCTAAGCATAAATTGCCCCTCCTCCCAGGACAAATCCACCCCCTACTTAAATCCCCCTCCCAGCTCAAATTCTCCCTCTCTCTTCAAATCCCCCCAGTAACCCCCCCCCCCCAAAAAAAGAAAATTACTCCTGCTAGAACAATACCTCTACCCCTCAAATTTCCCCTCCGAGTACACATTCTGTCCACCTACTTCAAATCCCCCCTCCGAGCACAAATCCCCGACTTATATTTACTCCCCTAGCACAAAGATGTCCTGATCATCCCTACTAGCACAAATACCCCCCCCCCCCACCTATATTTCCTCCCAAAGCACAAATACCCCCCCCCCCACCTATATTTCCTCCCCTAGCACAAAGATGTCCTGATCATCCCTACTAGCACAAATACCCCCCCCCCCCCCCACCAGTATTTCCTCTCCTAGCACAAAGATGTCCTGATCATCCCTACTAGCACAAATACCCCCCCCCCCACCTATATTTCCTCCCAAAGCACAAATACTCCCCCCCCCCCCACCTATATTTCCTCCCCTAGCACAATGATGTCCTGATCACCCCTACTAGCACAAGTACCCCCCCCCACCTATATTTCCTCCCCTAGCACAAAGATGTCCTGATCATCCCTACTAGCACATATACCCCCCCACCTATATTTCCTCCCAAAGCACAAATACCCCCCCCCCTCCCTCCACCTATATTTCCTCCCCTAGCACAATGATGTCCTGATCATCCCTACTAGCACAAATACCCCCCTCCCTCCACCTATATTTCCTCCCCTAGCACAATGATGTCCTGATCATCCCTACTAGCACAAATACCCCCCCCCCCCCCACCTATATTTCCTCTCATAGCACAAAGATGTCCCGTTCATCCCTACTAGCACAAATACCCCCCCCCCATCTATATTTCCTCTCCTAGCACAATGATGTCCTGATCATCCCTACTAGCACAAATACCTCCCCCTCCCCACACTTATATTTCCTCCCCTAGCACAAAGATGTCCTGATCATCCCTACTAGCACAAATACCCCCCCCCCACCTATATTTCCTCCCCTAGCACAAAGATGTCCTGATCATCCCTACTAGCACAAATACCCCCCCCCCCCCCCACCTATATTTCCTCTCCTAGCACAAAGATGTCCTGATCATCCCTACTAGCACAAATACCCCCCAGACCCCCCCCCCCCAAAAAAAAACATTATGTGTCAGCATGCTTGACCCATAAGCCTAGATTTCCCCTACTCCCAGGACAAATTTACCCTCTAGTTAAATCTTCCTCCCAGCACAAACATTTGCCCCCTTCCAGCTCAAAAATTCTCACTCTCTTTAAATCCTCCCAGTAAAATCCCCCCCCCCCCAAAAAAAAAAAAACACAGTTGCTCTACCCCTCCAACCTACTCTCCATTCATTTCCTCTCCTAGTACAAATATGCCCTGATCATCCCTACTAGCACAAATCTCATCCCCCCTCCCCACAAAAAAAAAAAAAAAAAAATATCACCTCTTCTAGAACAAAAACTCCAAACCCACTTCCAAGCACAAATCCTCTTTCCCCATCGCCCTCCCAAGACAACCCCTCCCCTCCCCAATCACCTTTCCTAGCACCCTTTGCCCCAAATTTCCCCTTTTAAAACAATTCTTACCCCCTGCTGCCTAAAATTCCCCTACCCAACACAAATCTGCTCCCCCTCAATCTGCTCATAGTGCTCCCTCCCTCCCCCCCCCCCCACCTCACATGATACCATAGGGCCCAGGGCAGCCACCTTTCCTGTTCACCCCTTGTCCAAGCCCCGATACTAACATATGTCATACAGACCCCCCAGTCCAACCCCCCCCCCTTATCCATAGCACAGACCACCCTCCCTGCCCCTTCTCAGTACAGACTCCCCACAGTATAGACCCCCCCACACACAGAACAGATACCCTCCCAGGCCCTTCTCAGTACAGACTACCCCCATAGGACAGACC
This sequence comes from Pelophylax lessonae, assembly GCF_965119305.1. Taxonomy (NCBI): domain Eukaryota; kingdom Metazoa; phylum Chordata; class Amphibia; order Anura; family Ranidae; genus Pelophylax; species Pelophylax lessonae. Next base: position 321,367,212 of record NC_138768.1, on the reverse strand, counting down.
CCCTCCCAGGCCATTCTCAATACAGACGCCCCCCAGTATAGGCCACCGCCAAAGCACAGACCCTCTCCCAAGCCGTTCTCAGTACAGACCCTCAAGAACAGACCACCTCCACAGCATAGACCACGCTTTTAGGCCCTACTAGGTAGAGACCCCCAGTACAGGCCACCCCCCAAAAGTACAGACCCCCTTCCAGTCACTTCTCAGTACAGAACCCCCACACACCCCTGCCTCCTCCCCAGCCCCACAGCACAAACACCCTCTTAGGCCCTTCCTAACCACCTCTGGACAGGAAGATTTTCCCCTTAATGACCAGGCCATTTTTTGTAAATTGACACTGCGTTACTTTAAAGGACAATTGCGCAGTCGTGCGATGCAGCGTTCAAATAAAATTGATGTACTTTTTTCCCCACAAATAGAGCTTTCTTTTTGTGGTATATGATCTTGATTTTTATTTTTTGCGCTATAAACAAATGTAGCACCCTACAGGGTAGGTGCTAGGCAAATTATAGTGGGCCCTGGCTGCCTAACAGCAGGGCCATGATTTTCAGCTGGGCTGTCATGTCTCCCAGGTGTGGCTGTTGAGACTGGGGAGTCTCCCCACTGTGCTCCTGAGAGGGCTCTCATGGGGCAGTGGAGGAAACCCAATCAATGGCACATTCAGACCTGTATCTACCCCAGAAAGGTAGATTCTGCCGCACAGGATTTTGGGAGTGGGTATACGTTTGAGGGGAGTGCATGACGCAGTGTCTTTGGTGGGAAGCAGAGTCCGAGGAGGAAGAGTACGGCTGTATCTCCTCCTGTCATGGGGATTGGGTGTCCCAGGCGGCTTGGCTTGCCTGAGGGGACAGAGAGAGCTGAGCTGAGCTGCAGAGAGGATCCGGCATGCCGAGGACCAGCGGAGTTGAGGGGGGTCTAGTTTCAGGAAAGCATTCCCAGTTTGTGAATACTGCAAACTTCCCCTGTGGGTCTGCCTAGCTGAGAGGAAACCGCTCCGGTGAAGGTCCAAGCAATCCAGGAGCTAGCTAGCGGTAAAGGAGGCGCCAGTGTTGACCCTGAAGTTCAGAGGGATGCCTAGTGTGAGGACCCTGAAGTTGAGAGGGGGTGCCTAGTGAGAGGACCCTGAAGTATAGAGGGGGTGCCTAGTGAGAGGACCCTGAAGTGTAGAGGGGTGCCTAGTGAGAGGACCCTGAAGTGTAGAGGGGTGCCTAGTGAGAGGACCCTGAAGTATAGAGGGGGTGCCTAGTGAGAGGACCCTGAAGTGTAGAGGGGTGCCTAGTGAGAGGACCCTGAAATATAGAGGGGGTGCCTAGTGAGAGGACCCTGAAGTATAGAGGGGGTGCCTAGTGAGAGGACCCTGAAGTATAGAGGGGGTGCCTAGTGAGAGGACCCTGAAGTATAGAGGGGGTGCCTAGTGAGAGGACCCTGAAGTGTAGAGGGGTGCCTAGTGAGAGGACCCTGAAGTGTAGAGGGGTGCCTAGTGAGAGGACCCTGAAGTATAGAGGGGGTGCCTAGGGAGAGGACCCTGAAGTGTAGAGGGGTGCCTAGTGAGAGGACCCTGAAGTATAGAGGGGGTGCCTAGTGAGAGGACCCTGAAGTGTAGAGGGGTGCCTAGTGAGAGGACCCTGAAGTATAGAGGGGGTGCCTAGTGAGAGGACCCTGAAGTATAGAGGGGGTGCCTAGTGAGAGGACCCTGAAGTGTAGAGGGGTGCCTAGTGAGAGGACCCTGAAGTATAGAGGGGGTGCCTAGTGAGAGGACCCTGAAGTATAAAGGGGGCGCCAGCGGTTGGGCCCTGAAGTGTTGAAGTGTACAGCGTGCAGTGTACAGTTTTGAGAGTTGCAGCAGCACAAGCAGTTACAAGGAGCTACCTCAGTCAGTGAAGGGCTGGAGGGAGTTGTATACAGGACTTTTGAGCTATCCAGAGTGTCAAGAGTCAGTTCGCAGTATAGTCCAGGACTTGTTGAGCTTACCAGAGTGTCAAAAGTCAAGTTCAAGTACAGTTCAGCAAGTCAGCCTTTTTCAAGCGCCAACAAGCGTTGGTCGGCATCCAGCCGGCGTGAAGACATTTTTCTGCAAAGTGTCCCAGTTGTACCTAGTTGAGCCAGAGGAGTATCTCACTCATTCCCTTCTCCCATCCCCAATATCAAATAAACAAAACCAACCAAAGATGCTGGAATGGTCATTGTCTCAACTCTCACACTTGGGTATTCAGTTTAAATGGGCTGAAGGTGTCATCGGTAACAATGGCAGACCCACATCAGGCCCAATGCCTGGAAAACCTGCTTCACAAAAAAGCGATAATATTTTCACTTTCTGCTATATACTATTCCAAATAAAAATAAAAAAATCAGATTTTTTCATAATTTTAGGCCAATTTGTATTCTGCCACATATTTTTGGTAAACAAAATCTCAATAAGTATATATTGATTGGTTTGCGCACAATTTATCGCGTCTACAAACTAGGGTAAAGATTTATGTAATTTCTTATTTTTTTTTATTTTATTTTTTTTTAACTAGTAATGGCAGCGATCAGCGATTTTTAGCGGGACTGCGACAATGTGGCGGACATATCGGACACCTAGCTGACATTTTTGACACTTTTGGGGGGACCAGTGACGTAACTACAGTAATCAGTGCTAAAAATATGCACTGTTACTGTACTAATGACACTGGCAGGAAAGGGGTTAACGCTGGGGGCGCTCAAAGGGTTAAATGTGTCCCTAGGGGGTGATTTCTAACTGTGTGGGGGATGGACTTATGGACTGAACACAGGGACCTGTGTTCCTAAATAGGAGGAACACAGGAGCCCTGTTTTCATTGCTGACAGAACAGTGTTCTACCGTGTTTACAATGGCAGACCGCAGTTCTGTCTCCACGGGGAGCGATCGCCGGTGCCCGGCTGCAATCGCGGCCGCCGGCCCCACAGATCAGCTTTCCTTTTGGCGAATGGGCTTGCGCACACGCCCCCACAATCGCTCCCATGAAGTGACGTACGGGTTAATGGTTAATAAAGATCCCCCAGTACAGTCCACCCTTCACAGCACAGATCAACCCCCGCTAACCCTTTCTCAGTAGAGACCTCCCAGTACAGACCACCCCTACAGCAGAGACCCCCCACCCTGCAACCCTTTCTTACACCTACAGCACAGACCACCTTCCCAGCCCCTTTTCAGTACGGACCTCCTCTTAGGCCCTTCTGAGTACAGAACCCCTCAGTATATACCCTCCACCCCCACAGAACAGATGCCCTCCCAGGCCCTTCTCAGTATAGACTACCCACATAGCACAGACCACCCCTCCCGGGCCATTCTCAATACAGACCCCCAAAGTACAGACCACCCCCACAGCACAGACCCTTTCCCTGGCTGTTCTCAGTACAGACCCTACCCCCAGTACAGACTACCCCCACAGCACAGACCCTCTCCCTGGCAGTTCTCAGTACAGACCCTACCCCCAGTACAGACTACCCTCACAGCACAGACCCTCTCCAAGGTCATTCTCAGTACAGACCCTCCAGAACAGTTCACTTTCACAGCATGGACCACCCTCCCAGGCCCTTCCAGGTAAAGACCCCCCCCCCCTGTACAGGCAACCCTCCAACAGCACAAACACTCCTCACAGCCCTTTCTTAGTACAGAACCCGAGCAGTCACACAAACCCGCCTGCTCTACAGCACAGAAACCCAGTACAGGCCACCCTTACAACACAAACCCCCCCCCTCCCAGCCGCTTCCCGGTACAATCCCTCATTACAGACCACCCCCACAGCAGAGACCCTCCCACAACCCTTTCTCAGAACAAACTCCTCTGTACAGACCACCCCTACAGCACAGACCACCCTCCTAGCTCTTTCTCAGTACAGACCCCCCTCTCAGGCCCTATTTAGTACAGAACCCCCAGTACAGAGGCTCCCTCCCAGCCTCTTCTCAGTACAGACCCCTCAGTACAGACCATCCCTACAGCACATACCACCCTCCCAGCTCTTTCTCAGTACAGACCCCCTCCCAGGCCCTTCTCAGTACTGAACACCAAGTATAGACCCTCCCTCCCAGCCTCTTCTCGGTACAGACCCCTCAGTACAAATACCCCTCCCAACCCCTTCTCACTACAGAGCCCTCAGTACATATGCGCCTCCCAACCCTTTGTCAGTACAGACCACCCCCACAGCACCTTTCCGGTACAAACCCTGCTACAGACCCCTCCCCCAGCATTTTCTCAGTACAGACCCCCCATTACAGACCACTCCCACAGCACAGACCCCCCTTTCCACCTTTCCTGCCCCTTCTTAGTACAGTTTCTCTGCAGGGCAGCAGAAGTAGGGTCAATGTGGTACAGTCCCACACAATTTGGAACTGTTGGGATATGTGTACAACTGCTACCAGCCCTCACTGCAGCTTAAGAAGGGCAGTAAACTATGGTTCAAACACCTACAGTATTTTACCACCTCTCCTGGCTGCTGGTGTGAATAAGCTTTTATATCCTAAAATGGAAAATGACCAGTGGTGGGATTCAGCCGGTTCTCACCGGTTCTACAGAACCGGTTACTAAACATGTGGCAGTTCGCAGAACCGGCTTACTGCTACTGACCATCTGTGATCTGTCCTCTGTGTCCTGGCTGCGGCGCTGCTCTCTCTGCCTCTGTGTGAATCGTGACTGTCCTGTCTGTGGCGGCGCTCTCTCTCTCTGCCGGGAGCACTGGTTGCTAGGCTAGAGGCCGCCTAGCATCTAGCAACCAGTGACGTCACCAGGCCTTCTGAATCTGAGCCTCTTCTCCTCCAGCCAGGCCGCCTCCCAGTCCCCGCCTCCACCAGTGGCGAATCCAGGGGGGGGGCATCGGGTCAATTGCACCCCCCGAAAAAAATATTACCCATGGCACTTACTGTGTAACTCTCCAGTCCATGGTCCTTTCTCCCCAGCAGGAACAGGCCAGCAGCGCGGCGGAGCTGAAAGCTTCTCTTGTAGTCCCGACGCCGCGCCGCTGGCCTGTACAGCAGCCGTGGCCCGCCCGCAGTGAGTGCACTGGTTGCTATGCACCCCGCCGATTGGCGTCTAGCAACCAGTGACGTCACCTCGTCGCCGGTCTAAGGAGTGGAGGAGAGCGATGCCCCAGCATCCACAGCGGAACCTCCGAGTCCTTCCTCACGCGCTGCCTGGCTCCACCCACCTCCTCCCTCCAGGCTCCAGCAGCTTCTCTCCAAGCAGCCAGCACCGAACAAGGTCCAAGGAGAAGAATCTGAGCAGTGAGCAGTCAGTGACTGTGATCTGTGACACAGAGTGACAGTGACTAGTAGTACAAAAGTAAGTACAATTTAATGGATGTATTAAAAAAAAAAAGCTCTAGAAAAATGATTGGGGGCAATGCTGTGGGCACTCTGCAATGATTGGGGGCAATGCTGTTGCACTCTGCAATGATTGAGGGCAATGCTGTGGGCACTCTGCAATGATTGAGGGCAATGCTGTGGCGCTCTGCAATTATTGGGGGCAATGCTGTGGGCACTCTGCAATTATTGGGGGCAATGCTGTAGCGCTCTGCAATTATTGGGGGCAATGCTGTGGGTACTCTGCAATTATTGGGGGCAATGCTGTGGGCACTCTGCAATGATTGCGGGCAATACTGTGGCACTCTGCAATGATTGCGGGCAATGCTGTGGGCACTCTGCAATGATTGAGGGCAATGCTGTGGCGCTCTGCAATTATTGGGGGCAATGCTGTGGGCACTCTGCAATTATTGGGGGCAATGCTGTGGGCACTCTGCAATGATTGCGGGCAATACTGTGGCACTCTGCAATGATTGCAGGCAATGCTGTGGGGCACTCTGCAATGATTGCGGGCAATACTGTGGCACTCTGCAATGATTGTGGTCAATGCTGTGGGCACTCTGCAATGATTGCGGGCAATGTTGTGGCACTCTGCAATGATTGGGGGCAATGCTGTGGGCACTCTGCAATGATTGAGGGCAATGCTGTGGCGCTCTGCAATTATTGGGGGCAATGCTGTGGGCACTCTGCAATTATTGGGGGCAATGCTGTGGCGCTCTGCAATTATTGGGGGCAATGCTGTGGGTACTCTGCAATTATTGGGGGCAATGATGTGGGCACTCTGCAATGATTGCGGGCAATACTGTGGCACTCTGCAATGATTGCGGGCAATGCTGTGGGCACTCTGCAATGATTGGGGGCAATGCTGTGTTCACTCTTCAGTGATTGGGGCAATGCTGTGGGCACTCTGCAATGATTGCGGGCAATACTGTGGCGCTCTGCAATGATTGTGGGCAATACCGTGGCACTCTGCAATGGTTGGGGGCAATGCTGTGGGCACTGTGCATTGAAAGGGGGCACGCTGGTCTCTCTGCATTGAAAGGGGGGCACGCTGCGCTGGTCACTGTGCATTAAAAGGGGGCACGCTGGTCACTGTGCATTGAAAGGGGGCATGCTGGTCATTCTGCTGGGAAAGTCGGAACTGGTTACTAAAATTTTTTAATCCCACCACTGAAAATGACCCCCCTAGATTCTTTGCTACCATGCCTTGCAATGCAATAGATGTGTTCTGACAGCTGTGGGTGCCAATACTGGAAAACAATTTCCTGGAAGAGGGGAAGTCCCCATTCACTTGTTTGTGTGGATGAAGGAATCTTTAAGTGACTAAGTGTATGACCAGCTTTAGACTCTGGTGCTATGCCTGTACTGACAATACAAATGTGGTGGCTTCTTTGTGCCTAGTTCAATCATTATCATTGTCAATCAAAGGGATGGAGGGTGGTCAAAGCTAGTATTTGCCTAGGCTTCATTCTATCCTAAATCAGACCTTCACCCATAAATAGTGCTACCTCTCAACTGTCTCCCCCCTACTTCCTCTGCCACCAATAAATTTTCATTTTAACATTCATTTTTTGATTTGCCTAGTTCAGTTTCATGATTTCTTGCCTAGGTGAGACGGACGCAGAGCCAGCCACCTGCTCCCTCCTGGGATGTGTTTATGATAGAGCCCCATGCCATAGCTGCAGATTCGTGGGATTTCATTTCAAGATTGCAGCATAATAGCAGCATGGAGAACTTTGCCTGCAAGAAAGCCAAAACTGGACTCCATGGATGGGTAAGTATGGTTTTTCTTTTATATATAGGCAGAGTAACCCCCCCGTTCACATTTTCTGCGGCTTTAAATTGGACAACTTCATCTGAAATCGCACAATTTCAAAGCTGCATGTCAGTGCGACTTCGGGTGCCACTTTGAACACATCTGTGTGGCATCATGAGCCCAAAATCGGCAAAAGTAGTGCATGTACTTCTTTTTCAAATTGATGCGGAACCGTAAAGTCAGTGTTGCACCAATTTCAACAGTACGATTGCCGGCAATATGATGCGACTTTTCATGCGATTTGACCTGTCGCTCTAATGTGAATGGGGTCCCTGGATGGAGCTCCTGGCCCCTCCCTCCTGTTGAGTGCCCCCACAACAAACAGCTTGCTATGGGAGCACCTGAGCTAAAGCTCCTTGTGTCCATTCAGACATGAAGCCGCTGCCCCGTCCCGCCTCGCCCCCTTTTTCTCCTCATTGGCCCACAGTTTTTGATTGACAGCAGTGGGAACCAATGGTGCCACACTGCTGTCTCAGCCAATGTGGAGGGGAGTCCTGGAAAGCTGAGTCTCTCGTGCAACATCGCTGGATCATGATGGTTTTCAGGTAAGTATAAGGGGGACTCAGGGGGGCTGCCGCACACAGAAGGCTTTTTTTCAATGTAGCACTTTCCCTGTAGGCTTACCATATGATGACTTCTCAGGCCTCCTCTGATTACATGCAAATAGTCACTTAGGGACAGTTCACATATCCATCCTTACTCCCAATGGCTCGTTACTCAATAAACAGTCCAGGGGTTTTGGTTTTATATTTATTGTGGAACTTGGATGGGAGAAGGGAATAGTGGGACACTCCAACTGAAACTATTTACAGTAGATAAGGATAACTCTCACTTGGCCTCAGCAGATTATTTGTGAAAGCAGTCACACTGCTTTAACTATACTGCCACTTATATGGAAGAAATAAGTCTTCTTGCATCAAGCAGTAGACTTGATGCAACTACTTTATCTTCAGGACACTCTCTAGCATCCCCCTGACTTCTCGGCCTTTTGGCTCAGATCAAGTGCAGTCTTTTCTGTCTTGGTCTGGGCCTTGAGGTAACGACCGGTGCCAGTCCCTCTCGGCCTTGGGGTGTTTCCTTCGGGTGCACCCCATGCTGCTATTGGGGGGGACGCCACCGGAAGTGCACGAGAGCGATCACCTTTCCCTACCGTCCTCTATGGTTGGCGGTGGGATTGGCGGGCAGGAGTGATGGCGGGTGCTCCTAATGCACCAAATACTTTGAGGCTGGTCGTTGCCGAGCCTAGACGTAGTGATGTCGGTTTGTACTTCATTCAGAAGGAGTTGATTGAAGACTTTTTGGGCATGGCGAGAGAAAGCATTTTTTGCATGCAGTGTTTCCCTAGCACTGGATTGTATGACGTTACTTTCTGGAAAAAGGAAGACCTGCAAACATGCTTGTTGCGGAAGGGCGAGAAGGAAGGAGAGGAGATTCTGGAAGGGATCACATTCCTGTCTAGTGAGACAAGAACACGGGTACCCCTCACGGTACATATGTTTAACCCTTTTGTAAGGGATGAGGAAATTCGGGCCTTCCTCTTGCACTATTGTGAGTCGGTTTCCGCCGGCTCCAAGATGACCAATGTCCTGGGCACCTTTAATGGGCATCGGAGATTCTGGGTGGTACTGAGGAAGGATGCTTCTGGGACAGGCGGTGTGCGGCATCCCCCTCAGTCCTTCTCTATTGGGAGTAACCGCGGCTACCTGTTTTACCCTGGGCAGCCATCCTTCTGCAGGAATTGTTATTCCTTTGGCCATACAAAAGACCAGTGTGAAAGTGGGCAGGTGTGCCGGAATTGTTTTAAAACAGGTCACGGAGCAGGTGAGTGTCCGGTGGGAAAGAGGTGCCATATCTGTGGGAGTAACGCACATCTGGCTAGACAGTGTCCTAAGGTTTCGGAAGCCAAATCAGCCGGTGCTTCAAGGCAGGAGGAAGCTGAGAAGGGCGCAGGTAAGAGGACACTGTCTTACGCCGATGTTGCTGAAGAAGCCGGCCCGGTAAGTATGGGAACCTCCAATGAAGGGGCCGTACGGCTACCTGAGGATGGGGGAGCGCGAGATGATTCTCGCCTGCCTGCGGAGGGTGAGTCAGGTCCCTCCCCTGTTGAAACTGGTAAGGTTGAAGGGACCCCTCCTCCTTTGGTGGAGGGGGATGTCCCTGGACACCTTTTGGCGGAGAGGGATGAGGCGGAGGAAGAAAGTAGCACCGAGGATATGGAGATCGGGCAGGCTTCTTTGAAGCGCAAAATAGAGACGGCAAGATCTATGTCTCCCTCCCGGGATATAGGCACCTTTTCGGACTCAGTGGCTTCGGTGGACTCAGAGGCGGCGATTGAGTCTGATTCCTCACAGGCCACCTCCTACATAAGCACTGGTCTAGTTGCTAACCTGCAGGAGGTGATGGGTTTCAACAGTTCTGGCCCCAGGGGGAAGCAGGTAAGGACGGAGGAGGAATTACCCGGGATGTCTGGTGTTAACCCAGAGGAGGGGCCCAGGTCAAGGTCAAGGTCAAGAGGAAGAGCTAGGGGGAAATCTGCATAGAGGGGTAAATGACAGGAATGTGACCCCTTCTTAACTTCTTGCTAAATGCAGTTAAGAATCTCCTCTCTTAATGTCAGAAGTATTGGGTCAGCGTATAGGAGAGCAGCCGTTTTTAAAATCTTGGCCGGATACAACTCTGACATCTTTTGTTTGCAGGACTGCAACATGAGGGAGGAGCCTAACGCTGCCAAATGGACCCACGGGGAATCTGTATGGTCCCTGGACCGGAGGAAGAACAGTGGAGTGGGGATCCTTTTCAAAAACCGCAAAATAAAAATTTTAAGGAAGATGGAGGTGGAGGTTGGGAGGTGCCTTTTGGTGTTTTTGGAATATGGGGGTATTGTGTTTAAATTATTTTGCGTTTATGCTCCTACCGAAAAAAAGGAGAGGGTGGAGCTTTTTTGTAAATTAAAATTATTTTTGGGTGGTCGGGATCCTACGATGATTTTGGGTGATTTTAATTGTATTTTGCGTGCAGGGGATAGGGGTGGGGGTGGGACTGGCGTTAGTGGTGGTGGGTTGGATAAATCGGGGAAGGAGTTGGGGGAGGTTTTGCGGATTTTTGGGCTAAGGGATGTAGGGGTTGGTGGTGGTTACACGTATTTTAGGGACAATGGGCGAATTCAGTCTAGGATTGACTTTTTTCTTGTGTCAAAAAATTTAGATACCGGATCCTTTGCTGTTCAGCGGGAGGCTTTCACGGACCATGGTCGGATTGAATGTGTCGTAAGTATGAAATCTGAAGTAACGTATGGTAAAGGGGTATGGAAGTTGAATGTGGAGTTGTTGAATAATGAGGAGGTGCGGAACGAGTATGTTGTTATGTTTGAAAAGCTTAAGAGGAGGAGGAATGATTTTAAGAGCGTAATTGAGTGGTGGGAGTGGGTGAAAGTTAGAACGAAAGTCTTCTTTATTAAGAAAGGATGTGAGCTAGCGGGAAAGGAATGGATGATGTATGAATGGTGGCAAAAGAGGTTGAGGTATTTAGAAGAATTGAGAGAATGGGGGGAGAATGTTGGGAATGAATTAGTGGAAGCAAGAGAAAAACTGAGAGTGTTTTTGGAACGAAAGGGAAGAGAGATTGTGTCACAGGCAAGAGTGGTGGTGAAAGAACAGGATGAGAAATGTACAAGTTTTTTCTTTAAAAAAGTGTATGGTGGAAAAGTGGAAATGTCTGAAGTATTGGATGAGGATGGGTGTGCAGTGAGTGGGAATAAAAAATTATGTAAAGAGGTCCGTAAGTTTTATACGGATTTGTTTACTGAAAAAAGAAGGGATGGGAGAATTGAAAGTGAGGTTTTGGAACAGGTGGAGGAGTGTTTGGATGTGGAGGATAAAGAAATATTAGGTGAGGATGTGAGGAAGGAGGAGGTGGATGAATGTATGAAGAGCATGAAGAAAGGGAAAACGCCTGGGAGTGATGGATTGCCGGTTGATTTTTATTGTGCATTTTGGGATGTGATTGGAGAGTATGTATGTGAGGTGGTTAAGAAAGTGTTAGTGGATGGGAGGGTATCTGGTTCAATGTTAGAGAGCGTGATTGTTTTACTATATAAAAAAGGGGATAAAAAAGACTTGAAAAATTGGAGGCCTATTTCTTTGCTGAACACGGATTATAAGATTATTGCCAAAGTGTTAGCAAATAGATTGCTTGCTATAGTGGAGAAATTAGTTGGGGAAGAACAGGTGTGTGCGGTGCCGGGAAGATCGATTGTTGAAAATTTGGTGAGTTTGAGAGATGTATTATGGTTATGTAAGGAAAGAAAGCAGGAGGTGGCTGTTCTGGCTGTGGATTTTGAGAAGGCGTATGATAGAGTATCGCATGATTTTATGTTCAAGGTATTGGAAAGAATGGGGGTGCCTGGGAGAGTGATTGGGTGGATTAAGTGTTTATATAGGGGGATGGTAAGTAAGGTATTGGTGAATGGGTGGTTAACGGAAGAAGTATTAAATCTGGTGTGAGACAAGGTTGTCCTTTGTCACCGGTACTTTTTGTTTGTGTGATTGAGCCATTGCTAAGGATGTTGGTTAAAGATAAATGTGTAAAAGGAATAGAGGTGCCTGGAAGTGGTGGGAGGAATTTAAAGGTAATTGGGTATATGGATGATGTAACAGTGGTGTGTAGTAGTTTGGCGGGTTTGAGAAGAGTAAAATTGTTGATTGATTGTTTTTGTATGGCAAGTGGATTTAGTGTAAATATGGGGAAAAGTGAGTGTAAGGTGTTTGGGGAATGGAGAGATTTTGAACAAAGTGGTTGGAAGTTATGTAAGGGAAGTGTGAAGATTTTGGGTGTTAAGTTTGGTGGGGATTTGTATGGGAGAGAAAGTTGGCAGGATGTTTTGGAAAGAGTAAAGAAAAAAGTCCAGTTTTGGTCCCTGAGGACCTTAACTTTAGAGGGGAAGGCTCTAATTATTAGATCAGTTCTGTTGCCTATTTTGTTATTTTTATATTATGTTTTTCCAGCACCAGATAGGGTTTTAAAGCAAATTATAAGAGTGTGTTTTGTTTTTTTCTGGTCTTCAAAGATGGAAAAATTGCGAAGAGAGAAAGTTGTGAAGAGCGTGGCGAATGGTGGGAAAGGTCTTGTGAATATTGAAAAATTTCTGGTGATAAAATATGTGAGTATGTGTGTGAAATTGAGTGGAAAAGAGAATGTGACAGGGTGTATGGTGAGATATGCAGGAGGAAGTGTGTTGCGGAGGTTTAAGTTATGTAAGGTGGATTTGAGAGTGCCAGTTTGCTTTAATGCCTCGTGGTTCTATATGAGGATTGAGAGATGTATGCGTAGGTATGGTGTACATGAAGTTACGCGAGAGATTTGGTATGAGAGTAAGAAGGTGATGAAAATCTTGGAAGGGAGGGAAGAGTTGGAGATGATTGGGGATTTAAGTGGTGTGATGTGTGAAAAAGTATGGAAGAATGTGGCTTGTAAGGGTTTGGATAATAAACAAAAAGATGTTGCTTGGATGAGTGTACATGGTTGTTTGCCAACAAGAGAATTTCAAAGGAGGAGAAGATTGGTGGATAGTGAGGTGTGTCCAAGAGTGGGGTGTGGTAGAATTGAAAGAGTAGTGCATATATTTTGGGAATGTGTGTTTGCAAGGAAAGTATGGAAGAGGATGGAAAGGATGATTAAGGGTTTAACAGGTGTGGAGAAAATGTTGTACGAAATGATTTTGTATGGGTTATATAGTTTGGGGAAGGATGAGGAAAGAGTGTTATGGATAATAGTAAATTGTGTGAAAGAATGCTTATGGGATGTGAGAAATATTCTGATTTTTAGGCAAGAAACGATTAAAATAAAGGAGTGTGTGGCCATGGTCCGTGGAAGAATTTATAGTTACGCATATTCGGACTATAAAAAATGTGGAGAGGTTAATGCCAGAAGCATCTGGAAGTTGCAGGAGTGGAAACACTGGTTTTCCTAATGTTAATTTCTTTTATGCAAATAATGATCTTTGTTTTTTTTCTCTTTTCAGATAAATATAGTGGACATGAAGGGACAGCGCGGAGGGATAGAATAGGATTTTGTTGTTTGTGCAGGGATAGGGTGGAGGGATAGTGTTATTTTGTAATTTGTGGGTGGATGTGGGTTTTTTTTGTATATATGTTTTTTCTTCTTGATATTTTGCCTTTTCGTGAACATTTGAATTTGTGGGAGGGGTGGTGGGAGGGAGGTGTCTCTGGGGAGGGTTTTTTGGGTGTGTGATTAATAAAGTTTATATTCTTCATGAGGGGGTGGGTTTTGGAAAAAGGAAATATGTTTTGTATCGTACATATCTTTTGGTTTTTGGATTGTAATTTTTGTTGGATTTCTTATGTATGAAATTTTGTTTGTAATTTTGTTGGATTTCTCATGCATGAAATTTGGATTGTAAATTTTGTTGAGTTTCTTATGTATGAAATGTTTTGTATGTTTTTTACTTGTTACTTTTAAATAAAAGAATTAAAAAAAAAAAAATCGGTTCTTATCAGTTGGCATGGAACCTGATGGTTAGTATCGGTGGGGGCCGAAATGAACCAGGGCGCTCCGGAACAACCGGGGGACTGGGAAGTAAGCCACATCAGAGAAAGCCGGATGGGTCCATTGCCTCTGATTTGAATGGGTCCGCCCCTACCAGTTTGAAGGGAGCGAGAAAACTGGATCTGTGGCCAGTTAGTACTGCTCCTGGATGTGATTGGTAAGGAACGGCGGATGGCGGTGGGAGGGCCTTTCCTCCTGGGTTGAATCTGGCCTTGCAAAAGGCTTGTCCCCAGTTGAAGGCAGGCTCACCCTAAGCTGTCTAAAGTTCTGATGCCTCCTGGTAGGTTAGGGCTACACTCGGTCTGGCCTTAGGGCTGGGGTAGAAAAGGCCCGTAGTGTATGTGCCCCTGGGGTGGCAGCCCAGGGGTGCCTTAATTCTCACTGGTGAGGGGCAGCTCGCCTTGAGTTTTTCGGCACCATGGTCACTGCACCTACACACTTTTTTAAGCACCTGCCTCTTGGGCAAGGCCTTTTGGCTTCGACCAGAGGAATTTTTATTCCGGCCGGAAGGCCTGCCTTTGTTTTTCACTTAGGCACTAATTCACTCCTCCACTCCCCCTTCCCCACCTTTTTGTTTGTGTGTATTTTTCTTTGTGGTGTGTCACTTCACTTTCACTCTTCTCTTCCTGCACGACGAGTACGGTGTGGGTCTCTGGGCCTACCTTGAAAGTCTTGGGAGGGGGTGGACATGGCCTTTTGGCTTAGTTCGCCCTCTCTCATGGGGGTCTCCCTTCGGGGGAGCCCCACCCAGTACTTGGGGTGGGCTGTTTCAGCAGTCCCCCTGGAGAACGGGGTTTGCCAGGTCTCGGCCAGGCAAACCATAGGAAGTACCTCAGTCCCTGTCAGGAGTCTTGCGCCCCGGGGGATCAAGGTATAGGTCCAACCTCTTCGGAGGCCAGACCATTTCGCACACCCTGTGCAGTTTTTGTGTGTTCACGTTTGCGTGTGTGCACTTTTTTTATGCACCGGGTGCTAAGTCTTTTTTGAGTGTGATTCACACGCTTCGGGCTTAAAATACATCTAGCATCCCCCTGACTGACACCCGTCCGCTGGCTCTTCTAGCTGAAGGGATGGGCTCCCTCAGGACAGGCACCATGACACAGATCTGTACTCACTGTATGCAGAACAAGGTTTTTTCCAGTGTCTCCCTTCCAGTCAGCTCTGCAGGACATCTGGGTTCAGTTCCTCTCAGACCCTCAGGGGTAGCAACTTCTACAAAAGAGGGGCAGCCGTACCCTTCCTCTGGGACCCCGCTTTCCAGCAGAAAGTTCCCAAGCACATGTGCCCTTGGCATTTATACTGTATCCCAGCATGCACCGAGGCACTTTCCTCTACCAATCACCAGGGCTGTACTAAATTCCTGTGCACTCATTTGTCAGGTTTACTCCCACTGTCCAATATGCCTCCCTTTTGGACCAGTGTGAAACACTTCAGACAAACTGAGCTGCACCTGAGCATCATGAACAGACCTCACTAGTAGATACTGCTCTCTGGTAGGCAGAGTAAGATATAGATTTACCTGTAATCCCTCTGGTAAGCAGAAAAGATCCACAACTATACTCTTTCTCTAGCACCTACCTAGAAGGGTGCTACATTTTAATGCATAGAATGCATTAAGATAAAAACCTTCTGCCTTTAAAATCACTTTAATTACACGCCCCATTCTCATTGTGAAATTGCGGTAATGCACGCCTTACCACAGCAACACATATTAAAGAAGTTTTAAAGGCTGAAGGTTTTTTACCTTCATGCATTATATGCATGAGTGAGAGCAATATTTCTAGTACAAAACCTCCTCTGTAACTTTAAACAGGTAACATGTAAAAACGTTTAAAGCGTTAACTATGGAGATTTTTAAGTACCGTAGTTTGTCGCCATTCCATGAGAGTGGGCAATTTTGAAGCATGACATGTTAGGTATGAGTTCACTCGGCATAACATCATCTTTCACATTATACAAAAAAATTGGGCTAAATTTACTGTTTTCTTATTTTTTTAATTTATAAAAAAGTGTATTTTTGCCCAAAAAATTGCGTTAGTAAGACCACTGCACAAATATGGTGTGACATAAAGTATTGCAAGGATCTCCATTTTATTCTCTGCTACAAACAAATATATAATGTTTGGGGGTTCTAAGTAATTTTCTAGCACAAAATACTGATTTTAACATGTAAACAACATGTGTCAGAAATAGGCTTGGTCCTCAAGTGGTTTTTAAACCTCCCTCTCCTGAACGCAGAAGAATCACATTCAGGATAGAAATGTTTTGACCACTGGCCGTGGGAAAATGCAAATTGCAGGAAAATGGCCATAAAAATGTGGTTTGCATTTTTGCTGCTTTTTCCCACAGCCACAGTCAGGGTAGGCTAGAGTACATGTAGCCTAAGTCCATCAGCAAGGGTAAGATGCCATTTAAATGAATGGCATGGCATTGCACCAACGTATTTAACACGTATTGATGTGCATGTTACTGCATCTCGTGACCAGGCCCTAATAAGTGTAGCGCACCCCTAAAGAGCCACTGGTGAATTTGGTCCTATTTCCCCCTTTGTAGCATAAATAGCCAGACACCCAACATTTTCTTCATTCTTTCACTGGCTCATAAAACAGTTTAGGAGGCTTTTGTAGGGTTTTTATTGGAACAAGAACTTGGATGAGGGATAGGGAGCATTGGATAGCCCTGGTGAACTGCAACTAAAACAACTTGAGGACCCCTCAACTTCTGTTTGTGCTCCACACTCTGCTGGATGCACTTATGGCTGCTCTTCACACACTGCTGGCTGCACTTGATTTGTCCCACATGTGCTAGCATTGCATACTAGCACATTTTATTACACTTACCTGAAAACAAAGCCCTTCCAGTGCCGTGCTGTCACTGCTGCAGGCACTCCCATCTTCACCTGGCCTTCCTTCCAGGTTCATAGACTCTGGCTTTGTGACTGGCCGGAGCTAAGATGCCGTTTATGGCACAGGGCTCTGAAGGAACGACCTGGGTGGCCGTTTCGTCAGAGTGCATGCGCCGGTGACATCACCGGCTGCATGTATAGTAAATATCTCCTAAACAGTGTACGTTTTTACAGTACCTATAGGTAAGCCTTTTTAGAGGCTTCGGCCGCTTCGCTATAGGTAAAGGTCAGAGATGGGAATTTACTCCCACTTTAAAAGCTACACACTGTCAATTCTCCTCAGCATTGTGGCTCATTTACACACTTGGCCACATGATCACCGGTTGCCTCCTGCTCATATCCACTAGGCTGTTCTCCATGAGGAAGGTGTAGACACCACCGCAGTACAGTTTTACTCTTTCCCACCATCTTCCTTCTGGCTCTCTCCATTGAGCTTCCTCCTGACTCTGTGCAATCCCTGGACAAAGGGTCTTCGTATAAGCACTCCAGCTAAGCCCTGCTGGGATCTCGATGTCTTCACACTGACTGCTCTAGTTCTCCCGCCCCAGGGGCAGAGCCCATGCACAGGGGTCTTCTCCTGCAGGACTGAATCTAGGAACACTGCACTCTGCTGCCAGGTCTCAGCCTACTTATGGGCTCTCCCTCCACCTTCTGTCTCTCTCCATTGAGCTTCCTCCTGACTCTGTGCAACCCCGGGACAAAGGATCTTCATATAGGCCCCCAGCTAAGCCCAGCTGAGACCTGGATTTCTTCACACTGGCTGCTCTAGCTCTCTTGCCCCAAGGACAGAGCCCCTGCACAGGGGTCTCCTCCTGCAGGACTGGATGTAGGAACACTGCACTCTGCCACCAGGAATCAGACTACTTATTGGCTCTCCCTCCACCTTCTGGGCCCACCTCCTCAGGGATTGACTGGAGTTCCATAAATATTCATGCTGCCTGTTCTGCTCTCCCTCCGGGTATGCTTCTAGAAGCTTCTAGAAGACAGGGGGAAGCAGCAGAACAGCAGCCTTCCAAAGACCAAGCATTCCTCAATGATCAATCCTTCTTCACTGTGTACAGAGCTAAATGAAATTTACCCAGCAGCCTTCTCTGAACTAGGAGGGTGCTAGTTAAAGAAAATGACGCAACCTTTTTAAGTGTGCTTTCTGGCTAAGGTGTGTGAACTACAAGAGTGGCCATGCAGAATTCCACATTCTTTTACAGATAAGACAGTATACAAATGTGTATTTTATCTATATATTTGCTATTTGGCTGGAGTTCAACCTGAAGTCAAATGGTTCAATACAAGCTTTAAACAAAATGCTAGCTCAGTGTTACAGTATCCGATGTTGGAATAAACAAGGACACCCCGGGACCGGCAGCAATTGACTCTGCAAACTGAATCATTTTGTATGTTCTCTTAGATCAGATTGGAGCAATGCAGAGGCTGCCATTACACTTTTGCATTCAGTATCTGACTATCTGTAGATATATGTGATATAACACATACCGCATATTAAAATATTGACCTAACGATATTGCCAAGCAGCAATAGAGACACGGAGCTTTGTGCATTATGGATAATGTAACTAATACAGGTTATACAAGGAGATGGCTTTAATGGTTGTTTGTTCATGGTGTATGCTCCTATAATATTATGAAGAATGTCCCCACATATGAGGGCTTCAAGACAATTTATTAAGAACAATCAGAGCCACAAATCATCATGTTCTCTTCCAATGTCCAATGGACAGTGCATTTCAGACAGATTCTGTAGCAGAAAATAGATTTTGTGCCAGCACAGAGAATAATAGGAATCGCCCAGCGATTTTCTCACTAGGCAGGATGCCATGCTGATGGCTGATTTACGTATATTGATATCGTTAGTATCCATACATGGTCAAACTGTTATGAAAAGTTTACCTCTCTGTCTGTCTATTTGATGGGTGTCAAGCAGAACAAAAAGTGAGGAAAAAATAACCAGACCACAATAAAAGTTTTTTACTAGCGTTCCAAACTTTTATTGCTGTCTGTGTACTCACTGAGCAGGGTTCCTCTCATTTCCTATCCCAGTCTTGAGTAAAGCTTGCCATAAACTGAACAAATTTAATCAGTAATTGGCCCTGTCGACAGTACTCCACCTGACATAATTTGAGTGAAAGATTGAAGGGGCCGGGTGGAAAATTGTAGGTTAAACAGCATCTGCATCCATTCAGCTGCAGGCACCGTTTAGGTATTCTGACAGCTAACAACACTGGCTGTCAGAATACAATAGTGGCAGTGGGAGATTCACCATCTGTGCAGTTTAGCATTGATGGAGAGATCTGTTAGATTTCATTTGTTCAGCCTGCAGGTTGAATGAAAGAAAGCTATGGGTGTATGGGCAGCTTCAGGTTTCTACTATTACTGGTGAACAGTACCAGCCAGCAGCCATGTCAGGTGGTATTCTTAGTAATGGGTGCCAGCCAGAACAAGGAGCAAAATTATGTCTATCTATGTATCTAAAAAGAACACAGACAGCATTTAAAATCAGATTTTAACCTTTGAAAATTATATCCATAAATTAGGAGGAACAGTACAGTTAGCCAATGGGGTGAATAGGAATGATTTGTATGGCCTCACCACTATTTTGAAGTGAGACATGTGAGTACCTTCTCTTCTCTATTCTGGCTCTAATGTGCTTTGCACTGGTTCAGTAGAGGGATTTTTGTTATACTTTCTTGTTGATCCCTAAACCCTACGCCATAGAAGCCTTGGGGGTTGATTTACTAAAGGCAAATATATTGTGTATTTTGCAAGTGCAGCTGCACTCTAAAGGGCATTTGCTCCAGAGCTTAGTAAATGAAATGAGAAGAAACAAGAAAGCAGCCCCTACTGAGTGTAGCATACAAAGTTTAATAGGGGTTAAAAGAAATTATGCACTCACAAAAGTAAATGGTATGCCAGCATGGTGAATTTAATGGGTCATCTGCAAAATCTCTGGTGACGGATGGATGCTGCTGAAACGAGTAAGCTGATGGCTGTCAGCATCTATCAGTCGGCATAGGTGTTTTCACGGTGCTCGGGTCTGTGCAGAGGCGCGGGTGACATCACATCCGGCAGCTGAGAAGGCAGGAGAAGCGCGCGTTTGGAGCATGGGTGCTCCTTCATCAGACTGATGAAGGCGCACGCATGCTCCAATCGCGTGCTTGTGAGGGCATAATTTTTTTTAACCCTATTAAACTTTGTATGCTAAATTCAGTAGGTGCTGCTTTCTTGTTTCTTCTTACCATGTAGAGCCTCTCCTTGCTCCAGCCGGCAGCCACTGAGTACAGCCTTATGTATTTGGACTACTATCAGTGGCGGCTGGTGTACTGAGGGCGCAGGGGCGCCGCCCCCCCCATCGATGCGTCCGGCCCCCTAATCTGCATGCAGGGGCGCCGGACGCATGGAGTTTTTTTTTTTTTTGGCATCACCTGATTAGAGCCAGAGGCTCTAATAGGGCGATGCAAAGGGTGGACCCGGGGCGCAGAGCAGTGCGCCCAGAGCCCACCCATTGTGTGACAATAGCGAATGAAAATTCGCTATTGTCACACCGATCCTCCTCCTGGCCAATCAGGAAGCGCGTCCGATATGAGCTTCCTGATTGGCCGCAAGGCAAACCCCATGCCATTGCGGGAGCGGGAGGACTGGAGGAGACGCGCCGCCGGGACCGAGGAGAAGCCAACAACCAGAGACTGATCAGAAGCCGCCCGCCGCCGCTGCTGCTCCAGGTAAGTAAGGGGGCACGCACGCTGATCTCTGCATTGGGGGAATGTATGCTGGTCACTACATTGGGGGCATGTACGCTGGTCACTACATTGGGGGCATGTACGCTGGTCACTACATTGGGGGCATGTACGCTGGTCACTACATTGGGGGGCATGTATGCTGGTCACTGCATTGGGGGCATGTATGCTGGCCACTGCATTGGGGGAATGTATGCTGGTCACTGCATTGGGGGCATGTATGCTGGTCACTGCATTGGGGGCATGTATGCTGGTCACTGCATTGGGGGAATGTACGCTGGTCACTGCATTGGAGGAATGTATGCTGGTCACTGCATTGAAGGGGGCATGTACGCTGGTCTCTGCATTGAAAGGGGCATGTACACTGGTCACTACATTTAAGGAGGCATGTAAACTGGTCACTGCATTGAAAGGGGCATGTACGCTGGTCACTACATTGAAAGGGGCATGTACGCTGGTCACTGCATTGAAAGGGGCATGTACGCTGGTCACTGCATTGAAGGGGGCATGTACGCTGGTCACTGCATTGAAGGGGGCATGTACGCTGGTCACTGCATTGAAAGGGGGCATGTACGCTGGTCACTGCATTGAAAGGGGGCATGTAAGCTGGTCACTGCATTGAAAGGGGACATGTACGCTGGTCACTGCATTGAAGGGGGCATGTACGCTGGTCACTGCATTGAAGGGGGCATGTATGCTGGTCACTGCATTGAAGATGGCCACACCCCCCGGGGCTTAGTCATAGAGGCCTCTATGACTAAATCCTGGAGAGAAGGGCAAAACGCATCAGCCCATCAGGAGGAGCTGGAGCTGAGGCCGCTCTTCACCTTCCATATACTTGGAGCTGAACAGTTTGTGTCATTGATTTACCAATTGATTACAGAGCTTTCTGGATGTGCACATTCACGCCAGCACCCTTCTTTATATAGTGGAATATTTGGGCAATGGCACCTAGCACCAGCAGCAGCGATCCACTGAACTTATGCGAGGTCTCAATCTTTACATATAAGTAGCCTGTACCTTCTTTCTCTCTCTCCCGCTCTCTCTCTGGCCCCTTTCAAACAGGCTGTTCGATCAGGTCCGCCTGTCAGTTTTTCAGGTGGACCTGATTGGAACCTCTATTCACCCCTATGGAGTGGCGGATGTCAGCGGACACATGTTGCTATCAGATCTGATCCTGTCCTCCAAATCCAGAGATGGTGGTCCTATTTTCCATCCGTTTGGTGGATTGGATTAGATGGGACTGGATGAAAATGGACAGGCGGTCCATTTTCATCCGATCTCCCCAAAGTCGAGAGCGGGACACTGACAGGTCCGACTCTGCACAGTGAGCAGAGACAGACCTGTCATCTGGCTGCTCGGTGTGGATCAGTGGAGCGAGAGCGGAGTCCATCAAACAGGTCTGCCCCATGTGAAAAGGGCCTTAGTTTCATCTCTTAAAGCGGAGTTCCGGGCACAGATCTCATTTTTTGATGAACATACCCCCGGGACAGTCAGGGCTAGCACATTCCACAATGGCTAGCCTCTGATCTGTCTCGGTTCGCACTTACCTGCAAGAAGAAATACTTACTTTGAAAATTTCTTCCACAGCGTTTCCATCTCTCTTGTGGGCAGCTGAAGCCGGCGCGGTCCTCTTCGGTGTCTTCTTCCGCGTCTTCTTCTCCCAGAATGCGCTCCACCTGCCCCTCTCGTCACTTCCGGTGCTGCGCCGCATTCCTAAACAGCTTCTGGGCATGCCCAGAAGCTGTTTAGCAGGGGAATGCGGCGTCGCCCAGAAGTGACGTGCGGGGCCAGTGCCGTCGCATTGATTCCTGGGAGCGATGACGTTCAGCTCCCAGGAATCATCGCGAGGCAGGAAGTGACGGGGTGAGCCTCGGCGCTGGAGGAGGAAGTACCCTGAGGTGAGCATTTACGATCTTCGATTACAAGGTGAGTGTACAAAAAAAAAAAAAAAAATAACTATCCAATTCCTTTTCAGGTTATGTGTAGCTAGCGGAGGGGCACAAAAAAAAAATACCGATTTTGTGCCCGGAACTCCGCTTTAAATGCAAGCTTCTCAGACTTCCTGTTTTAGAGTGGCTACGTTTGTTCTCCATGCCCCCTTTTCTGCTCACCCCCAGGATGGACTACACATCTACGTACAGATTCATTCTGTGTTATGGGAATTGTAGTACACATGTAGCACTGTCCCCGTAGGGCTTGCTGTGTGTTGACTTCTTGGGTCTCCCTCTTATTACCTGCAGACAGTTGCTGGAGTTTATATACATATCCTTCCTTACTATCGTTTAGCTCCTTACTCAATAAACAGTCCAGGAATATTAGTTTTTTTGTATTTATTGTGGAAATTGGATGGGAGAAGGGAATAGTGGGATACTCCAACTGAACTATTCACAGTAGATAAGGACAACTCTCACTTGGTCTCACCAGATTATTTGTAGAAGCAGACACACTGCTTTAACTATACTGCTACATGTATGGAAGGGTTAAGTCTTCTTGCTCTCTCCAGCAGCAGACTTGATGCAACTTCATTATCGTCAGGACACTCTCTAGCATCCCCTTGACTGACACCCATCTGCTGACGCTTCTAGCTGAAGGGATGGCCCCCCTCAGGACAGGCCCCATGACAGAGATCTGTACTCACTGTAGGCAGAATCAGATTCTTTCCAGTGTCTCCCTTCCAGTCAGCACTGCAGGACCTCTGGGTTCAGCTTCTATATGACTATCAGGCTCTCAGGTCGACTACCCGAGGCTGCATGGCAGCTTCTACAGAGGAGGGGCAGCCACCCCCTCCCTCCAGGACCCCGCTGTCCGGCTGAAGACCCCAAGAACATGTGCCCTTGGCATTTATACAGTCACCCAGCATGAACTGAGGCACTTTCCTATGCCAATCACCAGGGCTGTAACAATGCCTGTGCCCTTACTTGTCAGGTTTCCTCCCACTGTCCAATATACCTCCCTATTGGACCAGTGTGAAATATTCAGACAAGCTGAGCTGCACCTGAGCACCATGAGCAGACCCTACCAATGAATCCTGCTCCCTGGTAGGCAGAGGGCACTATAAATTTACCTGACAATCATCCTGGTAAGCAGAAAGATGCAAAAACTATACTCTCTTCTAGCACCTACCTAGGAGGGTGATACTGTAACGCTCCTGCGTTTTTGTTATAGTGAGCTGGGTTTGCAGCTGCAGAATCTCCACTCAGTAGTCATGTAGAGATGTGTTGAATTACCAGATCCAACTCTCCAGACTCATCACTGTGGACCCGCCTGCTTCAGCATACAAAATACACATACACTCTATAAGATGTTCCTGGAGTGATAGGATGTATATGACAGTATAGAGGTGATGTGCTGAAGGGACAGGCGTGAGCAGTGATAGCAATGATAAGCACTTGATAGTAATGTTCAGGAGAGTGGTAGATGGTAATAGGTAGAATGCAGATAGGTTAGTAATCATGTATAGTAACAGGTGGTAAGGACAGCAGATGACATATACAGGAGAGACTAACCCAGTGCAAGGATAGATGGTAGTAGACTCAAGAGCTAGCAATCTATGTAACAGTGTAGATGATATGATTAGTAATGCATAGATAGTAACAGTCCTTAATGTGCAGAAGTAGATAGTGTAAGTTTGTTATGAAGGAATCCCCTGTGGGGTACTTATCACTAGTAAGTAGAAGGGTCCGGTAGTAAGGGAGTGATCCGGTAGCGAGATACGGGATCAGTAGCGAGGTTCCGGTCTGTTCCAGGTAAAGAGAATAGCTGGAGGCTCCGGCAGCATAAGACAAGGCTGTTAAGCATGCGGTTTGAACGAACAACCTGTGAGAGAAAGCCGGCGATTGAAATAGCCGATCAGAGCGGCGCTCAGTGATGATGTCATGCGGCTTAAAGGTATATGCGTTCCACCTAACTGAAAAGGTGGGACGCAATATGCAATGAAAAATGGGCAATAAGGGTACCAAAGGTACCAGAATCTTACAGATACACACATAAAGAGGAGCATGTGGCAAGAATTAACAGGTGCTGCTCCCTCTACAGTAGTAGTAGTAGCAAGGTGTCTTAGCGAAGGATTAGGAGGATGCACACACAAAAAAGAAGCCTGTAAATGACACTAAGAAACGTTTTAAGCAAATGTAGCATTGCCCCCTTGAGGACTGCTGCCTAATACACTCTCGTGTCCCCCTGGGTTACCGTTAGATACACTGGCATTCACAGATTAATCACTTTAAGACCGGAAGATTTTGCTGCTTAAAGACCAGGCCCTATTTTGCGATTCGGCACTGCGTGAATTTAACGGACAATTGCACGGTCGTGCGATACTGTACCCAAACTAAATTGACATCCTTTTTTTCCCACAAATAGAGCTTTCTTTTGGTGGTATTTGATCACCTCTGGAATTTTTATTTTTTGCGCTATAAACAAAAAAAGAGCGACAATTTTGAAAAACAAAACAATATTTTTCACATTCTGCTATATAACATTCCCCAAAAAGAAAATGTAAAAATCAAACTTTTTTAACGTTTTAGGCCAATTTGTTTTCTGCTACATATTTTTGGTAAAAAAATCGCAATAAGCGTACTTTGATCGGTTTGCGCAAAAGTTATTGCATTTACTAACTACGGGAAAAATTTATGTCATTTTTATTGTTTTTTTTCTAGTAATGGCGGCAGTCTTCGATTTTTAGCCGGACTGCGACATTGTGGCGGACAGATTGGACCCCTAACTGACATTTTTGACACTTTTTGGGGTACCAGTGACACTACTACAGTAATCAGTGCTAAAAATATGCACTGTTACTGTAATATTGATACTGGCAGAGAAGGGGTTAACCCTGTGGGTGATCAAGGGGTTAAATGTAAGCCTAAGGGAGTGATTCTAACTGTGGGGGGTTGGGCTTGGGAGATGACCATAGAGACATTCGATCCTATATAGCAGGATCACATAGTCTCTGTGATCATCTCAGGGAGAATGATGGACGGCTGTGTTTACATCAGCCGTCCGTCCTTCTCTGTCAGAGGGGAGAGATCGCGAGTGGCCGGCGGCCATCGGAGCCGCCTGTCGCACGCACTGGCTCCCCAGCTGCCGAACGGGGGTGGGAGCGCCTCTGACGGCGCGCACTCGCCCCCTAGCTCCTCCCATGCGAGCGCCGTACATGTACGGGACTTTGCCTGGGAGAGCCAGCCTGGCGCAGTACATCTGCGGCGGCTGGGGCTAAAGTGGTTAACACTTTACTTCTTGGCTCAATCAATGATCAGACCAGGAGTATGTAGTTGTTTTTGGTGTTTAATTTTAAATAGGGATGGGAGAAGGGAAAAGTTTGATACTCTAAATTAAACTATTCACAATGGATGAGGACTCCTGTCTGAAGATACAGCCAGGCTGCAGATTCACCTTGCCACTAGATGAATTTGAGTTAAGTCTCTTTACAGATGACTCAGTTGAGTAGATTATCTTTAGGATACCTGCCTGGTATCCCCTTTCACTCCACAGACTGACACCCGTCCTCTGACTATCCTACACCATTGTGGCCCCCCTCAGGTCAGGCCCCTAGACACGATCCCCTGTACTCACGATACTGTTTTTCGAGGGTCTCTAGTGTCTCTACCCCTCCAGTCAGTTCTCCTGGACCTCTGGGTTCAGTTCCTTTCCTCTGGTCCCCAGGCCAACTGCCTGTGACCGCGTGCCACTGCTACAGAGGAAGAGGCCGCCGCCACCCTCCCTCTAGGACTCTGCTCACCAGCCAAAGACCCTGCAGCACATGTGCTCCTGGCTTCAGGACTGGTGCAAGGATTTTTGACACCCTAGGCGAAACCTCATTTTGCCGCCCCCCTTGGCTCCGTCCCTGACTCCACCCCCTTTGCCCTGCCCATGTGTACAGTGAAGGTGGCGGGTTGAGATTTTTGCGGCACCTCTCAGGCCCTTTCTTCAGCCGTGGTCCACAGGCACGCACCTGCACTTCTGGATCCGGCCTGAAGACAAATAGTGGTGGCCCTGGCTCGCTTCCTCATGCCAGCCATGGTCCACAGGTCACGGGCCCACACCTGCGCCTTTGGACTGGCCAGAAGACCCAGAGGACAAACAGCGCCAGCTCCAGAGCTTGCTGAACACACCAGCGGCATGCCAGCACGGCGCCCCCGACTGATGTGCACCTTGCCTATAGGTAGCACCGGTGTTCCGTGAGAATTACCTACCCGTGAGAATTACCTACCCCTCGTCACTTCCGGTGCTCGGCACTGTATGTAATGCGGCGGTTACATTAAAACAGCTGTGCTGCAATACGAATCATCTCCGCTCCTGTCCCGGTCACTTCCCTGATCTCGGATAGTAAATATAAAAGCGGCAGCGGCTGTATGAAAACATAAATCACGGAGCCGAAAGCCGCTTTTATATTTACTTGCCGAGAGCAGGGAAGTGACCGGGACAGGAGCGGAGATGATTCGTATTGCCGCACAGCTGTTTTATGTAAGCGCCGCGTCGGTAGGTTTTTCTCACGGTACACCGTGATCGTTTCATACTAGTGCGCATGCGCACTAGTAAGCTCCTCTGTTCTTCCATCACGTATCCGGGGCTCTGAGCATGCGCAGTGCTGCGCTGCTCAGCTCTTTCTGGCCGGAAGTGACGAGGGGTAGGTAATTCTCACGGGGTAGGTAATTCTCACGGAACACCGGCCCTGCCTGGCTTTTATACAGTATCCCATAATGCACTGAGACAGCCAGTCTCTACCAATCACTGGGACTGTATCAAGGCCTGTGTACTCATTGGTCAGGTTTCCTCCCACTGTCCAACATGCCTCCCTATTGGACCAGTGTGAAAACGCTATGTAGACCCAATGAATCACATACTGAGCACATTGAGCAGACCTAAGTCACAGATCCTGTTCTCTGGTAGGCAGAAAGCAATATATATTTGCCTGCTACTCATCTGATAGGCAGACAGAGCCAAAAACTAGACTCTCTCACTAACACCTACCTAGGAGGGTGCTACACAAAAAAGAAAAAAAACACACACGGAGATGGGGCATACTTGATATTTTAGAATGATAATGATTAATGTACAAAAATTGGAGTTTACTGTTACTTTAAATGTAGTTGGGAATAAATGGGTTTATAATATAAGGATGTATCTGTGCTACACACCAGTGGATCTTGATGTACAGTTAGCCAATAGGGTGAAAAGGAATGATTTGCATGGCTCCATCCATTATCTTGAAGTGAGAAATAATTCTCTTATTTTAGGATATGTGATAAAATGAGACATGATTACATTATGTTATAAGAAGGCCCTCCTGTGCTATGCACAAATTAAAAAGAGAATGTTTTAGCTGGAGGTGGGCTTTACACAACAGTAATTCCTCTGACTAAGCTGCCTGTAAAATAATAATAATATCTAGATTTACGCGTTGAGAATTTTCCTCTATTACCTCCCCAGAGGCATTCACATCTAATTCTATAGGCTGATTAAAAAAGCACAATGTACTGTAAAATATACCGTTCATGTGGATACAAGCTAGCAATTCATGCACACCCAAGTGCAACACAGTTAGATTTGCATATAATTTCCCAACTACTTTATTTGTCTTTACCGTCTAAAGGAGCATTTCTCAATCTGCATGTCATACGCAATAAAATTCAAACATGCCTGTGGTAACACAGCGCTGTTCAGTATTGAAGGACTGCTGTGCTGTATTACCCATGGCGGGCGGCCTCAGTCATGACTCAGATTAGACAGCAAGGGCTTTCGTGCTGTGAATATTGCAGCGGTTTGTGTGAACAGCAGAGCTAGCACATGGAAATACAGTAGAAGAAAGATAGCCTAAAAAAAGAACACTAATACAGCCAGCACATTTAAGAATTGGCAAGCTGAAATATATTAAATATTTGCCTTTGGGTTTAATACTGCTTTAACCACTTCTGAACCGGAAGGATTTGCCCCCTTAGGGCTCTTTCACACGGGCGTTCCGTATGTCCGTTTTTCATCCCATCCGTTTGCGGATGAAAAACGGACATAATGTATCTCTATGTAAATACGGATGTCATCGGATGATCATCCTCTGACATCCGTTTTTTGTCAGTTCAGTTCAGTTTTTTTGAACGGAGGAGAACCCTATTTTTTCTTCCTTTCAAAAAACGGAACGGAAGCAAAAACGGATGTCAGTGGTGTCATCCGCAGACATCCGTATTTACATAGACATGCATTATGTCAGTTTTTCATCCGCAAACGGATGGGATGAAAAACGCACATACGGACCAGATGACACAAGTGTCATCCGTGTCCGTTACAAAAAAAAAAGGACCTGATCGGGCAAAAAAAAAAGGAATGCCCGTGTGAAAGAGCCCTTAATGACTAGGCCATATTTTGTGATTCGGCACTGCGTTATTTTAACAAACAATTGCGTGGCCGTGCAACGCTGTGCCTAAATAAAATTGATGTCCTTTTTTCCCCACAAGAAGCTAAATAGTGTTATCCTGTGTGTCCATACACACTACTTTAGGCTATTAACATTTTTTGAGCTTCAGCATCTAGGACAAGGATGTGCAGTCAGGGGAGGCAGAGCCATAAAAAAAAAAAAAAAAAGCCATCGAGCTTTGTGACCTGAGGTCACAGAGATCCAAAATTTGGCGGCAGGTACCTGAAGTATTACCCCACCATTGGTCAAAATTTTAGGCTCCTTGCACTATTGCCTGTCAGAATCTGTTTGTAGCAGACTGAGAGGATGTCAGAGACACTGAGCTCAATGGACAGCTTGGGGCCTTTGACCAATGATAAAGCACCATTGGTCCAAGCTGTCCAATAAAAATGCTGCAGTGGAGGCTCTCCTATCACTGCAGTGTCATAGAAGGGGGCATGTGGTGTCTAAAAGACAAATGCTCCCTTCCAGCCCAGTCCAGCCCTCTTAACTACAAGGAAAAAACATGGGTTTATGGGTATAAGGTTTACCCATAATCCCATGTTTTCTCACACAGTTAAAAAATTATTATTTTTTTTCGACCTGAAAGAGAAACACATAATAAGCTAGTATGCATCGCATACTAGCTCATTATGTAATACTTACCTTAGAATGAGCTCCCGCCGTGCCGCCCGCTTACCTGTATGACGGGCGACATGTTCAGTCGCCCGTCTTCCGGGATCGCAGCATCCGGTAATCTGATTGGCCGGAGCCGCGGTGACGTCACTCCTGTGCACGCGCGCGGGAGCCGACAGTCACGGCACGGGGCTCTGAAGGAACGGCATCAGCGGCCGTTCCTTCAGAGCACATGCGCCAGTGATGTCACTGGCTGCATGTAAGGTAAATATCTCCTAAACGGTACATGATGAGTCACGAAAGTCACCTATTTTGAAGCATTTTTTGCACATTGTTTTGCACATGGATATTTCTTTATATTGATCATCACCTCACTTATATATATATATATATTGGCAATTTTAGCTATTGCACTAATTTACCATGTATTGCTTTGACAGTTTGCATTTACCTATGATCTGTGGTATTATCTAATTATTTTTCAGTACATATTGATATTTACGGTTGTTGTGATCCTGCACATTACCTTGATATTGCCTTATTAGCTTGGCTAATTTATTACCTGATTTTTTTTTCTCATCCTCTTATTGGAGCTATATACGTTATTTATTTATTCACTTTTCTACATTTCTACACATTGATACTCACTATTGAGCTCTCACCCTAGAGCTAGAAGTATCCGCTTCATCTTTCTGCAGGATTATACAAATTCTTAGTCACATTTATTTGGATTATTTATCTGCCCCTAGAGAAACGAGCGCCGATTCCCCTTCCTCTTTATCTATCTTATTCAGTACGTGGTGACACTACTGAATTGGCTGCCTGTTTCATTTTTATATATATATATTTTTTATCCACACATATTCTCATCCCCTGACGTCCTATACCCCATTGGTAGCGCATTGGTCCTTCCTTCACCATTCACTAAATGGTGATGTGGGGGTTTATTCACTAAATAATGTGGGGGTTGTATCTGGCTCTGATACTAGCTAGTGCCTCACCAGCCACTGACCTCACCGCATGTCCCTGGTCTAGGTCTAGGAGCAGAAAGTGAAAGTGAATCCCCTTTTTAATACATGCCAATATTCTGTTGGCTTTGCTTGCAGCGGCTTGGCATTGCATGCCATTGCTGAGCCTGTGGTCTACTAGGACCCCCAGGTCCTTTTCCATCCTAGATTCCCCCAGAGGTTCTTCCCCTATTAACTTGCGTTTGTATTTTTAGCACCCAATACATTACCTTACATTTTCAAACATTAAACCTTATTTGCCATGTAGTTGTCCACCCTATTATTTTAAATAGGTCTTCTTGTAAGATTTTCAAATCCAGCGCTGAAGTTATGGCCCTGCTTAGCTTTATATTATCGGCAAGTACTAAGATTGATCTGCTTATCCCATCCTCTATATCGTTTATGAATAAATTAAACAGAATTGGCCCCAGGAAAGATCCCTGGGGGACCCCACTTACCACACCAGACCATTCCCAGTACCCAACATTTATCACCACTCTTTGGACCCGCCCCTGTAGCCAGTTTTTAATCCAGGTACTCACCCTATAGTCCATGCCAACAGACCTCAATTTGTAAAGTAAACGTTTGTGGGGAACTGTGTCAAATGCCTTTGCAAAATCCAGATGCACCACATCCACAGGTCTTCCTTTATCTAGATGGCAGCTCACTTCTTCAAAGAGCGTTAATAGATTGGTCTGGCAAGGACGATTGTTCATGAATCCGTGCTGATTAACACTAATGATACTGTTTTCATTACTAAAATATTGGATATAGTCCCTTATCATCCCCTCCATTAGCTTACATGCAGGGATTACAGTGATATATCTCGGCCCATTTTTAAATATTGGTACCACGTTAGCTTTTCTACAGTCAGCTGGTGCCATTCCAATCAGTAAACTGTCCATCAAAATTAGGAACAATGGTCTAGCTATCAACAATAACTCACCCTAACTCCACCGCACTGTGAGAAGATAAAGAGCTAAGTGTCGGTGCTCAAGCTGAACGTCCAAACCAAATGTTATTTGAATAAAGCCGGCACACGAAAAGGCTTCTTCCAAGTAAAATTCTTTATTCCAACATGGATAGCGGTGACAACATGACAAATGCTGACGCGTTTTGGCTTTACGCCTTCCTCATAGCATCTATGGTCTAGCTATCACCTGGCTGAGTTCCTTAAGAACCCTCAGGTGTAACCCATCTGGTCTTGTTGACTTATTTGTGGTAAGTTTTTCAAGTCTATTTCTGATACTGTCTTCTGTTAACCATGAGGGTGCTTCCTGTGATGTCTTATTAACATTTGGTTACTATATCTCTCTGTTTCGATTGTGAAAACTGAGGAGAAGATTGCATTTAAAACCTTTGCCTTCTCCTTGTCTTTTGTAACCAAATTTGCCTTCATCATCCTTTATGGAGCCAATATGTTACGGCCTCACTTTCTTACAGTTTATATATTTAAAGAATTTCTTTGGTTGTTTTTTTACTTTTCCTCCGCTATTTGCTTTTTGTGGTCTATTTTAGTTGCCCTGATTGCGCGCTTATATTTCTTATTGTATTTTTTGTATTGTTAGAATGCTGAAATGAAAATGATCCCTCAGCCTTGTATTTTTCTTTTGCTTTTATATGCATTTTTGCGTTAGAGTTTAGCCACTCAGGATTACTTTAGCTCTTTTATACTTATTTCCTGTTGGAATGCACTGGCCAATACCTTTATTTAGTATGCTGTTAAAGCACTCCCATTTTTCCTCATCTTCTTTGTTCTTAGGATTTTATCCCACTTAATATCGTCTAGTAAAGAGCGCAGTTTAGGAAAGTTGGCTCTTTTGAAATTCAGTGTCCTTGTATTCCCCTTGTGCTTCTTATTTCTGTGATTTATACTGAATCTAATTGATCTGTGGTCGCTTCTTCCTCAGTTGCCCCCTATTTCCAAATCCGCGATCATGTCTGTATTGTTAGTAATCAGTAGATCTAGTACTGCTTTATCTCCTGTTGGTGCGTTCACCAACTGACCCATGAAATTATCCTGCAAGACATTTAGGAAACGGTGAGCCTTAGACAAATGCACAGTTACTTCTGCCCAGTCTATATCTAGATAATTAAAATCCCCCATTATAATAATATTTCCCAGGCTTGCCTCCATTTCAAGCTGTGATTGGAGGTCTACCTCCCCCTTTCCCTCAGGTTGGGGGCCTGTAGCATATGCCCACTATTACTTTCCCATTTTTTTCCTCCCTTTGGAGCACCACCCACAAGGATTCAACCTCCTCCCTAGCTTCATTATTAACCACTTAAGCCCCGGAGGATTTGGCTGCTCAAAGACCAGGCCCTATTTTGCGATTCGGCACTGCGTGACTGTAACGGACAATTGCGCGGTCGTGCAACGCTGTACCTAAATTAAATTGACGTCCTTGTTTTCCCACAAACAGAGCTTTCTTTTGGTGGTATTTGATCACTTTTGCAATTTTTATTTTTTGCACTAAAAACAAAAAAAGTGCGACAATTTTGAAAAAATAACAATATTTTTCACATTTTTTTATATGAAATTTAAAAAAAAAAAAATGTAAAAATCAAAATGTTTTAACATTTTAGGCCAATTTCTTTTCTGCTACATATCTTTGGCAAAAAAAAATCGCAATAAGCGTATTTTGATTGGTTTGCGCAAAAGTTATTGCGTTTACTAACTACGGGAAAGATTTATGTCATTTTTATTGTTTTTTTTATAACTTTGTGTTGCTACAGTGTCCTGTGGCGATTCCTGAACTCAGTGTGGCCTTCTGCTCAAACAGTTCAACAGTCCTGCCCTGCCTCAGTCTAGGTGTATGATAGATGTAGATACTGGATTTCTCTCACCCAATACCACGAACTCCATTCCGCACTGCAACCAGGTCCTGCTCTGCTTAGCGTCCCTCACAGCCTGTCCAGGCATCCTTCCGCTCAGTCACACTACTGAGATCCTTCCGCTCGCATGGCTCGTTCCAGCTCCGGTGTCACTGCCAGGCCTCCGGCCTACTCCTCTAGGATCTGTAGTAGCTCTTCCCCTTCCTCACAGCACGCTGTCCTCAAGGCAAGAGAGCGAAAGTTGATCCCGCCCCCTTTATAAAGACACTCCCAGCAGGCTCCGCGAGTCACATTGCTCCCTGGGAGAAGAGTCCTATGCACAAGCAGTTTATGGTTCTGGCTCCTCCCGGAACTACATCCCCCATAATTCAAAGGTCAATGTCATTGCAAAACTTTAATGGCAGAACAACAGTCTGAACAACACTAGCCTTGCGACCAGGCTACATTAATACAAATGACACTCATACACTAACACACACATATGTGTCTGGTGTGAATGGGACACCATTGTTTCTGACTTCTGAATTCACTCCTAATGATACCAGCGAAGCAGCACAATTCCTCCCAGTGACACCAACAATGGATCTAAATTCTTCCTAGTGACACCAATGATGGGGCACCTTTCCTTCCAATGGCACAAATGATGGGACACCTTTGCTCCCAGTGACACCAATGATGGGGCACTATTGCTCCAACTAACACCAAAGGGCATTGTTTATACCCGCTGGCCACAGTCTGCCCCCCCCCCCCTAAAGTCTGGAGATCCCTAAACTAAAGAATAGATAAAACTCCTATCAAATTATTGTTCGCTGTCTTTAGTCCTGCTGGGAGGATTTCAGTTTACTTCCTTTTCTAGAGATGCAACAGGAAATGGGAAATAATATCCAAGTGAGAGGAGTTTTCATTTTAGATAGCTATCATCAAAACAGCTGTCCATATTGGACGATTTGTCCCCTATACTTGCTCCAGGAACTACATGAATTTCCCCTCACTTTTAATGGTCACTAGAACAAACAGAGATGATGAACTTCAGCTGTTCCATGGCCAGGTGTGTGTTATTCCCTCATTATCCCATTTACAAGGAGCAGATAAAAGGTCCAGAGTTCATTTTAAGTGTGCTATTTGCATTTGGAATCTGTTGCTGTCAACTCTCAATATTAGATCCAAAGAGCTGTCACTATCAGTGAAGCAAGCCATCATTAGGCTGAAAAAACAAAACAAACCCATCAGAAAGATAGCAAAAACATTAGGTGTGGCCAAATCAACTGTTTGGAACATCCTTAAAAAGAAAGAACGCACCGGTGAGCTCAGCAACACCAAAAGACCCGGAAGACCATGGAAAACAACTGTGGTGGACGACCGAATAATTCTTTACCTGGTGAAGAAAACACCCTTCACAACAGTTGGCCAGATCAAGAACACTCTCCAGGAGGTAGGTGTATGTGTGTTGAAGTCAACAATCAAGAGAAGACTTGACCAGAGTGAATACCGAGGGTTCACCACAAGATGTAAACCATTGGTGGGCCTCAAAAACAGGAAGGCCAGATTAGAGTTTGCCAAACAACATCTAAAAAAGCCTTCACAGTTCTGGAACAACATCCTATGGACAGATGAGATCAAGATCAACTTGTACCAGAGTGATGGGAAGAGAAGAGTATGGAGAAGGAAAGGAACTGCTCATGATCCAAAGCATACCACCTCATCAGTGAAGCATGGTGGTGGTAGTGTCATGGCGTGGGCATGTATGGCTGCCAATGGAACTAGTTCTCTTGTATTTATTGATGATGTGACTGCTGACAAAAGCAGCAGGATGAATTCTGAAGTGTTTCGGGCAATATTATCTGCTCATATTCAGCCAAATGCTTCAGGACTCATTGGACGGCGCTTCACAGTGCAGATGGACAATGACCCGAAGCATACTGCGAAAGCAACCAAAGAGTTTTTTAAGGGAAAGAAGTGGAATGTTATGCAATGGCCAAGTCAATCACCTGACCTGAATCCGATTGAGCATGCATTTCACTTGCTGAAGAAAAAACTGAAGGGAAAATTCCCCAAGAACAAACAGGAACTGAAGACAGATGCAGTAGAGGCCTGGCAGAGCATCACCAGGGATGAAACCCATCGTCTGGTGATGTCTATGCACTCAAGACTTCAGGCTGTAATTGACTGCAAAGGATTTGTAACCAAGTATTAAAAAGTTAAAGTTAGATTTATGATTGTTAATCTGTCCCATTACTTTTGGTCCCTTAAAAAGTGGGAGGCACATATACAAACTGTTGTAATTCCTTCACCTTTCACCTGATTTGGATGTAAATACCCTCAAATTAAAGCTGAAAGTCTGCAGTTAAAGCACATCTTGTTTGTTTAATTTCAAATCCATTGTGGTGGCGTATAGAGCCAAAAAGATTAGAATTGTGTTGATGTCCCAAAATGAATGGACCTGACTGTATGTGCCATATCTGGCCATTCCCCAAGGAAGCTGGAAATCGCTGTAGTAGGCACTGCTACTATCGTAATCATCTCTTTCTTCTGGTTCATAAGCCAAGCAGCTACCCTTCTACCAACTGGGAAAATAGGAGGTCCCCCACATGACATGGTGGTTCAGGGAACACTTTGCATTTTTTCAATGCATGAGAAGTGTTCTATGATTGGATGAGGTGGAAAGGAGGCACGGTAACATCACAATCTCTACCTCATCTAGTGAGACCTCCTGTGTTCAGCAGGCAGCAGTGCATCTGCTCGGTACAGGACACAGAACCTTGCAGCAATCACTGTAGTAGGGGTGCCTACTACAGTGATTTCCAGCTTCAATGGGGGATCCAACAGGTATGGAACATACTGTACATACTTACAATGGTTTAAGCTGGACAACTATCACTATGTAAAAATTGCCATTCCTGGTGTTCAGCTTTAAACCGAAGGTCGGACGGTCTAACCTTGCCCCAAATTGCTAAAGTAACAGAGAGAAGAAGTATACAAAGATATAATCAGTAGTTATCTTTAGCATTCAAGAGATCTATAGGCTAATATTATCTACTGTATATGAGTGGTTTAATCTTACTTCTCTTACTTACTACTTACTTACTTCTCTGCTGTAGAACTATACATCAGTGGAAAATATACAGTAAATCATTTCTTGATTTTGGTTTCCACAATGGCTCAAAAGTGATATGGTCCAGAAATTTTTAGACAGAATAAGGGTGGATAAAGCGCCTGGACCAGATGGCATCCACCCACACATCCTAAAAGAGTTGAGCGCTGTAATTTCAAAGCCTTTGTTTCTAATTTTTAGGGACTCGTTAAGGATTGGAAAAGTACAAGTGGAATGGCGTAGGGCCAATGTGGTGCCTATATTTAAAAAGGGATCAAAGCCTTTGCCAAGTAACTATAGACCTGTTCGTTTAATTTCTATAGTCGGGAAGATACTGGAGAGTTTAATAAAAGACCGCATAGATGAGTTCTTGCTGGAAAAAAATATTTTAAGCAACAGACAGCATGCATTCATGAGAGACAGAAGTTGTCAAACAAACCTGATTTCTTTTTATGAGGAGGTAAGTAAAACCTTGGACAGAGAGGTGGCTGTGGACATAGTATACTTGGATTTTGCAAAAGTGTTTGGCACAGTTCCCCACACATGGCTAATGTGTAAGGTAAAGTCTACTGGCTTGGAAAGATCGGTTTGTAATTGGATAGAAAATTGGCTAAAAGTTAGAATTCAGAGAGTAGTGGTTAATGATTCTTACTCTAAATGGTCTAAAGTTATCAGTGGTGTACCCCAAGGTTCAGTGTTGGGACCCTTACTTTTTAACATCTTTATAAATGATATAGGGTCTGGGATTAAAAGTACCATTTCAGTCTTTGCAGATGACACCAAGCTTTGCAGTGGAATAACATCTTTACAGGATGTCTCCAAATTACAAGCTGACCTCAATGCACTGTTTCATTGGGCAACTATGTGGCAAATGAGGTTTATGCTGATAAATGGAACGTGTTGCACTTGGATCATGCTTTGCTGGGGTTTTTTCACCTTCCTCTGGATCAACTGCGGGTATAGGATTGTGTATATGGGATTGTATGGTTGGGTTTACTTTATTGTTTTTTTGTTTTTTATTGGTTAAGCCAGATGGACTTGTGTCTTTTTTCAACCTGACTAACTATGTAACGATGTTTCATATTGAAAAAACTGTCCTCCTAAACCTTATTCTTATTTTTATTTATTTATTTATTTTATTTTAACATACAGTATTTATGGCCACTACGTTGAGTTTTGGACATTTATAAAATTGTAACCTTTATAGAATTTTTCAAAATATTTTTGAAGGACCTTTTCTTTTTTCCACCCCTTTTTCCCCTTCTTTTTACTTTCTAGGCCATTAAGGTGTTCACATATGTCATGTTTTGTAAACCCCCGATGAAGTCACGGTGTTGGCAAAACATGAACGATAAAAAGCTTTCGCTCTCTTTTTTCCTTGTTGGTCCATTCATTTGTACTCCTTCACTCCATCTTTGTAGAAAATAGAAAAACAACAAGGAAAATGAGAAAGAAAAGACATCAGTTTGGAAAAGGGGATTAAGAAATAGAATGAAAGTCCTTCAAAAGGATTAAAGATTTCTTTATCAATGTTCATTGCGTACCATATTAACCTTATATTATTTTGCCTCAATAGTTACAGTTGCAATGATGTGGAGCCTGCATAGTTAATTCTGAATTAAAACCCAACCTCTACTTCTCAGCTCACTTGAGCACATCCTGTCCTGAGGCCACACATCGGTAAGGTTACTATAGGACAAACTGCCCTTTTTCTGCAACTGAAAAGGGAATGTAGGGAAGTGTAGTCTTCCCAGCTCATACTCTGAAAGTCCTGATTATTGAACTTCCCTCACAATCATGTAACCCTCTGATGTTAATATTTTATGTGTTTTTACTGCTAGCAGTATTCATTAACATGGTGCTGCTGGCTGAATGTCACAACTAAGCCAGTATACAGTCAAACCAGCTTGAGGAACGCATGCAACATACACTGCTCTGTTCCTTTGTTGGAATTTATGGATAAGCTGGTTTAAAATTAGTAGCTGCAGCGCTGAGAAAACATTCTCCAGGGTCAATAACACAGGGCTCGTTAACCATAGGATATGTTTTTTGACTTGGTGGGATATAGAGAATTTAATTCCCTAAGATTTGAGGTCAAGAAAAGTCCTGTCTACAGAACTCAATATATCCATCATTACATCTAACATTTAGAGTTTTTCGATTACAGAAAAGTCTAATGGCTTTATAAACAATACAGTCTTAGGCCTGCCATGCAAATTTCCACTGGTTCCTGAAGAACTGGATGAAATTCACTTATTGGGTGGCCCTTACCCACCTGAAATCCCTCAATTAGCCACTTAAGCCCCGGAAAATTTTACCCCCTTCCTGACCAGGCCCTATTTTGCGATTCGGCACTGCGTGACTTTAACGGACAATTGCGCGGTCGTGTGACGCTGTACCTAATACGAATTTGACGTCCTTTTTTTCCCACAAACAGAGCTTTCTTTTGGTGGTATTTGATTACCTGTGCGATTTTTTGATCATGCGCTATAAACAAAAAAAGAGCGACAATTTTGCGTAAATAACAATATTTTTCAAAATTTTTTATATGAAATTCCCCCCAAAAAATGTAAAAATCAAATTTTTTTAACATTTTTGGCCAATTTGTTTTCTGCTACATATGTTTGGTAAAAAAAAATCACAATAAGTGTATTTTGATTGGTTTGCGCAAAAGTTATTGCGTTTACTAAGGGAAAGATTTTTGTCATTTTTGTTGTTTTTTTTTTTTAACGAGTAATGGCGGCAATCTGCGATTTTTTTTGCGGGACTGCGACATTGCAGTGGACAGATCGGACCCTTGACTGACATTTTTGACACTTTTGGGGGTACCAGTGACATTACTACAGTAATCAGTGCTATATATATGCACTGTTACTGTAAAAATGACACTAGCAGGGAAGGGGTTAACTTTATTGGAGAAGGAGGGGGTTAAGTGTGTCCCTAGGGGCGTGTTTCTAACTGTGCAGGGATGTGGCTTTACATGTAACAGCACAGATCAACAGTCCTACATAGCAGGACCGTTAGATCTCTGCTGTTACACAGGGAAGAATGACAGGCGGCTTTGTTTACATTAGCTGCCTGCCGTTCTCCCTTCACAGTGGACGATCGCGAGTGACCGGCGGACATCGGGTCCGCCGGTCACTCGCGCGGAGGTGTCCGTGAACAAGCAGGGGCGGAAGCGCGCCTCCGGCGGCGTGCGCTCGCCCCCTATTGGCTCACAGGCTAGTGACGTACCGATACGTCACTTTGCCTGGCCGGGGATGACCGCCGCAGTATATGTACTTGCGGCAGTCGGCAAGCGGTTAAAAAAAATTAAAGAACTGTTGACTGAAAAGCGGCTGCATCCAGTGGGCACTGCGGGCACCGCTGGAGATTTGCCCATCCGTACTGTATAGGGTGGATGGAGGAATGTGTTAGATTTAGAAAAACTAACAGTGTACAACTGGCTATAGTCTTGTGGAATTTTGTTAGAAAATTTTTGCTTTAAGGACGTTCATTGAATTTCCTAATCATTAGTGGTATTAAATCGATGTTTGTTTTCAACCACAGTGATAAGAAAATTCAAAGGAGCAGGATGGAAATTTTTTCTCAAACAGATACATTTCTAACCATGAATGTGGTGTTCGTTCAGGAAATTATAATAATCAAAATCAAATGTTTAAAGCACACAACATTTTGAAATCCTTTCAAATGACATTCATCCAGTCATTGAATGTACAAAGAACATTTGTACAAATATGTATAAGTGGTAGGAAACTCTGAGTTTAAACTTTTCCCTACAGGTAAGCTTATAGTCTGCCATAATGTGTTAGTATGCAGTGCACATCAGCACAGTATGGCATAAACTTGCAGGGAGCCCATATAAGAAAAAAATTGTATTGTTTACAACTGCATTAATGTGGTTGTAAACCCTTACATATACCCAGTGAAGGGACTATCCTCAGGTGATACACAGAGGTTAAACAAATACTCCTACATAAGTTGTATATGTTTATCTGCAGTCTTCTCTTCTCTACAATTTATAAGCTTGTCTGAGAGTTCAGAAAAAAGGGGATGGAGAGCTGAAGTTACACTCCGCAGAGCTCAGTGAGGAGAGCTCTGAGAGCTGATTGGAGGAAAGAAACACACCCCCTCCACACAGCACACAGGGACAGAGCTCAGGCTATCAATCAGCTGGAGATCCCTCTCCTGTCACCTTTTCTTCTCTTGTTGGTGTCAGGAAAACTTGTCAGAAGCGATTCATGCTGATAGCAGAGGAAAAAAAGCAGCAGACAGACATGACACTATGGTCAGGTTCACACATGTGCAGCCGTGGTTTCCAGCCTGGGGTCCGGTGCATTTTGTTTATTTTTTAAGGTGAGATTCAGGTCCAAATTTTTGCCTGAATTTACTCCTGATCCGGACCCAAAAAAACAAGATTTATTTGGAATCCGCACCACAGCCCCCCTGGACGTGTGAACCAGCTCTGTTGAGAGCCGGATACACTCGCAACCAATTCGCACAAATGCGAATCCAGCCTTAGTGCCCTGGAGTGAGACAAGTACACACTATAGAAGGATATGCTTTGCTCATATTTCATGTCTGAGGTTTACAACCACTTTTAGGTTAGTTTTATTTATTAAAACACTGCAGGTAACTAAGGACTAAGGACTAATATATAAGATATAAGTCACAATTTATCTTCTACAAGTCTGATCTCAGTTAAAAATGCCCCTCAAACGCCTATGCACAAGATACAATATCACATCACATTACAAAAACAGGAAGTGTTAGCGTCACTTCGCTTCAAAATTGAAGCCTCATGTCGAGTCAGGAGGCTTTTGAAGGTCTTCAGCACCTCCCATTCAAGTCTATGGTAACGCTCAGCAAACGCTCTGGCAGGCGTTTGCAGGCGCAGTTGCAGTGCGGTTGCGGGACTTTCCCTTGTGGAGCAGTTTTAACGGGCCTTAACGCTCATCAAACGCCTCAAAACAGTGCAGAGGGCGTTTAGGGAGCGTTTTTAAGGCTTGTAAATGCCCCATACTAAAGCTCATTGACGCCAGTCTGACGCACATACTAACGCCATACAAACGCTATTGGAACTTTTGTTATGTGTTGAATTTTAGCCAAGTGTGAACCATCCTTTATACTGGTTTATTCAATAGATTGCAAATAGCAAAGAAATTCATTTTAGGCCTCAAGCACACAGGATGGTTTTCTTTTTCCTTTCCTAGATGCCTTTGCTCCGGGGAGGAACACGCAGCTTAAAAAATACGCCACATAGAAAACAATTGGTATATACCTTAGCAATGGCCTGCCTTGATCCAGTGTGGAAAATCCAGGTCACCACAGTATGTGTGAATAAACCGTAAGGACTACATGTTTGGAAATAAACTATTGTAGCACTGCCCCCTAGAGGACTGCTGAGTATTGCAATTTCTGGATTTCCCTGGGTTACCCTTAGAAACTGATAGCAGAAAATTTGCATCAAATGTCCTTGCCTCTGTCAATAATCAATCCAAGGGATGTTGTTTTTTTTGTGTTTTTATTTGGAACTGGGATAGGAGAAGGGAGGAGTGGGATACTCCAACTATGAACTATGCACAATCTTGAGAACAACTAGCTGTATGGGCCGCTGCTTCACATTGCCACTGAAGTGAAGATAGCAAATATGTTCCCGCTTGAATCACTCTTCAGGGTTCTAACTTGGCACCCCCTTTCTCACTTGCTGAGTGCGCTGACACCTGTCCACTGACTCTCCACTGGGCGGACCCCTGGAAAGCTTCCCAGTACTCACGGACACTGTTTTTCCCAAGGTTGCTCTGCCGCCGACTCCACTATTCAGTTCTCCTGGACCTCCTGACTCAGCTCCACACTCCAGGTCCACAAGGCCGACCGCCTGTGACCACCATCCACTGCAGCAGAAGGAGAAACAACTGTCACCCTCCTTCTGGGACCTGGCTTCCTGCCCAAAGACACCCTGTCACAT
The DNA here is from genome assembly GCF_965119305.1 of Pelophylax lessonae. Taxonomy (NCBI): domain Eukaryota; kingdom Metazoa; phylum Chordata; class Amphibia; order Anura; family Ranidae; genus Pelophylax; species Pelophylax lessonae. Next base: position 321,324,940 of record NC_138768.1, on the reverse strand, counting down.
GTGCCCTTGGCTTTTTATAACATATCCCAGGATGCACCACTGTTTGTGCCAACCCACTGGGATAGTTACAAAAGCCTGTGTGTCACTGGCTGGGTTTCCTCCACTGTCCAACAGACTCCTTTATTGGATACAGTGGGGACACTCCCTCAGCCCAGATGAATCACACATGGACACATGCAACAGGCCTAACTATCAATCAGGCTCCCCTAATAAGCAGATGGAGACACTACCTAGCACCTTCCTAGGAAGGTTCTACACTATAATCTATGTTCTACCTTGTCTGACCTCAGAAAAGGCGATTCTGATTGGCTGCGATGAATAACCACACTTAGCACTTTGGCACACTGTTTGTTGAAGAAGCCTGATAGTGGTTAAGTAGGACGGCAACTTATTTTCCTGAATGAGTTTTAAAAGGGAAAACCATGTTTAATTTTTTAGCAACTTTTTGTAGTGTTCCAGAAGAGGATTTTGCAATAAATACTAAATATTAAAATTAGATTATTCATTTGATTTTACACCTGCACTAAGGTGATTTTTCAGTTCAAGTCTACTGAATAAGGTTCTTGAAAATGTACCACAAAAATCTAAAAAATGCACATTTCGTTATTGTATATATTTCCCAATCGGGTGTGAACAGGAAAACACACCCAAAGCTTATTGTTATATTTTTCTATTTCATATGAGAAAATCACCACAACACAAGCATTTCTCCTTGTTCACAGGCCTCATAGACAAGGTGGTCCAAGATCTCTTTCACATTACCAGCCTATAATTGCATCAATGTAAGGTGTACTTAAAAATGCAGTGTTAATAAATGATGCAGCTTACTTAAAGCCAACATTTCCTATTTCTGATATGTGCCTGCTGTACCATGTAATTGTATGAGAATCCTGTTCTCTTGGTATTGCTTCCTTTATGTGAAATCCCTGGTGTTCCTGCCAGTTCGTCTGCTTTCCTATTAAAAGCTGACCACACTAGGCATGAGAGTACAGTGTGGTCATTTCTCTAGCTATGCTGGGAACTCACTATGCTCACCCTTAATGATTAGACTTGTCCTGAGTCTGAGGCACCCCCCCTGAACAGCCATTCAATGAGAAGATCAGTGTACTGCTGCCCCCACTCCCCTTCAGCTCTTATGCAGCTGAGGACAGAGGGAATGTAATAATTTATATGAAAAAAAAGGAAAAAAGGTATTATTAGTGTTATTTTTATATGCATACATTAATCATTTGCCTTCCATTTCTAATTTAAACTGAATGGGTTGTTTTACAAGGTGATCGTTTACAATCTGCCTTAAAAGCTTGAAGAAGCTTATGCTTTTTTGTGCTCTTTAAGGTGTTTTTATTGCGCATTTTTTGAGCTCTTTTGAATTCTTTCAAGCTTTTTTGAGCATAAGTTTTTTTTTTTTTTTTTTAATTAAAACCCTTCCCTCAGCTCATTTTTCAATTTTGTTGTGCTTTTTAAAGCTTTTTTGTGCTTTTTAAAGGTTTTTTGGGCATAGTTACAATGTGACCAATGTGAGTATACATATTTCATACCTGTGGGACTGGTGTGGAATTGAAAAATCACTGTAGTACTCAGCACTACTAGAGTGACTGCCACGGTCATCTGAGTCCTGTGTTATTGTAATGTTATTGTAATGTTACCACCTCTCCACCCTGAAAAAAAATCAAATAATGCTTTGTATTCATTTAGAAAAAAATATTCGAATGGCAACTGTGTTGAGCAAGCATCTCCCTATCTTCACTATGCAAAAGGTCTGCCACTTGGCACAGGACCTGGAAGACTGCGGCAGTCATTATATTGATTCCTATTATAGTGATTCTCTGATTCCATGCAGGCCCACAGTGAAATACTTGCAATGGTCCAAGCTGGACCACAACCCAAAATGTGGTACTTTCTTCACTTTCACGTTCAGTAATAATGGCAAACAGGACTCATAAAGAGGGAGAATCTCCCTAATGTGGGCACAGACAGCAATAAAAACCTGACTGATGTTCTAGTCAATCTATATTTATCCATAACTTAAAAAAAAAAAAAGTTTTGCCTTTACAGCAGAACTACACTTAATCTGAGCACCACAAGCCAAAATATTTTCATTTTTTTTTCAAAGTTTAGTGCACCCCACGTAAGAGCAACAAGTGAAATGGCATCCCCCACCCTGCACAGCCAGGCACACCGAATTTCCACAGGCACACTTGAGACAGGAAACAGTCCAGGACTTTGTTTTTTGTTGTATTTTATTGAGGGGATAAAATGTCGATTGGGAGTAGGGATATTATGGGATGCCCACAAGACTTCAAACAAAACTCTTCAGGGACAAGTTTTCCTATATACAGCTGTATACACTCCTTCTTTTTCTCCAGCACTATCTGGCACGCTTGACAAAGATGGCCCTGACACAGAACCAGAGGCCCCTTTAAATGTGTAGCAAAAGTCAGTGTCCAGCTTCCATTCCTGTGGCTACCGATACCAGCACCACCTCTTTAGGCACTTCCAGCTCGCCTGGCTGCAGCTGCTCCTTTACTAGCCCTCCTGGCTAACTTCTCCCCACAGTCCTCCAGACTGACACCACAGTCCTCCCAGAATGCTCACTCACCAGCCCACCTAGCTGCCTCCTCTGGAGAACTCCTGGATGTGCTAACTTGCTCATGCTGTCTCCTCCTTGCTCCCATGCCTCCTGGAAGGATATTCTCAGTGTGTTGTAGAGGGTCCCTCCAGCACCTGAGCCCCAGGCCTGAGGTCAACCCCCCTTAGACTAGGGGGCACCCTCAAGAGCCACCGACAGCCTCCTCAGCACTCCTTTTCCATCTTGCACCTGACTGCCCCTGCTAGCATGACTCATGTCTATTTCTGAGGTGGCCTGCCCCCTGCCAGCCAGTATTGTTGGGGATTGGCTGGGGCCCTCATGAATACTCCAAGCAGCTCCTCCTTCTAATTCTGGAAGCTTCTCCAAGATTCCAGAAATTAGAGGGATTCCCCAGAGATGCTGCTTGATGAGTCATCAAGCCTCCCCAAGTCACTCAGCCCTGACCCAAATTCAACCCAGCTAAAGGGTGCTACAAAAGCAAACTCCCCCATCCATGTCCTCATGCTTTATTTTGCTGAGAAATCACTTTGAAAAACACCCCCCAGCATTTCTGGTGTTTGCCATCTTGAGTAAGGGCAGATGAATTATGCAGCATTTACTTCCTGGAATCCATCTTTCCCCTAGTTCAGGCATGCAGACAGGAGGGTGCGCTTAGCTGAGAAAACCCCTCCTTCCTTCCTGAAGACTTCTGAGATGCATGACATCATTTGCCTAGACTTGGAAATTAACTGAAGAAATGTAAAAGGTTTAAGGCTGCAATCACATGTCAGCGTATGGATCGCGGGCAGAATCGCCGCGATTCCGCCCGCGATCCGGAAATTATTGCAAATCGCGGGACGCCTGTGCATTGCCTGTGATTTGCAATAGCACCCCAAACGCTGAGCGATGTTGCCGCGATTTCCGCCTGCCGAATCGCGGTAACATCGCGAAAAAAAAAATCACGGGACGCATTACGCCCAAAAAAGTACAAGAGCTTCTTTGGAGCGCATTGCGTCCCGCGATTTTTTTTGCGCACAGGCGTCCCGCGATTTGCAATGATTTCCGGATCGCGGGCGGAATCGCGGCAATTCTGCCCGCGTTCCATACGCTGACATGTGAATGCAGCCTAAAACAGGTATACATGATATACTTTCCTATTTACTAATACTAGCAGCATAAGGATTAAAAATAGTCAATGTTGATTTAGAGAGTGAAGTTCGGCTTTAAGTATTTCTAGCACACAATGTCTGTTTTTTGCATGTAATTTAGGCACAAAACTATAGTCAGAAATGTCAGTGACATTGCTTGACATTAGTCTGTTCCCTATATCTAACATAATACCCCTATTGGAGCGTACAGGTGATTACAGATTTCACGAAGTGCACTGCAAAAAGAACTCTAAGCAGGAAGACTATGAATAATTTAGCTGTGTAACCTGAGTTACTAGAAATATAAAAAGGGTTCAAACAGCCAGGGGGTACCCACACTGCCATTAACATATGACAGAGCCCACACACAGACAGCACAACTAATGAGGATGAACCTCTTACTGCTTACCATCAACAAAGCCCTAAAGAGAATAAAGTTTGATACAAAGAAGCATGTGTTATTTATTACCATACTGCAAAACAATTATATAACAATCACTATTTAAAAGGCCTGGAAATAAATGTGCTTTACTTGAAGCAGGCAGTATAATAAAGTAAAATGTACCTACTGTATACTGTATATAAAAAACAAACGTTAATAAACTAAACCAGCTACTGGCATCACATGTCTTATGTTGTCACTCAGTGATCTGCCACATTCTCCCAAATGTCATCAAATAAAGAATCAACAAGTTCTCCAACGCGGCTCATTTCATAAGGTGCACAATGCTCCCAAACTCTCCTTCCCCTCTCTGACTCAAATCAACACGGATTAGTCAGTGGACTCTTGTGAAATATGGGAGAAATACTTTGGCTGATATTGCTGCCCTTCTTCTGAAAACGCTAGTTCCCTAGCTGCTAATGCACTACAGTTCAATACTTTTAGACCTCATTGACACAAGGCGATTATGCCCATGTCAGCGTCGTTTCAAAACAAGAAAATACTTTAAATCTGCTCGGATTACGTTTACTCAAGAGAATCGCCGGCACTAAAAAATTATACCAGGTTCATGATTGTAGCCTCAACCATGATCCCAATATAATTGCTTCCTTACCAGACATAATTGCTTCCTTACGAGGCTGTATCTATACATTGTAGATTGTAAGCTCTAAGGAGCAGGGCCCTCTAGTTCCTGTTTTGAACTGTACTGTAACTGTATTGTCTTCCCTCACATTGTAAAGCGCTGCGCAAACTGTTGGCGCTATATAAATCTTGTATAATAATATAATAATACAACGGTAGGGAAGTGGTTAAAAAAAATTATTAATTAGCAATGTTATTAGTAATGTGCAGCATGAAAGGGTTAGGGGCCTTTCACACTGAACGCAGTTGAATGCAGTTGGATGCATTTTGAACTGCACTCCAACTGCATAGACAGCCCAAAATCACTGTAATCCTATGGGCATAGTTCACATATCTGCAGTGCAGTTCACTGCAGTTAAAAAAAGAGCATGCTGCATTTTTCTGCACCACGAGTGCAGGGAACGTGCTACAAATGCACTTCAAATGCACTACACTACACCCCTTTAAGCCAAGAAAGCCAAACCCAAAAATGTATAGTAAAATGCACTGCAAGTGCAGTACTAAACACAGTGCAAAGGGCATGCAAAATGCATTTAAGCGCGCATCAAGCGCACTTCAAATACATGTAACCATACAGTCAAAAACACGCAGTTATGAGCAGTTTCTGGTGTGAATGGGGCCTTAATGTGCTGCCGCTGGTTACTGATGTATTAGTGACCAAGGCAAGTTAATTAACACTGACATTGGTACCACTAATGCAGCACAAAGGGGTTAAATAAATCGGTAGTAAACAGCAAAAAATAAATAAAAAATGTCCCCTGCAAAATAATATAGCATTGCATACTAGCGCATTATAAAAGACTTACCTTAGAATGAAGCCCTCCAGCAGCGAGCTGTCACCGCTGACAGGGCTTCCATCTTTACCCAGTCTTCCTTCCGGGTTTGTGGGCTTTGGCAGTTTGACTGGCTGAGCTGCAATAACGTCACTCCCGTGCATGCGCTCAGGAGTCACGGCCATCCATGGAGAGCCCAGTGCGCATGCGCCAGTGATGTCACCGGCTGCTACTATAGTAAATTTACTGTACCTACAGCCTTATTTTAGGCTTACCTGTAAGTAAACAAGGTAGGCTTTACTACCACTTTAACCACTTCTGGACCGGAAGGATTTGCCCCCTTAATGACCAGGCCATATTTTGCGATTCGGCACTGCGTTACATTAACGGAAAATTGCGCTTGTACCTAAATAAAATTGATGTCCTTTTTTCCCCACAAATAGAGCTTTCTTTTGGTGGTATTTTATCACCTGTGCGATTTTTATTTTTTGCGCTATAAACAAAAAAAATTTGACAATTCTGCGACAATTCTGGGAAAAAAAAAACAATATTTTTCACATTCTGCTATATAACATTCCAAAAAAAAATATTTGAAAATTAAAATTTTTTAACATTTTAGGCCAATTTGTTGTCTGCTACATATTTTTGGTAAAAAAAAAATCGCAATAAACGTGTTTTGATTGGTTTGCGCAAAAGTTATCTCGTCTACTAACTACAGGAAAGATTTATGTCATTTTTTTTTTTTTTTTTTAACTAGTAATGGTGGCGATCTGCGATTTTATGCGGGACTGCAACATTGCAGTGTACAGATCGGACCCCTGACTGACATTTTTGACACTTTTGGGGGGACCAGTGACATTAGTACAGTAATCAGTGCTAAAAAATATGCACTGTTACTGTAATACTGACACTGGCAGGGAAGGGGTTAGCATTGTGGGTGATCAAGGGATTAAATGTGAGCCTAGGGGAGTGATTCTAACTGTGGGGGGCTTGGCTTGTGAAATGACCATAGAGACCTGCAATCCTATGTAGAAGGATCACAGGGGCTCTATGATCATTCCAGGGAGAACAACGGTCGGCTGTGTTTACAACAACTGATCGTTCTTCTCTCTCAGCGGGGAACGATCGCGGGTGTCAGGCGGCAATTGGAGCCGCCTGCCCCGTGCATCGGCTTCCCTGCTGACAAGCGGGGGCAGAAGCACTCCGACGTATACCTAAGGTGGTTTGCGCAGGAACGGCTGCCTGCCGCAGTATACCTGCGGCGGGCGGTCGTAAAGTGGTTAACTGCCACTGGTCACTAATGCATCAGTGATTAGTGGGAGCACATTAAAAAAGAACTATAGCCAAAACTTTTTTTTTAATTTTTGGATAAAGTAAGGGAGTGTTATAACCCCTGTCAGATCTTTTTTTCGCCATCTGTGTCCCATTGTGGAGTTTTCCCTTCACTTTCTGTCCCATACCAAAAAAGGAAGTGAGAGGAAGTCCCCGCAAATTAAATTTCTTGGGGACCCCCAAATCACCAGAACTAGTGCACCCATTGGAAGGTTTCCCCCTATTACTTTTTGGGGACAACACAAAATTTGGGATTTTCTTTTACTTTTACTTTCAATGATAATGGTAAATAGGCCAAAAAGAGAGGGTGACTCCATCTTTACCCAGTCTTCCTTCTGGGTTTGCGGGCTTTGGCATGGCTCCCCATACCATCATGGACTGTGAAAATTTTGCATTTCATTTGGAAACACTGTTCCCGTTAGCAGCTGTGTACTGCCAGCATCATTGTTAAGAACAGTCGGCACTAGATGAAGCAGAGCCAATGTTTCCTGTATAGCGCCGGCTTCCTTTACAGGCGGAGTGATACCAAATGCACTCGGCCTGTGAGAGGAGCAATACAGGAAGCATTGACTCTGCTCTCTACTGCAGCCGCATGCTTCCTCCAGCCGTTGCTCCTGTCACACTGATACTCGGGGAGGGTGGGTCAGGAACCAGCCAGCAGTACCCACCAACAGTACCTGCCAGTAGTACCCACCAACAGTACCTACCAGTAGTACCCACCAACAGTACCCACCAGCAGTATTAGCCAGCGGTACCCACCAGCAGTATCAGCCAGCAGTACCCACTAACAGTACCAGCCAGCAGTACCCACCAGCATTACCCACCAGCAGTACCCTCCAGCATTACCAGCCAGCAGTACCCACCAGCAGTACCAGCCAGCAATACCCAGCAGAAGTATTAGCCAGCAGTACCCACCAGCAGTATCCGCCATCATTACCAACCAGCAGTACCTCCCAGCAGTACCAGCCAGACGTACCAGCCCTGGAGGACAGCAGATTGAGGTCAGTGGAGGTGCAGGTAAACCACAGTGCATTAATGTGAAAGCAGCCTTAGGTCCCTTTCACACGATCGGTCCGATCAGGTCCGCCTGTCTGTTTCTTCAGGTGGATCCAATCAGACCCTCCATCCACCTCTAAAGAGTGGCAGATGTAAACAAACTTGTGTCCATTTACACCCGCCTATCTCCAATCCGATCCCCTTAAAAAAACAGAAGGGGATCTGTCCCCTTCTGTTTGGGCAGATCAGATCGGAGGGCTCATAGAGTAGAGCGGGCTGTGTCCGTGTCTGCTCTGCATATGCTGAGTGTGCATGGACCTGTCATCTACCTGCTCTGCTCATTGTGGCCCGCGAACCGGTTACCAAGATGCTAAAGTGGCACTCGCTCCTCAAAAGGTTTGGCACCCCTGCTGTAGGGGCATGAGTCCCAGATGGAGAGGTGCACTGTAGCAGCCTTCCCCCTTAGTTTCGTTGTGATGTGTGGTGGAGGGAAGGAGTCCTGGATGGAGAGGTATGCTGTACTGTAGCGCATCAGGAGACCTGCTGGGAGATCACAAAGATATCCCATGAAGTTGATAAAAGTGTTAAGACCGCCACCACTGTGGCGGCTGGCCTCAACACCTTTATCACTGTGGTTGGCAGGTCTCACTATTCTTCCCTACCTCTTCTGCGCTGACAGCTTTAATACTAGGCTTTATTATAGAATGAACGGGGACCAATACTAGGCTTTATTACTGCGTAAACTAGCACCAATACTAGGCTATTACTGCGTAAACTAGCACCAATACTAGGCTATTACTGCGTAAACTGGCACTAATACTATGCTTTATTACTGCATAAACTGGCATTAATACTAGGCTTTATTACTGCGTGAACTGGCACCAATACTAGGCTTTATTACTGCGTAAACTAGCACCAATACTAGGCTATTACTGCGTAAACTAGCACCAATACTAGGCTATTACTGCGTAAACTGGCACTAATACTATGCTTTATTACTGCATAAACTGGCATTAATACTAGGCTTTATTACTGCGTGAACTGGCACCAATACTAGGCTTTATTACTGCGTAAACTGGAATCAATACTAGGCTTTATTACTGCATAAACTGGCACCAATACTAGGGTTTGTTACTGTGTAAACTGAAACCAATAATAGGCTTTATTACTGCGTGAACTGGCACCAATACTAGGCTTTATTACTGCTTTAACTGACATCAATACTAGGCTTTATTAGTGCATTAACTGGCACCAATATTAGGCTTTATTACTGTGTAAACTGGCACCAATACTAGGCTTATATTTTACAGCATAAACTGGCACTAATACTAGGCTTTATTACTGCATAAACTGGCATCAATACTAAGCTATATTACTGCATAAACCGGCATCAATACTAGAGGTTATTACTGCGTAAACTGGCACCATTACTAGAGGTTATTACTGCATAAACTAGCAATAAAACAAGGGGTTATTACTGCGTAAACTGCCACCAATAGTAGGGGCTATTAATGTGTAAACTGGCAACAATCCTGGGGGCTCTTACTGCGTGATCTGGCACCAATAATAGGGGCTATTACTGCCTAAACTGGCACCAATACTAGATTATTGCTTAATCTGGCACCAATACTAGGGGCTATTACTACGTAAACTGGCACCAATACTAGGGGCTATTACTGTGGAAATTGGCACCACTACTAGGGGCTATTACTGCTTAAACTGGCACCAATACTAGGAGCTATTATTGCATAATCTGGCACCAATACTAGGGGTTATTACTACATAAACTGCCACCAATACTAGGGGTTATTACTGCGTAAACTGGCACCAATACTACGGTAGGAGTTATGACTGCTTAAACTGGCACCAATACTAGGAGCTATTATTGCATAAACTGGCACCAATACTAGGGGTTATTACTACATAAACTGCCACCAATACTAGGCTTTATTACTGCGTAAACTGGAATCAATACTAGGCTTTATTACTGCGTAAACTGGCACCAATACCAGGGGTTGTTACTGCATAAACTGAAACCAATAATAGGCTTTATTACTGCGTGAACTGGCACCAATACTAGGCTTTATTACTGCTTAAACTGGCATCAATACTAGGCTTTATTAGTGCATTAACTGGCACCAATATTAGGCTTTATTACTGCGTAAACTGGCACCAATACTAGGCTTATATTTTACAGCGTAAACTGGCATTAATAATAGGCTTTATTACTGCATAAACTGGCACCAATACTAAGCTATATTACTGCATAAACTGGCACCAGTACTAGAGGTTATTACTGCGTAAACTGGCACCATTACTAGAGGTTATTACTCCGTCAACTGGCAATAAAACAAGGGGTTATTACTGCGTAAACTGGCACCATTAGTAGGGGCTATTAATGTGCAAACTGGCAACAATCCTGGGGGCTCTTACTGCATGATGTGGCACCAATAATAGGGACTATTACTTCCTAAACTGGCACCAATACTAGATTACTGCTTAATCTGGCACCAATACTAGGGGCTATTCCTACGTAAACTGGCACCAATACTAGGGGCTATTACTGTGGAAATCGGCACCACTACTAGGGGCTATCACTGCATAAATTGGCACCAATACTAGGGATTATTACTGCGTAATCTGGTACCAATACTAGAGGTTACTACTGCATAAACTGGCACCAATACTGGGGGCTATTACTGCTTAAACTGGCACCAATACTAGGAGCTATTATTGCATAAACTGGCACCAATACTAGGGGTTATTACTACATAAACTGCCACCAATACTAGGGGTTATTACTGCGTAAACTGGCACCAATACTATGGTAGGAGCTAATACTGCAAAAAATGGCACCAATACTAGGGGTTAAAATGGCTTCAACTGGCAACAATACTAGGGGCTATTACTGTATAAACCGGCACCAATACTAGGGGCTATTACTGCCTAAATTGGCACCAACACTAGGCTACAGGTGAAATTATTTAGTTATTACATCTGTTCTATATTTGTTTGTTTGATGCATGTGAATTTTGGAGGTGTCCTTGTAAACTAGATTTACAATAAATGTTGCATTTTATTTATTAAAAAAGGACTAGGTATATATATATATATATATATATATATATATATATATATATATATATATATATATATATATATATATATATATATAATGTAGCAATATTTTCAGGCATTGGGCCTGATGTGAGTCTGCCATTGTTTACGGTAACACTTCCAACACATTGAAGTTGAAAACCCAAGTGTGAGATCTGAGACAATGACCATTCCGGCATCTTTGGTTTGTTTTGTTTATTTTATAATGGGGATGGGAGAAGGGAATGAGTGGGATACTCCTCTGGCTCAACTAGGTTTAACTGGGACACTTTGTAGAAAAGATGCCTGTTAGCGCTGTCCTGACGCCAGCTGAATGCCGACCAACGCTTCCTGGCGCTTAAAATACTGTTCTGCTGAAAATGCTCCAACTTCGACTTTAACTCCTTGGTTAACTCAGAAGATCCAGGACTGTAATAATCCTTGACTCTTGACACTCTGTCTAGCTCAAAAGTCCTGCATATGACTCCCTCCAGCCCTTCACTGACTGAGGCAGCTTCTCGTGACTGCTTGTGCTGCTGCAACTCTTAACACTGCATACTTGACTCTTCAGGGCCCAACCGCTGGCGCCCTCTCTACACTTCCAGGGTCCTCTCACTAGGCAACCCCCTTAACACTTCAGGGTCCTCTCACTAGGCAACCCCCTTAACTCTTCAGTGTCCTTTCACTAGGCAACCCCCTTAACACTTCAGGGTCCTTTCACTAGGCAACCCCCTTAACACTTCAGGGTCCTTTCACTAGGCAACCCCCTTGACACTTGCAGGCTCCAGGATCCCTGGGACCTTCACTGGAGTGGTCCCCTCTACTCTAGGCAGACCCCCAGGGGCAGTTCACAGTACTCACGACCTTGGAAGGTTTTTCTGGAACTGAACCCCTCTTCCTCCGCTGGTCCTCGGCATACCGGATCCTCTCTGCAGCTCAGCTCTCCCTTCTGGATTCTCAGGCAGCCATCCGAGACACCCGATCCTTCTGACAGGAGGGGAGACAGCCGTACTCCCCCTCCTGGGACTCTGCTTCCCGCCAAAGACGCTGCGTCATGCGTTCCCCTCAAACTTATACCCACTCCCAGAATCCTCTGCGGCAGAATCTGGCTTCTGGGGTAGATACAGGCTTGAATGCGCATCTGATTGGGTTTCCTCCACTGCCTAATGAGAATCCTCTCATGGAGCCTGCTGTTAGGCAGCCAAAGCCCATTATGCATTTACCTAGCACCTACCTTGTAGGGTGCTACATCTATATATATATATATATATATATATATATATATATATATATACACACACACACACACACTTTTTTATTTTTTAGGTGGGGGGAGTCTTGGGTGGGCTCCCACACTTTTTTTTCCCAGGACTTGACCCCTGATAACACCTCAGCAGTGCAACAGGCTAATCGCCTCCATGGCACATCGCATTGATGCAGTAATTCATGCAAAAGAAGCCCCAACCAAATATTGAGTGCATAGTTACTATACTGTACATGGACATATGTTCAGTAAGCCAACATTTCTGTATTAAAAATCCTTTTTTTTTTTTATTGGTCTTATGTAATATTCTGATTTTCTGAGATACTGAAATTTCAGTTTTCACTAGCTGTAAGCCATAATCATCAAAATTAAAAGAAATAAATGCTTGAAATATATAACTCTGTGTGTAACGCATCTATATAAAATATTTTAAATTGAATTACTGAAATTAATTTACTTTTTCATGATATAATTTTATAAGATGGACCTGTACACACGAAGGGAGACAACAGTAAGTGAGAGGAAATCTACCCCTAGCAAGGAAAATTCACTACTGGAAGAGTAATCATGGGAAAAAGGTGTCTTATCATCAATCCTTTTTTCCATGACAAACCAAAATTTTCAAAATCGAATTGTCACAGAGACAGAAAGTGAGGTAAAATCTTCTAAACAGGGGCACAGACAGCAGAACAAACGTTACAGGGGTGTTAACTATTCCCTATGCTATCTATCCAAAATTTAAAAATCTACCTGTTCCAACTTACATACAAATTCAACTTGAGAACAAACCTACAGAACCTATTTTGTTTGTAACCCAGATACTGTCTGTATATGCACTGTCTCAGCCTGCTCTGCACAGTCTCAGACTGGGCGACGGGCTTGATAATCGAGATGCAGTGGTCACCCCAGTCTGGCCAGCGAGTGCGCGCAGACCTCAGCTCCGCGCTTGGTTGGCCGCAATATAGCCCCACCGGACAGGGGCTGGCCTATGACTTAAATGTCCCGCGAGGTTGCATACGGCTGGGTCTCGGCCTGCGTTGCAGCATTCCTCCTGGAATGTGCACATTTCGATGACAAGGAGGTTCTGCCTGGAGCGGTGCCCTCCTGGTTCCTGATATGGTGAGTAGTTTACCCCCCCTCTCCCCCTAGAGGGTTTTGGGGTGGACGTGGGCCCTTCCCTGGGACGGTCAGACCCCTGGGTTTCCCTCCTTCCCATTAGGCCCCCCCTTTGAGTCTGAGGGTCCTGTGGATCATCTTTCCCCTATCTGCCCCCCCCCATCCCCTCTCTACCTATACTGGGGTTATATGGTGGTCAGGCTACCTTCTGGGGCTGGGACAGGGTGCTGTACTGGCCATGGGAGCGAGGGAGGGTGCGTCGCCGGCGACCAGGCTTTTGGCTTCGGGGGGGGGGGGGGGGCTGTACCTGGTGGGGGCTCCTGCCATGGCCCTCGTTTCCTAAATGTGCCTTGCCTAGGCCCAAGGGATCCCTCCTGGGTCCCTGGGTGCCTCGTGGATTTGCACAGGTCTGGCTACAAGATTGAGTTTCGCTCTTACCCTGCGCAAAGGTTCTTTCCTTACAATGTGTGTCTGTCCCTGGACAAATTGCAAGCCCTCTTTGGGGTGGTGCAAGACTTGTTGCTTCAAGGGGTGATTGTTCCGGTTCTTCGGAGCATTTTCAGGGGTTTTATTCAAATCTATTCACGGTCCCAATGCAAGAATACAAGGTACGTCCAATTCTGGATCTCAAGGCCCTGAACTGCTTTGTGCAGGTACAGAGGTTCAGAATGGAGTCTATTCCCATGGTGGTAACATTCCTGCATCAGGGGGATTTCCTTGCCTCTATCGACAACAAGGACGCTTACTTACACATTCCAATATATTTCTGTCACCGACGCTTCCTCCGCTTTGCCCTTGGAGAGGAGCATTATCAGTTTGTGACAATACCCTTTGGTCTCGTCTCTACTCCTCGGGTCTTTCCAAAGGATTTGGCCCGGTGCTGGCGTTGTTACGTCAGCAAGGGATTGCAGTGTTGGGCTACCTGGACGACCTTCTCTTACGAGCAGAGTCTCCTATTGTTCTGATGGACAATGTGGACATCACTATATGGACTCTGAGGGAGTTTGGCTTGCTTCTGAATTATCAGAAGTCTACTCTGGTTCCTTCCACGAAACTGGACTATATGTGTCTGACTCTGGACTCTAGCCAGAGTGTTCCTTCCTCCGGACAAACTCCAGAAGTGGCATGTTGCGATTCATCTCTTGCTGTCCAGCAGGGGGTCGTCCCTCTGGACTTGCATGATGGTGCTGGACCTGATGGTTTCTACCTTTAAGGCAGTCCCGTTTGCACAGTTCAATAAGAGGTCCCTGCAAAAGGAGATCTTGGCCAAATGGGACAAGTGTCCGAAGTCTCTGGACAATCAAATCGGGCTAAGCCAAAAAAACAAAAGGGTCTCTGATCTGGTGGCTTCGCACTCCAGCTCTTCACCAAGGCAAATCTCCCCCCCCCCCCCCCCCGTATTGAACAGTGGTTACCACGGATGCCAGTCTGTCCGGATGGGGAGGTGTCCTGGGTCGGAACTCTGCTCAGCGAGTTTTGACACTGGAAGAGTCCAGACTCCCGATCAATGTCCTGGAACTCTGAGTGATCAGACTGTGCCTTAATCACGGGCCGGATCGCCTCCAGGGGAGTCCAGTGCAAAGCCAATCGGACAACGCCACGGCCGTGGCTTATGTCAATCACCAGGCTGGAACAAGTAGTGTATTGGCAGCTCTGGAGGTAGCCGCAATTCTTAGGTGGGCAGAACGTATTGTTCTGGCCCTCTCTGCCGTGCACATGTGCACATTCCAGGGGTGGAAAATTGGCAGGTAGATTATCTCAGTCTGCATGAATTTGACTAAGGGGAGTGGTTCCCTTCATCCAGAGATGTTTCATCAGCTCTGTCTGCGGTGGGGCTCCCCTGAGGTGGATCTGTTGGCGTCTCGGCTCAACAGGAAGGTACAAAGCTTTGTGGCACGGTCACGGGATCAGCTAGCGGATGCCACAGATGCGCTGGTAGTCCCCTGAGGCCAGAATCATCTGATTTATGCCATTCCTCCTCTCAAGCTTCTGCCGAGGCTTTTGCGCAGGATTGAGGCAGAAGGAATTCTGGTCATTATAGTGGCTCCAGATTGGCCTCGCTGGTCTTGGTATGCTGACCTGGTGTGGCTGGTTGCCGATGCCCCTTGGAGACTACCTCTCAGGGAGGATCTGCTGTCCCAAGGGCCAATCTTCCATCCTGCTTTACAGTCACTGGCTTTTAAAGGCTTGGCTGTTGAAAGCCAGCTGCTGAAGGATAGAGGCTTGTCTGGGTCAGTGATTCCTACATTACTGAAAGCTAGAAATTTTACTTCTAGGAAGATCTACAATCGTACGTAGAAAAAGGTACATTTCATGGTGTGAGTCTCTTGGTGTTCACCCTCGCTCTTTCTCAGTGGCTCGGGTCTTGTCCTTCTTTCAATGGGGGGTTTAGCAGAAATTGGCCTTGAGTACCAATAAGGGCCAAGTGTCGGCCTTGGCGTTTTTCTTTCAATGTCCCTTGGCCACGCACTCCTTGGTGCGTACTTTTATTCAGGGGGTTCGACATTTGACTCCACCAGTGTGGTTCCCCACTACCGCTTTGGGATCTTAAATTACAGAAGCCTCCCTTTGAAAATATTTGGGAGATTCCCCTGCTTACACTGTCCCAAAAGGTGGCATTTTTGGTGGCTATCACCTCTGTGTGCAGGGTGCCGGATTTGCCGGCATTGTCTTGTTGTTCCTCCTTTTTGGTGGTCCACAAAGATAAGGTGGTTTTTCATCTGTGTCCGTCTTTCCTTCTGATTTTTGTCTCTGATTTCCATTTGAATGAGGACATTGTGTTGCCTTCCCTGTGTCCCAGGCCTAAACATCCTAAGGACATTGCGTTCCATTTCCTGGATGTGGTTCGGGCTATTCGGGTGTACCTGGCAGCTTTGGATTCTTTTAGGAAATCAGACTCATTATTTATGCTTATGGATGGGCCTCGAAAAGGACTAGCCACTTCATCTGCGACCATTAGATGGATCAGGTGACTTAGGTTAAGGGTCAGTTTCTTCGTTTTCCTGTGAAAGCACACTCTTTGCAGGTGCTCAGTGCTTCTTAGGCCTTCCGCCATCAAGCTTCAGTGACGCAGGTGTGCAAGGCGGTTACTTGGTTGTCGGTGCACACTTTCACAAAATGTTATAAAGTGGATGTGTTGGCATCTGCGGATGCCTCTTTTGCCCGCAAGGTTTTGCAGGCATCTGTTTAGGGGGCTTGTTAGCCCTTTGGGGGTGTAAACTTTCTTCAGGTGGGCTCCAGTTGTTTTGGTTGAGCTCTTGTTACCTGGTTGGCTATGGTTTAGCCTCAGAAATTTTTTCTTGCTATTCCCACCCCTCATGTTTGACATTGCTTTGGGACGTCCCAATGGTCAAAAAGATCAGGAGCTGTGTCCGTCAATGAACAAAATTCGATTTTTGATTTTCCGTAAAATCCATTTCTCTGATATTCTTTGACGGACGCAGCACCGTCCCTCTATGGAGTTGTAATACTGAGTATCTATAGCAGAGAAGTATACCTCTTGGGACTGCCCATAGGCATTGTCAAGTTATTTTCCTGCCTAGTGTCCTACTCCTGTAGGGGGTAGTATAACCTAATGGTCAAGAAGATCAGGAGCTGTGCCCGTCAATGAACATCAGGGAAATGTTTTTTACGGTATATCAAAAATCCCATTATTCTCCCCTTTCTCCCTTTCAGCAGCTTGTGAACTTCAGTACTGCAAAGCCTATGTCAGCCTTCCTCTCTAGCTGAGCCAAGACATGCAATCACGGCTGAAAATGCACACATTATATTTACAAAAATGACATATAGTTTTTGAGACTAAGGAGAGAGGGAGAGTTTTCAATAAGGAAATGACTGCTCTGGGCATCAACAAAATGGCGGCCTCCAGCAAGAAGAAACAGAAGCAATGGTGGAGACAATTTACAGCACATACTAATTTTAGTAGCATAATTATTACTGTGGAATGTATGTTCTTTTAAAGAGTTCTTTGTTAATGAACATGAATTGTTATCAAACTGTTATGGGTAATGTTCTGCTTTAAATCTACCAAGATATATACAGTGTTACATGATGATGATGTTAAACTACCATACATGGTTCGATGGGAGGCAGACCTGGGGGAGGAGATGGACAGGGCGGAATGGAATCAGCTGGCGGTACTGAACTCAAAATCCCTAATCAATACCTCTCTGATAGAGGCCAATTATAAGGTTCTTCTGAGGTGGTACATGGTCCCTGTCAGGCTGGCAGCGGCGGTCCGGGAGGCCTCTCCTTTGTGCTTCCGGGGCTGCGGTCAGCCTGGCACGGTCATGCATATCTGGTGGACCTGCCCTAAGGTCCGCAGATTTTGGATCCGAGTATACAATTTCATATATTCACTCACTGGCGTTAACCTGCCTAAATCCCCTA
This sequence comes from Pelophylax lessonae, assembly GCF_965119305.1. NCBI lineage: Eukaryota > Metazoa > Chordata > Amphibia > Anura > Ranidae > Pelophylax > Pelophylax lessonae. The sequence goes on along the minus strand of NC_138768.1, from coordinate 321,307,173 downwards.
TCCAGGCGCTTCTGGGTGAGCCAATAACTATGGCTCCAAAACACACTAAACGCTTGGTCGCTCTCATCTTTACGGCAGCCAAGATTACCATAGCTCGCTCATGGCGATCCCCGGTGATATTACTAGAACTTCTCAAAGCTAAATTAACCTGGCTCATGGTGAACGAGCGAATGGTGGCTATCCTCCACCTGGGACCCTTGGATGACATATCTGGCGGGACCCCAGTAGCATGTGAGACTCTCATGGGGGGCTCCCCTGGGAGCGCCTCTCCACAGCTATTTGGCTTCTTTGTGACAGACCTGGACATCACCCTCCCCTTGCCCCCATATCTTACTCCTTCTCTACCCCCCCTACTCCCCCCTTTTCCTTCCCAGACTTTCTTATTCTCTCTTTCTATTTTTCCTTTTTCTTTCCTGAACCGCTGTTGATCCATACTTTCAAAGACGCGGTCCCCTAGGGATCCCGTTGGGTTTGACAGTGCTGCCTGGAGCAGCCTTACTATGCACTGTAGTTCTGTTATCTGGTACAATACTGTGGCTACATGGTTCCCCTGAGGCTGGGGGTTGGCGAGGGGCTGGGGTCTGGACGTCCGCCCCTCTCCACTCGGCGCAGTGTGTTCCCCTGCGGGGCGCCGGGAGGGGGCGGATCCGGGCCTGGCCCGGACCGACCGGCCGGGGATGTAGCAAACAATGTATCACTTGGAAATATTGTATGTTATTATGAATCCCTGCGGAGACTGTGTCACTTGTTGTGTTTTTAAGTTGTACCCATGTACTCCACAACGGACGTTCTCTACACTGTTTTATTGTGTATTCTTTTCCTTTGCATTTAAAACAATAAAATTTATTGAAAGTAAATCTACCAAGAAAACGTTTTTTTATATCTTTTTGATAAGTGCAAAAAATACCGGTAGTAAGAAATCTTGTGAGCAGATAGCTTCCCATGATGTTCCTAGCTATCTCAGTCATCTACACTTCTGTCATGTCATAGAGGTGGGGATGGAGAGGGAAAGGTGTTCTATAATCCAAAAACACTTCTCTCCTACGGTTTCAGTGCTGCTCCCACATAGATACGATATGGTAGGTGAACATTGTCGCCCTCGGACAGGAAGTGTGTAACTGGCAGGATCACCAGGTGAAAAATAAGCCTGACAAAAGAAAATACAGCTGCCACATTTAAGTATTGGTAAGGTGTAATATACAGTATATCGTTTTGGCATGTTTGTGAAAACTGGGAAAATTGTTCCAGCAGCTGAAGATATAAATGACAGATGACTAGGGCAGGCCGTAGATGATTTGATTTTCTTTCCTGCAACCATGGGTTGCAGGCGCAGGGAGCCATCCCTGCCAGGAGAACACAGGGGTGTATTTACTAAAACTGGAGAGTGCAAAATCTAGTGCAGCTCTGCACAGAAATCAATCAGCTTTCAGGTTTTATAGTCAAAGCTTAATTAAACAAGCTGACATTAGAAGCTGATTGGCTACCATGTACAGTTTTTCCAGATTCTGAGTGCACCAGTTTTAGTAAATCCTCCCCACAATGATTATTGCTAGAAGCTATAGTCGCTCTCAATAATTGCATGTAAACATTCGACATGCTGGTTGTACAATCAGCCTGCCTGTAGATGGTGCGAACCTCAACAGGTCCCTGCTGAACTGGCCCATATTTAAACCACCTATGGCTGGCTTAATTGGAGAGATGGAAGAGTATTTTATACAGACAGGGTCTTGTTAAAGGCCCAGAAATGTAACAAAGAGCATAAAGTTGGCCATACACTGTATAATTTCTAATGCACAGCTGTTGCTCGCCTGACAACTTTGCTCTCAGTTCCTTCAATTATCAGATCGACTTTTATCTGGTTCATAAGGAACCAGACAAAATTGACCCCGGTCTATTTGAATATCCAAACAGTAACTCTATCAGATAGAGTGCAGTCACTGTTCTGTCAATAATTTTCCACCTGGCTCAGATGAATATTTTTTTGGCCACCCAGAGCTTGAATTTCAGCTGAATTAGCAGACTAGCTTTAAACTTTTGGCTGTTGTGAATGGATGGAGTTCAGAGTTTAGAACACAGCATTTAACCAAAACTGAAATATCAGTTTTTAATCAACTGACTGTAATAGTGCCTATTGTCAATGTTAGTATATTGCTTGTGACACTAACATAGTAAAAAATTCTGCAAGTCACAATCTGCAATTTTCATGTTTACTGCTTTGCTGCCAGCTCCACCACCCATCCAAGGCATCTGGAAAAACCAGCTAGTATAGTTGTATCACCGCTCTTCACAAGCAGGTTTAATGCTGACATACTGCCCAGTAAATCACATTGTGCTCTAGCATGAAGTTTGCAAGAGTTAAGAAAACAGTAGTTCATAGTAACCAATCAGAATCCTCATCCTGGGGCTTTTCTAACTTTAGCCTAAATGTTATCATTAAAGTAGGACTAAAGGCCAAACTTTTTTTTTTCATTTTGGATAGAGTAAGGGAAAGTTATAACCCCTCTGAGTTTCTTTTTTTTTTTTTCATCTATGTCCCATTGAGGAGATTTCCCTTCACTTCTTGTCCCACAGACTAAACAGGAAGTGAGGGGAAATCCCTGCAAATTAAGGGAATTTTTGGGAACCCCTTGGTCACCAGAATTTATTATTGGAAGATCCCCCTCCATTACTTTTTTGGGGACAATCCAAAATGTGGGATTTTCTTTTTTTCTTCACTTTCAATGATAATAGTAAACATGACAAATAGAGACTGTGAAACTACCTAACGTGGGAACAGAGAGCAAAAAAAAAAAAAAAAATAGGTGTGCTAATCCCTCTCCAATGCATTAAGGTGAAAAACCTTCAGGCTTTACAACCACTTTAACCTTTAACCTAAACCAAAAAAAAAAAACCTGTACCTATTGTATAACCCTGGATGCTGTAGAGAACAGTACAAGGTAATACAGTTGCATGGCTCACTGCTGCATTTTCCTGTAAGCCCAGAGCGACCTTATGACACACCTCCAGGGGGTATGTCCATGACACCCTGAGCTCACAGGACATGAGTTGAATGTTGCTGGGTGTCAGTCAACCTGGAAGAAGACTGAAGATTGACCACGGAAAAGGGAATGCGAGGAAGCACTGGAGCGTGGAGAAGGAGAATACCGCTTGGAAAACTACCGCTTTGTCAATGCCACATCCATTATCCACATCTATGCCACATCAGTGCTCATGCGTGCCACATCAGTGCCACTACAGTGCTTATCAGTGCCCTACAGTGCCTAACAAAAGTGTAATGGGTAGTCAGGAAATCAGATTTGTAATTTTATGTCCCTAGAGCACCTGACGGTGCTCTCTGCATGTTGGGCCTCTGTATGTGGCTAAGTTGTGTAAAAATCTCACACATAGAGTATCACCTTACTCAGGAGGAGTGGCAGAATGTATTTTGGGGTGTAATTTTTGCTATGTACATGCTATCTGTTAGAAATATCTTATAAAAGACAACTTTGTGTAAATAAAAAATACATGTTTTTAGTTTATTTCCACATTTTCCAAAAACTTGTGGAAAAAAATGACATCTTAAAGCGGAGTTCCAGCCATTTACTCACCTGTCCAACGGTCCAGCGATGCGGCCGCAGGAAAGCCTCGATCCTCTCCCTCGGCGCCGGCATCACTGCTGTGGGCACCCGGCTGTTACAGTTTGCGGCTTCACAGCCGGGTACCCACTGCGCATGCGCGAGTCGCGCTGCGCGCCGTGATTGGCCGGCAATCTTCTGGGATCTCTGACGTGTCCCAGAAGATTGCAGGGAGGGAGGGGGAGAGGAGAACTTCCGCTCGGAGCGTCAAAACGAGGTACCCGCTCCCCCCCCCCCAAAAAATGACATGCCAAATGTGGCATGTCGGGGGGGTCAGGACTCCCTAAAGCGGAAGTTCCACTTTTGGGTGGAACTCCGCTTTAAAAAGACTCATAATGCCTCCTAGATTATGTGTTGGTTTGTTTGCTTTCCAAAATGGGGACATTTTATGGGTATTTCCATTGTTCTGGTGTTTCAGAGCCTTCAAAAGTGTGATAGGTTGTCAGGAAATTATATGTGTAATTTATGCTCCTAGAACTCCTAGAGGTGCTACTTGGATGTTGGGCCTCTGTATGTGGCCAGGCTGTGTAAAAGTCTCACACATGCGGTATCGCCATACTCAGTAGGAGTATCAGAATGTATTTTGGGGTGTAGTTGCAAGTATGCCTATACAGTGTGTGAGAAATAACTTGGTGATATGACAATTTGGTAAAAAAAAAAAAAAAAAATCTTCATTTTGCAAAGTATTTTGGGAAAAAAATTACAACTTCAAAAAAACTCACGATGCCTCTTACTATATAACTTGGAATGTCTACTTTCCAAAAAGGGGTCATTTTGGATTTGTACTTTCCTGGCTTGTTAGTGTCTCAAGAAATGAGATAGACCATCGGTACATCAGGTGTGATCAATTTTCAATGATTGGCACCATAGCTTGTAGACTCTATGGGCTCTTTCACACGGTCCGCCTCCATAGGTGGACTCTGTGCTGCTCAGCAGGGGATTGTAAACACAGATCCCCGTTGAGCAGGAAGGTGACAGCTCCCTCTCCGCTCTGTGTGCTGAGAGGGAGATGTCAGAGCCCCATGCATCTCTATGGGGGAATCGGATGAGAGCGGACCGCCTGTCCGCTCTCATCCGATCCCCTGGACGGATGAAAAATAGGGTTTCCATCCGTCCGGATTTCACAGACAGGATCGGATGCGGATGGCAGCAGGTGTCAGCGGACATGTCTCCGCTGACATCCGCTGCCCCATAGGGATGTATGGAGGATCCGATCAGATCCGCCTAAAAAACTGACAGGGGCCTAAATCCTTCACAAAGAACAAATAATATATACTTATTTAGGTTATTTTTACCAAAGATATGTAGCAGTATAATTTTTGGACAAAATCTATAAAGAAAAATTACTAAATTTGCAAAATTTTAAAACCGAAACAAAGAAAAATGCATTTTTTTTTACAAAATTTTAAGTCTTTTTTTCATTTATAGCGCAAAAAATAAAAAACCCAGTGATGATTAAATAGCACCAAAAGAAAGCTCTATTTGAGTAAAAAAAAAGATGAAAATGTCATATGGGTACAGTGTTGCATGACTGAGTAATTGTCATTCAAAATGTGAGCGCACTGAAAGCTGAAAATTGTTCTGGTTAGAAAGGGGGTTTAAGTGCCCAGTGGGTAAGTGGTTAAACAAGTACTACTAAGGCAGGAGGGGGTGAGCCTGACCAAATGACCACATTAGTTGCTTGCTATTTATCTGCCTTGCCATAGCAGCAGGGCATGATAGTATGTTTTGTTTACTGCAGCTAGAGATCTACAGGTTGCTTACCATTTAGCAACAGAAATTGAATGTTGAGATTTGTAGGTTGGCCACTAGAGGGAGCACAAGATTATCATTCTGCTTTCCAAATAAATAGACCTTGCATCAGCTATTTTTTTCATAATATGTCTTATATGTTACGTTTAAGGCTCCATTCACACCAATCAATTTGAATCACGAGCGGAATTGCCGCTGTTTTGCCCGCGATTCCACAACAGTGACAAAATACGGGACGCGTTTACGATGTCAGTATTTCTCAATGACACCCTAAACGCGGTGCAATTTTGCAGCGCGACCTTTTGTGGCAACATTGCGCAAACAAAATCGATGGATGCATGTCGCCCTTGTTTGCGCAATTTTGACACTATTCAAATTGCCTAGGTGTGAATGGAGCTTAAGGCCTGGTTCACACTAGTGCACAGAATCTCAAGACAATAGAAATCACATTGTTTTCAATAATGGCCGTTCACATCAATGCAACAGTAAGGCCCGAAGCAAAAAAAAAAATAAGCGTAGGGCCTCATGAGGGGGTTTACTGGGCCACGGGCAGTCCGGGGTTAATGTCAACAGGTCTAAGTCAGGCAAGGTCAAGGATTGGGCAGTTACATGTAGGTGGGGTCTTCAGTAATGTAAGTGGGGGGGACTTACGGTTTTCCAGCACATTCTTCGTTTGCAGCCAAGAAGAAAGGATCATCAGTGTTTCTCCCTGGGCTTGCTTGCTGGGATCGATTCTGTGATGGGAGATCTGGAGGCCGTCATCTCTCGGCTGCGGGAGGCAGCTGCATCCCGTGGGACCCTGTGGCTGGAACAACGCCTGGAGGCGGCCATGGCGGAGGACGTTTTGGAGACGGGGGAGCGGCATTCCCGCGCTCGGCGGTCACGGCTGCCGGAGTGTTATAGCCCCGCTTCATCCCCCGGAGCTCAGCGCCACGATGGGACCCCCGGTGGGGACCCTCCAGGGCCGCCGTCTCAGCGTTCGCCTGCTGGGTTCAGCGGGGCCTCTGGGAGGAATCCTCGGCGTCGGCGGAGCTCCAGCGGGCGGGGCCATACTCGTGCTGGGCCTCCGGCCCCGCCCGCTCGTCAGGATGGGAGAAGAATGGCGGCTGCCCGTGGCAGTGAGGACCGGCCGCCTGGGTCAGCTCGGTGGGGGAGAGGAGCGAGCAGGCGCCCTGGCCAATCAGGAGGAGCGGCCGGCGCAGCTACACCGCGCACGTCCGGTGCGGCGGTGACCTGGGAAGAGGATGCGGAGGCCGGGCACGGCAGGAAGCGTCAGCGGAAGTCGGTTGGGGACGCCAGTTCCGGTCATCGACGGGGGGGGGGGGGGGTGGAGCGGAGCGCCCCCCCTGTGCTTCTTGGTTCCAGGTCGGTCGGTGAGGACGAAGATCCGGAGGTCCGGTCGGAGGGGGAGCTGTCCAGTTCCAAGGAGGGGAGTGCTCCGGGACCGTCGTCTGCAGTGGCTGTGGGACCCGCGGCCGCGGGGTCTCAGTCAGGTGAGCCTTTGTCTTTGCACCCTTTGTCTGTCCGGTCTGCTTTGTCTGCGTTGGTGGGGGCGTTAGGGGTGGAGCAGAGCCGGGGGGCCCGCGGTGGTGGTGGGGGCTCCGGGGGGGATGGGCTCTCCACCGGTCGCGGAGGGGAGGGTCCCGGGACCTGCTGCGCCAGTTGCGGCGGGGGGCCTGGGGGACTTGCTGGCGGGCCTGCGGTCCTTGGTTCAGCGTTTTGATGGGAGTGTGGTGGGTCCGGCGCCGGTGGCGGCGTGGGGTCCAGTAGGGGTTCCGGCCGCGGCGGCGTCTGGCACGGCGCCTTCGGGGCAGGATTGGCCCCGGCTACTTCGGTGGACACGGTGGTGACGCCAGTGGAATCGCCTCCTGCGGCGCCTGCGGTGGACAAGTTTGCGGAGCCCAAGACGACAGGTAAGGATGATGCGGTTCGTTTGGCGGATTCCGCGAAGTGTGAGGTGTACGTCTGTTTTGAGGGCCCCTTGGGGGCGCACCTCAAGGCGGAGGTCAGGGAGAAGATCTGGAAGGACGAGTACGTCGAGATATTTACTTTACTTCCGTTGGAGAAGTTTAACCTGGATAGAGTGAAGCCGGAAGAATCAAAGAAGGAGGATGAGGAACGGCGGCGTTTCCGTTTGATTCCAGGCACGTTTAGCAATTGGCTCCAAGCTTTTGCTATCTTTGCGAGTGTGGTGGGGGAGAAGCATCCGAAGCATTGCTCCGCTTTGTTTTGTTATCTGGATGCGATCGGGGAGGCCCACAGGGTATATGGGGGGGTGGCGTGGCTCCGTTATGACGAGCAATTCCGTCAGCGCAAGGCGGTTCGCCCGTCGTTGAGGTGGGATCATAAGGACATCAGCTTGTGGATGCGCCTCATGACATCGGCCCGGGCGGCGCCATCTTCCTTTCAGAGCGGGGTCGGCGGTCCCTCTACCCCAGGACAACCGGCCGCGAAGCGTCGGGGTTTCTGTTGGCAGTTCAACTAAGGGACGTGCCGCTTCGGGACTGCCTGCAAGTTCAAGCATGAGTGCTCCGGTTGTGGGGGCTCTCACCCCTTCTCCCGTTGTTTCAAGCAGGGTAAGCCCCGTGCCGGGGATGCTCAGCACAAGAGGGACGACGCCGGTGATGGTGGAAAGGATGCAGCCTTTCCTAAGTAGGTATCCGGATCGGGCGGCGGCCCGCTTGTTGGAGGAGGGGTTCTTGGTCGGCTTCCGCATTCCCTGTTCTCTTGATTGTGTTCCCCCTTGGGCGGATAATTTGCGTTCCACGAAGCTGAACCCCGGGGTGGTGTCCGACAAGTTGGCGAAGGAGGTGGCGTTAGGCCGCATGGCGGGTCCTTTTGATGTACCACCCTTGGCTGATTTGGTGGTGTCCCCGTTGGGTTTGGTTCCGAAGAAGGAGCCGAACAAGTTTCGAATGATCCACCATCTGTCCTTTCCTAAGGGGGGTTCGGTCAATGACGGCATTGATCCGGGTGCCTGTGCGGTGTCGTACACCTCTTTTGATGCTGCTATCTGTTGGGTTCGCCGTTATGGTCAGGGTGCGTTGCTGGCTAAAACGGATGTGGAAGCCGCGTTTCGCTTGTTGCCGGTGCATCCGAGCAGTTTTCGGTCGTTGGGTTGTAGGTGGTTGGATGCTTTCTATGTCGATCGCTTCCTGCCCATGGGTTGCTCCATCTCCTGTGCGTTTTTTGAGACCTTCAGTTCGTTCGTGGAGTGGGTGGTACGGGAGGTGTCGGGGGTCAGTTCGGTTATCCATTACCTGGATGATTTTCTGTTTATTGGCCCCTCGTCTTCTCCCTTGTGTGGTGTCTTGCTGTCATCCATGCAATATGTGGCGGAGTGTTTTGGTATTCCCTTGGCAGCTGATAAAACGGAAGGTCCGAAGACCACGATCAGTTTTTTGGGCATTGTCATTGACTCGGAGGCGATGGAATGTCGCTTGCCGGACGACAAGTTGCGGTACTTGAAAGCGGAGATCTGCCTGTTGGTGGGTAAACGCAAGGTGCAACTTTGGCGTTTGCAGTCGCTTCTTGGCAAGTTGGCGTTTGCATGTCGGATCATGCCTATGGGTCGGGTCTTCAGCCGCCGCTTGTCGGCTGCTACGGCGGGGATCCGCTCTCCGCATCATTTTGTCACGCTGTCTGCGGACCTGGTTGACGACTTGCGGGTCTGGCACGTATTTCTGTCAGCCTACAAGGGTCGTTCGCTTTGGCTGCGGGGTCCGGTCAGCAATTGGGACATTGACTTGTTCACGGATGCTGCGGGTTCCACAGGGTATGGTGCTTACTTGGGGGACCGTTGGAGCGCCGAGCGCTGGCCGTCGACATGGCGGGCGGAAGGTTTCTTGCGGAACTTGGTTCTGTTGGAGCTGTTCCCCGTGATAGTCGAAGTGGAATTATGGGGGGAGGTCTTCAGTGACAAGAAGGTGCGTTTGCACTGCGATAACATGGGGGTGGTGCAGGTCATCAACAGGTTGTCGGGTGCGTCTCCGCCGGTGATTCGACTGTTGCGCCATTTGGTTTTACGTTGCTTGCAGTTAAATGTTTACTTGTATGCCGTACATGTGCCAGGTGTGACCAACTCGGTGGCGGATTCTTTGTCTCGTTTTCAGATGGACAGGTTTCGGGAGTTGGCGCCGGCTGCGGAGCAACGGGGGGGAGCCTTGTCCATCGGAGCTCTGGGCGATTGCTTTGGGATCGCCACCGACTTGGTCAGACGGCCATTGAGCGCCGGCACTTGAATTTTGAACGAGGGGTGTCGGCGGCGCCCATCGCTCGGAAGTTGGCTGGCTTGGCGTTCTTGTTTAAAATGTCCAGGTTGGAGGATTTTACCAAGGATTTCGTGGTACGGCAGGCTTTGAAGGGGTACAGGAGGGGTGTGAGGCGCCCGGATGGGCGTAGGCCGGTCTCCTTTCACCTGCTGGGGGAGTTGGTGGGTAGATTGAGGTGCACCTGCTCATCTGTGTATGAGTCGCTCTTGTTTACAGCGGCATTCGTTTTAGCCTTCTATGGGGCGTTTCGCATTGGGGAATTGGTCAGCCCTTCCAGGAGTGTGCACGGTGGAATACAAGACAGGGAGGTGAGTTGTTCTGACTCGGCTGTGGTGATCTTTCTGAGACGGTCCAAGACAGATCGGGAAGGCAGAGGTGTGTATGTGCGCCTGTACCGGGTGTGGGGTTCCTCTCTTTGCCCTGTTGCTGTGGTGGAGGGGTTTAGGCGGGTGCGTCCGTCGTTGGCGGGCTCCTTTCTAAAGCACAGGGATGGTTCAGCTCTGTCTAAGTTTCAGTTTGTGGCTGTGTTCCGGAGGTGCTTGTCCGAGCTGGGTTACGATGCAGGTAGTTACGCTTCTCACTCCTTCCGCATCGGGGCGGCTACAGAGGCGGCCAGGTGGGGTGTGGATGAAGCGACGTTGAGGCGGATAGGCAGGTGGGAATCTTCTCGTTTTCGTTTGTATGTTCGTCCTCATTTGGTTTAGATGCTTGTGTGGTTCGGGGGGTGGCTGGGTGTTTTGATGTCTTCATTGCCGTGGTGCTGTTTTTTCTTTACAGGGGGAGCTGCCTGCCTCGTGTGGATCTTGGGACACTCGTATGTGTATTGGGGGGCCAGGAGGGCGGAAGTTAGGCATGACGGGCGGCAGTTGGGTTTTACTAAGGAGGAGGCCACCGTCCGGTGGATTGGCATCCCGGGGTCGCTTTGGTGCAGGGTTCTGCTGGAGGTCAATCGTTTTGTACATTTGGACAGAGCCCCGGGTATACTGGTGTTACATGCGGGGGGCAATGACTTGGGGGTCCGGTCCATGCGCCACCTTATCCGGGACATTAAATATGATTTTCTCCGGTTGCGCATGGCCTTTCCTGGCACGGTGGTGATCTGGTCGGAGATTGTCGGCCGCACGTCATGGCGTTTTGCCAGGTCGGTCGCCAAATTGAACAAGGCCCTCATCAAGGTCAATTCGGCGGTTAGCCGTTTTGTCATTAGGAACGGGGGGTTGGTGGTCAGGTATCGGGAGTTGGAGGTGGATACCTGGCGGTATCTGCGTGGTGATGGGGTTCACCTGAATGCGGTGGGCACAGATTTGTGGTTCCTCGGCATTCAGGAGGGCGTTCAGCGGGCCTTGCGTTTGTGGAGGGGCTCGCAGTTGTAAGGTTTCACGCCTGCGAGCTGTGGCGGTTGGGGGTCTTTGGAGGCGGTAAAAAACAGTGTTGGTAACAAAGTGTTTAGGGTGACCCATCTAGGTATGGAGCCCTCTGGTGTATCCAGGTTAATAGTGGATATTAACGGGAAGTGGTAACAGGAGGTATCAGTGGTCAAGTGGGTTGTCCCAGAGCTGGTGTTGCGCGGCTGGGGACCGTTTAACGGATTACGCTGATACCAGGTTAATTGGAATTTTGTGCCTCCCAAGACCAACAACTCATTTCATGGTATACTGGAATATTTATGGTTATGTTAAAATAATGTGTTTTGGTATTTTGGTTATTTGTTAATAAATGGCCCACCGGGCCAATTTTCTCCAAAACTGGTGTCACTGGTATTTTGTTTAGGTTAAGCATATGGTTGTGGTTAATAGGGAGTAAGCATCAGGAATACCCCAATCATGAGCGGGGTGGGATTTTGAAAAAGGTTCCTGTACTACTTTGGTCCGATTTCAGCATGATTTTGGCCCCAAAGACCTCAACTGAAATGCACAGGATATCACATGTATATATAATTCTAATGTAATTTAAAAAGCGATTTCATGTTTTTTTTAATTCTCAATTCTCATCCCAGGTAAATCCTTTGTCCTTTGTCCCCCAAAAGAAGTATTAGAAGTAGTAGTAGTGGCAGCAGTAGTAGTACCAAAAAGCACAGCCATAAAATTGCAAATCGCCTCATAATCGTAAACAAGTCGCACCACATAATAGCACCTCAAATTGGATTAAAATTGCATCACACCAATATAAACCAGGCCTTAAATTATGGTAGCATACAGTGGATAAAACAAATATTGAACACGTCACCATTTTTTTCAGGTAAATATATTTCTAAAGATGCTATTGACATGAAATTTTCACCACATGTCAGTAACAACCAATACAATCTGAGCCAACAAAGAAACCAAAACAAATAAATTCAGAAATTAAAGTGTTGAACACATGAAAAAAGGGAGGTGCAAAAAGGCATTGAAAGCCAAGACAATCTATCAGTAATTAGAAAGCAATTCTGCCCCTTGTCAGTGTAAATTAATATCAGCTGGTTCAGTCTCAATTGATGGCCTATAAAAAGGTGTCTCATTACCAAGGTGTCACACAAGAAACATCTCATGATGGGTAAAAGCAAAGAGCTCTCTTAAGACCTTTGCAACCTTATTGTTGCAAAACATACCGATGACATTGGTTACAGAAGGATTTCTAAACTTCTGAATGTTCCAGTGAGCACTGTTGGGGCCATAATCCGGAAGTGGAAAGTACATAATTTCACCAGAAACAGGGCCCTGACCAGGTGCTCCTTGAAAGATTTCTGAAAGAGAAGTATAAAGAATTATCAGAAGAGCTGTCCAAGAACCACTTGTGGAGAGCTTCAGAAAGACCTGGAATTAGCAGGTACAATTGTTTCAAAGAAAACAGTAAGTACTGCACTCAACCGCCATGGACTGTATGCACGCTCACTACTCAGGACTCCGTTGCTGAGGAAGAAGCATGTTGAAGCTCATTTAAAGTTTGTGCACAACGTTTAGACAAGCCTGTGAAATACTGGGAGAATATAGTCTTGTCAGATAAAACCAAAATGTAACTATTGGATGTTAAAATACACACCATGTTTGGAGGTCAAATGGCACTGCACATCACCCCAAAAACTCCATATCAACAGTGAGATTTGGAGGTGGGATTGCGCTTTCCCATTGTCTTCTATGCTTTGCCCAAAATGCAGCAGTACCGCACTGGGGCAGTGTCTAAGCCCAAAGGTTTTTTCATATGATCAATACTCTCAAATATTACTACTACCTGAGGAAGGGGTTTCCACATTTTCATTGCTCTAACAATAAAGAACCCCTTACACAATTAAACCTCCTTTTGTCAAATCTCAAATGATGTGTGTCATTATAAGGTAAGGGTACAGATGTGCACAATGTATAGGGTACACATAGGTAGAATACCAGTAATAAGTAGAGATCACTTACAGTAAATGCAAGTCCTGCCTCTTCCAGTAATGGGGCACCGTAGGTAGAGGGCTAGGATATAACTAGTTTTAGCAGGGAGCCACCAGGGGTTCAGTATGGGAAGTGCTCCAAGCATGGGAGGAATGAAGCAGGACTTTATGGGACACTCACATCCCCTCCATAGGGATGCAGAACTATGGATAACTGAGCAATGTGCCATCACTTAGTACCAAGATGAATTATGTATAAATGGATTTAAATGATTGTTCAAGTAAAGGATTGAAAAAGGCCTTCTACTTCTAGACTCTTCCACCCCCTAACCTCTGTTGGGAATGTCTCTTGGTAACAAATTTGTGACAGCGTGTGCTGCTGTGGAGTGTCATTGCTATAAAGCCTGTAGCAGGTATGTAGACAAGCAGCGGGAGAATTCTAGTCAAGCCAGGTTGGGTAAGCTCACATGCCATTAGCCATTAGCTCCTGCTGCTGTCAATCAAATCCTGTGAGGATGGAGCGGGCCCTGTGAGTGTCTATGGATGCACACAGGCTGGCTCAGGGGCTCGAATGTACGAGTGCCCCCATAGCAGCCGGCTTTCTATGGAGGAAATTGCAGAAGAGAAGAAGTAGAGAGCGCCAGAGGGGCACCCCAAAAAAGGAGGTAAGCATAACCTTTTCTTTGTCTTTATATCCACTTTAAGGAGTTCATGTGGTGACCATGTAGCCCAACACATAGCACCACACCATTACACAACATCTTCTTAAGGGACCTTAGAATAAACAGGTTATTACAGTTACTATAATTACCTTTGATATATTTATATATTGTGATAGCCCTTGTTAACCACTTGCCGACCACCCACAGTATATTTACTACGGCAGTCAGCCCCTCACAGGCCTGTGAGGCTCTAGGGGGCGAGCACGCGTTCCTGGAGGCGCGCTTCGGGCCCCGCTCGTTCACGGACCCCCCCGCGAGTGTGACCAGCGGACCCGATGTCCGCCGGTCACTCGCAATCGTCCACTGTGAAGGGAGAAAGGCAGGCAGCTAACGTAAACAAAGCCGCCTGTCATTCTCCCCTGTGTAAGAACAGAGATCATACGGTCCTGCTATGTAGGATCGTATATCTCTGTTGTTACACAATCAACCACATCCCTTCACAGTTAGAAGCACGCCCCCAGGGACACACTTAACCCCTCCTTCTCCAATAAAGTTAACCCCTTCCCTGCCAGTGTCATTTTTACAGTATGTAATGATTACTGTAGTAATGTCACTGGTAACCCCAAAAAATGTCAGTCAAGGGTCCGATCTGTCCGCCGCAATGTCGCAGTCCCGCAAAAAAAAAATCGCAGATCGCCGCCATTACATGTTAAAAAAAAACAACAAAAATGACAAAAAATTTTCTCTTAGTTAGTAAACGCAATAACTTTTGCGCAAACCAATCAAAATACCCTTTTTGCGATTTTTTTTACCAAACATATGTAGCAGAAAAATGGAAAAGAAGTAGCGCATAAAATCACTATTAGATGACTTAAAGTGTAAAAAGCATGCTTGTCAAAGATACTGCTTGATAAACACTCAAAAACATGTAGAGAAAAGCAATGTCCTTAAAAGTCCATAAATCCAGGAGTGCGTGAAGTATATAAATGGATCACCATCCACCACCAGGTGTCACACCGATAGATAGCAGAAATGGCAACTCACCAGAAAACGATGCTCAAGTGTTCTCACACCAGAGCAAACTGAGCAGGGATACCATACAGATGTAGGGAATACACGCATGGAAGACCAGAGTCTCTTCACCACTGCCGCATAAAAGTATCCTCCACACACTTTCCTCAATGTAATGGTATTATGGAAAAAGAGAAGGGCTCCAAATAGTGAAGTACCATCAAAACACTTGCTTTATTAAAACATAAAAATTTTGCACTCACATGTAAAAGCATATGGGTAGGCATTGAATATCATATCTCCGGTCAGAGAGGAAGCCTATCTCGTCCAGTGTACTGGGCTAACTCCACGCCAGCCCAGTCCCTTCCGGGTAGCTCCTCTGCCGTGTCCCGTGATGTCGGATGTGTCGTCAGGTCACGCCCCGACCGGTTTCGTCATGTCCGACTTCAACTGGAGGCGGTGAAGTCGGACATGACGAAACCGGTCGGGGCGTGACCTGACGACACATCCGACATCACGGGACACGGCAGAGGAGCTACCCGGAAGGGACTGGGCTGGCGTGGAGTTAGCCCAGTACACTGGACGAGATAGGCTTCCTCTCTGACCGGAGATATGATATTCAATGCCTACCCATATGCTTTTACATGTGAGTGCAAAATTTTTATGTTTTAATAAAGCAAGTGTTTTGATGGTACTTCACTATTTGGAGCCCTTCTCTTTTTCCATAATACCATTACATTGAGGAAAGTGTGTGGAGGATACTTTTATGCGGCAGTGGTGAAGAGACTCTGGTCTTCCATGCGTGTATTCCCTACATCTGTATGGTATCCCTGCTCAGTTTGCTCTGGTGTGAGAACACTTGAGCATCGTTTTCTGGTGAGTTGCCATTTCTGCTATCTATCGGTGTGACACCTGGTGGTGGATGGTGATCCATTTATATACTTCACGCACTCCTGGATTTATGGACTTTTAAGGACATTGCTTTTCTCTACATGTTTTTGAGTGTTTATCAAGCAGTATCTTTGACAAGCATGCTTTTTACACTTTAAGTCATCTAATAGTGATTTTATGCGCTACTTCTTTTCCATTTTTGTACTTCCAAATATTATCCAGTATTTGTTTAAGTAGCAGCAGTGTTTCCATACTATAGCAGTCAAGTGACTGACTCCTCCTAAAGCGCAAAGATATTTGGACTTGACAGTTGGTGTCTAAGTTTTTATATATATATTTGAATATGTAGCAGAAAACAAATTGGCCTAAAATGTTAAAAAAATTCGATTTTTAAATTTTTTTTGGTGGGAATTTCATATAAAAAAATGTGAAAAATATTGTTATTTTTGCAAAATTGTCGCTGTTTTTTTGTTTATAACGCATGATCAAAAAATCGCACAGGTGATCAAATACCACCAAAAGAAAGCTTTGTTTGTGGGAAAAAAAGGACGTCAAATTTGTTTAGGTACAGCATCACACGACCGCGCAATTGTCTGTTAAAGTCACGCAGTGCCGAATCGCAAAATAGGGCCTAGTCAGGAAGGGGGTAAAATCTTCCGGGGCTTAAGTGGTTAATTGTCTTTTCTCCAGAGTAAATAAGTATATTCTGTGTAATCATTCCCCATAACTGAGGTCCTCCATCTCCCTTATTAATATTGTTGCCCTTCGCTAAACTCTTTTTTCCTCTGGATTGGTGGCCAAACCTTAATTGCATGTTTAAGATGAGGTCAAAACAATGTTTTATAGAAGGACAGAATTACAGATTTATCTCTTGAATATATGTCCTATTTAATGCACAAGCTTGTTATTGTATACTGTGATCTTCAAGGACCTCCAGATCCTTTTCCATTACAGATTCATCCAAACAAGACCCTCTTAACCACTTAAGCCCTGCAAGATTTTACCCCCTTCCTGACCAGGCCCTATTTTGTGATTCGGCACTGCGTGACTTTAACGGATAATTGCGCAGTCGTGCGACGCTGTACCTAATTGAAATTGATGTCCTTTTTTTCCCACAAACAGAGATTTCTTTTGGTGGTATTTGATCACCTGTGCGATTTTTACTTTTTGCGCTATAAACAAAAAAAGAGCGACGATTTTGAAAAAATAACAATATTTTTCACATTTTTTTATATGTTTTTTATATTCCCCCCAAAAAAAATGTAAAAATCTAAAATTTTTAACATTTTAGGCCAATTTGTTTTATGCTACATATGTTTGGTAAGAAAAAAATCGCAAAAAGCGTATTTTGATTGGTTTGCGCAAAATTTATTACGTTTACTAACTAAGGGAAAGATTTTTGTCATTTTTGTTGTTTTTTTTTTTACGAGTAATGGCGGCGATCTGCGATTTTTTCTTGCGGGACTGCGACATTGCGGCGGACAGATCGGACCCTTGACTGACATTTTTGACACTTTTGGGGGTACCAGTGACATTACTACAGTAATCAGTGCTATACATATGCACTGTTACTGTAAAAATGACACTGGCAGGGAAGGGGTTAACTTTATTGGTGATGCAGGGGTTAAGTGTGTCCCTAGGGGCGTGCTTCTAACTATGAAGGGATGTGGCTAGTGGTGTAACAACAGAGACATACGATCCTACATAGCAGGACCGTATGATCACTATTCTTACACAGGGGGGAATGACAGGCGGCTGTGTTTACATTAGCCGCCTGCCTTTCTCCCTCTGCAACGGACGATCGCGAGTGACCGGCAGACATAACGGGTCTGCCGGGCACACGCACGGGGGTGTCCGTGAACGAGTGGGGGCGGGAGCACGCATGCGGCGGCCCGCGCTCGCCCCCTAGAGGCTCACAGGCAAGCGACGTAGCCCTACGTCGATTTGCCTGTGAGGGGCTGACCGCCACAGTAAATATACTGACGGCAGTCGGCATGTGGTTAAGGAGTTCATATGGTGACCATGTAGAACCACACTGTTACACATCTTCCGACCTCAGAAACCTTTTTTTGATAAAAATACCCCCGGGACAGTCACGGCTAGTGCATTTCAGAATGGATAGCCTCTGAACTGTCCCAGGTTGCACTTACCTTTTAGAAAAAGTACTTACCTTGAAAATGTCTTGTCCAGCGCTGCCATCTCAGGTGTGGGCAGCTGAAGCCAGGGCGTCCTCTTCGGTCCCAGAATGCCCTGCACCGGCCCCGCTTGTCACTTCCGGTGCAGGCACGTCATCCCTGCACAGCTTCTGGGCATGCCCAGAAGCTGTTTAGCCGCAGTCGCAGAGGGAGGAAGTGGAAGGAAGGTAAGTATATTTTCTTCAAAAACAAGGTAAGTAAAGCAAAAAAAAAATTGACATTATCCAATTGTTTTTCAGCTACATTACAGCAAGCAGGCGCTTGTAAAGTCAATTTTGAGGCCGGAACTCCACTTTAAGGGACCTTGGAATAAACAAGTTATTACAGTTACTATAATTACCTTTGATATATTTGTATATTGTGATATGCCTTGTTAAGTGTCTTTTCTCCAGAGTGAATAAGTGTAATCTGTGTAACCATTCCCCATAACTGAGGTCCTCCATCTCCCTTATTAATATTGTTGCCCTTCGCTAAACTCTTTCTTCCTCTGGATTGGTGACCAAACCTTAACTGCATATTTAAGATGAGGTCAAAACAGTGTTTTATAAAGGGACAGAATGACAGAATTACAGATTTATCTCTTGAATATATGTCTTATTTAACCGCTTGCCGACTGCGCACAGTATATTTACTGCGGCAGTCAGCCCCGGCCAGGCAGAGTGACGTAGGTCTACGTCGCTCGCCTGTCACTCCTTCTAGAGCCAATAGCGGGCGGGCGCGCGCCCGCCGAGGCGCGCGCCCACCTTGGCTCGTTCACGGAGGAGTGCGGGAGTGTGACTGGCGGACCCGATGTCCGCCGGTCACACTACGATCGCCGGTACAGCGGGAGAAAGACAGAGCGGCTTATGTAAACAAGCCGCCTGTCAGTTCTCCCTGTGTAAAAATGAAGATCAGACGGTTCTACTATGTAGAACCATTGATCTTTTTTTTTACACCAATAGGAATGTCCCACTACAGTTAGAAGCACGCGTCTAGGACACACTTAACCCCTCCCTGTCCAATAAAGTTAACCCCTTCCCTGCCAGTGTCATTTTTGCAGTAACAGTGCATATATATAGCACTGATTACTGCAGTAATGTCACTGGTAACCCCAAAAGTGTCAAAAATGTCAGTCAAGGGTCCGATCTGTCCGCCGCAATGTCGCAGTACCGCAAAAAAAATCGCAGATCGCTGCCATTACTCGTTAAAATAAAAACACCAAAAATGACAAAAATCTTTCCCTTTATTAGTAAACGCGATAACTTTTGCGCAAACCAATCAAAATACGCTTTTTGCGATTTTTTTTACCAAACATAGGTAGCGTAAATTAATTGGCCGAAAATGTTAAAAAATTTAGATTTTTACATTTTTTTTGGGGGGGAATTTCATATAAAAAAAAGTGAAAAATATTGTTATTTTTGCAAAAATTACGCTCTTTTTTTGTTTATAGCGCGTGATCAAAAAATCGCACAGGTGATCAAATACCACCAAAAGAAAGCTCTGTTTGTGGGAAAAAAAGGACGTGAAATTCGTTTAGGTACAGCGTCGCACGACCGCGCAATTGTCCGTTAAAGTCACGCAGTAAAAAAATCGCAAAAAAAACCCTGGTCAGGAAGGGGGTAAAATCTTCCGGGGCTTAAGTGGTTAATGCACAAGCTTGTTATTGTATACTGTGATCTTCAAGGACCTCCAGATCCTTTTCCATTACAGATTCATCCAAACAAGACCCTCTTAATGTGTATTTTTTATGCATATTTTAAGCACTCAAGTGCATGACTCCAGATATACTACGTCCAATGGCCTTGCACTATTTAACTTTCTACTCACTTCCTCATAGAAAATTACCAGGTTGGTATGACATGAATGACCTTTTATCAATCCATGCTGGTTACTAATTATGATACTTTTTATTGCAGACAAATTTTTGAATAGAGTCTCTTACTTTTCCCTAAAATACTTTATACAGTATACTATTGATGTTAGGTTTCCTGGTCTGTAGTTTTCTAGCATACATCTTGACCCTTTTTTGAATATTGGTGCCACATTTGCTCTACACACATCAGATGGTATCATTCTTGTCAGTAAGATCTTTTTAAAAATTAGAAACAATGGTCTGACTATAGCAGGCCATCCCTATGACTGGGCTCCAGGGGGGCGAAACACGTTGGGGGCATGGCTTGGCGGGAGCCCAGGCTGAGGTTGTTCCTTCCAACATCACACAACCCCGTGGACGTGGCGCACCAAGGATTCCCTCCTTCCTTTCTCTATAACAGAGTTAAGGGTTCTGAGAACTCGCAGGTGTAGGCCATCTGGTCCTGGTTTTTTATTCACATTAAAGTGGAACTCCACCCAAAAGGGGAAGCTTGACTTGTTTTTTTTTCTTTGTTTGTATAAATTGAAGACAAAAAATAATTTATTAAATATGGCATCTCCTTATCACCAACTCCCAATATTCACATCCTTACATTTTTACTATGAATACAGTTGAAGACTTTGTGAGGGAACTTGTTTTACTTACAGTAGCCATATGCTTTTTCATAATTTGTTTTAGCTGCTCTGATTTCTACCTTGCATCTTTTGTTGCGTTCCTTGTAACTCTAAGACCCGGTTCACACAAGTCGCGGTGGGTCGCCTGCCATAGATTAGCACAGGACCCCCTTCTAATAGGAGTGACACAAGTCGCTCCGACTTAGAAAAAGGGTCCTGTACTACTTTGGGGCGACCTGGAGGCGACCTGCATAGACTTCAATGATATGAAGTCCGTGCATGTCGCGCCAAGGTCGCGGTGCACGCTGTGCACCACGACTTCACAGGCCGCCCCAGCAAGTAGCGTCGCCCCTATGTGAACGGGTTAATGTCAAGGATGTCCTTTCCAAATTGTATTTTCAAATAAAAAAGCATATTTTTATTTATTTACTTTTGTACACTAGAATTAGGCCTCTTTCACACGGACGTTCCATATGTCTGTATATCACCCCATCCGTTTGCGGGTGATATACGGACATAATGCATGTCAATGGGATTGCGGATGTCAGCGGAGTCATGTGTATACTGAGTGAGAGGAAGCAGTAGGAAGCAATCAAGGTGTATCACTGCAAAGCAGGAAGCAAGGCCTGTCTATGTATTTAAAGCCTAGTACACATGGGCCGAATATCATGCAGAATTAATAGAAACTGTCTGATATTCGGCCTGTGTATACATCAGCTGGTCTGACAGAAGCCTGCCAATGGCTGAGAGCGCTGACCAGTCTGTTCTGGGAGGGGGCCCCCTGTCAGAACACAATTGCTCAGCGGGGGAGATAGCTGTACTAACATTGCATAGTTAGCACAGCAGCTTCCCTGAGCTCTTCAGTTTTTATTGAGGAATTCTACAGTAGTTTTTTTATTTTTTTGTTCAGCCCGCTGGTTTGAACGAAAACAAAAATAGTAGTGTGTACCAGACTTAACAGATACGAATTACTTTATACATACTGTATATAATTGTAAATTATTCAAAAAACAAGGCTTTCAAAAACGGGTTGATAAGATTATTTTCATCAAGTGGATGCATTCCTTTACAAGACTATGTATTCCTTTGTATTCAATTACCTAATTTAGTGTGGCTGACTAAGACAGACCAGGCCCTATCACTTTCCTGTATTGCCCTGCAGAAGAAATCTAGTTTGTCCTCTGTGAGATAAAAGGATCATGTAGGTCACTGGTTTTCTTGGATGCAGTGTGTGCGATAAAGAAATTAATAATTACGTAGTAATTATCTTCAGACTTCTGTAATCACCTGTGTTACAGATCACAGGATCTGCCTGTAGTACAATGCAGTTTTTTACTGTAGATAAATGCAGGAACAGTCAAAAAGAATGCCAATGTAAGCTGTTTCCATCCCTGCCCTGCAATGCACTCTGCAATGCACAAATATCTCTGCACATTCCTTTTTTTTTTTTTTTTTGCAGTAACGTGTCTTAAGGAGGCCCGTAGGAATGAATGAAAATATATTAGTATGCAATATTATATGCTTATACTGCATGGTGAAGGAAAACTTTGATTTTTCATAATATTAATGTAGTTTTTTTTTTTTTTTTTAAGTAACGTGTCTTAAGGAGGCCCGTAGGAATGAATGAAAATATATTTGTATGCAATATTATATGCTTATACTACATGGTGAAGGAAAACTTTGATTTTTCATAATATTAATGTCATTGTTTTTTTTTTTTTTTTTTTGCAAAAACACGCAGAAAACTTATATTGACACAAATTAAATATGCACTTTAAGGCCCATTAAAAAGCATAAATTCATGGACATAAGGCTCGTAAAAATGCATTTAGATTGGCCCTTAGGATGTGTTCTCAGTTAAGGCTCTTCAATATTTGTATGCTTGCAAAATGAATGTTGTAACATGCTGCTGTGGGCAATCATTACGGTGTGCTGATGATATACAACTGGTTATCAGATTGATTTTGATGAAGCCATCCATCATCGTCATTCCAGCGTCCCTCATCTTTGCTGATTGTATTTCTGTAAGATGTGCACCCAGGGCTGCCATCAGGGGGGTACAGCCCATACACATGTAGGGGGCCCAGGCGTCCCAAGGGGGCCCCAAACACGGTAGGGTTGCCACCTGTCCTTGCAATACCATTCAATTTCAAGCTCCACCATTCTCCACAGACTGGCACTATGTGGGGGGTCCTGCCCCTCACTAGCCCTCACACACAGCTGTAGACCCTGCCCTCCCCTGTTCACTCCTGGACAGGAGGAGCGGCATTTACTAGAACCATTCACCTTTATGTTCCTGGGATTGAGGACATGAGACTGGAGGAGGAGGACATAGGATGCAGGAGGACATGGGACTGGAGGAGGATGACGACATGGTAGGCAGGCCCTGGGAATTGTTGGTGGTCAGGCCGGGGAGGGGCAGGCCTAAAACTGTGTAAGGGGCCTCAAAATTTCTGATGGCTGCCCTGTAAGTGCACCTGAAACTACCTTACTTATAATAAATGTGTGCTTAATGCTGACATGATTCATGCTTTTTCCTATGTGGTTTTAGTGGTTATACTTATGGTAATTAAAGACAGGAGGCACATCTCTCTCCGTTTCCTGTAAAAAAAATAGAGAAAAGGGTGCAATTTTCTGTCTCGTTGCAACAGCCTTTTCCTGCAGTCTTACACAGTTGTATAGGCTCATTTCCTGTACTGTTAATTGTTCACTCCGATTTGGCTGCACACTGTGAGCATTAGAAGCTGCAGCAAGTCAGAGGGAACCCGCCTCATTTCCCGGCTGGAGAATTCCTGCATTATATTGGTATTTCCTCCCCTGCCTGATTGTCCCTGGTGTACCTCCTGTATTAGTTGGATGTCAGTTCTTTCAAAGATGAAGGCTCAGAATTACATGTGGGAATTACCTAGGGTGGTCTGCATTCAAATAAAGTCTGCCTAAGAATGCACACTCATCCAGACTGACATTTATTTATTTCAGGTTCTTATATAGCACTGTCAATTTACACAGCGCTTTACATATACATTACACATTCACATCAGTCCCTGCCCTCAAGGAGCTTACAATCGAAGGTCCCTAACTCACATTCATACATACATACATAGTAGGGCCAATTTTATACAGGGTCCAATTAACCTACCAGCATGTCTTTGGAGTGTGGGAGGAAACCGGAGTACCCAGAGGAAACCCACGCAGGCACAGGGAGAACATGCAAACTCCAGGCAGGTAGTGTTGTGGTTGGGATTTGAACCACCAACCCTCTTGCTGCTAGGTGAAGGTGCTAACCACTACACCACTGTGCCGCCCAACACCCACCCATTATGGCCAAGTGGTGACCAGGGAATAATAAAAACAGGTAAATGACCCCCCCAAAACCACACATATACAAGTAGACATGGTGGTCACTTATGTTGGTTTACATTACCACAGCTGCAATGCTTCACAGTGCAGCAATTTTACCTTGGTGTGTCAAGTTTGACAGGTAGCACCGCCTATAAAAATAAACCATTAAGGTCAACTGTGTGCCAAATGCAGCTATGCCAGCTGTGAAAATGTAAAATCAAGGAAAAAAACTGGCATTTAGGAAGTGGCAGAATGATCTCCTGAATGTTTGTAAACCAGCTCTAAACTGCCGATGAAAAAGCAAGCTTTTACTTTTCAGAGGGGCAGTTGAGCCCACCGCTCACATGAATGAGTTCTAAAGCATCCTTTTTATCTTCACAAAAAAAAAAAGAGTACTGCGGCATGGTACTGTGATGTATGCTATGTACAGCACCCTGCTGACCCTTCTCACCAACCCATGATTTGCTTACCCTTGTATTAGCATGTTGTACATCATGTGTTGACAGGCTTTGGCCTTGTGTCAATGGTATTACTGTAGTTTGACATCAGTTTAACCGCTTGCTGACCACCGCACGACTATTTACGGAGGCGGTCAGCCCCGTACAGGCAAAGTGACAAAGGACTACATCGCTAGCCTGTGAGCCTGTAGGGGGCGATGACCGCCGGTCACTCGCGATCTCCCCGTGGAGAGGGAGAAAGGCAGACGGCTAATGTAAACACAGCCGTCTGTCATTCTCCCTGATGTAAGAGATCATATGCTATATAGGATCGTATGTCTCTGTGCTTACATCACTAGCCACACCCCTTTACAGTTAGAAGCATGCCCCTAGGGACACACTTAACCCCTGCATCACCAATAAAGTTAACCCCTTCCCTGCCAGTGTCATTTTTACAGTAACAATGCATACGTATAGCACTGATTACTGTAGTAATGTCACTGGTAACCCCAAAAGTGTCAAAAATGTCAGTCAAGGGTCCGATCTGTCTGCCGCAATGTCGCAGTCCCTCAAAAAAAAAAAATCGAAGATCGCCTACCATTACCAAAATGACAGAAACCTTTCCCTTAGTTAGTAAATGCAATAACTTTTGCGCAAACCAATCAAAATACGCTTATTGAGATTTTTTTTTTACCAAACATAGGTAGCAGAAAACAAATTGGCCAAAAATGTTAAAAAATTTTGATTTTTACATTTTTTTGGGGGGGGGGGGATTTCATATAAAAAAATGTGAAAAATATTGTTATTTTTTTCAAAATTTACGCTCTTTTTTTGTTTATAGCGCAAAAAGTGCAAAAAGTAACAATCGCACAGGTGATCAAATACCACCAAAAGAAAGCTCTGTTTGTGGGAAAAAAAGGACGTCAATTTCATTTGGGTACAGCATCGCATGACCGCGCAATTGTCCGTTAAAGTCACGCAGTGCCGAATCGAAAATAGGGCCTGGTCAGGAAGGGGGTAAAATCTTCCGGGGCTTAAGTGGTTAAGGCCCCTTTCACATACAGAGTCCATTCAGATTCGCCTGTCAGTTTTCTTGGCGGATCTGAACGGACGCCCCATGCATCTCTATGGGGCATCTGATGTCAGCGACTGACATCCGATCCGATCTGTCAAAACTGGATGGATGGAAACCCTTTTTTCCATCCGTCTGGCGGATCGGATGAGAACGGACAGATAATCCGTTCCCCCATAGAGAATGTCAGGCTCCTACAGTCAAATCCTATGGATTTCTGCCTGTACCTCTGTATTGGCTTTCTGTTTCAAAACTACAAAAACTTGTGAATGGACTACAGGCACGCTGATCAGGATCCGCGGTCCATTGAAACTACAAGTCTGTCTGCCGAGGTGGAAGATGAGACTAGTAGTTTATTCATTCACAGATCTCTGTGAATGAATGCCACACAGCCGCTTCGATTTTAAAATGTGACAGTAAAAAGCTCTCTGGGAGACAGCACTTAGTGCTTCTTATATTATCAGACCAGTTATGAGCTCTACATACATCTGTAGATGAAAAAGTATTTTCCTGGATTCCTCCCGCTGTGTGTGTTTCTGATACCTTTCGTTAATGCATTCATGGATTTGGTGAGGCCAGAAGTGCGTTTTCATAACAAATATTTTTTTTTTTACTTTTTTAAAATCAGTCTTTCCGTGCAAAAAAAAGATGCTGATGATTTTAAGGTAAGGTATAAATAATACTCCCTCTATTTGGTGCCATGTGCAGACATCAAGCATTGACGTGGCAATGGTCTAATGCAGTGGTCCTCAACTCCGGTCCTCGGGGCCCACTAACAGGCCAGGTTTGCAAGATAACTAAATTACATCACAGGTGATCTCATTTGCTGCTCAGTGATTGCAGTACTCTAGTCTGCATCTCCCCAAGGTAATACTTAAAATCTGGCCTGTTAGTGGGCCCCGAGGACCGGAGTTGAGGACCACTGGTCTAATGAATAATAAGGCAGGATATGTGGATTCAAGTTCAATTTGAGGTATAAACATCCAACTAGAGTGGTCTGTTAAGTATTGCAAAACAGATTTGAAGTAAAATTCCCCCTCTGCCATTGCTACCCTGTGATCATGTATAATTACAGATGGTGTGCATTACCTTCTGGTCAATAAAAGGAAACCAAGCATTATTGTTTTGTCTGTACTCATACCTTTAACAGCAACTGTAAGCAATTACCAAACTCAAATTTGTTCTGCTAATTTTCTCCAGAAATCTACTCCAATTCCCTTATAGTTGAGTGCATCAGAATTTGTAAGTGAGAAATACCAGCATGCGTACTGCATCTATAGCACTACGCTGCTATCTATGCATTTATTGAAAAAATTACAGCAACTGGTAGGTGGGCAATCGGGAGGTGATTGGGGGCTACATGTCATGAGAGGATGCAATTTTCTCCTTTTTTAGTACTACATCTTTCAATACTGAAATGCCATATTGCATGGAGAAGGTGATAACGTTGCAATTTTAGCCGGAGTCTTACAATGTTGTCACCCCTCTGTAAAAAAAACACTTGGCCTGGAAAAACTGGTAGGGTCACTAGACAAGAAGGAGGTAAATAAAGGGAGCACGGCAATGGAGATTATAGGAATGGGAACATATACGAATGTGCAAATGCTTTTTGCCTTGAGATAAACTTCCAAATGTGTCTGAATTATAGAGTGCCTGGCATCCAGAGGACCACACTGAAAGAAGAGGTCAAATGAAGCATTGGTAGAGCACTTGATGTTGACAAACTGTCAAGAAGTTCAGGAACCATGGATGACTCTGATGAGAACTCTCATGTAAAGGGGGACTCTGCTGAAGCCCCCGAAGTAAGGTGGACTTTAAACACTTAAGCCCCGGAAGATTTTACCCCCTTCCTGACCAGGGCCTATTTTGCGATTCAGCACTGCGTGACTTTAACGGACAATTGCGCGGTCGTGCGACACTGTACCCAAATGAATTTGACGTTCTTTTTTTCCCCACAAACAGAGCTTTCTTTTGGTGGTATTTGATCACCTGTGCAATTTTTGATCAAGCGCTATAAACAAAAAAAGAGCGACAATTTTGCAAAAAAAACAATATTTTTCACATTTTTTTATATGAAATTCCTCCCCCCCAAAAAATGTAAAAATCAATATTTTTTTAACATTTTTGGCCAATGTGTTTTCTGCTACATATGTTTGGTAAAAAAAAATTGCAAAAAGCGTATTTTGATTGGTTTGCGCAAAAGTTATTGCGTTTACTAACTAAGGGAAAGATTTTTGTCATTTTTATTGTTTTTTTTTTTAACGAGTAATGGCGGCGATCTGCAATTTTTTTTGCGGGACTGCGACATTTCGGCGGACAGATTGGACCCTTGACTGACATTTTTGACACTTTTGGGGGTACCAGTGACATTACTACAGTAATCAGTGCTATAAATATGCACTGTTACTGTAAAAATGACACTTGGAGGGAAGGGGTTAACTTTATTGGAGAGGGAGGGGTTAAGTGTGTCCCTAGGGGCGTGCTTCTAACTGTGATTGGCTGTGGCTGTGTGTGTGTAACAGCAGAGATCAACGGTCCTACATAGCAGGACCGTATGATCTGTGCTGTTACACAGGGGAGAAAGACAGACGGCTTTGTTTACATTAGCTGCCTGCCTTTCTCCCGCTGTATCCGACGATCGCGAGTGACCGGCAGACATCGGGTCCGCCGGTCACACGCGACGGCTGCTCAGGGAACGAGCGGGGGCGGGAGTGCGCCTCCGGCGGCACGCGCTTGCCCCCTATTGGCTCACAGGCTAGTGACGTACCTGTACGTCACTTTGCCTGTGAGGGGCTGATCGCCGCCGTATATAGTCGGGCGGCGGTCGGCAAGTGGTTAAGGGCTCATGCACACTGTATCTCAAAGAAGCTGCTCCTACAGGCTTTTCAGTTTTGTTTTTGAGCTCTCAACTTTCTGTGCTTGGAAACTCCCCTCCATGTTAGCCAAAGTTGATTTGGAATTTCTTAGCTTTGTTTTACTGAAGTTGCTTCTCAGTTTGAATCATATCATGCTGATTACAAAAAAACTTCAAGTAAAATATTATTAATTCATTTGACTTTAATTCATTCATTTAAAAAAATATTTTTTTAGCCTGCAAATATTTGTAAAATATACGATGAGTCTCTAATACTGTACAGTATTGAAAGCCTTGATATAGAAGTTAGAAGAGGGGGTTCAGTTTATGTCAAGCATTAGGCATGGATAAGGTTGAAGGTAGAGGTTACGTTTTGGGTTTACTTGAGGAAAGCAGTCATTGAGTGACTATTACTTTTTTGGATGTTAATTTTTTTGGAAGTGATAAGTGTTATTACATTGTGGTAGATGTTATTATTGCTGGAACTGTATGTGCCAAAAATATTAACACTAAAAAGCTAGTGCCCAAAATAAATGAACCCACCACTGAAGGAGGCCTTGAAGAAAGTTTAGGGTTCAAGGAGAAAACGGGGAATGATACAAGTATCTAGTACAATCTCAGTATTTGCAGATGATACTAAACTAAGCATGCCAATATCTTCTATGCAGGATGTGGAAACCTTACAAGCGGACCTGAACAAAATAATGGGGTGGGCAACTACATGGCAGATGAGGTTTAATGTTAAAAAATGTAAAGTAATGCACCTGGGTGCCAGAAACCAGAAAGCAAGCTACTCACTAGGGGGGGAACCTCTGGGTGAGTCTAGGATGGAAAAGGACTTGGGGGTACTGGTAGACAACAGGCTTGGCAGTGGCATGCAATGCCAAGCAGCTGCAAGTAAAGCCAACAGAATACTGGGATGTATAAAAAAGGGGATTCACTCCAGAAATAAAGAGATTATTCTCCTGCTCTACAAGACTCTGGTCCGGCCACATCTGGAGTATGCTGTCCAGTTCTGGGCACCGGTCCTCAGGAAGGATGTGCTGGAATTGGAAAGAGTCCAGAGAAGGGCAACAAAAATAATTAGGGGAATGGAGGGCATCAGCTATGAGGAAAGACTACAAGCACTGAACTTATTCTCTCTGGAGAAGAGACGCTTGAGAGGGGATATGATATCAATGTACAAATACTGTACTGGCGACCCTAGCATAAGGAACAAACTATTCAGAGAAAGGGAATACAATAAGACACGTGGCCACTCACTAAAACTAGAGGAAAGGCAGTTTAACCTTAAAATGCGTAAGGGGTTCTTCACTGTAAGAGCGGTAAGGATGTGGAATTCTCTTCCACAAGCAGTCGTATCAGCAGGGAGCATTGATAGTTTCAAAAAACTATTAGATGGGTACCTTAAAGACCACAACATACAGGGGTATACAATGTATGTTGTATGGTTAAAAGCAAATGTACGGTTAAAAGCAAACACACACACACATCATAGGTTGAACTGAATGGGTTCTTTTTTCAACCTCACTAACTATGTAAGGTGGGTGAATTGAGGAAAGAGATGGGAGGGGGGCAGGAGTATATAATAGACAATAGAGGGTGCTACACAGGTAGAGACATTGTCACTGCGAGGGAGGGGAAACAGGAATCCCTAGGCCATACAACCTAATGCATTTGTGTTCCCCAAATACTGGCATTGAGGAGTTTTTGTGTAGCCCCAGTGCTGGAGAAAAATAGGAAACCGTGGGAGAGCAGGAGCTCTCTCTGTGCATACTCTATGTTCATTTTCAGATTTTACACCTTTGCGCCAATCATTTTTGATGCTACATTTTCAGGCCAAGGGTTTAATACACCCAAAAAGTGACACGTGAATCAAATCTTGGCTTCTTATATGTATTGGACACTTCATCAGAATAATCTCCTTACCAAAGCCAACTCTATTCCAGTCCAACTTTCAGCATCTACTGTTGAATTCTTTATATTATAAAATAAAAAAGGGAAGTCGGGCCCCCTTTTAATGCCCACAGCAGAGTATAGTACTTGGAAGCAGAGAGAAAGGGTTCATGGGAAAGAAAAAGTCAAGTGATTTCGTTTTCTAGCATCTACGAAAACATTACTAGAACTAAATGACATCAGAAGTACAGTATATATACAACTCCAGTAATCTTACCCATCTTCCAGTCAAGCTTTGGTGGTTTAGTGCAAAGAGATGAGGCATTAAAAAGCAGAGTAATCCTCAATTCAGGTTTTATTTGAGTACAAAGGAATAAAAAGTACATGCCAATGTGTTTTTAGGGAAATGTATCCCCTTCATCAGGGCTAAATGAAACAGTATATAAAATGAAGGCCTCATGCACACTGGACATGTTGCCATCTCTCCTAGATGTCTTTCCTCCTTGTAGTGGTGTTTTGGTAGAAAAAACACTTTGACGCTTGGGCGTTAATTTCAGTTGCCAGAATAAATTATTATTCTGGCCACTGAACTAAATTAACGTTCAAGCGCTAAATGCATCTAGCGTTTATGCGCGTTTAGACATGTTTACAGGCATCAGGCGATTTTCTGCCAAAACTCTGCTACTCCTGGACTGGGTTTTTTCTGCTTTTAAACTCTTATGTTTGCATAGGCACATAAGCTAACATATAGGGGCATTTAGAGGCAGAAAAAAAAATAAAAATTCCAGACACCCATAGGAGCAGCAAAAAAAAACCATCCAGTGTGCATGAGGCCAAAGCATAAAATAGATGTGTGATAAACAGGTTATATCCAGAGTATTCATATCTTTATAATAACAAATAAATGATAAAAGAAACTCAACATAATGATAAAATGATGAGAATAAGAGGGCATAAGGGAAAAAGGCACGCATATCTCTATTTGGAATGGGGAGAAAAGGGTAACAAAAATAGGGGGTAGGAATGGAAAAAGTATAGATTTAGAAGCCAAAAACGAATCTTTAACCATTTCCGTCACTCTATTTTATTCTATTTTTGTACCATTACTCATGTGTGCAATACAGAACTGTGCATTCATTTTCTTTTTTTGCCTCATTCTACAGTGTGATATACACCTGCCTGGGCCTTATGACACAAGTCACATACAAAAGTTAAATAGTAAGTTCTAAAATATTACTAATACTAATACAATACTATTGTAAGTGTCATTGTTATACACAGCTTACAAATAGAACTTATCGATGCACATTAAGCTGTCTATAATTCTTCAGCCACCTGACTAGAAAGAAACATTTCCAAGAGCCAATACCCCCTATTGTACATTTACGTTAGGGGTTTAAAGAAGTCTACTGGGGTTATGGCTGACAGCTGCAGCTTTTACAGCCAGCGATTCTCTTTGTGATAAAAGCGATCAGAGCGGCTGATTATCCACTGGATCGCTTTTAAAGGCAGCAATGCAAGAGAGGTCATCTCTCCCCCACCCCCCCCCCCCCCCACACACACACACAGCATTTGCAAGTGTTTCTCGGGCTTAATTTTCTCACCGGCAAGCCTGGGAAGCGATCCAATGTTTCAAGTGGCTGGCCACAGGGGTGAAAAGAGACCAGATCGTCTTTCCTCATCTCTATGATCTAGGAGCACTGTCATGAGGTCACTTCCAGCGTAGGGCAGATGTAAACATTTTGGAAAGCATCAGATCAATAGGTTCTGTTTTTCTATCTGATGCTTTCAAGGGTAAAGGAGAGATCTGGTCTTATAGACCCCAGATGTCTCCATAAAGAGGACCTGTCCTGCTTTATTGTTCTCAAAAGGGATGTTTAGATTTCTTGTGCTAGCAATAAAAGTGATTAAAAAAAAAAACATATTTAAAGGGACAGTGTGAATGCAGAGGTAGCTGTCGCACGCATATGTACATGTGTTTGAGAGGTATCGCAACAAATGTTATAGCAAGAGCAAAAATTCTAGACTTCCTCTGTAACTCTAAACTGATAACCTGTAAACATTTTTAAAGCGTTGTCTATGGAGTCATAGATTTGTTGCCAATCCAATGAGCGTGCTCAATTTTAAAGCTCAACATGTAGGGTATCTATTTATTTAGCCTAACATCATCTTTTATAATCTACAAAAAATTGGGATATGTATTGTGTTTTTAGCATTAAAATTCATTAACCACTTCCGGACCGTCCACCGCCGATTTACGTCAGTAGTTTGACATTAAATACCGGGGTTATGGCAGCAGATAGCTACCATAACCCCAGTGTATTTTTTAACACATAAGGTTGGTCCCAGCGGCGGATTCGCCGTGGGATCACCCTTACGGTGTGGCGGGATAGGTGCCTCTCCCCCCCAGTCGTTTTCCCTGCTTACTGGACCCGCCAGCAGTGGGGAAAGCAATCCGGTCTGCACTCCTCACAGGCAAGCAGTCGAGTGAGGGCAAGATGACTCCCATTCGACTCTATGGTCTTGGAGGACTGGAGTGACGTCAAACGTCGTCTCCTAGCAATGCATTTAAAGAGCCAATTTTTTTCATCATGAAAAAAAAAAATGACTTTTTTTTTTCTTTTTTAGTGTAGATGTGAGGTCTGAGGTCTTTTTGACCCCAAATCTCACAATAAAGAGGTCCTGTCATGCTTATTTCTATTACAAGGGATGTTTACATTCCTTGTAATAAGAATTAAAATGATCAAAGATTTTTTTTGTAAAAATAATAGATAAAATAAATAGGAAAAAAATAAAAAATGTAAGCGCCCTGTCCCCGTTAGCTTGCGCGCAGAAGCGAACGCATTCGGCAAGTCCCGCCCACATATGTAAACTGTGTTCAAACCACACATGTGAGGTATCACTGCGATAATTAGAGTGAGAGAAATAATTTGAGCCCTAGAACTCCATTTCTTATTTTTTAATTCAAAAAGTGAATTTTTTCCAAAAAAGTTTGGAAGACCACTGAGCAAATATGGTGGGATAAAAAATATTGCAACGATCTTCATTTTATTCTCTAGGGTCTCTGCTAAAATAAATATATTATGTTTGGGGGTTCTAAGTAGTTTTCTAGCATAAAAATTAGATTTTAACTTGTAAACAACAAGTGTCAGAAATAGGCCCAGTCCTTAAGTGGTTAAAGTGTATTCTTTTCCAAAAAAATTAGGTTTGAAAAACCGCCTTGCAAATGCCACGTGACATAAAAAATTGCAATGACCTCCATTTTCTTCTATAGGGTCTCTTCTAAAAAAA
The DNA here is from genome assembly GCF_965119305.1 of Pelophylax lessonae. Taxonomy (NCBI): domain Eukaryota; kingdom Metazoa; phylum Chordata; class Amphibia; order Anura; family Ranidae; genus Pelophylax; species Pelophylax lessonae. The sequence continues at coordinate 321,274,064 of NC_138768.1, read as the reverse complement.
AAAAATATATATATATATATATATATATATATATATATATATATAATGTTTGGGGGTTCAAATTATGTTTCTAGCAAAAAATATTATTTAAATTTGTAAACAATAAGTGTCAGAAGTGGTTAAAGGAACTCTGTACTGGCAGCTGCCTTTGCAGTCTTCCTTCTAATACTAGTTGCCTGGCTGTCTCTGGCCTCATTTATTAACGAGAGAAGTCTGCATACTCAAAAAAAAAACTGAAGCACTATAAGAATATAGGAATAAGGATAATAGAGCCAATGGAAGCCTATGGATTTTTTTTTTTTTTTTTAGTAGAGGCTTCCTTTAAGCTAGCGCAACAATATTTCTGACAACTAGAGAGGCGAATATATATTGGTAGTATATCCAACTCACTTGTACCCAATAATCTTCTTAGAGCCGGTTCACACTACTCCGACTTGTCAGGTGACTTGGTCGCCTGACAAGTAACGCTCCATGCTGTGCAATGGAACCGTTCTAATCTCACTCCGACTTAGAAAAAGGTTCCTGCACTATTTTTGGGCGAAGTCGGAGCGACTTGCATTGACTTCTATTATGAGAAGTCGTTTGCAAACCGCGATGAAGTCGTGCTGTACGGGCGACTGCAAAGTCGCCCAAAGTCGGGCGACTTTGAGTCGTGGTAGTGTGAACCGGCTCTTAGGTAGAACTTCTTATAAAGCAGACCTTGTCTTTTTTCGAATGGGAGCTGCATGTAATTGCCGCCTAGTGTAAGAATTCAAATTTTAGCATGCTTTGTTAGAGCTTCAATTTGCTAGGCACTAGCAATATTTAACAATCCAGAAGTGACGATCATAAACTTCTCTGCTACAATACTGGTGGCTGATAAAGTCTTTCATTCAAGTAAGTGAAATAGGATTCCCTGTAATATGAAAAGATAGACAGCTGCATTTTATTTTGAACAGTCACAGGGCAGGACTTCTGCTAATGGCTATTTCTACTTTGTTCATTATAAGGCCCCTTTCACACTAGTGCGACTTGTCCCGCGATTTTGGACCACAAAATCGCATGACAAGTCATTTTCCATTATTTTCAATGAGCCCCATTCATACCAGTGCGTTTTGAAGTCGTACCGACACTACCTGCCTGGAGTTTGCATGATCTCCCTGTGCCTGCGTGGGTTTCCTCCGGGTACTCCGGTTTCCTCCCACACTCCAAAGACATGCTGGTGTATTAATTGGATCCTGTATTAAAAAAAAAATTGTCCCTACTGTGTATGTGAGTTAGGGACCTTAGATTGTACGCTCCTTGAGGGCAGGGACTGATGTGAATGTGTAATGTATATGTAAAGCGCTGCGTAAATTGACAGCGCTATATAAGTACCTGAAATAAATAAATAAAGTAGTTCCTGCACTACTTTGGCACGATTTTAATGCGTTTTGAGGTATATAGCCATAGCCATTGCTTTCAAACTCGCGTCAAAGTCGCATCGCAAAATCGCGTCGCATAAGTGTGAAAGGGGCCTTAAGTGATCTGCCCCTTCTTGCCATTGTTCTGTTATATTGTAAACTTAAAATGGAACTTCAAAATACAACCTTTTACTTCCTGTCTTCTCCTGGACAATACTGATTTGGACAAAAGCACCTGCTATTTTAGTAACAAATTCAGAAAACAGAAACAAAAAAGCAGAAATGTAAACTGAACCTGTAAAAACATCCGTAAAATGACATTTTAGACATACAGTTAAATGTACACAGTACATACTACTTAATGAGTCTAAGTCCCGATTCACATTTGTGCAATGCGGGAACGCTGCGAATATACAGCGTGTCCCCGCATCACATCCGCACCCCTGGCAGTTCACACTGCCATATGCGATACGCTGGGGGTGTCAATTAAAGGTTAACGACACCCCCAGATCAGATCACATATCGCATTGTGATCTGCAAGTTCGCACAGAATCGCATCGCACTAGTGTGAACCACCATGTGATCCAATTCTGCTGCGGACCAAAAAAAGGTCCTGTGTGTGTTTTAGTGTGATTGCGGTGTGAATTCAGCCATACAAACTGTATGGCTGAATTTGCACCGCAGAGATCGCATGTAATTTTAGGAGCAGCGTGCTCCGAATTACATGCAATTTCTGTGATTGCACAAATGTGAACCGGCACTGAGGCTGGATACACACTATACAACTTTTGTTGTTAGATTTCCTTTAGATTTACCTTCAACTATGTAGTGCAAGGGCCTGCCTGATTGCATACAAATTGAAAGCGTTTGGGTTTGACCTCATATTATATGGTTTTGGTAAATCTAAAGGAAAAATCTACAGAAAATTGTATAGCTTAAGGGTCCTTTTACACGGGCTTTCCACCCGGCGGACTCCGTTTTGCTCAGCGTGGATCGATCCGTTGATCCCCGCTTAGCATGCGGATGATAGGTCCGTCTCCGCTCACTGTGCTGAGATGGAGCTAGCAGATCCCCGCTCTCCTCTATGGGAGATCAGGTGAAAACGGATCGCCTTTCTGTTTTTATCTGATCTGATCCTCCAGACAGATGGAAAATAGGGTTTCCATCTGTCTGGATTTCCCAGACAGGATCGGATAGCAGCGGGTGTCAGTGAACATGTCCCCGCTGACACCTGCTGCTCCATAGGGCTCCATGGAGCATCTGATCAGGTCAGCCTGAAAAACTGACAGGCAGACCACATCAGAAAGCCCGTGTAAAAGGACCCCAATGGTCTAATTGCAGCTCCCTTTGATGGAGAAGTATTAAGAAAAAATACACCTTTTTTAGTTTGTAGTATAAAATTAAATTCCATTTAACAGGGTCTTTAATAATCCAGACTGAGAAACTGGCACACACTTGGGTCTTTGTGGCAGGGGAGGACTGAGCCAGGGGGGCAATTGCCCCCTGGGCCGCTCTGATGTCCTGTAAAAAAGGCTGCACCACTTCTGCCGCAGACATGCCTAAAGGATTCCTGGTGAAGAGAAGTAAAAAGTCCCTACCACTGACATACTAAGTGCGGGTTGAAGACAAGGACAGAGCGCAGGCCTCTCTCACCAGCATGGATGGTGTAAATTGTGTCTGAGCAGAAGCTGGTTCCATGCCCCACTGGAGACTCTCCTCCCCTGTCCAGCCCCAACTGAATTGCCCCAGCTCCACCCAACCGCCCCCTGCTGGGCAGGTTGGGAACCCGGATTCATCCGGTGAGTAGAGAGTACCGGCAGCAGGGCTTCAGCCTGGAATATGGGGGTCAGGAGGAGACAGGGAAGAGGGAGAGTGGGAGGGGGCCAAGTCGCTGCACCATGGGCCTCTGGTTTGTACTTGTCCCCTTGGCCAAAAGTTGCCAGTCTGTCCCTGCTTTGTGGACACACCAGGCTGTGGTCACTGCTGCGGTTGGCATATAATAAATAATAGAATTTACTATTAAACATGTGTGTTTGTGCAGGCTATTCATAAGAAAGGTCTGCGGCCTGACTCGCAAGAGGCACTCTTACAGAATATCCAGGCCTGATGGCAGCAGTAGAAAGGTCCTTTATGGAGACTGAAAATAGTGGAAGGACCTGACTGTAGTGTTACAGAGTAATACATCAAATACTGGTGAATAAAATATAGCAAGTTACATCACAAATGGGAGCATTAATTACAGCCCAGTGGAAGACTTGTTTTATCACCTGTTATGCAGTTAGGCCAGCCTTTTTCAACCACGGTGCCTTGAGGCCTTTTTTTCCAGGGGTGCTTCGGAAAAATGCCTAAAAATTAATCAAAAATTGTATACAAGCAAGCAGACCTGAATAAGGACGCCATGCCCTCTGAAACGCGTTGTCATAGCAACCTTAGCGTCAGATACCAGCTGGCACTGCTCAAGGATCACTTGGATGTGTATCTGGATCGAGTCTCCCGGTGATTGGAGGATCCTCGTTGTGTGTGGGTGGCTTACACTGAAAACTTTGGCTGTCAGCTTACCCTGGATCCAGCCTGGAGCCCTTCACATGGGAGAGCCACTATAGTTTCACATAGACGTGCTTGTTCTCTGAACACAATGTGAGTGTTTAGGCCCCTTACACACTTGTGCGACTTGTCCTGCGATTTGGGACTGCAAAGTTGTACTCCATGGTTTCCAATGAGTACCGTTCATATCTATACGACTTCAAGTAGTCCCTGTACTACTTTGGGACGATTTTAATGCGTTTTGAGGTCCACAGACATAGGCATTGCTTCAAGTCCAGTCAAAGTTGCATCAAAATCGCAGCACAAAATCTCAGTTAAATTGCACGACTTTTAGGTCACATAAGTGTGAAAGGGGCCTAAGTGTTACTTTGTTATCTTTTAATTCTAAAGAATAAATGGTGTTGCAATAGGAGTCGGTGCGCTCTGTATTTTCTATTTATGTTTCAGCAGGTGGATGAAGCCTGCCTTTCAGTTACAAAAAAACACAGGTGTTAATTATGCACAATTACGACTTTCTAGACACTGGAACCCTAAGAACCAATGACATCAGTTGATAAGGAGTATGTCTGTTGCCTCCATAGCATCCTGTGCTCTTCTCCCTCAGCACTGGAGTGACATTAGCTGACTGATGGAGAGAAAATGAGAGAGAAGAGAAACATTGGAATACTAGTCAGTACCAGTGTGCAAAAGTGTATTTGCTTTGATAGAACAAATCACCTCTAACATTGAGTGTCCTATGTGTGGATGTTGCTGCATTAGCTATTAGAATAGTTTTTTTTACATTTTAGAATGGGGTGTCTCAAGACTGTCCATAATCTTAAAGGGTGCTTTGACTGACAAAAGGTTGAGAAACACTGAGTTAGGCATATGGCATTTTTGGTATTTTATTTTTATCAAGCTGTTCTGTGCTGGCAGCACACTGGACAGTCAGACCGCTACTGTCACAAACAGCACAGTAGCCCATGTTTTTAGCAGTTTGACCTGCCTCCTCCTTCTTAGTACTTCACAAAACAAGGCTGCTCAGGAAGTATGGATGTTGTTGATTTGAGTACTGAGGAAGGGATGTGTTGAACCTCTGGAGACGTGGATCCCTGTGCTCTGTGTAGGTGCAGTGGTCCAGCTCTGTAGTATACAGCACAGGGCAGCTTAATATAGGTAAACACCAACACATCATGCCACACACTTTAATTGTTATGCACCCTAACTGCATGACAAGTAATAATTGTTGTTCTTCTGTTGCATTAAAGAATAGTTGTACAAAGATGGAGTTACCCTTTAAACACATTTAGGGGTTTGTTTAAACTTGCTTCAAAACATGGCTTCGGACACAGCTTTTTAAAGCTCTCTAAATGCCAGTTAAAGCCCCTGTCACTAAATAAAATAGCTTACAGTCCTCTGTACACCTTGCGTTTGCTTTGCTTCAAAATTTATACCCAATGTCGTTTTAGTGGTGCTTCAAAGTGTCTTCAAAGCCTCCATAGAAGTCTATGACAAAGCTCACTTAAACCACAAGAAGCTTTTGAGAGGCTTTTTTTCAGCTTTAGCTTCTCTTTTTTTTGGAGAAATTGCAGGTATGAGATATCAACACACACACAGGGCATCTGCCAAGCTTAACCTAAGCTTCAAAAAAGCATCACCAAAGCATCAAAAACACATAAAAAAAGTATGTTGACGCAGTAGGCGCTTTAATGTGTGTTGAAGCTTAAGCAAGTTTAAATGAGCCCTTAAAGTGAACCTAAAGTAGAATGTCTCAGCCAATCAGGAGTCCCTCCATAGAGTCCCTCCAAAATCCCTCCATAGAATGCATTAAGATAAAAAAACCTTCTGACTTTACAACCCCTTTAAGGCTTGTTATCCAACTTAGTCCCTAGGGTGCTGTGAGTCCCTGGGCACTTTGATCTGAGCAAATCAACCCAGTTTCATGGTAAAGGGGACTGACCCCACAATTTTTGCCTCCTAGGTTTTACAGCTGGCCTTTGTGAAAAGCCAAAAATGAGAATCAGAATCAAGCTTTTGATCCAGCTAGATTGATATATGCATATCCGATTGTCCATGGATTTGGCCATCTGGGAAGATTGAACTGGATATTGTATCTTAATCACAGGCACTTGGAGGTGTTTACTATATGCTTCCAATGTAGATTAGGGATTTATTTTCTACTCCAGGTTTGCATTAATCATACCCTGATTGCATGACCTTTAGGCCTCATTTAGACTTGCAGTTAAGGGGGCGGCAAAAATGCACAGCTGAGGCTGCAATAGGCATCGGAGGAGGATGCTTACATGTCGCTGCAGCAATGCTTCCCTCTGCAAACTGGCTAAATTGACCCGACATGTAGCAATTGGCAGACGGCAAGCACACAGAATGCTATATTTGCAAGTTCATGGGGAAGAAATGCAAATGCCCCACAACTGCATGCAATGCACACTGTTGTGATGCGATTGTTGGCAAAAATGGAGTTTAACATGGCAGTGAGGAGGCATCGCAGCACTTCCTCACCGCCTGTCAGTAGCCTCTGGAGTGCGATTTGGAAGTGGATCGGGCATCAGAGGCAAGGGAGATTTAGACGCATATCTAAATCTACTTTTAGAAGTTACACTTGTGATATTAGGGATGTCAGTATATACTTATATCATATAGGCTTCCAGATACACTAACATGGATCTTGCACTGTGGGTTTTAAATGAACCAAGATCTCCCCGGATAAAGCATAGAAGCAACAACCTGTGTGAGAAAAAAATGTTACCGCAATAAAATATGACTATAATTGGGTTAAAAGATTGTGCTCATTGCCTGTTAAAAATCCAATTAAAAATAAGATAGCAGCAGTTCTTTTAGAAGAATGAGAAGAATCAGATTCCAAATGCAGGAAGACCAAGCAGGACTGGAGGAGCTTTCCTCAAATTTGACAAAGTGGACAGGTACACGGTTCTCGCAGGTTACATACACTATTCCTGTCATTCCTTTCTGGTTGTAGGTACAGCTTGGAGCGGACTGAGATTTTTGCAGCTTGCAATCTGTTAGCTTCAAGGATCCACTGCTCTCAACAACTGTAGAAGACACGTATGATGAACACATGGAACGCACTTTCCTTGCATCGGTATCATGGATGAAAGTGTTGCGAAATCTACAAGTATTCCTATTCAGCTTCCGTTCACTTATAGTGAGGTTGCAGTTTATGTTCTCTTGATCTTGAACAATGTGCTTGTCCTTAAATGTGTTGAAGTTCTGACATCTAATTATAGGTACACTGCCAAAAATGGCAAAAAGAAAGATGGCAAACCAACCCAATGACATCTTGATCTTGAAAAAAAAAAAAAAAGAAAAGACAGTCACAATCTGTAAGAACAGTCTGAACATTCACATGGCCAACCCTAGCATATGGCCAGAGCAGTTGTTAGAAATCATGGGGGTTCATACAGCCTACCTGACAGCCCCTCCCCCCCGAAAATATCAAATGATACTTTTGCTAAAATGCCACAGTCATGATACTATGCTTCGCGGTCATACCAAAAATGATACCCTCATTATTGATGCCCCCTGACATGTTTTTTTTTTTTTTTACTTTTTCAAATTGCTAAATGGCAATGTTACATTGTAATAAAGCTCAAATAAATGCAGCGCCAAAAGCTAAATAGTTTTAATATACCCAATCAGTGTGTAATAAGGCACTAATTGGGTATATTAATACCATTTAGCTTTTGGCGCTGCATTTATTTGAATTTTATTTCGTTTATGTGTTTAGTGAAAGACACTTAATGTAAGCCGCCATTTGGGTTTATCCATTTTGTAAATATGCACATATTTATCTTTTGATTGCACCGATTTATCATCTACTTCATATGTTACATTATGAGACTGCACTGCAAATGTGAGCCAAGTGTTTGGCTGGCAGTTGCAGAGGGTCCCATTGAACTCAACAGAGAGTTTGACAGATGATCCTGCCTGTTTAAGTCTGCAGCCTGCGTTAAAAATGTTGCATCTGTGAAGTAAAGCATGGCGGCCCCCGGCATGTATACAGCCCTGTCTAACTGTATTGTTAGGATTTGGGTGTGCAGCCAGGGATTGTGGTAAATCCACAGCTCGGCCACCCATGTGAAAGAGCCCTCAGGCCACATTCACGCTTGGCATTTCCTGAATGTGTGACAAAGTCCACAGGACTGCAAACGGGCATAGCGCTTGTGGTGTCATTAATTGTTAATTGGCACCCCAAATGCAGTTAGCAGACCTGCGTTTTTGTCATGTGGCAAACTTGCAAAGGTACACGCCTGAAAAAAAAAAAAAAAAAAAAAAGATTCTATGGTGCGTTTGTTTTACGTAGAGCAGCCCATTCAAGTGAATGGGGTGGGAGGGGGGAGTTTTCATTTCAGGACCCAGCAGACTCAGTGGCAAAGGCAGAGACTCTGTCTGCAGCTGTCCCTGCTGCATAATCGGGCCGTTTTTGGAAAAAAGTTGGCAGCGCTGCAGGGGATCCACAAGGCAAGGCAGCCAACCCTCCTGTTTGGCAGTTGCCTGGCCATTATCCACCGGTACAAGAGAGCTGGCTGTACTGCCTTATCAGTGAGCCGGCATATGGCCAAAACATCATTAATCTACTTGGTCTCACAAAGTTAACCACTTGAAGACTAGGCCTTTTTCTGACATTTGTTACCAAGTAAAAGTCTCTATTTTTTGCTAGAAAATTACTTAGAATCCCCAAACGTTTCACATATATATATATATATATATATATATATATATATATATATATATATATATATACACAGTGCCTTGCGAAAGTATTCGGCCCCCTTGAACTTTTCGACCTTTTGCCACATTTCAGGCTTCAAACATAAAGATATAAAACTGTACTTTTTTGTGAAGAATCAACAACAAGTGGGACACAATCATGAAGTGGAACGAAATTTATTGGATATTTCAAACTTTGTTAACAAATAAAAAACTGAAAAATTGGGCGTGCAAAATTATTCAGCCGCTTTACTTTCAGTGCAGCAAACTCTCTCCAGAAGTTCAGTGAGGATCTCTGAATGATCCAATGTTGACCTAAATGACTAATGATGATAAATAGAATCCACCTGTGTGTAATCAAGTCTCTGTATAAATGCACCTGCACTGTGATAGTCTCAGAGGTCCGTTTAAAGCGCAGAAAGCATCATGAAGAACAAGGAACACACCAGGCAGGTCCGAGATACTGTTGTGGAGAAGTTTAAAGACGGATTTGGATACAAAAAGATTTCCCAAGCTTTAAACATCCCAAGGAGCACTGTGCAAGCGATAATATTGAAATGGAAGGAGTATCAGACCACTGCAAATCTACGAAGACCTGGCCGTCCCTCGAAACTTTCAGCTCATACAAGGAGAAGACTGATCAGAGATGCAGCCAAGTGGCCCATGATCACTCTGGATGAACTGCAGAGATCTACAGCTGAGGTGGGAGACTCTGTCCATAGGACAACAATCAGTCATATACTGCACAAATCTGGCCTTTATGGAAGAGTGGCAAGAAGAAAGACATTTCTTAAAGATATCCATAAAAAGTGTTGTTTAAAGTTTGCCACAAGCCACCTAGGAGACACACCAAACATGTGGAAGAAGGTGCTCTGGTCAGATGAAACCAAAATCAAACTTTTTGGCAACAATGCAAAACGTTATGTTTGGCGTAAAAGCAACACAGCTCATCACCCTGAACACACCATCCCCACTGTCAAACATGGTGGTGGCAGCATCATGGTTTGGGCCTGCTTTTCTTCAGCAGGGACAGGGAAGATGGTTAAAATTGTTGGGAAGATGGATGGAGTCAAATACAGGACCATTCTGGATGAAAACCTGATGGAGTCTGCAAAAGACCTGAGACTGGGACGGAGATTTGTCTTTCAACAAGACAATGATCCAAAACATAAAGCAAAATCTACAATGGAATGGTTCATAAATAAACATATCCAGGTGTTAGAATGGCCAAGTCAAAGTCCAGACCTGAATCCAATCGAGAATCTGTGGAAAGAACTGAAAACTGCTGTTCACAAACGCTCTGCATCCAACCTCCCTGAGCTCGAGCTGTTTTGCAAGGAGGAATGGGCAAAAATTTCAGTCTCTCGATGTGCAAAACTGATAGAGACATACCCCAAGTGACTTACAGCTGTAATCGCAGCAAAAGGTGGCGCTACAAAGTATTAACTTAAGGGGGCTGAATAATTTTGCACGCCCAATTTTTCAGTTTTTTATTTGTTAAAAAAGTTTGAAATATCCAATAAATTTCGTTCCACTTCATGATTGTGTCCCACTTGTTGTTGATTCTTCACAAAAAATTACAGTTTTATATCTTTATGTTTGAAGCTTGAAATGTGGCAAAAGGTCGAAAAGTTCCAGGGGCCGAATACTTTCGCAAGGCACTGTATATATAGTGTGTGTGTGTGTGTGTATATATATATATATATATATATATATATATTTTTTTTTTAGCATGGGCATTTAGAGAATAAAATGCCGGGTTTTGCAATTTTTTATGCCACACGATATCTGCACAGGAGTTTTTTGAATGCAAATTATTTGGAAAAAATAAATTTTAATGAATTTTAATACACACAAAACCAGTTTAGAGTTACACAGTGGGTCAGGTTCTACAATTATTGCTCTCGCTGACATTCGCGGCAATACCTCACATGTGTGGTGCAATTTCTGTTTACGTATGTGCGTGTGACCAATGCCGATGTTCACCTTTGTGTACGAGCATGGGGAGTTGTGGGCACTTTAAAAAATATATTTTATTTTATTTTTTTTTTTTATCACTTTTATTGCTGTTATAGGGAATGTAAACATCCCAATAGCTAGTGACAAGTACTATTTATGGAGAGATCTGGGGTCTATTAGACCTCAGATGTCTCCTCTGCCCTAAAAGTATCTGATCATCATAAGATCAGTGTGTTTAGATGCTATACCAACTTAAAGTGGAGTTCCGTCCTCGGTGGTGAGTTTTAGATAAAAATACCCCCGGGACAGTCAGGGCTAGTGCATTCCATAATGGATAGCCTCTGTACTGTCCCGGGTCACACTTACCTTTCAGAAGAAATACTTACCTTTAAAATTTCTTCTCCAGCGCTGCCATCTCAGGTGTGGGCAGCTGAAGCCAGCGCGTCCTCTTCTGCCTCCTCTTCGGTGATGTCGGAGTCCCAGAATGCCCTGCCCCAGCCCCGTTCATCACTTCCGGTGCAGCCGCGGCATGCCCAGAAGCTGTTTAGCAGGGAATGCCGCGCCTGCACGGGAAGTGACGAGCAGGGCCGGTGCAGGCGCATTGACTCCTGGGAGCGATGACATTCAGCTCCCAGGAGTCATCGCAAGCCGGAAGAGACGGCGCGGGCCGTGGCCGCAGAGGGAGGAAGTGGTGAGAAGGTGAGTATATTTTATTCAAAAACAAGGTAAGTGAACAAAAAAAAAATTCGGGAGCTTCCATTTCTTTTTCAGGTGACCCTCAGCAAGCGGATGGCCCAAAATCGATTTTTTTTCGATTTTGAGGCTGGAACTCCACTTTAAGAATGGCAAAAAAGCCGGCCGCTGGCTTTAAAAAAAAAAGAGACCCGGCAGGCCTCATCCCAGGAACAACCGCTTAAAGCCAAATCACGTACATGTACGTGATTTGGCGTTCGGCGGGGAATGATATCCAATAGTTAGAGACAGAATTAGGATCACTGTAATGGAATTTTTCATGTTAGATGAATAGTAGTTTCCTATAATCCACTAAATGCAAAAGTAAGAGACTAGCAATATGAGCAGGTTGGGCTTTATCGCAATGTACAGTGCTGTCAATCTAACACTTAGCACTTGCTGACTGAAATAGAGAGGAGAAAGATGATTCCAGTGTGATGATGCTTTTCACTATCCAATCAACACACTAGGATTGGGTGGGTGACCAAGCTGTATTGCTTTACCTAAAGCAGTGATGGTGAACCTTGGCACCCCAGATGTTTTGGAACGACATTTCCCATGATGCTCGTGCACTCTGCAGTGTAATGGAGCATCAATGGAAATGTAATTCCAAAACATCTGGGGTGCCAAGGTTCACCATCACTGACCTAAAGTTACACTAAACTATGGTTTAGTCTATGTATATAACATACCTGACCAATGCCAATGAAAACTGCAAATCACTGAAGTAAACACCGCGCCACTTCAGTGATCTACACCTGCTTCTGAGGCCCACGCTGCACTTCTGCTTACTGAACACAGGAGGTCGGACGCTCAGCATGGGTACTATTCACAGAATGCTTTGCATTTTCTGAATGAATGTAAAGTGTTCTCTGATTAGACGCGGTGGAGTGCATGACATCACCACCCCACCTCTCCTCCTTGTTGAGTGGCCCACCTCCTGTGTTCAGTAAGCAGAAGTGCAGCCGTTCAGTGTGGGCCTCAGAAGCAAGTGGAGATCACTGAAGTGGCATGGGATCTACTTCAGTGATTTCCAGCTTCCAGGGGCATCAGCTAAGTATGGTATATGCAAAGTTGCATTTGTCCAAGATGGAGCAATGAGACTATGTATAAAATACCTATGCCTGGAATTCTTCTTTAACCACTTTAGCCCCGGAAGATTTTACCCCCTTCCTGACCAGGGGGTATTTTTCTATTCGGCACTGCGTGATTTTAACGGACAATTGCGCGGTCGTGGGATGCTGTACCTAAACAAATTTGACGTCCTTTTTTTCCCACAAACAGGGCTTTCTTTTGGTGGTATTTGATCACCTGTGTGATTTTTTGATCATGTGCTATAAACAAAAAAAGAGCGTCAATTTTGCAAAAATAACAATATTTTTCACATTTTTTTTATATGAAATTCCCCCCCCCAAAAAATGTAAAAATCAAAATTTTTTAACATTTTTCGGCCAATTTGTTTTATGCTACATATGTTTGGTAAAAAAAATCGCAAAAAGCGTATTTTGATTGGTTTGCCCAAAAGTTATCGCGTTTACTAACAAAGGGAAAGATTTTTGTCATTTTTGTTGTTTTTTTTTTACGCGTAATGGCGGCAATCTGCGATTTTTTTTTGCGGTACTGCGACATTGCGGCGGACAGATCAGACCCTTGACTGACATTTTTGACACTTTTGGGGTTACCAGTGACATTTCAACAGTAATCAGTGCTATAAATATGCACTGTTACTGTAAAATTACACTGGCAGTGAAGGGGTTAACTTTATTTGAGAGGGAGGGGCTGTGTGTGTCCCTAGGGGCGTGATTCTAACTGTGATTGGCTGTGGCTTGAGCTGTAGGAACAATGATCAACGGTCCTACATAGTAGAACCATATGATCAGTGTTTCTACAAGGGGAGAATGACAGGCGGCTTGTTTACACAAGCTGCCTGCCTTTCTCCCTCTCCCCCGACGATCGCAGAGTGACCGGCGGACATCGGGTCCGCTGGTCACACGCGCAGGGGGGGGGGGGGTCCGTGACCGCGCGGGAGAGGGAGAGCGCCTCCGGCGGCACGCGCTCGCTCCCCAGAGCCTCACAGGCTAGTGACGTTTATATACGTCACTTTGCCTGTGAGGGGCTGACCGCCGCATTATATCTACTTGCGGCGGTCGGCAAGTGGTTAAGGCAGCCCTTTCATTTTGATTATAGTGCATTAATGTGCATTCTTGTGTGTAGCAGCATTTATACAATGGAGCTGTACTGCCTTAGGCCTCATTTACACTTGCATTGCCCCTTAAGGAGAGAGTGATCCACGTTAAGTCACATTTCAGAGGGCATTTGATAGGCCCTACACCAACACAGCAATCACATGCATTGCAAATATAATCTAGACCTTAGTGTGTTGGGGTGCCATTCATTTCATCTAACACACATAACGTGCAATAACATTTGTTGCTGTAACGACCACCACAAACTGTATGTATACATATATGTGTATTTGAGCTTCAAATGTTTGAAGTTTATAAGCTCAAGTAAGCAAACATTAAAAGTGATTCTTGCATAATCAACTAGTGGCTTAAAGGGGATGTAAAGGCAGAAGGTTTTTTATCTTATTGCATTCTATGCATTAAGATAAAAAACATTCCGTGTGCAGCAGCCTTCCTCAGCACCCCCTAATACTTACCTGAGCCCCATCTCTGTATAGTGATGTCCACAAATGTCTCAGCCATCCAGGACTCCCCTCCTCATTGGCTAAGACACAGCAGCGGTGCCATTGGCTCCTGCTGCTGTCAATCAAAGTCAGTTGGTCAATAAGGAGAGGGAGGGGGCAGGGCTGAACCGCAGCTTTATGTCTGAATGGATACACATAGAAAGTTGCTTGCCGTGGGGGCATTCAACAGGAGGGAGGGGCCAGGAGAGCCAAAGAGGGACCCGAGAAGAGGAAGATCCAGGCTGCTCTGTGCAAAACCAACTGTACAGAGCAGGTAAGTATACCAGGTTTGTTATTTTTATGGAAAAAAAAAAAAAATGAGACTTTACAATCACTTTAATAGGCCACACAGTCAGCTTGAGAAATACTGATTCCACCCCACAGAATCAAAGAAAAGCAATGAAATTGGTAGTGGAAGATTATCAATAATTTGTAGATTCAAGCAGAATATCCAAATGATTGGATCAATATGCATATGGCCAGCATACTATTCATTCAGTTGCAGATTAAGCCCCCCTTTAACATGGAGTAGACATGGGCATCCGCAGGACTTTTTTCAGGGGGGGGGGGGGGGCATCATTTTAAGGTCACCCATGCTCCGCCCCTTTTCAACAATGTCATAAAGGAGAGGGGCTTAGTCATTATACTTATTTTGAGTATTTATTTTTAAAGAGCAAACAGCAGCATTTATTTTTAAAGCATCCGTTAACCTAATAAATAAATAAATAAATCTTGTTCCCTTAAAGCATGTTATATAGCACAGTGCTTTGCTGTGTAATTTGGCCCCTTCTATCATCTAAAATACCTGGCTATGTCCTCCCCTCTGTAATCTGCCCACGGTATACCATGGCTGCTGAGCCCTGACACCATGGTCAGTCTACATGCCTCCGTCATCCGCAGCTCTCCTGTCCTCCTCTGTCCTCTCTGCCCCCCTACCTCCCTGCCTGTCTGCTCCTGTGTCAGTGACCGCCCAACCTCCCCTCCTGCTGCTGTAGTTTAATTTAAAGTTTCATATCATGTCTACAGTCTGTTTAATATTCCTGTGTGCCCCTGTGTCTGTGTTTTATAAAAATACGCCATTCTGTACTAGTTTTCAGAGCGCCACTCACGTGACCCTCCGCCTTTCTCCTCCTCTCCCCTTCCCCTCCCGAATGACATCAGTGAGGAATCCTCGGACCCACCCGCTGCAGGCGAGAGAGAGCCGACAGATTACGTGAGCGGCGCTTAGCCCTCTGAAAACCGGTAAAGAACGGCTTATTTTTTAAAACACACACAGGATTATAAACAGACCAGACAGGATGGTATAAAGTGGCTTAACAACCACTTGAAAGGGGAAGTTGAGATTCCGGGGGGGCATTTGCCTCCCCTTGCCCTTACCTGCGGACGCCCATGGGGGTGGATTCAAATTAGATCAGCAGGGGATCTGTCTGCTGCTGCTGATCAGAGCAGGCCGATGACAGGTCCGTGTCCACATAGTTTAAGTGTTCTATGGATCGGCAGGAGTAAACGGACTCTGTTGTTTGTTTATATCCGACTGCCCTCCAATCTGTTCCACCTCGATAAATAGGATAGATAGGATCCCCTTCCTTTTTTTTTTTTTATAGTGAACCAGATCAGATCCGTCTAAAACACTGACAAGTGGACCTTACCCTCAGTCCACATCTGTGCGTGTGGCTGCGGGTATCGCAGCGATTCCCACACGAGCAATCACCCGCAGTGAAAACGCACTGCTCTGCAGAACGGCATGGGGCTGCCTTTTATTCTGAATGGTACCCCAAGGCATGTAGAATCGCAGTGCCTGTGCGGAAACTGAGGAAAATCGGGAATTTCCCTTCAGGCCATGTATTTGAAAAAGCGCATGCACTTTTTTTTTCCGGAAAAGCAGGCACGCCAGCCTATTCACTTGAAAGGGCTGCCATGCCCGTGCAAACGGGGCAGGAAAAAACACTAAGGTGTGAACATAGTGTTAAAGTTGCATTGTAAAGATGTGGGACCATTTACTGTACAACTTTCAAACCCTTGATCCAGGAGACCTAGGACAATTGAAGATAGAAGGCTTCTTCCTTTGACACCCAGTGGGTAAGAGGGTTCCCTAATGTCAAACAGTATGAGTTCGGGCACATGGATGCACCAACACCCACAGGGATGTCAAATTGGGCTCCCGGGCTCTCCCATTCCTCTGGAGAGCCTAGGAACGCAGGAAACAGCTTCCACAGTGAAAGCAGGAGGAACTCAGGGATTATCTGTTCCCTGATCCCTCCTGCAACAAAAGACCCTGGAAGCATTTGGTATTGCGGCACTTCTGGGGTCACAGCTGTCATACCTGTCATCTGTCCATGCTTTCACAAAGGCCTTGTGATAGCAACAAAGTATCTAAAAAATGAATTAAAAAAAAGAAAAAGAAAGAATTAGGCCACATGCACACTGAGCATTTGTTCAACACCTTTTACTCCTGGCAGGAAAAAAGCAGCCTAACCACTTCATTACCGTAGAACATCAATGGACGTCCTTAGGTTGAAGTGGTTATACTGGGACGATGCCTATACCTGCAGGCATCATCCCGGTAACAAAATTTGCAGTTAGTATTTCCCTTTATGGCAGAAGGGATTCGAACAGCCACTCGATCGCTTCTGCTGGTGGCAGAAGGGGATCCACCACAGAGCCCAGGAGAGGCCAGAGCAGAGATTTGGGGTTTAATAGACCCCAGATCTCTCCATAAAGAGAACCTGTCAGAGCCCATGCTGTCACAAGGCATGTTGTACATCTCTTGTGATAGCAAAAAAGTTAATACAAAAAAATATATCACTAAGGAGAAAAAAAAGTTGCCCGTGCTTACGCGTAAAAAGGCATTCAAAGTGTTGCCTATGGAGAATTTTAAGTACCGTCGTTTGGTGCCATTTCACTGGCGGTCACATTTTTAAAGCGTAAAATGTTAGGTGATTATTTACTCAGAGTAACATCATCTTTTAAATTTAAAAAAAAAAAAAAAAGGGGTAATATATTGTGTTTGTATGTGAACAAATTCATTAATGTGCTTCTTGAACCCAAAAAAACTTTGTTTGAAAAACTGCCACGTAAATTGCAACCCTCACCATTTTATTCTATGGACCTCTGCTAAAAAAAAAAAAAAAAAATGTAATATTTATATATATATATATATATATATATATATATATATATATATATATATATATATATATATATATATATATATATGTTCTTATATATATATATATATATATATATTTGTATATATATATATATATATGTGTGTGTGTGTGTGTAATGTTTGGGGGGGTCTAAGTAATTTTCTAGCATGCGAGACGTGTCAGAATTGGCCCGGTAAGCAAGTGGTAAATAACGTGGTAAAAACTGCATATTGCAAATGTTTTTATGTGTGTTCGCTCTCGTATACATGTGAATGCATTCTTTTGGCCAAAATATTAATTTATTCTGGCCATTAGAATGCATTAAAGCTCAATCTCACCTAAACGTGTTGAGCGTCTATGCGCGTTCTGTGTTTTTTTCTGCCAAAAAGCTCCTCTCCTGTACGTGCTGGTGATGTTTTTTTTTTTTTCTGCCTGTAAATACTCCTCTTCTACATATGCCTATAAAATGCACACATAGACTGACCAGTGTTTACAAGTGGCATATTTTAAGCCCAGTGTGCATGAGCCCTGATATAAAATACAAAAAAAAATGTTAAAGCATCCCGGTCACCCCTGTACACACTCCATATAAAAAGTGCAGCGTAGGGCAAGCATGTGTATGTAGATATAAATTGTGCCACCCAAGTGAGTTATCATAACGAACGTTGAAGTGAGAGCAATCATTCTAGAACCATAATTTATAGTTAACTCTAAACTGGTAAACAGTAAAGGCTTTTAAAACGTCATCATAGAGAATTTGGGGGCACCATTCATTTTTGCAACAAAGGAAGAGGAATCAGCACAAGGGTCACATCCTACCCACAATAAGTTATCATTTTTGTTTTTGGCTGCACTTAGGCTTTAATAATTTCCAATTATAACCCTACAGCTCGGATTTGGAGGCACATAACAGGGACAAGTGCACACAAGCTGTATTCAGGGATTTATGCTCACACAAGTATGGCGTATACCTGTATACAGCTATTACTAGGAGTGGCCATGTGCTGCAGCTTTGCCTCTCGGGTGCAGAAGTATGCTCATTATTTACTTTGTACAGTTTCAGGCTCCCATGTGCAGGAGGCCTAAGGCTGGCCATACAGTGTACAATTTTCTTATTCAGTTTCCTTTAGATTTACCTTCAACTATGTAGTGCAAGAGCCTGCCTGATTGCATACAAATGGAAAATGTTCAGGTCTGACCTCATCTTGTATGTATTGGTAAATCTAAAGGAAAATTGTGCAAGACAATTGTATAATATATTGCCAGCCAAAGGGGGTTAACTACACCAAAAATATCAGATTATCTTAGTGTTTTGTAAACATTGTTAACAAGAAATACTACAATGTGTAAAAATACTATAGCAAGCTATGGGTGGCCATCTTTTATTGTTCCCTCACTTCTTTTCAGCCGGAGGACACCTTTGTATCACACACACACACACACGTATTTACACATACACAATTATCTACGTTTGTAGGACTCACTTGTGGCTACGTAGAAGCGAATACTTCATATGCTGTGTAGGGGTCCCCAGATCTTGATGTCTTGTTGTCTTCCTCTGCACAAGTCTGTCTGCTGTCACTAATGTAGCATTGCACAGCACACATCTGTTCTAATTCATGCCTGTGGCACCAGAGCAGGACCTCCTCCCATGATGAGTCACTACTAGTGATATTTTAGGACTTTCTAGGATAGGACTTCCTCTGTATTCCATGGATAACACCCTCTAGTGCCAGGAGAGAGAAAAACCTTCTCCACAATAACATACTGCATTACATTGTTCAATCCATATTCCCAATTTACTACAATGACATCGATGCACAGCTGCTGTTCCGTGAAAATTACCTACCCCGTGAGAAAAACCTACCCTCGTCACTTCCGGTTCACCCTCAGTGTGTATAACGCGGCCGTTACATTAAACCAGCTGCCCTACAATACGAATCATCTCCGCTCCTTCCCCTGACACTTCACTGATGTCGGCTAGTAAATATAAAAGCGGCGGCGGGTGTATGAGAAGATACATAACGGAGCCGCCAGCCGCTTTTATATTTACTAGCCGACATCAGTGAAGTGTCAGGGGAAGGAGCGGAGATGATTCATATTGTAGTACAGCTGTTTTCATGTCACCGCCGCGTGGGTAGGTTTTTTTCACGGACACCCTAATACTTTCATCCTACTGCGCATGCCCTGTAGTCAGCTCCTAATCTTTTTCATTAGGTCTCCGGGGCTGTGAGCATGCGCACTGCTGCGCTGCTCAGCTGTTCATGCCCGGAAGTGACGAGGGTAGGTTTTTCTCACGGGGTAGGTAATTCTCACGGAACACCTGTTTGTAATGTTATTTTTAGTTATTTCCATTTATAAATAATATTGATTTACTGGTTTATAAACCCCAAGAACAAAACAAAACATAATATATTTCAGCCTACTATTCCTTAGATGTGGTGGCTGCATTTGTTTTCTTTTTCAGAAAGAAATACATTTCTAAATACATTTTCCGCAATACTGAAATATACCGCTTTCCAGAAATTGGGGGTGATTTACTAAAACTGGAGAGTACAAAATCTGATGCAGCTCTGCACAGAAACCAATCAGCTTCCAGGGTTTTTTTTTTTTTTTGTTAAAGCCTAATTGAACAAGGTGAAGTTAGAATGCCCATATATTATACATTTTTCTTACAATTTTCTTTAACTACGTAATACAAGGGCCTGCCTAATTGGATACAATTGAAAGTGTTGTTTAGTTTTGACCTCATATTATGTGGTTTTTGGTAAATCTAACAGAAAATAGTACAAGGAAATTGAACATGTATGACCAGTCTTAGGGTCCATGTACACGGGACGCTGGAAATGGCCGTTTAGGAGCAGTTGGGCGTTTTTTTCAGAAGCCCCTGAATGCAGCTCCATGTTATCTTATCTGTCCATGTACACATGTTCGTTTACAGTCATTTGCAGGCAGTTGCGTTCAGGGACTTTTTTTTAGAACGCAATTATTTGCGTTCGAACGTGTGTTTCCCGGCGTTTCAAACGCAAAAACGCGGCCGAACGTGACTAAACGTGACTGAACGTGATGAACCTACATTCAGCCACGTTATACGTTTTTTTTCTTCCATTCAAAATCAATGGTTCCCTATGGGAGCCTATTGATTTTAATGGAAGTCGCACCGCAAGTCGGATCCGACCTGCGGCGCGACCTGCACTGTGAGAATCTTGAGGGGGAACTTCCATGCTAAAAATGTGAAAAAAAACTGCGTGGGGGTCCCCCCCAGGTTCCAAACCAGGCCCTTCGGGTCCGGTATGGAATTTGAGGGTAGCCCCACGCCGAAAAAACGGCGTGGGGTCCCCCCCAAAATCTATACCAGACCCTTATCCGAGCATGCAGCCCGGCAGGCCAGGAAAGGGGAGGGGACGAGCGAGCGGCCCCACCCCCCTGGACCACACCAGGCCACATGCCCTCAACATGGGGGGGGTGTTGGTGCTTTGGGGAGCTCTGCACCCCCCACCTCAAAGCACCTTGCCCCCATGTTGATGAGGACAAGGGCCTCATCCCCACAACCCTGGCCGGTGGTTGTGGGGGTCTGCGGGCAGGGGGGCTCATCGGAATCTGGAAGCCCCCTTTAACAAGGGGGCCCCCCAGATGCCGGACCCCCCTCCCTATGTGAATGGGTATGGGGTACACTGTACCCCTACTCATTTACCACATAAAAGGCAGTGTATGGAAATAACGACAGGAGACGTTTTGGAAAGTTTATTAAAAATCTTCATCCGGCTCTTTGGGGTCTTCTCTCCGGGGTCTTCTGCTCTTTTGCTCTCCGGGGTCTTCTGCTGTCCTCTCTTCTTTTCTTCTCCTCTCCGGTCTTCTGCTCTTTTGCTGTCGGCTCTTCTTCTTCCTCCGGTCCTCCTCCGACGACGTCTCCGGTAATTATGTCGGTCTCTGGTCTCTGCAGCTTATTATATAGCCATTAGGGGTGTGGCCCCGATGACGTCATCGGGAGGTTCCGCCCCCTCGTGTCACAGATGACGTCATCTGTGACACGAGGGGCGGGGCCTCCCGATGACGTCATCGGGGCCACGCCCCTAATGGCTATATAATAACCTGCAGAGACCGGAGACCGACATAATTACTGGAGACGTCGTCAGAGGAGGACCGGAGGAAGAAGAAGAGCAGAAGACCGGAGAGGAGAAGAAAAGAAAAGAGGACAGCAGAAGACCCCGGAGAGGAGAACACAAGAAGGGCGGACAGCAAAAGAGCAGAAGACCCCGGAGAGGAGAAGACCCCGAAGAGCCGGATGAAGATTTTTAATAAACTTTCTAAAACGTCTCCTGTCGTTATTTCCATAAACTGCCTTTTATGTGGTGAATGAGTAGGGGTACATTGTACCCCATACCCATTCACATAGGGAGGGGGTCCGGGATCTGGGGGGCCCCCTTGTTAAAGGAGGCTTCCAGATTCTGATGAGCCCCCTGCCTGCAGACCCCCACAACCACCGGCCAGGGTTGTGGGGATGAGGCCCTTGTCCTCATCAACATGGGGGCAAGGTGCTTTGAGGTGGGGGGTGCAGAGCTCCCCCTGCCCCAAAGCACCAACACCCCCCCCCATGTTGAGGGCATGTGGCCTGGTGTGGTCCAGGGGGGGTGGGGCCGCTCGCTCGTCCCCTCCCCTTTCCTGGCCTGCCGGGCTGCATGCTCGGATAAGGGTCTGGTATGGATTTTGGGGGGGACCCCACGCCGTTTTTCCGGCGTGGGGCTACCCTCAAATTCCATACCGGACCGAAGGGCCTGGTTTGGAACCTGGGGGGGGGACCCCCACGCAGTTTTTTTCCCATTTTTGGAGTGGAGTTCCCCCTCAAGATTCTCACAGTGCAGGTCGCGCCGCAAGTCGGATCCGACTTGCGGTGCGACTTCCATTCAAATCAATAGGCTCCCATAGGGAACCATTGATTTTGAATGGAGGCAGAAAAACGCTGCTAAAAGCAACGTGGCCAAACGTGCAATAACGCAAATGGAAAAAGCTACTGAAAGCACGTTTAACAGCTGCTTTTTCCCGGCGTCAGAAATAGCTTTGCAGGACGTTTTTTCTAATGTCCCATGTACATGGAGCCTTAAGGCCCGTACACACGAGTCAAAATTGGGCCGGGAATTTTCGTCCGACGACCGATCTGCCAATTGTCGGCTTGTTGTATGGTGCTTCCGACAACCGACTCCGACTTTTCGGCCGAAAAAATTCTGGTGTGCAGACTATAAAATTTTTGTCCACCATCAAAACACGGCCGATTTTCATGCAGTCAGTACAGATTTCGACAGGGAAAAATCTTATTAACAAGACTGGGCATGCTCAGAGATGAAAGAACACAAAGAAAGCAAACCAACACATGACATCACTTCTGAAGTAGAATTATGTCAGACGACAAAATTTGTGTGCAGTCTAGAGCACATTCAAACCAACAGACACCACTCAGGACAAAAGACGAACGACCGGTCAGCGGAAATTCGTTGCATGTGTACGAGGCTTTAGAAGCTGATTGGCTACCATGCACAGTGACAGCTGCACCAGATTTTGCACTCTCCAGTTTTAGTAAATCAATCCCAGTATCACTTCCTATTCACTGAACTGATGTTTTAAGATATCCCAGCTATCTTCTTTGAACTACACTACATTACACCAGTGGTGTATTTAGGTTTTGTGCTGTCCTAGGCCTGACTAAACTTGTGCACCCCCTAATTGAAATATGACCCACCCCTTCCTTTAAAGGCCACACTCCTTCCTGTTTATGACCCGCCCTTTCATCTGTAAACCACAGACCATCAGAGCCCATCAGTGCAGCCTTATCAGTGCAGCCTCATTACTGCCCATCCGTGGCCACCAGTGCAACTTATCAATGCCGCCTCATCAGTGGCCATCAGTGCAGCATATCAGTGCCCATGAGGGCACCATATCAGTGAAGCTTATCAGTGCCACCTCATGCCCATCAGTGCAGCCTCATCAGTGCAGCATTTCAGTGCTGCCTTATCAATGCCGCCTCATTAGTGCCCATCAGTGCAGTTTATCAGTACCCACCATTGGCAACTCATTAGTGGCCATCGAAGCAGCATATTAGTGCCCAACAGTGCAGCATATTAGCAACCATCAGTGCAGCATATCAGAGCATATCAGTGCCCATCAGTGCAGCATATCAGTGCAGCCCCATCAGTTCTTTTAAGATATTTGGACTTGTGTTTGCTGCCAATGATTGTAATCATAGGATTATGTCACTTATTTGTATAATAAATAGGAAGTCCATAGTAATTATACAAATAAGTAAAATAATCACCCTCACATTTTTGTAAATATTTTATTATATCTTTTCATGTGACAACACTGAAGAAATGACACTTTGCTACAATGTAAAGTAGTGAGTGTACAGCTTGTATAACAGTGTAAATTTGCTGTCCCTCAAAATAACTCAACACACAGCCATTAATGTCTAAACCGCTGGCAACAAAAGTGAGTGCACCCCTAAGAGAAAATGTCCAAATTGGGCCCAAAGTGTCAATATTTTGTATGGCCACTATTATTTTCCAGCACTGCCTTAATCCTCTTGGGCATGGAGTTCACCAGAGCTTCACAGGTTTCCACTGGAGTCCTCTTCCACTCCTCCATGACGACATCACAGAGCTGTTGGATGTTAGAGAACTTGAGCTCCTCCACTTTCCATTTGAGGATGCCCCAAAGATGCTCAATAGGGTTTAGGTCTGGAGACATGCTTGACCACTCCATCACCTTTACCTTCAGCTTCCTTAAGAAGGCAGTGGTCAACTCAGAGGTGTATTTGGGGTCGTTATCATGTTGGAATACTGCCCTTCGGCCCAGTCTCCGAAGGGAGGGTATCATGCTCTGCTTCAGTATGTCACAGTACATGTTGGCATTCATGGTTCCCTCAATGAACTGTAGCTCCCCAGTGCTGGCAGCACTCATGCACGCCCAGACCATGACACTTCCACCACCATGCTTGACTGTAGGCAAGACACACTTGTCTTTGTACCCCTCACCTGGTTGCCGCCACACACGCTTGACACCATCTGAACCAAATAAGTTTATCTTGGTCTCATCAGACCACAGGACATGGTTCCAGTAATCCATGTCCTTAGTCTGCTTGTCTTCAGCAAACTGTTTGTGAGCTTTCTTGTGCATCATCTTTAGAAGAGGCTTCCTTCTGGGACGACAGTCATGCAGACCAATTTGATGCAGTGTGCGGTGTATGGTCTGAGAACTGGCAGGCTGACCCCCCACCTCTTCAACCTCTGCAGAAATGCTGGCAACACTCATACCTCTATTTCCCAAAGACAACCTCTGGATATGACGCCGAGCACGTGCACTCAACTTCTTTGGTCGACCATGGCGAGGCCTGTTCTAAGTGGAACCTGACCTGTTAAACTGCTGTATGGTCTTGGCTACCGTGCTGCAGCTCAGTTTTGGGGTCTTGGCAATCTTTTTATAGCCTAGGTCATCTTTATGTAGAGCAACAATTCTTTTTTTCAGATCCTCAGAGAATTCTTTGCCATGAGGTGCCATGTTGAACTTCCAGTGACCAGTATTAGAGAGTGAGAGCGATAACACCAAATTTAACACACCTGCTCCCCATTCACACCTGGGACCTTGTAACTCTAACGAGTCACATGACACCGGGGAGGGAAAATGGCTATTTGAGCCCAATTTGGACATTTTCACTTAGGGGTGTACTCACTTTTGTTGCCAGCGGTTTAGACATTAATGGCTGTGTGTTGAGTTATTTTGAGGGGACAGCAAATTTACACTGTTATACAAGCTGTACATTCACTACTTTACATTGTAGCAAAGTGTCATGTCTTCAGTGTTGTCACATGAAAAGATATAATAAAATATTTACAAAAAATGTGAGGGGTGTACTCACTTTTGTGAGATACTGTATATAAAGAAAGAGCATGGCCGCACACTGCAATTGGATAAATGCTTTTCGAAATTCTTCATTGTCACCATGCCAGACAGATATAACAGGGACAAGGTTGACGGGTTTCACACAAACATATCATGCTTGTTTGTGTGAAACAGGTCAACCATGTCCCTGTTATATAGTTACATAGTAGGTGAGGTTGAATAAAGACAATAATCCATCCAGTTCAACCTGTGTAGGTGTGTGTGGCCGTGATCATCTTGCATACCCCTGAATGTTCTGATTCTTGAGATCTACGTCTAAGAGTCTTTTGAAAGCCACCATACTTCCCGCAGAAACCACCTCTTGTGGTAGAGAATTCCACAATCTTGTAGCCCTAACAGTAAAGAACCCCCTCTCATTGCCTGAGGTTAAAACGCTTCTCCTCCAGACGCATTGTATGCCCTCTAGTCCTCATGCAATCTTTCCGAGTGAATAGCTTTTTTTTCTATGCTGAGATCACCATTGAGATATTTATAAATTGCTATCATGTCCCCTCTCAGGCGTCTCTTCTCCAGGGAGAATAAATCAAGCGATTGCAGACGCAACACATCCCTCCTGAGGACCGGTGACCAGAACTGGACAGAATACTCCAGATGTGGCCGGACCAGAGTTTTATAAAGTGGTAGGATTATAGTTTTATCTCTGGAATACATCCCTTTCTTTATGCATGCTAATATTCTGCCGGCTTTGGCAGCTGCCGCTTGACATTGGATGCTATTGCTTAGTCTATCCTCTACCAGGACTCCCAGATCCTTCTCCATTTTTGATTCCCTCAAAGGTTCCCCCCCCCTAAAGTGTATAGTGCTTGTATGCTTTTAGTCCCCAAGTGCAAAATCTTACACTTCTCCACATTAAACCTCATTTGCCATGTCGTTGCCCACTCCGTTATTTTGTCCAGGTCATTCTGTAGGATATCTGCTTCATGCTGTGCCGTTTTTGCCCTGCCCAATTTTGTGTCATCTGCAAAAACTGATATAGAGCTACTGATCCCGTCTTCAATGCTATTTATGAATAAATTGAATCTGTCTGGCATGAGGACAATAAAGGATTTCAACAAGCATTCATCCATTTGCAGTGTGCAAATCCTCTTTTTTCATATATCTGCTATTGACGGTGGTGAGCCAGGGCAAGCACCTGCAGTGATGTCCTGAATCTTTAACTGCTTGAGCGGTGTGCATACTATTGTCTGGAAATAAATAACACCTTACAGAAAGCTGAAAAGATCAATGGTGTCAGTGGGAATTTATTTGAGAGGCAGAAATTGTTCATTGCTCAAGGAACCCCTGGTAGCCTCTGGAGGAACCCTAGGGTTCAATTGAACCTTGCTTGAGAAACCTTTTGGATTATTGTCACTTGTTCCAGCTGATTATGGTGGAATTCATAAAACAGCAGCACTCAGCAGACTCTACAGCTACCCCTGGTTGACGCACCTAGGTGAAGAATTCAAAGGCTTGGTTGAATTTTCCTACTGTTCCCCCATATAAGACTGGAACAAAGGGTTTCTGTTTGGTGCATTACATTGCATGTAAGTAGGTGGCATTGCTGCCTCTGGTAATAGCATGAGAGCTGCATTAATCAGACTTATGAATATTTATTTCGGCTTGACCAACCAGTAGTAGTTTTCTTGCCACTGGTGCATGCTAGGAAAAAGTATAAGTGTCTAGACGTGACCTTGAGCAGCCTGCTTTACCCTGGGCCTCCTGCCTGGCAGAGGGGTGTTCTTGCTACTGAAACATTTTAGGCTTGCTACCTGAGAGGGTGATCATGTGGCTGGACAGAGGCTTGGATTTGGGGCTTATGTGAAGCCTGGGAATCATGGAGCCATGGAGAACCTCCAGATGTCTTGAGGGGCTGGCAGAAGCTCAGATTTGGAGCTTAGGCCCAAATTGTGCATGGTTTCTTTTACCTAGGATGCTGGCAACTGAATCATCAAGTATCTTAAAGTCAGGAGCTATAATCACAGAAAGCCATGTCGGCTTTAAAGTTCCTTATCTGTGAGGACTATGAGTATTTCTGTCCCATTTGTTCTATTTTTGTGGAGCCTGCTAGTCTGCTGGTTCATGGGTGTCATGTATCCTAACCTTTTCTCCTTGGAGTTAGGATTTGAGCTAATAAACTCCTTATTGTTTTCCACCTTAAAGTGACTGATGCCCATCTGTTAACATTCCACTATTGCATAAGTAATCTACACCCTAAGTTGAAATGTCAGCCCATCCTGTCTCTGTGCTTCCAGGGGTCAGCGAGTGCTACAACAGAATTTTAGTAAGACCCCATCCTGAATATGCAGTTGCATTTGGGTAAAATGGTGGTTTAGAAGATAGCATCCCAACTTTTTTGGAATTGGGGTTGTAATTTCCCATCACATTTTTCACCAGGGTGTACTGCACTGTTTGTGCTTGCTTGTTGTAATTTGGTAGGATGTTCAGTGCTTGGTGACACAGCATGCCTGATTCTTTTAGCAGGGACCCCCTTCATCCTTATTTATTCATTATAGAATAAATAACACAGATTAAAATAACAGAAAATCAAACTACCAAAATGCAAATAATACACCACGTTCTCTAACAGTACCCCAAATAATAATTAACATAATACTAACATACTATAAAAACAACATTAAATCCTGATCACAAACCAGAATTAAATCTTCACCTCCAGCGCTCACAGAAGAATTATATAAATTGATGGCCACAGGCAAAAATTATTTCCTGTGTCGTTATTTGGTGCATTGTGGTTGTAACAATCTGTCACTGATGGTACTCGGCAGACTGACCAGCTTTTTTGTGGAGTGGGCGGGAGTAGCTGTCCAAGATGGAACATACCTTGAACAACATTCTCCTCTCCAACGCTGTTCTTAAAGACTCCAATTCCAATCCAACAACATCACTGGCCTTGAAAATCAGTTTGCTAAATCTGTTGGTGTCAGCCACCCTAAGCCTGCTTCCCCAGCATGCCACTGCATACAGGAGAGCGCTGGCCCCCTCAGCATCGTCAGGCAGATTTGAAAGGACCTCAATCTCTTCAAAAAGTAGAGGCGGCTCTGGCCCTTCCTATAGAGCACCTCAGTGTTCTTGCTCCAGTCCAGCCTATTATCTATGTGCACCCCCAGATACATGTAACTCTCTCTACTACATCCACTTCTACTCCTTGGATAGATATTGGGGGTCACTGGTGGCTTCTTCTTTCTGAAATCCACAACCAGCTCCTTTGTCTTTGTCACATTTAGATACAGATGTTTATCCTCACACCCTGTGACTAAATTCTCCACCACGGTCCTATAGTCTCTTCCCCATCCCTGATACATCCCACTACGGCAGAGTCATCAGAAAACTTATGAAGATGGCAAGACTGAAATCAGTGGTATAAACAGTAAAAAGAAAGGGAGAGAGAACTGCCCCCAGTGATACCCCAATATTACTGATCACCCTATCTGACACACAGTCTTGGAAATGCACATACTGCGGTCTTCCTCTCAGGTAGTCTACAATCCATGACCTAAGGGAAAAATCAACCTATATTGCTGCTAGCTTCTCACCCAAGAGATCCGGCCTGATAGTATCAAAAGCACTGGAGAAGTAAAGAAAACATGACCCTCATGGTGCCTGCTGGCTTATCCAGGAGTGTATACATGCGATTTAGCATAAAAATGATAGCATCCTCGACCCCCAGTCTCGGTTGGTAGGCAAACTGCAAAGGGTCTAAATATTTACTAACCATGGGTCGTAACTGATGTAAAATAAGTCTCTTCGAGAGATTCATAATGTTGGAGGTCAAAGCCACTGTTCTATAATCCTTGGAGCCACAAGGACGTAGTATCTTTGGCACAGGGACAACACAGGAACCTTTCGTAGACTCGTTAGGCTCAGGTTAAAGACCGTTGAAGGACACTCCCCAGCTGGTCTGCACAAGCCCTTAGGACCCTGGGACTACCTCCATCAGGGCCTGCTGATTTTCCTGCCTTAAGTCTCTTCAACTTCTATTGGACATAGCTGGAGCCAAGCAGCGGGTCCGGGGGCTGCGATGGCCGCCGGGACCCACCGATCGTTCAGAGGAATGACAGAACGACGGTCTGCCTATGTAAACAAGGCAGACTGCTGTTCTGTCACAGAGGAAGAGAGAGATCTTGTGTTTCAGGTAAGCTAAAACACACATCTCTCTTTTCCTCTAGTGCAACCACTCCCTCTACAGTTAGAAAGCACTCCCTAGGAGCACACTCAACCCCTTGATCGCCCCCTGGTGTTAGTGCATTTTTTTTTAGCACTAATCAGTCACTGGTCCCCGAAAAGTGTCACTTAGTGTCAGATTTGTCTGGCGCAATGTCGCAGTCCCGCTAAAAATCACTGATCACCGCCATTATTAGTAAAAACAATAAAAAAAATAAAAAGTCCATAAATGTATCCCATAGTTTGTAGACACTATAACTTTTGCGCAAACCAATCAATTTACACTTATTAGGATTTTGTTTACCAAAAATATGTAGCAGAATACATATTTGCCTAAATTGATGAAAAATATTGATTTTTTTAAATTATTTAGGTGTGTTTTTTAGCAGGAAGTAAAAAATAGTTTTTTTTTATTTTTCAAAATTATGGCTGTTTTTTTGTTTATAGCGTAACAAATAAAAACCGCAGAGGTGAATAAATAAAGAAAGCTCTATTTGTGGGGAAAAAAGGAAATCATTTTTATTTGGGTACATCGTCGTACGACTGCACAATTGTCAGTTAGAACAACGCAGTGCCGTATCGCAAAAAATGGCCTGGTCAGAATCGGGGTAAAACCTTCCGGAGCTGAAGTGGTTAAAGGAGGAAGGACATCTAGTATGATGAGTGGGGGGTACTTTCCACAACTCTGCACTCCTACAACTTTGTTTTGAATCTGAGGGAGTCAAAGCCAGGGCCTCCGAATCAAACTTATTTTAAAAATGGTTCAGTTCATTTGTCCTCTCCATATCATCCCAAGTCCCAAATCTCTAAAAACTCAGTATGTGCCCCAACCCACTGCCAAGAAAGCAGAGCTTGTAAATTGGATCTTATAAACAAAGCTAGCCATCCATGGAATGACCATGATCTTACATAGTCAATTGTTCCAATGCAGTGGTGTATTTAGGTTTTGTGCTGCCCTAGGCCTGACTTAACTTGTGCATCCCCTAATTGAAATATGACCCACCCCTTCCTGTAAAGGCCACACTCCTTCCTGTTTATGACCCGCCCTTTCATCTGTAAACCACAGACCACAACCACAGTCTATCAGAGCCCATCAGTGCCGCCTTATCAGTGCAGCCTCATCAGTGGCCATCAGTACAGCCCCATCAGTGGCCACCAGTGCAGCTTATCAGTGCCGCCTCATCAGTGTAGCCTATTAGTGCCCATTGGTGCAACATATCAGTGAAGCTTATCAGTGCCGCCTCGTGCCAATCAGTGCAGCCTAATCAGTGCCCATCGGTGCAGCATATCAGTGCTGCCTTATCAATGCAGC
This sequence comes from Pelophylax lessonae, assembly GCF_965119305.1. Lineage (NCBI taxonomy): Eukaryota > Metazoa > Chordata > Amphibia > Anura > Ranidae > Pelophylax > Pelophylax lessonae. Next base: position 321,243,458 of record NC_138768.1, on the reverse strand, counting down.
CTCATTAGGGCCCATCAGTGCAGTTTATCAGTACCCACCATTGGCAACTCATTAGTGGCCATCATAGCAGCATATTAGTGCCCAACAGTGCAGCATATTAGCGACCATCAGTGCAGCCCCATCAGCTCTTTTAAGATATTTGGACTTGTGTTTGCTGCCACTGATTGTAATCATAGGATTAGTTCACTTATTCGTATAATAAATAGGAAGTCCAGAGTCATTATACAAATAAGTGAAATAATCAGTTGCAGCAAACACAAGTCCAAATTTTTTGCTGCCCCCCCCCCCCCCTACAAAGTGCTGCCCTAGGCCTGGGCCTTGTTGGCCTAGGCTAAGATACAGCACTGCTCCAGTGCATTAGGTTCAGTATTTGAACACTAAAAAGACGGTTTGCAAAATATTTTGTAGTATGCTGAAAAAGCTCAAGATTGATCTACTGCTCTGGATCAGCCACAAGTGACTACCAGTCTGTAGTTCAGAATGCTGCAGTTATATTGCTAGAGGACATTATCATTCTGTGTACAAATAAAAAGTTCTAATAACTGTGATACCTTCCCATAACCACCAGATTCAAACTTTCATATCCCAATTGTAATTTTTTAAGGCACAATTAATGGTTATATTGTACTAATATTTTTTTTAGTACTAAAACACGAGGCCCATTGAGTATACATCAAAAAAAGAGAAATGTGCCCAATGAAGAAGTGCTTGTCAACTATCGTGAGCAATGAGTATGAAAAACGGACATCCGATTTGTCCATTATTGTGTGGTATTCCAATAAAGTTTTTTTTATATATAATTCACAATTTTTATTGAACTTTTTGCAGTACAAAAAAAAGTTTTCTACAAATGTACTGTATACATAAATTTTTTTATAAACACGTATTCTTGTATTATTTCCTCATATTTTGGTCTTCATGCCAGCATATTTTATCCTTTTTGGTTGATTCTTCTCAGAGAAGGTACAGGACAAATGGCAAATGGGCAAACATGCATTTTTACTAAATGCAGTTATAATCTTTTAAATGGTTTGCAGGCAGGAGAAAAAAACATCAGCAGTGTTCAGGAGAGGAGCTTTTGGGCTAAAAAAACTGCATGATGCCTCTAAATACTAGAGTGCTTGAGTGTTTAGTGCTTGAGCATTCATTCATCTCAATGGCCAGAATGAATTATTATTCTGACCAATGGAATCCATTAACGCTTAAACCTTGATGCACCCAAATGCAATGAAACATGTTCAAAACGCAGCTTTGGGTTTGTTTTTTAAGCAGCTTTTCTTCTGCGAGTGGGTCCGACAGAAGCCAGATGAACATCTAGCTTCCGTGGAAGGGGCGTGAAAGAAAATGGTCTGCTGATCAGCACTCTCAGCCAGTGACGGAGAGCGTTGACCAGTGTGTTCTGGCAGGGGGCTGTCCCTCAGTCAGTACACAATAACTCAGTGAACTAACATTGGTTAGTACAGGATCTCCTTCTGAGCTCAAAACTGATAGTGTGTACCAGGCTTAATACTCAGATCACTTACTAATGGTTATGGGCTTTATATCAGCTGATCTCGCCATAAATAATCTTTGTGTGTAGTTTTAGCAAATCAGTCAGTATTTGTACATTGTTTTTAATCAATGTCAAGTCTTGCATGTATGATTTTGAACCTGTATTACAAGAACTGCTCAAAAAAATAAAGGAACACTTTAAAAACACATCAGATCTCAATGGGGAAAAATTGCATGCTGGATATCTATACTGGTATGGGCTGGGTAATGTGTTAGGAACGAAAGGATGCCACATCGGTTTGTGGAAATTAAAATTATCAACCTACAGAAGGATGAATTCAAAGTGAAAAAATTATGCAGCAAGCTAGTCCATTTTTTAAAAAATTTCATAGCAGCAACTCAGAATAGTACTCTTTTGTATGCCCCTAGCCTGCTTGTATGAATGCCTGACAATGTCGAGGCATGCTTCTAATGAGATGACAGATGGTGTCCTGGGGTATTTCCTCCCAGATCTGGACCAGGGCATCACTGAGCTCCTGAACAGACTGAGGTGCAACCTGGCGGCGGTAGATAGACTTCCTACATAATTTGCTCTAATTATGGTTTGTACCTCTACACCAGGGTTCCTCCAGCGTTTGCTAGGGGTTCCTTGAGCAATTTCTGCCTCTCAGATAAGTTCCCACTGACACCATTGATCCTTAGCAATATGTAAGGGGGGGGGGGGGGTGGTGCAGGGGCAGGTGGATTCTCCCACTGACCATCACACAAATGTATCCAGAGTTGTAGATATAGTCATTTTTAGCAGGGGTTCACTTAGACCGAAAAGATATTTCAAGGGTTCCTTGAACTTGGTGTTAAAAAGGTTGAGAAAGTCTGCGCTACACTATATCTCGTAGCCATCTCTCCTATATGAATTTCTGTGCAGTCTTCTGGTGTATTCTGGGAATGCATTTTTACCTAGTCAATTTTGATTTTGTTTCTGCTACAACATTATAAGATATGTTGGCATGATTTATGCCATTTCTGCTATTATAAAAAAAAAAAAAAATTCCCTAAACTCTAAATCCAAAGCCAGGACGACAGGTCATTCTAAGGTTACACCGGTATCAGTGACTGATGAAGGGGGCATACTGACTCCCAAATCACGTATCCCAGCAACCCTTGTAAGAGGGAATAGTGTCTGGCTATAAGTCCGTGCTGAGATCCCGCCTTCTGTCAATGTCTTCAAAGGCCTCGGATTACTGGTGGCTCTGGAGGTTCCTGGCAGTGGTGGAGCTTTTCTTCTGCGTCTATTCATCCACCCACAGCTGAGCCATTGCTCCTTAGTCTTTGCTCAGAACTCTCCCATGCTTGTGAGTGCAATATTATTGTTTTAAATGTACATTGATTTAACTGTTGTTGGTTTAGTAAGATTTTAGTCTGTATATGCAATACAGTCTGCTTGTTATACTCACTGTGGAATGTAAAGGGTTAATCCTCTGCATTGTGTAAAAAGGCTGTTTGAGCCTGTCTTCTCTGATCCACCCCTTCTTCCATTGTCCATCTACAGGTAGGGGACAAGCGCCTTTAAGGAGGGGTGGGCTCCCTCCAGTCACCTGTCCTCCATCTATCTCATCAGAATGCATGTGCTCCCATTGTGGAGACTCTTTAAAGGTAGAGTTAGGGACTGCAGATATCAGGGTGCCTTGGCGCGGCCTGCAGCTTACGCATGTATTTGCAAATGTGTGCAACTAAACCCCTGTTTCTAACGCATACTGTTAGACAGGTTAATTTGGCTGGTTGCTGGCTGGTAAGTAGTGACTGGAAATCCCTTCGTTTTTGATTAGGGGACAAGCTGAACATTCTCAGTTTGGTGTGTATTGCTAGTAGGGCAAGGCCGATATGCACTTTCCCTGATATATCGGTATCGGAACTGGCCGATATTTTTGTGACGTCATTCTGCCTTCTTAGGCCGCCTCCCTCGCCTTGGACAGCTTCGTCTGGAGTCAGGACTAGTCTTGCGGGAATGTATCACAGCCATACACCCACCCACAGCAGCCCAATGCCAGCCAGCCAGCCACAGGGACTGTACCAGCGAGCCAGCCACCCACCCACAGGCCCTGTACCAGCCAGCCACCTACCACAGGGTGCCAGCCAGCCACCCCCCCCCCAGGGTACCAGACAGCCAGCCAGCCACCACAGAGAGCCAGCCACTCACCCACCACAGGGTGTCAGCCAGCCAGCCACATAACATAGTTAGTGAGGTTGAAAACATCAGTCCATCCAGTTCAACCTATGATGTGTGTGTGTGTGTGTTTGCTTTTAACCGTACATTGTATAACCCTGTATGTTGTGGTCTCTAAGGTGCCCATCTAATAGTTTTTTGAAACTATCAATGCTCCCTGCTATTACGACTGCTTGTGGAAGAGAATTCCACATCCTTACCGCTCTTACAGTGAAGAACCCCTTACGCACTTTAAGGTTAAACCGCCTTTCCTCTAGTTTTAGTGAGTGGCCACGTGTCTTATTGTATTCCCTTTCTCTAAATAGTTTGTTCCTTATGCTAGGGTCGCCAGTACAGTATTTGTACATGGATATCATATCCCCCTCAATCGTCTCTTCTCCAGAGAGAATAGGTTCAGTGCTTGTAGTCTTTCCTCATAGCTGATGTCCTCCATTCCCCTTATTATTTTTGTTGCCCTTCTCTGGACTCTTTCCAGTTCCAGCACATCCTTCCTGAGGACCGGTGCCCAGAACTGGACAGCATACTCCAGATGCGGCCGGACCAGAGACTAAAGTCTTGTATGTGGTCCCTTAACATCCCCTCCAAAATCTTGCAGACTACAGATGTTAGGCTGACCGGCCTATAGTTACCCGGGATACATCTCGGCCCCTTTTTAAATATTGGTACCACGTTGGCTTTTTTCCAATCAGCTGGCACCATACCCGTCTGTAAACTTTCCTTAAAGATCAAGAATAATGGTCTGGCAATCACCTGGCTGAGCTCTTTAAGAACCTTCGGGTGCAAGCCATCCGGTCCCGGGGATTTATTTATGTTAAGTTTCTCTAGTTTAGTTCTAAGTCTATCTTCTGTTAGCCATGGTGGCACTTCCTGAGGTGTGTTGTTTAGTTCGGCCTTAAAAAATGGATTTTTGTAAAATCTTACCGTAAAATCCTTTTCTCTTAGCTCATCGACAGACGTAGTCCTCGGTGATACACCACCTTCGGGTTATGTTACCTCCGCAGGAGCAGGACTAGACAGGAAATTAAAAAGCTCTGGCCACACCCTAGGGGCAGTCCCAGAGGGTATATCCTCTCTCTCTCTCTGCCTCAGCAAATCAGTTATGTGAAAAAGCAGTGCTTAGAGAATTTAACCCAACCCAACTCCAAAACAGAGGGGCGGGGACTACGTCTGTCGATGAGCTAAGAGAAAAGGATTTTACGGTAAGATTTTACAAAAATCCATTTTTCTCTAGCGCTCATCGACAGACGTAGTCCTCGGTGATACACCACCTTCGGGACGTCCCAGAGCAGTATCACCACTGAGGGGTGGGAAAATGGAAATCAAATCCCAATCTAGAAGGCCCAACCGGTGCCAACTAGAAGTTTACAATGCTCATCCTTAATGATGAGACTCAACAAAAAAATTTTTCAAACAGAAAAAAACCCTCGAGGTAGACCACCGGTCTCCTCAAATTGCGGCCTGCAAAACTTTGCGGCCAAATGAGGCATCCGCCGATGCCGTCACATCAATTTTATAGAATTTAGTAAAGGTATGTACCGACGACCAAGTGGCCGCCTTACATACCTGGACCACTGACGCCTGATGGCGAAAGGCCCAGGAAGTACTGAGCGCTCGAGTGGAGTGCGCCCTAACAGGGAACGGAGGACTCTGACCCTTAATAGAATAAGCCTGTACCACCGTTTGTCTAATCCATTTGGCAATGGTCGCGGCAGATGCAGGCAAACCCTTTCTGGGGCCATCCGTGATCACAAAAAGTGAATCCGTCTTACGGAATGATTCCGTAGCTTTCAGGTATACCCTGATTGCCCGAACCACATCCAAGGAATGCAACGCATGTTCCCGATGATGCTTGGGCTGAGGACACAAGGAAGGTAGTACAATATCTTCATTCAGATGAAAATCTGAAACCACCTTAGGAAGAAAAGATGGCTTAGGATGAAGTACTACCTTATCCCTATGAATCACTAGGTATGGGGACTGGCATGATAATGCAGCCAGTTCTGACACCCTGCGAGCAGAAGTAATAGCCACCAAGAAGACCACCTTCTGGGATAAAGTAAGCAAGGGAATCTCCCTGATGTTTTCAAAGGGAGGTTTCTATAGAACCGACAAAACCAAATTAAGATCCCAGGGCGGTAAGGGCGCGCGGACTGGAGGAGCCAGGTGCCGCACCCCCTGGATGAAATTCCGCACCAAGGATTTGGTAGCTAAAGGTTTCTGAAAGAAGATTGCTAATGCTGAAACTTGACCCTTGATGGTGCTCAAGGCTAGCTTCTGCTCAACCCCTTGTTGCAAAAAGGCCAATATTCGAGACACCGAATAGGTACGTGGAGGAAATCCTAAAGATTCGCACCACGCAATATAAGTCTTCCATGTGTGATAATAGACTTTGCTGGAAGTCGCTTTCCTAGCTTTAATAAGGGTAGGAATGACAGAAGTAGACAAACCTCTGTCCTTCAGTACTTGGGTCTCAATGGCCAGGCCATTAAAACCAGCGACTGTAAAGCACGAAGGTAAATAGGTCCTTGAGACTACAGACACTCCCTGAGACGAAGTTCCCACGGAACGTCTGCGACTAACCTGTCCAAGTCGGCCAGGCCGGCTTGAAGAGGCCAGCCTAGAATTTCTAGGACCACTGGCGCTGATTGGATCTGAACCAGGCGTCCCTAGAGGTACCTGGCCCCGACCATCCGAGAAAGTCTGGTCGTTTTCTGTTCCCACACATTTATCAGATACCTGATAGTTATCAGGCAAGGTGATCTTTTCTGGTTGAACCTCAGGGACCGAAGTCACCCGACTAGAGGCTACTTGGCCTATCTGGTCAATCAGATCCGATTCCTGTGAGGTATCGGGACTAATCTTAGGAAAAGGTAAAGGAAAAGATCTATACAGGGAACGGTAGCTACCGCTTCCTGTACTAAAATGTTGGAAGGGAAGAATCGCACGGTAGTAGTGGTTGATGCTCGATCTAATGTCCTGAATACCGGTGAAAACGTCCCCCCACCCTGAAATTGGGTGGGGGCGCACCTTCAGGCTGTGTACTCCTTTACTTCGGGTTTGGCTGGGTTGGTCCTCTGCTTGTCCGACCAGCCCTTCTTGAACCCTCCTGGAGGAGTCTTGCCTTTCCCGGAAGTACCAGCCGGGCGTCCTTTATGGGCGGTAAAGAAAGGTCCTCGCTTGTTGCGAGGTTCCTTAGCTTTTGCAGCCTGTGGCAAAAAAGTACTCTTGCCCCCCGGTGGCATCCTTAATGATTTCATCTAGGTTGGCTCCAAATAGACGATTCCCCTGGAAAGGGAGATTGGTCAAAGTCTTTTTGGAACCTAGGTCAGCTGACCAGCATTTTAACCACAGCACACGTCTGAGGATCACTGCTAACTTAGATGCATGCCCTAACAAGGGAGTAGTGTCCAAGGCTGCGTCACAGATAAACCGTAGCCCTTGTATGATCTGTTCTATCAAATCAGATGTCTCCTGGGGAATATCTTTTCCCCTAAGATCTTGGCGTACCATCTTCGCCCATTCTGTAAGTGTCTGGGAAACTAGACCAATAACAATTACTGGTCTAAATGCTGACCCTATCAGAGAAAAGATAGTGCGGGACTCCGCTTCTATCTTTCGATCCACCGGATCCTTAAAGGACGAAGTGTCCTCCACTGGGATAACCGTGGCTTTATTCAGCCTGGAAATAGGCGGATCCACGACTGGTGGTACCGTCCATTTCTTAATGATGGATTCCTCAAACGGATAGCGTCTAGCAATACGCTTGGAAATAGTAAAGGTACGTTTAGAATGTTCCCATTCTCCTTTAATCTGATTTCCAAAACATTTAGGTACAGGAAAAGCCTTCGCCGTCTTGATGGGCTTATTAGTCCCAAAAGGCCTCTCTGTTTCAGTTACCTCTGCCGGTAAAGCCTCAAGTTTTAAGGTTTCTTGCACTGCCACAACTAGTGCGTCCACCAATGCTTCTTCCTGAATTATAGCAGGAGAAGAAGCGTCCTCCTCACTGTCTGAGGGGGCTTTACCTGGGATAGCAGCCCTTGCAGAGGAACCTGCAACTGCAGTGACCATCTCTGAATCAGAGTCAGAGGTGTCAGATAGTATAGGGGTAGGCGGGGGTCGCTTCCTTGACCCCCGTCCCTGACAGGCCGCCTCCACCCGAGCCACCATAGACTCCAAAATTGCTGTAAATGACTCTATACTCTGTACACCGGCGGGTCCCGAGGCCCCCTCGAGGGAAACAGGTGGGGGAATCTGTGTGGCAGGGTCCATAATAACTCCAGTTACTTCCTGGATGATATAATTCAAAGTAAAGAAAAACTTTTTTTTTTTTTTTTTTTTTTTTGACCCTCAGCGCCACAAAAAACCCCTTAGTGTTACCTGCTAGGGATCCCTATCGATCGAGAGAGAGAGAGATAGACCCCCAGGCTCACCACTTGATGTTCAGAGTTGAACTGCAACAGCTTACAGCGCTGTCTTAGACAAACAGGAAGTCTTTTGGCTGGCTGCCCAGGAAGAAAGGAGGCGGCTCCGCCCCTCTGTACGCCTTCCGGCGCCTCCCCCAAGCTCCACGAGGTGTAGAATCACCTAAAACATGGCCGCCCCCATGCTGGAGACACGAGGCTACGCCAAAATGGCGGCTCGTGCGATCCAGCAAAAAAAATGGCGGCGGCCTGTGCTGACTAGCGGTGTGCTACAGGCACACAACACTCTCTCTGCATGGGGATATGGCGTGTTTGGCGGTACCGGCCCTGGCGGACCGCATGGCCGTTCGGGAGGCCTGCTATTAGCTGGAGATCTGACTTGGAAGGCAGTCTACATGTCCATGGCTTCTGACTGGTAGGTAGCTTATACTTAACCCATAAGATTCCCAGAATGCCACAGATTACATCTTTAAAACATGTATACAATAGATAGTTAGCTCCCAAACCAAGCCTCCTGGCTTTTGCACACATAAAATCACACTCAAAGTAGGAGGATTTGTGACATGTTATAGGATAGAAAGAAACTCTTTCTTACCATACAGAGAGGGGCCCGCGTTCACCACAAAACCCGTCAGGGAAAACAGGGGGAACATACTACTCACCATACCGGAACCAGGCGGGCACCAACTCCTGACAGTACCCCTCTCCACCGGGGCGGGAGGGCTGTCGACCGATACAGACGCCGTGACTCATGGTCTTTGGCGTTTCAGCGAGACGTTTAACTCGCGGGTTCAGTCCTTTAATGGGACTTTGTCGCGGCCGACTCAGCGCGGAGCTATGGCCTGCACGCGCTCGTAGGCTGAACTGGGGTGACCACCGGATCTCAACATCCAGCCCGTCGCCCAGTTCAGCTTTCTTGCTTGAAGATCTCACAGGAACACTGGAGAAAAAAAGCTGTCCAAAAATCCTTTTAGAAAAAAATTTCTTGCCAGGACCTAAGATCCCAGCAAGGTATCTAGGTCCTTACTCCTAACTAGACAGAAAATAACTGATTTGCTGAGGCAGAGAGAGAGAGGATATACCCTCTGGGACTGCCCCTAGGGTGTGGCCAGAGCTTTTTAATTTCCTGTCTAGTCCTGCTCCTGCGGAGGTAACATAACCCGAAGGTGGTGTATCACCGAGGACTACGTCTGTCGATGAGCGCTAGAGAAAGCTAGGTTTGTGTAGCCCCCCGATTCTTTTTTGAAGACTGAAGAGAAGAAATTATTTAACACTTCCGCCTCTTCTCTGTCCTCAGTGGCCATATTTCCTTTGTCATCTTTTATGGGGCCAATGTGTTATGGCCTCGCTTTCTTACTGTTTATATACTTAAAGAATTTCTTGGGGTTCTTTTTACTCTCCTCCACTATATGTCTCTCGTGTTCTATTTTAGCCGCCCTGATTTCATCTTTACATTTCTTATTACACTCTTTGTAATGCTTAAATGCTGCCAATGATCCCTCAGTCTTGTATTTTTTGAAGGCCTTTTCTTTAGCACTAATATGCATTTTTAAGTTGAAGTTTAGCCACCCAGGGTTTAGTTTTGCTCTTTTAAATGTATTTCCCTTTGGAATGCACTGGCCAATCCCCTTGTTAAGTATGCTCTTGAAGCACTTCCATTTTTCCTCCGTGTTCTTTGTTCCCAGGGTTCTATCCCATTTGATATTTTCTAGCAGCGAGCGCAGTTTAGGGAAATTGGCTCTTTTGAAATTCAGTGTCCTTATATTACCCTTGTGTTTACTATTACTATAAATAATACTGAAACTGATTGACCTATGGTCACTGTTTCCTAAGTTGTCCCGTATTTCTATATCCGTGAGTAGGTCTGTATTGTTGGTAATCAGTAGGTCAAGTACCACATTGTTTCTTGTCGGTGCATTCACCATCTGACCCATGAAATTGTCCAGCAAAACATTTAGGAACTGCCTAGCCTTGGCTGAGTGCGCGGTTCCTTCGGCCCAGTCTATATCTGGATAACTAGTCCCCCATTATAATGACATTTCCCATCCTTGCTGCCAATCCTATCTGTAACATGAGGTCCGCTTTAAATGTACAAAATTTCGGCCCATATTGGTCGATACCGATCCGTTGTGACCAAAATATCGGTATCGGCCCTGAAAAAACCATATCGGCCTATCCCTAATTACTAGTATTTTTTTTTTCTTTAGGGAGTGCGTGTGAACAGCACAGGGCCAATCAGCACTGTCCAGACAGAGGGTCAGGGGTCCTGCATCCTCAAAGGACAATCAGGGGAGAATAAAAACTCCTATTACAAGCTTTATCCAGACACTGATAGAAGTCACAAGACTCCACTGACTGCTGCTTTTAAAAGGTATTTAGCAGTTTATATTTACTAAAACGATTGCATTTCCATGTTCTGTGTACTGTGGGAAACCAGATATAGTGAATGCAGGGTCCTGGGTTTGGTAACACTTTAATAAACTTGATCTACTACACTATATGGCTGCTTGGCACCTCTCCCTTATTTTGTTGTTTACTGGTATTTGTATGCTTTTCTTACAATCCAATTAAGTAGCAGTACCAAATCATCCTAAAGCAGCTCAAAAGCACTTCTAGTATAGACTGAATGCTCCTGAAAGCATGCATTTGCCCATATACATGATACCTTTAGGGTGGCCATACACATGCAATTTGTGATCAATTTAGCTGCAATCGATCACAATCAATCAATTCATGATCAATGAAAATTCCACCAATGCTGAGCAAGTCTATACTGGCTCAGAGCTCACCAAATTGATTTAACGAAGGGTCTTTGCTTTGTGATTCATATGCAGTTTGATCAGTTTAGTTGTACGGAATTATCTTTTAAATTACCATGCGGTTGATGCGTTTTTCTGGCACATGTTGCATTTTTGAACCTGTGTTTTTGCAGGCAATCCTCAGGTTTTTTTTTTTTCTCTTTCTCTCTCTGAAACAGACTAAATAGCTAGTTGTTAAGGAGCGGGCCGGGGTGTACCCCGCCCTTAACTGATGAGTCGTTAGCTGAATGGGGGGGACCAGCAATCCCAGGAACCCCAATCTATACCGGGCCATTATCTGAGCATGAAAAGGGAGGGGACGAGAGCGGCCACAATCCCCCTAACATGGGGGGGTGCTTGGGGCAAGGGGTTGCTCCGCCCAGCCCCCCCCCCCCCCACAAGCATCATGTCCCCATGTTGAGGAGGACAAGGGCCTTTTTCCACACAACACAAAGTTGGTGGTGGAGGTCTGCATGCAGGAGATTTATCAGACTCTGGAAGTATTTTGCGCTATAAACAAAAAATGAGCGACAATTTTGAAAAAAAAAAAAAAAAAACTCCATATATTTTTTACTTTCTGCTATAAAACATTCCCAATAAAAAAAAATTTTAAAAATCAAATTCATCAGTTTAGGCCAATTTGTATTTTGCTACATATTTTTCGTAAAAAAAATCCCAAAAAAATGGATTTTTGTAAAATCTTACCGTAAAATCCTTTTCTCTTAGCTCATTGACAGACGTAGTCCTCGGTGATACAGCACCTTCGGGTTATGTTGCCTCCACAGGAGTAGGACTAGACAGGAAATAAAATGCTCTGGCCACACCCTAGGGGCAGTCCCAGAGGGTATATCCTCTCTCTCTCTCTCTGCCTCAGCAAATCAGTTATGTCATAAAAGCAGTCTTTAGAGAATTTAACCCAACCCAACTCAAAAAAACAGAGGGGCGGGTCCTACGTCTGTCAATGAGCTAAGAGAAAAGGATTTTACGGTAAGATTTTACAAAAATCAATTTTTCTCTATCGCTCATTGACAGACGTAGTCCTCGGTGATACAGCACCTTCGGGAAGTCCCAGAGCAGTATCACAAATGAGGGGTGGGAAAATGGAAATCAAATCCAAATCTAGAAGGCCCAACCGGTGCCAACTAGAAGTTTACAATGCTCATCCTTAATGATGAGACTCAACAAAAAAAATTTTCAAACAGAAAAAAACCCTCGAGGTAGACCACCGGTCTCCTCAAATTGCGGCCTGCAAAACCTTGCGGCCAAATGAGGCATCCGCCGATGCCCTCACATCAATTTTATAAAATTTTGTAAAGGTATGTACCGACGACCAGGTGGCCGCTTTACATACCTGGACCACTGACGCCTGATGGCGAAAGGCCCAGGAAGTACTGAGCGCTCGAGTGAAGTGCGCCCTAACAGGGAACGGAGGATTCCGACCCTTAATAGAATAAGCCTGTACCACCGTCTGACTGATCCATGTAGATATGGTCGCGGCAGACACAGGCAACCCCCTTCAAGGGCTATCCGTGATCACAAAAAGTGAGTCCGTCTTACGAAAACCACTTTAGGAAGGAAGGATGGATTCGGAAGAAGAACCACCTTATCCCTATGAACCACCAGATCTGGGGAACGACAGGATAATGCGGCCAGTTCTGACACCCTGCGTAGAGAAGTAATGGCCACCAAGAAGGCCACCTTCTGGGAATGTAAGCAAGGGAATCTCCCTAATATCTTCAAAGAGAAGTTTCTGAAGAACCGACCACACTAAATTAAGATACCAGGCGGTAAGGGTGCGCGCACTGGCGGAGCCAGATGTCGCACCCCCTGGATGAAATTCCGCACCAAGGAATGATTAGCCAAAGGTTTCTTGAAAGAAGATTGCTAACGCCGTAAACCTGACCCTTGATCGTGCTCAAGGATAGTTTCTGCTCAACCCCTTGTTGCAGACAGACCAAAATTCGGGTCACCGAATAGGTATGTGGGGAAAATCCAATAGATTCACACCATGCAATATAAGACTTCCATGTGCTGGAAGTCGCTTTCCTTGCTTTAACTGGAGGTAGGAATAACTGAAGCTGACACTCCCTTGTCCTTCAGTACCTGGGTCTCAATGGCCAGGCCATTAAGCCAGCGACTGTAAAGCAAGATGGAAGATCGGTCCCTGAGACCGCAAATCCTCCCTGAGAGGAAGTCTCCAAGGAGCGTCCGCGACTAGCCTCGCCAAGTCGGCGTACCAGGCTTGACGAGGTCAATCCAGAATTTCCAGAATAACTGGAATTCCCTCCACCTCTATCCTGCGAAGAAGTTCCCGCAGCAACTTGAGAGGATGGAAGGCATGCCGTAGCTGATACTGCCCCCACGGGGCGATCAGCGTTTCTGCTGCGTCCGCTAGAGGATCGTGGCGCGAGCTACAAACCTCCGCACCTTCCTGTTAGGCCAAGGTGCCAACAGATCCACATCCGGGATGTCCCAATGAAGGGACAGCTAGGGAAAAAACCTCTGGATGAAGAGGCCATATGCGATTGGATCCGAATCGGGCTGCTCTAGAGCTGCTCGATCCAGTAAATCAGACAAAATCTGATCGCTCTCAATTCCGATACCCTTATTGGTAATCTGGATACTATCGGAAGAAATGACTTCCCCTGGTTGAGCATCGGAGACTTCCTGGTCCGCTCGCTCAACCGGATCCAATTGTCCAGGGAATCGGAATTCTGATTCCATTAAAAAAGAATCTCCTTCAGGAGAATTCGGGTATGAGACTGGGTATACGGTGCTGCCTCTAAGAAGGCCACCATCAGTCCCAGCCAATTGACGGACAGCAACCTCCGAATCATTGACTGAACCTTCTGGAGTTTCCCAGCAAGGAGAAACTCTCTTGCCCAGGATGTATCCAACCTTAGGCCCAGATAGTTCAGTCTCCTGGTGGGAACCAGGGATGATCTTTGGGAAAGCGAAAAAACGCTGATGTCCTGCGATGATGGGGATATAAAGATAGGCATCCTATATGTCTATGGACGCCAGGAAATCTCTTTTATGCAGGGAGGCCACCACTGTACGGATGGACTCTATTTCTTCCCAAGTCCAGATTTGGACGCACCTTGCCCTCTTTCCTGGGCATTGTGAATAGGTTCGAATAGAACCCCTGAAACCGTTCAATGTTAGAAGGGCAGAATCGCACCGGTGGAAGTGATCGAAACTCGATCCTGTGTCCTCCAGAAACCGGTGAAGACATCCCCCCCCACCCCAGAGATGGGTAGGGGCGCATTAGGCTATATTCTTCAGGCTTGGCTGAGCAGGACTCTTTGTTTACCCGACCAGCGCCCTTTGAAACCCCTCTAAAGGGGCTTTGGAGGGTTTCGCCTTATCGCCCGCCCTCGCGGAACGAACAACTCTATATGAGCAGAAAAGGAAGGTCCTCGTTAGTTACGAGGTCTTTTTAGCCTAACAGTCTGTGGCAAGACAGCAGGTGGTACCGTCTATCCTATAAAGAGGAATTCCTCAAACGGATAGCACCTAGCCATGCGTTTGGAAATAACAGGGGTTCGTTTTAAAACGACCCCATTTGGGTAAAGGAAAATCCTTCGCCCTTTTGGTAGGCTAACAAGTACCAAAAAGGAATCTCAGTCTCAGCTACCTCTGCCGGTGTAACCTCAAGACTAAAGGTTTCCCGGACGGACACAACTAGTGCATCCACCACTCTTGTGCTATGGCGGAGGCAGAAACGTGCTCCTCACTGCTGAGGAGATATTACCTGAGACAACAGCCCCCTAAGAGGGACCTGCAACTGCATTGACCAGTTCCGAATCCGTATCTGAAGTATCTAATAAACAATAGGGGTAGGCGGGGGTCGCTACTTGACCGCCGTCCCTGACAGGCCACCTCCACCCGGGATACCAAAGACTCCAAAATTGCCGATAATGCATTAAAAACAAGTGGGGTACTGGAGGGTCCTGCGGCCACCTTGAGGGGATCAGGTGGGGATACCTATGCGGCAGGGTCAATGATTATACAAGACACTTGCCAGCGACAAAAAATGACAAAGTAAAAAAAAAAAACTTTTTTTTTTTTTTTGTGTCCCCCAGTCGCAACAGCGCCCCTCAGTGTTACCTGCCTTTTTGGACCCCACAGAGAGAGAGACAGACCCCAAGGCTCATCCCTGATGCACAGAAGTTTTCATCAGCTTGCTCAGTGCTTGTCTTGTTACAGACAGGAAGTCTTTGGCCCTATTTCCTGGGTAAAAAAGAGGCGGCTCCGCCCCTTAACACGCCTGCCGGCTCCTCCCCCTGGCTCCATGAGGTGTTTGAGTCACCTCAAACATGGCCGCCCCCATGCTGGAGACACGAGGCTACACCAAAATGGCGGCCTCGTGCGATCTACCAGACAATGGCGGCGGCCTGCACAGAATAGCGGCATGTCTGCAGAAGGATCTCGGCCTCACAACCCTTCACCCTCATGGTGGTCAGCGTGGTCGGAGGTACCGTACCCTAGCGGGCCGTATGCGGTCCGCTGCTTAGCTGGAGGAATGATCTGGAATGCAGTATACATGTATAGACATCGCCCCGTGGCTACTGACAGGTAGGATACCTTATACTATCACAGTAAAGTTCTAGTACTGCCACTGACTACAATCATTTACACATCTTTACAATTAGATTGTCAGCTCCCAAACCAAGCCTCCTGGCTTCTTGTACACAAAAATCACACTCAATTAGGGGGATCTGTGACATGTTATAGGATAGAGGGGAACCCATCCTTACCATTACAGAGAGGGGCCCGCGTTCACCACAAGACCCGTCAGGAGGAAAGGGGGAACATACTACTCACCATACCGGAACCAGGCGGGCGCCAACTCCTGACAGTACCCCTCTCCACCGGGGTGGGAGGGCTGTCGACCAATACGGGCGCCGTGACTCATGGTCTTTGGCGTTTCAGCGAGACGTTTAACTCGCAGGGTCAGTCCCCGTCCAGTGGGACTATGTCGCGGCCGACCCAGCGCGGAGCTAGGGCCTGCACGCGCTCGTAGGCTGAACTGGGGTGACCACTGGATCTCAACATCCAGCCCGTCGCCCAGTTCAGCTTTCTTGCTTGAAGATCTCACAGGAACACTGGAGAAAAAAAAGCTGTCTTAAAAAATTATTTTCTAAGAAAAAAATCCTGCCAGGACCGAAGATCCCAGCAAGGTATCTAGGTCCTTACTCCTGACTAGACAGAAAAAAAACGATTTGCTGAGGCAGAGTGAGAGAGGATATACCCTCTGGGACTGCCCCTAGGGTGTGGCCAGAGCATTTTATTTCCTGTCTAGTCCTACTCCTGTGGAGGCAACATAACCCGAAGGTGCTGTATCACCGAGGACTACGTCTGTCAATGAGCGATAGAGAAAGCATATTTTATTTGGTTTGCGCAAAAGTTATTGCGTTTTCAAACTACAGGATAGATTTTTGTACTTTTTATTTTTTATTAGTAATGGAGGTGACCTGCGATTTTTAGCGCGACTGCAACATTGTGGCGGACAGATCGGACCCCTAACTGACATTTGACACTTTTTGGGGACCAGTGACATTACTACAGTAATCAGTGCTAAATACTATGCATTGTTACTGTATAAATGACACTGGCAGGAAAGGGGTTAATACTGGGGGTGATCAAAGGGGTTTGCCTAAATATGCTTACTGTGTGGGGGAATGGCTCTGACATGCACAGAAAGAGAGATCGGGGTTTTAGCTTAGCTGAAACCCCTGATCTCTCTGTGTGACAGAAGACTCGCCTGCTTTACATAAGCAGGTGGGTTTTTTGTCAGTTTCTCCGACGATCGCGGAAGGCCGGCAGCCATCGCCGCTGCTCCTCCCATGGCCCGCCTCCCGCTTTGTCTTAACACAGCAGGAGCGCAACTCCGGCGGTGCGCGCGTGCCGCCGAGATCGCATGCTCGAAATCACATAGATATACGCGATTTTGCGCAGCTGAGCTGCCCTGCCGCAGTATATCTGCAGTGGGTGGTCGGCAACTGGTTAATTATACAGGTTTACTTTAAGATCAATGGAAGTCAATTGGAGCCAGACTTTGTTTGAGATCGCTCCCATCACTGCAGGGCTGTTTGTTCCAGATTCAGATATACTCAAAAATGAGTTATGAGTACCCATAAGTACTAAAGGGCTTTTCACAGAACAAAAGAAAAGGTATTTCTAAGTTACATTTATAGAATATCATCTAGTTAGAAAATACTGATCTGAGGGTGTTTTATTTTTAAGATAAGGCTCATATTTTTACAGCTCTCTAATAGATATGACCAATGAGAAAGAAACAGAGAAAAGCTAAGATGAGACAGAACAAAAAAACATCAATAGGGACAAAAATGTCATGTAAATTATTAGCAAATAAATGCAAAATTTATTTATTTTTATTTTATTTTTTTTACAAAAAAGAAAAACAATCTTAATCTTCCTCTAAACGCGAGGGCAATGAAAGGCGTTGGCAAAAATAAATAAACACAATCTGAATCTGCTTAATAAATACAACTACCAGCCAGTAAAACAACAATGAGCTGAGTGAAATGGCACATATTAGAAGCAATGGGGAATGTAGAAAGGTCCTATAAAAAGAAGGGGTACGGACTTCTCTTACTCTGAGGCTAGGCTTTCAACAAGGCGTTAGAATAAGTGAACTATTGTACCAATGTAAGTGCATTTTGTAAGTCTCTTCTATCCCTGTGAGTGTTTACACTTCAGCACAGAACATAAGGGCCATCGGCAGCTCGAACCATCCTGCTCTTATGCCCCAGTTTTCACAGCTTACAGCAGGAAATCTCACAGTCCTTAAATCACTCGCTCTGGGGTCTGTAAGCCACTGTCGCACTGGCCTGAGTGCTTGGTCCCTGGGGCTTGCCATTTACTAACAACTGAACCGGTGAGTCAACTCGTATACTTTGGAAAACAAAAGTCTGTGAAAGAAAAATACAGTAAAAAAAAATAACACAGGAAAAAAAAAACAAAACAGCAAGTTAAAGAGCAATATCAAGCAACATAAGAAAGCAATTAGGAAATGGCTAATGCCATCAAGTAAGCACTAAAGCTAAAGTCATGAAACTTGTTCAGTTTACCCTTAAGCGTTCTCTTTAAAAATCAACAGCAAAAACCTCTCTATGGTTGGGGGAAAGTATTTACTGTGCAAGTCTCGGCTAAATCATTTCTACCCTCTTCTTGGCTTCCTACATGACTAAATCCCATTCAAACTTCTAGGGCACATTTGGATCCGATTGGTGGTTGTAAAAAATGTAGTTTTTTTTAACATTAGGCTTTCTGTATATATGTGCAAGGGGCTTGCAGTGGGTGTTCCATTATCACAAGGCACTCAGGTACATGTCAGGCTCACCGAACTACCAACAAAAGTAGGCAGGTTAGACTGCAGTAATGCCTGGACAAAAAAGAAAGGTACTGTGCCAATAGTCTGTGCTCCCTGTATTGCACCAATTGTGCTTTTTTTCCATTGTGATTGTGCTTTATGTGCATATTTTGTAATGCACAAATAAGAAAATATAGGGACAGCATGCATAATATACAAGAATTCTAAATTACTTACTAGGTATTGTAGCTAGTCACTTCGGTTCTTGCAGATGATTACCCTTTGTGAATAACTTCAGTTATGGACCGCAATAATACATCACGTGTACTTGCACATTATGGCAGACCTACCCTCTAAATGTGCCCCCGCTCCACTGAAGGCCACTGACCTCTTCCTCTGGTCTTTTTCCAGGTCTGCCATTGGTGAACTAAGTCCTGCACATGCATGCTGGAGTTACATTGCCAAACACCATTTTACAGCTGCCAAGAATGGCCTGGTAGCGTATACTGCACTGTCACAGGCAGCCTACACTAATAAAAGTTGATAGTGCACAGATAAAGCAGGTTTTTGAAAAGGGACATATGGGGGGAATTTACTAAAATTGGAGAGGGCAAAATCTGGTTCAGCTCAGCATAGAAACCAATCAACTTTCAAGTTTATTGTCAAAGCTTAAGTGAACAGGCTGAATTTAGAAGAGCTTAATGGCTACATTACACAGTTACACCAGATTCTGATTTTGGTAAATACCCCCCCCCCCCTACAAAGTTCTGCAAGGTGTACCTAGTATAGAATTTTTTTACTGGACATTTGAAAATGCAATAACCGGTGGGATGTGTTCTTTTAAAGAACAGTAGACTGTCATTAAAGGTATTACAAACCAATATTATCTGCCAGAAACTTTCAATATTTCTCTTTGATTGTAAAACAGACTTTACTTCAATACAGAGGCCACAAACAACTGGCTGATTTTTTTCTTTCTCACAGTGAAACATTTGATAAGAATATAACATGGTTTAAGCAAAAAAAAAAAAATTGATTTTTGTCTTACCGTAAAATCCTTTTCTCGGATGTTCATTGACGGACACAGCTTTATATCTTCTTCGACCCTTGGGTTATGCTGCTCTCCATGGGAGTAGAAACAAATCTGACTACGCCCTTAGGACAGTCCCAGGGGGTATACTTCCCACTTCCTGCTATAGGACTTTAATTTGTAACAAGCAGTGTCAGAAGAAAACATAACCCAATTCAACAGAGGGGTGGGTGCTGTGTCTGTAAATGATCAGAGAAAAGGATTTTACGGTAAAGACAAAAATCCAGTTTTCTCTTTTGTTCATTGACGAACACCACTCCATATCTTCTTTGACCTTTGGGTGGAAAACACTGCAATGCACAGAATTCCCAAAAAGGGCTAAACATAGCGAACCAGGTAAACCAGGAGTTCAACCAGGAACTACTGGAGCTCACCACCAGAAAAAAATAAATACACCATCAAGAGCAACAGAAGCCTGCAAAACTTTGCGACCAAACGCAGCCTCCTGAGGAGCAAGTACATCAAGCTTTAAAACTTGGTGAATGTATGCACAGACAACCATGTGGCTGCCTTGCACACCTGAACCACTGACGCATGATGACAGAAGGCCCAGGAGGCACTACGGGCCTTTGCAGTATGTGCCTTTACAGGGAAAGAAGGAGCCTGGCACTTAATGGAATAGGCCTGCACCACCGTCTGCCTGATCCCTCTTGGAAATGGTCGCAGCAGATGCGGCCTGCCCTTTAAAAAGATCCATCCAGAAGGACAACCCTGATTGCCCGAACCACATCCAGGGAATGCAAGGCAATTTCCTTGGGATGTTTCGGCTTAGGGCACCAGGAAGGCAACAATGTCTTCATTCAAGTGGAAATCCGAGATGACCTTAGGAAGTAACGACTGACAGGGACGTAGCACCACTTTGTCCCTGTTAACCACCAGGTAAGGTGACCGACAGGACAATGCAGCCAGTTCCGACACCCTGCGTGCAGAAGTTATGGCCACCAAAAAAAGCTACCTTTTGTGACAGAGTAAGCAAAGGAAGTTCACAAATATTTTCAAAAGGCAGTTTTTGAAGAACCCATAGTACCAAAATGAGGTCCCACGGGAAGTACTAGAGACTTTACCGGAGGAGCAAAGTGGCAAACCCCCTGGAGGAACGTGTGATCCAAAGAAGTTGCAGCCAACGGCCGTTGGAAAAAAATTGCCAAGGCAGAAGTCTGGCCCTTGATGGTGCTCAGAACCAAACGTTTATCTACAACTTGTTGTGGAAACTTCAGCAGACGTGACACCAAAAATCTTTACAAGGCCTGCATACCAGAACTGGTGAGACCAATCTGGAGCCACCAGAATGACTGAAATCCCTTCTGCATCGATTCTGTGCAAAAGCTTCGGCAGAAGCTGTAGTGGAGGAAAAAGGGTAAATCAGATGATACCGACCCCAAGGGGCCACCAGGGCGTCGGCCAAAGGATGCCGAGATCTTGCCACACACCTCTGACCCTTCTGGTTGAGACAAGAGGCCAACAGGGCCACATCAGGCGTCCCCCACCAGAGACAGTTGTTGAAACACTTCCCGGTGAAGAGACCATTTGCTTGGATCTAACGCCTGTCGACTGATCGACTGAGGTAGTCCCCCTATCAATTTTCCACCCCTGGAATGTGCGCAGCAGAGAGGGCTTGAACGTATAGTTCTGTCCACCTTAGAATGCCGGCTACTTCTCTGGCTGCTAGGGAACTTTTGATGATTGACATATGCCATTGCCGTGGCATTGTCCGACTGAATTCTTGCCGGACACCCCTGTAGACGATCCGTCCACAGAGATAGGCAAAGCTAGATCGCCCGAATCGCCAGGATATTGATCGGCAGACTGGACTCCTCCCGAGTCCAAATCCCTTGAGCCGAATCCGTGCTCAAGACACTTCCCCATCCGGACAGGCTGGCGTATGTGGTAACCACTGCCCAGTACAGGGGGAGAAAGGATTTCCCTTGTCGAAGCGCAGGGAACAGAGCCACCAAATTAAGGATCCCCTCGCACCCTGGCTCAGCAGAATCAGATTGTTCAGAGATAGAGGATTCTTGGCCCATTTGGCAAGAATCTCCTTTACAGAGGCCTAGAATGGAACAGAGTAAACAGAACCGCCTCGAAGGTGGAGACCATCAAACCCAGCACTTGCATGCAAGTCCTGAGAGACAACCGACAATTGGACAACAATAGCCGAATCGCATGCTGCAACTTCAGCAGTTTCGCCTTCAGAAGAAACACCCTGGCTGAGGCTGAATCCAAAGTCAGGCCCAGAGTGTCCAGGTGGGTGGACAGTGTCAGAGATGATTTCTAACAATTCAGCGTTCAGCTGAACTCTTGTAGAGTTTGCACGGTAATGTCCAAATCGTCTTTTAAGACAGACAGAAACTCTGCTCGCAGAAGATCGTCCAGGTACCCCGGTACCGTGATCCCCCTCTGCCTGAGCAAGGCGAATACCGGGCCAACACTTTTGTGAACACCAGAGGAGCTGAGGCAAGACTAAAGGGTAATGCCACGAATTGATAATGCTCCTCTCCCACGGCAAAGCGAAGAAAACGCTGGTGCCCTACATATATTGGGATATGTAGGTAAGCGTCCTTGATATCAAGAGAGGCCAGAAAATCCCCTTGAAAAAAAAAGAGATGCCACCACCGTGCGAATGGACTTCACCTGAAATTTCTGAACCCGCAACAAAGCAATTCAGGGCCTTGAGATCCAAGATCGGACGAACCTTGCCTTCCTTCCCGGGAACAGTAAACCGATATGAATAAAATCCCTAAAAACGTTCCAACTCTGGAACCGGGACAATTACTCCCTGTGATAGCAGATCCTTCACCGCCCCATAAAAGGCCCTGCAGCCGATCCGGGGCAAGTCGGAAGGAAAGAACCTCGCCGGAGGCAAGGACCGAAACAATCTTGTAACCGGACCGAATCCTCTCGTGGAAGCATTTGTCTTGAATGAGAGGTTGACTGGTTTGGAAAGAAGTGAAGATGTCCCATCTACCCTAGATATGAGTGAGGGCACCCCTTCAGGCAGAGCAGGGCTTGTCTCTGGAACCAGTGGAACCCGCTTTTGACTTACCAGCCCAGGGCCTCTTGGAACCTCCCATGAAGATACGGGTGGACTTTTGGCCCTTGTCCTGTGAGCCTGCGGGACAAAAGGGCCGTTTGTGAGCCAAGAAGAAAGGACCACATTTACAACAAGGCTCTTTGTTCTTGGCAACCTGTGGAAGCAGAGTACTCTTACCTCCCGTAAGACCTTTAATGATCTCTTCCATAGACGCTCCGAACAGGCAGTCTCCTACAAAAGGCAGATCAGTCAACACCTTTTTGGAAGCCTGGTCCGCAGACCAGTATTTCAGCCAAATCACGCGGCGAAGTGTTACAGCTGTCACAGACACTCTGTCACTCTACAGCTGTCACAGATACTGTAACCCCAGTATCAACTGATCCGCCAGTTCAGGAGGATGTTGACCCCCTTTTAAATCCTGGCGCAGAAGCTTAGCCCATTCCGTTAAGGTATGGGAGACCCAAGGTGATGGCAAACATGGGCCTCAGCATTGAAACTGCCACGGTGTAAAAGGTATCAGGCCAGAGCTTCAGCTCTCTTGTTCACTGGGTGTTTAAAAGATGGGGAACCCTCCACCAGAAGAAACGTGGCTTTATGCAATCTGGAAACCTGAGAATTCACCACTGGTGGATGTCAGTTTCTTCAAAAGGGGTTCTTTAAAAGGATACCTCCTAGCGAAACGCTTAGGTATCCCAACCATGCGTTTCGAGGATCCCCACTGACTAGCGACAATCTCATCGAACAGGCAGGAAAGGAGAACACCCTAGATACCTTGGATGGTCTGTGGGTACCAATTTGCACCAATGCAGCATTAGCTGTGTACGCCAATTTTAAAGTTACTCCACAAGCGCCTTTTCATGCGTGGCTGTAGTGGAAGAGGATTCGTCCTCACTGTCAGCACTCAAGGTGCATGGACCCCGCCCGATGGTTGATTTGCATCCCCGGCGGGCAAATTTACCTCAGAATCTGAGAAGACAGAGGATACAGGTGAAGGCGGGGGGCGCTTACTAGGCCGCTTTGCAAGGGCCATATCTACTTTTGACACAAGTGACTGCAGGACCACCGTCATGGCCGCCAGGGCAGACTGAGACCCAAAGGGTCCCGCAGCTTCTGAGAGTGGGTCAGGTGGTGACATGTTCCGGGGGCTCCATGGTTAACCCGGAGACCACCCGCAATGTGTGAAAAAATTGCAATAATAAACCCCCTTCACCACTGCAGTGGTAGTACTACAAGCCCCAGCGGCTCTGCTATAGCAAAAGGAGGGAGTTGTACACCCGCAGGGACTCACCACCACCAACTTAGGGAAGAATGCAAAGCGCCCAGCAGCTTGCCATGTGGCGATCAGAGAGAAGAAGGAAGCGTCGTCATTGTCACTAGAGGCCCACCGCCGCCAGCACCGCTCCACAGGCTACAAAAAAATGGCCGCTGCATTGAATTCAATGGGAAACTCTGAAAACATGGCCACCGGAGCTACACAACGACCAACCACAGAAAAATGGCGGCACGATGCAGCACGGCACCCAGGACTCCGGGTACTTGTAGTCCGCCAGGAGGGTCCAAACATGAACCCCCACCCTGACCATGTAAAGGTGTTTTGTAGCCGCCAGCGGCATGCTCCTCCCCCACTCTCCCCTGGCCCAACACAGCCTGACCCCTGAAATAGCCAGGCCACCCTGGGAAGGGGGAACTAAGGGGGGTAGCTGAGGGTACCTATGCAGGGGAACCCCGCTAGTGAGGAGGAGGAACACCAAGTCGGGAGGAAGGACACAAAGGGGGCCTTCCAACCCGAGGAAAGGGGCCCACGTCCATCCCAACATTTTCCCAGAAGAGAAGGGGGGGTGGGGGGAACGACAGTACTCACCATAACAGGTAACCGAGCAGGCACCACTCTGAGCAGTCCACCGCACCATGTTGGAATGGGGGTGTTGCGGCCAGAGGTACGCTGCAGCTCCGGTGATGACCAGGGCTATGAGTCCTCGCAGGGTGTTTCACTCGCCAGCCCCCGTCCAGTGGGACTATGTCGCGGCCAACCTAGCGCAGAGGTAAAGTTGGATCACGCTCCCTGGCCACACTGGGAAGACCGTAAGATCGAGGATATCCAGTGGGTCACCCAGTCTGGCAGTTGATTGTAGTTCTCCCAGGAACAGAAAATAAAAAAAGAAAATTCCATTTAAAAAGGAAAAAATGCCAGGACCAGAGATCCCAGCAAGGAACTAGGTCCTTATTCCTGACTAGGCAGAAAAAAACTGAAATCCTATAGCAGAAAGTGGGAAATATTCCCCCTAGGACTGCCCTAGGGGCGTAGTCAAATTTGTTTCCGCCTAGTCCTACTCCTATAGAAAACGGCATTACCCAAGGGTCAAAGAAGATATGGAGCTGTGTCCGTCAATGAACAAAAGAGAAAGAATAATAATAATAATAATAAAAATAAAAAAGGAAGGATGCCAGTGCTGCGGTTAAGTGCAAACACTGCTGTCCCCCACTAACTAGGTTCCGCCCAACAGTGAATTTTTATTGCTCTGTGGCATTACACTTTAAAAAAGTTATGGGAAAACATCAGACAGTGGTGAAGGAAATTAATGCTGCAAGATGGGCACACTTCTCTCCCAGCTATGAAATCCTCCATACTTCCAATCTAGTGTTCTATGGCCAAGACAAGACACGTGGCTTACATCACAATACAGTTGGCTGTGTACTACACAGAACATTTGGAGTGAGCTCTTACCTGTCCTTTATGCTGTACATTATGATGTTTAAGTTGGGGTTCTGGGATGGTTACAGAATCTGCGATCAAGACTCCCCAGCTTTCCACCATGTTGTAAACCATTATAGAATAACATGTTCCCTCTGTATCCACAAGCCCAAACGTACTAATGAAAATAAATAAATAATGTCATTTCAATATTAACTAGATTTAAAACAGAATTCAAGCCAAAAACAAGATAAAAAAAAACAAAAAAAACACACCCTTTTGCTGCAATATTCACCTGTGATCCAGAGATTTTCATTTCAGTACCTTTTCTGCCACTAGGTCTCCACAATCTGATGCCCAGCATTATTCAATCCACTTTCCCTGAGCCCACAATGTCCTGGAACTGCCCCACCCTAATACTGGGCAATGAAAGCAGAAGCAGGAAAGTTAAGAGCTCATCTCCGGATTACTCAGTTTCTGTTCCTATCCGCATGCTTTCCATTAAGCCCAAGAACCAATAGGCTCCTTGCACTGCTTCCTCCTCTGACACTCCAGCTCTGGTATACAGGGACTTCAAGAGTCGGACACCAGGTCATGTTCAGGTATTCACATTGCTTGCACAATTTAACAATTCATTCTGTATTTTACATCTACTTAGAGCTCAGCTTTGGCTGGCCAAAACATGGCTCAGTTTTTTCTTTAGCCAGCCAACTGAGCAAAAAAAAAAAAAAAAAAGAAAAGAAATATGAATTGATTTCCCCATCCACACTGGACGATGGGTGGATGGGGAAAACTTCCCCACTGTGTCATTTTATTCTGACAGTGGGTCTTCCCCCGCCATCAGAATACACTCTGATCAGCACTGCAGCCAATTAGCCGCATGCGCTGATCAAGTGAAAATATACCAAGCCCATTAATGACATCTTGATCGATAGATCGACTTCCCATAAATAGGAACGGCCAAACATGGATCGAAATTCAGCAGGTAAACACGTAGCAAATACCATGCAGCAGTTATAAAAGTGAAAGGCAACAAATAAGAAATAGAAGGATAATGCTGTGGAAACTATAGCGGCGAAAACTTGTGTCATAGCAGCACAACTTTACCTTAGTAAAATAAGCTGTCCATATTTATCACTCACTTTATTAGTATTCAAATACTTTATAATAAATCACTTCGTTTTGTTAGGTTACAATAACTTCAGTTCAACACGGCACAGAATGAAAAGCCAGCTAGGCCGTGTGGGGATGAAGTTCTACTCACAATGGCACTCGCTCCTCTGGCATTAGGCTGAATACAACTCTTCCAAGAACCACACAACCGGGGTTTCTTCCTGGCTGCAGAGCACTAAGTGGTTTCAGCTGAAGGCCCCCATAATGACCCAGAAGAACAGGACCTAAACTACTCAGCATGTTCTGTAGTCGTTTCCCACGTATCTTTCCCTGGTAAATTAAGAGTGAATAAAGCACACGAATTAGGATTATACAACAAACAATGACAAGCAAAAGAGGCTAAAACGTGCAGAAAATGATAAAGGTAAGAAGAAAGCACAGGGTGAACATTTAGGGACAGTACCTTGTTGTTCAGCAGGCCACACAGTCTGCCCAGATAATCAAGCAGTTGTTCTTCCCTCATCACAGGTTCAGTCCATGAAGGCTCCAGAGCGGCGGCTCGTGAGAAACCATCCAGAGCTCCCTGATAGTTCTCTTCATATTTACACAACTAGCAGGAAAGACCTGCATCAATCAAAAACTCTCCACTGCTCAACAACAAAGAGCTTATCTACAAACAAACATTTCTAACAGCTTAGTAGCCCCTAATTGACAAAACCTCTTTATTGTGCCATTAAAATAAACAATTCAGGAAAATATTATATAAAAGTTTGCACCTATCTTTTCATATGGAGGATTTGGAGACTCAGGACTCTGTGACGAGTCTTAACGGAGAACAAGTTATTTAACAGGGTGACTAAAGGGAAATCAGACAGAAGAGATGCTGGGTACAAAATATAACAACCGAGTGAAAATCAGAAGCACTAAGCAGGCAGGCCATGTTTAGAGACCACCTTTAAATATATAGGACCTAAACTAAATTATAATAATTACCATTTATACAAATATCTTGGAGGGAGCAAGGCCATTTAACCAGGCCCATATCACCACACTATAGTAACAGCTGTCAGTCGCTTACAGTAACAG
The DNA here is from genome assembly GCF_965119305.1 of Pelophylax lessonae. NCBI lineage: Eukaryota > Metazoa > Chordata > Amphibia > Anura > Ranidae > Pelophylax > Pelophylax lessonae. The sequence goes on along the minus strand of NC_138768.1, from coordinate 321,216,173 downwards.
ACTAACACAGAATCTGGATTGTGATTCATGTCAGGCCTCCACACACACACACACACCCCTTTTGCTTGGACATTTCAGGTCTATCCATCTATGCATCTATATATAAATAATGGGATTTTCGACTTACCGTAAAATCCATTTCTCCGATTATTGACAGACACAGCTCCTCATCTTCATGACTATATGGGTTTTACTGCCCCCTACAGGAGTAGGACACTAGGCAGACAAAAACTTGACGCCTATGGGGCAGTCCTAGGGGGTATACTCCCACTCTCTGCTATAGGTATTCAGGTTTGTTACAAGCAGTGTCAGAAGAGAAAAAGCCCAACTCCATAGTGGGGTGGGTGCTGTGTCCGTCAATGAACATCAGAGAAATAGATTTTACGATAAGTCAAAAATCCCATTTTCTCTTTGGTTCATTGAGAGACACAGCTCCTCATCTTCAGCACTATAAAGGGACGCCCCAAAGCAGTGTCAAACATGAGGTGTGGAACAGTAAGAAAAAGACCTTCCCCAAGGCTAAAACATAGCCAACTAGGAAACATGGAGCTCAACTATCAAATGGAGCTCACCAGAAAAAATATATAAAATCACCCGCAAAGAGGACAAGTCCTCTAAACAGCAGCCTGCAAAACCTTGCGACTGAAGGAAGCATCTGCAGATGCCAACACATCCACCTTATAAGCATATGCAGCACTGACATCTGATGAGGCAAGGCCCAGGAGGCACTAAGCGCCCGAGTAAAGTGTGCCTTAACAGGGAAAGGAGGAACCAAAGCCTAAACCACAGTCTGATCCATCTGGAAATGGTCGCAGCAGAAGCAGCCAGCCCAGCCCTTTGCGAGGTCCATCCGTGAGGACAAATAGTGAGTCTGACTTTCTAAAAGACTTTGTGGCTGCCAGGTACACCCTTATTGCACAAAACACATCCAGGGAATGCAAAGCAACTTCCTTAGGATGCTTAGGGCTGGGACACAGGGAAGGCAACACAATGTCTTCATTCAAATGAAAATCAGATGACCTCCAGAAGGTCCCACGGCTGCAACAGAGACCGCACTGGAGGAACCAAAATATCTCACTGCCTGGATAAAAAGGTATGCACCAGGAAATGAATGGCCAACAGACATTGAAAGAAAAACGCCAAGGCCAAGACCTGGCCTTGACAGTACTCCAGGTTAGGCGCTGCTCAACCCCTCGTTATAGGAAAGCCAAGATCCGAGTCACCGAAACGGAGAGGAGGGTTAACCCTGAGGGATTCACACCACGCAATGTACGTCTTCGAAGTACGATGGGAAATCTCCCTAGAAGAAGATTTTCTAGCTTTTAACAGCGTAGGAATCACAGACTCAGACAAACCTCTATCCTTCAGCACCTGGCTTTCAAACAGCCATGCCGTCAAAACCAGTGACTGTAAAAGCAGGATGGAAGATTGGCCCTTGGGACAGCAGATCTTCCCTGAGAGGAAGTTTCCAAGGGGCATCGGTGACCAGCTGTACCAGATCTGCGTGGCAAGACCAGTCTGGAGCCACTAGGATGACTGGAATTCTTTCTGCCTCAATCCTGCACGGGAGTCCCGGCAGAAGCTTGAGGAGGAAAGGCGTAAATCAGACGATAGTGACTCCAAGGAGCAACTAATGCATATGTGGCGTTGGCCAGAGGATCCCGAGACCGGGCCACAAACCTCTGCACTTTCCTCTTGAGGGGAGAGGCCAACAGATCCACCTCGGGAGTACCCCACCGGAGACACAACTGATGGAACTTCTCTCGGGATGAAGTGACCATTTCCCCTGGTGCCACACTGGTCGACAGATGCCAATTTTCCACCCCTAGAATGTGTACAGCAGAGTTCTGCCCACCTAAGAATGCCGGCTACTTCCCGAGCCGCCAGGACACTTCTTGTGCCCCCTAGGTGATTGACATAGGCCACAGCCCTGGGATTGTCTGATTGAATCCATACCGGACACCCCTGGAGATGACTTGTCCAATGAGCCAGACAAAGTCTGATCGCTCTGAGCTCCAGTACATTGATTGGTAGCCTGGAATCTTCCAGAGTCCAGACCCCCCTGAGCACACTCTGTGCCAAGGACGCCTCCCCACCCGGACAGGCTGGCGTCCATGGTGATGGCTGTCCAGTACAGGGGAAGAAATTATTTTCCCTGACGAAGTGCCAGAGAACGAAGCCACCAAACCAGGGACCCCCTTGTACTCCGGCTCAACAGGATCAGATTGTTTAGAGACTGCGGTTCTCTGTTCCATTTCACAAGAATCTCCTTTTGCAGAGATCTCGTGTGGAACTGTGCAAACGGAACTGCCTCGAAGATAGACACTATCAGGCCCTGCACCCGCATGCAAGTCCGAAGAAATTACCATCTGCTAGACAGTAGAAGCTGAATTGCCTCCTGCAATTTCTGAAGCTTTCCCAGGGGAAGAAAAACTCTGGCTGAGGCAGAGTCCAGCGTCAGACCCAGATAGTCCAGGCTTGTGGATAGAACCAGAGCAAATTTCTGAAGATTCAGAATCCAACCAAATTCCCTCAGAGTTCGCAGAGTAATCTCCAAGTTGGCCAACAGAGCAGTTGAAGACTGCTCGCAAAAGCAAATTGTCCAGATACCCCAGTACCGCTATCCCCCGCTGACGCAGCAATGCTAGCACCTCGGCCAATACCTTTGTAAAAACCTGAGGAGCTGAGGCGAGACCAAAGGATAATGACACAAACTGATAGTGCTCCTCACCCACAGCAAAGTGGAGGAAGCGCTGGTGGGCAGCACACATCAGGATGTGAAGGTAGGCATCCTTGATGTCAATGGAGGCGAGGAAATCCCCCTGATGTAGGGATGCCACAACCGTGCGAATGGATTGCATTCAGGACCTTTGCACCCATACAAAGCAGTTTAGCGCCTTCCTTCCTGGGAACTGTAAACAGGTTGAATAAAGAAACTTGAAAATGTTCCGATGTCGGAACAATCACCCCTTGCAGTAACAAGTGTTTCACTGCCCCATAGAGATCCCCTAAGCAATCTGGGGACAAGTGCAGGTTGGAAGGGAAGAACCTTTCCAGAGGATATGAACGAAACTCGATCTTGTAGCCAGAGCGAATGATTTTGTGCACCCACTTGTCCTGGATCAGGGAGGTCCAAGGACCTGGAACCCAGCAAAGACGTTCCTCCACCCCAGATACGGGTGAGGGCGTCCCGTCATGCGAAGGAAGATTTGTCCACAGGTCTGGCATAACCCTCTCGTGGCTTGCTGGACCAAGACCTCTTAGAACCCCCAGCGCAGGCCCTGAAGGGCTTAGATCCCCTGTCTTGAGACCCCGAGGGACAAAAGGGCCACTTGTGAGCTGAAAAGAAAGCCCCTCGTCTGAGACGGGACTCATTACCCTTGGAAGTCTGAGGAAGAAGAGTACTATTTTCCCCTGTGAGGCCTTTGATGAGGTCATCCAAGGAAACTCAAAAATGCTTGTCCGCAGACCAGCATTTCAGCTAGATAATATGCCGCAGGACCACTGCTAAGATAGACATTCTAAAAATCAAGGGAGCGGCATCCAAAGAGGCGTCACAGACAAACTATAGCCCTTGGACCAACTAATTTGACAGCTCCGCAAAGGCAGGGGGGAGCTGTACCCCCCTCCAGGTCCTGGCGTAGAGGTTTTGCCCACTCCATCATAGTTTGCGACACCAGGGCAATAGTAAATATCGGTAAGTGCCGAACCAGCCACAGTGAACATAGGACGTCAATGCAAAAACATCCCAAAAACATAGGATGTCGGAGGCTTGACCCGCCATTATCAGTTGGGTCTGTGAAGACCGGGGACTCAAACTGGGATGACAGTGGCTTTATTCAACCAGGAAACTGGGAAATCCACTACTGGAGGAACCGTCCTATTTTTTTATGCAGGGAATACTTATAGAGGTACTGCATTGCAAAACGCTTAGGAATTGCAAAGGTGCATTTCGGGCACCCCCACTGTTTTGTGACAATATTGTCAAAGAAGGAGGGAAAGCGGAACACCTTTGCCACTTTTAAAAGGCCCTGTGGGTGCCAAATGTGACTCGCTCCTCCGATAATGCGTTAGACGCATCCTCCATCTTTAAAGGTTTCCCGCACTGATACAATCAGTGCATCAACTAGTGCCTTTTCGTGTGCGGCTAGAGGAGCAGAGGAATTATCCTCATTATCTGAGCACGCAGGCTGCGTGGACGCAAACCCCAAAGGGTAACTCACTTCTGCGGCGACCAAATCAGATTATGGATCTGATGAGACCGAGGAAACAGGTGAAGGTGGGGGATGCTTCTTGCTGGCCCTTTTACCCAGGACCAAATCTACCTTGGACACCAAGGACTCCAGGACATCAGTGCAGTCAGCTGTTAGGACCCGGAGGGCCCGACAGCCTCAGAGGGGATCAGGTGGTGAAATATGCTCCAGGGACTCCATTAATGGAGAGGGGAACCCACACAAAAGAAGTGTAAAACTCTGCAAGGGACTACACACTGCGCTGTCGGCACCACAAGGCCCAGCACAGAGCAGAGAAAACCCCACAAAGGGACTCACCCACACCGACCAGGTACTCACAGCCCGAACTGCATGAAGGGCAGCGATCAGGAAGGTAAACTCCACTAGAGGCGGAGGATGGGCTCCCATCGCCCTGCCGACTCCAAAAACACGGCCGCCGCTATTTTTAATGGTAAACCATAGGAAAATGGCCACCGAGACTACAAAAACATGGCCACCGATCTGTAGCTTAAAAGGCTACAAGAAAACGGCAGGAACCGCGTGGCTCCCGGGGGGACCCCAGCAGTATAATCCCAACAGGAAGAGCAGGCACCCCCAATCCCAACACCTGGCAGGCACCCCCAAGGAACAATCGTTCGGTCGCCGGCGGCACGCTCTCCCCCCACCCCTATTGCCAGTGAAACACCCCAGGCCGACCTAAAAAGGTATGTCCAACCCAGCTGACTAGGAGGGCAAGGAGCCCAGGGGGGGTCCAATCGTCCCAGGGAGGGGCCCACGTTCACCCCAAAGCCTCCAGGGGTAGAGGGGGGACAGCTACTTACCACACCAGGAACAGAGTGGGCACTGCTCCGGACAGACCACTGCTCCATCGTAATGTGGGTGCTGTCAGCCAGGAGGAAACGCCGAGACTCAGGCCGAAGCCAGTTTGCACGCGCCCTCACGAGATGTTTATCTCACAGACTATCCTTCGTCCAGTGGGGTTAGGTCGCGTCTGACCAAGCGCGGAGCTGCGGCCTGAAGATGAAGACTGTGTCCGTCAATGAACGAAAGAGAGAGAGATATATATATATATAATATTATATTATATATTATTTACACAGGATTTTTTTGCCCCCTCTACAATTAACAACAAGAATATCACCACTGCGTTATTATACACTCAGACACAAATGACTATTGTAGATTAAATTGCTATGATAATATGTAAAACATCCTAAATTCATAATCACGTCACTTACAGTTGCTCGGTTGAGGTGCAGATCTGGATTACTGGAGGCAGTCTTATCAACTCTCTCCTGCAGTAGAAAGAAAATCGTGAATAAAATGGTATGAATGCATGTGTGCCATTCTCTCTCTACTAAGTATTCATCAACACTGACATTTTGATTATGTGAAGATTAAGAAGTGCCAGATAACCCACTGACTTCTCTTACTTGTATATTCAGCAGCAAGAGGTTTGTACCTTGATTATCTAGTTGTTCCACCCCCAGTATAATGTCTCAATTCCTGTCCTTTCATCATAACATAAATGAAAGCTAAACCAGGGAGACGAAGACCCCTTGTAACATCTGCAGAAAGTGGACAGACCTAGAAACTCCAATGTGACCTCAATACTAGTTTTTATTTATAGCATAGAGAAGTAGAAATAGGTGAATAATGATTTTGAGTGAACGAAAGTTTTGAAAAAGTTGTGCAGCTTAGAAATGACTGGAGACAAGTGGCTGTATTCTTGCATATACCCAGTGAAGTCACTGGTCTCAGGTGACACAGAAATTAAAACAAATCCTCCTACATAAGTTGTACCTGTTTATCCGCAGTCACTTTTCTTATAGAACCTTCTAAAACACTCAAATCAAAGGATTTTTCTCAGCCGCAGAAAGCAGCGGGCAGGGATCTGAGGTCACACACACTAAAGAGCTGGAGCACAGAGTCCCCTGTAATCTGATAGCTGCATGGAGGGAAGGGACACGCCAACTTGTACACTGGCTCATATAAAATCACGCACTGCTGAGGCTATGAGTCACCTGCTATGTGTTGTGGAGGTGGGGGGGGGGGGAACTGTCTACCTGCAGGCTGTTGTGTCATCTTAGAGTTTTATCAGTGACTCATGCAGATAGAGAGAGGATTCATACTCAGTGGTTTGGACTGAGGCTAGTACACAATACAGAAGGATGCGCTTTGTTCATTTTTCATGTCTGAGGTTTACAGCCACCCTAAATGAAAGCCTCGAGCTATTGCAGCACCTCAAAATTGCAGTGCATATATTAAAATGCTGTAGAAACAAATATTCTAGTAACTCTTCCACCACTGTGTGTTTTAAATAAAAAAATAAAATGCAACACTCCATGTGTATACTTTTTACCAGTTAGCTTACTGTGAAATCCTACATCAAAACAGATGACATCACGCATGCTGCAAACAGTGTAGGTGGCATTTTTTCCAAAGAGTTGAAGTGCGGTTACTGCTTTTTGGAAATGTTCTAAATAGGACCAACCTTGGATGATCTGCACTATCGAAGTATCTTCTTTTTGTGGATACCTGTTGATTGATATAGTGTTGGAGGTTGTAAAGGTGACTAAGGTCCATTCCTAATCCTGTGCAGGGACTGTACCATACTCAAAGTGAGTTTTTACATCTAGGCTCTGAGGCCCACTATTTTGGTAAGCCTTTGCTTCAAATTCAGTGATGGTGGACGAGCTGGCACATACAGAAGTCTCGCTTCTGTTGGATATCACAGCAAAACAACTGATGAAATTTATATATGTGGAACATTGCACTTTATTTAGGACACAGTGAGAGTTACTAGCACATTTTTGTTCCTACACAGGAATATTATTTGCTTTGCAATTTGTTCATATGTTCTTTGGCGACTTTATGTATCAGTCTTTTTCCCAGCTGCTATTTTATGTGAAAAAAAACAAAAATAAAAAAAACAAACAAACTTTGCTTTATTGTATGCAATACTTTTTTCGGTTGCACGTAGAAGCACTGATATTTAAGGTTCAATTCAGCTTGTATAAAATCAGTGTGTAGAGTTTTGTTTTAGACTTCAACGTACTCTTCAGCCCCGGTTCACACTTATGCGAGTGCGGGAAGGCTGCGAATCCGCAGCCTGTTCCCGCATCGCACACGCACCCCTGGCAGTTCACACTGCCATATGCGATACGCTGGGGGTGTCCATGTAATCTTAACGACACCCCCAGTTTGATCGCATATCGCAGTGCGATCGTGCAGTTCGCACATGATCGGATCGCACAAGTGTGAACCGCTGTGCGATCCGATCCTGATGCGGCTTCCAAAAAGGGTCCCTGTGCGTGTTTGGTGCGGCTGCGGTGCGAATTTAGCCATACAAACTGTATGGCTAAACTCGCACCGCACAGCCGATCGCATGTAATGTCGGAGCAGTGCGCTCCGACATTACATGCGAACCCCGCACACGCACAAGTGTGAACCGGGGCTCAGTTTCAGTTTGAGAATGCTAAACAAAAATCCTAATAGGGTGCAGAATGTCACTTTAAATGGTGACTGTCAGGCTTCAGAAGGATTTTGACAAGCTTCAAATTTGTGCTGAAGCTTACTAGCAAGCCTATTTAAAGCAACATTCAGCACTTCCCTTAAGATCCCCGTTTCACATTCCCAAACGGTAGTTGAATAGTGATTTAAAGGCTTTAACAAAGCTTGCCGAAATCTCTGCAAAAGCTTTGTAAAAGCTCACTGTGCAAACTGTTTTTATACAAGCAAAAGCCTGTGTAAAAAAAAATAAACTTATGCTGCAGGATCTTGCTTTTATGCGTTTATGTTCTCTGGCAGTATGGACTATATAAAAAAACTTAGGAGGTTCCTCATTATCAATGCTTGCCAAATTTAAAGCCCAACTCCAGGATCTTGCCAACTTTGGATTTCCAGATCTTCTCAGGCTTTAATAAAATTCTGACAAATTGTATATCAAAATGCCTTACTTTACTATTAATTTTCAAGTTTCAGTTCCCAGTTATGTCCTCTCTCTCTCTGAAAAATGTGCACTTTCGTTCCCTGAGAGGAGTACTTTCTGTATTCTCACATCACATCCACGAGGGGAAACAGCACTACATTTCCTATAAGCAATCAGAAATACAGGAAGTGAAGTATGGATGTGGATGGGGCTGGAGCAGAGTTGAGGGCAAGGCTGGAGCAGAGTTGAGGACAGGGCAAGGCTGAGGGTTAATGATGCTGGTGCAGTGGGCAGCTCAGACCAGGAGTCTGAGCCATAATTACATCACCACTTGCTGTAAAAGAACTACAGCGGGGAAGTTACCAGACTTATGGCTGAACGGATACAGTGTACAGCGGCCACCGGTCTTACACAAAGCAGATGTGCAAGTGAATCAGACCTGCAAAGCTCAAGAATACAATGGATGTCTCATGTTCAATATTCCTAATAATGAACACAGCACCACATTTGTGTAAAGGTATGGAAGCACCATTGTAGATACAGTATTCAAGAACATTTCTGCCCAGGGTTAAGCTTTAACTACAGAGGGCAATTGTGGGCAACTGTATTCTTGCAGCAAACAAAAAGTAAAAAATATTCTCTTTCGGAGTTCATGGTAAGTTGAGATTTAAATAAAACAAATGAAAAAAACTGACCAAATGTTTTGAAGTCCAGAAATTTGGTTTTGGAATTAATATTTTACAGACAGGAAATGTAGTGATAATGTATCATTATAGCAATTCTAAGTTCTAGGCTGCTGGGGTCCCTTCCATCAGACAGTTTCTCTCATTTGCTAGTAGACAAATGCTGCAGGATGCCATTACCAACATTTGAACAGGCTTACAAGACCCCAGCTGAATATTACTCACAGAAATGGTGTTCTAAATAAATGTCATGGATTAAACCACTCGCTGACAATATATTCTTACGGTTTCAAATCCTGTGACAAAACAGCGGTGTACAGGAATAGATGTCTTACCACATTTTATAACCTTTATGGATGAGATCTTAAGCAGTCACAAAAATGCTTTGCTAGCACTGACCTAAAGCTCTCTACCATCTACATTTGGTATAGTGAGGGAATATTGTATCACCCATTAGGGTAAGATCAATGCACCTTAGTCCTCAGGTATGCTTACCTGTTCCTGTCATTACACAGGAGATCTCATTTTGCTTTTTGGTTGTTCTTATTTTATCCCAATGTGATATTTAGGTGTCAGGACTGAACAATAAAGTAGGCAGAGTTCCCAGCTTACATAGGGAACTGACCACAATGTGTGGTCACACTGGGCTTAGTGCGGTCAGTTTAGTAGGAAAGCAGAGGGACAGACAGGAACACCAGGGATTTCACACAGATGAAGCAAAACATAGAACAGGATACGTTTTCATACAAGGTGCAGCAGGCAGGAAATGTTGGGTTTACATATTTAAATACCTCCCACACTTGCCTCTGGGCTAGGATATTCCCATTTCCAGATTTTCTATTGCATTGAAATGGCAATTGTGAATCCAAATCTCACAAAAGTGAGTACATCCCTCACATTTTTGTAAATATTGTATTATATCTTTTCATGTGACAACACTGAAGAAAAGACACTTTGCTACAACATAAAGTAGTGAGTGTACAGCTTGTATAACAGTGTAAATTTGCTGTCTCCTCAAAATAACTCAACGCACAGCCATTATTGTCGAAACCGCTGGCAACAAGTGAGTACACCCCTAAGTGAAAATGTCCAATTTGGGCCCAAAGTGTCAATATTTTGCGTGACCACCTTTATTTTCCAGCACTGCCCTAACCTTCTTGGGCGTAGAGTTCACCAGAGCTGTACAGGTTGCCACTGGAGTCCTCTTCCACTCCTCCATGACAACATCAGAGCTTTGCACTCCTTCCCCTTCCGTTTGACAATGCCCCACAGCTGCTTAACCTCCCTGGCGGTAACCCCGAGTGTGACTCGGGGTGCATTTTTCATACCAGGATCGGTAACCCCGAGTCACGCTCGGGGTGGATGTGCAGAGAGCGCAGCGGTGTTCTCTTACCTTCTCCTGGCGATCCAGCGATGATCTCTCATTGCTGTGATCGCCAGCCAAGATCCCCGCCGCTCTCCGTCGGTGTGATCACTTCCTAGTTCCGTTCCCTGCATCAGCAATGCTGCATGGGAGCGGAACTAGGGAGGGAAATTCAAAAAAAAAAAAGTTGCACAAAACACAAACACATAACACATTTTATAATATATATATATATATATATAATTATATTATTGATTCGATTATAATTCATGCGTTATAACGCATGAATTATAATCGAATCAATAATATAATTTTATAATATATATTATATATTATATCATAAAATTATATTATTGATTCGATTATAATTCATGCGTTTGTGTTTCAAATTTATCACATCTGGGATGTCTACTAGAGTCTTGTTTTGGTCAGGTTTAAGTCAGTAATTACTAAGAATTGTAGGCCTATAATACATAACGCCAAATTTCCATGAAAAGAATTGAACCGCTTTTGGTACAGAATTCCTGACAGAATCATACCGCCAGGGAGGTTAATAGGGTTTAAGCCTGGAGACATGCTTGGCCAGTCCATCACCTTTACCCTCAGCTTCTTTAGCAAGGCAGTAGTCATCGTGGAGATGTGTTTGGGCCCAGCCTCCGAAGGGAGGGGATCATGCTCTGCTTCTGTATGTCACAGTACATGTTGACATCCATGGTTCTCTCAATGAACTGTAGCTCCCCAGTGCTGGCAGCACTCATGCAGCCCCAGACCATGACACTCCCACCACTATGCTTGACTATAGGCAAGACACACTTGTCTTTGTACTCCTCACCTGGTTGCTGCCACACACACTTGACACCATCCGAACCAAAAAAGTTTATTTTAGGGCTCATCAGACCACAGGACATGGTTCCAGTAATCCATGTCCTTAGTCTGCTTGTCTTCAGCAAACACTTGCAGGCCTTCTTGTGCATCATCTTTAGAACAGGCTTCCTTTTGGGATGGCAGCCATATAGAAAAAAAATGTATAATAAAAAGGCCATTTATTGAGGGTTTACATTAATACCACAACGGTTACCACCAAATAGGTAGTCATCTCCTGGCTCAAAAACAATTACATGCAAACTCTTCTGGAAAGACAGAGAAAAAAAAAGAGCCTTCTGGGGACGAAAAATGACACAGTGGGGTATAAACCAAAGTGTTACCGTAATTTATTGATATGCAAGCATGTGCTAACAATTGTAAAAATGGTGTTTGTCAACCCTGAGGTTCGAAAAATGAAATGGGGTGGGAGTGCAAAAACAATATACACAGTGATAACATGCAACACACAAATGATAAAAACATTGGATGATATGATTGCGTCCGGACGCCAGGTAACCCTTGGCACAAACGGCAATAATCTCACGGCAACCTACCGTATGTGGTTTTATAAATATAATGATTGACTAGGGAATGCCATAAGTGCCAAGCCACCTGGAGGCTCAAGCTAGAAATCCAAGGCAACAGAAGCGCAGAAGGAAAGGTACTGGGAGTACTGGTGATAGGCTGAGAAAAGGGAGGAAACCAAGGGAATGAAAGGATGGTCTTCTACCACTCTAAAAAATGGGAGGTACTTCCAGAATTCTTCTTCCTATTAGAGCAATTTGATGCAGTGTGCGGCGTATGGCTGAGCACTGGCAGGTTGACACAACCCCCCCCCCCCCCCCCCCAACCCCTTCAACCTCTGCAGCAACGCTGGGAGCACTCATACATCTATTTCCCAAAGACAACCTCTGGATATGACACTGAGAACGAGCATTCAACTTCTTTGGTCGATCATGGCGTGGAGTGGAATCGGTCTTGTAAAACTGCTGTATTGTCTTGGCCACCATGCTGCAGCTCCATTTCGGGGTCTTCACAATCTTCTTATAGCCTAGGCCAATGATAGCCAACCTTGGCACCCCAGATGTTTTGGAACTACATTTCCCATGATGCTCAAGTACACTGCAGAGTGCAAGAGCATCATGGGAAATGTAGTTCCAAAACATCTGGGGTGCCAAGGTTCACCATCACTGGCCTAGGCCATCTTTAAGTAGAGCAACAATTCTTTTTTTTTCAGATCCTCAGAGTTTTGTCATGAGGTGCCATGTTGAACTTCCAGTGACCAGTATGAGAGAGTGAGAGTGATAACACCAAATTTAACACACCTGCACCAGAGACCTAGTAACACTAACGAGACACATGACACCGGGGAGGGAAAATGGCTAATTGGGCCCAATTCAGACATTTTCACTTAGGGGTGTACTCACTTTTGTTGCCAGCGGTTTAGACATTAATGGCTGTGTGTTGAGTTATTTTGAGGGGACAGCAAATTTACACGGTTATTCAAGCTGTACACTCACTACTTTACATTGTAGCAAAGTGTAATTTCTTCAGTGTTGTCACATAAAAAGATAGAATAAAATATTTACAACAATGTGAGGGGTGTACTCACTTATGTAAGATACTGTACAAAATGTAAAAACCTGAGAGTTTCATCATTGAAATATTCAAAAATAATCTCACCGCTTGCAGATAGGCATTCAGAGCCTGCTGAGAAATTTTTGGGTTCTGTCCGGTGCAGAAGAAAAGAGAGAGATATGCATTGCCCAGGATGTCTGAGAAAGCAAATTGAAAAAATGAAGCATGAAGAAAAAAAAACACACAGTATATTGTTTGGTTTTCTGATCACAAAATTTGAATTCCTAAAACGTGAGCCTGTGGTGTACCACAAATGCTTAAGTGCATAATCCAGCAGAGAGCACTAGGACTTGAGTAGAGGCTGATCAGATGACAAACAGATCATATTGACCAGGCTCTCATCCTCCCAGGTAACCCCTTTTCTAAAAGGTTGAGCGAAAAAAAAAAAAAAAAAAAAACTAAGCACCAGGTCAGAGCCGCTGTACTAATGATCCAATATTAGTACAGTGATCTCCCCCACTGAGCTGTTGTGTTCTGACAGAGGGATGCAGGGACCCCCCTCCCCCTCACCCCAGAACACTATGGGCAGCGCTCTTAGGCCATTGGCTGAGAGCGCTAATTAGGAGTCGGTCGGCTGCTGGTTTTCCAAAGAAGCCGGCCGTTCGAACAACCGGCTGGCATACACACCGGTCGAATGTTGTTGTTTTTTTTGAACCGCCAGATGTCTACCGACATTCAGGCCATGTGTACGGGGCTTAAGTCATTTATTTTAATGGAGCTTTGATTGCATCAGTCCCCAATCAAGCAAAGTGCTAAACGCATTTATACAGAACAGCAGTAACTTTTTTTTGTTAAGGCCAAGTTGCATCTTTATAAATGCTCCTCAGTCTTGGTACATTTGGTGTAATACAGGTTGAATAAGAACACTTGTTTCAACATGAAAAAGCAATCCCATTAATACCTTTATACAATCACAGAAAATAAACCTAACTTTCACTCAACATGTTCTAGTGAAGGTTGAAGCTCAGTAGGGCGATGAGGTTTTGCTTTGCCTGGGCAGAGACTGAAGATTATTGAATACATTTCAAGGCATTCCTACACCAACAGAATATGTAATCAATCCAGTATGAACTGCACCTATAAAAAAGCCCTACTAGCGAGTTGAGTGAGGATATAAAAAAAAAAAAATGATCCAATTCCCCCTTCCACAAGGTGAATGGGGCAATCAATCCCACTGTGTTATTGTGTTCTGATGGCAGGGAGACTTTTCCTCTGTCAGAATACACTGATCAGTGCTGCTGGCTATTTGCGGTGGCATCGTTCAATTGGAAAAAAACACAGGCTGGTTGTACTAAAAGTGATTAGTAGATACAGCGAATCTGGAAAGTATTCACAGCATTTCACTTTTCCCAAATTTTGTTATGTTACAGCTTTATTCCAAAATGGATTAAATTCATTATTTTCCTCAAAATACTACATACAACACCCCCATAATGACAATGTGAAAGAAGTTTGTTTGAAATCTTTGCAAATTTATAACCAAAAAAAATAATAATCACATGTATTCACAGCCTTTGCCCAATACTTTGTTGAAGCACCTTTGGCACCAATTACAGCCTCAAGTCTTTTTGAGTATGATGCTGCAAGCATTGCACACCTATTTTTGGGCAGTTTCTCCCATTCTTCTTTGCAGAACCTCTCAAGCTCCATCAGGTTGGATGGGGAGTGTCTGCACAGTCATTTTCAGATCTCTCCAGAGATATTCAAATCAGGTTCAAGTCTGGGCTCTGACTGGGCCACTCAAGGACAGAGTCGTCCTGTAGCTACTCCTTGTTATCTTGGCTGTGTGCTTAGGGACGTTGTTTGGTTAGAAGATGAACCTTTGCCCCAGTCTGAGGTTCAGAGCGCTCTGGAGCAGATTTTCGTCAAGGATGTCTCTGTACATTGCTGCATTCATCTTTCCCTCAATCTAGACTAGTCTCTCAGTTCCTGCCACTGAAAAACATCCTCACAGCATGATGCTGCCACTGCCCTACTTCACTGTAGGTATGGTATTGGCCAGGTGATGAGCGGTTCCTGGTTTCTTCCAAACATGACGCTTTCTATTCAGGCCAAAAAGTTCTATCTTTGTTTCATCAGACCAGAGAATTTTGTTTCCCATGGTCTAAGAGTCATTCAGGTGCCTTTTGGCAAACACCAGGCGGGCTGCCTTTTACTGAGGAGCGGCTTCCATCTGGCCACTCTACCATACAGGCCTGATTGGTGGAGTGCTGCAGAGATGGCAGTTCTTCTATAAGGTTCTCCTCTCTCCACAGAGAAATGCAGGAGCTTTGTCCGAGTGACCATTGGGTTCTTGGTCATCTCCTTGACTAAGGACCTTCTCCCCGAACACTTAGTTTGGCTGGGAGGCCCACTCTAGCAAGAGACCTGGTGGTTCCAAACTTCTCCCGTTAATGGGGGCCACTGTGCTCATTGGGGCCTTCTATACTGCAGACATTTTTCTGTACCCTTCCCTAGATCTGTGTCTCCATACAATCCTGTCTCGGAAGTCCACAGACAATTCCTTGGACTTCATGGCTTGGTTTTACAGTAATCCCCCGCTCCATCGCGGTTCAGTTTTTGCGGTCCCGGTAATTCGCGCTATTTTAATTAGGACCCATTAATTCGGATATCGCGGTCCCGGTAATTCGCGCTATTCTAAATAGGACCCATTAATTCGGATATCGCGGTAATAATTCGCCATTTCTCGGTTATGTAGCGGTGAATGAGAGAATCAGAGCGAGGCTGTTGTGGAACGCATGCCTCGCTCGTGGACCGCACCGAGCACGGTGACGTTAGAGGGGGGGCGGTAACGCGATTCGGAGCATGTGCAGATGTGCTCCGTGCTCCTTTGCCAACCACAAGCAAGAATGCCCGCGAGAATGCCACCCAAACGCCCATCATCTAAGGCTAAGGCTTCTGGTGAGCCAAAACAGAAGAGGAAGTTCCTTACAATTCAGGAGAAGGTGAAACTTCTTGATATGATAAAGGAAGGACAGAGTTATGCTGCTGTAGCCCGCCATTATGGTATGAATGAGTCAACGATTCGATACATCAAAAAGGATGACAAGAATATCAGGGCAACTGCTGCACTGTCCATAAACCAAGCTGCAAAAAGAGTTGTTTCTTCCCGCAATAAAACCATTGTTAGGATGGAAACTGCATTGGCCATTTGGATCCAAGATTGCAGAAAAAAAAGCATCACATTGGATGGTAACATCATCAGGACTCAGGCAAAGAAGCTGTACGACACTTTTGCCAATCAAGGAGGCTCTGAAGAAGGCTCTGCCGCAGCCGAACAGTCAGACAACGACAATCCTGATCAGCCTTCTACTTCTAGTAGAGGTACATCTTCATCAGGAGACCTTTCTGCCAGCAAGGGGTGGTTTGACCGCTTCCAGAAACGCTATCAGTTGAAGAGTGTTTCATTGCAAGGTGAAGCTGCATCTGCCGACAAAGAAGCTGCTGAAAGGTACACCAATGAGACCTTCAAGAGTTTCATCGAGGAGGGTGGGTACAAACCAGAGCAAGTCTTTAATATGGATGAGACCGGCTTGTTCTGGAAGAGAATGCCCAAACGGACCTACATCATGAAGGAGGAAGCCCGAGCCCCTGGATTCAAGGCTTATAAGGACAGAGTGACCTTAGTTATGTGTGGAAATGCTGCTGGGTTTATGATCAAGCCAGCCCTGATCTACAAGGCCAAGAACCCCAGAGCATTGAAGCATAAAAACAAGAACCAGCTACCAGTCTATTGGATGCATAACCCTAAGGCTTGGATGACTAAACGCCTCACAACTGAGTGGTTCCATAATTGTTTCATCCCAGCCGTCAAGGTCTACCTTGCCGAACTTGGCCTTGATTTTAAAGTGCTTCTGCTGATAGATAATGCAGGAGGCCACGCCATGGATCTATCGTACGAAGGAGTGCAAGTTGAGTTCCTTCCACCCAACACCACGTCTTTAATTCAGCCTATGGACCAGGGTGTGATACGAGCATTCAAGGCGCTGTACACTCGCAACTCCTTGAATCATCTTGTTGAATCCATGAACAATGATGATAATTTCAATTTGAAGAACTACTGGCGTAATTACACCATTGCAACTTGTCTGGAGAACATACAAAAGGCCCTCAAAAGAAGCTTTGGCCAGAAATTATTCATGAATATGAAAGGTTCTCTCCTGACGAAGTTCATCATTCAGCTGTGGACAAATCAATTAGGCTGGCGAAGTTGCTAGGAGGTGAAGGTTTTCAGGATATGACCCAGGACAATGTCAATGACCTAATTGAAACCCATTCAGCTCCACTAACCAATGAGGATCTGACAGAACTCACCAAGTCAGCGAGTGAGGAGGAAATGGAGGAACATGAGGGGGAGGAAGAAGATGAAGGCTTGTCAATTGAGCACCTTGGCAGGGTCATGCGTACGGCCAATGACCTGAAACAGATGTTAGCTGATTGGGATCCTGACATGGTTCGTTCACTGCAGTTCAAAAACAGCATTGATGGAGCCATTCAGGTGTACAAGAACCTCCTCGCCCAAAAGAAGAAACACGCCCAGCAACTGCCTATAACTATGTTCTTCACAAAACAGAAGAAGGCCACATCCACCCCAAGTACCTCCACAGGCACCTCTGATGTAGAAGTGGAGGTCATGGAGCAGCAAGATGACCCACCTACACCAAAAGAAGCGCCTGCTGAACCTGCGCCTTCAAAAGGACAGTAGCTGCTCTTATTTGCTGCTTATCGTCATCTTCTTCTCTGCTGAGTACAGTACTGTACAAATACTGTATAGTAGTCTTTTATTTACTACTGTACATTATACAGTACTGTAAGCACAATAGTTTTGTGTTTTTACAATGCTCTTGCTCTCTCTCTATACAGTACTGTACAGTACTCTTTTTTACTACTGTACAGTACACAGTACAGTACTGTTAGCACAATACAGTAGTTGTGTTTTTACAATGCTCTTGCTCTATACTGTACAGTACAGTATTTTTTTACTACTGTACAGTATACAGTACTGTACTGTTAGCACAATAGTTTTGTGTTTTTACAATGCTCTTGCTCTCTCTCTATACTGTACAGTACAGTTGTACTGTACTTTTTTTTTACTACTGTACAGTATACAGTACTGTTAGCACAATAGTTTTGTGTTTTTACAATGCTCTTGCTCTCTCCCTATCGTTTATGTGTTTTTATTGCTTAAAAGTTTGTTTAAAGGCCTTTAAATGCTATTAAAAAGTTAACAAAACATGCCTAGGGTGTATTTAAATAGGGTCTATTTCGCGGATTTTCACTTTTCGCGGGTGGGTCCGGAACGTAACCCCCGCGATGGAGGGGGGATTACTGTTAACTGTGGGACCTTATATAGACAGGTGTGTGCCTTTCCAAATCATGTCCAATCAACTGAGTTTAGTTTACACCAGGGGAACTCCAAGTTGTAGAAACATCTCAAAGATAATCAATGGAATCAGGATGCACCTGAACTCAATTTTGAGTGTTATGGCAAAGGTTTTGGGAACTTATGTAGATGTGATCATTTTCCTATTTTAAATAAATATGCAAACATTTCAAACAAACTTCTTTCACTTTGTCATTATGGGGTATTGTTTGTAGAATGTTGAGAAAAATAAATGACTGTAATCCATTTTGGAATAAGGCTGTAACAAAGTGTGGAAAAAGTGAAGCGCTGTGAATACTTTCCAGAGAGTGTAATATATATATATATATATATATATATATATATATATATATATATATATATATATATATATATATATATATATATATATATATATATATACACACACACATATACATACATACATACATACATACACACACACACACACACTATACATACATACACACACACAGTATCTCACTAAAGTGAGTACACCCCTCATATTTTTGTAAATATTTTATTATATCTTTTCATGTGACAACACTGAAGAAATGACACTTTGCTACAATGTAAAGTAGTGAGTGTACAGCTTGTATAACGGCGCAAATTTGCTGTCCCCTCAAAATAACTCAACACATGGCCATTAATGTCTAAACCACTGGCAACAAAAGCGAGTACACCCCTAAGTGAAAATGTCCAAAGTGTCAATATTTTGTATGGCCACCATTATTTTCCAGCACTGCCTTAACCCTCTAGGGCATGGCGTTCACCAGAGCTTTACAGGTTGCCACTGGAGTCCTCTTCCACTTCATGACGACATGACGGAGCTGGTGGATGTTAGAGACCTTGCGCTCCTCCACTTTCCTTCTGAGGATGCCCCACAGATGCTCAATAGGGTTTAGGTGTGGAGACATGCTTGGCCAGTCCATCACCTTTACCCTCAGCTTCTTTAACAAGGCAGTGGTCATCTCGGAGGTGTGCTTGGGGTCATTATGTTGGAATACTGTCCTGCGGCCAAGTCTCCGAAGGGAGGTGGGGGATCATGCTCTGCTTCAGTATGTCACAGTATATGTTGGCATTCATGGTTCCCTCAATGAACTGTAGCTCCCCAGTGCCGGCAGCACTCATGCAGCCCCAGACCATGACACTCCCACCACCATGCTTGACTGTAGGCAAGAAACACTTCTTTGTACTCCTCACCTGGTTGCCGCCACACACGCTTGACACCATCTGGACCACAATAGGTTTATCTTGGTCTCATCAGACCACAGGACATGGTTCCAGTAATCCATGTCCTTAGTCTGCTTGTCTTCAGTAAACTGATTGCATGCTTTCTTGTGCATCATCTTAAGAAGCTTCCTTCTGGAACGACAGCCATGCAGACTAATTTGATGCAGTGTGCGGCGTATGGTCTGAGCATGGACAGGCTGACCCCCGCCCCCTTCAACCTCTGCAGCAATGCTGGCAGCACTGATATGTTTATTTCCCAAAGATAACCTCTGGATAGTACGCGGAGCACGTGCACTCAACTTCTCTGGTCGACCATGGCAAGGCCTGTTCTGAGTGGAACCTGTTCTGTTAAACCGCTGTTTGGTCTGTGTGTTGAGTTAAGCCCCGTACACACGTAGCGATTGTCGGCCGTAAATATTTGGCCGCCGAACGATCGGCCGATTGTCGGCTTGTTAGTATGATGCTTCCAACAACCGACAGCGACTTTTCGGCCAAACAGAAACGGGTGTGCAGGCTATAAAATTTTTGTTGGCCGTCACCAGAACGGCCGATTGTTCGCCAGTCAGTACAGAATTCGGCCGACAAACAGCAGATTAGCAAGACTGGGCATGCTCAGAAAAGAAAAAAAACACACGGAAAGTTAACCATCACATGACATCACTTCTGCAGTCGGCTGTTGTTGGCCGACAAAATTCGTGTGCAGTCTTTTGCACTTTTCAACCGACAGGACAGCACCGGACAAAAGACGGCCGACATTCGGTAAGTGTGTACGGGGCTTTATTTTGAGGGGACAGCAATACTGGCTGTACACTCACTACTTTACATGGTAGCAAAGTGTCATTTCTTCAGTGTTGTCACATGAAAAGATATGATAAAATATTTACAAAAATGAGAGGGGTGTACTCACTTTTGTGAGACACTGTGTAATTATATATATATATATATCTCCATCCAATTAGGGCCAAAAGATTATTAACCACTTCCCCTCTGAAGCAGAGTTCATTTTTCAAATGTAAAAAAAAAAAAAAAAAAAAAAAAAAAAGGATGGGGTAGTGTTAGGCCTCAAAACTATGTGCACCCGCATAATGTTGAATTACCGTACTTATTAAAGTGGAACTAAACCCTTTTATTCTTTAAAGCCAAGGAAGCTGTCATCACAATCTCCATCTGATCTGCAGTTGCCATGGTGCTGAATATGTGATCAGCTATGACACCAGCCATTTGATGGCTTGACTGTGAGCACAAGTATTTGTGGCAGTTGTCATTCACAACATGCTTTGAATAGAACTGTTTTGGGAAACTGTTAAAGAGGAACTAAAGTTCTGCTGTAAAAACAGAGCAGGCATGCTTTTATTGCAGAAGAGGCATGCACTGTCTCTTCTCCAATAAAATGCCCATACCTTCCTGCTTGCTGTCTCCTCTGGCGCTATAAACTGAGCTGCACATGTGCTGGCAATTGGGAGCATATTTAAGGGGGAAGTTATATGAGAGAGCGGGCTCTGTCTCTCCTGGATGGGACCTACATGTTATAGGTTGTATATTCTCAAGGTGAGCAATACTGGCTGGAGATCTTTCCAAATGCATACCTCTAATGGGCATTGGGGATTGTGTATTTCAGGTGCATCTCATAAAATTAGAATTTCATCACAAAGTTATTTCAGTAATTCAATTCAAAAAGTGAATCTCACATAGATGCATTAGATGCAAGTCCAAAGTCAGCGCAGCCCTGCACCAGGAAATTCTAGAGCACTTCATGCTTCCCTCTGCTGACCAGCTTTATGGAGATGCTGATTTCAATTTCCATCAGGACTTGGCACCTGCCCACACTGCCAAAAGTACCAATACCAGGTTTATCCATAGAGAATCTGTGGGGTATTATCAAGAGGAAGATGAGACACCAGACCCAACAATGCAGATGAGCTAAAAGCTACTATAAAAATAAATCTGGGCTTCCGGATACACCTTAGCAGTACAAAAGGAGCCCTGACCAAGTATTGAGTGCATACTATACATAAACATACTTTTCAGTAAGTCAACACTTCTCTATTAAATTTTTTTTTTGGTCTTATGTAATGTTCTAGTTTTCTGAGATCCTGAATTTTGGGTTTTCACTAGCTAGAAGGCATAATCAAAGTTAAAAGAAAGAAATGCTCTAAATATATCACGCTGTGTGTAATGCAACTATATAAAATATATGAGTTTCACTTTTTGAATTGAATTACTGACATAAATCAACTTTTGATATTCTAATTTTATGAGATGCACCTGTATACATGATCCAACTCCTCTGGGTAGGGGGCGTGTATGCACACCGCCGCCTGCTCACTCCTGCTGTGTTTACACAGCCGATTAGTGGGTAACGTGGACTCGATGTCCACTGGCCGATCAGCAGGCAGTGAGATAGAACAGCGATCTGCCTACGTACACAAGGCATATTTATTGCCTTGTGACAGGAGGGAAGGGATAGAATTTGTGTCCCTGCAAAGCAGGGAATACATCCCATCTCTTTCCCTAGTAAAAGCACCTCCCACAGTAAACAGACACTAGTTAAGCACACAGTTAACCCTTTGATCACCCTAGATGTTAACCCCTTCCCAGCCAGTGTCATTAGTACAGTGACCGTGCATATATTTTAGCAATGAACACTGTATTAGTGTCTCTGGTCCCCAAAAAGTGTCAAAATGTCCACCACAATATCATAGTCCTGCTAAAAATCGCTTATCGCCGCAATTACTAGTAAAAAAAAAAATATCATAGTTTGTAGACAACTTTTGCACAAACCAATCAATATACGCTTATTGGGATTTTTTCTTTACCAAAAATATGTAGCAGAATAAATATTTGCCTGAATTGATGAGGAAATTCGATTTTTTCAATTTTTTTATTGGATATGTTTTATAGCAGAAAGTAAAAAATAATGGGATTTTTGACTTACCGTAAATCCATTTCTCTGATGTTCATTGACGGGCACAGCTCCCGATCTTCATAACCGTTGGGTTATACTGCCCCCTGCACGAGTAGGACACTAGGCAGAAAAATAAACTGGCTACGCCTATGGGCAGTCCCAGGGGGTATACTCCCTCTCTCTGCTATAGGTTTAGTTACAAGCAGTGCCAGAAAAACTACAATTCCACAGAGGGGTGGGTGCTGGGTCCATCAAGGAGCATCAGAGAAATGGATTTTACGGTAAGTCAAAAATCCCATTTTCTCTTTCGTTCATTGACGGACACAGCTCCTGATCTTCATAACAATTGGGACGTCCCAAAGCAGCAGTGTTAAACATAAGGGGTGGAACATAAAAATTCACAAGGCTAAACAGTAGCCAACCAGGCAACTGGAGCTCAACCAAAACAACTAGAGCCCACCTGAAAAAAACAACACACCCTCAAAGAGGATCAGGTCCTCTAAACAGCAGCCTGCAAAACCTTGGGGCCAAAAGAAGCACCTGCAGATGCCAACACATCCACTTTATAAAACTTTGTGAAAGTGTGCACCGACAACCAGGTGGCCGTCTTGCAAACCTGCGTCACTGACGCCTGATGACGAAAGGCCCAGGAGGCACTAAGAGCCCGAGAAAAGTGCGCCTTGACAGGGAAGGAGAACCTGATGGAAAAGGCTTCAATAACAGTGTCTGATCCATCTGGAAATGGTCGCAGAGGAAGTGGACAACCCTTTCCGAGGCTATCCATGAGCACAAATAGTGAGTCTGACTTCCTAAAAAAGACTCTGCAGCTGCCAACTACACCTAATTGCCTGGACCACATCCAAGGCAAGCAAGGCAATTTCCTTCGGATGTTTAGGCCTGGGACACAGGGAAGGCAACACAATGTCTTCATTCAAATGAAAATCAGAGACAATGTAAGCAAGGGAATCTCCCAAAGATTCTCAAATTGAGACTTCTGTAAGACTGAAAGCACCAAAAATTGAGGTCCCAAGGTGGCAACGGAGACCGCACTGGAGGAACTAAATGTCAGACACCCTGAAGAAAAGGTACGCACCAGGGAGTGTGTGGCCAAGGGTCATTGGAAGAAGACCGCCAAAGCCGACACCTGGCCCTTGATGGTACTCAAGGCCAATTTTTGTTCAACCCACCCTGTTGAAGGAAGGTCAAGATCCAAGCCACCGAGAAGGAGCATGGATGAACTCCAAGAGATTCACACCACACAATGTACGTCTTCCACATAAGATGGTAGCTCTTCCTAGAAGTAGATTTCCTAGCTTTTAACAGTGTAGGAAACACTCAGATAAACCTCTATCCTTCAGCACCTGGCATTCAACAGCCAGGCCATCAAAGCTAGCGACTGTAAATCAGGATGGTGGATTGGTCCTTGAGACAGCAGGTCCTCCCTGAAAGGAAGCCTCCAAGGAACATAGGCAACCAACCGTACCACATCGGCGTACCAAGCCTGGCGAGGCCAGTCCAGGGCCACTAAGATGACCGGAATCCTTTCTGCCTTGATCCTGGGTAGAAGTCTTGGCAGAAGCTTGAGGAGGGAAGGCATAAATTAGACGATACTGACGCCACGGGGCCACCAGCGCGTTTGTGGTGTCTGCCAGAGGATTCCGTGACTGAGCCACAAACCTCTACACCCTTCTGTTGAGCCAAGACGCCAACAGATCCACTTTGGGGATGCCCCACCGGTGAGACAATGGATGAAACACCTCTGGATGAAGGGACCACTCCCCTTGGTCCAATGCCTGCCGAGCTTTCCACCCCAAGAATGTGTACGGTGGAGAGGGCTGGAACGAACCACCTTAGAATGACGGCTACCTCCAGAGTCGCCAGGACATTTCTTGTGCCCCCCTGGTGATTAACATAAGCCACTGCCGTGGGACTGTTCGACTGAATGCGCACTGAACAATCCCTGAAGAAGATCCATCCAATGGTCCAGACACAGTCTGATCACTCCAAGTTCCAATATATTGATCGGTAGTCTGGACTCTTCCAGTGTCCAGGATCCCCTGAGCAGGATGTTTGCCGAGGATGCCTCCCCAGCCGGACAGGCTGGCACCTGTGGTGATCACTGTCCAATACAAGGGGAGGAAGGATTTTCCCCAGACGAAGCACCGAAGAATAAAGCCACTAAATCAGGGACTGCTTCGTTCCCTGGCTCAGCCAGATCTGATTGTCCAGAGACTGCGGAGTCTTGTCCCACTTGCCCAGAATTTCCCTTTGCAGGGACCTCGTATGAAATTTCGCAAACTGAACCGCCTCAAAAGGTAGACTATCAGGCCCAGCACCCGCATGCAAGTCCGGAGGGATGACCATCTGCTTGACAGCAGGAGACCAATTGTAGCCAGCCTGCAATTTCTGGAGTTTGTTCAGAGGAAGGAGCACTCTGGCTAAGGCCGTGTCCAGAGTCAGACCCAGATAGTCCAGCTTTGTGGACAGAACCAGAGCAGACTTCTGAAAATTCAGAATCCAGCCGAACTCCCGCAGAGTTTGTATGGGGATTTCCAGGTTGTCCACCAGAGCAGTAGGAGACTCCGCTCACAGAAGGATGTCGTCCAAGTAGCCCAGCACCTTGATCCCCCCGCTCACGTAACAAAGCTAGCACCGGGGCTAACACTTTTGTGAAGACCCAAAGAGCAGAGGCGAGACTAAGGAGTAACTCCCCAAACGGATAATGCTCCTCCCCCACGGCAAAGTGGAGGAAGCGCTGGTGACCGGCACATATTGGGAACGTGAAGGGAAGCATCCTTGATGTCGATAGAGAAAAGAAAATCTCCCTGGCGCAGGGATGCCACCACCATGCGAATGGACTCCATTCTGAACTTCTGCACCCACACAAATCAGTTCAGCACCTTGAGGTCCAGGATTGGACACACCTTGCCTTCCTTCATGGGAACTGTAAACCGGTTTGAGTAAAAGCCCTGAAAACGTTCCGAAGTTGGAACCGAGAAAATCATCCCTTTGAAGCAACAGGTCTTGTACCTCCCCCAAAACAAACCTTGTAAGCGGTCTGGGGACAGGCACAAATTGGAAGGGAAAAACCTTGCCGGGGACAAGAGCAAAACTCGATCTTGTAGCCGGACCGAATGGCTTAGTGGACCCACTTGTCTTGTACCAGGGAAGTCCATGGGTCCAGGAACAAGCGAAGACGTCCCCCCCCCATCCCCGATACGGGTGAGGGTGCACCTTCATGCTGATGGAGCCTTGTCTGCGGTTCTGGAGAAGCCCACTCTTGGCTTGCCAGACCAGGTTCATTTGGATGCTCTAGAGGCGGCCCTGAAAGGCTATGGAGCCCTTACCAGTCGACCTCGAGGGACGAAAAAAAAAAAAAAAAAACGTATGAGCCGAGGAGGGGAGCCCACATCTACGACAAGTTTCCTTGCCCTTAAAAGCCAGCGGAAGAAAGGTACTCTTTCCCCCTGTGAAACCCTTAATGATGTCATCCAGGGTAGCTCCAAACAGGTGATCTCCTTGAAAAGAAAGATCAGTCAAGGCCTTTTTAGAAGTCTGGTCTGCAGACCAGCAATTGAGCCGAAAGACGCGCCGAAGGACCACTGCCGAAACAGAGAGCAGAGCCACTAGGGGAGCCGCATCCAAAGAGGCATCACAGATAAACTGCCGCCCCTGGACCAGCTGGTCCGCAAGCTCAGCAAAGGCAGGGGGAGCCTTTCTCCCTTCAGGTCACATCGTAAAAGCTTAGCCCACTCTGTCAGTCAGCGACACCAGGGCAATGTTGAATACTGTCCTTAGTGCCAAACCAGCCAGAGTGTACATATTGCGGGCCACAGCCTCAGCCTTCCTTTCAGCTGGATCCTTAAAGGCCTGGACTCTTCAACCAGAATCATGGCTGCCTTGTTCAATCTGGAAACCCAAGAAACCACCACCGGTGGAACAGTCCACTTCTTAATAAAAAGACAAGAACTCACTGCTCAAGGTGGTGTAATTGCCTGATGACTCACACCGGTGCATGCCCCGGCTCACCTCCGCGAGGTAATGATTAAGCACACAGTCAGTGTGTGAAACGCATCTACCTTGTCACGTTTGTCATATTTGGATGTCCAGTCAATTAATCTGGATTTTGACTGCCAATTCCTTTTCCTTTATCACTTCTTAATAAGGGACTCCTCATAGGAGTAACGCCTAGAAAATCGCTTAGGGACCCCAAGGGGATGATTTGGTCATCCCCACTCTTTAGCGACAATTCTGTCAAAATAAGGGGGGGGGGCGCGCGTAGTTGCAGACCCAGCAGGGTGACCCACGTCTGCCGAATCAGGTTCAGGATCTAAGGAGGCGGGGGGGGGGGGGCACTTTTTTCTAGCCAGTCGCTTGAAAGCCACCTCCACCCGGGACACAAAGGACTCCAGGATCGCCGTCAGTGCATCGATGGATAGTTGGGACCCGGAGTGTCCCGTAGCCTCAGAGAGGGGGGGATCAGGTGGGGAGATGTGCTCTAAAGACTTCATGAGTCACGAAAGGGGACCCCACATAAAGTGTAAAACACTGCAAAGGAAAAACCCCCACCGCGCTGGTAGCAGCACCCGATTGCCAGGCACAAGCACCAAGCGATCCTCAGCAGAGAGGGAGAGAGCCCCACCAGACTCACCACCCAGCAGAAACAGACACCTGCAAAAAACAGGATAATCTGCACTCCATGCGCGACAATCCTTAAGTAAAAAGATCCAGGAGCCAGCTCCAGGGGATGAGGAGGGGCTCCCACCGCTGAAATCACCACCCACAGGGCTCCACTGTCATGTCTGCCACTATGTTCAATGGCAAACCACCGCAAAATGGCCACCGGACTACACAAACATGGCCGTCATGAATAGAAACACAGGCTACAGCAAAATGGTGGCCCTGTGCAGCACCACGAGGCCTCCAGGCCAGGGACCCAGGAGGGATCCCTGGGCCTCAAGGACAGACCCAGGCAGGAGCCCCCACCAGGTACAACCCGCCCCCCCCCCCTGCACAGCCAATTGTTCGATCGCTGATCCAAACCCCCCCATTGCCAGCATAGCGCCATGCCCCCTTCCTTAGGAGGTGGACCAGACCACCCACACAGCCCCAGCATATGTGTAGAGGGGGGGTAGGATGAGGGACAGATGAAAGGGAGTGCCTGATGGGACCATCCCAAGAAGGGGCCCACATCCACCCCAAAAAATTCTCCAGGGGGAGGGGGGGCAGCTACTCACCATACCAGGAAACAGATGGGCACCGCTCCCAACAAAACCTTTCGCCATCTAAATAGGGGGGCTGTTGGCTAGGAGGAACGCCGCGACTTGGGCTGGAACCCGGTTGTACGCGATCTCAGGAGTCGTTTAACTCGCAGGCCAGCCCCTGTCCAGTGGGTCTAGGTGGCAGCCAACCTAGTGTGGAGTTGAGGTCTGTGCACGCTCGCTGGCCAGACTGAGGTGACCACTGGATCTAGATTATCCAGCCCGTCGCCCAGCCTGGCAGTTGATTGTAGATCTCACAGGAAAAAAAAAAAAATTCTATCTAAAAAGAAAAAAATTGCCAGGACCAGAGATCCCAGCAAGGAACTAGGTCCTTACTCGTGACTAGGCAGAAAAAAACTGAGTACCTCAGATTCTTTTTATGCCTGGTGTCCTACTCCTGTAGGGGGCAGTATAACAAAATGGTTATGAAGATCAGGAGCAGAGTCCGTCAATGAACGAAAGAGAATTTTCTTTTTTTTTTTTTTTCAAAATAAATTGTTTTTTTTTTTTTTTGTTTATAGCACACAAAAAATAAATAAAAACCCAGTGGTGATCAAATACCAAATACCACCAAAAGAAAGCTCTTTTTGTGGGAAAAAGGGACATATATTTTATTTGGGTATTGCGTCGCATTACCACGCAATTGTGAGTTAAAGTAACGCAGTGCTGTATCGCAAAACATGGCTTGTCATGAAGGGGGGTAAATCTTTCAGAGGTCAAGTGGTTAAAGACACAGCATTGACTTTATAACAATCTTCCCTTTTTGGCACCACATAAGAGAACCCTGTATACAGAAAAAGGTACTGCTGGAGGTGTTAAGGTCCTAACTGACTGTCATATTCTTTCCACTTACACCAGGAGGTCCCATCTCTTGTATCCATTTGCACAGCTTGCTTAGCTTGTTTCACACTGTCCATGATGTTTCTGGAATTCTCATCAGCATCTTGCGATCGTTGTTGTCTCATCACCATTGACAGGTTACGCAAGGAGACCTTGTTCTTACACTGTCAAGTAGAAATTAAATAAACAATTACACGCACTAGTTTTAGGTTATTTTCCTAAGCGGTTTTCGATTTTTTAAAACTAAAAATGACACATTATTTCATTTGCACGTGCAAAAGAACGATTAAAACAAATGTCCAAAAGTCTGCTTTGGTTTACAAAAGAGTTTAACTTTGCACTTAAAATACATTTAAAAAATAAAATAAAAAAATAAGAAAGACAGGCATGGTAAATGGATTCTTACATGGTTGAGAGCCCCCAAAAAACAAGTCTTAGCAGATGATACATCCATTTTTTTCCAGTACACCTCTCCTAGCTGATTCCAAGCTTCAACCAACCCAGGATCCAGCTTAACAGCTTTAGACAGGAGCTCCTCAGCTTCTGGACAATAGTTGGGTGTAACATTCAGAGCTTTTCCCTTCAGCATCAAGAAGAAGGCCTTGTTTTTCCAAACATCTGCATTATAGGAACAGACACAAAGAAAAAATAGTTATCAACAATGTGCGCTATTTGATGTGCACTGGATGAAATCTCAATGATCTAGGTTTCTAATGCCAACCTGATAAATAACGACTGCATTACACGTTCCTGGTCGCTTATTAACCAACTATCTTTTTTGCTGCATATTTGAACAATGTCTATGTGCCCTTCTAGAGTTTTGTGCAATACATGCTCTTTTTTTTGTATTGTAAAAGCACAATAAACACCCGATTATAAAAAATAAAGATTACCATCAATCTCCTCCATCAGAAAAATGGTTTGATCCATTTCCTGCTTGACATCATACTGTTTACGAATAGCATCTTCCACACTGTGGCTGTCAAAATAGTGGTCTCGAAAATGATAAAGCTTGTCTACAAGTTCCTGAAATAGGAAATACGTGTTATACTCAGTGGCAGCATTAAGAATGACAATAATGTAGAATTACATTGTATGCAGTGAGTAGGATAGCTAACGTTAATAGAATATTGTGTGGCACACAAGATTTTAAAATAAGCTCAAAGTGAACACTCAACTTTTACCTGAGAAAAAGAAAACCTCATTCCAAGGACAAATTCTTTGTATTAAAGTGTATGTAAAGGTCAAACCTTTTTTATTTTTGGATGGAGTAGGGAATGGAGGTGTGCAAAAAAGGACTTTAACTGCTCTGTAATTTCCCTGGTCAGCAGCTCAAAACATAAAAGCCACAGTCGGTCATCCAATTGGAATTTTTAAAAAGGAAAAGGAAGTCAGCAATGGTGTTTTCATGTTTCAGTTATGAATGGTTTACTTTAAGTGGCATTTTCTTAAAGAGGAGCTTCAGGCTACAAATATTGTAGTTGCTGACTTTTATTTTAAGGGTACTTACCAGTGCAAGGATCAAGAGTTGTTCTCACCGGAGAGGATTCTTCAATCGGCTTCAGGTCCAGGGGGAGGCCTTCTCTTTCTCCTAGGATGTGGCACATGTGCTTGTGCAATGTACATTCCTAATCTGTACTATACTGTAGGCACCAGGTGCTTTATACAATATATCAGAGTGTCTATTGTGCCCAGCCAAGCATAATCAAAAATTGCTTGCAAGCATGTGATCATCTAGCAGTAGTTAGCCAAATTCAACTGGACTTGTTAAAGTTTTGGAGGTTTCACAGCTTATCCAAGCCACTTCTTCCATTTCACTGAGTGTCAGGAAAACACCCCAGCATTTACAGTGCCTTGCGAAAGTATTCGGCCCCCCTTGAACTTTGCGACCTTTTGCCACATTTCAGGCTTCAAAGATATAAAACTGTAATTTGTTGTGAAGAATCAACAAGTGGGACACAATCATGAAGTAGAACGAAATTTATTGGATATTTCAAATTTTTTTAACAAAGAAAAACCTGAAAAATTGGGCGTGCAAAATTATTCAGCCCCCTTAAGTTAATACTTTGTAGCGCCACCTTTTGCTGCGATTACAGCTGTATGTCACTTGGGGTATGTCTTTATCAGTTTTGCACATCGAGAGACTGAAATTTTTGCCCATTCCTCCTTGCAAAACAGCTCAAGCTCAGTGAGGTTGGATGGAGAGCGTTTGTGAACAGCAGTTTTCAGTTCTTTCCACAGATTCTCGAATGGATTCAGGTCTGGACTTTGACTTGGCCATTCTAACATCTGGATAGGTTTGTTTGTGAACCATTCCATTGTAGATTTTGCTTTATGTTTTGGATCATAGTCATGTTGGAAGACAAATCTCCGTCCCAGTCTCAGGTCTTTTGCAGACTCCATCAGGTTTTCTTCCAGAATGGTCCTGTATTTGGCTCCATCCATCTTCCCATCAATTTTAACCATCTTAACTGTCCCTGCTGAAGAAAAGCAGGCCCAAACCATGATGCTGCCACCACCATGTTTGACAGTGGGGATGGTGTGTTCAGGGTGATGAGCTGTGTTGCTTTTACGCCAAACATAACGTTTTGCATTGTTGCCAAAAAGTTCAATTTTGGTTTCATCTGACCAGAGCACCTTCTTCCACATGTTTGTTGTGTCTCCCAATTGGCTTGTGGCAAACTTTAAATGACACTTTTAATGGATATCTTTAAGAAATGGCTTTCTTCTTGCCACTCTTCCATAAAGGCCAGATTTGTGCAGCATACGACTGATTGTTGTCCTATGGACAGACTCTCCCACCTCAGCTGTAGATCTCTGCAGTTCATTCAGAGTGATCATGGGCCTCTTGGCTGCATCTCTGATCAGTCTTCTCCTTGTATGAGCTGAATGTTTAGAGGGACGGCCAGGTCTTCGTAGATTTGCAGTGGTCTGATACTCCTTCCATTTCAATATTATCGCTTGCACAGTGCTCCTTGGGATGTTTAAAGCTTGGGAAATCTTTTTGTATCCAAATCTGGCTTTAAACTTCTCCACAACAGTATCTCGGACCTGCCTGGTGTGTTCCTTGTTCTTCATGATGCTCTGACCTCTGAGACTATCACAGTACAGGTGCATTTATACGGAGACTTGATTACACACAGGTGGATTCTATTTATCATTAGTCATTTAGGTCAACCTTGGATCATTCAGAGATCCTCACTGAACTTCTGGAGAGAGTTTGCTGCACTGAATGTAAAAGGGGCTGAATAATTTTGCACGCCCAATTTTTCAGTTTTTTTTATTTGTTACCAAAGTTTGAAATATCCAATAAATTTCGTTCCACTTGTTGATTCTTCACAAAAAAATAACAGTTTTATATCTTTACATTTGAAGCCTGAAATGTGGCAAAAGGTCACAAAGTTCAAGGAGGGCCGAATACTTTCGCAAGGCACTGTATATACACAAAAGGTAGCAAAGACCTTTCACCATGGAAAGGCAGATTTTATTACCCCAGAATAAGATGGGAAGTGTGAAAATTCTTGAACCCCCCCCTAGCTACATAATCCCATCCTTGGTGTCAGGAAGGCTTCATGGGTGTTAATCCTTCCATTTACATGGTTAAAGGCACCCATTGTTGTCAAAATTCCAAGGTAGAGATGGTTAAATGGCATTCTATGTGGAAGACAACTGGTGTCACAGGTCCTTACCCCCATTCAATTATGGTTTCTCCAGTTTGACATAATTGACCTCTTGCAAACCAATTGTACACTGA
Organism: Pelophylax lessonae; assembly: GCF_965119305.1. Lineage (NCBI taxonomy): Eukaryota > Metazoa > Chordata > Amphibia > Anura > Ranidae > Pelophylax > Pelophylax lessonae. The sequence goes on along the minus strand of NC_138768.1, from coordinate 321,184,086 downwards.
CCAAAATGTGCACCTCTCTGTCCTCAAAAGAATGTCCTTTTTTCTTAAGGCATAAGAAGAGTGAAATCTGCTCTCCCATGTTGGGCCATTTGTTTGTGAGGAGGTTGCCTTGTCTTCCCAATGACTCGTTGCATTTCTCACTACACTGGACTGCATATACTAACATATTATGGGTCCTTTGGATGTACAAGCTTCTGACACTAATTAGAACTGAAGAAGTGGCATGGATAAGCTGAAAAACATCTTTACCATTACAGACCAAATTGAGCTGATTGTGACAGGTATACCAAGACCAGGATAAATGAGAATGTTTGTAGACATACAAAGCATAGGGTCACTTTTCAACAGTTCACTATGGAACATTCACCACTGTGACCTCATGCTTTTGAACAAACTTTGTTTAAAGAACAGGGTTTCCCTTTAAAAGGCTCAAATATACTTAGTCTTTTAATACAAAACATCTATAAAACTGATATTGAAAGGTCCTAATTTAAAAACAGATTCATAAACAGACCACTTGGCAGAGATACATCGCATTATACTGTACCTACAGTTTTCACCTGGCAACATATATTTAAAGGCCAGGACCACTGGGTGCCAGCAAATGCGGGTGTATTTTTAATTTATTTATTTAAAAAGGTGGACTAAGCCTTAACTTAGTCTAGCAGGTACTTGAATACTGTAAAAGCCTCAGCTCTTATGTCCTCCTCCCATTCCCCCTCCAGGACTTCTCCAGAGCATCTACCATCCTTTGGAACTCCCTAACCCAATATTTCTTGCCTTTTACTCGTTTGCCTTTCAGAGATCCCTGAAAACCCATCTCTTCAGTTAAACCTATCCCACGCTCCATCTAACAACTAAACTTTTACTTTCTCCACATGCCCCACAGTTACCTGTAGTATCACCTAAAGCAGTGGTCTTCAACTCCGGTCCTCAGGGCCCACTAACAGGCCAGATTTTAAGTATTACCTTGGGGAGATGCAGACTAGAGTACTGCAATCACTGAGCAGCAAATTATATCACCTGGGATGTATTTCAGTTATCTTGCAAACCTGGCCTGTTAGTCCAGTGGTTCTCAATTCCGGTCCTCGGGACCCACTAACAGGCCAGATTTTAAGTATTACCTTGGGGAGATGCAGACTAGAATACTGCAATCACTGAGCAGCAAATGGGATCACCTGTGATGTAATTTAGTTATCTTGCAAACCTGGCCTGTTGGTGGGTCCCGAGGACCGGAGTTGAGAACCACTGTGTTAGTGGGCCCTGAGGACCAGGGTTGGGGACCAGGGACCTAAAGCACAAAAATTCATTTAAAAAGTGAAGTTGTGCTGGTTCGCTCCCTCCCCACCAGCCTGCAACTAAATTACAAGTGCAAGAGCACGTGCATGCACAGTTGGGAGCCACTTGTGGTTCCTCAGATAACAACAGCTGGCTTCTGTATCCAAGATGGCGGTGCCAGGGATCTGCAGCAGTAAGAACCAGTTTGAGAAAACAATGCTGGGCCCCAGGTAATGGTAGGTACCTGTTTTTAAATGTCAGCAACTATTGTAATGTGTAGCTGCCAGTGTTAATTACATCAACGAAAATATTTTCGTCAACTAAATGAAACGCTATTTTAGTCAATTAAAACAATTATGATGACTAAAATACGACTTAAACTAAAACAGCATTTTATTCAAAAGACTAGGACTAAAACCAAATATGACAAAAGTTACTCCTCCACTACCACATAAGAATAAGTAGTAGTGGTGCACTGAAATGAAAATTCTGGACTGAAACTGAAAATTTAGGATGCACTTGCCCAAAAACCGAAATGGACGGTTTTTAAAAAATATATATTTTTTTATATACAATTGTTTTGTATTCAACTTTTTCATAAACATCATGAATTTAAAAATTACAAACCAGTAATGTAAAATAATATAGGAAATAGTCACCAACTAATCTAGGTAGGGAAGGGGAGATATAAACATCCCAGATGGTAAGATAATATCAGACTTCAAGGGCCAGCACTTTATTTTAAGAATCCTCAAATATAATCTTCAGGATAAACAAAGAAAAAAAGGGAGGGGAGAGGATTTTCATATAATGAAGATCCAATGCTTTATAATTAAAAGATCACTAGAGAACAGTGTGCTAACCTTGTGGGGATCTATCCTCACCAAATGATGCATTCACAATAGCCCAGACAGTCTGAGCAAGCCCAAATTGTTCCAGATATTGAGAAGGAGCAAGCAGAGATGCCCACTAAGTCCATCCTAGGTGCTGCAACCCCCCTCCCCCCCCCCCCATTAATATTTCTTAATATTTAACCCCTTGGCACCAGCTATGCGCAAGTATGTGGCCTCTCTGTGGGTGGGCCTTGGCACCCAGCGTCCGCATTTCTGCGTGAATTAGTGTAACTACAGATGCGACAAGAGGCACAGTTACCGGTGACTAATGGAAAGTTAGTGATCGGGAGCTTTCTGATCATGTGACCGCTGTGAATGTCAATCATGGTGGTCACATGGTCATAAACCCCACCCCCGGCATCTTATACCTCTTAGAGCAGTGGTCCTCAACTCCGGTCCTCAGGGCCCACTAACAGGCCAGATTTTAGGTATTACCTTGGGGAGATGCCGACTAGAGTACTGCAATCACTGAGCAACAAATGATATCACCTGGGATGTATTTCAGTTATCTTGCAAACCTGGCCTGTTAGTGGGCCCTGAGGACCAGGGTTGAAGACCAGGGTCTTAGAGGACCAGGCGGCGATTGGGCCAAGAGGTTAATGTTTGTAATCTATTCAGGTAATATTTGCAATGGCATTACAGCCAACAGAGTTTATTTTGATATTTTAAAGTTGTACTTCTGTTTGTATAGTTAAATAGTAATAGGTTTGTTTATTTATGAAACTTGGTTTTATGTATAAAGACATTACAACAGCTAAATCTATGTTTGTAGTGCATGTTCAAACCTTAAGGCTCCATGTACACAGGACGTTGTTAAAAGTCCCTTTGAATGCTGGAATTTTTAGGACGTTTGAAACGTCCGTTCGGCCGCGTTTGTACCCGCGTTTAGCGGGCGTTTAGCGGCGTTTGCGTTTAGAACCGTTCCTAGAGGTCAAAAAAATGATTCCCCTTTAAAATGGAAAAACGCGAACGCTAAACGCGGGTCATCGCGTTTAGACGCGTTCGGACGCGTTTGAAACGCCGGGAAACACACGTTCGAACGCAAATAATTGCATTCTAAAAACAGTCCCTGAACGCAACTGCCTGCAAATGACTGTAAACGACCTGGTGTACATGGACAGATAAGATAAAATGTAGATGGGTTCAGGGGCTTCTGAAAAAAAACGCCCAACTGCTCCTAAACGGCCATTTCCAGCGTCCCGTGTACATGGAGCCTTAGGCTGCATTCACACTTGAGCGTAGCGTTTTCGTGTGATTTTTACCGCGATTTCAGGCGTTTTTGGAGGCAGGCATTGACATCTATCAAAAATGCTGGTAATCAGCCCAAAAAGAAGCTCATGTACTTTTTTCAGCTACAGGAGTTTTGCAAAACGCTCAGATGTGAACAGGGGCCATTTAAATGAATGGGGTTTTACTTGTTGGGCGTTTTGGAACGTTTTTTTTTTTTTTTGCATTGTTGGCGCTGAAAAACACTCAAAAACGCCCAGGTGTGAATGGAGCCTAAAGTGATTGTAACTTCAGAAGGTTTTTTTATTTTAATGCATTCTATGCATTAAGATAAAAAAAAAAAACCTGTGTGCAGCAGCTCCCCTAATACTAACCTGAGATCCATCTAGATTCAGCGATGTTGCACAAGACTCTGCTTTTCAGGACTCTACTCCTCATTGGCTGAGACCTCTGCTGTCAAACTTAGTGAGCCAATTAAGAGAGAAAGGGGGTGGGGCCGGGACAGGCCGTGGCTCCATGTCTGAATGGACATAGGGAGCTGTGACTCGGCTCGGGTGCCCCTATAGTAAGCTGCTTTCTGTGGGGGCACTCAACAGGAAGGAAGGGCCAGAAGAGAAGCACAGAAGAGGGAGCCGAGAAGAGGAGGTTCCAGGCTGCTCTGTGAAAAAACACTGCACAGAGCAAGGAAATATAATGTGTCTTATTTTTAACCAAAAAAAAAAAAAAAAAAAACGAGACTTTAGTATCACTTTAATGCCAGAAATATCAACATGTTATTCGGTTTTTACTCCAGGAGTATATCATGAGCTTGTCAATTCTAGAGAAATGCTTAAATAATGCATTACAATTTACCTAAACTCATTTGATTTTAGTTGACTAAAATGTACTGAAAGTTTTTGTTGACTAAAATACAATTAAAAATTAAACAATTCAGATGACTAAAATGGCATTTTAGTCAAAAGACTATGACTAAAACCAAATCGAAATTTGATGTCCAAAGGAACACTGGAAGCCGCTGACTTTTAAAAAAAAGAAAAAATACAAACTGAAGTTTCTCTTTAACCGCTGTGTGTCAAATCCTGGTGTTTCTGTGCACATTTAGGTGACAAAGGGGCAGCGCCATGTCCCACTGCTTGCAGCCTAAAGCCCCATACACACGAGTAGAAATTCGGCCGGGAAATTTCGTCCCGACGACCGATCTGCCAATTTTCGGCTTGTTAGTATGGTGCTTCCGACAACCGACTCCTCGGCTGAAAAAATCCTGGTGTGCAGGCTATATAATTTTTGTCGTCTGTCAACACACGTCCGATTTTCACATCATTAGTACAGATTTCGACGGGGAAAAATCTTAAGAGCAAGTCTGGGCATGCTCAGAGAAGAAAGAACACATACAAAGCAATCCAACACATGAAATCACTTCTAAAATAGAATTCTGTCGTGCGGGAAAATTTGTGTGCAGTCTAGAGCACATTCCAACCAACAGACACCACTCTGGACAAAAAAAGACAGGCGACCGATCGGCGGAAATTCGTTGCGCGTGTACGGGGCTTTAGTCTATGACAGGCTGAAATACACTGCAACTGGATGCTGTTGCAAATGGTACTTGTATTTAGGGCCCTATGCGTTCTGCATTCTGGACATAATGCATGTTTAGATTGCAAGTTCTCATGGACAGGGCCCTCCTAATCCTCCCGTTTTGGATTGGACTCCACTATCTCCCTTTCATTCGTAAAGTGCTTCACAAACCGTTCTCTATAAAAATCCTGTATAATAATTAGTATTAATACAGTATACACTGATCAGCACAAAACATTATGACCACCCAACAAGGCACAGACTCCACTAGACCTCTGAAGGTATGCCGTGGTATCTGGCACCAAGCCATCAGTAGCAAAGCCCTTAGGTCCTGTAATTTGTGAGGCGGGGCCTCCATGGATTGTACTTGTTTTTCCAGCACGTACCACAGATGCTTGATGGATTAAGATCTGGAGAATTTGGAAGCCAAGTCAACACATCAGACTCGTTGTGTTCCTCAAACCATTTCTGAATTTGTCATCCCTGGAGCCCTTCTTCCTTGCTCCATCGTCCAGTTCTGGTGCCCATGTGCTCATTGTAGGCACCAGCCCCATACACAACAAACTGCGATGCGTTGTGTGTTCAGACACCTATTAGAACCAGCATTAAAACTGAACTATACTGTACGCACCATAAACTGAAAATGCTATTTAATTCATTTTTAATATTCAAAGCAAACTCACCCATCCATCTGTCTCCATGGTTTATTTTGCTAAGAATACATTTTGAAACACACCCCTCTTCTGGCCATTGCCATTTTGAGTAAGGGCAGATGGATTCATGTAGCAGTTACCTCCTGGAATCCATCTATCCTTACCTCAGGCATGCAGGCAGGAGGATGTGCTTGGCTGAAAAGACCCCTTTCCGAGGACTCAGGTCTTCAGGAAGCATTAAATGACATCATTTGCCTAGGCCTGGAAACCAGGAAGTAAATAAAGAAACAAACTAAAAAAAGTTTAACCGTTGACTAAAGAGTGAAGTTCGGCTTCAATTTTAACCTCTTTACTCCCGAGTAAACCATATGTGCTGCGGCAAAAAGCTGGGCTTGAATGCCCACATGCTGCACACACGAGTCGATGGGTGAGCAATGTTTATATGCTAGGAGTGCACTCCCAGCACAGAGACCCAGCTGCCAAAAAGCTCTCAGGCCTGAGAAAACATTGTTAGCTGGCAGGACTGGTTTACGATCATGTGACAACCAATCACAGTGGTCACATGATTGCTGATCCTTCCTGCCCAAATCCACCCTCCCAGCGTTAAGAACTTTTAAAGGGGAAACCAGGTCAGGCGGCAGGGTGTTAACTAAGGATGCAACGAAATGATAATTATGGGCCAAAACCGAAAATGCAGGATGCCCTTGGCCGAAAACCGAAACCGAAAATGACTTTTTTCCCCCCCAAATAATTTTTAAATAGATAGAACAGGGGCATACACCTAAAACAGGAAGGCGTACACTTGTAGCTGCCACCCTGTCGCAGTATAGTGGTTAAATTACCAATGGTATTTGTATTATGCAGCATGAGGGGTTAATGTATTGCAACTGCTGGTCACTGATGCATTAGTGACCGACCAGTGGCAGTCAATTAACCCCTTTGTGCTGCATTAGTGCAACCAGTGTCAGTGTTAATTAACACTGGTTGCACTAATGCAGCACAAAGGGGTTAATTAACTGCCACTGGTCAGTCACTAATGCATCAGTGACCAGCAGTGGCAATACATTAACCCCTCATGCTGCATAATACAAATACCATTGGTAAGCTCGCCTCAGCGTCCCTCCCCCCACCTCAGCATCCCTCACAATCCAAATGCAATCTCCTTACTCTCAGCTCCAGTCCTCCGGTGTCCTTCCTTTCAAAAGACCCGCCTCTGGCCGGCGGCCCGCCTCCCGGTGATGTCACTACTACTACGATCTGTGCATGAATGAACTAACACACCGGGCGGGCGGGGGGAGCGGCCGCTAATAGCTATAACTATGGGAGCCTTCACTTCCCTGTCAGCGGAGATACATGCCTGACAGGGAAGTGAAGCGCTCACATAGTTACAGCTATTAGCGGCCGCTCGCCCGCCCGGTGTGTTAATTCATTCATGCACAGATCGTAGTAGTAGTGACATCACCGGGAGATGGCGGGTTTTTTGAAACCTGCGCTGCGCCCATCCTAAGTATCGGCATATTTAACCCATTTTCGGACAAAATGGAATAAGCCCATTTTCGGCCAAAATTTTGGTGCATCACTAGTGTTAACAGCAATTTCAGCTACAGTAGCTCCTATTAGATCAGACTGCATGGGCAAGCCTTTAGTTCCCATGTGCATTAACCACTTGACCTCTGGAAGATTTACCCTCCTTCATGACCAAGTCATTTTTTGCAGCAATGTGCTAACTTAAAGCAGAGTTCCAGCCTTTTCTGTGTTTATTAAAAGTCAGCAGCTACACTTTTTGTAGCTGCTGACTTTTAATAAACACATACTCACCTGTCCCCCAGTCCAGCGATGCGGCCGCCCGAAGCCTTTATACTCTCCCTCTGGTCTCAGGGGCATCACTGGTGTGGGCACCCGGCTGTGACAGTTTGCGGCTTCACAGCCGGGGACGCACTGCGCATGCGAGAGTTGCGCTGCGCGTCTTGATTTGCCGGCAATCTTCTGGGACCTCTGACATGTCCCAGAAGATTGCAGGGAGGGGGGAGAGGAGACTTCCGCTCAGGGCGCCGCGGCGCTCCAAGCGGAAGTGGGAGCGGGTACCCGCTCCCCCCCAAAAAAAATTACATGCCAAATGTGGAATGTCAGGGGGTCAGGACTACCTAAAGCGGAAGTTCCAATTTTGGGTGGAACTCCGCTTTAACTGACAATTGCACAGTCATGTGATGCTGTACTCATAAAATTTTGTCCTTTTTTTCCCACAAATGGAGCTTTTTTTTTGGTGACATTTGATCACCTCCGTGTTTTTTCTGCTACATATTTTTGGTATAAAAAAAAAAAAAAAAAATCAATAGGCGTATATTGATTGGTTTGCGCAAAAATTTATAGTGTCTACAAACTATGGAATATATACTGAAATATTTATTTTTTTACTAGAAATGGTGGCGATTAGAGACTTCTAGTCGAACCGCAAGAATGTGGCGGACGTTCGGACACTGACACTTTATGAAAACCAGCGACACTAATACAGTGATCAGTGCTAAAAATATTGTATTAATGACACTGGCTGGGAAGGGGTTACCATCAGGGGCAATCAAAGGGTTAAATGTGTGCCTAACCAGTGTTTTGGTGTACTGTAAAAGGTGCTTTTACTAGGGGAAGTAATTTATTTTATTCCCTGGTTTGTGGGGAAAGAAAATATATTACTTCCCTGCAGACAGGACAGAGCTCTGCCTTGTTTACATATGCAGAGCCTTTACCTGTGTAAGGTCATGGCGAACGCCGGGTGTCAGTGGTAATCTAATGGACGGCACCTGGTGATCGAAAAACCGCTGTGTTTAATCAAAGAATGGCCAGGTCGCGCGCACCCCCCCTACCCGGAAGTGTCAGACTAGGTCCTTGGCTGCCCATGACTCTTGTTGCTGGTTCACCTTCCTTGAACCACTTTTGGTAGGTCTTGACCACTGCAGACCGAGAACACCCGATAAGTGCTGCAGTTTTAACCACTTAAGCCCTGGAAGATTTTACCCCCTTCCTGACCAGGCCCTATTTTACGATTCGGCACTGTGTTACTTTAATGGACAATTGCGTGGTCGTGCGACGCTGTACCCAAACAAATTTGATGTCCTTTTTTCCCCCACAAACAGAGCTTTCTTTTGGTGGTATTTGATCACCTGTGCGATTTTTTGATCATGCGCTATAAACAAAAAAAGAGCAAGAATTTTGCAAAAATAATATTTTTCACATTTTTTTATATATGAAATTCCCCAAAAAAAATGTAAAAATCAAATTTTTTAACATTTTAGGCCAATTTGTTTTCTGCTACATATGTTTGGTAAAAAAAAAAAAAAAAAAAAAGGGGCAATAAGTTATTGCGTTTACTAACTAAGGGAAAGATTTTTGTCATTTTTATTGTTTTTTTTTTTTTTAACGAGTAATGGCGGCGATCTGCGATTTTTTTGCAGGACTGCGACAGATCAGACCCTTGACTGACATTTTTTACACTTTTGGGGGGTACCAGTGACATTACTACAGTAATCAGTGCTATACATATGCACTGTTACTGTAATAATGACACTGGCAGGGAAGGGGTTACTTTCTTTTGGAGAAGGAGGGGTTAAATGTGTCCCTAGGGGCGTGCTTCTAACTGTTATGGGATGTGGCTGTTTGTGTAATTACAGAGATATACAATCCTACATAGCAGGATCGTATGATCTCTGCACTTACACAAGGGAGAATGACAGGCGGCTTTGTTTACATTAGCCGCCTGCCTTTCTCCCTCTGTACCGAACGATCGCGAGTCCACCAGTCACACGCGCGTGGGATCACAGTGAACGAGCGGGGGCGGGAGAGCGCCTCCGGCGGCGCGCACTCACCCCCTATTAGCTCGCAGGCGAGTGACGTACCCATACGTCACTTTGCCTGCACGAGGCTGACTGCCGCAGTATATGTACTTGCGGCGGTCGGCAAGTGGTTAAAGCTGCTCTGACCCAGTCGTCTAGCCATTACAATTTGATCCTTCTCAAAGTCAATCAAATCCTTACGCTTGCCCATTTTTTTCTGCTTTCAAACACATCAACTTCAGGGACAACATGTTCACTTGCGGCTTAATATATCCCACCCACTTTTAGGTGACATTGTAGCAGGTTATTGACTTTTCCTGTGGTCATAATGTTATGGCTGATCAGTGTATGTAATGAATAATATTTAGACAGTGAATTAGCATGCTTCCTATAGCAGTGGACTCCCCCTGTGTATATTGTAAAGCTGTGACATATCAGTGTATTAATAGAGAGGAGAAGTAGAGAAAAATATACAAACATATGGAGGAAGCCAGATCAGGTGAAGAGCCAGTATACATATATACAGAGTCATAGTGGATGGAGACTATAGGACAGGCCACAAGCCTTGTTGCCATGACAACATACAGCAGGCAGAAGTAACAGCCAAGTGTGCAGCCAACTTTCACTGTAAGCAATGCATCAGGCAGAGCCATGCATACACCCCCGCCCTGATCTCCCTGTACCCAGCCCTGCCACCACGTGCACCCCCACACACACACACACAGCTATGTCCAGGACTGGGCAGACATGACACCAGCCTGCCTCTCCTCCCCCCTCCCCCACACACTGGAGGACTGGGAACACACAGCATGGAGCTTACTACACACACACTCACCCAGGACACAGCCCCTGCAGCTTGTTTACATTGTGCTTTCCCTGACACAAATGCTGTACCTGCAGCCTATTCCTCACTTCAGCCTCTGTTTCCGCTCCCCCTTCTGCCATCATTCCAGCACCTCTATGCTTCCCTCTCCGAGAGTCAATTAAAGGATTGTATGTACAGGGGAAGGCGGGAGCCCGCTCACAGCGCCATCCGGCGGACGGGCGGAGTTACAGCAACCCATGCTACTACCACTGCTGTCTGCTTCAGAGACAGGTGCCCTGTGTGATCCATCACTCTCAGTCTCTTTCTCTTCACTGAGCCATCAGCTGTAGTGCAAAAAGCAGACATCCCAACCTGCAAAAACTCATTTCAGGGAGGTTTCAAACTCATTTCAGGGAGGTTTCAAACTCATTTCAGGGAGGTTTCAAACTCATTTCAGGGAGGTGGCATTCCCAGCCGCCACCAGATCCCCCCCCCCCCCCGCGCCTCCCGCGCCTCCCGCACTAATTTAACACAACTAGAGGATGATGAAATGAAATGGAATCAGTATGAGGAGGTTTACTTCTTCTGAGAGATATTAAAAGAACACTATAACCACCATGACCACTTCAGTGATTTGAAGTGGTCATGGTGGTAGGAGTCAGAAACACTGCACATTCAGTTATATTTACAGTTATGTGCTGGGGGCTATGTATGAACAAGGACATGACATATGACAAAACACAACTAGTTATTAAAAAACATATAGCAACAGTTTACACACGCTAATGCACATACCTTTTCTACTCATTTTGCAGACTTTTGGTGGTAACTGCTGGTGAGTACTGCTGGCAGTTACTACTGGTGGGTAATGCTGGCGGTTACTGCTGGTGGGTAATGCTAGCGGTTACTGCTGGTGGGTAATGCTGGCAGTTACTACTGGTGGGTAATGCTGGTGGGTACTGCTGGGGGGGTACTGCTGGGGGGGGTACTGCTGGTGCGGTTACTGCTGGCAGTTACTACTGGTGGGTAATGCTGGCGGTTACTGCTGGTGGGTACTGCTGGTGGGTAATGCTGGTGGTTACTGCTGGTGGGTAATGCTGGTGGGTACTGCTGGCAGTTACTACTGGTGGGTAATGTTGGCAGTTACTACTGGTGGGTAATGTTGGCAGTTACTGCTGGTGGGTAATGCTGGTGGTTACTGCTGGTGGGTAATGCTGGTGGTTACTGCTGGTGGGTAATGCTGGTGGGTACTGCTGGTGCGGTTACTGCTGGCAGTTACTACTGGTGGGTAATGCTGGCGGTTACTGCTGGTGGGTAATGCTGGCGGTTACTGCTGGTGGGTAATGTTGGTGGTTACTGCTGGTGGGTAATGCTGGTGGGTACTGCTTGTGCGGTTACTGCTGGCAGTTACTACTGGTGGGTTATGCTGGCGGTTACTGCTGGTGGGTAATGCTGGTGGGTACTACTGGGGGGTACTGCTGGTGTGGTTACTGCTGGCAGTTACTACTGGTGGGTAATGCTGGCGGTTATTGCTGGTGGGTAATGCTGGTGGTTACTGCTGGTGGGTAATGCTGGCGGTTACTGCTGGTCATGACATTGGGTACTGCTGGAGGAGGCAGCGGCTGCAGTAGAGAGCAGAGCCACTGCTTCCTGTATGGCTCCTGTCGCAGGTGGAGTGCATTTCATATCACTCCGCCTGTGGCAGAGCCGGAACTATACAGGAAGCAGCGGCTCTGTCATTGTCATCCTGTGCCCTGCTCATCCCAGAGGTAGCATACCATACAATGATGATGAGGAGGAGGAGGATGAAGGTGGTGCTGGCCCAGTGCACAAGGCATGCATGTGATGACAGGGTTGCCCTATTCACCCCCCCCCCCCCCATAGAAGCCCCTATTCCTTGTACAGATATAGATAGGACACGTGTGTGTACAGTAATATCTCCCTAGACCTCCATTCAGCACACAATGGGATCAATGGAGAATTGTGCATCCACCCCCCATGCAGCCGCTCCCCTGGTTCCCCAATGGTGTCAGCCTAGATGGGGGATGTAATGTCCCCGGTGACAGAAGCCCACAACTGGTCCCCCGTACCTTCTCACCCGGCGCCTCCACTTCCTGCTGCCTGGGACCCGGTGAGAAGAGCGGCAGCCTGGAAGGAGGAGCTCCCAGTCACTGACACACTGGGAAGAGGAGGAGTGTGGAGGGAAGAAGCCGCCCACAGTCACTCCCCGCATTCAAATCAACGGCAGCAGAGCCTCTGCTTCCTGTATTGGCTCCTGTCACAGGCGGAGTGCATATCAGATCACTCCACCTGTGACAGAGGCGGGCCTATACAGGAAGCAGCGGCTCTGTCACTGACATCCTAAGTTTCCCGCGGCAGCCGGGAGATCACACGGCACTTGCGGGTGTCCGTGAGCCGCCGGCCAAAGGCGGGAGACTCCCGCAAGTTGTGGGAGACTTGGGATGTCTGAAAAAGGGAATGTTCAGAATGCTTTAGGGCAGGGGTGTCAAACTCAATTTTAATCGCAGGCCGCATCAGCATTATGGTTGACCCCAAAGGGCCGGTTATATCTGTAAGATTAGATTTTCAGAGCACCCCACGCCCCTTACATGAGATGTCAAGAGCCTCCTTATATGAGGTGTCAAGAGCCCCCCAACCATCAGAAGCCAAGAGTCATCCACCCTTCCTTACATTACAATGCACACCCTTACCTTGTGCTGCTACCAGGAAGAAGATGTGGGTGGATCTGGGAAGAAATGTAGGGTCTGGAGGAGAACCAGAGGAGGGCTGGAGTCAGCTTCCAGAGTCTGCTGAATGCTGAGACCAGGGGAGGCAGAGACAAGGTGGTGTTGCGGCTGCACAGAGAGGTGTAGGATCTGTAGGAGGAGTTCTACCCTCCTCTCTGCTGCGGACAGGGCCGGCGCACCCGTTAGGCAAACTAGGCAGCCGCCTAAGGTGCACTGCTGCCTAGGGGCGCATCCACAGCCCGCTAACTTCTTCTTTAGCCTGGCTGGGAAAAACGAGGGGCCCAACACAGGGCTATGGCGCTGACTGAGAGAGCAGCAGTTGTGGAGGCCTGTCATGGCTGTTGCATTGGAGGTCAGCAGCAGCTCAGACTGTGAGGAGGGCACATTGGAGGAGGCAGAGTAGGCGGGCACAGTGTAATGTTCTGGTACCTTTGGGTACCCTAATTACTCTTTCATAAGTGTATGCGCCCCACCATTCTCTTTTGGTAAGGTGCGCATACACCTTTAAGACTGATGCTGTCATCACTGAGCGCCGGACTGGATGGCTATTTAGATCGCCGGCTCTCACTCACATGTGTTTGTTCAAACTGCTTTGTGCCTTGATGCTAACCTGTCTTGAAGCTCTCGTGCTTGCAATCATACCTCGCTGTCGGAACCACGCTGCGCTGATCCCTGTATCCCGCTACCGGATCATCCGCTCTCTCCTCTGCTACATTGCTATTAGTGATAAGTACCCCACAGGGGAAACCTCTATAACCTTTATACTAAAGCTTACACTATCTAGCTCTGCATACTAAGGACTATTACTACATCTGCATTATCTAAGATTGCTAGCTCTTGAGCCTACTACCACCTGTTCTTGCACTGGGTTGATCTCTCTTGTATGTCCACCTGCTACTCTGTCACCTGCTACCATACATGATTGCTAAACCTATCTGCATCCCATCTGCTACTATCTTACTTTCAAGAACATTTCCTTTCAAGTGTCTGTCATCTACCATCTCTACCCAACCTGTCTCTTCAGCCTATCATCACTGTGTTACTATATACATAAGTCACTCTAGGAAACATCTTATTGAGTGTGTGTGTATTTACTTGCTGAATTGAGATCATCCACACATGATGAGTCATTGAGAGTTGGGATTGGTGTCTCAGCGTTTCTCTACATGACTACTGAAGTGGAATATTTCTGCAGCTGAAAATCCACATCATACGTAAAACGCAGGAGCGTTACAGATTGAACGAACCCCAAATGGATTCAGCAGAAATAACCACTCAGATGACACAATTAAAACAGCAAGCAACTGCGTTAATACACGCACTTGCTGAATTAAAAGAAGACAATCAGGCTCTGTCGCAGCAGGTAATTAGACTGACACAACTTACCACTGCTCAGTCCCCTGAACCCAAAATAAATCCTCCTTTGGTATTTACAGGCGATCGCAAAAAATTTCGCGAATTTAAAAACGCATGTGAGTTACTTTTCTTGCTAAAACCCCGTACCTACCTTACTGATCACATTAAGGTTTGTACTATTATTTCTTACCTAACAGGCGATCCTCGGGCCTGGGCAGACTCTCTTTTTGAGAAAAGCAATCAGCTTCTCAACTCCTATGCCTTGTTCCTAGCAGAACTCACTAGCCTATATGATGATCCCAATAGGCAGAGTACTGCCGATCTTCAATTAAGATCCTTGAAACAAGGTGGGAGACCTGTAGAAGACTTTGTCGCAGAATTCAAGAGATGGACCCTTGATTCAGAATGGAATGATGCATCTCTGAAAACCCAATTTAGGCTTGGCCTATCAGAGGCCGTTAAAGACGAGCTCGCCCGAGCGGATTTGCCAAAAACCCTGGATGCATTGATACAACTCAGTATCACCATAGATAGAAGATTACGAGAAAGAAAGGCTGAGAAAATGGGAATGCCATTATCCAGTTCTTCTCGGATTTCGGCCGTTGACCCCGTTCCTATGAAGGAACCATACGCCCACCTCTATCAATTATGGAAAGAGCCAGAAGACGATCTGGTAATCTCTGCTTGTACTGTGCATCCCCGGATCACAAGATAAACGTCTGTCCCCTAGTCTACAAAAAGAAGGGTGAGTGTTCACATGTCCTCCTAGGGGGATTGACAACTTCAATCACTAACCCTTATCTTTCTGTTTGCTTAACATTACAGTGGGACCAGAACAGGATTACTACTAAGGCCATGATTGACACAGGATCTTGTGGAAATTATATTGACATACGTTTTGCTGCTTTAAATAAAGTTCCTATTATTTCTAAACTTAAACCTGTCTCAGTGAGTCTTATTAACGGTGTTCCTTTATCCTCTGGTCCGATCACTGATCAGACACAGGCACTCCTAGTCACTACTAACGGGTCTCATATGGAGACCACTACCTTCGATCTAATACCTTCACCCCACTTTCCTATTGTTTTGGGACTTCCCTGGTTGCACACACATCAACCAACCATAGATTGGAAGGAACGGACCCTGACCTTCCTCTCTTGCTATTGCGAGGGTACGTGTAACCTCCCGTTTCGGGAAGATCCTGTCTGTGGTGACAGATGAGATTGCACCACTATGTTATCAGGATCTCTCTGAGGTTTTTCTTGAGAAAAATGCTCAAGCACTACCTCCCCATCGAGACTATGATTGTAGCATTGATCTACTCCCAAATAGCAAATTGCCGTTCGGTCATGTTTATCCTCTTTCACAGGATGAACTTTCCCATCTCAAAGACTATTTGGATGAGAATTTGGAAAAAGGTTTTATTAGACCTTCCACTTCTTCCACAGCAGCAGGACTCTTTTTTGTCCGCAATAAGGACTCAAGTCTCAGGCCTATCATCGACTATAGGCAATTGAATGCTATTACAATAAAAGATCGCTATCCTCTACCGCTTATCCCTGAGCTCATTGAGCAGGTGCGTGGAGCTACCTATTTTTCAAAATTGGACCTGAAAGGACATACAATCTCATTCGAATCCGTGATGGACACGAGTGGAAGACTGCATTCAGAACCAGATACGGATTGTTCGAATATCTTGTAATGCCATTCGGGCTATGCAACGCCCCTGCAGTTTTTCAACGATTTATAAACGATATTTTCAGAGACTTACTAGATGTCTGTGTTGTGGTATATCTGGACGATATACTTATATATTCACGATCCCTGTCTGAACACATAAGACATGTAAGACTAGTATTATCGAGATTGCTTGCACACAACCTTTATGTGAAACTGAAAAAATGCTTGTTTCATAAAGCAGAGGTACTCTTTCTAGGCTACATCAAATCCAAAACAGGAATCGAGATGGACATGAGTAAGATATCCTGCATTCAGGATTGGCCTACACCAACCACACGCAAGGCGCTACAGCGATTCCTTGGATTTTCGAATTTCTACAGGAAGTTCATTAGAAACTTCTCTGCCATTGTGAGACCCCTCACACAGCTCACTAGCATTAAAAAAACATTCAAATGGTCAGATGAAGCAAATAAAGCTTTTCACCTGTTAAAGACAAACCTGTTAAAGACAAGGTTTACTTCTGCTCCCATATTACGCCATCCAGAGCCATCCCTCCAATACATTCTGGAAGTAGATGCGTCAAACATGGCAGTAGGAGCAATACTCTCCCAACGACCAACTCACACTTCACCACTTCATCCAGTCGCCTTTTTTTCTAAATCCCTAAGCAGTCCCGAGATAAATTACCCCGTGGGTGAAAAGGAACTGCTTGCTATAAAATTGGCTCTGGAGAATTGGCGACATCTACTCGAAGGCACCCAATTACCAATACTTATATACACGGACCATAAAAATCTCCAATATCTTCAGACTAACAAAACTCTCTCGCACCGACAGGTACGATGGTCACTATTCTTTTTTCTTTTTAAGGTTTAACTTCCTAGTGACCTACACACCTGCAGATAAGAACAAAAAGGCGGATGCACTATCACGACTAACTGAAGAAAACTACTTCGAAATCCCTTCCGTTCCTATAATACCTCACAAACGCATTATTGGAGTTGTCCGTTCCTTGAAGGAAGAGGTTTTGCATGGTATAAGTTTGGATTCACCCCCACCACAACTAAATACTGATGCAGAAGGCTTCCTCTACTACAACGACAAACTTTACATACCACCTACCATACGCACCAAGATCTTGGAATTATCGCATGATGTGCCTATGGCAGGACATATGGGTATGACAAAGACTCTTAATCTGATTACCAGGCAATTCTGGTGGCCTGACATGAAAACATCTATACAAAAATTCGTCTCTTCATGCAATGTCTGTGCCAGGTCCAAAATTGACACTACGAGACCATCCGGTCTACTATGCAGTCTACCAATACCCCAAACTCCATGGGAAGTTGTGTCCTTGGACTTTATAGTGGAATTGCCTCCTTCCAAAGGATTTAATACCATCTTAGTGTCAGTGGACCATCTGACAAAAATGGCACATTTCATTGCTATTCACAGACTACCTTCGTCCAAACAAACGGCAGAACTCCTGATGAAACATGTCTTTAAGTTACATGGTATCCCAAAAAACGCTTCTGTCTGACCGTGGATCACAATTTATTTCCAAGTTCTGGCAAGAACTATGTCACATACTACGGATCGAGCGGAAGCTCACTTCTCCTTACCATCCGCAGACCAACGGACAGACTGAAAGAGTCAACCAATGCATCGAGCAATATTTACGTTGTTACACTTCTTACCAACAGGATGATTGGGTGGATCTTCTCCCTCTGGCAGAATTTTCCTACAACAACGCAACCCACAGTACGACCAAGCAGAGTCCGTTCTACTTGAACTATGGGTTTCATCCCTCTATTCTTGCACCACGCATCCTTCCTTCAAATAACCCAGTAGCTTCAGACTATCTTACCCAAATAAAGGACTCTCTGGGTTTGCTTAATACTACCATTGCACACGCTCATAGTCAACAAAAGAAGTACTATGATCTTCGCAGAAGACCTTCTCCTCAATACGCTATCGGGGACCTCGTTTGGCTCTCAACAAAAAATTTAAGACTGAAAATCCCTAGCAAAAAGCTTGGACCTCTGTTCTTGGGACCTTTCCCAATCAAGAAACTTATTGGAAAAGCTGCAGTACAGCTTACATTGCCAATAGACCTCAAAATACATCCCATTTTCCATGTGTCGCTACTGAAGCCCCATGTTCCTGACCAAGGAATAAGGCCTACTATCCCACCTCCTCCTCCTGTACAAGTTGAAGGTGGAGAAGAATACGAGATAAAAGAGATTCTGGATTCTCGTATCCACAGAGGAAGACTTCAGTACTTGGTTCGATGGAAGAACTATGGGCCCCAAGACGACACCTGGCTAAACACCTCTGACATACATGCCTCTAGATTAATCCACAATTTTCATGCGAAGTACCCAGACAAACCAGCTCCAGAGGCCTTCAGGAGCCGGCCTTAAGGGGGGGGGGTACTGTAATGTTCTGGTACCTTTGGGTACCCTAATTACTCTTTCATAAGTGTATGCGCCCCACCATTCTCTTTTGGTAAGGTGCGCATACACCTTTAAGACTGATGCTGTCATCACTGAGCGCCGGACTGGATGGCTATTTAGATCGCCGGCTCTCACTCACATGTGTTCGTTCAAACTGCTTTGTGCCTTGATGCTAACCTGTCTTGAAGCTCTCGTGCTTGCAAGCATACCTCGCTGTCGGAACCACGCTGCGCTGATCCCTGTATCCCGCAACCGGATCATCCGCTCTTGCCGATCCTCTCCTCTGCTACATTGCTATTAGTGATAAGTACCCCACAGGGGAAACCTCTATAACCTTTATACTAAAGCTTACACTATCTAGCTCTGCATACTAAGGACTATTACTACATCTGCATTATCTAAGATTGCTAGCTCTTGAGCCTACTACCACCTGTTCTTGCACTGGGTTGATCTCTCTTGTATGTCCACCTGCTACTCTGTCATCTGCTACCATACATGATTGCTAAACCTATCTGCATCCCATCTGCTACTATCTTACTTTCAAGAACATTTCCTTTCAAGTGTCTGTCATCTACCATCTCTACCCAACCTGTCTCTTCAGCCTATCATCACTGTGTTACTATATACATAAGTCACTCTAGGAAACATCTTATTGAGTGTGTGTGTATTTACTTGCTGAATTGAGATCATCCACACATGATGAGTCATTGAGAGTTTGGATTGATGTCTCAGCGTTTCTCTACATGACTACTGAAGTGGAATATTTCTGCAGCTGAAAATCCACATCATACGTAAAACGCAGGAGCGTTACACACAGCTGGGTCAGTGAAGGAGGCGGGCATGTGGCCAGTGGAGTAGGTGGGCACAGCTGGGTCAATGGAGGCGGTCATGAGGTCAGCAGAGGAGGCGGGACTCTGAACGTAGCTGCTGAGTCCGGTGAGTCCGATCTCTTATCCTGTCACCTGCATGCCTCTAGGCAAGACTAACGACACCTTGGTCGCACCCCCCAGCCCCCCTGCATAAAGATGAGCCTTTCTGCAGCTGCATAGAGGAGTGCAGGATCTGGCAAATGAGTTCTGTCCTCTCTTTTGCCGACTGCAGAGACAAGGTGGGGACAGAGTCAAGGGGGTGCCACAGCTGCAGGAGAGGTGCGAGGGCCACATTCGGCAGTCGGGCCTTGTGTTTGACATCTGTGCTTTAGAGCTTATTTGTGGAGACTGGGAAATGTACACCATGACTAGAGCTCTGCTTTTATTTGTGGTCTGCATTGTGAGAGATGTGTAGAGAGAACAAGCACCAAAGCATAGAAATTGGTCCAGAACACAGATAAAATTGGGCATCCCCTAAACTCATCTCTAGTTGAACTCCAAACTTGCACTCCTTTTTACTCCAATAAGCTGCGGGCTGGGTCTTGGAAATGTCTTCCGTGCATGTCTCCTGTACAGCGTTCAAAACGCACAGTGGTCCAACAGAAGGGCACACACCGCTCAAGCCATCAGATGGTCAGCAAACCGCTGCAGCTGCTCGCCCCGGTGTTCTGCCAAAACCTCCAACAACGTTACCTCCAGTGAGTGTATACCAGGAATAATTGGAGATTTCGACCACTTGGTGTTTTCACAGAACACCGGCAGCCTTTACACTCAGGTAGGTGCTATAATTAGTGCAGATTGTTAGCCTGCCTGCTAGTAACCAAAAACATGGCTGCCTCCAAGGCTGCGAGAACTAGCGGGCAGACTAACAATGTCCACTCATTATAGGCTAGCATCAACCGGAGTGTATAGGCTGCCGGTGTTGTGTGAAACCACCAAGTGGTTGAAATCTCCAATTATTCCTGGTATATTCTCACCAGAAGTAACGTAGTCAGAGAATTTGGCACGTTGGAGTTTTTGGCAGAACACCAACTCACCACCGTCAATAGCAGATGTACGAAAGAAGAGACGCAGACCACAACGAGATTAATTATTTTCAAGAAACGACATAGAAAAATGTCCCTTTATCAAGCTCAATAGACAGTCATCAACAGAATAATAATATAACTCATGAATAATAGGGATAATCTTTAAACAGCAGTCCAATGAACCAGGAGGGAATAGGGAAAAATGCATGATGTATACAGCGGTGTGCTGAAAAATATAGAGGGAGGGGTGAAAAAGAGGAAACAACAGTAAAGAACTTTAATCATAGAAATGTGTTACATCCCTTTCAAAGTTCAAACCATATGATATGCGTGTCTTAAACTGAAAAATCCAAAAGACTTCTCTATAGCATAGAAGTCTAAAAACATCGCCTCCCATTTATGGGTATACTAACCTTCTCTAGAATCGGTACCCCCACCGCTGAGATGTCCCCATCATGATGGTGGTTAAACATTAGTAGATTGATTCTTCTCAATACTGAACAAACGTTCATAAAATCTATCCCTAAGATGTTACATATTTTGCATATAATGACGTACACAACATACTTGGTGTTACAATAAAAAAAAGACTGTATCCTATGTTTTTTGTTTTTGATTCTGTTATGGACTTTTTCTTTAGTTATTTAGGTCTGATCAACCATTTTAAAGTGTGTGTCCAACTGTCACGTATTGGCCAGCCAATCTACTTAAGTGATTTCAGGTGCATTTAAAAAGCTTGTGTTTGAGCCATATCTGTGTTGTGACCAAGCACGAACTGCTTGTGTGAAACGCGTCAACAGTGTCCCTGTGATATTTGTCTGGCATGGTGACAATAAATAAAGTTGAAAAGCATTCATCTCATTGTGGTGACTGCTGGGAGATCTATTGTCGCTGGTGGGGTCTATTATTGCTGGGGAGGTCTGTTGTTGCCGGCGGGGGATCTGTTGTTGCTTGGATGGATCTACTGTTGAGGAAGGGGTAATTTGTTGTTGACTACTTGAGAGTCTATTGATGCTGGCTGCTGGGAGATGGTCTATTGTTGCTGATGGGGGGTCTATTCTTACTGGGGGGTCTATTGTTGCTGCTGGCTCAAGAGGGTCTATTTTACTGCCTTTTCTTGTTATCATTAACAAATTCCATACCAATTACTTAGCTTGGTTCTGTATTCCCTAAAGCAGTGGTTCTCAAATCCGGTCCTCGGGACCCACTAACAGGCCAGATTTTAAGTATTACCTTGGGGGATGCAGACTAGAATACTGCAATCACTGAGAAGCAAATGAGATCACCTGTGATGTAATTTAGTTATCTTGCAAACCTGGCCTGTTGGTGGGTCCCGAGGACCGGATTTGAGAACCACTGCCCTAAAGGGGGCAGTACTGGAAGGTGGGTTGGAGGAACCAAGGGACGGTGCTCAGAGGTGGGTAAAGGCAGAGACAAGAGGTGATTCGCAAGGGGGGAGTACCTGCACCTATTCTCTGAAAAAAAAAATCCCTGACGGCACCTGTGCGCCAGATCACGTATATATACAGTATATGCATGATCCAACACTTCCTGGTTAGGATGCACGCGTGGTCGTGGCTCGCTTCTGCTATGATTACACACAATAGAAGCTGATCCGCGGGTACTCAATTACTTCCAGCACCCAACGATCGTCAGGCAGAGACACAGAACTGCGATCTGTCTATGTAAACAAGGCAGATCGTCATTCTGACCAGAGGGAAAGGATGGAGTTTGTGTTCCTGCAAAGCAGGTAAAAAATTATATATCTTCCCCTAGTAAAAGCACCTAACACAGTATAGTAAAGCACTTGCTAGGCACACAGTTAACCCTTTAATCACCCCTGTGCTAATCCCTTTCCAGTCAGTGTCATTAGTACAGTGACAGTGACTGGAACAGTGACATGCTTGGCCAGTCCATCACCTTTACCCTCAGCTTCTTTAGCAAGGCAGTGGTCGTCTTGAAGGTGTGTTTGGGGTTGTTATCATGTTGGAATACTGCCCTTTGGCCCAGTCGCCGAAGGGAGGGGATCATGCTCTGCTTCAGTATGTCACAGTACATGTTGGCATCCATGGTTCCCTCAATGAACTGTAGCTCCCCAGTGCTGGCAGCACTCATGCAGCCCCAGATCATAACACTCCCACCACCATGCTTGAATGTAGGCCAAACACACTTGTCTTTGTACTCCTCACCTGGTTGCCGCGACACACGCTAAAAACCATCTTAACCAAATAACCACTTGCCGACTGCCTAACGCCGATCTACGTCGAAAGTCAGCCCCTCACAGGCAAAGTGACGTAGGGCTACGTCACTAGCTTGTGAGGGTCTAGGGAGCGAGCGCGCGCCCCCGGAGGCGCGCTCCCGCTCCCGCGTGGTCACGGACCCCCCCGCGCGTGTGACTGGCGGACCCGATGTCCGCCGGTCACTCGGCGATCGGCGGGGGAGAGGGAGAATGTCAGGCAGCTTGTGTAAACAAGCCACCTGTCATTCTCCTTGCTGTTAGGATACTGATCACTCGGATCTAGTATGTAGATCCGTTGATCAGTGTCCATACAGCTCAAGCCCCAGCCAATCACAGTAGAAAGCACGCCCCTAGGGATACACACAGCCCCTCCCTCCCAAATAAAGTTAACCCCTTCACTACCAGTGTATTTTTACAGTAACAGTGCATATATATAGCACTGATTACTGTAGAAATGTCACTGGTAACCCCAAAAGTGTCAAAAATGTCAGTCAAGGGTCCGATCTGTCCGCCCCAATGTCGCAGTACCGCAAAAAAAATCGCAGATCGCCGCCATTACACGTTAAAAAAAAAAACAACAAAAATGACAGAAATCTTTCCCTTTGTTAGTAAACGCGATAACTTTTGCGCAAACCAATCAAAATACGCTTTTTGCGATTTTTTTTTACCAAACATAGGTAGCATAAAACAAATTGGCCGAAAAAGTAAAAAAATTTTGATTTTTAAATTTTTTTTTTGGGGAATTTCATATAAAAAAATGTGAAAAATATTGCTATTTTTGCAAAATTGACGCTCTTTTTTTGTTTATAGCGCGTGATCAAAAAATCGCACAGGTGATCAAATACCACCAAAAGAAAGCTCTGTTTGTGGGAAAAAAAGGACGCCAAATTCGTTTAGGTACAGCATCGCACGACCGCGCAATTGTCCGTTAAAGTCACGCAGTGCCGAATCGCAAAATACCCCCTGGTCGGAATGGGGGTAAAATCTTCCGGGGCTTAAGTGGATAAGTTTATCTTGGTCTCATCAGACCACAGGACATGGTTCCAGTAATCTATGTCCTTAGTCTGCTTGTCTTCAGCAAACTGTTTGCGGCCTTTCTTATGCATCATCTTCAGAAGAGGCTTCCTTCTGGGACGACAGCCATGCAGACCAATTTGATGCAGTGTGCGGTGTATGGTCTGAGCACTGACAGGCAGACCCCCCACCTCTTCAACCTCTGCAGCAATGCTGGCAGCACTCATACGTCTATTTCCCAAAGACAACCTCTGGATATGATACTGAGCACGTGCGCTCAACTTCTGTAGTCGACCATGGCGAGGCCTGTTCCGAGTGGAATCTGTCCTGTAAAACCTCTGTATGGTCTTGGCCACCGTGCTGCAGCTCAGTTTCAGGGTCTTGTCAATAGGGCTGCGCATCTTCACTTACCTCACGATTCAATTCGATTACGATTATTAGGGCAGCGATTCGATTCCGCGATGCATCACGATTACTGCCCAATGCCCATGCCCAGCCCATAGTGCACTGCAAACATATAGGGGGTCTCCTTAGGGATGTGATATATACATGGCGGTGTATGGGGGTCTCCTCAGGGATATCCAGGATGTGATATATACATGGTGGTGTATGGGGGTCTCCTCAGGGATATCCAGGATGTGATATATACATGGCGGTGTATGGGGGTCTCCTCAGGGATGTGATATATACAGTACATGGTGGTGTTACACCACCATGTATATATCACATTCCTGAGGAGACCTCCATACACCGCCATGTATATATCACATCCTGGATATCCCTGAGGAGACCCCCATACACCGCCATGTATATATCCCATCCCTGAGGAGACCCCCATACACCGCCATGTATATATCACATCCCTGAGGAGACCCCCATACACAGCCATGTATATATCCCATCCCTGAGGAGACCCCCAAGTATATATCACATCCCTGAGGAGACCCCCATACACTGCCATGTATATATCACATCCCTGAGGAGACCCCCATACACTGGTGTATGGAGGTCTCCTCAGGGATATCAGGGATGTGATATATATTATATACATGGCATTGGATGGGGGTCTCCTCAGGGATATCCGGGTTGGAGAATCTCTGGTGCTGTGACCATAACGGATAGTCCAGCCCCCCCTCTCCCTCAGTGTGCGCCCCCTGTCTGCCCCCTCACCTGGCTCTGCTGCTCCCCCTGGCAGTGTCATGTCAACAACATTTGTAAATTTGTAATAGCATTTGAAGACTTAGGTTTGTACCTGATCAGTGATGATGACAGTCACTGCAGATTGCAGACGCCTGAGCCAAGGAGGAGTTGGGGTCCGGGACGCTCACTCGGGGGTCTCCCTCTGCCCACAGAGGCCTTTGTGAGGAGGATGGTGAACACATGGACACTTGCTGGAGGACGGTCAGGAGTCTCAGGACAGACACTCGCTTGAGGAGGACTAGCGCGCATGTGGGAGCGGGGAATGTTCGCTCTGACACTCAAGTCTCCAGCAGCAGACTGAGTGTCCGAGAGTAGAGATGAGTCCTCACGTGCCCGATCCCGCCAGGAAGCCGGTAATCACAGGCAGTGAGACATTTCCCAATCTGTGCAGTTGCTGATCGGGAAGTGTCTTACTGCATGTGATTAGCGGAGTGCAGTGTTGGCTTACTGGAGGGATCGGGCATGTGTAAAGGGTAAACAAGAACAGTGCACACTGCACACACACCGTAGTCCATCTCCTTCTCTTCAACAGTCAGGGAGTGACACTCGCTCCTCGTGTCTCCTCTTGCCGGGCGGCTGGGGATGACGTCAGTGGGAGGCGGGAAAAGAGGGCGCGGCTATGAAATTTAAAGAGCGATCTCTGTGTGGAGAGGGAGGGGGCGGCACTTCATGACGTCATTAGGACATCGATTAAAGCCGGTCGCAGCATCGATGCAGAATCGCGGGTGGTCGAATCGCGATGCATCGATGCTACGATTAAATTCAACAGCCCTACTTGTCAATCTTCTTATAGCCTAGGCAAGCCTTTTTCAACCAGGGTGCCTTGAGGTTTCTTCAGGGGTGCCATGGCAAAAATGCCTAAAAATGGATCAAAAATCGTACACAAGCCATCAGGTGAATGATGCCTGCCTTTTAGTTACACAAAGCCACAGGTTTTCATTATGCACCATTATGACTTTCTAGACACTGGCATCCTAACAACCAATGACGTCATCAGTAAATAAGGAGGATGTCTGTTGCCTTTACACCTTCCTTGTTTGACCCTCCTCTATGTCTATTTCACATAGACAACCTTTGGATTTGACGCTGAGCACATGCACTCAACTTCAATGACCATGGCGAGGCCTGTTCTTAGTGGAACCTGTCCTGGTAAACTGCTGCATGGTCTTGGTCATGATGCTGCAGCTGAGTTTCAGGGCCAAGAATTCCCTGGCCTAAGCAATCCGAGTGGAAGTGTGAGCCGGTACCTGTGAAAGCTAGATACCCACTCTTTCCTCCCCAAAAATATCATCCACTTGTTTAAACCCGGGGGGGGGGGGGGGGGCGGTTGTGTTCGGGAGTAAGGGCAGAACTTCCTCTTTTGGGTGACACTTTGACATTCACTGTGTGTTTGGGGTCGTTATCCTGCTGCAAAATACATTTTGGAGCCAATCGCACACCTCCCTGATGGCATTATGGATACGTTTCTACTTATATTTTTCAGGATTGAGGACACCATTGATCCTCACCAAATCTCCAACTCCATTTGCAGAAATGCAGCCCCAAACATGCATGGAAACTCCATCATGCTTTACTGTTGCCCAGACTGTACTGCTATCCAGCCTTTTGGCAAGCAACCTGCCTCCTGCTACAGCCAAATATTCCGATTTTGACTCGTCAATGCAGACCACCTACTAGGGATCGACCGATTTCGGTTTTTCATTGCCGATACCGATATTTTGGCCATCGCATATCGGTATCGGCCGATATTTTGTAAATTTAAAGTTTTGAAAAATAAAGCCAATTTTTGACACAAATCTGGTACTGAACATGTTAACTTTTGTTTAATGGCTGGCTTGCTGGCACCCTGTGGTGAGAGGGTGGCTGTCTGGCACCCTGTGGTGGGAGGGTGGCTGTCTGGCACCATGTGGTGGTTGTCTGTCTGGCACTCTGTGGTGGGTGGCTGGCACAGGGGCTGTGGGCGGCTGGCTGGTACAGGGCCTATGGGCAGCTGGCTGGCACAGGGCCTATGGGTGGCTGGCTGGTTGGTACAGGGGCTGTGGGTGGGTGGCTGGCGAGCTCGCTGGTACGGGGCCTGTGGGTAGGTGGCTGGCACCAGGCTGCTGTGGGTGGGTGTATGGCTGTGATACACTCCCACAAGACTAGTCCAGACTCCAGACGAGGCTGTCCAAGGCGAGGGAGGCGGCCTAAGAAGGCAGAATGACATCACGGCAATATCAGTAACTTCCAGGGCCAATTCCGATATATCAGGGAAAGTGCATATCAGCCCTCAATATATTGACCTTGCCAATAATCCGTCGATCCCTACCACCTACTGCCATTTTTCTGAACCCCAGTTCCTGTTTTCATGCATATTTGAGTCAGTTAGTCTTGTTTCCACGTACAAGGTATGGATTTTTGGCTGCAATTCTTCCATGACGACAACTTCTGGTCAGACTTCTCTGGACAGTAGATGGGTGTACCTGGGTCCTACTGGTTTCCACCAGTTCTCTGCTGATGGCACTGCTGGACATCTTCCGATTTGCTGAATTAAAGGGGGAGATTTATGGAGACTGGTGCAGCCGTACAATGTAACCAATCAACTTCAGCTTGCTGAATTAAGCTTTGACCACAAAACCTAGAAGCTGATTGGTTCTAGGCACAGCCACACCAGGTTCTCTGTACACCAGTTTTAGTAAATCTCCTCCAAACTGTCAAACCCAGCCTATGGAAAAACTCTAATTACAAGCTATGCAAGTGTGCTCACAGTCACTAAGAATTTGTTTTGTGTAGAGTTAAATATGCCTGGTTGATCCTGCCTTTAGCTGTCCCTCCCATCTTCTGTGTCCCACTGCAGGATAAGATTGTGTAGACCATCTGCTGTCCTCTATGGAGTATCCTGAACTTCAGTCCCCTTCTAAGCTTTTTCTTAACTGTGCAGCCTGCATAACTATAGTCACACATGTGAGCGTATACACGATTGTAATTCACTCCCCTCCCTCCAGGTCTGTGTAATGATCCATTGCTATACACTATGGGGAGTGGGCTATACAGTAAACCCCCCTCCATTGCGGGGGTTACGTTCCGGACCCAGCCGCGAAAAGTGAAATTCCGCGAAATAGAAAAACCCTATTAAAATGCATTGTAGGCATGATTTTTTTACTGTCACTGTACGTGTAAAAGCATTTTAAGGTCTTTAAACACACTTTTAAAACAATAGAAACTCATTTAAACACATAAAAGATACTAAGAGACAGAGCAAGAGCTATGAAAAACACAAAAATCTTTCATTTTTAATGATTTATATAGTAAAATAACATTACAAAAAAAACCGCGAATTACCGGGACCGCAAAAACTGAACCGCGATGTAGCGGGGGATTACTGTAGTATGTTGATTGAATACATTTACTAAGAAACTCACAAAAAAAAGCTTAGCTTTAAAAATAAATCAATTTATATATGTGTGTGTGTGTAATTGCCAATACCTCTTTATAGGGAGCTGTAAAACTGAACCTTTTTTTTTTAGTCGTGCGACTGGCACAGCACCAATCAGGGCTGTGCAGATACACACTGTAGAGCATACAGCAACAGAAAAACAGAAGTCCCTCACCAAAGATCTTTCCCTGCAGATCCCAAAGAACATGGAAAGATCATGTGACCATACAATAGCACTGCAGGAATAAGGAACACACCAAAATATTGATTTCGATTTTTCTCCTGTTCACTCACTTTGCATACTGATAAGAACAATTAAAATGTATATTTAAAAGCATTCTTACCTTATAGTAGTTCTTTCCACCTTCCTAAAACTTCTGCAATGTACTGTATGTTGGTTTATGTATTTACTATTGGTTTCAGTTAGTCTGTATAATACCCATAGATGCATTACCTTTTTTTGTATTTTGCTAAGCAGCAATATAAAAGGTGAATGTTACCTTGGTTATAAACACAAATGTCAACTTGTTTGCACAGATTTGGTTCTCTACACCAAATATGACCCTTGTAGACATTTAGCACCCACTCCCAAAATCCATATTGTTCTGGAAACAACAAAATTGGCCATGAAAGAACAGCATCCTATGTCTGGCCCTTGTTCTAATTTTTGGTATTTAACATACAAAAAAGTTGATGGTGACCTAAACCTAAGTCAGCTATGCATCACCCATCAGGTCCCTAAATTTAAAACAAGCTTACTTAGTTGTGTGTAGGCACCTTAAAAAGGTTTAGTAAAATCCTTACAGTGCCCTGAAAAAAAAATATTCATACCCCCTTGAAATTTTCCACATTTTTGTCATGTTACAACCAAAAACAAATGTTATATGATAGACAAGCACAGAGTGGCACATAATTGTGAAGTGGAAGGAACATGATAAAATGATTTTCAAATTTGAAAGTGTGGTGTGCATTTGTATTCAACCCCGAGTCAATGCTTAGTAGAACCACCTTTCGCTGCAAGTTTTAGTTTTTGTATTCCACAACTGCAGTGCGCATAGATGCAGCCCTTCCATGTCACAATTATGTGCCATACTTATACTCGCACGTTTATACTAGAGTATAACCACTTGCAATTCACTTCTATGACTGGCTTTATGTGCTACCTGCAGCTTCAGAAAAGTGACAGGATTTTATGCTTATTTTTTTTTTAAGCCTCAAAATATCGTGTCATTAGGGATTCCTAAGCAAACTATTTTAGCGCATTTAAGGCACATTCAGGTGCCTGCAAAAAAGTTTTTTTTGGAGCATAATGCTTAAAAGTGGACCTAGCATCAGATATAGATTATGCATGTAGAAGTATATTTCTGACAGGTATTCATTCACTCAGGTTGCTGTATTCCCCCTAAACACTATACCTCAAGAACTTGGAATTCTGTAAATTCTATGGGGACATTTAAAGCAGCAATTTTAGTGTAGCTGTTACAAACTGTTTAAAACAGTAGGAAATAAGGTTATTGGAGATGTTCCTTTGT
The DNA here is from genome assembly GCF_965119305.1 of Pelophylax lessonae. Lineage (NCBI taxonomy): Eukaryota > Metazoa > Chordata > Amphibia > Anura > Ranidae > Pelophylax > Pelophylax lessonae. Next base: position 321,154,292 of record NC_138768.1, on the reverse strand, counting down.
TTTAAAAGTTAACACTTTGTCATGGGCAATTTGCAAGCATCTCCATGCTCACCAAGATTGGGAGGAAAGGTTTGTGTAATTACAGCTTTCTAGAGAACATAGTTCTTCCATACGTTCCCGATGAATCAAAAGGGAGGGCAGGAAAAGCCTTGCAGTTTTGTTTCATTTAGAAGGCAGCCACATTCTGAGTGGAAACGCCTGTCCTCCTACGTGACTACAAGGACAGTTTGCTCTCTGCTTCTGCTGGGGTTTGTTGGACCACTGGCTACAAACTCTAGCTCTATATAGTCATTCTTTGCTAAAGAGCTCTGACTTGGGGGAAAAAAGCACTGCAGAGACCATTGCTTCCTCAAACAGAGCAAGAGTCATTCTTTACAGCATTTCATCAGGGGGAACACACCTTTCTAAGTTTTTTCTTGTAAAAGCAGCCACATTCTACGATTTGCACACCTTTTGTTTGATGAACCTGAAACATTTAGCAGGTATAAAATGAAATTTCACTTGACTGCAGAAGCTTAACCTCTTCATTTCCGGAGGGTAAAACAAAAACACAGGTTCCTGATCATTGGTAGGATACTTGGGACTCCATGATGGGAGCATAAATGCAGCCCTATAGATAAAGGCTCATTTCCATTAGGCCGCGTATGCTCCTTTGGAAGGGGTTAAACTCTTCACTGAGTATATTTCATATCTATCCCTGATAGAATATCTTTCAATCCTTCACATACAGATAGTAGCTATACCTTTTTAGTATGCGTAAGCATGCCAAGGCTATTTAAAAGAATGCAATAGTACTCTGAGAAATTGCAACGAGCCACAATGATTAGTAAGGTGCAGTAAACCCGATCAATGTATTCATTTAACTGTAGTCAGATAGGTTGACAGTTTTTTTTCTAACCTGGCTTGTTTAATAAAATACCACTGTAACACTAGTTTTGAATATAAAAATACATCCGTTATTGTATCTGGAGTGTGTATATGTATATATTTTGACCAAATGTTATAAAAAGTAGAGCTACATACTGTATTTTTAATACAACTTTAGGCTTAGTTCACACCTATGTGTGTTGCAGTTGTCTCCCTACACCACCGTCTTTTTTTTTTTTTTTGTAATGCAAAATGCATTTTAGGGAGGTGTTGCCATGTAGGAGAAACCTGCAAAACACACCCCAAGAACCAACAAACGCACGAGTTGAAAATGCAGAGATGTGAACATGACCCTTAGGAAATTATGTTGTATGGACTGTAGTGAGTTTCTGCAAAATGCATAGGTGTGAATCTAGCCTTAGGAAAAACTCCTATCAGGAGAAAGTCGGTGAGCTGAGTGGTTCCAATAGTAAAACTACAGAGGAGTAAAACACCACTACATGGATTTTGAGCTTTTATTATAGATGTTCTTACATTTGTAACCATAACACTTTTTTGAATTCTTTAAGATTTGCAGGAAGCAGTTTTCTCCAGGACAGGCTCACAGTACAAGTCCTGAATACAGCCAAACCACTGTTAAATACTTAGAACACAAGAGAAACGCTCCTTCAGGAGCTGGGTTTTTTAAAAAGTGCCAATAACTGAGTAATATGTTAAAATGTAGTATTTTTTTTCAGTTGGGTAAAAATCTAGAAACAAAGAACAGAGACCTATATTCATATTAAAATCACTCCATCATAGTATTCTGGCGAGTAATCAGCATGGTCAACAGTTGGCGATACTTCTAGGGTGAGAATTCCAACATCTTTCACCAATAGTAAACAACTGTTGTAATGTACTCATTTATGTAGTGTATCATATCCGGTTTAATTCTTGAAATTTGGTATATCTACATACTGAACATATATGTTCTACATTTGAACATTAGGATTGATAAATGGACTAGAACCCTTGCACGTACATTGTTGATCATGCCTGGATTTATCCATTGACATCGGTGTGATAGTAAACATCCCTTGAGGAAACTGAAGCCAATCTGCAAAACATGTCAGGATTATCACCAACTGTTGACCACACTGATTACTCTCCAGAATACATAGTACTATGGAGTGATCTTAAATATGAATATATGTCTGTTTTGTTTCTAGATTTTTACCAACTGAATAAAACATTAAATGTTAACAATGGTAACATTTCTTTAAGTACTAAGTTATCGGCACGTTAAAAATTCCCAGCTCCAGAGGGAGTGATTCTCGTGTTCTATGCCTATTAAGAGGGACGCAGTGCAGGTGAGCTTTCCTCCGATTTCTCTTGTTCACTGTTAATGCTTGCGAATGGACAGCAATTTACACAGAAAAGTTATAGGTTTATCTTAACTGCTCACAATCATGGTTTTTTGTTTGTCTGGTAAGACTAGAGCACGATTTTTGTGTCTCCAAGAAGGTTCATAGGGCTCCAAAACCCCTGTAGGAGAATCCTTCAACACAAATGTGGAACTTTGCTATTGAGCTTGAACCTTTTGCATTACCAGAGCTCTCCATGTGGCACTCTTTACTACTACTACCCCTAGTGGACTTTTTACACATCATCAAGATTCTTCATCTGTTGACAATGAGATTCTGATAACTATAAGCAGTTGTCAAAATGTGCCCAGAGAGATTTCTTCAGAGGGCCCAGCAGGAGAATCCAAAACAGTCTTCACATTGTAACGAAAGCACTTTTGGTTAAGTCTTCAGAGAGGAGAAAAAAAAAAAAAAAAAGTGTTAATTAGGCCACACGCTAAAATAAAATATACTTTGATCGCTACCAATTTATATGTGCTATATTTACAGAAAACTCCTAAAACCCAACATTTCATATTCCTCATGCGTCTGCTGTACCATGTATTGTAGAAAAAAATGCAACCTGTTCTCCGTTTTAGGTGAAATCCCTGGTATTCCTGTCAGTCCCTCTGCTTTCTTATTAAAAACTGACCACACCATGGTCAGTTCTCTAGCGGTGCTAGGAACTTAGCCTTTTCGCCAATGATCAGCTTTGACCTAAGACACCCATGCACAGCCTTTCATTGGGGGGGGGACCAGTATTCTGTAGTTTCTACTCCCCCAGCTCTTATGCAGCTGAGAACAGATGGAATGCAATCACTTAATATTTATAACTTTTTTTGGGCTACACAAATGTTTTGCCTTTCATTTCTATTTTAAAATGAATAGGCTGTTTAACAATAACTAAGCCATCTTCCCTCCTCAAAATTCGGACAGTGTGGAGAGGCAGCCAACCAAACATTACACACCTCTGACTGATGTGCACCACCCCCAAAATCTCATAGCCCAAGTCTTGGCACTAAGAGGAACAGATGTTCCTTAGCAAGGTATGACAAATACAGGTTTAGAAAAATTTAGGCAATTTAAGTGGTAATAAACCCAAAAACAAATCTAATATGTTGCAGCTTAGCTTACCAGTCCTATGTGGTGGCTGCATTGTTTGTTTTCACCTGGTGATCCTGCCCATAACAATTTTTTAACTCCCCTTGACAAGCTGTCCAATAGAAGTGGCAGTTTTAAATGGTTTGTCTCTACCATATAACTGACAGGGGTGCTTACAATGGCCAGTTTATTCATTTTCCCCAAAAATTAAAAAGTGTTAGCTGGAGTTAAGCTTTGTTAAAGTCATCTAAATTTGCTAGTGCATACAACACAACCCCCTGCGAAGATTGACAATGCAGCTATTCAAGACAGTCTTCAATGCCTAAACCCTGGTTCACACTGGTGCGGCTTTGAAGTTTATGCAAGTCGCAATGAAATCGGAAGAAAGCATTGAAACATTTTACATCATTGCTGCGATTTAAGTTGCGGCAATATGAACGGTTCTATTACTAGCAATGGGGGTCAACGTGTAAAGCAATTTGGGACAAAATCGCATCGTGCATGAGGGCAGACAGGAAGTGTGACACTGGCCATTCACCAGGTGAAAGTGAACTAGAACCATTGAACTCACATAGGCTAGCTCAAGTTGTTAGTAACATCTGGTGTAAACATGCCTCAAGAATTTAAGGCTACCGTGTTCGGACAGTAAGACCAGACAGGATTTCCTTTGCTAACCAGGAAATCATCAGTTCACCTCTGGAGACTAGTTTAATTCTTTTACAAATGCCCAATATCAAGAGGGGGGGAGATGGCGGACAGAGGAAGATGAATGTGTAGCTCAATTTCCTGTAGGCAGGTGCTCTGGACTTGTCCTGGACCCATTTACACTTCCAGGTTGCAGTAGTGCACATAACGTAATGCTACGTCCTTTACGTTGAATGGCACCGCAAATTGACTAAGGTTAAACACACCTATATTTGTAGAGCACATGCATTGCTTTTGTTTTTTAAAGTCAGTGCCATTTCCAAGAATGGCTCTCTAGCCTCAATCCACTGACAAGTAGCAAGTTACTGAGGCTAAACCAATAAAAGCAACTGCAATCCTACTCAAAGCTACTCCAAAACCTTTAAAAGCAGTGGGGAGGGCACGTGCATAGGTCTGACATTTTCTGTCTAAAAGTGAAAACAGTACAGAAAGGAATGTTTATCAGTGATTAGGTCACAAAGAAAATTGCAAAGACACAGCAAGTCTTACAGAACAAAAATATATTTCTTGGTATTGCTCAGAGCATGAAGTGTAATCACAGAACTCAGGTGAAACACGGACTATGCAAACTCATCATGAATACCAAGCTTATGCTTACAGAGGTTGTTTCACTATACAGCAAATCTACTGCAGTAACCATGTATATTCTCTATAAAAATGTGTCACAGCCAACTCAATCCAAATGGCTTAAAAAAAAGGTGGATTTCAGGTACAAAATGAAAAAAAAAAAAAAAAAAAAAAAAAAGTCTACTGGAAAAGGAGGATTGTTCATTTAAAATCACAACACACATGAAGTTATATTTACTTGCTCTGTGCAGTGGTTTTGCACAGAGCAGCCCCAATCCTCTTCTCAGGTTCCCTGCCGGTGCTCCTGGACACCCACCCTCCCCACCCCCAGAGTTGCCCCATAGCAAGCCTTTTGTACTCGTACATACTTGCTCTCCTTATCCCCACTGTGTCCGTAAGACAGAGCATGGCTTTTCCCTGCTGCCTCACTGGCTGTGATTGACAGCAGCAGAAAAGCATGCAGAAGATTTTTTTTTACCTTAAAGGCTTGGAATTGCAAGAGTTGTAACTGAAATTTGACTGAGGGTTTACAAATATCCGTGAATAAGTAGAATTCTTAGCAAGATACATTTTTTTTTTTTAAACAAAGCATGACGATACCCCAAAGGGAGTTGTTGGCAGATTGGTACACCATATTTCATACAGGTCAAACCTCTGGCTCCCAGTTTAAGATACACAGCTGGAAGCATAGTTAAAAAGGATAAGTTCAACTTAAAAAAAAAAAAAAAAAAAAAGACTTGGTTACTTGGAGCCTGGAAAGCATTGCACCTGTGATCAGCACATATAAAGGTGCAATGCAGGACTCCTGGAGACTTGTCAGTATCTAGCTGTATGGGCAGGCAGATAAACACAGAAATAATGAAGTGCTTAACAGGGTCATGGTAGTTCATTGAAACTGCAAGCTGACAGCCACAAAGGCTGAACTGAATGATATAGCTGGGCGGGCGCATTATTTTCAAACAGTCAGTAGGCATCCAGAGAAGATGCCTGCTTGCCATCACTGGGGAGGGGAGAGGCTCCAGCTGCTGAACAGGTTACATGGTCCACCCTAAATACAGGTGAACACGCAACATGTTCCAAAAAGGTGAACTTTATCTATTACTTGCCATAATCACTGTGTATTAGAGAATGGGCAGCCAAAGCAAATTCAGTCAGCCATAATAAGGCCTATAATTTGAACTTTTTGAGGGCAACCCTGTCACTGGTACACTACTTTATCCTAGCCAGAATCATATTAACCAAATTTTTCCATGCTGTGAACATAGGGAGGGATGCAGAGAATGAATAGAAGTCTAGCCCACAAAAGCGATGGACTCATCTATTGTAAATGGGTGCCATTACATACAAGACCAGATTAACTAAAGTGTAAGTAATTAGGTCAACTACTGATTCACATATTTCAAGACAGTGACCCAAGGTACTAAAGCCTTTGGAAAATGACAATATGGCACTAGCATACCCAGCAAAGACTTCTAATATACCTGGACTACCCGCACATCCTACTGAAAAGGCTTTTCCTGCAGGCTAAAAAAAAAGTGGCCCAAAGCATTTGACAGCAGCCATTCTGAAAAAAATCATGCACACCCATACTTTGTACACACCATTTTAGGTAATCAGCAGAACAGGGCCCCAGCTTTTGTGGTGTTAACTCTCAATGCACATCCTAAAGTAAGGAAATATACAAGTTAGTAACAAGTCAAAGAATACATTCTGAAGCGGTCTTATCCTGCAAATTCCAAAAGTGTGGAGAGGCATCTAACCCACCACCCCCGAGTGAAAGTAAATTTTTAATCACCCTAAAATCTTAAGTCTACAGCTGAGAGAGAAACAGATGTCACTTAGGAAATTACATAACATGGTAGGCAGACTGCATGGTAACCTAAAGTCATTTTACCCATGTATGGCACTGCAAGCTGGGCCCAATCTCAGAGCAAAGCATATATTGATTGGTTTGCACAAAAACTATAGCGCCCATAAACTATGGGATATATTTTTGGAATTTTTTTTGGCTACTAGCAATGGGAGTGACCTATAGCGGGACTGCAGCAGACATAAATGGTACAAACGACAACTTTTTGGGGGACCGATGACACGAATACAGTGATCAGTGCTAAAAATATATGCACTGTCGCTACTAATGACACTAGCAGGGAAGGAGTTATCAGGGGTGATCAGAGGGTTAACGGGGGGCGGCCCGGAAGTGCAGAATTACACGATTCTGCACAGAGGAGACGCCACCCCGCAGTCAGCAAGAGGTTAATTGCCCACTGTTAGGCAGGGCTTAAAAGATGCATTGTGTTTTGAACATGTTCTCTTTATTATGGTCAAAAGGAAGACTTTATATGCAGGTTTATTTTTTTAAATCGTGTAGTTTCATTTATAGCCAGGTGGCATTTCAGACTCCTCATTTATACTCATCCCCTCCTAATTGCTCAATTTACTGAGCTTTTAGACAGCTTAAAAACTCCAAACCTACTGAAAGCTCACAGCAACTTGCAGACTTTAATGCACATCAATCTAGCTTAGGAAAGTCTGTGCCATTTCCATGTCATTCCCTGATCAATGAGCAATGTGTTCATGCAATCACAAGTATCAAAGGTATGCACCAAACCACTGAAAAGCAGTAGGGAAAGGCATGTACATTTGTTCATTTTTTTACCTGTTCTTTACTGCAAATCGTAATTGTTTTCAGGTACCCAGCAATAAAAAGGCTGCAAAAGAGAAAAATGAAAAACGTCAGTATATTTAGACAGTCCTAAATAGCACAAAGATGCTAAGTGCTCAATGCATGATGTACAATCACATGACTATATGTTGGCCAAGAAGCAAAATGTCCTTCCCTTCTACATACCACTTAGGTATCAACAAACACATTATGGTACAATGCTGTCTTACCCCGCAAAATTCATAAGGTGTGGAGAGGCAGCCAACCCACCATTACACACCCCTGAGTGAAAAAGGTAAGAATTAATCTGCGACAACCTAAAATCTCATAGCCCAAGTCTTCGGGTTATGTGAGGAACAGATGTCGTTTGAAATAAAATGCCATAAACACTATGGAATTTTTTTTTTTTTAAAAATAAATCAAGATCATGAACTAAAAACGTATTTTGTGTGCTGCAGGTTCCCCCATTTAAGTCATCAGGAAGCTGTAAAAAAAAAAAAAAAAAAAAAAAAAAAAAAAAAAAAACACACATGCAAATAACCCTGCATGCAGTTTCAAATAAATCTGGCCTGAACAAGCCCCAAAAATCTTAAGTCTTAAATTCTCTGAAGTAGAACAGAAACATGTATTCATAAAATTATGACTGAACTACAGGGATTTTGAGTACCAAGACCAAAACGGTTCACTGCTGAGTAGCCCCAAACACTAAAGAGCAGCTAAGCACTTGGCAATCTAGTGTTCAGCATGCTAGTCCCTGTAAAGCCATTTTTATTTCCAAAGATGGTCAGATCATTCTAGCCCCAGCTTCAATCCACTGACACGCAATAGGTTACAGAGGCTGTGCCAATGAAAACTGAGTAATTCCAAGTTAGCATTAGCCTCAAAGCCGCTCCACAAGATTCTAAAAAGGTGAAGAGCACATGTGAATAGAGCCTACATTTTATGCCTGGAAGTGGAACTTTTTTTGTTTTTTTACAGCAAAGAAATATTTACCTTTAATCCGTTCACTGGCCAAGAAAAAAAAAAAGCTGCAAAAGAATTTTAAGCAAGTCAGACTTTATTCAGACTCCATCCTACAAAGCAGTAGAAACAAAAATGCTTGATATTATTCAGAGCATGAAGCGTAATCACAGAACTCAGGTGAAACACGGACTATGCAAGCTCATCATGCTAACTATACAGCATATTCGGGAGGAAAAAAAAAAAATTCCACCATTCTTTGCCCTTACCAATATACGATCCATTCTGTTGGGTCCTCAGATATGTAAATTAAAGCAGCTGCGTGTATTCAGCTGATGTATAGGTCACTTCAAATAAGGGCAAGAGTGCTGAATAATCCCTGGCAGTTCATAGGCGACACTGGTAAATGGAAAACAGCCATTTCTTAGATCTCACATTTAGAGTAGCATCCAGATGAAGACTCGTCTCAGTTTGTACTAAAGATACAAGAAGCTATAGTATCTGCAGCTGTAGGAGAACGAAAAAGATTTGCCAGTTATTCTTTCATGATAGCAAACATTAGGCCTAGTATGTGGTACTTTTTGAAACACAGTCAAAAGGCAAACTCAAAAAACTGCTACTGCTTCTGTTACTATTTATCTGCAAATTCTCTAACGCACATAGTAGTAGAACATTTCTGCTATGAATAGAATACGCATAATAAAGCAAACAATTGTGTATTATGTCCTTATATCATGATGTTATTAAGACTGTAGTACAGTCAGTGTTCAGGATGATCAACTACCATCCCCCAAAATTGTATTTACACTTGCTATTTAAAACGCTGAAGTTTTTTTTTTTTTTTTTTTTTTAACCTTCATGTATTCCATGCATTAAAGAAAAACAAAAAACAAAACCTTGTGTGCTGTTCCCTCCACAGCCCCCTCTCAATCCATCGATATCCGAGAGCGCGAGCCGAGTCATGGCTGCCTTTAGACGCATTAAGCAGGGCACCAGTGCCCCTATAGCAAGCGCCTTGCTATTGGGGGCACTGGACAAGAGGGAGGAGCCAGAACACCGGCAGGGGACCCGAAAAAGGAGATCAGGGCTGCTCTGTGCAAAGCCACACAGATAAGGCAAGTGATTTTTTTTTTTTTTTTTTTTTAAAGCCAAAAACCTTTAAAAATTTTACTTTAAGGGTGTTCTACACACAGATATATTTTTAAATGTGTGTACAAAGTGTAAGATAATTGTAGGTCTGGAGAGATATAGATTATATATTATAGGCCTGCTCAGGGCACAAACATAATCATGGTTTCTCAGGTGAAACACGGACTATGCAATCTCATCACTGCAGGCTTACAGATATACTATAGGGCACATTAACACCTCTCCATTCCAGTGTGTTGTGTTAATGCACGTTACAATGGCATTCATACCAAATGCCCCCCCCCCATAAGCTAAGGCCATGCCTCTAACGCACATTGGTTTCAGTGCAATACTGTTCATGGCTGTGTACTACTCGAGAGAAAAAAAAAAAAAAAAAAAAACAAAAACGAAACACAGTATATCTTCATCTAATTCAGGTGCATTGCAGCTAATTAGCTTTGTCTATTTCTAATGTGCTGCCAATGCACATTAAAATATCAAGCAATGCACCAGAATGGCAAAATGTCAATGTCTACTGGTAACTGCAGTGAATCAGAACAGCCAAAAAAAGACAAGCGTGTGTGGGGGGGGAGAGAAAAAAAAAAAACCCACCACACAGATCTACAAGAGGCTGAAATTTCTCTCCCCCCAGAAATAATTCAGATAGCCTGGTTTATAAATTTGCTCTGGACAATTCTTCCTCACTTAGCTTCTTTCTAGGGGTTAATACAATTCAGAAAAATTTGGTGGACAATCTTGTGCCATTCAAGACTACCTCCAAAACAAAAAGGTCGTCATTTACATTAGTGCAAGCTTGCTTCAATCCAATTATTTAGTAGGCAGAAAACTGGAGAAGTCATGTACGTATGCATGTATAAAGCAGATCTAAACCAATCGATTTTAAGTATAGAAAATGTGCATCATGGCATTTGCAGATCAAACAAGGCCAAGATGTCCTTTTCTGCCAAGGAAGTTGTCAGGAGGGTTTAGCTCTACTTTTAACTTCCATTATCATGCATAGGAGAACTAAGCCCAGAGATTTTAGTGGATTCCCAGAACAGTTACATCCAATGCACAGTTTGAATGAGAATGGTTAGTTACTAGTGTGCTTTGTGTTAGATCTCAACCAACCAGTCAAGAAAACAAAATGGCTGGCGTTATAGCTGGCCACATGTGCAGCACCATGGCAAGTGCAGATCAACAGAGGCCAAGATGGCATCCTCCTTGGCAGTAAAAAGATAGGAGGGTTTAGTTCTGCTTATTGCATAAATATCAAGTTATACTAAAGAAAAAACAGCCAACAGAGCTCTGAACACAACTCCCCCCCACAAAACACCCATGAGAATTTTAAAGAAGCAGTGTCACCAAGCTGCTGGACACCTTCACAGACTTCACACTTGAATATCTGACTCAAACTTTGATCACACTGCACTAGACAAAGTTGTGTTTTAGTTCTGGCCACAGCCCAATACCAAAGTTTAAAAGCGGTTGTAAAACGCAGCTAGTCTTTCCAGGTTTGCGCACTCCGGCTGTGTGATTGGCCAGAGCTGCGGTGGCGGCACTCCCCCACACACAGTTCCGGTATAAAGCGCTGAAGTTCCAGCAAGATATGGCAGACCTTCAGAGCACATGCGCTGACGATGTGACTGGCTGCATGCAGGGTAAATATCTCCTAAACTGTAAGTTTAGGCAATATTAATTTTACCTACAGGCAAGCCTTATAGACTTATCTGGGTAAAAAATTCCAAAGCAGGCTTTACTGCCACTTTTAGAGAGTAAAATTGTCTCCGGGAAACACTATTTAGACCCACAATTTTCTGAGTTGCAAAACAGCAAAATCAATACTTACGTTTATCATAGCAAGCCTTTATAAATGGTATGAGCAGCTTCTGCAAAACCAAAAAACGGAGAATGAGACACACATACATAACATAAGGCTTTGCAACAGTAACCCTCAAGTAGTCTTTACAAAAGCCGAAAGATATTTTTGTTAATGACATTCTGCCCCCAATTTAAACAGCAGACTGATTAGAGGATAAGTTCACCTTTTGGAACAGGTTATATGTTCCACCCAGGAGAGGGAAGGGGGGGGGGGGATGCAGGGGTGTTGGATCATCTCAAGGCCCACAATCACCATTTTGAAAATAAATCTGAATAGACAGGTTGCTGATAAGCAGACTTGTTCATTCACAGGGCCTGTAGCTTGTAAACAGCCCATATGCAGGTATTGGCTGAAAGCTGCAAGGCTTGTCTGCAGGAGTCTGGCATTGCAACTCTGATCACAAGTGCAATGCTTTCCAGGCTCCTTTAGAAAAAAAGAAAAAAAACTGAATGCACATTTTTTTCCCCTCTGCAAAAGATGTGTATTTTATTCCCAAAAGCTGAACTTTCCCTTAAAACAGCTGGCTCTGCTAACACTTCCTGGCATGTCAGATTTTGTTTCCATCCTCTGGCCTTTTAGGTTACGCAAGAACTGATCTAGACAGCCTTATAACAACCCAATCACTTAATGAACATACCAGAGTTCCCCCTCCTAACCTGCCACCAAAGAAACAGGTGTAACCCTCGCCTGCATATGGCCTTCATTTTGTTTTGTTCATAATAAGGAAGATTAGATAAACTTTGGGGATTCAAGAGCTGCACAGGAGAATCCGAGTCAGGTTGTAAATCTAAGCAGTGGTGGAAGGAGATTGAGACCTCCAAAACACTTAGTATGTTAAAGGCATATATGTGTTGGATCTATCAGATTTGCTGCCATTAATTAAGTAGAACAGACATTCTATAAAGATGTCTTACCCCGCAAAATTCAGAAAGTGTGGAGAGGCAGCCAACCCACCATTACACACTCCTGAGTGAAAAAGGTAAATGATTACTCTGCGACAGCCTAAAATCTCATAGCCCAAGTCTTAGGTCTAAGAGAGGAACAGATGTCGCTTAGAACAGAATGAGACAATACTAGAAAATGTAGGGTAATTAAAGTACAAGAAGCACAAGTGAAAAGGTCTATTTTAAACCTGAAACTGTTTTGTTATCTATTACTGCAAACAGTATAGAAGGGAATCTACCTGTAATCTGGTCACCAGCAATAAGGCTGCAAAAGAAATGATAAACAAGTCAGACTTGATTCAGACTCTGCCCCACACAGCAAGAAAAAAAAAAATGCTTGGTATTGCTCAGAGCATGAATTATAATCAGAGCTCAGGTGAAACACGGACTATGCAAACTCATCATGAATACCAAGCTTTTATATTCATACAACTTATTATACAGCACATTTGCTGCATTACTGTGCCCTAAGTGTCACAAGCAACTAACCGCACACTTCATGTAGGCTTAAACACAATTACACCTTACAAATAACGCAATAACTGCACTGCTAGACCTAAATGATAATCCTTTGTGCCTTACCCCAGATTTTACAGTCTTCAAGGCCTCAGTTCTGTCAATCATTTTGACTGGTAGGGGCAGAGATCCACACATGCCGGCGATGTAAAGCTGATGAGACAGTCTCAACTCTGGCAGTGCATGGGTAAAACTGGAAGATCAAATATATCATTAGTGTTTTACACACTTTACAGTGGTTTGTAGTAAAATATATAACCCCCCACCCCCATATTCTTCTGTGTGGGTTGTTATGAAAAAAAAAAAAAAAAAAAAAAAAAAAAAAAAAAAAAACACACACACTACATAAAAAGCAGAATGCAATTACTTTCCAAATTGCATAACCCAGGGCTCGACAAACCCCAGGTGCTAGGTTGCCATGGCGACTAGAAATTGCATCCTGGCGCCTGGGCTGTCAGTTACAAGTGCTTCAGCTGCAATTGCAGGGAAGGCATCATGGGGAATGCGATTAGTAGTGGGGGTGAATACAACGCAGATGGAGCAGGAAGAGAGCGTTGTGGCAGATGCCGATACAGCAGGAGAAACGAGTGGCTAGCAGAGTGCAGTAAAGCTAGGGGACTCCGGTCGGCCCTGCAGCCAGCGCGTGGGGACGGGGGGTTGGGGGAGGTCGGCCACAGAGCCGCTGTCCGTGCCATCTGGAGCCAGGGGACCGAGAGCTCATTGCCACAACCACCATCCCTCCTCTGCTGCAGAGGGGGACAGAAAGTACCTGGACTGATATCTGGGGAGGATTAGGAGAGCAATACAACTGCTGATGTGAAGAAGGGGGAAAGGATGTTATCTCCCAGGTAAGATCTTACGGGGGAGAGGAGTGCAAATACCTGATTCATACCATTTGGGGGGGGGGGGGGGGGGGGGAGTAAAGAGATGACTGACAGGTGCTAGCACCTTTTCTGTCTGATGTTCTGTGGGGGGGGGGGGTTTCCAAGAAGTTGGGACGGGGCCATATTTACCACACTATACCATCCCTCTTTTAGAACTCTAAACATGTGGGAACTGAGACGACCAGTTGCTGGAGTTTTGGGAGAGGAATGTTATCCCATTCTTGCATGAGCAAATGCTGCTCTACAACCTTTCAGCATTGATGGTGCCTTTCCAGGTGAAAGCTGTCAATTTCATAGACACCAAAGTGCCCCCATACCATCAGAGATGCAGGCTTTTTGAGCACTGACAACAAGCTGGAAGGTCCCTCTCCTTAGACTGGAGGATGCAGCGCCGTGGTTGCTGAAAGTGTCAAATGCCATATTAACAGAATGGATTTCCACTTTGCAACCTACCATTTTAAAACAAGCTTTGGCCCAAAGATTGCGACATTTCTGGATCATGTTCAGATATTGCTTCTTAAGTGGACCATGCATGGATCGAAATTCAATCTATGTATGCGCAGGCTGATTGTACTCAAGTCGAACTATTAATCAAATTGGATACAACCAGCCTATCGGGTGTTCCTGCATGCATTTAATGCCATCTGCTATAGCCACTAGCAGTAATCACTGTATTCTGCCGGCAAGGAAGGCTTTCCGCAACTCCTTGCCAACAGAACACAATAGTGTTGGAGGCACCCCTCCCCCCATCATCACACCACCAACTGTTGACGGGGGGAATGGAGTGACCAATGGTGGTAGGAAAGAAAATAGAATAATCTATGGGCTGCTTTAGCTTGCATTTTTAGATAGCACGTTGAATAGTGTTCACGAGCAGTGATTTTTGGAGGAATTGCTGAACTCATGCAGTGATGTCTATTATTGCAAAATAGTATAGAAAGGAATCTTTACCTGTAATCAGGTCGCCAACAATATAAAGCTGCAAAAGAAAAAATAAAAAAAAATTAAACAAGTCAGACTTTATTTAAAAGTCTTATACAGCAAGAAGAAAATGCTTGATATTGCTCAGAGCATGAAGCGTAATCACAGAACTCAGGTGAAACACGGACTATGCAAACTCATCATGAATACCAAGCTTTTATATTCACACAACTCTCTACTATACAGAAAATTTACTGCATTAAATGATACGCATTTTGCCCTGCCCTAGTGTCACACTTAATGTAGACTTAAACCATAAATCCAGGTGCTAAAAAATATCCACCTGAAAAGTCTATTAAAATATAATTTAAAAAACCTCTGTAAAAAGAAACTTTCACTGCTAGACCTAAGCTCAACATACTTTGCTCCTAACCTGGGATTGTATTCTCTAGGGTCTCAGATCTGGCAATTAAATTATGATTAGTAGGAACAGAGAACTGGGCATATCCAGCTGATGTATGGGTGCTGATCATGTGGGGGAAATCAACCAACCTGTCCATACAAGAATTGAAATTCAAATAGTCCCCACTGAAGCATTTCAATCCATGTACACTTATGATAATCTCCCCTCTAAAAAAAAAAATAGAGGAGGGGGGGGGGGGGGGTCCTACAGTTCTGAGAAAATAGCTGGAATGAATGTGACTGATAACAAACGTCATCAGCTGACAAGACTTCTGAAAAGCATTAACATGTCATTTCTTACACCTACTGAACAGATGTAACAATCGTTTTATTGTATATTTAACAGGTGAAAAGTGGCCAAGAGAAATTTGGTGTAAAGGTTTAGAATTAAAGTAACATTAAACCTTCATTTTGTTTTTAATTAAAATTATAAACATGTACTTGCCTCTTCTGAGCAATGGTTTTGCAAAGAGCAGCCCTAATCCTCTTCTGGGGTCCCCCACTTATACTCAAGGCTCCCCCATCTTTGGCAAGTGCCCCCATTGAAAGCCGCTTTCTAATGGCAAAAAAAAAACAAACACCTTGGGCTGCCACACATTCAGTAAAATCACATTTAAAATGTGGAGGAAGGTGGTGGGGGGCAAGGAGAAATGCTGCAGCTCAGAAGGATTTTTACCTTAAAGAGGTTATAAACCCTCTCTTGGGACTTGTACCTATAGGTACTGTAAATATCTCCAAAACTTGTAACGTTTAGGAGATATTTACTTTTAATGCAGCTGATGATGTCATCAACGCATGCGCTCTGAAGGAATGGCCACCAGTGCCATTCCTTCAGAGCCCTGTGCCGGGAACGGCGGCTCCCACCCGCATTGCGCAGGAGTGATGTAATCACGCCTGCGGCCAATTAGATGACTGGAGGACACGAACTAGGTGGGCCGGCCTGTCGCTGAGCAGGCGGCACGGCGGGGGCTTCGTTCTAAGGTATTTCATAATGAGCTAGTATGCGATGCATACTAGCTCATTATGCCTTTGCCTTACAGTATGCGATGCATACTAGCTCATTATGCCTTTGAGTTACAGTATGCGATGCATACTAGCTCATTATGCCTTTGAGTTACAGTATGCGATGCATACTAGCTCATTATGCCTTGGTCTTCCAGTGTGCGATGCATACTAGCTCATTATGCCTTTGCCTTACAGTATGCGATGCATACTAGCTCATTATGCCTTGGTCCTACAGTATGTGATGCATACTAGCTCATTATGCCTTGGTCCTACAGTATGTGATGCATACTAGCTCATTATGCATTGGTCCTACAGTATGCGATGCATACTAGCTCATTATGCCTTGGTCCTACAGTATGCGATGCATACTAGCTCATTATGCCATGGTCCTACAGTATGCGATGCATACTAGCTCATTATGCCTTGGTCCTACAGTATGCGATGCATACTAGCTCATTATGCCTTGGTCCTACAGTATGCGATGCATACTAGCTCATTATGCCTTGGTCTTACAGGAAAAAAAAAAAAACCCTCAGGTGTGAACAGGTGCTCTCTCACCATGTGCTTTTCATTAATTGTTAATAGAACAAAAAACGCTCCTAGATGCTAATACTGCCATTGAGTATCCTGGCTTAGACCTCTATTTTGTGTGCAGTTTACGTACATTTAGGCTCCATGTACAATGGGACGTTAAAAGTCCATTGAATGCTGGGATTTTTTTTTTTTTTTAGGACGTTTAAAACGTCAGTTGTGTCGCATTGGCACCCGCGTTTAAAACCGTTCCTAGAGGTCAAAAAAATAATTCCCCTTTAAAATGGAAAAACGCAAGCGCCAAACGCGGGTCATCGTGTTTGGCCGTGTTCTTGCGCTTGAAACGCCGGGAAAACACATTCGAACGCAAATAATTGCGTTCCAAAAAACGTCCCTGAACTCAACTGCCTGCAAATGACTGTAAACGACCCTGTGTACATGGACAGATAAGATAACATGGGAGGTGGGTTCAGGGGCTTCTGAAAAAAAAAAAACTCCCAACTGCTCCTAAACGGCCATTTACAACGTCCCGTGTACATGGAGCTTAAAGTTATGCTTCACCGGAAAAGAAAAATACACCACCCCCAATCTTTCCCTCTCCCCGGCCTCATTAAAATTAGTTTTTTTTGGATGCACACAAATGAAAGCACAATAGTTTGTCAGGCTTAATGAAATCCATCCATTTTTCTTGCATATATGGTAATAGTGCATTTAAAAATCATGTCTACCCAACAGGAAGAGGGACTTCTAAAAAGGACATAATCAAAAAAGGGACTCTACAATGAACAAGGTAGAACACTGTGTAGGACTACACTACATCATTCAATTAGCCTTTCCTCATTGATAAGGAATTCTCAATTTTGGTGGAAAATCTAAACTGCTCTAATCAGTTATTTTTTTTTTGTTTTGGGCATTAAACAGTCTTTCTGTAGAAGAATATATAGAGGTTAAGCTATGGAAGGATATGTAGAGGGATAGATAGAGAGATTATATATAGAAGAATATGTAGAGGTTAAGCTATGGAAGGATGTGTAGAGGATAGAGATATATATATATATATATATATATATATATATATATATATATATATATATATAATATAAAGAAGAATATGTAGAGGTTATTATATATAGATATATATGTTATATACAGGTTATATATAGAAGAATATGTAGAGGTTATTATATATAGATATATATATATATAGAAGAATATGTAGAGGTTATTATATATAGATATATGTTATATACAGGTTATATATATAGAAGAATATGTAGAGGTTATTATATATAGATATATATGTTATATATAGAAGAATATGTAGAGGTTAAGCTATGAACCATGAAGTATGTGATCTCCCCGCGCTGCCACCACGTGGGCGCCATGCTTCTTCTCCCCCACACAGCCACTGACTGCATGCTTTCAGGACTGGGAGGACACCACACTTCTCACACTGCCCTGACTCTCCCTGTGAATAATGTCCTACAGATTGCTAACACAAAGTACCGTACCTGCTTCTTACTTCTCTCCCCAGCCTCCGACTCCGCTCCTCTTCTGCCATCTTCATTCTCAGCAGCTTAGCTTAAAATGCTTCCTTTTCCGTGAGTCTATTAATAATATAGTATTGTTTGTACAGGGCGCTCACAGCGCCACCCGGCGCACAGGAGGAATTACTGCAAACAACGCTTCTGCTGCAAGGATACAGGTTCTTGGTGTGATAAGCGATCCATCTGGTGCTGCAGATATGTTCCAGGATTCAGGAATATAGTTTCCTCTACAGCAGCAACTGTGGAAGTTCAACAATGTAATAGAACAGGGATCGCTGGAGCTGAACAAACCATGCCCAGCACTCTACTTTTATTTTTTGCATACATTAAAGTAGTAGATTTAAAGAGGTTGTAAACTAAAAAAAAAAAAAAAAACCCCTGTAAGACAAAGGTATAATGAACTACTATGCATAGCAGTGCCGCCCGCTCAGCAGTGACATGGCCGACATGTTTGGCCGTCATACTTCCTGGTTCGCGTCTTCCGGTCATCTGATTGGCCAGAGGCGCGATGACATAACTCCCATGCGGATCTGAAGGAACGGCACAGGTCACCGTTCAAGACACAGGGGCTCTGAAGGAATGGCACAGGTCACTCTTCACGGCACAGGGCTCTGAAGAAACAGCACAGGTCACCATTCACGGCACAGGGCTCTGAAGGAATGGCACAGGGCTCTGAAGGAACGGCACAGGTCACCGTTCACGGCACAGGGCTCTGAAGAAACAGAACAGGTCACTATTCACGGCACAGGGCTCTGAAGGAACGGCACAGGGCTCTGAAGGAACGGCACAGTTCACTCTTCACGGCACAGGGCTCTGAAGGAACGGCACAGGGCTCTGAAGGAACGGCACAGGGCTCTGAAGGAACGGCACAGTTCACTATTCACGGCACAGGGCTCTGAAGGAACGGCACAGGGCTCTGAAGGAACGGCACAGGGCTCTGAAGGAACGGCACAGTTCACTCTTCACGGCACAGGGCTCTGAAGGAACGGCACAGTTCACTCTTCACGGCACAGGGCTCTGAAGGAACGGCACAGTTCACTCTTCACGGCACAGGGCTCTGAAGGAACGGCACAGGTCACTCTTCACGGCACAGGGCTCTGAAGAAACAGCACAGGTCACCATTCACGGCACAGGGCTCTGATGGAACGGCACAGGGCTCTGAAGGAACGGCACAGGGCTCTGAAGGAACGGCACAGGTCACCGTTCACGGCACAGGGCTCTGAAGGAACAGCACAGGTCATCGTTCACGGCACAGGGCTCTGAAGAAACAGCACAAGTCACCATTCACGGCACAGGGCTCTGAAGGAACGGCCCAGGTCACCGTTCACAACACAGGGCTCTGAAGAAACGGCGCAGGTCACTGTTCACGGCACAGGGTTCGAAGGAATGGCACAGGGCTCTGAAGAAACGGCACAGGTCACCCTTCATGGCACAGGGCTCTGAAGGAACGGCACAGGTCACCGTTCATGGCACAGGGCTCTGAAGGAACGGCACAGATCACTGTTCCTTCAGAGTGCATGAAAAGTAAATATCTCCTAAACGGTGCAAGTTTAGGTGATATTTACAGTACCTATAGGTAAACCTTATTATAGGCTTACCTATAGGTACCAGTTACATCAGTGGGTTTACAACCTCTTTAACTACTTCTATACTGGGCACTTTCACCCCCTTCCTGCCCAGGCCAATTTTCAGCTTTCAGCACTGTCACACTTTGAATGACAATTGCGTGGTCATGCAACAGTGTACCCATATGAAATTTTTATCATTTTTTTTTCACACAAATAGAGCTTTCTTTTGGTGGCATTTAATCACCACTGGGTTTTTATTTCTTACAAAAAAAAAAGAAAAAAGACAGAAAATTTAGGTAAAAAAAGTTTTTCTTATTTTCTGTGAGTACATTTTGAAAATAAGTAATTTTTCTCCTTCACTGATGTGCGCTGATGAGGCGGCACTTATAGGCTGCACTGATGGGCACTGATGAGGTGGCACTAGTGGGCACTGATGAGGAGGTACTAATATGCTGCACTGATGGGCACTGATAGGTGGCACTGATGGGCGACACTGACGGGCAGCACTGACGGGCACTGACGGACGGCACTGATGGACATTGATGGGCAGCACAGATGAGCAGGCACTGACTGGCAACACTATGGGCACTGATTGTGGGTACTGATGGTGGGCACTGATGGACATTGCTTGGGGGGACTTATGGGCACTGTTTTTTACTTTACAGTAATTAGGGCACTGATGATCAGTGTCCTGATTACCTTTCCTAGGCTTCCCTTTGAGGAGGAGCCGCTGATCGGCTCTCCTTGCCACACACACTGACAATGTGAGGGAAGAAGAGCCGATAAACGGCACTTTCTCATTTACATGTGACCGGCTGTGATTGGATACAGCCGATCACATGGGTAAAGAGCCATGTCATTGGCTCTTTACCAAAATCAGGGTTGCACCGTGAGGCCCCGCGGGCGCGTGAGTGAGGCTGTTCTGGTGTGCCATTATATGACGGTGATCTAGAACGAGAGCTGCACTGCTTCGCTGTCATTGTGTGGGTGGCAAGTAGTTAAAGTACATTTTGTATAGAGTAAAGGAGGATTATAACCAGTGGTGGGATTCAAAAATTTCAGTAACCAGTTCCAACTTTCCCAGCGTGCCCCCTTTCAATGCACAGTGACCAGCGTGCCCCCTTTCAATGCACAATGACCAGCGTGCCCCCTTTCATTGCACAATGACCAGCGTGCCCCCTTTCAATGCACAGTGACCAGCGTGCCCCCTTTCAATGTACAGTGACCAGCGTGCCCCCTTTCAATGCACAGTGACCAGCGTGCCCCCTTTCAATGCAGAGAGACCAACGTGCCCCCTTTAAATGCACAGTGACCAGCGTGCCCCCCTTTCAATGCACAGTGACCAGCATGCCCCCCTTTCAATGCACAGTGACCAGGGTGCCCCCCTTTCAATGCAGAGAGACCAGTGTGCCCCCTTTCAATGCACAGTGACCAGCATGCCCCCCTTTCAATGCACAGTGACCAGCGCTGCATCCCCCCTTTCAATGCAGAGAGACCAGCGTGCCCCCTTTCAATGCACAGTGACCAGAGCTGCGTGCCCCCCTTTCAATGCACAGTGACCAGCTTACCCCCCTTTCAATGCAGAGAGACCAGCGCTGCATCCCCCCTTTCAATGCAGAGAGACCAGCGTGCCCCCTTTCAATGCACAGTGACCAGCGCTGTGTGCCCCCCTTTCAATGCACAGTGACCAGCGGGCCCCCCTTTCAATGCAGAGAGACCAGCGTGCCCCCTTTCAATGCACAGTGACCACAGCATTGCCCCCAATCATTGCAGAGTGCCAGCCACAGCATTGCCCCCAATCATTGCAGAGTGCCAGCCACAGCATTGGCCCCAATCATTGCAGAGTGCCAGCCACAGCATTGCCCCCAATCATTGCAGAGTGCCACAGCATTGCCCCCAATCATTGCAGAGTTCCACAGCATTGCCCCCAATGATTGGAGAGTGCCAGCCACAGCATTGCCCCCAATGATTGCAGACTGCCAGCCACAGCATTGCCCCTAATGATTGCAGAGTGCCAGCCACAGCATTGCCCCCAATGATTGCAGAGTGCCAGCCACAGCATTGCCCCCAATGATTGCAGAGTGCCAGCCACAGCATTGCCCCCAATGATTGCAGAGTGCCAGCCACAGCATTGCCCCCAATGATTGCAGAGTGCCAGCCACAGCATTGCCCCCAATGATTGCAGAGTGCCAGCCACAGCATTACTCCTGATTGCAGAGTGCCAGCCACAGCATTGCCCCTAATGATTGCAGAGTGCCAGCCACAGCATTGCCCCCAATCATTGCAGAGTGCCAGCCACAGCATTGCCCCCAATCATTGCAGAGTGCCAGCCACAGCATTGCCCCCAATGATTGCAGAGTGCCAGCCACATCATTGCCCCCAATGATTGCAGAGTGCCAGCCACAGCATTTCCCTCAATGATTGCAGAGTGCCAGCCACAGCATTGCCCTCAATGATTGCAGAGTGCCAGCCACAGCATTGCCCCCCAATGATTGCAGAGTGCCAGCCACAGCATTGCCCCCAATGATTGCAGAGTGCCAGCCACAGCATTGCCCCCAATGATTGCAGAGTGCCAGCCACAGCATTGCCCCCAATGATTGCAGAGTGCCAGCCACAGCATTGCCCCCAATGATTGCAGAGTGCCAGCCACAGCATTGCCCCTAATGATTGCAGAGTGCCAGCCACAGCATTGCCCCCAATCATTGCAGAGTGCCAGCGATCCCCCCGCGATACCCATGCACTTACCTCACGGACGGTCTCGCAGCTTCTCTTCAGTCCCCAGCTCCCCGCGTCTCCGAGTCCTCAGTCCTCCCGCGGCGCCTCCTCGTCCAATGGCACGGTGTTTGCCTTTTCGTCCAATCAGGAAGCGGGAGGACCCGCTAGCTGATTGGCCAGGAGGAGGATCCGTGTGACAATAGCGAATTCTCATTCGCTATAGTCACAGAATGGGCGGGTCGGGCGCACTGCTCCGCCCCACGGCCGCCACGTCTGCGGCTGCGCGGTCCGAGCGCGGGACATTCAATTGTACTGCGCGTCATTAGACGCGCAGAGGGATTCAGCCGGTTCTGCAAACTTGCAGAAAGTTAGTAACCGGTTCTATGGAACCGGTGCGAACCGGCTGAATCCCACCACTGATTATAACCCCTGTCAGTTTTTTTTTTTTTTGCCTCCTGTGTCCCATTGTGGAGATTTTCCTTCACTTCCTGTCACATAGCCAAACAAGAAGTGAGCGGAAATCTATGCAAATTAGCCACTTATGGACCGCCCACGCAGATATACTGCAGCAGGGCAGTCCTCCTGCATGGATCGACGTACCTGTACATTGGCTCGAGCTCTTGGTCTGGGGTACATGCGCACGCCGCAGGTAGGGTTGCCACCTCATTCCTTTAAACCAGGACACACATTAATTACACAGGTTCTGTACCTGATTAAAGTGGTAATTAAACTCACTTAGTGCCTGATGTGCATTATATTAGCCTCAGAACCTGTGTGATTAATATGTGTCCTGGTTTAAAGGGATGAGGTGGCAACCCTAGCCTCTGGTGATCCGCTCCCACTATGATTGGACACAGCAGGAGCCAATCAGCGGGTCCGGCGGACGCGATGTCCACCGGGTCCCGATGATCGTTCGGAGGAGGCAGACCGACGTTCTGTCAGAGAGGAAGATGGAGATCTTGTGTTTCTGCTAAGCAGGAACACAGATCTGTCTTCCTCCAGTTAGGCCACCCCACACACAGTTAGAAAGTTTGCCCCTGATGTTAACCCCTTCCCTGCCAGTGTCATAAGTACAGTGACAGTGCATTTTTTTTTTTAGCACTGATCACTGTATTGGTGTCACTGGTCTCCAAAAAGTGTCAATTAGTGTCAGATTTTTCTGCCACAATGTCGCAGTCCCGTTAAAAATCGCTGTTTGCCGCCATTACTAGTAAAAAAATGTAAACAATAAAAATGTTATAAATCTATCCCATCGTTTGTAGACGCTATAACTTTTGCACAAACCAATCAAGATACACTTTTTGGGATTTTTTAAGTAAAAACATGTAGAAGAATACATATTGGCCTAAACTGATGAAGAAATTTGATTTTTTTATTTTTTTTTATTGGGAATGCTTTATAGCATACAGCAAAAAATATTGTTTTTTTTTCCAAAACTGTCTGTCTTTTTTTTTTATAGCCCAAAAAAGGACATACATTTTATTTAGGTACAGCTTCGCACGTCCACACAATTGTGAGTTAAAGTAATGCAGTGCCGTAACGCAAAAAATGGCCTTGTCATTAAGGGGGGTAAAATCTCCTGAAGTGGTTAAGGGAATTCCTTGGGGACCCCCAGCTCACCAGAACTAGTGTCCCCATTGGAAGAATTCCCCTCTATTACTTTTCTGGGGACAACCAAAAAGTTGTGATTTTATTTTATTTTCACTTTCAATAATAATGGTAAACAGGACAAATGGAGAGGGTAAATCTCCTCTGGGGCACAGACAGAAATAAAAACCTAACCCGTTTTTCAATCCTTCTCCACTCCAAAACTAAAAACAAAAGTTTCTGTTTTGCATTCTTAACCGCTTGCCGACCGCCGCACGACTATTTACTGCAGCGGTCAGCCCCTCACAGGCAAAGCGACGTAGGGCTACGTCGCTAGCCTGTGAGGCTCTAGGGAGTGAGCGCGCGCCGCCAAAGGCGCGCTCCCGCGCGGTCACAGACCCCCCCGCGCGTGTGCCCGGTGGACCCCATGTCCGCCGGGCACTCGCGATCTTCCGTTACACCGGAAGAAAGGCAGGCGGCTAATGTAAACAAAGCCGCCTGTCATTCTTCCCTGTGTAAGAATGGAGATCACACGGTTCTACTATGTAGGACCGTTGATCTCTGTTCTTACACTAGTAGCCACAGCCAATCACAGTTAGAAACATGCCCCTAGGGACACACTTAACCCCTCCCTCTCCAATAAAGTTAACTCCTTCACTGCCAGTGTCATTTTTACAGTAACAGTGCATATGTATAGCACTGATTACTGTAGTAATGTCACTGGTAACCCCAAAAGTGTCAAAAATGTCAGTCAAGGGTCCGATCTGTCCGCTGCAATGTCGCAGTCCCGCAAAAAAAATCGCAGATCGCCGCCATTACGCGTTAAAAAAAAAACAACAAAAATGACAAAAATCTTTCCCTTTGTTAGTAAACGCAATAACTTTTGCGCAAACCAATCAAAATACGCTTTTTTGCGATTTTTTTTTCCAAACATATGGTGAAAAAAAAATTGGCCTAAAATGTTAAAAAAGGTTGATTTTTACATTTTTTTCTTTGGGAATTTCATATTGAAAAATGTGAAAAATATTGTTATTTTTGCAAAATTGACGCTATTTTTTTGTTTATAGCGCATGATCAAAAAATTGCACAGGTGATCAAATACCACCAAAAGAAAGCTCTGTTTGTGAGAAAAAAAGGACGTCAAATTCGATTAGGTACAGCGTCGCACGACCGCGCAATTGTCCGTTAAATTCACGCAGTGCCGAATCGCAAAATAGGCCCTGGTCAGGAAGGGGGTAAAAAACAGGTAGTCCAGGACGCGATGCACTCCACGGACCCGAATACAATGACCCGATGCAATGATGCTCTAGCTCTGCAGATACATGTTTTCATAGCAGCACCATTATAAGGACTTTTAATGTGGATATATATTTGGAACACTGGATTAGGGACACAATATTATCACTTCTGTATCACACAAGGATTTAATATTCGGAGCACTGTTCACGACTGGTCATGAATTCTGGCAACATTTATTGTTCTTCTTTTAAACACATTAGGCCTTATGTTTTTTTGGAATACATTGTTTCTATTATAGCACTGGTCACTTTCACTTGGCACTAGTATACATGAATCCGTTTTTATTATGAGGCACTGTATATGCATTTTGGTACACTGTGATTTATGAATTTTTGTTTTTTTATTTAACAGTATTTAACACTATTCAGGCACGCAAATAGCAGCGCCAAATGCACTTTTTATCTCAAATGACCATAATCCATATAGTATCAGCAGGGCCAGGTCAAATGGGAAGTAGAAGAGGCAACTGTTTTGAGTGCATCAGCAGGAATGGCAATAAGGGCAGGACATGCAACCTATGTTTCTAAAGTAGTTTACAGCTCATAATGGGGCATACTTTGGCCTTCTGATACATTGGGAGCTGAGAGCAAAATACATTTGGTTAGGATACATTTGGTTTGGTTTTTAAACAAAACTGTTATTTGTATATAAAGAGGAGCTCCAGTTTCTAGCACTCATGGGAAAATCCAATTCAGTTAAAGGAGTTGTAAAGGCAGAAGGTTTTTTATCTTAAAGGAGAAGTATAGCCAAAGCTCATTTGACTGTACTTTTCCTATGAGTCACAGGAGTGCAATTCATTTTGCACTCCTGTGACCTGTTTTCAGCAGAGAACGGGCTGAAGTCCGCTCTCTGCTGATGTCACAGAAGTCAGTCCAGAGAAAATATGTGAGTCAGTGCTGCCGTGTGTGTGTGTCACAATTTCTTCCACTGTGTATACCAAAATGTAAATAAATATTCTAATAAAAAATATATATTAAACTGCGTGTACCAATATATCAATAAATATTAAAAAAATTTAAACATTTTTAAAAAAATATACCAAGTGATATTATAATTATAAAGTGCTAAGTGCCAATCGTGCCGACATAAACGTGAATAATCAATAAATAAATAAATTAATATATATCACTATTCATGAAGTAAATGTCCTTCAATTAATTGTGCACAGTTCATAGGGTGACTTGGTAAAAAGTGCTTCAGTGCTCAGTATCACTCCAAGTGCTGGTGCTCCCCCTGAGTGTCCCCACTCACCGGAACACTGTGTATGTAAGCCTTATACACAGGTGTGATGCTCTTAAGACTCCAACAGTGAAGATCCCACGCTGTTCATATGTCTCTTTAGAGTTGCTGGAAAAGTATTGCTGGCTGTGTTCCCCTCATGATGAAAAGAAAATAATGCCCGCCATGGGGAAGTACGTTATACCAGTTTATTAGCCAAGTAAAAGGTTACACTTACAAACAGGGATAAAACAAAGGCTGTCAGGTCCAGTGGATGATGCTCCCGCAGCATACGTTCCACCGAACGTAAGTAGCAGGATATGACGTCACACGCTCTCTGCCTTGCTAGACGCGGCGTCTCGCCCTCCTACTGGGCGTTGTCAATAGCTCCAGGCATCATGACAATGGAAGTCGGGATCCGCCAGGTGCCTGGATTGACACCCAGCTCAGCCTCTCAATGAGCCTCTGAGAGCCTGATCCAGCCACTCCGCCCCTCCACAGCCCAGTGCTCCAGTGAGCGAGGAGGGGGCAGAGCAGAGAGCTGATGATTGACAGTCATCAGCTCTCTGCTCACGGAGCTGTCAGAACCGAGTGATCGGCGGTGTGCAATCACTCGGTTTTCAGTGCAGAGACGGCGGGGGGACCGATGCTGCATCCACTTAGGTAAGTATGTATCTGAAAAAAAAACAAAGCCATACATCTCTTTAGTACAGTCTATGCATTAAGATAAAAAGCCTTCTGTGTGCAGCAGCCTCCCCAGCACCTCCTAATACTTACCTGAGCCCTATCTCTGTCCATGAGTCCCTCGGCTGTCCGGGACTCTTCCTCCTGATTGGCTGAGACACAGCTGCAGCACCATTGGCTCCCGCAGCTGTCAATCAGCATCAGTTAGCCAATCAGGAGAGAGGGGGTGGGGCTGAACTGCAGCTCTGTGTCTGAATGGACACATGGAGCTTCAGCTTAGCTCCGGTGCCCCCATAGCAAGCTGCTTGCTGTGGGGGCACTGGACAGAAGGGAGGAGCTAAGAGCAGCGAAGAGAGACCCGAGAAGAGGAGAATCTGGGCTGCTCTGTGCAAAACCACTGCACAGAGGAGGTAAGCATAACATTTATTTATTTATTTTGTTTTTTAAACACGACTTTACATACACTTTAATGACTAAATGTATGGTCTCAATCTGAAATATAGATAGAGCCAATTGTTTATTCTTTCCAACATGAACAATATTTTTATTGTCTGATACTGGTGCACTAAAACAATACATTATTTACTATGGGCTTATGTCAAAGTGGCATGAACTATTCCTGTTGTAGGGGAGGATTCTTAACAGTGCTGCCAACTCATTCCTTATTAGTAAATGCACGGGTTCTGATGCGGATTCCCTAGTTATTAGGAAAATCTGTGCTGTACCTGCATTTAATTATTCACAGAACGTATGAAATTTTAAGGATCAGTTGACTAAAGCCAGCCATAGTCGGTTTGAATCTTAGTCGGTTCGAATCCTGGCCGGTTCAGCAGGGACTGGCTGACATTCGAAACATGTGATAGTAGGCTGATTATATAAGAGTTGATTGAGTGATTTTATTTCCTGTAACCTGTGGTATAACAAACATTCTATACTTAGCTGTTCTGTGCTGGTTTTGCATAGAAGAGCCCTAATCCTCCTCTTCTGGGATCCCCTGCCGACATTCTGGGCTCAACCCCCTATCGAGTGCCCCCATAGCAAGCCTTTTGCTATAGGGGCACTTGTGCGGCTCACTCCCAAGTCCCGCTTTGTGTGTCCATGAGATACACAGAGCGAGGCTCGACCCCGCCCCTGTTCTCTCATCACTGGCTCTCATTGGCTGTAGGGATCCTGCCTTAAAGTGATATTCAAGAAAAGCTCCAGTCATATTTGTGTTTATTATATGTCAGCAGCTGCATCAACTGTAGCTGCTGACTTTAAATAAACAGACACTCACCTGTCCCAGGATTCAGTGATGTGCTCACCAGAGCCGTTCTTTCCATCGGTCTTCTGTCTTTGGCGCCGGCTTTGTGATTCGCAACTGTAAGCGCCGGGCTGTGACAGCTTGTGGCTTCACAGCCGGGTGCCCACTGGGCATGTGAGAATTGCACTGTGTATGGTTAATAGTTCCATAGTCTTCTGAGACCTGTGACGTGTCCCAGAAGACTGCTGGTAGGAAGAACTTTCAGGTACCAGCTCCCCACCCATCCCTAAAAAAGTACAATTTTAAAAGGAGGGAGGGGGGGGGGGAGGCTTTAAAGCAGAATGTCCCCTTTTGGGTGAAGATCCGCTTTAAAAAATGTTTTTTGGGCAAAAGCAGCTCAATCACAGCTGTGGAGGAGGAGGAGGGCTAACGTGGCTATGGCTCTGTGTCCCTCTTGTGCTGCCTGTGTGTGCTGCAGTGGGAACACCTGCTCATACCACTTTATTTTCAAACAGGAGTGTGCACATACAGGAGACTCCTGCAGGACTCCATAGATCCCAACAGGCAAAGGGGGCAATAACATCACAGGGGTCTGGTAATGTTTCCAGGGGAGATGTTGAAAGGGAAGTTCAGAGGAGAAAAAAATAAAAAGATGGCAAATTCCTGTAAGCTGTAATTAGCATTTCTTTTATCAAAAAATTAATTAAAAATAATTTTAAGCTGGAGTGTACCTAGTCTTAATTTAGTGTTGCCAGCTAGGCCATAGCCATCATGAACTTTTGTTTACGTTGTCTGGGCTAGTTAGGTTTTCCCTAAGCTCAAGGAGAAATATTGTGAATTTTGGATATATGTATATGGTGAACAGCATTGGTTTAGGTTTTTATTGAATTGATAGCTCCCATTTTTCTATTTCCAATATTTTTATTCAGAATTTCAAATATACAGACAATGTCGTAGATAACTCCTATTTTTAATGTAAAAAAAAAAAAAAAAAAAAATATATATATATATATATATATATATATATATATATATACACAGGGCTTTTTTTTTTTTTTTTGAAAAAAAGGTGCAGGAACTCAACCACGCCTTTCTCACTTGCAGGAAGATCATCCAGGGGGTGTGTCAGCATTCGCACTGCACCCCAGGCATCGGCATCTCCTTTGCCCCCATACTGCACTTGGAAAACACAGGAAGCAAGACCTCTGTACTTCCAAGTAATAAAGATGAGCAGGGAGCAGAGGGCCTGAGCCAAAGGTGGTGGAACTAAGTTCCACCAAGTTCCAGCTGAAAAAAAGCCCTGTACAGTATGTGTGTGTATATATATATATATATATATATATATATATAATATGGTTTTATTAGGAAATCGTAATACGTGTTACCATAAAAGTCCTTTACTTTGTTTATGGTTAGGGTTACTGCAAATTTCTTTTAAGCTGGGAAGTTTGTACCAAACATATTGTAAACCCTATATGAACCTGCCCCTCCAGAATGTTAAATTGTATGTTAATGAATCTCACTGCTCCAGTTTTACATTACCTGCTATGCCACAGAATTGATACTCTCCCCTATTGGGGCATCACATACGCTGAAGCTTTTGTGAATAGTGGTATATATTTTATTCTTACATACCTTAAATTTACATAAGTTTTGAATTTCCTTTGATCCATTTACTAAGCATGCATTGCTTTTTTCCCAAGGCTTGTTTACTGCCCTGTACTTGATATACTAGGTTAGCGTGGCTGCAGCCCATGTTTCTGCAGACCACCTATGTAAATTAACAAAAGCTGAATTGTGAATTCTGTCAAACAGGTGTGAAAGCAACAAGGCACCCTTTCTCACCACAAAACTTACAGGTTGTTATTTACCCTTGGCACAGATTTGTATTACAATACTCTTTGGCAGATCCACATAGTATTGTGCTGTGTTTTGCTGTGCATGATAGTGTGTTGCAGTAATAATCTGTGCTCTGTATGTGAAGACCTCTTTTCACTATAATAGTTGAAGGCTATCCTAGACCTACCTAAATTACAGCTTAGGCTGGGTTCACACTTATGCATCCAATTCGCATGACAAGAGACTGTGACCGCCTCTAAATGGAGCCGTCTAAGGCAGCTCCAGGGAAGCAGCAGCCTGCACTTGGAAAGGGTCCTGTGTGTCTTTGGCTCCATTTTAGGTCCAAATTCAAGCACAAATTGGAACCTGATTCGCGCCTGAAATGGAGAACAGGGATGCACCAGACCCCCTGCTGCGAGCCTGTGGCCGCAGCTAGTGTGAACCTGGCCTTAGGGATGTACTGGACTTCATCCTAAGCCTCTGATAATTTTGTAGAACTTTCAACTAAGATCATGAAAATGACTAAACAGTTTAGGGCAACCTACCACTTGCACTATCTTTTGGGTCCTATGCTGAGCAGCTGCCTTTCTTTACACCCACTAAGCATGGACGCCATTCACAGAAGGCCTTCTATTTTTATTCACTGAACACAGGAGCAGCTGTGCATGGCACCAGATCAGCTTCTATCTTTCATTTTCAAAGCTTAAGGCCCCTTTCACACCTGGCCACCACCACCACCTGGCTCACCAGGCAGATGGCGCGCTGTGTGCGGAGACAGAGCTGTCAGGTCCCTGCTGTTCTCTATGGGAGAATCAGATGAGAACGGACTGTTCTCATCCGATCCGCTGGACGGATGGAAAATAGGGTTTCCATCCGTCCAGATTTGATGGATCGGATCGGATGTTAGCGGACATGTCTCCGCTGACATCCGATGCCCCATAGAGATGCATGGGGCATCCGTTCAGATCCGCCAAAAAAAGGACAGGCGGATCTGAATGGTCCGCATGTGTGAAAGGGGCCTAACTGAACAAACTGAAGATAGGAGCTAATTGATTGCCATGCACAGCTGCTCCAGTTTTGATAAATTCCCCCCAAAGGGTTCTCTGATTAGATTAGGTGGATCGTAACATCACCGCCCCAATCGGAAAATGCCTTATATTCACTGAAAAAGAGAGCGACCCCCTGTGTTCACTATGCAGGAAGGCCACTCTGCACAGGGCCTGGAAGACTGCAATGACCACTGTAGTTGCACCGACTACTACAGTGCTTCCCCACTTCCACAGCAGTCCCACAGGTATGGAATATGTATACTTACATTGGTCCAAGTTGAACCAATGTAACTATGCAATAAAATCAATACCTGGAATTTAGCTTTAAAGTAACAATATAGATCTAATTTTGATTGGAACTTGCCAAAACTGTAAAAAGAAAAAAAAAAACAGATGTGTGTGGAATGCAAAATTGGGTGACAATTGCTACCAAATCTATGGATTCATCTCTACAATGTATTCATTGTTTAATAGTACTTTATTTAATTGCACTCAATTTAAACATCCTCTCTGAATGAGAAAACGACTAAACTCATTTGTAATATACAGTATTGCTCTGTTCTAGTATGTTACATCCTCATAACTTTGAAAGCCCTGGATGAAGTCATGTTTTGTGGGTCTGCTCTATTTCCAGGAGAGCCAAAAGCAGTGTTTCCAGAATCATCAAAAGGGGAAGTACAGAAGAAGGTCTGAGGTCGATAATCAGCATCACATGATCTTAACGGAGGTGTTCTAGCAGCTGGAAACTTGTTTCCTAAAGGGGAAACAATGCACAAAATTAATACCATAGATTTGTAGATCTACTGTACTGTACGTCTCATTAAAAGAAACATGTCAAGCTAGAAATATGAAAGTTGTTGTTGCTCTTTTGTTTTTAAAGTGCGTATTCCAGGGCTGTAATCTTTGTTTTATTACTTAGCGATCACTGATTCGGAAAATGTTTGTGCTAATTAGGTGTCTGATACCCGATTAGAACTGGCTTGTTTCATGTCAGAAACTCTCCACAGTGCAATAAAGATAAGGATCTTCTCAGAGATTCAGACCACAGTTTATCACACCACATGTACAGTATATCAGTGGTGTGGTCAACATGGGAAATATAGAGGGTCTCAAATATGCAGAGGGCAGCACAACTGAATATGTATTTAAATTACCGGTACATTGTTAGCATAATATTAAAATAAAATAAAATCAGGCTAACATGATTAAAATTATTATGATGGGAAAAATTTCACAGGTATAGATTGCTTAAATTCAGAATGGCTTTACAATTGCTTATGGGTTTGACACTCACACAGTAAATGCACATCATTTACATCACCCAAAGTAGTTGTTGACAAAGACATTCATGTGTGTGTGTGGGGGGGGGGGGGGGGGGGGATATTTGTTTCTTATTTCTAAGGGACTTTTGTTTTGTTTTTTCATGGGAGGATCTGAATCTGGGAAGTGGAGACTTGATCTATCAGCAACAGATCATTTCTAAGGGCTGAATTACAGATTCAGCGGTCATTGTCGCCCCTCGGAAAAGCGATCTATAGTGGATAACTTTTCAGAAGTCATTTCACAGGGGGCCTAAAGTGTATTTTCACTTTTGAAGCCAAATTGATATATATAAAAATTGCAGCCTACCTTTTATAAAATGCTCTATTTTGTACCGTCCAGCAAGGAAAAAGCCTAGTTTGTCTTTGTTTATGAAGGGGCTGGTCAGCGGTGTTTGTCAATAATAAACCTGTCTGTACTGTGCAGGCAGATCTCCATTATCAATTTTAATTAGATTTAAACACTGTCCTAACAAAGGGTTAAAGGTGTTGCATTGTGTGTTACTGAGGACAGACTTGGGACAGGCTCACTTTAATGCAGTCAGCCATGACAACTCCTCCTGAGAAACGTCTAAAGTTATACCAAGCACAAAGTGGGGTTTTCTAAAATGTGACTGCAAAAGTGGAAATTCAATTTAGACAACCATATACATCTGCCGATATGCAATTTGAAAGAAAAAAAATCTTTCTGCAAAAAGCGCTTTCGTTTTTGGTAGTCCTCATGGTCCAAATGAAAAAAATATGGATATTATGTCGTGTCGGGGAGATTCTCAGTTAAGAAACAGAAAAAAGCACTCTGTTCCCATTATGCATGTCTCATGTATTAATCATGATAACACAATGATGGAAGTGGGCACAGACAGCAATTGCATAGAAAAACCCAAAAGCTTTCTTTCCCTTTATCGTAATACTACATCAGATCAGAATTCATGTCCAAAAACTGGACCTCAAAGCCGGATTCTCCTTACACCCACAATCTCTGCTTACAGAGGCCCTTGAACTAGAAGATAACCTTTTTTTTAGATTTCTAGGATTAGAAGAAAGCTGACAAGGTGTCAGGTAGATTGTCTCTTTGACCAAGGAAAAGGGTTCAGTTGGCCAGAAAGGTGGGCACAATATACATGATTCACTGCTTCAACATTTGAAAATGTAAAGGAAACCTGTATTTGGAGAAACATTTGGCTGTCATTACAGATTTCCTTTTAAAAATTCTAGTCACATGGCTGTTTCTAGCTTCAATACTTTTTGAGTTACTGACATACTGCAACGACCTATAATAATATATTACATTAGGTGAACACATAGTCAAAATACTTGATCTACTTACTTGTAATGTTGATCAACTAATTGATCAACATTACAATCAGATGACTTGTGTTTTCAGAAACAAAAATTTGGCAACACACAAATTTCTCTGAGAACAAATTTCATTTAAGACCTACAAGCAGTTCCATGAGGATAATTCACTTTATGTCTGATTGCATCTCTAGTTACCCATAAACAGGTCCGGTTGAGCTCGTTCTCCATTTGAAGATGCCTCTCTGTTAGCTGCAGCCATATTGCGGAGCCTCAATCCATCGTACATTCCCTGGAGCTTATTATACTGCCTATTGCGCTCCATCAGCTTTTCTGAGAGTTCGGTGTATTTTCTTTTATATTCTTCCAAGATTTTTTTTAAAGAGTTTACTTCACCTTTCATGGCAGCCATCTCCGCATCTTTACTTTGTATTTGATGAGTATACAGTTTTTCTACCTGCTTCAGATGTCCTTCTGCTTTGCTGTAGCTATATTCCTGGTATAACCGCTCCTGGTATACCTAAATGTAGATTAAGGAACAACAAAGAACAGACATAATTTGTATTGTTATGAACTAGTTATTTAGGGCTAAAAATAATCCACACTTATATTCAGACCA
The DNA here is from genome assembly GCF_965119305.1 of Pelophylax lessonae. Taxonomy (NCBI): domain Eukaryota; kingdom Metazoa; phylum Chordata; class Amphibia; order Anura; family Ranidae; genus Pelophylax; species Pelophylax lessonae. The sequence continues at coordinate 321,119,789 of NC_138768.1, read as the reverse complement.
ACTCAGTGTAGATCTGATCTGGCGCTCTCCTCTTCCCCCTAAACTTTGGGCTGTGGGTGTTATCAAGTATAATGCAGGGCTATTAACCTTGCATTGTACATGGAGGAGGTAGGCATCCAACTGTGGCCAGGGGGTGCTTTAGAGATGAGGCTTCAAAGGAGCCTACAGATGCAAGGAATGAGATAACTGTTATCCCTTTACAGCTAGACTTAACAAGCAGTTAATATATTAAAGAAGAAAAAGTGGAACTGGACACCACTTAGAGATTACCTCCAAAAAAAAGAAAATACCTTTATTCACATTCATAATCGTACACTATATTACCAAAAGTATTGGGATGCCTGCCTTTACACACACAAACTTTAATGGCATCCTAGTCTTTGTCCATTTGTCCATAGGGTTCAATATTTGGCTCACTCTTTGCAGCTATAACAGATTCAACTCTTCTGGGAAGGCTGGCCACAAGGTTTAAGAGTGTGTCTATGGGAATGTTTGGCCATTCTTCCAGAAGCGCATTTGTGAGGTCAGGCACTGATGTTGGACAAGAAGACCTGGCTTGCAGTCTCTTCGCTCTAATTCATCACAAAGGTGTTCTTTCGGGTTGAGATCAGGACTCTGTGCAGGCCAGTCCAGTTCCTCAACCTCAAACTCGCTCATCCATGTCTTTATAGACCTTGTTTCAGCACTGGTGCGCAGTCATGTTGGGGCCATCCCCAAACTGTTCCCACAAAGCTGGGAGCATGAAATTGTCCAAAATGTCTTGGTATGCTGATGTATTAATAGTTCCCTTTACTGGAAATAAGGGACCAAGCCCAACCCCTGAAAAACAACTCCCCCCCCACCCTAATCCCCCCTCCACCGAATTGTTTGGACCAGTGAAAAAAGCAAGGTCCATAAAGACATGTATGATCAAGTTTAGGGTGTAGGAACTTAACTGGCCTGCACAGAGTTCTGACCTCAACCCGAAAGAACATCTTTGGGATGAATTTGAGTGGAGACTGCGAGCCAGGCCTTCTCTCCACATCAGCGCCTGATCTCACAAATGCGCTTCTGGAAGAATGGTCAAATATTCCTATAGACAAACTCCTAAACCTTGTGGACAGCCTTCTCAGAAGAGTTGAAGCTGTTATAGCTGCAAAGGGTGGGCCAACTCAATATTGAATCCTATGGACTAAGACTGGGATGCCATTAAAGTTCATGTGCGTGTAAAGGCAGGAGTCACAATACTTTTTACAATATAGTATATATAGTTTTTTTTTGGTACACCCTTCACATTTTTGCAAATATTTTGTTATATCTTTTCATGTGACAACATTGAAGAAATTACACTTTGCTACAATGTAATGAAGTAAGTGTACAGCTTTTATAACAGTGTAAATTTGCTGTCCCCTCAAAATATCTCAACACACAGCCATTAATGTCTAAACCACTGGCAACAAAAGTGAGTACATCCCTAAGTGGAAATGTCCAAATTGGGCCCAAAGTGTCAATATTTTGTGTGGCCACCATTATTTTCCAGCACTGCCTTAACCCTTTTGGACATGGAGTTCACCAGAGCGTCACAGGTTGCCACTGGAGTCCTCTTCCACTCCTCCATGACGACATCATGGAGCTGGTGGATGTTAGAGACCTAGCGCTCCTCCACCTTCTGTTCGGGGATGCCCCACAGATGCTTAATAGGGTTTAGGTCTGGAAACATGCTTGGCCAGTCCATCCCCTTTACCCTCTGCTTCTTTAGCAAGGCAGTGGTTGTCTTGGAGGTGTGTTTGGGGTTGTTATCCTGTTGGAATACTGCCCTGCGGCACAAACTCTGAAGGGAGGGGCTCATGCTCTGATTCAGTATGTCACAGTACATGTTGGCATTCATGGTTCCCTCAATGAACTGTAGCTTTCCAGTGCCGGCAGCACTCATGCAGCCCCAAACCATGACACTCCCACCACCATGCTTGACTGTAGGCAAGACACACTTGTCTTTGTACTACTCACCTGGTTTCCGCCACACACACTTGACATCATCTGAACCAAATAAGTTGATCTTTGTCTCATCAGACCACAGGACATGGTTCCAGTAATCCATGTCCTTAGTCTGCTTGTCTTCAGCAAACTGTTTGCAGGCTTTCTTGTGCATCATCTTTAGAGGAGGCTTCCTTCTGGGAAGACAGCCATGCAGACCAATTTGATGCAGTGTGCGGCATATGGTCTAAGCACTGGCAGGCTGACCCTACATCCCTTCAGCCTCTGTAGCAATGCTGGCAGCACTCATATGTCTATTTCCCAAAGACAACTTCTGGGTATGACGCTGAGCACGAGCACTCAACTTCTTCGATCGACCATGGCAAGGCCTGTTCTGAGTGGAACCTGTCCTGTTAAACTGCTGCATGGTCTTGACCACCGTGTTGCAGCTCAGTTTCAGGGTCTTGGCAAACTTCTTATAGCCTAGGCCATCTTTATGTAGAGCAACAATTCTTTTTATCAGATCCTCAGAGAGTTCTTTGCCATGAGGTGCTATGTTGAACTTCCAGTGACCAGTATGAGAGAATGAGAGCGATAACACCAAATTTAACACGCCTGCTCCCCATTCACATCTGAGACCTTGTAGCACTAACGAGTCACATGACACCGGGGAGGGAAAATGGCTAATTGGGCCCAATTTAGACATTTTCACTTAGGAGTTTACTCACTATTGTTGCCAGCGGTTTAGACATTAATGGCTGTGTGTTGAGTTATTTTGAGGGGACAGCAAATACAAGCTGTACACTCACTACTTTACATTGTAGCAAAGTGTAATTTCTTCAGTGTTGTCACATGAAAAGATATAATAAATATTTACAAAAAATTATAAGCGATTGTTAAAGTGAATCTGTCACCCAAATAAAACAATAAAAAAAATATGCCTGGAAAGAAGAAACAGAATACTGAGCTCTACTGTGGCTCATAATGCTGAAGTCCATTCCATTGTTGTGAAATGATCCCCAGAAGTTTGCTAGGAACCCAACAGCTCCAGGAGGATTGATTACCTGCAGCTCTCACTGGTTACTCCTGCTGAATTTTACATCATTGCAACAGAGAGGAGCTTGGGCATCCTCTGAACTCATCTCTTGCTAAACATTAATATCCAATGAGCACACATAATTAAAGGGTTGGGATGCTGGTGAAGCCAGTTCACCTATATGGACACATGCCCACATTTAACCAATATGGGCACAGTGTGTGTAGGCCCTTAGGGCTGGTTTACACTTGTAAAGCAATATGCAGTGGATCACGTTCCATAGGACAGTGCAGAGGCAGTGGACAGGTATTCAGGAGGCAACATTGCTGCCTTCTAATTGGCTGTTTTTTTTTTCCCCTGAAAGCTGTACAGGTTATATGAAGGGGAATAAACCACCACAACTGCAAGCCTAGCATTTAGCTTCTATTTCCAGCGCGGCACCGGTCACTTGAATATGTCTTACTGTGGTACTTCCTGCCAAATGTGTTGGGGGGTGGGATCATTTCCGCTGCGCCATGAAGCAAAGTATTGTGGCCATGGTTGGTGTACACTCTACGTCTTGATGCTATTGCAGCTTACAGGGGCAGTTGGGGGGGCTAAAACTGTCTACTTTTAATTGCCCCTATTCAGTTTGAATGAGTCCTTAATGAGTCTCAATGCATGAGAAAATGCACCAATGTATTATTCTATATGCAGACAACTGGGAGCAGATCCTTATAAATGAAAGGCTGTAAATATTAAAATAACTTAACAACCTGTTAACAATTGGTGAAAGATGAAATTAAAACCATGCTCACTTTAAAAAGTATCAAGAAACAACTTAGGATAAGCTTAAGATAGTATATGGGAATGTCCATACATAACCACCAAGTGCTCCAAATAGTGCAACAAGGTGATGCAGAGATCTTCTCAAGTGATTCCACACAGCAAAAAGTGGGTTGTGCTATCTTCCACCACCATCAAATACATTTCCTAACTACCAGACACAGACATTTAGGATTCATATTGGATCACTGGGAGGAGTTTCTCTCATAGAAAAAGATGTTCCCCGGTAGCACTCCAAACCAGTAAGATGATATCATCAGAGTGGTGTACCATATGGTTAGGGAAAAGACAAAAGACCCTTCATTGTGTAGTATTTTAAAGCATTTATTGGTTGCGCACTAGTAAAAACACTTAGGAATGTTGCAGATCAAAGTAGGCTTGTTAACATGGCAGGGACGCCGATTTGCATTCCACCTGCATTCCAAGATGCCGGAAGTGTAACGTAGATCCCACCCACCACATTTCGTCAGCAACGTCTGACGTCATCAGGGGTCACATGACGTTGGGGTTGTGACCCCTGATGACGTCAGAAGCGAAATGCGTTGGAAGGGATCTACGTGGTTTTAATTATGTCTTTCACCATATATCAGGCTTGCTATGGCTTACAACCAGCTGTTCTACATTTGTTATTTGTATAATTTTTTATAATGTTATCAACAGTGATTTGTAAATTTCACAGATTAATTATTTCTTGTACACATTATGTGTTAATTGACATTAAACATATTGTTGGGTTTTATCCAGAGTGCGCAGGTAGAGGGTATCTACTCTATTTTCTGTTAACAATTGTCTGTTTTACTGCATGAAATTTACTGAATCAGGTTAAAGTTGGTGTGTTCTCAATGCATCTCTGCCATGAAAAATTTTACGTTTGACATTTAAGGCCTGTACACACGATAAGAAAATTGTAAGTAAAATTTCGTCTGATGAACGATCTGCCGATTTTCAGATCATTAGTATAGTGCTTTCGACAGTTGATTACAAATTTTCATACGACAAAAACTGGATGTGCAGGCTATAGAATTTTTATCATACGTGAACACAATGTCCGATTTTTGTTTTATTAGTCCAGTTTTCGTCCAAAAAAAAATCGCAAGAGCAAGACTACGCATGCTCGGAAACTAAAGAACACATACAAAACAATTCAACACATGACATCACTTCTGAAGTTGAATTCTGTCATACGAGAATTTTCATATGAAAGTAACCTCTTCACTTTCCATATGAGACTAGCGTGCAACATAAAAGGAACGAAAATTTGTCCGATAATCTGAGCGTGAGTACGAGGCTTAACACCTAACAGGGAGCATTACAGCATCTTTACATTTATTTTCGATGCGTCTACATTGAGTGTTCACACACTAAAATGTAACTGGCCCTTTTTTATGAGCACACCACCACATATAATGCATTGGGTTATATTCACATGGCAGTTTAGCTGTGGATAGTTTGTTGCTTTCAGAGGCGACTGAATGCTGCTTCTGGACACAGTAACTCTTTCAGCTACCCCTACAAACTGGCGTGTCCAAACCGGCTGTGTCCAGGGTCGGTATCTACATGTAATCACTTAAATGAGTGGTTACATGCAAACAAGCAGCAGGACCTGCGATTGATTTCTACACAGTACAAATCTGACAGCTGTCCATAGTGTGTGCAAGCAGCAATTACAACCACCAAGCAAGAATCTACTGATAGTTGACGGCGACCGCCCTAGCGACACACAAACTGCTGTTTGAATGCATTATAGGGTCAGGGGCATTTACTCTGTTAATTTTTGTTGGGAGTCTCTTAGAATGGCAACGCAGGTGGTTACATACGGTATATGCAAAGGTGTAAAGTTACTCTGAATGTTCCACACACAAAAAAAAACAACATGATTAGGATACATGAAAATATTCACTAAGCATATAGAATAACACAAATTACAAATCCACAGGTGCCTAAAAAGGACAGTGTTTAATTCTGTGATTGAATCAGTACATTCCTTATGAAAACCGTCAATAGTCTAATACACATGTGTCAAACAAAAGACCTGAGGGCCGAATCTGGCCCTCCAGTCCATTTCATGCGGCCCTCACACCTCTCCTGGAGCTGCAGTAGAGCTCCAGTCCTCCTTTGGGCCTCCTCCAGACCCAGCACTTTCTGCTTCCCAGCTCTGCCACAAGCTTCTTCCCAGCAGCAACACAAGGTAAGGGGGTGCACTTTGATGTAAGGGAGGGTGGGGGTAGACACTTAACATCTTATGTAAGGGGTTTGGGATACTCTGGACATCTAGTATTACAGATGCAACCTGCCCTTTGAGGGCAATCATAATGCTGATGCGGCCCTTGATGAAGTTGAGTTTGACACCCCTGGTCTAATACGAGATTGTAATGGAAGGCCTATTAACTTTTTACCTCTGAACTCCAAATAATATTCAGTGAAATGGCTACTATAATAACTATTATGTATCCAAACACACAGAAAGTGTATTGGTAACATTTAGGGCCCTCACAAGGGCAGACCCCATCAAACCCTCCAGTCTCCTCTATGGAGACACCCACCGACATCCAATCTGATCCGGTCTGCTAAAAACAGACAGATGGAGATCCATTCCCCATACGTCTGGTGGATTGGATCGGATGGCAGTCGGGTGTAAATTGACAGGTGGTGCATTTACATTCGGCTGCCCATAAAGAAGAGAGGGCTGTCTCTGTGTCGGTTCTGCAAAAGCAGAGTAGACATGGATGAGCCATCTACCTGCTCAGCAGGGTTCAGTGGACAGATTTCCGGCTGAGTAGGCAGACTCCAACAGAGCCCGTCCCCTGTGTATCGGGCCCTATTTGCTAATTCCCTTAGTGTCCATTCACGCTAGTCCGACTGGTCAGCCTGACAAGTCACGCACCGTCGCGTCCCATAGTGTAGTGCAGGAGCGGTTCTAATAGGAGCGACACAAGTCGCTTCGACTTAGAAAAAGGGTCCTGTACTACTTCGGGGCGACCTGGAGGCGACTTGCATAGACATTAATTTTATGAAGTCCGTGCAAGTCGTGCCGAAGTCGCGGTGCACGCGACTTCACAGGTCGCCCCGAAAGTCGAGCAGCTTCAGTGTGAACCGGCACTTCTCTAAAATTGTTACATTGAATCTCTTGTTATCAAGTGGTATAAATTACCTACTGTATGCTTTTCAGTTTTATCTAGTGGCGATAATGCATTATTTTACTACTGCCTGCCTATATAACAGAACATTCACGCAGAAGAGAAACACAAGCTAGTTTTTTTACAAAATTTGCACAGAACTAATGTACTGTATATGCAGATTAATTTAATGGCTTTGATCTATGGTTTGTCCACATTTCCCCCCCAAAAATGTATGTACTGATTTGTGAACTTGAGCATTCTTCTCTGCAGCTATCCTTTTCTTACCTGGTAGGTCCAGAAAGCTAAAGCACGAGAACAAATATCTAGGACAATCTCAGGACGTAAGCCAGACAGCATCATGGCCTTGTGTTCCTCAGAAGGGCTCAGCTCAGTACGAACAATATCCAGCTTACTGGAGAGTGTGCTATTACAGGCTGGACAAACCGCAGGAGATCGGCTGAATTCTCCACTTCCATGCTGGTCACAGAATATATGTGAACAAGCTGTGACCCAGGCTCGACCAGATAACTTTACCCTGCATTTAGGGAAGTTACAAAGCAAGAGGTCACCACACACTGACATCACTACGGTCAATCTGGAAGACAAAATATTTCTCATTAGCTCAAACTAACAATTTACTGGTCTGGATCCATCACTATCTTTCACATCGTATAAATCCAGACCTTCAAACTTTCTGCCTGCATCTATTCAACAAGTTAATAAATGGTTAATTATCTAGAGGGGCAATATTGTATTGAAAAAAAGCACTATAATATAAAATTTTACAAATATAAAATATTATGAGTAGTCTGGTGGAAGGGTCCCTCTAAAACAAGCCTATCTGAGAAACATATGGGGGATGCCACTGCCAATCTCCTTCAAAATATGCTAGTTATCTCACTAGTAAAGTGAAAGGGACAAAGTTTAAAATAGAACTAAAGGCAAAATTACAAAGCTTATGAGCTGGCTATTTATGGCAAAAAAGATATGTAATGAATCAATCTTCTGTACCAAAATAAACTTATCTGCCTGCTCACAGGTAGACACTTACATCACTGGCATAGTCCCTGTGTATTGGTATAACGGACAGAGAAGGCACCCAGAAGAAGCTGGAGTGAGAATGCCAGCACCGGCTAGGGAACCCTCAGGGACACTGGACCATTGGAGAGGGCAAGTATTGAGACTTTAGTTCAGTTTTTAATCACCCCTATGATCTGCAAAAAAATTGAGCTTAAAAAGGAACTGCAGCCAAAGTAGCCTAATCCAAAAAACAAAACATGAGTATGCAGAGCAATCATTATTCATCATAATATGTAAATAGTAGTAAATGCCAGCTTACTCTTTCTGTGTCCAGATCCTTTTTTTATATCGCTCTCTCTGGTGTTAAGAGCGGCCATTTCTATTGAGGGCAAATGAAGCCCAAGCCACAGTCTTACTGTAAAAATGTGGACTGCTTCGCCTCCCCGGCCCTTCGTCACTCCCCACAGCCCTGCTCCACTCTTCCCACCCCCTCCCCTGCCAGCAAACTGGCATGAGGAAGTACCAGTGTTGCCAACCCCCCGGCATAAAATATACTGGCAGAATGCCAAAATTTACGGACGGCACCAATTTTATTACTGGCACTGCAAAAATGTACATAAAATAGCAGTTTTCAGTGCTAAACCGTGCAAATATGAATGATTAAACTATAAACATGTAGATATAGTGCTATTAGCAATGTGTTTAAGTTAAACAAAAGTCATAAACCATATTTCTCCATTCACATGAAGGTCAGATTAATATAACCCAGCCAGCACAGAGTTCCCCCATATATCAGAGTGTGCAGGATTCCCCCTTACAGTGTAACTCTGACATAAAGAGGAATGCTGCAGATCTTGATTTAAGGGGGACTCTGATGTAAGCGGGTGCTCTGGTGACCAGAAACCACCTTATATCAGAGTCCATTGCATTCTCCTTTACATCAGAGTTCCCACTTACATCAGGGTCTGCAGCATTGTCCTTTACATCAGAGCTCCCTTTTACATCAGGGTCCACAGAGTTCCCCCTTGCACTGTAAGGGGAGAATCCTGCAGACTCTGATGTAGAAAAGAATAGCAGGAACTCTGATGTGGGGGGGAGGAGGAATCTGGTGACCAGAGACCCCCTTCCGCAGATTAATTACACTAAGGTAAGGGGGGAGGGATTCCCTGCTATGAGGGGGAAACCTTTATATTAGTTCCCCCTTACATTATTATATTCACCCAGCCCTTACATCAGTGACCCCCCGTTAGACTGGCCTGGCGGCGCTGTCACTTACCTGAGGGTGGTCAGAGGCTGCGGACATCATACAGGAGGTGGTTAGAGGCTGTGGACATGATACCAGAGGTGGTCAGAGGATGCGGACATGGTACAGGAGGTGGTCAGAGGATGTGCGGACATGGTACAGGAGGTATTCAGAGGCTGCAGACACCCCCCATTCCCCCCCCAACAGTAGTGTCCTACTCTGCCCCCCTTCACCCTCCACATCAGTGTCCACCTCTGCCACCCTTTACATCACCCTCCCACAGCAGAGTCCTCCTCTGCCCACTTTCATATACCCTCTACAGCCGTGTCCTTCTCTGCCCCCACTTCAGCCCCCACAGCACTGTCCTTCTCTGCCCCCACAGCACTGTCCTTCTCTTCCCCCTGCCTTTAGCCCCCCACAGCACAGTGTCCTTCTCTGCCCCACTTCAGCCCCCACAGCTCTGTCCTTCTCTGCGCCAGCAAGACAGTGTCACTGTCTTTTAAAAATGGCGCCAACCGTCGCCAGTTCGTCACTGTGCATGCGCCCGTCCAGCCAGAAATAGGCAAGCTTTTCCGAGCCCGACAGGCTTCAGAACGGTGCATGGCAGTTGCGTGGCGGCCGTTCGGCCATCTTTTTTATGGGCGCCGCTGCCCGTAACAGGCATTTACGGGCAGCCTGAAAATGGGCTAAAATTCACGGGCTGCCTGTAAATCTACGGGCAGTTGGCAGCACTGGGAAGTACAGAAAGAAAGGTATTTAATTCCACCAAATTACATTTTTTATTCTCAATGATTGCACAGCAAGGGGTGAAGGTTTAATTATATGAAAGAAGAAAAAAAAAATGACTGAAGGACTACTTTAACCACTTGCCACCTGTATAACTTAACTGGTGGCACCAATGCGCCGGATCACGTATCGAGTACGTAATCGGACACCTTCGGGGCACACATGCACGCCACTGGCAAAGTGCTCCCATTGTGATTATACACAGCGGGAGCTATTCTGCGGGTACGGCAGACTTGATGTCCGCCGACACCCACCGATCATCCAGCACAGAAGCAAAACTGCAATCTGCCTATGTAAACAAGGCAGATCACCGTTCTGTCAGTAGGGAAAGCATGGATCTTGTGTTCCTGCGAAGCAGGGACATGAATCCATGCCCTCCCCTAGTAAAAACACCTCCCAGAGTACACAAACACACTAGCTAGGCACACAGTTAACCCTTTGAACGCCCCTGATGTTTAACCCCTTCTCAGCCAGTGTCATTAGTACAGTGACAGTGCATATTTTTATCACTGATCACTGTATTAGGCTCGGTTCACACTGATGCGATGCGGGAAGGCTGCGAATTCGCAGCCTGTTCCCGCATCGCACACGCACCCCCGGCAGTTCACACTGCCATATGCGATCCGCTGGGGGTGTCAATGTAATCTTAACGACACCCCCAGTTTGATCGCATATCGCAGTGCGATCGTGCAGTTCGCACAGGATCGGATCGCACAAGTGTGAACCGCTGTGCGATCCGATCCTGATGCGGCAGCAGAAATGCCTCCTGTGCGTGTTTGCTGCGGGTGCGATGCGAATTTAGCCATACAAACTGTATGGCTAAACTCGCACCGCACAGCTGATCGCATGTCATGTCGGAGCAGTGCGCTCCGACATGACTGCGAACCCCGCACACGCAGTAGTGTGAACCGGGGCTCAGTGTCATTGGTTCCCAAAAAGTGTCAATTAGTGTCCACCACAATATCATAGTCCCGCTATAAGTCGCTGATCACTGCCATTACTACTAAAAATAAATAAATAAAAATATGAAGACACTATCATTTTTGGCAAACCAATCAATATACGCTTATTGGGATTTTTTTTTTACCAAAAATATGTAGCAGAATACATATTGGCCTAAATTTATGAAGAAAATTCATTTTTTACATTTTTTTATTGAATGTGTTTAAAAACACTTGCCGACCGCCGCAAGTATATATACTGCGGCGGTCAGCCCCGTGCAGGCAAAGTGACGTACCGGTACGTCACTAGCCTGTGAGCCAATAGGGGGCGAGCGCTCGCCGCCGGAGGCGTGCTCCCGCCCACGCTCGTTCACGGACACCTCCATGCAAGCGACCGGCGGACCCGATGTCCGCCGGTCACTCGCGATCGTCAGTTACGGAGGGAGAAAGGCAGGCGCCTGTTATTCTTCCCTGTGTAACAGCACAGATCATACGGTCCAGCCACATCCCTGCACAGTTAGAAACACGCCCCTAGGGACACACTTAACCCCTCCCTCTCCAACAAAGTTACCCCCTTCACTGCCAGTGTCATTTTTACAGTAACAGTGCATATGTATAGCACCGATTACTGTAGTAATGTCACTGGTACCCCCAAAAGTGTCAAAAATGTCAGTCAAGGGTCCGATCTGTCCGCCGCAATGTTGCAGTCCCGCAAAAAAAAAAAATCGCAGATGGCCGCCATTACTCATTAAAAAAAAAATTTAAAAAAATGACAAAAATCTTTCCCGTAGTTAGTAAACGCAATAACTTTTGCGCAAATCAATCAAAATACGCTTATTGCGATTTTTTTTACCAAACATATGTAGCAGAAAACAAATTTTGATTTTTACTTTTTTTTTTTGGGAATTTCATATAAAAAAATGTGAAAAATATTGTTATTTTTTCAAAATTTACGCTCTTTTTTTGTTTATAGCACATGATCAAAAAAATCGCACAGGTGATCAAATACCACCAAAAGAAAGCTCTGTTTGTGGGAAAAGGACGTCAAATTCGTTTAGGTACAGCGTCGCACGACCCCGCAATTGTCCGTTAAAGTCACGCAGTGCCGAATCGCAAAATAGGGTCTGGTCAGGAAGGGAGTAAAATCTTCTGGGGCTTAAGTGGTTAAGTCCTGGTTCACACTGATGCGATGCGTGAATCTACTGCGGGTTCCCGCATCGCATTCCCAGCACAGGCATTTCACACTGCCATATGCGAATCGCTGGAGGGTGTCAATACAAAGTTAACGACACCCCCAGATCAATTCACATATCGCAGTGCGATCTGACATTCGGACATGAATCAGATAGCAGAGGTGTGAACCACCATGCGATCCGATTCTGCTGCGGACCCAAAAAAGGGTCCTGTGCGTGTTCTGTCCGAATCCGATGCAAATTCAGCCATACAATCTGTATGGCTGAATTTGCATCGCACAGACATCGCATGTGATTTTGAGAGCAGTGCGCTCCGAATCACATGTGATGTCTGCCATTGCAGATGTGTGAACCGAGCCTTATAGCAGAAAGTAAAAAATATTGTTTTCTTTTCAAAATTGTGTGCCTTTTTTTGTTTATGGTGCAAAAAATAAAATTAGTAGAGGTGATCAAATACCACCAAAAGAAAGCTCTATTTGTGAGAAAAAAAAGGACATACGGTAAATTTTATTTGGGTACAACGTTGCAAGACCGCACAATTGTCAGTTAAAATAACGCAATGCCATATTGCAAAAAATGGCCTTGTCATGAAGGGGGGGGGGGGGAATCTTCTGGAGGTCAGGTGGTTAAAGCAAAACCTGGAGGTCGTTAACCTTTGCGAAAACCAATCAGTATATGCTTATTGGGATTTTTTGTTATACCAAAAACATGTAGCAGAATACTTACTGGCCTAAACTGATAAAGAAATTTGATTTTTTACACTTTTTTTAATTGGGTTTGCTTTAGGCTGCATTCAGATGTCAGCGTTTGGATCGCGGGCAGAACCGCCGCGGTTCCGCCCGCGATCCGGAGATTATTGCAAATCGCGGAACGCCTAGCGTTGCCCGTTGATTTGCAATAGCCCCCCAAACGCCGAGCGATGTTGCCGCGATTTCCGTCTGCCGAATCGCGGCAACATCGCGCAAACAAAATCGCGGGACGCAATACGCTCCAAAGAAGCTCTTGTACTTCTTTGGAGCGTATTGCGTCCCGCGATTTTGTTTGCGCGATGTTGCCGTGATTCGGCAGGCGGAAATCGCTCGCGTTTGGGGGGCTATTGCAAATCAACGGGCAACGCTAGGCGTCCCGCGATTTGCAATAAATCTCCGGATCGCGGGAGGAACCGCGGCGGTTCTGCCCGCGATCCATACGCTCACATGTGAACGGAGCCTTATAGCATAAAGTAAAAAAGATTGTTTTTTTCAAACTTGAAGGTTTTTTTTTTTTTGTTTATAGCGCAAAAAAAAAAAACGCAGAGGTGATCAAATACCACCAAAAGAAAGCTCTGTGGGAAAAAAAACTGACATAAATTTTGTTTGGGTACACTTTCGCATGACTGCGCAATTAAAGTAACGCAGTGCTGTATTGCAAAAAATGGCTTGGTCATGAAGGGGGGGGGGGGGTAAACCTTCCAGGGCTGAAGAGGTTAAATTATAATCCTAAATATTTTTTTGCACAACTTCTCTGTGCAGTCACATGATCTCCCTCTGCTCTCTTTTCTCGATCTAAGAAAAGCGGTGGGAGGGGCGGAGATTCCCCACTGATGTCAGCCAGCTGAGGGAGGTCATGTGACCGCACAGAGGAGCTGTGCAAAAAGGTATTTAGGATTAGAATTAAAAAAAAAAACTGACATATGTACTGGATCCTGCTAAAACAGAAAGGATACAAGTAATTGCGTTATGTTTTACATCAGAAAAGAGAAAGGAGGAAAGGGAAGGGGTGGAGAGCAGATTGGCTCTCACACACAGACTAGAAAATGACAGGCAGGAAGGGAGGGGGAGAGAGGAGAGACTGTGTATACACAGTGAAATGACGGAGGCACATGAACTTACCACAGTATCATGATCAGTAGCCATGATTACCGTGGTCAGCACACTAAGGGGGGGGGAAACAGGAACAGGCAGGATCAACCAGGTATTTTAGATCAAAGAAAGGGACAAATTACACTGCAACAGCACTATGCTAGCAATTATGCTTTAAAGAAACAGAAGCATTTTTATTTTTTCTTAGGGTTACAACCACTTAGTTCCAAAACCTGGACTGTTCCAGCAGGGAATTCTGTTATACAACCTGAAGTCTCTGTTAAATTGTACCTGAGGAAAACCTACTGAGATTGATTTGCTAAAACTAGTGCACACAGAATCTGGCGCAGCTGTGCATAGTACGGGTCCTTTCACACGGTCCGCCCCTGCAGGCGGATCTGTGCTGCTCAGCAGGGGATTGTAAACACAGATCCCCGCTGAGCAGGAAGGTGACATCTCCCTCTCCGCTCTGTGTGCGGAGAGGGAGGTGTCAGAGCCCCATGCATCTCTATGGGGGAATCGGATGAGAGCGGACCGCCTGTCCACTATCATCCGATCCGAACCCCTGGACAGATGGGAAATAGGGTTTCCATCCGTCCGGATTTCACAGACAGGATCAGATGCAGATGGCAGCGGGTGTCAGCGGACATGTCTCCGCTGACATCTGCTGCCCCATAGGGATGCATGGGGGATCCGATCAGATCCACCTAAAAAACTGACAGGCGGATCTGATTGGATCGCTAGTGTGAAAGGACCCTAACCAATCAGCTTCCAGGTTTAATTGGCAAAGCTTCATTGAACAACATGAAGTTTGAGAAGCTGATTGGTTACTATGCACAGCTGCACCAGTTTTAGTAAATTCCTCCATTATGTAAATTTTGGAGCGTGTGGAACTATTAGACCTTCCGTCATGTCTTTATGGCTGTCTGTGTCTCCATGAGGCAGCAGGTTTAACCTTTGTCATTGTTTTGGTGACTGTTATCACTGAGGGCTGGTTCACATTTGTGCGAGTGCGGCGATTGCATGTAATTCGGAGCGCACTGCTCCTTCATTACATGCGATCGGATGTGCGGATGCGAGTTCAGCCATACACATTGTATGGCTGAATTCGCACTGTATCCGCACCAAACACGCACATGACGCTTTTTTCCAGCCGCATCAGAATCGGATCGCCCAGAGGTTCACACTTGTGCGATCAGATCCTGTGCGAACTGTCAGATCGCACTGCGATATGCAATCAAACTGGGGGTGTCGTTAACATTTAATTGACACCCCCTGCGTATCGCATATGGCAGTGTGAACTGCCAGAGGTGCGTTTGCGATGTGGGAACAGGCTGCGAATTTGCAGCCTTCCCGCATCGCACAAGTGTGAACCGGGACTGAGAGCGAAAGGGAGGGGAAATCCCAAAAGAGGAGTTGCACCCAAAAGGGGAAGCTCCACTTGTTTGCGCCCCCCACTGCCATAGGGAGTACTCCCACTTCCTGGCAAGATTGCTGCACAACAGTCGCAGCGATCTACAAATTTTCCAGCCCCTCCTCTTTCCCCCCGCTGCCTTCTGGGAAACACACAGGTCCCAGAAGACAGCGGAACCATTGAGATAGCGCTGCGTGACTCAAACTTGAGCATTAGTTAACAGTAAAGCTGCAAGACTTCACTTCCTGTTGCCCCTAGTGAAGATGTCGACTTCTGCACCCAAAGCCTATTGACGAATAGGCTAGGGGTGCCAACATCGTGGGATACCTGGACAGGTAAGTGTCCTTATATTAAAAGTCAGCAGCTGCAGTATTTGTATCTGCTGACTTCATTTTTTTTTTACAGGCTGGAACTCCTCTAAAAGTTGTTCTCTAGAAAACAGTAAAGGGGAAATCATCCAATGTTTCCAGGACAACTGTCTATGAAGGGAATTCCCAACACTAAGGGGCAGTTCACACTGGTGCAATGCCAGACATCGCATGTGATTTGCACCGCATTGCTTTTCAGATCAAGGTCTGTGTGACGCAAATTCAAGCATACACACTGTATGGCTGAATTCGCATCACATTCAGACCAAACTCGTTCTCCCTACCAGAACCCATGCGATCAGATTCCTGTCCGAATTTACAATTCGCACTGCGATCTGCAAACCAATCTGGGGGGGGCGTCATTAACTTTGTATTGACACCCGCAGTGGTTTGCAAAGTGAACCGCCGGCGATTCAGGTGCGATGTGGATTTCCTGCATCGCACCGGTGTGAACCGGCCCTTAGAGAGATTTCCTCTAACTTCCTGTTGTGTTTATGGGACGGGAAGTGGACAGAATTTTTCTAAATGGTGCAGAGAAAACAAAAACAAAAATAAAATAAATAAAAATACCCTTTCCCCACTCAGTATACAAAATGATTAAAAAAAAAAAAAAAAAAAGTTCAGGGTTTATTCCTCCTATCTTTATATTATTGTTTTATAATTTGGCACTTTTTGTAATTTGCTTTGTTTTATCTTGTAAAAAAACACTGCCAATAAAAATTGCCAGTTCTCAAAAAAAAAAAAAAGTTCTGGCACTAAACACGTTAAAACCATAGCAAAATAACTGTTGCCTAGCAGTAACATTTACACTATGCAACACCGTAACGTTAATATGTTGCTGCTATTGCCCAGGCTTCTTAGTATACTATAAACCAGTAAGCAATGAGAGAGACTAACATAAACACAATGCCTACTATAACCTGCGTCCATACACACTGTTGCTATATGCGAACACCGACCTGACAACACTGACATTACTTCACTGATAGGAAGCTCCCGACACCGCGCCGCCCACAACTACGCACTTTCCATTCACAAAACTAGCCAATGGCAGATGGCGCTGTCCTCCTACGAGGAGGAAACGGAGCTTATGATTGGCTAAACGCTCTGTCCATCTACCTCAGTAACACGCTGTGGCGGAAGTGTGGGGGATTTCCGCGCCTCCTGGTTTGAGAAGCGCGGTCCTTCTTGTTGCTATTGGTGTTTATGTGGCAGTGGAAGGAAGATAATGTTTGCAGGCTCATTCATTTCGTATTACTTTTATGGCAATAAAATAAAGAATTCATTTTCAGCAATTTTATTATGTGTATGATAATACTTGACTTGTTCTATTTTACCCAGACTAATTGCTGGTGTTTTGTAAACTGTAGAAGAGGAAATAAAATGGCATGTTTCTATAACTCCTCACTAAAGTTCATATAATATACACCAAGGCAGCATGCACTTATACAGAGGGGAACCCGATAAGGTAAGGTGACCAGATTTTTAGAATAACATCTGGGAACATATTTCAATTTTTTTAAAGTTGGTAAATGCCACAGGACTGCATAATACACAGAGCGCTGGGCACATGACTACATAATACACAGAGCGCTGGGCACAGGACTGCATAATACACAGAGCGATGGGCACAGGACTACATAATACACAGAGCGCTGGGCACAGGACTGCATAATACACAGAGCGATGGGCACAGGACTGCATAATACACAGAGCGCTGGGCACAGGACTACATAATACACAGAGCGCTGGGCACAGGACTGCATAATACACAGAGCGATGGGCACAGGACTGCATAATACACAGAGCGCTGGGCACAGGACTACATAATACACAGAGCGCTGGGCACAGGACTGCATAATACACAGAGCGCTGGGCACAGGACTACATAATACACAGAGCTCTGGGCACAGGACTACATAATACACAGAGCGCTGGGCACAGGACTGCATAATACACAGAGCGCTAGGCACATGACTACATAATACACAGAGCGCTGGCTACAGGACTGCATAATACACAGAGCACTGGGCACAGGACTGCATAATATACGGAGCGCTAGGCACACAATTGCATAATGCACAGGGCTGCATACTACACAGAGCGCTGGGCACAGGACTACATACTATACAGAGCACTAGGTACAGGACTGCATAAAACACAGAGCGCTAGGCACAGGACTACATAATACACAGAGCACTGGGCACAGGACTGCATAATATACGGAGCGCTAGGCACACAATTGCATAATGCACAGGGCTGCATACTACACAGAGCGCTGGGCACAGGACTACATACTATACAGAGCACTAGGTACAGGACTGCATAAAACACAGAGCGCTAGGCACAGGACTACATAATATACAGAGCACTAGGTACAGGACAGCATAATACACAGAGCACTGGGCACAGGACTGCATAATATATGGAGCGCTAGGCACACAACTGCATAATGCACAGGGCTGCATACTACACAGAGTGCTGGGCACAGGACTACATAATATACAGAGCACTAGGTACAGGACTGCATAAAACACAGAGCGCTGGGCACAGGACTACATAATATACAAAGCACTAGGTACAGGACTGCATAAAACACAGAGCGCTTGGCACAGGACTGCATAATACACAGAGCACTATGCACAGGACTGCATAATACACAGAGAGCTAGGCACAGGACTGCATAATACACAGAGCGTTGGGTATAGGACTACATAATGCTCAGAGCGCTGGGCACAGGACTACATAATACACAAAGCACTGGGCAAAGGACTACATAATACACAGAGCACTGAGCACAGGACTACATAATACACAGAGCACTGGGTTCAGAGCTACATAATACACAGAGCGCTGGGGAAAAGACTACATAATACAGGCATAGAGTACAGGGTTCAGAGGTTTTCTAGGACACTTCTGTCCCCACATCCGGAGCTCACCTCTGCACCCTTCTCTCACAGATTATCTCTGCAGCCATCTTTTAGCCCTTACCCCACAACAGCTAAACTCTCTGTCTCTCAGCTCTGACCCCTGCTCCCCCACTGCCCTCATCTGTCTACAAACAGTCCTCCCATTACCCCCCCCCCCCCATCTACTCACCTTCTGATCTCAGCCCTCCAGTCAATTTTTGGCTCTGCCTCTCCTCCAATGAACAGCAGCAGGAGCGGCAGTGAGATCGTCCAGCAAGGGGCATCGGCACCTGAGCCACCAGGCTGTTTCTCAGCCAGCATTGGATGCCCTGTCTACATTAAGCCGACCCTGAATCCAGGGACAAAACCGGGGAAAGACTTGGTCCAGGG
Source organism: Pelophylax lessonae (assembly GCF_965119305.1). NCBI lineage: Eukaryota > Metazoa > Chordata > Amphibia > Anura > Ranidae > Pelophylax > Pelophylax lessonae. The sequence goes on along the minus strand of NC_138768.1, from coordinate 321,100,751 downwards.
ACAGTGTCCTCAATCCGGGGAATGTCTCCGGAAACCGAAGACGTCTGGTCACCCTACTATAGAGAAGATCAGAGGAAGTATTGTTAATATTATGAAACTGTTATCAGAGGTCCCCTGTCCTTCAAGGAGAAGTACAGCCAAAGCTTGTTTGCCTGGACTTCTGTAGATCACAGTAGTGCAGACTGTTCTACACTCCTGTAACCCGTGTTCAGGGGGTTGAAGCACGTCACAGAGCCGGTCCAGGATGGGGCAAGATTGCAACAATGAACATGTCCTTATTTAAGGTTAAAGCGTAAGTAAACCCATCGATTTAATAGTTTTAACCTCTTCATGCCCGCACTATAGCCAAAAGATGGTCCCGGTGTAACGTGAGAATTACCTACCCCGTGAGAATTACCTACCCCTCGTCACTTCCGGGCAGGAACAGCTGAGCAGCGCAGCAGTGCGCATGCTCACAGGGCCGGATACCTAAAGGGACAACAGAGGAGCAGACTAGTGCGCATGCGCACTAGTATGGAAATAGCACGGTGTACCGTGGAAAAAACCTACCCACGCGGCGGTTAAATAAAACAGCGGGGCTGCAATACGAATCATCTCCGCTCCTGTGCCTGTCACTTCCCTGCTCTCGGCAAGTAAATATAAAAGCGGCTGGCGTCTCCGAGATTTATGTTTACATACACCCGCCGCCGCTTTTATATTTACTTGCTGAGAGCAGGGAAGTGACAGGCACAGGAGCGGAGATGATTCGTATTGCAGCCCCGCTGTTTTAATGTAACCGCTGCATTACATACAGTGCCGTGAACCGGAAGTGACGAGGGGTAGGTTTTTCTCACGGGTAGGTAATTCTCACGGAACACCAGCCCCTTTCCACGTGATCAGCTGTCAGCCAATGACAACTGATCACGTGATGTAAACAGAGCCTGTAATCAGCTTTTTTTCCCTCACGCTCACAGCGTGAGGAGAAAAAAAAAGCCGATCACCAGCTGCTGTCAAAGGTACATGGGTCCCGAAGAGGGAGAGCCACTGCAGCCTCATCTGTGCCCACCAGGGCCATCTACTAGTGCCCACCTATCAATGCCCACCAGTGCCACCTATCAGTGTGTATCAGTGCTGCCAATCAGTGCCTCATCATCAGTGCTGCCTATCAGTTTCACCTACCATTGCCCATAAGTGCCACCTATCAGTGCCCATGAGTGTCACCTATAAGTGCCATCTATTAGTGTCCTTCAGTGCTTCCCATCAGTGCCCATCAGTGCAGCCTATCAGTGCCCATCAGCACACATCAATGAATGTGAAAAATTACCTGTTTGCAAAATTTTATTAAAAAAAACTATGAAAACGTTTTTTTTTTTTTTTTTTTTAATTTTGGTCTTTTTTTGTTTGTTCAGCAAAAAATAAAAACTCCATTAGTGATTACATACCACCAAAAGAAAGCTCTATTGTTGCATGACCGCGCAATTGTCATTCAAAGTGTGACAGCGTTAAAAGCTGAAAATTGGCCCAGACAGTAAGGGGGTTTAAGTGCCCAGTAGGCCCAGTAGGCAAGTGGTTAAAACCAGTTACATTCTGGTGCTATCTGTCACATTGTTTGTGCTCTCATGCAAACTGTCAAAACATCCAATGACTGGTGTCATCATAACTGATCACATGTGCAGCATCATGGCAGTTGAAGGTCAAACAGAGGCCAAGATGGCAGGTTCCTTGGCTGAAAACGATAAGGGGGTTTACTTCCACTTTAAGAAAAAAGAGTGGGAAAAATGCACTGGACCACAGAGGGGGAAAAATACATAAATACGAACTAGCATACTTCAACTATTTGCATGCAGAAAAGCATCCAGAAACTAATCCGGACTGTGTTTATATGGTGTGAATTGGCCCTCAGCGAGCCTGAGCTGGCCGCTCCCATCCCCTCCAGTAAGCATGGGGGGAGGGGGGGCAGAGCAGAGAGCTGGTGGCTGACAGTGACCAGCTCTCTGCTCAGGGAGCCAAGCGATCGGTGGTGTTTGATTGCTCAGTACTCAATGTTAAAGTAAGGTGACCAGATTTTTAAAATAAAAACTGGGGACATATTTTTTTTTTGGCAAATGATAAACTATTTTATAAGCATATTTTCCTCAAATTATATATATATGTGCAGTGTATGTGGTATGTGTTTATGGAATGATTGTACGATATATACATTATTTCTCACATTTCATCCATGATGTTAAAAAAAGATACTTCTTAGAATTTTTTGGGATATGACTGCCAAATATTAAGAAGATAAGATAGAGAAAAAAACTTTATGAAGTATTAGAGGGGTGCGGAGGGTATGACGGTGGGTAGTATGTACAGGAGAGGGGTGTGGGGTGTTTGCTGGCCAGTAGTATGTGCAGGGAGAGGGGTGCATGGTGGTGAGTGGTACGTTTAGGAGAGGGGTGCAGAGTATATGGCAGTGGGTAGTATGTGTAGGAGAGGAGTGCAGAGTGTATAGCAGTGGGTGGTACGTGTAGGAGAGAAATGTGGATTGAATGGCGGTGGGTGGTACCTGTAGGAAAGGTGTGCGGAATATATGGCAGTGTGTGGTACGTGTAGGAGAGGAGTGCGTAGTGTATGGCGATGGGTGGTACGTGTAGGAGAGGGGTGCAGAATGTATGGCGGTGGGTGGTACATGTAGGATAGAAATGCAGATTGAATGGCGGTGGGTGGTACCTGTAGGAAAGGTGTGCAGAATATATGGCAGTGTGTGGTATGTGTAGGAGAGGAGTGCGTAGTGTATGGCGATGGGTGGTACATTATCCAAAGAGAAAGTGTGACCGCACTCAGAGGTAGATAAACTTGAAGTGTTTATTCCCATTCGTTGAAAACAACAGTGCATCGAACAGACATGGACACGGTTAACGCGTTTCACGACTCTATGGGTCGCTTACTCATAACTCAGAGTTACGAGTAAGCGACCCATAGAGTCGTGAAACGCGTTAACCGTGTCCATGTCTGTTTGATGCACTGTTGTTTTCAACGAATGGGAATAAACACTTCAAGTTTATCTACCTCTGAGTGCGGTCACACTTTCTCTTTGGATATCTGATCACTGGACGGCGGATCCGACCAGCACCTGGGTGCCATTGCCTCGCCTGAGCGGCTTTTTTTGCGTTGCTTGCATTATCTCTCCGATGGGTGGTAGGTGTAGGAGAGGAGTGCAGAGTGTATGGCGGTGGGTGGTACAGGTAGGAGAGGGGTGCAGAGTGTATGGCGTGGGTGGTACGTGTAGGAGAGAAATGCGGATTGAATGGCGGTGGGTCTTTGACACCACTTCGACACGACTTGCAGCAATGCCTGTGTAATCTTGAAGTCAATAGACCTCTAGTCGCATCAAAATCGGACCAAAGTAGTGCAGGTACTAGAGCAAACAAGGGGAGAATAGATCTGCCACATAAATTGTCCATTAAAATGTCTAGTGCCTCCATCCCTAATAAATATGGCAAGAGAGGAAAGGAGTGTGGGACTTTGAATGAGTGCAGCTAGACATGTTCTTATCTTAGAATGAATAACATGAATCACATATCAGACCCAGAAGGGGACTGTGGATAGCTGACATGTATTCAAATGTATAAATAATAATTCATGATAAAATATAAAACGGTATAATAAATATAACACATATATCAATTATATAAATAGAATAAATACACTGATAATATATCCAATAATAATTTATAAATAACAGATTTATTATGACACCTAAATCTTTATGGGTACACAATCTTTTCATTACAAAATTTAAGACCCAAACCATGGGGACCCATAAAGAGATGACATAATCAAATATATAGTTTACAATTCATAATATATACAATCACATACAGAGATATAATTAATAAATACCATAATACAATTCATTGGCATGAAACTAGATATACTGATGACATATCCAAAATAATGATTTATAAGTAACTGATTTAATATAACACCATCTTCTCTAAATTATGCAGTCTTTTAATATAAGAAGCTTGGATAGAAGTGTCTGAATATTTGTAGGCTCGACGCGTTTCATGGACCTCCGTCCACTCATCAGGAGCTTTAGAGATAGATTGTGTATCTATAAATACAAATCTAAGTTAGACCTACGAACTAATATGGAAAGGGGGAAGGGAAGAAAAAATTATATACATGTATCCATGTGGGGATAATAAATGAAATATACACTACCTTCAGTAGTGTCATATATTTAGAGAGATCCAATCCTAGGGAGGAGGGGCCGGGCTGAGCCGAAAGATGCCTGACCCGGGGCGGAGGCATGGACCACATAAAGTACATGGGAAGAAGCAGCAAAGAGGTGAAAGTCCAGTATGAGATGGGAAGAATGATGAATTGACCAAAAAACTTGTCAAAGAGTAATATGGTAGGCACACTGAAATCAGAAAAAAAAAAGGGAAAGATATTTTTAGGGATTTTTTAATTATTATATTTCCTGAAATTGTATAATATAATAAATAGCCTTTGTTTAAAAGTAATTCTTCTAATGAGATAAAAAATATATAATAAAAAAAAAAAAGGAAATTGTTTTTATCAAGATGGATACAGATCAGTAAGCCGTATGGAAAAAAGTGTCAAGCGTATGAATATCAGAGAGGTAGACCAGATAGAAAACACCAAATAAAAGTGAAATAATAAAAATACAAGTCTCCAGAAAAAGGGGAGCAGGTGAAAGTGCAAAGGTATAGTGTAATTGAGAAATAAAAGGCATATTAATATTGGAGATAGATTAAGAGTGATTAGGGAAATAAATTCAACGCAATGATGAGATGTGAAACTCCCATAGGGACACATCTATGTTCACCCCGAAGTGGATCATGCTGAAAGGGGGGTGCAAAAAGTGAATGGGGAGAAATTTCAGCATGATCCACTTCGGGGTGAACATAGATGTGTCCCTATGGGAGTTTCACATCTCATCATTGCGTTGAATTTATTTCCCCAATCACTCTTAATCTATCTCCAATATTAATATGCCTTTTATTTCTCAATTACACTATACCTTTGCACTTTCACCTGCTCCCCTTTTTCTGGAGACTTGTATTTTTATTATTTCACTTTTATTTGGTGTTTTCTATCTGGTCTACCTCTCTGATATTCATACGCTTGACACTTTTTTCCATACGGCTCACTGATCTGTATCCATCTTATATATATTATCCTTTGAATCTGGATTTATATATTTTTTTATCCATGATAAAAACAATTTCCTTTTTTTTTTTTTATTATATATTTTTTATCTCATAAGAAGAATTACTTTTAAACAAAGGCTATTTATTATATTATACAATTTCAGGAAATATAATAATTAAAAAATCCCTAAAAATATCTTTCCCTTTTTTTTTCTGATTTCAGTGTGCCTACCATATTACTCTTTGACGAGTTTTTTGGTCAATTCATCATTCTTCCCATCTCATACTGGACTTTCACCTCTTTGCTGCTTCTTCCCATGTACTTTATGTGGTCCATGCCTCAGCCCCGGGTCAGGCATCTTTCGGCTCAGCCCGGCCCCTCCTCCCTAGGATTGGATCTCTCTAAATATATGACACTACTGAAGGTAGTGTATATTTCATTTATTATCCCCACATGGATACATGTATATAATTTTTTCTTCCCTTCCCCCTTTCCATATTAGTTCGTAGGTCTAACTTAGATTTGTATTTATAGATACACAATCTATCTCTAAAGCTCCTGATGAGTGGACGGAGGTCCATGAAACGCGTCGAGCCTACAATTATTCAGACACTTCTATCCAAGCTTCTTATATTGAAAGACTGCATAATTTAGAGAAGATGGTGTTATATTAAATCAGTTACTTATAAATCATTATTTTGGATATGTCATCAGTATATCTAGTTTCATGCCAATGAATTGTATTATGGTATTTATTAATTATATCTCTGTATGTGATTGTATATATTATGAATTGTAAACTATATATTTGATTATGTCATCTCTTTATGGGTCCCCATGGTTTGGGTCTTAAATTTTGTAATGAAAAGATTGTGTACCCATAAAGATTTAGGTGTCATAATAAATCTGTTATTTATAAATTATTATTGGATATATTATCAGTGTATTTATTCTATTTATATAATTGATATATGTGTTATATTTATTATACCGTTTTATATTTTATCATGAATTATTATTTATACATTTGAATACATGTCAGCTATCCACAGTCCCCTTCTGGGTCTGATATGTGATTCATGTTATTCATTCTAAGATAAGAACATGTCTAGCTGCACTCATTCAAAGTCCCACACTCCTTTCCTCTCTTGCCATAGTGCAGGTACTACTTTTAAGTTTCTGTGACTTGAAGTTGCACAGATATATAGGGTACTCATGTGAAATCATGGGGTACGACTTGTCATGCGACTTTGCAGTCCCAAGTCGCATGACAAGTCACACAAGTTGAAAGGGGCCTAACATCCAGTCTGCACTCCTCTCCCACCTGCTGTCACACACTCCTTAGTCCTCTCCCACACACAGTCCTCTTCTGCCTATACATACTGCCCACCGTCATACCCTCTGCACTTGTCCCCTGCACATATTGTCTGCTCACATGCACTTCACACTCCTCTTCTGCCCAAAATACCTGCTGTCATACATTTCACAATTCCCCCCTGTACATAGTACCCACTGGCCTTCACCTACACCACTCATGTCTGCTCTCTGACATCCCCTTCGAAGTCCTCTCTTGCACAATGCATATTACCCACCTTCATGCCCTCTGCATTACTCTCCAGCACATATTGATCTCTTATGCCCCCCCTTACAGCCGTTTCCTGTACTATACATACTGCCCACTGTCATACCCTCTACATTCCTCTCCTGCACATATTGCCTGTTCAGATGCACTCTACACTCCTGTCCCACCCAAACTACTTGCTGTCATACATTCCACAGTTCTTCCCTGCACATACTTCCCACCTTCATAACCTTCGTACTCCTCTCTGCACTATACATACTGCCCTCTGTCATACCCTTTACACTTCTCTTCTATACACATTTCTTGTAATGATGTCCCGTACTGGACACACGAAAAGCTGTAGCAAGCGGCCATGTTGTTCAGTCATTATAGGTCAGCCATGACAGTCTGGCAGAACAATTACCCCCACCCCCTCCTCCTTTATTTCATGGAATGCATAGGTTTTACACTTCAAAAGAGCCGTTATCTCAACTCAGAGACATCAGAAACCAGCACTTAGGCATGTGCAGAGCTGTAAACGGCGAATTGAGTCCTGGCAGAATGTCTGTTTCTTCTGTCCAGGCCTATCGTAAAACTTTGACCAAATCCATTAAGGATAATCAGAACTAATGGGGATTGTAAAAATCAATCATAGAGCCCTGCCCAATTCAAAACTTAACAAATACACACACGATTCATAAACTTAGACAGGAACATGACACTTTATTAATAAATATATATTTGGATGAGAAATGTCATACTGAACGAATTAAGGTCATACATGAACACATTAGCACATATAGAAGGGAAGATAGCTGCCAGATATTCCCTGGGTGACAAGTTTGTCTGAGATATTCTGTGTTTAGTTTTCCTGGATGCAAAATTAAGTGCTGAACGATAATCTATCAGTTTAAAGAATGTAACCAGTACATATTGAAGGATAAGAATAATGGTATAAAACTGTCCAAAGTGGAGGGACCTGATATTGTCATAAACTCAGGACAGCCCATGGACACTCTGTTTTATTGGTCAGGGGCATCTGGCAACACCCCTTTGATCCCAGAGAAAAAGGGAGACCTAACGAATTGAGACATGGGACCATTAAAGCAGGAACATCTATCAAGTTTGAGAACCGATACCACCTGGCTAATCGACTGAACTCTGATAACACCCAGGACATTGACTGCAAGTATTCATCCTCCTCAATGCTACCCTATTTTTCTATTGCTGAATTATGTCTCTATTACTGCTCACTGCTCACTGTCATACCCTCTGCACTCCTCTCCTGCACATTTTGGTCTCTGATGTCCTCTTTGCACTCCTCTCCTGTACTATACATGCTGCTCAATATCATATCCTCTGTACTTCTCTCCTGCACATATTGCCTACTCACATACACTCTACACTCCTCTCCCACCCAAACTACTTGCTGTCATACATCATAGTTCTTCTGTGCGCATTCCCACCTTCATATCCTCTGCACTCCTCTCCTGCACATATTGCTCTCTTTCGCTGTCCTCTCCTGCACTATACAAACTACCCATCATCATACCCTCCGCACTTCTCTCCTGCACATATTGCTCTGTAATGGCACTTTCACAGTCCTCTCCTGCACAATACATCCTGCCCATCATCATACCCTCCGCACTTCTCTCCTGCACATATTGCTCTGTAATGGCACTTTCACAGTCATCTCCTGCACTATACATCCTGCCCATCATCATACCCTCCGCACTTCTCTCCTGCACTTATTGCTCTCTAATGGCACTTTCGCAGTCCTCTCCTGCACTATACATCCTGCCCTTTATCATACCCTCCGCAGTCCTCTCCTGCACATATTGCTCTCTGATGGCACTTTCACTGTACTCTCCTGCACTATACAAACTGCCCATCGTCATACCCTCCGCACTCCTCTCCTGCACATATTACTCTCTAATGGCAGTTTTGCAGTCCTCTCCTGCACTATACATCCTGTCCTCTGTTATAATACCCTCCGCACTCCTCTCCTGCACATAATGCACTCTGATGGCAGTTTCGCTGTCCTCTCCTGCACTATACAAACTACCCATTGTCATACCTTCCACCCTCCTCTCCTGCACATATTGTTCTCTAATGGCACTTTCGCTGTCCTCTCCTGAACTATACATCCTGCCCTCTATCATACTCTCTGCACTCCTCTCCTGCACATATTGCTCTCTGATGGCAGTTTCACTGTCCTCTCGTGCACTATACAAACTACCCATCGTCAGTGGCGGCCGATGTGTTGAGGGCGCAGGGGCGCCGCCCCCCTATCCATACATCCGGCCCCCTAATCTACATGCGGTGGGCCGGGCGCATGGAGTTCAATGGGCGTTTTTTTTTTTTTTAATCACCTGATTAGAGCCAGAGGCTCTAATAGGCTTCAGGAAAGGGTGGACCCGGGGTGCAGAGCAGTGCGCCCCGAGCCCACCCATTGTGTGACAATAGCGAATGAAAATTCGCTATTGTCACATGGATCCTCCTCCTGGCCAATCAGGAAGCGGGTCTGGTACGCGCTTCCTGATTGGCCGAAAGGAAAACCCTATGCCATTGGCTGGGGAGGAGGTGGGAGCCGCCACGCCGGGGAACTGAAGAGAAGCTGGACACCGAGCCCGACCAGTCCTGGAATGTCCTCAGCTGGTTCACCTCCCTCTCAATACCGGACTTCACAGCATCGGGGGGGCCCCAGGAGCCCAACACCTCCCGCACCGAGTCCATGGAGGAGCGCTGACCACTGAGGCTGCCCAGAGTCACTGGAGCAGAGGAGCGGAGGACATTCTAGAAGAGACGGAACACTGTCAGCAAGGCTGAGGTAAGTGCACTGGTCTCGCGCGGGGGGGGGGGGGGGGACACGCTTACGCTGGTCACTCTGCATTGAAAGGGAGCATGCTGGCATCCCTGCATTGAAAGGGGGCACGATGGCATCTCTGCATTGAAAGGGGGCACGATGGCATCTCTGCATTGAAAGGGGGCACGCTGGCATCTCTGCATTGAAAGGGGGCACGCTGGCATCTCTGCATTGAAAGGGGGGCACGATGATCTCTCTGCATTGAAAGGGGGCACGCTATACCTTAATTACTGAAGGCCCCTTTCACACTTTTGTGACCTCAAAGTCACACCAAAGTCACAGCGTTTTTTGCCGCAAAGCAATGCCTATTACATTTTTCTGTTTGCGCCCCCCAAAAATTTTGAGCACCAGCTACCACTGCCCATCGTCATACCCTCGCACTCCTCTCCTGCACATATTACTCTCTAATGGCACTTTCGCAGTCCTCTCCTGCACTATACATCCTGCCCTCTATCATACTCTCCGCACTCCTCTCCTGCACTTATTGCTCTCTGATGGCAGTTTCGCTGTCCTCTCCTGCACTATACAAACTACCCATCGTCAAACCCCCTGCACTCCTCTCCTGCACATATTACTCTCTAATAGCACTTTCGCAGTCCTCTTCTGCACTATACATCCTGCCCTCTATCATACTCTCCGCACTCCTCTCCTGCACTTATTGCTCTCTGATGGCAGTTTCGCTGTCCTCTCCTGCACTATACAAACTACCCATCGTCAAACCATCCGCACTCCTCTCCTGCATATATTACTCTCTAATAGCACTTTCGCAGTCCTCTTCTGCACTATACATCCTGCCCTCTATCATACTCTCCGCACTCCTCTCCTGATGGCAGTTTCACTGTCCTCTCCTGCAGTATACAAACTACCCATCGTCATACCCTCCGCACTCCTCTCCTGCACATATTGCTCTCTCATTGCACTTTCGCAGTCCTCTTCTGCACTATATATCCTGTCCTCTGTCATACCCTCCACCAGTGGCGGGACAAGGTCACCTAGAGTCCACGGCAAACATGCCAAACTGCACCCCCTTTCCAAGATGTATGAGCATTATGTATCAATGAAATCCCTGCCCCCCCACCCCCCCCAAAAAAAAAAAAGGATTGGGCACTAATCTGCATGATTACCCCCTAAGCATAAATTCCCCCTCCCCAAGAACATATCACCCCCCTGCTGAAATCACTCCTCCCAGTAAAAATCTTTGCCCCCTGCATGTCTCAAATCCCCCCAGCACAATTGCCCCCCCCCAAAAAAAAAATCACCCCTCCTAGCACAAATCCTCCACCCCTCAAATTTCCCCTCAAAGTACACATCCCCCCCCCACTCCAAATCCCCCTCTTAGAACGAATATCCCACCTCCTAGCACAAACACCCCCCCCCCCAATCATCTCTATTAGCACAAATCCCCCCTCCAAAAAAAATAATTTTCCTCCTAACACAAATCCCTTCCCTCCTCTAACATATCACCTCTTCTAGCACTACCGCCCTCCTAGTACAAATCATCTTCTCCCACCCCGCTCAAACAATTATTTTCCCCTGCTGCCTCCCAAATTCCTCCTCACAACACAAATCCCCTCCCCCCTCAATCTCCTAATGGTGCCCCCCCCCCACCTCACATGGTACCACAGTGCCCATGACAGCCGTCCCTCCTGCCCACCTCTTGTCCCAGTCCTGGGTAGATAGATCAGCAAGTTGTGAAGGAAAAAGAATACATCTAGCATTTACCCCCCCCCCCCCAAATCCCCCCTCCTAGTACAAATCCTCTTCTCCCACCTCCTTTAAACAATTCTTTTCCCCTGCTGACTCCCAAATTCCTCCTCACAACACAAATCCCCTCCCCCCTCAATCTCCTAATGGTGCCCCCCCACCTCACATGATACCACAGTGCCCAGGGCAGCCACCCCTCCTGCCCACCCCTTGTCTCAGCCCTGTCCTCCACACTCCTCTCCTGCACATATTGCTCTCTAATGGCACTTTCGCAGTCCTCTCCTGCACTCTATCATACCTTCCACACTCCACACTTCCACATTGCATTTTTGTAAACCCATACGTCTCATTTAATAGTGGGAGTCTGCAGTTATTGGAAAATAGGTAAGAGACGCAAGCACAGAGTGCAGGATGGTGTCAGTAAAGTACATTTTTTTATTTAGCAATAAAAAGTAATATCTGCTTATGCTTAGAACTGGAAGTGGCAACATGTCATCATAGCAGCATCATAGCAGCATATATTTTTCCTTATACAGTCACATGTTGGAAATACGGTAGCTACATGTAGTTATTTTTGCCCCAAAAGGGCCACAGAGACAGGCAGCAAAACAAAGCTTGCTTTTACAGAGAGCTGCAAAGGAGACAGAGGGAGTACATGTGCGTGCACATGCGTGAGATTAGGCAACACGTTTTCAGACAGTCAGTCCCTTAATCAATGACAAGGAGATGCTCTGTGTTTCCCCCAAAATAAGACCATGTCTTATATTCATTTTGGCTACAAAAGAAACATTAGGGCTTATTTTCTGGGGATGTCTTATTTATTCATTGTTAAATTATTGCCAATTGTGTGTTGAAAGAAAACCTGTTTTGCACATATCTTTTTTTTTTTGACAGGAATAAAACAATAAAATGTCTTGAAAAAACATTCCTAGTGAGTAAATACTATATATACTGTAAAATACTATAACTTCATTTTTTACCATTGGACTGAACACTCTGCTCTCATTTGTCAGTTCCTGTGTTCCCTGTCTTCTCTCCCCCCTCCCTACTTGCCTGTCAGCTCAGGAGTCATTAGCATTTAGCATTAGCATTATGAAATCCTGTATTCTGCTCTGTTATAGGATTATATAACATGCAATGTTTTTGTTTGTCTAACATTATTGTGCAAAATACGTTATTTACAGTGTCGGTGGGCGCTCACGTGACCCGCACTGCAAAAGGAAGGGCCCGAAATCTGCCGCTGACGTCAGCCGGGAGGAGAGGAGGCAAGCAGCAGGAGATCCCCCGAGCACCCAGCAGTTCTGTAAATAATGTATTTTGCACAATAATGTTACACAAAGACACACATTGCACGTTATATAATTATTGAACAGAGCGGATTACAGGATTTAACTAGGGCTTATTTTTGGGGTAGGGCTTATATTGCAACCATCCTGGAAAATCAGGCTAGGTCTTATATTCAGGATAGGTATAAATAAGCACTAGAAGGCATAGACTACAAGCCCCAGTGCAGTACTATTTGGACTTTTAAGCTACATAAAAAAAAAAAAAAAGGGAAGAATATATGATCACTAAAAGATGTGTGCAAGGACTAAAAACAGTAATAAAAAGTTAAGAGAACATGGAGGGGTGGCAAAGTCCCCACTATTATAAAATTATAAAGAATGCTTTACTAAAGTAGAGGATATGTACAACAATATACAGTAAAACACTATAAAACAACATAAAATACACCGGAACTAGAATCTAGCAATAAGTACATTCGTTAAGGATATACATAACAGAACAAAATCTGGATTATAACTATATAAATATATAGTTAATACTGAAACATCAAAAAACAACAATGGCAAAGTCATAGGTATCAGAAGACATATTTTAAATATGGCCAGTAGAGGGAGTATGGAACAATATCAAATATAAAAGTAAGCATTCTCATAAAGGAAAACAATTGTAACAAAAATGTAATAATATTCTGAAACAATGTATCCTTCATATAGCAAATTAAAAAAGAAAAAGAAAGCAAGATCATGGATCCTAAAAGGATGCAAAACAAAAGCACCACAATGGTCATACAAAGTCAGGAATTTACTATTTTATTGTATTTTTCCCTTTTTTCTCTATTCCCTTATTGAGCTCTTTAGGAAAAAGGTTGTTCAATTTTTAAATCTAAAATGTCTCTTTTCACATCATTTCGTAAACAATCACCTTGTGAAACAACCCATTCAGGTTAAAATCGAAATAAAATCCAGAACATTTGTATATAGATATTAAGAAAAACATTATCAATACCTTTTTTTTTTTATACCTGATCACATACCATCCACTCTCAGCTGCATAAGAGCTGAAGGGGGGGGGGGGGGGGAAGAATCTTCCCAGTGAGAGGCCGTGGGGGGCGGAGAGAGAGGACAAGGATCATTGGAGTAGAGCTCAGTGAGTACCCAGCATAGCTACAGAACTGACTATGGTGTGTTCTGCTTAATGTGGTTTTTTTAATAGTAAAGCAGAGGGACTGGCAGGAACGCCAGGGATTTCACACAAAGGAAGCGATACATCCCCCCTGAGGATATTTGGTACTACACTTTGGACAACACAAGAACCAAGGACTGTTAGCTGAGCCACCATTGATCCCACAATGGAGATCTTGCACCTTCCTGCAGTCCTCATATTTATATCTGACCTTTACAGATATCACTCTCACAGTTAAAAGGTGTAGATGGTCTTGGACAGCCCTTGGTCTTTAGCACCACATGTTAATATTTTGAGCTGACTTATATGCAGATTGCATCTGCTCCTGAGGAAGTGGAGGGAAGTCCACGAAAAGCGTTGAGCATTATAGGATGCAATTTTCTGTTTTTAATCATGTGCTTAGAGGTTTGTATTTTATACCAATTTCTGCCCAACATTGCATTACCAAGGTGATCTTTCACGCAATCAGCATAGACGTCCACAGAACTTTTTTCAGGGGGGGGGCATCATTTTAAGGTCACTCATGCTCCGCCCCTTTTCAATTATGTCATGAAGGGGAGGGGCTTAGTCATTATACTTATTTTGAGCATTTATTTTTAAAGAGCAAAAAGCAGCATTTATTTTTACAGCATTTGTTAACCTTAAAAGAAAAAAAATGTTCCATTAAAGCATGTTAAAAAATAATGTTCCCTTAAAGCATGTTATACAGCACACTGTAATTTTTTGTGTGTGTAATTTGTACTTTGCTGTGTAATTTGGCCCCTTCTATCACCTAAAATACCTGGCTGAATCTGCCTGGCTATGTCCCCCCCTCTGTAAACTGACCGCGGTATTCCATGGCTGCTGAGCCCTGACACTGTGGTCAGTCTACATGCCTCCGTCATCCACAGCTCTCCTGTCCTCCACTGTCCTCTCTCCCCACCTGTCTGCTCGTGTGTCAGTGCCCCCCTCCTGCTGCTGTAGTTTAATTTAATGTTTTATATCCTGTCTACAGTTTAATAATCCTGTGTGCCCGTGTCTGTGTTTTATAAAAATAAGCCATTCTTTACAAGTTTTCAGAGCGCCACTCGCCGCTCACGTGACCCGCCGCCTCTCTCCTCCTCCCCCCGACTGACATCAGTGAGGAATCCTCGGCCCCACCCACTGCAGGCAGCTGTCAGATGGGGAGAAGAGAGAGCTGATGGGTCATGTGAGCGGTGCTCGGCCTTCTGAAAACTGGTAAAGAATGGCTTATTTTTTTAAAACACAGACACACAGGATTATTAAACAGACCAGACAGGATGGTATAAAGTGGCTTAACAACCACTTGAAAGGGGAAGTTAAGATTCCAGGAGGGGGGGGGAGGCATTTGCTCCTTGCCCCTACCTGCAGACACCCAGGGCAATCAGCTCTCAACTCCATATCCCCACGGTAGTGTGCTATGGTTTACTTGTATTACTGTTGTATGTATTTTACTGTATGAATTGCTGCAACCATAATGCAATATTTTCATAATCTGCTGATGAGACCGCTCAAAATACTTGTTCTTATCAACAATATTTTTTTATATTAATTTATCATGTTTATATTATATACCAACTGTGGGTTACACACCTCATTTAAAGCGGAGTTCCACCCTGGGAATACTTTTTTAATAAAAATACCCCCAGGACAGTCAGGGCTAGTACATTCCACAATGGCTAGCCTCTGATCTGTCCCGGGTTGCACTTACCTTTTAGGAGAAATACTTACCTTGAAAAAGTATTCTCCAGCGCTGCCATCTCAGGTGTGGGCAGCTTGAAGCCAGCGCGATCCTCTTCTGTGTCCTCTCCCGTCTTCTTCGTTCCCACGATGCACTGCACCGGCCCCGCCTTCACTTCCGGTGCGCGCGTGTCATCCCTCCACAGCTTCTGGGCATGCCCAGAAGCTGTTTAGAAGGGAATGACGCTCACGCCCCGGAACTGACGTCGGGGCAGGTACAGGCGCATTGATTCCTGGGAGCGATGACGTTCAGCTCCCAGGAATCATTGCAAAGCCAGGAAGTGACGAATCGCCGTGGCCGCCGAGGGGAGGAAGAAGGAAGTAAGGTGAGTAAGGTAAAAATTGCGATTATCCATTTGTTTTTCAGGTGACCCGGAGCGAGAAGATGGAGGTAAGTATAAATTTAGGGTGGAACTCCACTTTAAAGTCCCAAACTTCCTCTCCTTCTAGCAAAGGTAGAGAACTGACCATGGTGCGTTCTGCTTAGTGTGGTCAGTCGTTTTTTAATAGTAAAGCAGAGGGACTGGCAGGAACACCAGGGATTTCACACAAAGGAAGCGATCCAAAGAGAACAGGACACTATCTCATACAGGTACATGGTACAGCAGGCACATATCAGGAATTTGAAATGTTGGGGTAACAAACACTTTAACTCCTAGGATAACTTCTAATGATTGCCTCTGCAACCCACACTTTTAGTCCCTCTGTGGAACCATGATGCTTCTCCAAAGTGTCTAGGCACACTATGGTCACAAATGTCTTTTTTTTATCATTCTGCGGTGCTCACCAAAGGGACTGTGAAGGGCCCTAACTGTACACCCTACATAGAATAATCCACTGGGGCACGAGGGACAACAGTTATAGAATGCTGGTATATGTTATCATTGGCCAAAAAAGACTTCTGTCCATGCGTAATGAACTGACGGATCAACACTTCCTTTTTCTGCACTGGAACATACCTACAAGTTTCCTAATCAAAAAAGCTACCTCCAGGACAACAGTTTAGATTTCGCATCTTCAATATAGTAGGGGCTCGGCTCTTTAATTTAGGAGCCTTATGATAGGCAAACCTTATTTTTTTGAGCAGGATAGAGCCTAGTTTGGGATCCTGTAGTAGGATGGGCCAATGTTTGATCACAATTCTTTTCATACACACTATTTCCCCTAATGGAATTGTGTGATACATTTTATGTCATAGTGGGGTTGATTTAATAAAACCAGAGAGTGAAAAAGCTGGTGCAGCTCTGCGTAGAAGCCAATCAGCTTCCATTTTTTTTTTGTCAAAGCTTTATTGAATAAGGTGAAGTTAGAAGCTGATTGGGTACCATGCACAACTGAACCACAGTTTGCACTCTCTAGTTTTAGTAAATCAACTCCAATGTGTTTTATCCTTCAATTTCCTCATTTTATTTTGTGGTAAAGGATACACCCTATGGGGCCTCCCTCACCAATTCTCAAGGGTAACTTTTATTTATTCTTCTTTATTTGTTACTTTGCTCAGTATAATCCTCTGCCAATGTGCATTTCCTCCTCAACCCACAAAGTTGGCTTTTAGATATGTTTAACTTCCTCTTGGGATGGTGACAGCTATACGAATGCGGGTAAGAATTGCCGAAAGTAGGCTTAAAGTTGTTCTTAGATATTATTTTATTTCCCACTACCCCAAGCTAAATTGTATATCTGAAAACAAAAACAAGGAATTGGGATCACAGACATACATGGGCTAAATGTAGGTGGATATTACTTTTATTGCTAATTAAAATGTTTCATTTTACTGACACCATCCTGTATTCTGTGCTTGTGTTTCCTACCTATATGTCAGCTAGATTTTTCCCAAGATTTGGATGATGGTGCTGTGTTTGGTGCTCTGTGTGACCCTAATTTGATGACATTTCCAAGCTTATCGATAGACATTGCTTGAACTGCTTAAGGCTGATTAGGGCTTACTTTATCACTATAGCCTGGTTATTTATACCCTTTTGGATATGAACATTTTTTGTGCTACAATATTTTATCTAAATAATGGAAAATAATATAATAATTATTGAAAATAGCTGGAATATTTGTTGGACAACAACTGGAGATACATTTGAAGGTATGCTGACATGCTATTGCCATAAAGGTGAATGAAACACTTTAGGCTCATGGTAACCACAGCATGACTAATGGCATAAATTAATATTGTACTGATAATGTTATGGATTAGAAAATACATTGCATGTATAAACAATCTAGTGTGCTAATATTAAATAGAGTTGAGCATTATATAAGTAAAAAACAATGACATTGTATATGTATAATTGAAATGCATTTATTTAGGTTCAGAGGCGCTTCATATACAATATTAGCAAATAGTTTAATATTTCTTCATATAGTTCATACTCAGAATATTTGTAAAGACCATAGTACACATTTACATCCAGCAACTCACATTAATGCTAGACAAAATCATATCAAATTTACATGTTCCAGGTTTAATTCATTAATGCTCTTGCTTCTTTAGTTTTGGAACATCTGCCTTATGCATGTATGTCACACCTCTTTCTTGCACTTCATTGTGCGCATGGTTTGTTTGATCCATTTAACGTGGGGAGAAACTTTAGTGTATAAGCCAGTGGATGGTTTCATATCGTTTGCACCATGTACAATTCCTTGAAGGTCCATGCCACAGAATAAAGGACCACCAGAATCACCCTGTATAAACAAAATATTACCGTTTATCATTAATATATATGGAACAGATTTCTAATATTTATCATTATAATAATTATAATAATAATAACAATAATAGCTAGTGGCATGTACAGTCTGAATAATAGCTACAGCCAACTTGATATGGGAAACCTGCCTGACAAAGCTGGTCACACACCAGCAGATTTGGCTTCTTAAAGTGGACCTTGCACCAAAGATGCAAGGCCCGCTTTTTAAGTGGCCCTCCGATCCTTGAAAATGCAGCATAAATATTCTTTATAAAAACCTATAGGGGGGAAAAAGTTACCCAATAAACTTAGTTTTTTCCTGACTTCTGCCTGTTGCATCTAGGCAAAGGTAATATCACCCCCCTTCGGGTGGAATCTGAAGAATGAAGAAAACTCCAAATCTTGCTGAGAAGATACTCCCAGCACTATGTTGTAGTGTCTTTTCATGGATATGATATGTTCATCGTTCCCCTGGATTACTAGGTCTGCTTTAATATCAATGCTGGATGGGATCATTAGAAGACACAACTGAACTCTGTGCTGGTTTTTGATAATTAGGATGGGCGAAGTGCTTTGGCTGTAAAATTACTATTTTGTGGTAGGCAAAATTTGGCCGAAGCAGAAACATTTTGCCCACTGTCCATGAGCTGTTTAGAAGACATTTTCTTAAAAAAAACATTTACTTTGTATTTCATTTATTTAGAGAATATTTACTGAGGGTCTATTGCTAATGGTTCTGCAATTTACTAAATGGGATCAGGTATGTCATGTATGGAACTAAAAGTATGTCATCTTCAAGAGTTTAGCATATTATATATTCTCATAACCATTACATAGGCTTACAGTATATGCTTTCTGCCTAATGCATTCATATCAGTGTGCAATGATGTGCCCTTATAGGCAGAGGTGGGGGACTTGAGCCACATGACTTGACTTAAGTCAGACTTAAGTCACCAGTTTGAGGACTTGAGACTTGCTTGACTAAAATTAATAAAAGACTCGACTTGACTTTGACTTGGTATTCATGACTTGAGACTTGACTTTGACTTGAGACATATGACTCGAAATGACTTTACTTTTTTAAGTTATTAAATATTTGCATTTTCTCAAGATGTGTTAAAGCAAAATGAACGTGCCTGTTATGTTTCTGACACCACAGTCACTTAAAACACCTCAGTGTGTTCTGATTTTTAGGACATTGGCTGTTTAACAATGGAAATACTTAACATGTTTTTAGTGACTGTGGTGTTGAAACATGACTGGACGAAGGATTTTGAGCTGTTTGGGCATTCAAAGTGTTTCTTTAATATGCCAAGAAAAAAGCACTAAGCAGTTTTGTTAATGTTGAAAATAAAACAAAACCTTTCCTGACCACTGACTTTTAACTGATTTAAAGGTGAAAATTGGGGTAGATCAGTATTTTGACTTCATTTGTGACTTGACCAAAATAAATGACTTGACTTGACTTGCTTGATTTCTAGCAGGGACTCGACTTGACTTGCTTGCTTTTCGCCACACTAACTTGGGGCTTGCTTGAGACTTGAAGGCTAAGACTTGAGACTTGCTTGTGACTTGCACATGTGTGACTTACTCCCATGTCTGCTTATAGGCTACTTTTCCTGGGAGGCAGCCTGTGACCACATATCTTTGTGGCTGAACAGTTCCATAATTTTTCAAAAATCTCAAAAATGAATTTAGTAGTGTAATGTATTACTGTGATAAAATTTACTAAAAGCTTTTATATTTAAGATATACATAAGAAAGTCATCTGTAAAAAATATGACACAAAAAGCATACTGATGTTGACCTAAACATCTTGCCTCCTTAAGGCCTCATGCACACAGGGCATTTTTACAGCTGCTTTTAGGAGCGTGAGACGTTTTTTTTTTTTTGCAGCTTAAAAATGCCCCTCCATGTCATTCTATGGCCTCATGCACACAGGCTTTTAGGAGCTGAAAGTGGCATAGGCATTTTCAAGCTGTAAAAAAAACCCAGGGCCTGCGCTTTCTGGAGCAGCATCGTTAAGCTGTAAAAACACCTGACGCTGCTAAAGGCTGCATACAGCCTTAGGCCACGTCAGACGTTTTTAAACTGTAGTAGTTGTATTTGAGGTTGGAAAATAGAAGAGGGCAGAGAAAGGCTGCTAAACGCTAACGCTGCTAAATGTGGCTAAAACGTGCATTAACACCAATACAAAACACTTCTAAAAGCACGTTTTTACAGCTGCTTTTCCTGGCCTCAGAACTGGCTTTGCAGCTCATTTTTTCAAACGCCCTGTGTGCATGAGGACTTAAAGTATATTTCCACTTTTGCAGTTAAATTTGACATATACAGTGTGTATATATATATATATATATATATATATATATATAGATTTATTTATATACACACAGTATATTTTTTACTGGTTAGATGTTTTTTGCTGAATTTGAGAATTTTTGAACAATTTCTGATTGAGTCTGTCCTAAGGACAGGCATAAGTTTCCTCTCATTACCATACAATGTAAGGTGCTTCTAAACCTTTAACCCTTTGTTAGGACATACAGTTGTTCAAATTCACTTACAAGTGATAATGAAGAGCTGCCTGCGTAGTACAGGCAGGGTTAAACACCGCTACCTAGTCCCCTGTTGAACAAAGAGAGCTACATAAGATGGATTTTACTGTACTGGAGAGTCCAGAATAGAGCATCTAAAAAAGGTAATCTGCAGTTTTTAAATGTTTTTTTTTTTTTAGGGTATGCAATGTGAATGTAACTAATTTAAAGTAGGCTGTATCCCAGCTAAGCTGCAGAAGTGGAAATACACTTTAGGTCTTGATGTGCAGGCACTATTCAGTAAAGAGTTTGTATTCTTAAAGCTGAGCTTCAGTCTTACCTTCAGTCTTGAATAAGCTCCTTTCGTATACTAAAATCACTTACAGTGATTTCATTACACACTGTGAGCTCTATATGAGCAAGTTGGATAGAGTCCGCCTCTTTCCTGGCTGGAGGCATGCAGCATCTTCTACCCCTTCCCTTCCCAGCTTTACTGCCCCTGGTCTGCCCCTTTTGTCACATGTGGGTGATGCCTAGCGCAGTCTGGTGCATGCAAATACAGCTTGCCTAGAAGCTCCCACTCCTCCTTACTGACTTTCACCAACCATGGCATTTTGATATTTGCATATCTCCTCCCAAGCACCAGCCCCTGCTTGCATTAGGGCTGTAGGTCTTGGGAGAAGTACTATGTCAGGGTGCTGTCTTGTTTTTTAAAACAGCACCCCCAGGCCTCTCCCACTAGTTATAATCTGCCTGTATTGTATAGAGAAGTACAGAGACACAATGATGTCATTGGGTCTAAAATAAGGTATGCAATAAAATATCATTAGCATATTGCTGGAAGCAGTGGGGATGGAGGAACCAGTGAAGGTAAAATATAATACTCACATTCGATGCATACTTTTCTTCCTGTGGGTCTCCAGCACAGATAAATTTCTTCACATCAATATTTGGGTATGTCTTAGAACATATTTCAGCTGAAACCACTTTTAGATCAGTTTTTTTTAGTGTTGGAGACTCAAAGTTGTTATATCCTTTATCTCTGCCCCAACCTGCTACACAGCACACGCTTCCAGGGTTCACCTTCCCTCTGCTGGGGTTAATGGGCAGTGGCAATACATATCGATTTAACACTGCTTTTTCTCTGAGCTACAACACAAGCATACAAAGGTGAAATTATTTCATTAGCAAATCAAGAACAACATCATCTTAAAAAATAGGCGTTTTATCATTATCATAGTGACTCTGACTGTATTAAAGTTAAACTAATCATTATAATAGAAAGACTGCGTAACAGCTGCCCTATGCCCATGGAGCCATGCTAATAGTGTACTTGGGCCTTTTTGGGTGCTTCTCACCCCCGTCTTCCACAGTGCTTTTCTCTGTGCCTGCGTAGCCTATTGCCAGACCCAAGCATTTTCATATGGGGGCAAGGAGAAGGTATACATAGCTCTGAGCAAATACTAAATACAGCAAATCTCCTTGATATGGGGGAAATATAATTATGCTGCTATTATTCCATTCTTATTGATTGTAGGTCAAGTATATATAGACTTTTTGGGCTCGTAGCCTTTAGAGAAGTATTGAGAACTCTGGTTGGATGCACTTCATCATCTGTTGAACCTATTGTGGGTTAATATTAAGTTATTCGATTTGAAGTGTGTTTTACACTTTATACAACAAGCTCAAATAAAGTTTTCTACACATTCTTACTCTATACCCAGGTAAAGTGCATCACCACAGATGAGGTTCCTCCTCTTGTTTGGTCTAACCTAGCCCCTGTGTCCAGTGATAGCTTTACCTAGCATTTGATGCACCACCTAACAAGGGCTGTAAAATGAGAGTGGAAATTCTCTCAGTGAGGACACAGACAGCAATAACAATGCTAACTTTTCCCCACTGTAAAAAAACAAAAAAAAAAAAAAAAATAGGTTTTGGCTGTAGTTAGGCTTTAAGTTTTACTTCCCAATATTTTTGGGAATGCAAGCAAAAAAAAAGCAATTGCAAGCAATTTTGTTTAAGACTAATCAATAAAAGTATAATTTCCTTATACCTTGTATTGAAAGAAAAAAAAAACACTATATTCCAAACAGTGTAGTTCTGGCACCATTCATTACCATTACCCAAGAATGGAAATCTGAATGATTGCTTAAAAGGCAATGGTGCTCCACATTAGAAAATTAGAGCTAAATGGCAGGATAAGTAAAAATTGTCTAAATACAAGAGGCGTTTGTATTCTTGTCTTGGTGTGCTTTGTGTATTTCTTCTGTGAAGTAATCAGTGTGAAACCTTGTCTCTGTGAGGAGCTTCCTGTAATAAAGACTGGTCTCTCCTTGTGCAGTGTGACTGGTCTTGTCTCCGCCCCTGTGTACAGCACAGTGATAATGTCTCTGCTACTTTTATTTAGTAATATCTAGGTTTGAAAAGGTGTTTGATGCACAAAAAGTAGTAATACATCCCCTGTATCTATTGAGGAATATATTTAACGGAAAGTTTATATGCTTAGAAAAGCTTTAACTACCTATGAAACCATGTCAACCAAACATTTCAGCACAATTGGAAAACAATACCACATTTTCTCCGAACTTACCTTTAGCAGCATGATGTCATTGCCATCTTTATAGTATTGTTTGTGTGGGGCAATTTTACAAACTTTTATTACCTGCCAGGAATTTTCTTTAGATATAACATTATGAGCTCCCAATATTACTTGCATATTTCTGTAATACAAACACAAGAAAATGCAAGTGTAATCAAAAGAAAAGAGACGTGTCCGATGAATCTGTGGGTGACTGCATGGGGATAGGCTGGATGTTAACTGGTGAAAAGCTAAACAGACAAATGAGGAAACCTGTCCTTAGCACTATACCCCTCCTTCCTTCCCCAGTAAGCTGTCACAATGCTCTTTCTCTCCACTTCTTCTATCTCCTACCTCAATTCATCCATAGAAACTCAGCTGAGGCAACTGTGTTGCAAATGTGTATGTATGTCTTTGCCACCAGTGGGCCATTGAGAACCCCCCCCCCCCCCCCAATCCAATGGCCTAGTTGCTGTCAAACAGTAACCCTCTCTTCACTTCCAACCAATGAAGAATCAGGAGGAAAGTCAAAAAGCCTTCTGTATATCAGGCAGGGAGTGAAGGAGGTGCTCTTTGCCCAACAGCAATTGCTTGTTACAATAATAAGAAGCATGGCAGGAACATCATGAAGAATGCTGAAAACAGAGATGTGAGCAATAACTTATAATTGTATCCTCCAACAAGTAATGGAAATCCACTTTCCTTTGTGTGTTATATTAGTCAAATGGGTTTTTGACTTTAGATCAATTATTCCTATTAGGAGAGATCGACTGAAACCAAAATCAGTCATTTATGAACGTGTCTATGGCCACCATAAGTCTCAGAGGACCCTTGTGCAGATGTACAGTTTGCACAAATGGTACATTTACCCTGTAGCAAGGAATACAAGATGCAGGCACAGGGGAGAGACAGTGGATGACGGAAGCACATAAACTGACCACGGTGTCAGGGCTCAGAAGCCATGATAAACCGTGGTAAGTTCACAGCAGTGGGGGGATGGGATGGGTTGAGTGGCAGCAGGGATGGGATGAGTGGAAGCAGGGATGGGATGAGTGGCAACAGGGATGGGATGGAAAGCAGCAGGGATGGTATGGGTTGAGTGGCAGCAGGCAGCACGGATGGGATGGGATGAGTGGCAGCAGGGATGGGATGGGATAAGTGACAGCAGGGATGGGATAGGATGAGTGGCAGCAGGGATGGGATGGGGTGAGTGGTAGCAGGGATGGGATGGGATGAATGGCAGCAGGGATGGAATGGGATGAGTGGAAGCAGGGATGGGATGGGTGGCAGCAGGGAAGGGATGGGATGAGTGGCAGCAGGGATGGGATGGGATGAGTGACAGCAGGGATAGGATGGGATGAGTGACAGAAGAGATGGGATGGGAGGCAGCAGGGATAGGATTGGATGGGTTCAGTGGCACCAGGGATGGGAGGAGTGGCAGCAGGGATGGGGTTGTATGGAATGGAATGGGAGGAGTGGAAGCATGGATGGGATAAATGGCAGCAGGGATGGTATGGGACGTGTGGCAGCAGGGATGGGATGGGATGAGTGGCAGTAAGGATGAGATGGGATGAGTGGCAGCAGGGATGGGATGGGATGAGTGGCAGCAGAGATTGGATGGGAGGCAGTAGGGATAGGATTGGATGAGTGGAAGCAGGGGTGGGATGATTGCCAGCAGGGATTGGATGGGATGAGTAGCAGCAGGGATAGGATGGGATGAGTGGCAGCAAAGATGGAATGAGTGGCAGCAGGCTTGGGATGGGGTGAGTGGCAGCAGGCTTGGGATGGGGTGAGTGGCAGCAGGGATGAGATGAGTGTCAGCAGGAATGGGATGGGATAAGTGGCAGCAGGGATGGGACGGGATGGGATAAGTGTCAGCAGAGATGGGTTGGGATGATTGGCAGCAGGGATGGGATTGGATGGGATGGGATGGGATGAATGGCAGCAGGGATAGGATGGGATGAGTGACAGAAGAGATGGGATGGGAGGCAGCAGGGATAGGATTGGATGGGTTCAGTGGCACCAGGGATGGGAGGAGTGGCAGCAGGGATGGGGTTGTATGGAATGGAATGGGAGGAGTGGAAGCATGGATGGGATAAATGGCAGCAGGGATGGTATGGGACGTGTGGCAGCAGGGATGGGATGGGATGAGTGGCAGTAAGGATGAGATGGGATGAGTGGCAGCAGGGATGGGATGGGATGAGTGGCAGCAGAGATTGGATGGGAGGCAGTAGGGATAGGATTGGATGGGTTCATTGGCACCAGGGATGGGAGGAGTGGTAGCAGGGATGGAATGGGATTAGTGGTAGCAGGGATAGGATTGTATGGGATGGGATGAGTGGCAGCAGGGATGGGATGGGATGAGTGGAAGCAGGGGTGGGATGATTGCCAGCAGGGATTGGATGGGATGAGTAGCAGCAGGGATAGGATGGGATGAGTGGCAGCAAAGATGGAATGAGTGGCAGCAGGCTTGGGATGGGGTGAGTGGCAGCAGGCTTGGGATGGGGTGAGTGGCAGCAGGGATGAGATGAGTGTCAGCAGGAATGGGATGGGATAAGTGGCAGCAGGGATGGGACGGGATGGGATAAGTGTCAGCAGAGATGGGTTGGGATGATTGGCAGCAGGGATGGGATTGGAAGAGTGGCAGCAGGGATGGGATGAGTGGCAGCAAGGATGGGATGGCATGGGATAAGTGGCAGCAGGGATGGGATGAGTGGCAGCAGGGATGGGATGGGAGGAGTGGCACCAGGGATGGGATGTGTGGCAGCAGGGATGGGATGAGTGGCAGTAAGGATGAGATGGGATGAGTGGCATCAGGGGTGTGATGGGATGAGTTGGAGAAGGGATGGGATGGATTGAGTGGCAGCAGGTTTGGGATGGGATGGGTGGCAGCAGGGATGGGATGGGATGAGTGACAGCAGGGATAAGATGGGATGAGTGGCAGCAGGGATGGTATGGGTTGAGTGGCAGCAGGCAGAACGGATGGGATGGAATGAGTGGCAGCAGGGATGGGATGGGATAAGTGACAGCAGGGATGGGATAGGATGAGTGGCAGCAGGGATGGGATGGGGTGAGTGGTAGCAGGGATGGGATGGGATGAATGGCAGCAGGGATGGAATGGGATGAGTGGAAGCAGGGATGGGATGGGTGGCAGCAGGGAAGGGATGGGATGAGTGGCAGCAGGGATGGGATGGGATGAGTGACAGCAGGGATAGGATGGGATGAGTGGCAGCAGGGATGGAATGAGTGGCATCAGGGATGGGATGAATGGCAGCAGGGATAGGATGGGATGAGTGACAGAAGAGATGGGATGGGAGGCAGCAGGGATAGGATTGGATGGGTTCAGTGGCACCAGGGATGGGAGGAGTGGCAGCAGGGATGGGGTTGTATGGAATGGAATGGGAGGAGTGGAAGCATGGATGGGATAAATGGCAGCAGGGATGGTATGGGACGTGTGGCAGCAGGGATGGGATGGGATGAGTGGCAGTAAGGATGAGATGGGATGAGTGGCAGCAGGGATGGGATGGGATGAGTGGCAGCAGAGATTGGATGGGAGGCAGTAGGGATAGGATTGGATGGGTTCATTGGCACCAGGGATATGAGGAGTGGTAGCAGGGATGGAATGGGATTAGTGGTAGCAGGGATAGGATTGTATGGGATGGGATGAGTGGCAGCAGGGATGGGATGGGATGAGTGGAAGCAGGGGTGGGATGATTGCCAGCAGGGATTGGATGGGATGAGTAGCAGCAGGGATAGGATGGGATGAGTGGCAGCAAAGATGGAATGAGTGGCAGCAGGCTTGGGATGGGGTGAGTGGCAGCAGGCTTGGGATGGGGTGAGTGGCAGCAGGGATGAGATGAGTGTCAGCAGGAATGGGATGGGATAAGTGGCAGCAGGGATGGGACGGGATGGGATAAGTGTCAGCAGAGATGGGTTGGGATGATTGGCAGCAGGGATGGGATTGGAAGAGTGGCAGCAGGGATGGGATGAGTGGCAGCAAGGATGGGATGGCATGGGATAAGTGGCAGCAGGGATGGGATGAGTGGCAGCAGGGATGGGATGGGAGGAGTGGCACCAGGGATGGGATGTGTGGCAGCAGGGATGGGATGAGTGGCAGTAAGGATGAGATGGGATGAGTGGCATCAGGGGTGTGATGGGATGAGTTGGAGAAGGGATGGGATGGATTGAGTGGCAGCAGGTTTGGGATGGGATGGGTGGCAGCAGGGATGGGATGGGATGAGTGACAGCAGGGATAAGATGGGATGAGTGGCAGCAGGGATGGAATGAGTGGCAGCAGGGATGGGATTGGATGGGATGAATGGAAGCAGAGATAGGATGGGATGAGTGGCAGCAGGGAAGGGATGCAGCAGGGATAGGATTAGATGGAATGAGTGGCATTAGGGATGGGATGAGTGGCAGAAGGGATGGGATGGGATGAGTGGCAGCAGGGATGGGATGGGTTGAGATGAGTGGCAACAGGAATAAGAGGAGTGTCAGCAGGGAAGGGATGGGATGGGTGTCAGTAGGGATGGGATAGGATGAGTGGCAGCATGGATTGGAGGAGTGGCAGTAGGGATGGGATGGGATCAGTGGCACCAGGGATGGGAGGAGTGGCAGCAGGGATGGGATGAGTGGCAGCAGGGAAAGGATTGGATGGGATGAGTGACAGCAGGGATGGGATAGGATGAATGCAAGCAGGAATGGGATGAGTTCCAGCAGGGATGGGATGGGTGGCAGCAGGGATGGGATGAGTGGCAGCAAAGATGGGATGAGTGGCAGCAGGCTCTGGATGGGGTGAGTGGCAGCAGGGATGGGATGAATAGCAGCAAAGATGGGATGAGTGGCAGCAGGTTTGGGATGAGGTTAGTGGCAGCAGGGATGGGATGAGTGGCAGCAGGAATGGGATGGTATAAGTGGCAGCAGGGATGGGACGGGATGGAACGAGTGGCAACAGAGATGGGCTGGGATGAGTGGCAGCAGGGATGGGATTGGAAGAGTGGCAGCAGGGATGGGATGAGTGGCAGCAAGGATGGGATGGCATGGGATGAGTGGCAGCAGGGAGGGGATGAGTGGCAGCAGGGATGGGATAAGTGGCAGCAGGGATGGGATAAATGGCAGCAGGGATGGGGTGGCATGTGTGGCATCAGGGATGGGTGGGGTGAGTGGCATCAGGGATGGGATGAGTGGCAACAGGGATAGAATGAGATGAGTGGCAAATGGGATGGGATAGGATGAGTGGCACCAGGGATAGGAGGAGTGGCAGCAGGGATGGGATGAGTGGCAGCAGGAATGGGATGGGATAAGTGGCAGCAGGGATGGGACGGGATGGAACGAGTGGCAACAGAGATGGGCTGGGATGAGTGGCAGCAGGGATGGGATTGGAAGAGTGGCAGCAGGGATGGGATGAGTGGCAGCAAGGATGGGATGGCATGGGATGAGTGGCAGCAGGGAGGGGATGAGTGGCAGCAGGGATGGGATAAGTGGCAGCAGGGATGGGATAAATGGCAGCAGGGATGGGGTGGCATGTGTGGCATCAGGGATGGGTGGGGTGAGTGGCATCAGGGATGGGATGAGTGGCAACAGGGATAGAATGAGATGAGTGGCAAATGGGATGGGATAGGATGAGTGGCACCAGGGATAGGAGGAGTGGCAGCAGGGATGGGATGAACGGCATCCGGGATGGGATGGGAGGCAAAAGGGATGGAATGAGAGGAGTGGCAGCAGGGATAAGAGGAGTGTCAACAGGGATGGGATGAGTGGCAGCAGGGATGGGATGGGATGAGTGGCAGCAGGGATGGGATGGGGTGAGTGACAGCAGGGATAGGATGGGATGAGTGACAGCAGGGATGAAATGAGTGTCAGCAGGGATGGGATGGGATGAATGGCAGCAGGGATAGGATGGGATGAGTGGCAGCAGGGATGGGATGGTAGGCAGCAGGGATAGGATTGGATGGGATGAGTGGCAGCAGGGTTAGGATGAGTGACAGCAGGGGTGGGGTGAGTGGCAGCAGGGATGGGATGGGATGTGAGGAGTGGCAGCATGGATTGAAGGAGTGGCAGCAGGGGTGGGATGGGATCAGTGGCACCAGGGATGGGAGGAGTGGCAGCAGGGATGGGATGAGTGGCAGCAGGTATAGTATGGGGTGGGTGGCAGCAGGGAAGGGATGGGATGAGTGGCAGCAAAGATGGGATGAGTGGCAGCAGGCTTGGGATGGGTGAGTGGCAGCAGGGATGGGATGAGTGGCAGCAAAGATGGGATGAGTACCAGCAGGAATGGGATGGGATAAGTGGCAGCAGGAAATAGATGGGATAAGTGGCAAAAGGGATGGGACAGGATGGAATGAGTGGCAACAGAGATGGGTTGGGATGAGTGGCAGCAGGGATGGGTTGAGTGGCAGCAAGGATGGGATGGCATGGGATGAGTGGCAGCAGGGATGGAATGAGTGGCAGCAGGGATGGGATAAGCGATAGCAGGGATGGGATGGGATGTGTGGCAGTAAGGATGGGATGGGATGAGTGGCATCAGGGATGGGATGGGATGAGTGGCAGGGATGGAATGAGATGAGTGGCAGCAGGGATAAGAGGAGTGGCAGCAGGGATGGGATGGAATGAGGGGCAGCAGGGATGGGTTGGGATGAGTGGCAGGAAGTATGGGATGGGATGGAATGGGTGGCACCAGGGATGGGATGAGTGGCAGTAAGGATGGGATGGGATGAGTGGCATCAGGGATGGGATGGGATGAGTGGCATCAGGGATGGGATGGAATGGGATGAGTGACAGCAGGGATGGAATGGGATGAGTGGCAGCAGGGATGGAATGTGATGGATGGCAGCAGGGATGGGATGAGTGGCAGTAAGGATGGGATGGGATGGGATGAGTGGCATCAGGGATGGGATGGAATGGGATGAGTGACAGCAGGGATGGAATGGGATGAGTGGCAGCAGGGATGGGATGGGATGAGTGGCAGCAGAGATGGGCTGGGATGAGTGGCAGCAGGGATGGGGTGGGATAAGTGGCAGCAGGGGTGGGAGGAGTGGCAGCAGGGATGGGATGAATAACAGCAAGGGTAGGATGGGATGAGTGGTAGCAGGGATGGGGTGGAAGGCAGCAGGGATAGGATGGGATGAGTGACAGCAAGGATGGGATGAGAGGCAGCAGGAATGGGATGAGTGACAGCAGGGATAGGATGGGAATGAGTGGCAGCAGGGATGGGATGGGATAAGTGGCAGCAAGAATGAGATGAGTGGCAGCAGGCTTGGGATGGGATGAGTGGCAGCAGAGATGGGATGGGATGAGTGGCAGCAGAGATGGGATTAGTGGCAGCAGGGATGGGAGGAATGGCAGCAGGGATAGGATGTGATGAGTGGCAACAGGGATGGGATGAGTGGCAGCAGGGATGGAATGGGATGAGTGGCAGCAAGGATGGGATAGGATGGGATGTGTGACAGCAGGGATGAGATGAATGGCAGCAGGGATAGGATAGGATGAGTGGCATCAGGGGTGGGATGGGATAATTGACAGCAGGGATGGTATGGGATGAATGGCAACAGGAATGGGATGGGATGAGTGGCAACAGGAATGGGGGAGGGGGAATAGGACCAGCGGTGATGAGATAGTATAGGATCAGTGGCAGAGGTGATGGGGGGATAGGGATGAGATCAGCAGCAGTGCCTTCCCTCCCACCACCACAGGTGAGATGGGACCGGTGGTGGGAGGGGGACTGGCAATTACCCACTATGTAAGTCGATGGATCCCTCCTCATGGCTCTGATGACATGGGGACTCCTCGCAGAGCTCCTCCCCCTTACCTCTATTGGTCATCAGCTAGTTAGCTGACTTTGTCCTTCAGTTTTCTCCTCCCTACATGGCCTCTCTCTGGAGAGGATAGGCAGTGACAGTGGTCAGCCTCCCCAGTGGCGAGCGAGCAGGTGGCGGTCACCCCCCATTCCACAGTGGCAGAGTGGACGGGCGACTGCCTGCCCCCCTAGTTTCGGCCCTGGAGGCGCCCCCGAATGGTGTGCACTCTAGGCCAGTGCCTACCTTGCCTAGAGGTGGCGCCAGCCCTGAGTTTACAGAGGGGAGGACAGCACCAGGCAGGATCAGCCAGGTATTTTAGCGGATACAAAGTGCTGTTATTCATTCTTTAAAGGAACAGGATCTTTTTATTATTTATTTTTTTATTTTATTTTTTTAGGGTAACAAACGCTTTAAATATCAATTAATACAGTGTGTTATTTACTTTACAGCAAAATAAATAAAATTTAAAAAAAAATAAAATGTAGATATAACAAGAACATGTTAGGTCTGACTGTTTTAAGTGTTAAAATTTTAGTGATGGGTTATCCTAAAATATAACTTTACTTTAAAAAATCTTGTGGTGTGGATAAGTCACAAACCTTTATGTCTGCTGTTTGCTATGACTTTTCTAAAGGCATGCTTATGTTCCTTCTCTAGTTAATTTTTTTTTTTATATGTATTTTCTCCATAAAGAGTGGAGTCAGATCTTTGTATAAAGTACACACTCCCAGGTTTTCTTTATACACAGTTCTGTAACTGAAACCCTAATGAAATGAAGTTTCCCATACGTACGTGTCATTGCAGTGAGCTGCCGTCAAAACAACATCTTCACTTATCAGGATCCCACCACATCTTTTATATGAATTTCCTGTTATGTCAAACTTCAGAAATGCCATATAAGGCATGGAATGAGGACTGACTTCTTCTCCTTTAATAATCTCATCTGGTTTGGGATAATATAACATAGTAATTGAGTCTAAATTCATAGGATAGTAGAAATTCACATCTCATTTATACAGCAAGAGTCAAAGGCAGATACTACAGTATAATACAACACTTACCACCATTACACATTACAAACTTTGAAATCAAAATAAGGACTTTCCTACAGAAAAAACTTTATTTCCTGGAGCTCATCATGGCAGCCTACACTTGATTTGGTCCTGCCCCTAAAGGTAGGTTGACACGATGAGCCTCCAGGAAAGTAAAATGACAGTAAGTATGGATAACAATTTTCCATATTTTAGTAAAATTGCTAAACTGAACCCTTCCAGGATATTGGTCAAGATAAGGCCATGATGAATATTGATGTCTGGTCCCAGAGCAAATAAAGTATTTTTCTGGACAGCTCATTATTGCAAGCATGAATGCTTAGAACACAAGACGTTTACATTCTGGGCATTTGTCCCTGAGCATATATTGCCCTAACCTTATATACATATGTGCACATTCAGCCCCGTCCAGCTGCAGCTATCAGCATTATAATAGAGTTTGACAGGCTGCTGGCAGTGGGGCTGGATGCTGCAACAGTTCCCTCCAGCTCCAGCTAAATGCCAGAGCCTCATTCACACCAGTGTACATGAGGCCAAAGAAGGATCATTTACTAAAGGAGTGGAGAATCCTAAGACAATAAATTATGTGAATCCAGTCATAGGAAAATCAAATTCCTGTTCACTTTTTTCATCTGTACGTTTAGATATATATGTACCTGTACATACACCTAAAAAAGAAGCCTTTACTTCATATTAGGAGTGAGTGAGTGGGTCTGAAATGAGGAATGTAATAAAAACATAAATGTTATAAATAAAAATGTATTTTTTTGTGTTGATGAGGGGGGAAGGTGTGCCGTGATCAGCGGCACCCGCACGCATGTGCGGGAGTGACATCAGTAATACAGCCGGAATCCGCAGACCTGGAAGGAAGACAGGTGAAGATGCATGCAGCTGGCAGCGGGGACAACGCGGGCTTCGTTGCAGGTAAGTGTCACATAATGTGCTAGTATGCGGTGTATACTAGCACATTATGCATTTACTTTGCAGGGAAAAAAAAGGAAGAGTTTACTTCCTCTTTAAAGCAGTATTAAACCCAAAAGCAAACATTTATTATATTGCAGCTTACTAATTCTTAGATGGTATTGTTTTTTTAGGTTTCTTTTTAAGCTTTTTTTCTTCTATATTAATCTGGTGATCCAGCCAGTAAGTCTGTTGTTTTTCAAAAGAACAATCTCTCCAGCAGAATAATCAGTTACAAGGTTGAGACAAAACATTTATTACTGACAGGGGTGCTTACAATGGTTAGCTCTTATTTATTAATGTAAAAAGTTTATCCCTATCTAACTACTTATAAAGTGTGAGCTGGAGTATAGTAAATCTGCTAGTACATCCAACACTAAACCCCCCCCCCAGACTGACAATGCTGTTGTCCAAAGGTGTCCCCTGTGCTCCTTCATCCAGAGTGGAGGCACACTAATACAGGAGGCGTGTTATTGACCAGATCACCAGATGAAAACAGAAGGAAAAAAGCCCCCCCCCCCCCAAAAAAAAAAAAAGAAAAAGAAAACTAATGCAGCTTTTAATTGCTAAGCTGCAATATATTATAATTTTGGATTTGGGTCTAATACTACTTTAAGATTCTCTTTTTGGTGTGCTGGCCATTTTTGCCTGCGATTACATGCCCTAACCTCTGCTGAAGTAACTTAAATCAGATATTTAACATTTCGCCATTTTATTTTATTTAATTATTGTGCATTATTTTCCAGTTATCTATATTTTCCCTAAGGCTCCATTCACACCTGGGCGTTTTCAGCTCCAAAAACGCTCAAAAGAAACGCTTCCAAAACACCCAACAAGTAAAACCCCATTCATTTAAATGGCCCCTGTTCACATCTGAGCGTTTTGCAAAACGCCTGTAGCTGAAAAAAGTACATGAGCTTCTTTTTGGGCTGATTACCAGCGTTTTTGATAGATGTCAATGAAAAACGCCTGAAAAAATCGCGGTAAAATCGCGGTAAAAATCGTAGTAAAAATCGCTGTAAAATCGCGGTAAAAAACGATACGCTCAAGTGTGAATGCAGCCTTAGGCTCCATTCACACCTGGGCGTTTTCAGCTCCAAAAACGCTCAAAAGAAACGTTTCCAAAACGCCCAACAAGTAAAACCCCATTCATTTAAATGGCCCCTGTTCACATCTGAGCGTTTTAATGCCTGAAGCAAAACGCCCAACGCTCAAAAAAGTACATGAGCTTCTTTTTGGGCAGATTACAGGCGTTTTCCATTGGTCTCTAGTCAATCTAAAAATGCCTGCACAAAAAACGCCTGCAAAAACGCCCATAAAAACGCCTGAAAAAAACGCCTGAAAAAACGCCTGAAACAAAAACGCCCAGGTGTGAATGGAGCCTAATGCCCCATACACACGTGCAGATTATCTGCAGACTTTTGTCTGCAGACTTACCAAAACCATATAATATGGAGGTCAAATCTAAACACTTTCAATTTGTATGCAATCCGGCAGGCCCTTGCACTACATAGAAAAGGTAAGTCTGCAGACAAAAGTCTTCAGATAATCTGCACGTGTGTATGGGGCATAAGAACCCTTTTCCTGTCACTGACTTGTTACCATGACATGGTTATGTAAAATTACTTTTAAGAAAAGATTTCGGTGCCCCAGATTTCCTCCCATGAGTTTTACTGCAAGCATCAAAGCAAAATCCCAGAAGTGCACTTTAGATGCACATTAGATGCACATTCGATGCTGCCTTGGACATAGGATCAGCCATGCATGACTTTGACACATCTTCCCTGCAATAGCGCATGCAATATAACAAATGCTCTGATGTGACTCAGATGCTTTCTAAGGCTAGGTTCACACTGCTGTAAAATGGGACCTGACTTGTGAGACCTCAAGTCGCATGACATGTCGAATTCACTGATAAGACGCAAGTCGCTCCGACTTTAGAAAAGGTTCCTGCACTACTTTGGTCCAACATGGGTGCGATTTCAGCCCTTGTACAGGCTTCTAAATAGCATCCAAGTGGGATCAAGTTAGAAGCAAGTCGAAAAGCAAAGTTGCATGACTTTGCCATAGCAGCAGTGTGAACTAAAGTTCTTCATACAATTGACTTAAATAGGAAACTACAGTGAAAGGCACCTGAAGCTGCATTGTGTAGGTTCATTTTAACACCTTTGAGACCGCCCGTCGCACATTTACTGCAACAGGCTAGCTCTCCTGTGCGAACCGACGTAGCCCTACGTCGGTCGCGCACTGGATGCTAGGGGGTGAGCATGCGCCGCCTCCGGCCTGCTCCCGCCCTCACTAGGCAGTGGGGAAGTTAATCCACGGGGCCGGCGGCCGCTATTGCCACTGGGCACCTACGACTGCTCCCTGCTGAGAGAAAAGGACAGTCTGCTGTTGTAAACACAGCCGACCGTTCTTCTCTCTGAAATGATCACGGAGCACCTGTGATCCTTCTATCTAAGAACACAGGTCTCTATGGTCATTTCACACGCCCATCCCCAATCCAGTTAGTAAACACTCCCCTAGCCTCACACTTAACCCTTTGATCACCCCTGGGTTAACCCCTTCCCTGCCAGTGTTGTGTCATTATTACAGTAACAGTGCAAATTTTTAGCACTGATTACTGTAGTAATGTCACTGGTTCCCCCCAAAAGTGTCAAAAATGTCAGTTCAGGGTTCGATCTGTCCGCTACAATGTCACAGTCCCGCTAAAAATCGCTGATCGCTGCCATTACTAGTAAAAAAAATAAATAAAAATTACATAAATCTTTCCCCTAGTTTGTAGGCGCAATAACTTTTGCGCAAACCAATCAAAATACACTTATTGCGTTTTTTTTTTTTTTTTTTTTTACCAAAAATATGTAGCAGAATACAAATTAGCCTGAAAGGATGAAAAATGTTGATTTTAAATTTTGTATTTGGGAATGTTATATAGCAGAATGTTAAAAATTGTTGTTTTTTCTTTTCAGAAATGTCGCTCTTTTCTTGTTTATAGCACAAAAAATAAAAATGACACAGGTGATCAAATACCACCAAAGGAAAGCTCTGTTTGTGTGAAAAAAAAGACATCAATTTTATTTTAGTACAGCGTTGCACGACCGCGCAATTGTCAGGTAAAGTAACGCAGTGCCGTATCGCAAAAAAATGGCCTGTCATTAAGGTGGAAAATCCTTCTGGTCCAGAAGTGGTTAAAGCACATTGCAATGCATATTTTTAATAAGAATGGTCTGCATTGACAGAAATTGATTTTTAGAATACCATGAAGTTTGCAGCTCATTATAAAAATGAACAGAAACCCATCAGTTGTGTATAATCCGTGAGTTTGGAATTAGATGCATGAATTCATGGCAAACCAACACTTTACAGTATAATCACTGGATTGCATAAAGCACAGGACACCAATTAGGAAACAGAGACTTCTACTAATGACTAGTTTCTTAGAAATGACTAGTTCTACTTATGACATCACTAGTTTCTTAGAAATGACTAGTTCTAATTATGACATCACTAGTTTCTTACTTATGACATTACAAGTATTCAGCCCCTGTTCACACCGGTGTGACTATTCATGTGATTTGACAGGTCGAATCGCATAATAAGTCGCACCCTATTGTCGGCAATGGAACTTTTTAAATCGTTGCTTTTGGTGATTTCAAGTGCAACTTTCATAGACATCTGTGCATGAAGTCGCACAGATGTCAGCCAAGTCACACTGACATGTGGCTTTGAAATCAAGTGATTTCAAGTGAAGGTGCACAATTTCAAAGCCGCATTCAATGTGAACCTAGTCTGAAGGACATAGGTCGTTTACTTTCTCACCAATCACCGGTTTATACAAAAGTAATATACAAATGTTATAAAAACAAAATATTCCAGTGATAAAAAAAAAAAGATTCGAAAAATTAGATATGATGAAAAATGAAAATGTAATTTCTTGAAAAGTTTCCTCTACACTACAAAGGGACTGAATAAAGATGAGGTTACTTACATGCTGAGATACTGAGGATATAACAAGCCACAAGAAAGAAAATAAGCGAACCCATTGCATCAAAGAGACAAGACGACTCAGACAGGCTTATGCTGTATTTATATATACTACTGTACGAATGGAGTGTGAAAATTTCCCAGAAGCGTGCGGTGCGGGCAGGCCTGTGGCTTGTTATTCAGCAGAAAGCACACTGTGGCCAGAAATGATTAAATTCTGCACTTTAAAGTTCTCATTGACTGAAGGCACATTATATCAGTTTCTATATTCTAAAATGTCACAGTTACATTTAATATTTATTTTTCATGTTTTACCTGATTGAATTAAATCTGTAGTTATAGCTGACCTATACCTAAATTAACAATCCCCATCTGCAAGACAAATATATGATCTGTACTCAGAAAAAATAAAATAAAATTATATACACTACACTATACTACCAAAAGTATTGGGATGCCTACCTTTACACGCACATTAACTTTAATGGCATCCCAGTCTTAGTCCGTAGGGTTGAATATTGGGTTGGCCCACCCTTTGCAGCTATAACAGCTGCAACTCTTGTGGGAAGGCTGTCCACAAGGTTTAGGAGTGTGTCTATGGAAATGAGAAGGCCTGGCTCACAGTCTCTGCTCTAATTCATCCCAAAGGTGTTCTATGGGGTTGAGGTCAGGACTGCCAGTCAAGTTCCTCCACCCAAAACTCACTCATCAATGTCTAAAGGCAGAAGGTTTTTTTTTTTTATCTTAATGCATTCTATGCATTGAGATAAAAAGCCTTCTGTATGCAGCAGCCTCCCCATCACCCCCTAATACTTACCTCAGCCCCATCTCTGTCCAGCGATGTCCACGAGTCCCTCAGCTGTTCGGAACTCTCTCTCCTGGATTGTTATGACACAGCCGCGGGGCCATTGACTCCTGTGGCTGCCAATCAAAGTTTGTTAGCCAATCAGGAGAGAGAGGGGGCGGGGCTGAACCACAGCTCAGGTGCCCCAATAGCAAGCTGCTTGCTGTGGGGACACTCAACAGTAGAGAGGGGCCAGGAGGAGCGAAGAGGGACCTTAGAAGAGGAGGATCCAGGCTTGCCTGCGCAAAAAAAAACTGCACAGAGAAGGTAAGTATAACATATTTGTTATTTAATTTAAAAAAAATAAAAAACAAGACTTTACAATCACTTTAAAAAGTGATAATGATCCAAATATACAAATCATTCAATGGTGTTTAAAGCTTAGGTATCTGAAGAAGACACATGGCCACACAATGAGGTTGGACACATCATAAGGAGTTATTTACTGTTATAGCAGTAAAGATGTGGAACTCCCTTTCACAGTTAAGCTGGCCATACACTCGTAGATTTTTGAACAAATGCTGGTATGAACATTCATATGAGAATTCTCAACAACAGAACATTCAATGACTTGACAAATGTTGTTCAAAAGTACTTCAAACGTATATTTCCTTTTAACTATCGATTTTGGAATAATGTAATTTCCTGAATGATAACCAGTTAGAAATTTGTTCTTTCAAGAAAAATCTATTCTTTTTCTTTGGATTTTCTCTGTGGTCAGAAATAAATGTCAATTTGACCCCACTAACAATTTGAATTGCATTTTTCTTCCTCCAAACACGGCGTGTCCCCCCCCCCCCCCCTCCCTCAAGAAGGCACATGTACAGTTATGCCAATGAACATCTAAATGATAAGGAGAAGGATTAGGAGAACGTGCTGTGGTCAGATGAGACCAAAATTGAGCTCTTTGGCATTAAATCGACTCTTTCTGTTTGGAGAAAGAAAAATGCTGACTATGACCCTAAGAACACCATCCCTACAATCAAGCACAGAGGTGGAAACATGATGCTTTGGGGCTGTTTCTCTGCTAAAGGTACAGCCTGACTTTGCCGCATTGAGGGGGCCAATAGACGGGGACATGTATCGTAAAATCTTGGATGAGAACCTTCTTCCCTCAGCCAGAACACTGAAGATGGGTCATGCATGGGTCTTCCAGCAAGACAATGGCCCAAGACAACAAAGGAGTGGCTCAAGAAGAAGTACATTAAGGTCATGGAGTGGCTAGTCAGTATCCAGGCCTTAATCCTATAGTAAATTTTTGGAGGGCGCTGAAATTTTTAGCTACCAAGAAACCTTAAGGATTTAAAGAAGATCTGTAAAGAAGAGTGGACTAAAATCCCTCATGAGATGTGTGCAATCCTGGTCACCAACTACAAGAAACGTCTTACCTCTGTGCTTGCCAACAAAGGTTTCTCCACCAAGTACTAAGCAGGGGCGGCTGGTGTATACAGGGCGCAGGGGCGCATGGAGTGCAATGGTTTTTTTTTTTCAATCACCTAATTAGAGCCAGAGGCTCTAACAGGGCGATGGAAAGGGGGGTCCCAGGGCGCAGTGCAGTGCGCTCAGACCCCACCCATTGTGTGACAATAGCGAATGAAAATTCGCTATTGTCACACCGATCCTCCTCCTGGCCAATCAGGAAACCAGTCTAATACCGGCTTCCTGATTGGCCGCATGGCAAACCCCATGCCATTGGCTGAGGAGGAGGTGGGAGCAGAGAAGACGCGCCGCCGGAGTGAGAAGAAGACGCCCCCCGAAGCCGTCGCCATCGCCGGAGTGAGAAGAAGCCGCCCGCCGAAGCCGTCGAAGCCGGAGTGAGAAGAAGCCGCCCACCGGGAGTCCGGGACTGAAGACAACAGAAGCCGTCGCCGGGCTGCTCCAGGTAAGTGCACTGGTCTCGGGGGGTGGCACTCTGCATTGATGGGGGCACGGCACAATGTTCATTGCATTGAAGGGGGCACGCACGCTGAACTCTGCATTGAAGGGGGCACAGCACAATGTTCATTGCATTGAAGGGGGCACACACGCTGAACTCTGCATTGAAGGTAAAAGAAAACTGGTCTAGCACTTGCAATTGTGTACATCTCTATCCCTAAAATTTTGTAAAGACAAGAGAACGGTCGCCCAGGCGGGACTTTATATGAGGTTGCCACAATAGTCATGAAGGGTCAAAGAGTAAAATGTATTAGTAGAGTAAAAGCATACAATGGATATAAATGTATAGCCATAAGCATAGTTACAAAACATGTACAGCATGTAGGAAACAATTGACAAAATAACAACATAGCAGCAAATTGCGCATGATGACAGCATTGCAGCATCTGTGTAGCATAGTATTGGGTATATCTGTATTGAAAACTCTACGCGTTTCGTGGGTCTAATATGCCCACTCATCAGGAGTATATAAGTAGATTTGTCTAAAAGTAAATAATAAAATATCAATATTTGCTGTGCGTTTATATTGGCCAACAACTGTGAAGTTTCAACAAATGTATGACCCAAGTGGGGAAACAACACTTACATTGGGCCAAATCAGATTGAGAAATGCTGCCATGAGGTGGGGTGACAACGTCTGATCTGGGAGCTGAAGAGACAAGAGTACCCACAAGAAAATGGGGAGCCAGGCAAGGAAACATATGTGATGGAGAATGTGATCAATTAAAGATGATATGACACTGGCTGAAAATGCAAGGAATATTATATCAAAGTATTAGAATATGGGCTGTATCACATAGTGAAACATGAAAGTATTCAATGTACAAGGTATGTTCCAGCAGAATCAGTGTCAACATTAGAGAAGAAAAAAAAACAAAAAAAAAAAAAAACGAAAGAAAGCACTGAAGAAAAACGCAGATCCCCAGAAAAAGTGCTGATCACAGTGTAACCAATGACCAGGAATAGTGATGAGAAAGTTGTGATGAATAAAATAGAGTGAGGTAGGTGAGCTCATATGGTTTCATAACACTGGTTGATTAAACATAAATAGTGAACCATAGTATCTCAGGATATTGAAAGTACAAAAAAGTATCAATATAATGAAAATAAAGATGATACAAATAAAAATATATAGTAAAATTGAGACAGGTGTACATGGGCGTCCGCAGAACTTTTTTCAGGGGGGGGGCATAATTTTAAGGTCACTCATGCTACGCCCCTTTTCAACAATGTCATGAAGGATAGGGGCTTTGTCATTATACTTATTATGAGTATTTATTTTTGAAGAGCAAACAGCAGCATTTATTTTTAAAGCATTTGTTAACCTAAAAAAAAAAATATTGATCATGTTCCCTTAAAGCATGTGATACAGCACAGTGTTTAGCTGTGCAATTTGGCCCCTTCTATCACCTAAAATACCTGGCTGACCCTGCCTAGCTATGTCCTCCCTTCTTTAAACTGACCACGGTATACCACGGCTGCTGAGCCCTGACACTGTGGTCAGTTTACGTGCCTCTGTCATCCGCAGCCCTCCTGTCCTCCTCTGTCCTCTCTTCCCCCTCCCTCCCTGCCAGTCTGCTCCTGTGTTAGTGCCCCTCCCCTCCTGCTGCTGTAGTTTTATTTAAAGTTTCATATCCTGTCTACAGTCTATTTATTAATCCTGTGTGCCTCGTGTCTGTGTTTTATAAAAATAAACCATTCTTTACACGTTTTTAGAGTGCCACTCGCAGCTCACGTGACTCGTCGCCTCTCTCCTCCTCTCCCCCTCCCCTCCAGACTGACACCAGTGAGGAATCCTTGGCCCTGCAGGCAGCTGTCAGACGGGGAGAGGAAAGACTTGACGGGTCATGTGAGCAGCGCTCGGCCCTCTGAAAACTGGCAAAAAAAAGGCTTATTTTTTTTAAAACACATACACAGGCACACAGGATTATTAAACAGACCAGACAGGATGGTCTAAAGTGGCTTAACAACAACTTGAAAGGGGAAGTTGAGATTCCAGAGGGGGGCATTTGCCCCCCCTTGCCCCTACCTGCGGATGCCCATGCAGGTGTAGGAACCATAGAGTAATGAGCTCACAGGGTGATGCCTGTTCTAAAAACAGCAATGCTGGGAGTAGTGAAAGACTGAAAGAGTGGAGTGTCTAAAAGAATGGGAGGTGGAGATGGTGAAGGAAGCGGTGGGGATTAGACAAGGTGTGTAATTATGTCCACATAGTAACCCCATAGGAGAGAAAAAATATAGGATGTCAGTGCATGAAAGGACAGGAGTGCATAAAAGTTGAGTTCCTCACCCGAATATCCACATAGGTTGCACGTAGATCTTGTCCCTAGCGCCATGTGTATGGTAGGACAAACCGAACCTGTTCATCAACATGGAAAAAGCCAGCACAGGCTGGCAACCATGACCATAGATGTTACAACCATCACCAGCACATGTAGACGCCGCAATTGCAGCAGTGCATGTGGACAGCAGGAACATGACGCCGATATATAGGTGGCTCCACCCTGGAGGGGAGGAGACAGCAGGGAAGAAAATCCTCCCCATAATATATCGCAGCTCCCAGAGCAGATCTGCACCTACCACCAGGGGGAAGCGCATAAGCCATTAAAATGCAGGTGCCGAAGTGCATTGAAGGGGGCACGCACGCTGAACTCTGCATTGAAGGGGGCACGGAACAATGTTCATTGCATTGAAGGGGGCACAGCACAATGTTCATTGCATTGAAGGGGGCACGCACGCTGATCTCTGCATTGAAGGGGGCATGTACGCTGGTTTCTGCATTGAAAGGGGACATGTACGCTGGTCACTGCATTGAAGGGGGCATGTACGCT
This sequence comes from Pelophylax lessonae, assembly GCF_965119305.1. Taxonomy (NCBI): domain Eukaryota; kingdom Metazoa; phylum Chordata; class Amphibia; order Anura; family Ranidae; genus Pelophylax; species Pelophylax lessonae. Next base: position 321,058,053 of record NC_138768.1, on the reverse strand, counting down.
GGTCTCTGCATTGAAAGGGGGCATGTACGCTGGTCACTGCATTGAAGGGGGCATGTACGCTGGTCTCTGCATTGAAAGGGGGCATGTACGCTGGTCACTGCATTGAAGGGGACATGTACGCTGGTCACTGCATTGAAGGGGGCATGTACGCTGGTCTCTGCATTGAAAGGGGGCATGTACGCTGGTCTCTGCATTGAAAGGGGGCATGTACGCTGGTCTCTGCATTGAAAGGGGGTATGTACGCTGGTCTCTGCATTAAAAGGGGGCATGTACGCTGGTCACTGCATTGAAAGGGGGCATGTACGCTGGTCTCTGCATTGAAAGGGGGCATATACCATCTCCTGTACCATGACCTGTGACATGCCTGTACCATGACCTGTGACATGCCTGTACCATCACCTGTGCCATGCCCTTACCATGACCTGTGCCATGCCTATACCATCTCCTGTACCATGACCTGTGACATGCCTGTACCATCACCTGTGCCATGCCTATACCATCACCTGTACCATGACCTTTGCCATGCCCTTACCATGACCTGTGCCATGCCTATACCATCTCCTGTACCATCACCTGTGCCATGCCTGTACCATCACCTGTGCCATGCCTATACCATCACCTGTGCCATGCCTGTACCATGACCTCAAAGTCACGCAATTTTTTACCGCGTTTTTTGCCACGAAGCAATACCTATTACATTTTTCTTTTTGCGCCTCCCCCCCCCCCCCCCCGAAAATTTTGAGCACCAGCCGCCACTGGTACTAAGTCATGTTTTCCTTGGGGATCAAATACTTATTTTACTCACTGAACTGCAACTTAATTTATAGCATTTTTTTTATGTGTTTTTTCTTGATTTTTGGTTGATATTCTGTCTCTATCATTTAAAATACACCTATGATAAAATTATAGACCATTCATTTCTTTGTAAGTGGGCAAACTTACAAAATCTGCAGAGGATCAAATAATTATTTTCCCCACTGTATATGCCGTAGTCCTTTTGCCCACAAAATATGCTACTGTGCCACAAGCAAAAGTCTAACAGACATGTACAGACCTCACAGCACAATCAGTTTAAAATAAAGGAAACTCTTCTATTACATATGTTTTTCTGCAGTGGGCAGGAGTTTGTAATATTATGCCCAGTATACAGAGTGCAGTGGGAAGGAGTATGTAATATTAAGCCCAGTATACAGAGTGCAGTGGGCAGGAGTATGTAATAATAAGCCCAGTATACAGAGTGCAGTGGGCAGGAGTATGTAATAATAAGCCCAGTATACAGAGTGCAGTGGGCAGGAGTATGTAATAATAAGCCGCCCAGTATACAGAGTACAGTGGGCAGGAGTATGTAATAATAAGCCCAGTATACAGAGTGCAGTGGGCAAGAGTATGTAATAATAAGCCCAGTATACAGAGTGCAATGGGCAGGAGTATGTAATAATAAGCCCAGTATACAGAGTGCAGTGGGCAGGAGTATGTAATATTAAGCCCAGTACACAGAGTGCAGTGGGCAGGAGTATGTAATATTAAGCCCAGTATACAGAGTGCAGTGGGAAGGAGTATGTAACATTAAGCCCAGTATACAGAGTGCAGGAGTATGTAATAATAAGCCCAGTATACAGAGTGCAGTGGGTAGTAGTATGTAATAATAAGCCCAGTATACAGAGTGCAGTGGGCAGGAGTATGTATTTATAAGCCCAGTATACAGAGTGCAGTGGGAAAGAGTATGTAATAATAAGCCCAGTATACAGTGGGCAGGGGTATGTAATAATAAGCCCAGTATACAAAGTGCAGTGGGCAGGGGCATGTAATAATAAGCCCAGTATACAGAGTGCAGTGGGCAGGGGTATGTAATAATAAGCCCAGTATACAGAGTGCAGTGGGCAGGGGTATGTAATAATAAGCCCAGTATACAGAGTGCAGTGGGCAGGAGTATGTAATATTAAGCCCAGTACACAGAGTGCAGTGGGCAGGAGTATGTAATATTAAGCCCAGTATACAGAGTGCAGTGGGAAGGAGTATGTAACATTAAGCCCAGTATACAGAGTGCAGTGGGCAGGAGTATTTAATATTAAGCCCGGTATACAGAGTGCAGTGGGCAGGAATATGTAATATTAAGCCCAGTATACAGAGCGCAGTGGGCAGGAGCATGAAGTTTGCAACAGTGTCAATAGGAAAGGACTTAAAGCGGAGTTGCGGCCTCAAAATTGACTTTGGCCCATCCGCTAGCTCTAGGTCACCTGAAAAAGAAATGGATAATGACAATTTTTTTTGGTTTACTTACCTTGATTTTGAAGAAAATATACTTACCTTCCTCCCACTTCCTCCCTCTGCGGCCGCGCCGTCACTTCCTGCTTGCATTGACTCCTGGGAGCTGAACGTCATCGCTCCCAGGAATCAATGCGCCTGCACCGGCCCTGCTCGTCACTTCCGGTGCAGGCACGTGATTTCCTGCTAAACAGCTTCTGGGCATGCCCAGAAGCTGTGCAGTGATGACGCGCCTGCAACGGAAGTGACAAGCAGGGCTGGTGCAGGGTATTCTGGGACCGAAGAGGAACGGAAGAGGACATGGAAGAGGACACGCTGGCTTCACCTGCCCACACCTGAGATGGCAGTGCTGGACAAGACATTTTCAAGGTAAGTACTTTTTCTAAAAGGTAAGTGCAACCTGGGACAGTTCAGAGGCTATCCATTCTGAAATGCACTAGCCCTGACTGTCCCGGGGGTATTTTTATCTAAAAAACGATTTTGAGGCAGGAACTCCGCTTTAAGAGTGTATAAGCATGCAGGAGTCAGTAGAGTCAGGAGCATGTAATCAAGAGAGTGCCGGAGTCAGTAGAGTCAGGAGCGTGTAATACAGAGTGCAGGAGTCAGTAGAGTGTAATACAGAGAGTGCAGGAGTCAGAAGAGTTAGGAGTGTGTAATGCAGAGAGTGCCAGAGTCAGTAGAGTGTAATACAGAGAGTGCCGGAGTCAGTATAGTCAGGAGCGTGTAATACAGAGAGTGCAGAGTTCAGGAGTATGTAATACAGAGAAGGCAGGATACAGAATACAACCAAAAATTAAGCTCTCCTCACAACATAAATCCCCCAAGCCCATATACCCCACAGAATGGATCTCCCCCAGCACTCAGTTCTTCCCCAGTGGAAATTTATACCCACAGCCCAAAAATTTCCTCTCAGCATAGACCCCTCCCTCCCACAGTACAAATCCCTCTTCCAGCCCACACTCTCAGTACAGACCTGCCCCCGTCTGCACAATACTCCCCCCCCCCCAGTCCATTCCTTTAGGACAGACCTCTTTCCTTCAGTAACCCCCCCCCCCAGTACAAAACCACTCTCAGGCCCACCTTCTCAGTACAGGCCCCCACTTCACTAGAGACCTCAGTAAAGCCCCCCCCCCCCCCCAATACAGATCTTCCTATCAGTATAGATCCCCTTCCTCAATACAGATCCTCTCTCAGTATAGCTCCCCCTCTCCTTAATATAGACCCCCTTTAGTACAGATCCCCCCTCCTTTCCTAGCCCCCCTTCCTCAGCAGGCGCCCATTCCTATTAGTAGAGATCTCCCCTTCTCTCACCAGATGCAGTAGGCTGTTGGCTGCGCTAGGAGGCAGTGTGGCGCAATATTTACCACATCGCACTGCTCCCTTTTTTTTTTCCGCGTATGGGCTTAATTTGAAGTGCATAAAACATACACTTTATTCACTGCAATGTCTGCCAGGGCATTGCACTGCGCTGCCTGACATTGCAGTGCAATTTAGGCTGGTCTACTGCAATAAAATGCAGCATGTCTGCATTTTCGTAAAAAGCTTCAGATCGATATTGAGGAGCGATATAGGACGATAATTCTGGCATAGGAGGGGGTCCTTGCCCTCCTTTTCAATCACCGCAATATGAGCTCGGAGAGAGTCCAATGGAAAGTCTGCACCCAGACCCGCTGCATTATAAGCAGCTAGGAAGTGAGGGGAGAGGACATCCTCAAAGCTCTTATAATATGAGAGCGAATAGCCATCAGGACCCGGGGCCTTGCCCCTTTGAGTCCCCGCCAACGCGCAGGAAAGTTCGGTTGGCCGAAGCGGTTCATCTAGCTGCTCCAAGGCTTCCTGTGGGAGACTCGGGAGGCCCGATGCGCGAATATACTCCTGAATGCGCGTCCGAAGAGCATCCTGAGCAGAGGCCGAGGAATCTGAGGATAGATTGTACAGAGAGGCATAATAGCGGCGAAACACCTCCGCTATATGCTCCGTAGCCTGGACCTTTTGTTGGGAGGGAGAGAGCACCGCAGGGATAAATGTCTGCGCCCGTTGCTGACGGAGCGCATGAGCCAAGATCTTACCACATTTGTCCCCGTGCTCGTAGAAGATACGTTTGCATTTGGAGAGGGAGGCCTTCGCTTTAAAGAGGGTCAGAGATCGCAGTTGCTCACGGAGGACCGTCAGCTCCTGGAGGGCAGCTAGTGCCAAAGACCTTTTATGAGCAGCTTCCAGCTTACCAATGCGCGAGATAAGATCCTGCATTTGGCGGATCCTTTCTTTTTTGCGGCGCGAGCCGATTTTAATTAGAATTCCCCGCATGTAGCTTTTGTGGGCCTCCCATACCATCAAGGGGGGACTATCCGGGAGGGCGTTAGAAGCAAAGAACCTACCCAGTTCCAAGCGTAGCTCAGATAGGATGGAAGGGTCCTGCAAGAGACTGTCATTGAGCCGCCATTGCCATTGGCGTTGCTCGGGGGTCCTCAAATCCAGCTCAAGGACCACCGGGGCGTGGTCCGAGATCGTGATGTTTCCTATCGAAGCCGACACTGATCTGCTCAATAGGGCCTGGGGTACCATAAAATAGTCAATGCGCGAGTAGGAGTCATGTGGAGGAGAGTAAAAAGTGTAATCCCTGTCCGTCGGGTGCATAGCCCGCCACACATCTACCAACCGAAAAGCATGAAAGGTCTTCTTAATGCGCCGCAATGCGGCATAGGAGATGTGGGAGGAACCCCGGGAGGCATCAAGTTCCGGATCCAAGGCTAGATTGAAGTCGCCACCCAGCAGGACCTGCCCCTCCATAAAGTCATGTAATTTGGAGGACATCAGTTCAAGGAACGACACCTGGTCAGAGTTAGGCAAATATAAGTGACGAGCACAGAGCCAAGACGACCCTCGACAAATAGAACTCGACCTGAGTCATCGCTCCATGAATCCAAGAAAGACCACGGAGTCCGGCTAGCAATCAGGATACTAACGCCTCTGGACTTTGATTCAGAAAAGCAACCATGGTAGACCGTGGGGAATCGTCTGTTGCCCAGTTTAGGAATATTGGTAGATTTGAAATGGGTTTCCTGAAGGAAGCCGACGTGGGCCCGAAGGCGGGAGAGCTCGGTCAACACGATGGAGCGTTTCTCGGGGGTATTAAGCCCTTTGGCGTTCAGCGTGACCAAGCGGATGGGGTCAGCTCGGGGGATGGCCATCTCCCCACACAATAAAAAAAAAAAAAAAAAAAAAAAAAAAGGGAAGGGGGGGGGAGAGGGAAGAGTGGCGGGGAGATACAGAGAGAAGAGTCCGAAATCAGGAAGGTAAAGGCAGCAAGATGGGAAAAACCGCCCACGTAGAGCGGAAAAGCAAAGGCAAGGAAGTGGACCGGTCGAAGTCCGGAAGGAAGAACAGGAAGAGAGAAATCAGAAAAAGGGGAAGAGAGCTAGAATGCACGTAGACCATGCGAACAGAAAGAGAGGGAGGGGAGCTACTGTGCGAGAGGCGCACAGGAGAACAAGTCACCGTTCTCCCAGAGTCCCAGACCCACCACCCCAACTCAGGGTGGAGCGAAAGGAACTCCGCGGAAAACAAACCCTATGTGGGGTACGGGGAAGGTCACAACAGGCAGAGGAGGGTGACCGCTCCCCGCCAACCCCCACACGGCCCATAGAGATCAAAGCATGTGACATAATGAGCGTCCAAAATCAAACATCATATACAAAAGAGGGGGAAGGGAAGAAGCTAGAAAATGGTATGGAGAGACCCAAGACACCCACCCCTATCGGGAGAGGCGTCCTGGACCCCCACCCCTACAGGGTCCCAGAGCCGTGCGTCCCATGTGGCCCTCGGCCTCCAGGCACCCAGCCCAGAAGGACCCCCCAGGGGGACCAAGTCAACCCAGTCCAAAGAAGGCCCCGGCCCGCGAAGGAGAAAAAAGAAGAGAAAAAAGGGGGGGGAAGGAAGGGGGGGAGGGAAGGGGAAAAGGGGGAGGGAAGAAGAGGAAGGAGGGAGGAGAAGGGAGGAGAGGGGGAAGAGGGAGAGGAAGAGGGAAGGGAGAGAGGAAGAGGAAAGGAGGGGGGAGGGGGGAGGGGGGAAGAGGAAGGGGGAGGGGGGGAGGGGGGAAGAGGGAGGGGGGAAGAGGAGGGGGGAGGGGGGGAAGAAAAAGGGGGAGGAGGAAGGGGGGGGAAAGAGAAAAAAGGGGGGGGGGGAAAGGAAGGGGGGAAAGAGAAAAAGGGGGGGGGAAAGAGAAAAAGGGGGGGGAAAGGAAGGGGGGAAAGAGGAAGGGGGAGGGGGGGAAAGGGGGAGGGGGGGAAAGAGGAAGGGGGGGATGGAGGAAGGGGGGGAGCAGGGAGGGGGAGGGGGAGGGGGGGAGAGGGAAGGAGCAGGAGCACAAGGGTATGGGGAACAGAGACTCCGCAAAATGCAATATAAGCAACAAAGGCAGTAGGCATCTCAACAGTTAATAACCCTTCTCCCATGTATCGCAGGCAAGACCAATCACCCCAACGGAAGCCACGCACCCACAGGCATCCCTCGGGGTGAGCGCCCCTTAATTTACCAGGTAAGATCAAAGCACCCCCCCCCCACCACCCCCCACCCGGGACCGGCCATAGAAGCAGGGGGAGCCCCGCCAGGTGCGGAACGACCCGTCCCCTCCTCCGAACGCCACTAATGAGATAATCCATCAGGAACCAAGACACACACCAGGCGAAGGAGGAGGGGAGAGGCAGAAACCGGCAATGGGAAACATAAATATGAAAGGGCAGAGGCACAGAACCCATGGCGGAGCATCCCCCCGATCCCCGCCAGGTAGACGAACAAGGCAGGCCACACAGCAGTGTCTCGCAACCCTCATACACATTGCCCATAGCTCCCTAGAGCTGCCCATAAGTAGATAGTCTGTAAGGAGGTTGGTCCGCACATGCAGCACTCAGGACAGTCCTCGAAGAGCGAACGAAAAGTCAAAGCCACAGCACCATGCATTGGAGAAAGCAGCGACAGTCACTTGGGCGAGCAAGCAGCAGGGGCAACAGAGATACAGATCTCCAGGGTCGGGGGCCAAAGCATGTAGGGGGGGTCGACCTGCAGGGAGCAAGACATAAGCAGGCAGAGGTACCCGTAAGCAAGAGGCAGAAGCGGGCAGTTCAGCAGGGCAGTCTACTAACCTTCAATTGCAGAGCCACACCAGCGTCCAGGAGGGCGGACAGAGCACCGGGGGGGGGGGGGGGGGGGCAGTGCAAGCAGCAGGATTGGGGTGCGGGGTCATGCAGCGAAATCCAGGATAAGAGAGCCCAGTCAAAGCAGCCAGCGGGAAGCAGCGGATATGGGAGAGGGAGAACAAGGGCAGGATGGAGGGACGGGGCCATACTCACGGACCACAGCCGCCGCCGGCTCAGGTCTCAGGAGCCGCTACATCCGGACCCCGATAATCCCGCTGCGGCCTCCTGCTCCTTTGGCGTTGGCGCTGCCTGCGGGGCAAAGCACGGACAGAGCTCCCGGGTCCTTGACGGGGATCACGGTCAGGGAGCAGCGCCATCCAATCCGGGAGGGCAATCGGGGTCAGGTCCAGGAACTCGAACATGGCCGGCAAGTGGGAGTGTCTCCGCAAGGTAAAGGAAGATCCGTGCTTACGCACCGTAAGCTGTAGGGGAAACCCCCATCGGTAGGTGACCTCCGGGGCTCGGAGCCGCTCCAGTAGGGGCTTTAGCATAGCCCTGCGCTGCAAAGTTCCACGGGCCACATCAGGGAAAATGTGCACAGTGGCACCATCAAAGTCCACAGGGCCCTTAGACCAGGCTTCTCGTAGGATCAGATCCTTGGTGGTATACCGATGGAGACGGCATATCACGTCTCTAGGCCTGGCGGGATCATTCGAGCGGGCACCCAGGGCACGGTGGATCCGGTCAAATTCGAGGGTCACTGGCGGCTCAGGTGGCAGGATGCGGGAAAGTATAGCCCTTGCTGTCTCTGCTAGGTCTTCGGCACCCGTCGCTTCTGGGATACCCCGGAGCCGCAAGTTATTACGGCGGCTCCGGTTCTCCAGGTCTTCCATGCGGAGTTGGTGAGCAGCAAGGGCCTCTCCGTGGGACGTCTGGGTCCGCTCTAGGGCCGCCACCCTGGACTGCAGATCGCTGACCGCCGATTCACCCGCCGCCAAGCGACCATCCAACAGGGCCACCTCGCTGCCTAGTTGCTGGAAATCCCGCCGGTGTTGCTCCGCCACCTGGGCCACAATGGACTCCATGTCCGCTCTGGTGGGAAGGGCCCGGAGAAGAGTCCATAGCTCCGTGTTGTCCCCAATCTGTACCGGCGGTGGGGGCTGGGAAGCAGGCACCGGGGTAGAGGCTGCCATAGTGCCGGGTGGGGGCAGAGGTGAGGCACCTTGTCCCGGGGAGGAAGCGGCCGGCGCTCCTAGGCCGCCACGCGGCGTTAGCTGTAGGGCCCTCGGCGGAGGGCTGGCAGATTCCGGGAAGAAAGCACGGATGGGGGTAGTTGCGATAGTCCGTGAGGATGCGGAGGAAGCAGGCTTGGTTTTCCTCTTCTTGTGGACGCTCATAATAGCGATAGTCGGTAGTTAAAGGCCGAAAAGGGAGGCTGGAGAGCGGGAGCACCAAGAGAAAGCGACCTCACACCGCCATGTCTAAGCCACGCCCTGGGGCATGTCTGCATTTTATTGCAGCACGCTGCAGCACAGGGCAGTGCTAGCCTGTATTGCCCTGTGAATGGGATACATAGGAAACAATTGTTTCCTTTGTGTCCCTGCAGTGGCAGACATTTTACAATGCAGTTTGCCACCGCACATGGTGGGACTTGGCCCTCAGAGTGAGGGAAGTTCTCCCCTTGGCAGTGTCATTTGACCAGAGCCGAGAGCAGAGGTGTAACTAGAACCTTCAGGGCCCCGTTGCAAGAAACCATGAAGGGCCCCCCCGGACCCCTGGCCGAGGGCCCTTCCCTTCAAGCTTTGGGCTCTTCCCACTGATCCTGGGGTCCTTTACTCTTGTTGCGGGCCCTTTATTACAGTCCGGCAGTGCGACCCTTTCACAAGTTCTGCAGTGGGCCCCCTTCCTGCCATCTTGGGGCTTCCCCACGGTGGTGGAATGCCAGGGCCCGGTTGCAAGTGTGACCTTTGCGATCCTGGAAGTTCACCCACTGGTGTTATTTTTTGGTATTTTAATTGTATTATTTTTTATCATTTTATTTAATTTTTTTGCAATGTCACTGACTATGACTATTACATATTTACCGACCCCTTCCTGGCTTTCTATTGTGACACATCCCCTGCAACAGCTGGCAGGAGAGGGGAGGGAGCCTAGTTGGGGGGACCAGTGGCGCACACAGGGGCCCAGAGACAGCAGAACACAAGTGAACTGGATAGGAGGAGTGGCGGGGGCAGCATACAGAGGAACCAATCTCCTCCATTTTCCTCCTGCAGCCACAGGAGGAAAAAGGAGGACAGGGATTTGTCTACATGCTGCCCCCCCCCGCCCCTCCAATCCAGGTGTACAGGGGAGCTGCACAGGCCCCCTGGAGCAAGGGCCCCGGTTGCAATCGCAACCCCTGAAATCCCTGTAGTTATGCCCCCTGTCCGAGAGTCTTCCTTTGCTCTGAACTGTCTCTGTCAGGTAGCCAAAAGCAGTGCTGCAGTGAAAAATACAATAGGCACTGTGGTGCTGTGCAGTACACAGAAAAAAAATATGTTGGGCAGCCACTGAGCAATCACCACAGCAGCCTCTCAGCATCAACACTCGGTTCAGAGCAAACCCCATGCACCCCCCTAGTTACGCTACTGTCTTGACCTACTTTACATGTAAGTAGCGAAATGACTGCTGCTCTGGGACTCAACTCAGTTACCAGGTATGGGTTGAAAATTGGTGACCACCAGCTCCCCCCCCCCCCAACACAGACCACCAGCATTGTATGTAATGATGTTGTGGGCCTGGTGAAATGAGGAATAAGGTAAGTATTTCTGCTTTTTCCTTTCCCCATGGACTAAAAAAAACATCAAACCCTTGCTGTGCAGGGGGGCACTACATTCTAATGTTTTAATGCTGCGTGGGTATCCATGGAGGAGGATTTCACCTAACAGAAGAGGCATCAGTACAAGGGACACATCCTACTAACTGTAAGTTATGCCCCTTGTGCTGATTTCTGTGTTTTTGTAGATTTGACTGTACCTAGGCTTTAAAGAGGGGATACTGTTATCTCCTGAATGCCCGTATTTTTTGGCAGTCAAATGGCCTTTCGCAATTGGAATACAGCGTTGTAATCGTAAACCTAAAGTTTGCTTAGGGGTTGTGGAGTGTCCCGATTCACTTCAATGGGTCGCATTTAGCCTAACGCTAATGTCAAAAAATTTGTGCCTTGAGTTTAGCGTTAAAAGAGAAAAAAGTCAATCTTTTTTGACATATTTTATGTTAGACTCAAATTTAGGGTGTAACTCAAAATATGGTCACAGTCTGCACCCCTCCACCTCCAAAGGGCACCCCCTTTACAGAATTTCTACCCACAGGCTCCTGTAATTTGTGTGGCTGTATTTGGCTCCACCCACACGGCTGCATTATTAACCACTTGACCTCCAGAAGATTTAACCCCCTTCATGACCAGGCCATTTTTTGCGATACGGCACTGGGTTACTTTAACTGACGATTGCGTGGTCATGCAACACTGTACCCAAAAAAAATGTATGTAATTTTTTCCTCACAAATACAACTTTCTTCTGGTGGTATTTGTTCACTACTGTGTTTTTTATTTTTTGCGCTATAAACAAAAATAGACCAACAATTTTGAAAGAAAACAAAACAATATTTTTTACTTTCTGCTATAAAACATATTCAATAAAAAATGTTTAAAATCGAATTCTTCATAAATGTAACGCTAATATGTACGGTACAGTATTCTGCTACATATTTTTGGTAAAACAAATGCCACTAAGTCTATATTAATTGGTTTTCGCAAACGTTATAGCATCTACAAACTATTGGATATATACTGGAATTTTTTTTTTTTTATACTTCCTTGATGTCGACAGAAGCGAGAAAAAATCCCACTGATGTAGGGACGCCACTACCGTGTGAATGGACTCCGTGGGGAACTTCTGTACTCGCACAAGCAGTTTAGCACCTTGAGGTCCAGAATTGGACGTATCTTACCTTCCTGGGAACAGTAAGATTTGAGTAAAAACCCCTGAAAATGTTCCGAACCGGAACAATCATCCCCTGAAGGAACAAGTCTTGCACTCCCCCAAAGAGACCCGTAAGTGATCTGGGGACAAGTGCAGGTTGGAAGGGAAGAACCTTTCTGGAGGATAAGACCAAACTCGATCTCGTAGCCTGACTGAATATCTTTGGGGACCCACATGTCCTATACCAGGGAGGTCCATGGATCCGGAAACCAGCCAAGACATCCCCCCCACCCCAGATACAGGTGAGGGTGCCCCTTCATGCTGAGGCAGTCTTGTCCACAGGTCTGGAAGAGCCCGCTCATGGCTTGCCATACCAGGTCCTCTTGGAACCTCCAGTGGAGGCCATGACTTTTGATCCCTTGTTTTGAGACCCTGAGGGATGAAAAAAATCTCTTATGAGCCAAGGAGAATGGCCCACTTCTATGACAGGGCTCCTTGCCCTTAGTAGCCTGTGGAAGAAGAGTACTCTAGCCCCCTGTGAAACCCTTAACAATGTCATCCAAGGAAGCTCCAAATAGGCAATCCCCTACAAGGGGGAGATCAGATAAGGCCTCCTTAGAAGTCTGGTCTGCAGACCAGTATTTCAGCAAGATAATACGCAGAAGTACCACTGCTGATACAGACAGCCTAAAAATCAAAGGAGCCGCATCCAAAGAGGCATCATAGATAAACTGTAGCCCCTGGACCAACTGATCCGCCAGCTCCACAAGACAGGGGGATGCAGTTTCCGCTCCAGGTCCCGGCGTAAAATTGTAGCCTACTCAGTCAGAGCTTGCGACACCAGGGCAATAGTAAATACCAGTCTAAGTGCCAAACCAGCCACATCCAACATATGGCGGGCCAGAGCCTCCGCCCTCCTATCAGCTGCATATTTAAAGGCCAGGGACTCCTCAACCGGAATGAAGGTAGCTTTATTTAACCTGGAAACTGAGGAGTCCACTACAGGTGGGACCGTCCAACTTTAACACAGTAAATCCCCATAAGGACGCCGCAAACAAAAAGAGCTTAGGAACCACAGTGTTTTGGACAACCCCACTGTTTTGTGACAATGTTATCAAAGTAAGCGGAAAAGAGAACACCCTCGCCGCTTTGAAGGGCCTGTAGGTGCCAAATGGAGCCGGTGCCTCCGACGCAGCATCAGCTACAACTTCTATTTTTAGAGTGTCACGCACTGACACAAACAGTGAATCCACCGGCGCCTTTTCAAGCATGGCTATAGGAGCAGAGGAATCATCCTCACTATCTGAGCACTCAGGGTGCGTGGACGCAGACCCAGTAGAGTGGCTATATACTAAGCTCACCTGGAAAACATAACAATCAGGGGAGGCCGCCAACTGTGATCCTGCAAAGGGGATGCCAAGGGCCCATGAATGGACCACCTAGTGGACCCCGCAAAAAACAAGGGGGTCGCCCTCCGAGCCCTCTATAGAGGGCATAATAGGAAATAGCCCGCTTAAAAGAGGGTCACCCGCCGTGACGCGGACGCGCAGGCAGGGTACCCTAATGGTCCCACAGCACTAAAAGGAGCAGGTGCCCCACACAATAAAGGTGGCAAGGCTGTCATTAAAAAAATGAAGTGCCCCCACAGCGCCATCCCTTCCAAGGGAGGCGCCAAGCTAACCACAGGGCCTAGCAGGCTACAAGCTGTGGCCTAATTTTTTGGCATGGATCCCAGCCCAGCAGATGCCCAATGGAAGAGTGGGGGGCTTCAGCTAAACGCACTGGGGCCACCCCCTAATGGAGGCGCCCGACTCGGCATAGCCTAGTAGGCCACAGGCCATGCCCTAAATTTAGATTATTCAGTCTGTCTCCCAGTCCGGCAATTGATTGTAGATTCTCACAGGAACAAAATAACAAAGATAGGAAAAAATTCCATTTAAAAAGAAAAAATTGCCAGGACCAGAGATCCCAGCAAGGAACTCACTGTAAAATGTATTTCTCTGATGTTCATTTCCGGACACAGCGCCCACCCCTTTGTGGAGTTGGCTTTCTTCTGACACTGCTTGTAACAAAACTGAGTGCCTATAGCAGAGGGAGGGTGGGTGTATAATAGGGATCGACTGATTATCGGTTTGGCCGATAATCGGAGGCTGATATTCACTTTTTTGAAAGTATCGGTATTGGCCACAAACTTGGCCGATATGACCAATATTTTCTGAAGGTAGGGCCTATTGGGCTGCCTCTGCAGGGGAAGGGGGGGATGGGGATTAGAGTGCCGCCTAATTACACAGAGCAGGGTTCTTCTGCTTACCCGGCGTGGGTGCTGTCATATGAAGTGCCGCCTCCTGGACCAGCTCCTACCTATGATAGACAGCACACTGGTGACGTCTATCATAGGAGCCGGGACTTCGTATGACAGCACCCGCACCGGGTAAGCAGAAGAACCCTGCTCTGTGTAATCAGGCAGGGCTCTAATCCCCATGCGCTGGTCACTCTGCATTGGATGGGGGCACTGGACACTCTGCATTGGATGGGGGCACTGGACACTCTGCATTGTTGGGGGCACTGGTCACTCTTCATTTGATGGGGGCACTGGTCACTCTGCATTGGATAGGGGCACTGGTCACTCTGCATTGTTGGGGGCACTGGCACTCTGCATTGATGGGGGCACTGGTCACTCTGCATTGGATGGGGGCACTGGTCACTCTGCATTGATGGGGCACTGGTCACTCTGCGTTGGATGGGGGCACTGGTCACTCTGCATTGTTGGGGGCACTGGTCACTCTGCATTGATGGGGGCACTGGTCACTCTGCATTGGATGGGGGCACTGGTCACTCTGCATTGATGGGGACACTGGTCACTCTGCATTGGATGGGGGCACTGGTCACTCTGCAATGGATGTGTGATTGAATGTGCAGAATATCGGCCCATATCAGCCGATACCGATACTTTGTAACCGATATATCGGTATCGGCCCTGGAAAAACCATATCTGTCTATCCCTAGTGTATATCCCCTGGGACTGCCCATAGGCATAGTTAACTGGTTCCCTACCAGGTGCCCCAGATATACTGCGGCAGGCTGGCTCCTACAGGCAAATCGCCGTACATGTACAGTGCTCGCCTGAAGGCCGCTAGGGGTCGAATGCGCGCCGGCGGCGGCACGCTCCTGCCCCTGCTCATTCACAGGAAAGCCGGTGCGTGTGTCAGGTAGGTCTGATTGCCGCCTCACACTGGCGATCTCTCCCTGCTGAGGGTCAAGGACGGTCGGCTAATGTAAACACAACTGTCCGTCCTTCTCCCTGCAATGATCACAGAGACCATGTGATCCTTCTAGATAGGATCACACGTCTCTATGGTCATTTCACAAGCCCAACCCCCCCCACAGCTAGAATAACTCCCCTAGGATTACATTTAACCTCGTGATCACCAACAGTATTAACCCCTTCCCTGCCAGTGTCATTATTACAGTAACAGTGCATATTTTTAGCACTGTAGTAATGTCACTGGTCCCCCCAAAGTGTCAAAAATGTCAGTCAGGGGTCTGATCTGTCCGCCGCAATGTCGCAGTCCCGCAAAAAATCACAGATCGCCGCCATTTCTCGTTAAAAAAAAACAAAACATAAAAATGACATAAACCTTTTCCGTAGTTAGTAGACGCAATCACTTTTGCGCAAACCAATCAAAAAACGCGTATTGCAATTTTTTTTAATCAAAAATATGTAGCAGAAAACAAATTGGCCTAAAATGTTAAAAAAATTTTGATTTTTTTTTTTTTTGTTGAGAATGTCATATAAAAGAATGTGAAAAATATTGTTTTTTTTTTCAAAACTGTCGATCTTTTTTTGTTTATAGCGCAAAAAATAAAAAATCGCACAGGTGATCAAATACCATCAAAAGAAAGCTCTGTTTGTGGGAAAAAAAGGATATAAATTTTGTTTGGGTACAGCGTCGCACGACCGCGCAATTGTCCGTTAACGTAACGCGGTGCCGAATTGCAAAATAGGGTCTGGTCAGGAAGGGGGCAAATCCTTCCGGGGCTGAAGTGGTTAAGCTTTTTCTTGCCTAGTGTCCTACTCCTGTAGAGGGCAGTATAACCCAATTGTTAAGAAGAATCAGGAGCTGTGTTCTTCAATGTACCAAGTGCACTCCTGTGACCCACAAGTGAAGTATGGCCAGCAAGCTTTGAGCATTGGTCTCTTTGAAATAGGTTTGCATTGCACTGTTATTTCCGCAGTGGGCCTATAGCTGTGCTGTGGGGTACCATAATGAGAGCACACAGCAGACAGTTTTCCCATGTGAGGTGTGTACAGTCATTGTGGTCTCCTGTGACTGCAGACACATGAAAGGCCTTTATTTACCGTGTGGCTTTGTGAAATGACAGAAGCGAGGGGCTGTGGCGGGAAATAATCATACTGCAATCTATCACAGCGGAAGGTTACCCTGGACAGCTCTCCCCCACACTCTATTGCACGAACAGCTCCTGCTTACCGACCATGACTTATCAGTGAGCACATATCTCTACTGTACTGTTCTGAGGAAAACAAAAGCAATGCTATTCCGAGCCATGCCACTGCACAGGCTCTCCACATGAGGGAAACTGAAATGACATCTGTGTTTCCTTAGAAATAGAGCGCTGAGGTTTCACATGTAAAAAGTATAGAAATAAAATACACATTCAGTGTCATTTTTTAACGTTAATTATCAATAAATAAGATGGAAGAAAAAAAAAAAAAAAAACAGGGCTCGTCCGGGATTTGAACCCGGGACCTCTCGCACCCAAAGCGAGAATCATACCCCTAGACCAACGAGCCTCACTTATGAGTGTATGGTTATCAACTTCTCCACAACATTGCCAATAAACTAATAATGTTAAATAAAGTAATGGCAATGAAGAAAGTCAGGAAAGCTGAGAAGACACAGGAAATTTCAAACCGTGCTTGAATTAAACAGGGACATTGCACATATAGTAAACAAGAATATGTAACAGAATAATTGCTTTTTTACTTTGGTGAATAGGAAGTACTGATGGGATGGTAGCAGAGCCAATACAAATACAAATATATGCTTTGTTACAAGGTTTTATTACCAGCCATTTCCAGCATGGGCAATCAGTGTGAGTAATTCTAATGGTCACATACAAAGTAGATCCACATGTACAGTATATATACATAGCATAAAACTTTGTCTGATTTCAACAATACAAATGATTCAATTCCCAACGAATATTTCTATGTGAAAAGATAGATAGATAGGGTGGTGTATGAACGCAATCATAAATGCTGCTGATTGGTGGTTACCCAAAATGTGAAGAACGCTAAAGCCTCATGCACAGTTCAGCTGTCAAACACTCTGTCCCGGGGTATTTTTAGCGTAAAAACATTTTTTTAGCCCGGAACTCCGCTTTAAGAATAGGAAGAAAAGCATTTGGTCGTCTATTCATTTCATTGGCTAGAATCGCAAGATCTGAGGGGAAGCTCTGAAATGAGGGAAAGCTCTGCTGATTTCTATCATCAAATTTTGTGCAAGCAAAAATCCGGTTTTATTTTTATTTTTCTTGCATGTTCCCCTCAGATCTAGAGCAACTGCACTTGCAG
The DNA here is from genome assembly GCF_965119305.1 of Pelophylax lessonae. Classification (NCBI taxonomy): domain Eukaryota; kingdom Metazoa; phylum Chordata; class Amphibia; order Anura; family Ranidae; genus Pelophylax; species Pelophylax lessonae. The sequence goes on along the minus strand of NC_138768.1, from coordinate 321,041,095 downwards.
TGCATTTGCCTTTAGTAAATCAACCCCAATGTGTGCATGGACACATAGGCTAACATAAAGTGGCGCGCCTGGACACATAGGCTAACATAGAGGGGCGTTCGTGGACACACACACAGGCTAACATAGAAGAGCATGCATAGAGGCTAACATAGAGGGGCGTAAATGGACATATAGGCTAACATAGAGTGGCATGCATAGAAAAAAAGGCTAACATAGAGGAGCTGCAAGCATTGACTCCTGGGAGATGAGCGTCATCGATCCCAGGAGTCAATGCGCCTGCACCGGAGTCACTCGTCACTTCCGATGCATGCGCGTCATTCCCTGCTGAACAGCTTCTGGGCATGCCCAGAAGCTGTTCAGGGATGACGCGCCTGCACCGGAAGTGATGAGCAGGGCATTCTAGGATTTCGACGTAAACCAAGAGGACATGCCCTGGCTTCAGCTGCCCACACCTGAGATGGCAGCGTTGGGCAAGACATTTTCAAAGTATTTCTTCTTACAGGTAAGAGAAACAGGGGACAGCCCTGAGCGTTCCGGGGGTATTTTTAGCGTAAAACTTTTTTTTAGCCCGGAACTCCGCTTTAAGAATAGGAAAGAGGAGAAAGAAGGATGAGGGGTCCCAGGGTGTTGTTGTTTCTATTTTATTGAATTTTAAGTAATGAACTCTCAAATCTGAAAGGATGGGTATATGACATCCAAGGTTGCCATATGCATAGGATTTTTTTTTGTGGGTATCGGTTAACCACTTTACTACCAGTCACGTAACCTCTACGTCGGCTGACTTTGAGTGGTTATACCGGGATGATGCCTCTAGCTAGAGGCATCATCCCGGTACCGTTGTTTGAAGCCGACGGTCGGCTTTCCGTCGGTAACGATCGATGCGGCTCGGGAGCCGCTCGATCGTTACCCGGGGGGGCGGGAGGGGACGTCCCCCCCTCCCGCCGCCTTCCGCGGCTTTGCTCGGGGCTACCGTCCCACCGGGAGCCCCGAGCACCCAGCCGGCACGTCCGCCGGCTGGATGGAGTCCCGATGAATGCCGGAAACGGCATCGATCGGGTCTCCGATGACGTAACCCGGAGGCGGCGTCCATGACGTCACGTCCGGGTTACTGTGCTGCAAAAGGCGGCAGATTTGAAAAACGGCTGTATGCAAAAATGCAGTTTTCGGCGTTTTGCATACAGGGAAGTGTAGTGGAGGGGTCTAGGGTCTTTTAGACCCTCGATCCCTCCATAAAGTGTACCTGTCACGACATATTGCTATCACCAGGGATGTTTACATTGCTTGTGACAGCAATAAAAGTGATCAGATTTTTTTTTTTTTTAAAAACCTGTAATAAAGTTTAAAAAAAAAGAAAAAATAAATAGGAAAAAAAAAAAAAAAAAAATTTAGCCGTCCCCGTCACCGTTAGCTCGCGCACAAAAAAAAACGTATACGCAAGTCGAGCCGCAAATGAAATCGCTGTTCAAACCACACATGTGAGGTATCGCCGCGATCGCCAGAGCGTGGGCAATAATTAAAAAAAAAGAGCTACACTCTAACTCTAAACTGGTAACCGTTAAATAAATTTAAAGCGTCGCAGATTGAGATCTCTATTGACCGTAGTTTGTCGCCATCCCACGGGGGGGCGCAATTTTAAACCGTAACATGTTTGGTATCTATTTACTCGGCGTGACATCATCTTTCACAATATACAAAAAAAATGGGCTAACTTTACTGTTTAGTATTTTTTAAATGCAGTGAAATGTGATTTTTCAAATTTTTTCCAAAAAAATGGCGTTTTAAAGACCGCTGCGCAAATACCGCGTGACAAAAAATTTTGCAATGACCGACATTTTATTCTCCAGAGTCTTTGCTAAAAAAATATATATAATGTTTGGGGGTTCTAAGTAGTTTTCTAGGAAAAAATACTGGTTTTAACTTGTGAACAAAAAGTGTCCGAAATAGGGCTGGGGCTAAAGTGGTTAAGATAGCCCTTAACTTCTCATTAACCATGATATTATTGAATCTTTTTTTTAACCACCTTGAAGCTTAGAGTAAGAGTTTTCCAGGGTCTCTCTATTGTAAGTTTGGTGGCTGTATATATTTTAGCAATTAACATTTGTTGCAGCAATGTTCCCTAAGCGGGTTTTTTTGAGAAGAATGGAGATGGTTAAAAGATATTATTCCATGTTCTCAAAGCCATTGCTTTCATGGACATTTGCTGCACATTTGGATTTACCTTTCTTATGCTGGCCATACATGCACAGAATTTCGGCCGTTTGCAGACTGAACGATTATTCATCGGTCGAAAGCGAATTGGCCACTAACTGACAGAATAAACTCTTTTGTATAATCGTTTTCATAATCATAATGATCATAACTGATATTTCAAAGACATGCGCAATACCAGTCAGAATATTATTTTCATTTCAATTTTACCATACACGTATAAACTTTCGTTGAAACGATAAAAGTTTTCGCTATGGATCCATCGACATTAGCTGGGCACACGATCGATATCGTCGGTAAACTTGTGTTCACTAACGGCCCGATTTTCGACCGATCTTTCCTAAAACTACCATTTTTGGCCGAAATTCTGTGCGTGTATGGCCAGCATTAGGGTTCTTTCAGACGAGTAACAGACTTTACCGCATTCTGAAAAGAGATCCATGGTGCATTGTTTTTAGTTATTTATTAGTTATTTAGAATTTATTAAAAAAACAAAAAAAACTCTGCACTTCAACTATGTTACTTTATTGTCATAACATGAAACTTTATTTCTTGTAGAATCTTTGCCACATACTCCCCCTGATGGCCAGTACTTGTTATAATTCTCATTGTCAACACAGTTTTTTTCAGAAAAAGCGCAGATACCTGGCTTTTCAGAGTGCTAGTGGCCAGACCCGGTCTGCCCCGCACTGCAGAAATTCCAAGACTGCCACCGGGCTGCGCACGTTGAAGGAGCTCCCTGTGCACCAGCTGTTGAAATGTCTCCAAGTCTTCAGGTAGATGGAGCGCATTTTCTTTTTACTGCTACTTAGCAGAGTCGCCACCATCTGATCTGAGAATCCTTCTAAGCAAGATTCCATCGCTCCACCTGGGAACTGCAGATTGGACCCCGGGAAAGAAGATCCTTCCAGAATGGCAAAATTCAGGAAGGCTCCACAGCCAGATCCTTTGAACCACAGCCTCCTGGGCCAATGTGGCACAAGGAGAATAAGAGAACTATCCTCTGTTTGAAACTTACTCAGAACCGCTGGTAAAAGTACAAGTGGGAGGAAGGCATAACATCTGGAAAAATGCCAGCTCTGAGCGAGCGCATCGACTCAGAGCGCACCGTCCCACCTGTTCAGGAAGAAGAAAAGTCATGTTTTCTTCATGTGATATACTTATGCAACTTAAGTTAGTACATTTGCTTATATAAAGAATACAAAGTTTCTTTTATGCCTATCAACATATGACCTTTTGTTTTCTGATGTTTTTTGATGTATAATTGTTGATGTTCTATAATCATAGAAAGATAATAAAAAGAAGAATATCCACGCTTCCCAGAATGAATGGCAGCCAGCATTAATCACAAAAAATGATAAAAAGTATGTATAAGTAAAATGCAGCGCTAAAATAGTCCACAATAAATGATGAATCCACACTCAGATGATATATGAAGTGTCCATATTCACAAAGAACACCTTGACACGTGAGGATATAACATCACTTGTGAACAGGATTGGAACAGTAAGCACCTCCACCACACAGAGAAAACGAGCAAACTTGCGGGGTTTGCTCGTATATGGACGTCACAAGCCGGAAAGAATACGCCGCTGTATGGCGGTTGTACTCACAGCTGATTGCCCACTCTGGTATATCTCAAAACGTGTAACATTTTATATATGGTGAGTGTATCTCTGCTCTAATAAACTTTGGAATATTTTGGAATGTGCTGCACTATTTTGTCCCCCTTTTGTCTTTTTGATTTATGGGAGAGCTGCTTTTGTATTCCACCTTGCTCTGGATGATCCTGGATTTAACACAGATGGTTTAAAGGCTGATCTCCATTAAGATCTTAAGGTGTATATGATCACTGTGAGAGCAGTGATCACTAGGATCCGGTAAGAGGCCAATCGTTTTCTCTGTGTGGTGGAGGTGCTTACTGTTCCAATCCTGTTCACCAGTGAGATCTGTATGCCATAAAACCTGAGAAAAGGCTGTGCCCAACCTGGGAATCCTTTTCCAGACTAATGTACCATCCTCCGCCAAAGGAAACCTACGCTTCAAGGCCCTAAAAAGAAGTGCTTTCTCTCTAGGTCATGCCATTCTTTCTTGACAGCTTCCAGCAGAACCCGGGAACACCCTCTTCTTCTGTTCCCCCAGGCCCTAATACATCTGGTCATAAAGTGATAGCGGCTTCTTCTCCTCCTGGATTCCCAGGGTGGTATGAATGGCTCCCAATAGATCCTCCACTTCCTCCAGGGAAAGCTTGTAGCTAGAGGGTCTAGAGCAGCGTTTCCCAATTGGTGTTCCACGAAACCCTAGGGTTCCACGAGAACAAAATTGGGGTTCCGCGCAGTGATGCCAAACGCCCGTTAATTTACAGGCAGCCTATAAATTTCAGCCCATTTTTGGGCTGCCTGTAAATGTCTGTTACAGGCAGCGGTGCCCGTAAAGAAGATGGTTGGGGGGCTGACATCGTAATGGCGCATGCGCAGTTTTCCGATGCCTTGCGGGCTTGGAAAAACTCGTCCAAGCTTGGCCGGGCGGGCGCATGCGCAGTTACGTAATGGCCCTGCCCGGCATAATTTTTAAATCAAAGGCACTTGCTCTTGGTGGCGCCTCGCCGCCACAGCAGAGAAGGACTCACTCCTCAGAGTAAGGAGGACAGACATGAAGGTAGGATGTAGCAAGTATGATTTGATGTATGATGGAGCAAGGGGCAGAGAAAGTGAGGGATGGATGGAGCAAGAGATAAAAGGATGGAGTTATAGAAAGATGAAAATGATGGAGGGTGAAGTGGTTGGAGGGACCTACAACAGAGGGATGGTTGAATGGACAGTTTAATGGAGGAATGAGACAGGGGGTGAAGGAGGGATTGAGACAGGGGTTGAAAGAGGGATTGAGACAGGGGTTGAAGGAGGGGTTGAGACAGGGGGTGAAGGAGGGATGAGACAGCGGGTGAAGGAGGGATGGAGACAGGTGGTGAAGGAGGGATGGAGACAGGGGGTGAAGGATGGATTGAGACAGGGAGTAAAGGAGGGATGGAGACAGGGGATGAAGGAGGGATGGAGACAGGGGGTGGAGGAAGGATGGAGACAGAGGGTGAAGGAGGGATTGAGACGGGGTGAACGAGGGATTGAGACAGGGGGTGAACGAGGGATGGAGACGGGGTGAAGGAGGGATGGAGACAGGGGGCAAAGTAGGGATGGAGACAGGGGGTGCAGAAGGGATTGAGACAGGGGGTGAAGGAGGGATGGAGACAGGGGGTGAAGGAGGGATGGAGACAGGGGGTGAAGGAGGGAAATCGACTTGACGCAACTGCAGACATGCGAATACAATTGTGAACAATTAAATCAGATTTAAAAAGCATTTGCCAGAAAAAGAGATTATTCCACTCTGCTCCACAGAGTGGAATAATCTCTTTTTATTCCACTCCGCAGGTTTGCACCGCACTGCGCTACTCTACAGCACACATTTTTTGGTTAGGGTTACACATTTTTGCTATACCATGTCAAGGGGTTCCACAGGAAAAAATAATTGGGAAACCCTGGTCTAGAGGACTCACCGTCCAACCCCTCTCCCTCTGACTCCACCTGGGAGCCTGAAGAAGCGCTATCTGGCTCCTCCTTAGCTTCCTCTCTAGTGCCTCTCGGTGCCCCTAAACTAACGGAGGGCAAGGCCGGCCGGCAGGCATAGTGACCTGGCTCAAAATAACAAATGCATGTTGATCCTGTAGGTCCAGAGGAAACACAAGGACTGAGGCCTGAAGGTATGTGACAACTTATTATGGGGATCATCGGTTTCCATAGTAAGGTGGGAGGTGCCCTATGTCTCAGATGCTGATCTAGAAGATAACTTGAGAAAAACAGATTGATCCTCTAGTTTTAATGTGGTGAACTAGAGACATTGAGAACCAAAACAGCTTTTAATTTGGGAGTAACAGCAGTAAACTGAGACTCCTCAGGGGCAAGCTTATCAGTCAAGGACTGGAGAATCATTGTCTCAAAGGCCATTGGCTCAAAAGCTGCAGGAGCCATGAACAATTCAGAAATAAAATCTGCTGGGAGGGTATGGGAGCACACTTATTAACCAGCATCAAATAACTGGTTGAATTTGGGTCAAAATGTCTTGCATGACCCTGGTAAAAACCAAAATCAATAGGGCAGCAGATCCAGCCACAGTTTGGAGCCAATGGGAAATCTAAGATTAGAATCCTCCTTTAGGATTTAATTAAAGGCCAAATTCACCTTTTGGGAACAAAATGCACGTTTTGCAAAAAAAAAAAAAAAAAGGGATTTTTGACTTACTGTAAAATCCATTTCTCTGATGTTCATTGACTGACACGGTTATATTCATAATCATTGGTTTATACTGCCCCCTACAGGAGTAGGACACTAGGCAGAAAAAAAGTCTAGCTATACCTATGGGCAGTTCCAGGGGGTATACTTCCTCTCTGCTATAGCCACTTAGTTTTGTAACAAGCAGTGTCAGGAGCAGGCCCGGACTGGCCATAGGACAGACCGGGCATTGTCCCGGTGGGCCGCGGCGCTGCTCTCACTCAGGCTGCTCATCACAAACACAGAGACAGTAGAAGAAGTTCCCTCACCGCGGCCGCCGGCCGGTGTACTTGCCAGGCCAGCTACACCGGCTCCGCGGCCAATCAGCCTTCTGCTCAGGGGGGGGTGTGAGTCACACCCCCCCCCTGAGCAGAAGGCTGATTGGCCGCGGAGCCGTTGGCCGCGGAGCCGGCCCGGAAGTTAAGTAGTCAGTGTGTTCTTTCCCGCGGCCGCCGATGTCCTCCCCGGCGCGGCCAGCCCAGCCCGCATCGGCATGAAGCTACAGATGGGAGCTCCTTCAGTCCGATTCCGGGCTGCTCGCGGGGGGCGGCGGCGGGGAGAGAAGGCAAGTCTGCAGTTCAGCCTGTGCAGCCCCGGCCGTGTGTGCTGAATAGCAGGGGGATGGGGCGGCTCGGCTGCATATAGATTCTCCTCCTCCCTTCTGCAGGCATTCTGCGGCTGCAGGAGAAATATGGAAATATCAATTTCTCTATATGCAGCTGAGCTGTCCCATCCCCCTCCTATTCAACTTCTTTTACTGCCCCCCAGTGCTCGTAGCCCCCCCCCAGTGTTCTTATCCCCCCCAGTGATCTTAGCCCCCCTCCCCCAGTGCTCTTAGGCCCCCAGTGCTCTTTAGCCCCCCCCACGTGCTCTTTAAGTCCCCACAGTGCTTTTCATCTTCCCCTATGCTCTCTGGCTCCCCCAGTGCTCTCCACCCCCTGTGCTCCCTGGCTCCCCCCTAAGTGATTTCCAGTTCCCCCTCAGTGCTCTCCAGTCCCTGCGCCTTCCAACCCCCGTGCAATGCTTTCCAACCCCCCCCCTTAATTCTCTCCAGCCCCCCCCCTGCCCTTCAGCTCCTCCAGTGCTATCTGCTTTCCCTGTGTTCTCCGGCCCCCCTAGTGTCCTTCTATCATGTCTCTGACCATCTCCTGTATCATGTCCTCAGTCTCTGACCATCTCCTGTATCATGTCCTCAGTCTCTGACCATCTCCTGTATCATGTCCTCAGTCTCTGACCATCTCTTATATCATGTCTGCAGTCTCTAACCTTCTCTTGTATCACATCCACAGTCTCTTGACCATCTCCTGTACTATGTCTGCAGACTCTGACCATCTCCTGTATCATGTCTGCAGTCTCTGACCATCTCCTGTATCATGTCTGCAGTCTCTGACCTTCTCCTGTATCATGTCTGAAGTCTCTGACCATCTCCTGTATCATGTCTGCAGTCTCTGACCATCTCTTAAATCATGTCTGCAGTCTCTGATCATCTCTTGAATCATGTCTGCAGTCTCTGACCATCTCTTATATCATGTCTGCAGTCTCTGACCATCTCTTGTATCATGTCTGCAGTCTCTGACCATCTCTTGTATCACGTCTGCAGTCTCTGACCATCTCTTGTATCGTCTCTGGCCATCTCTTGTATCACGTCTGCAGTCTCTGACCATCTCTTGTATCACGTCTGCAGTCTCTGACCATGTACTGTATCACGTCTGTAGTCTCTGACCATCTCTTGTATCATGTCCTCAGTCTCTGACCATCTCCTGTATCGTGTCCTCAGTCTCTGACCATCTCCTGTATCATGTCCTCAGTCTCTGACCATCTCCTGTATCATGTCCTCAGTCTCTGACCATCTCCTGTATCATGTCCTCAGTCTCTGACCATCTCCTGTATCATGTCCTCAGTCTCTGACCATCTCCTGTATCATGTCCTCAGTCTCTGACCATCTCTTATATCACGTCTGCAGTCTCTGACCATCTCCTGTATCATGTCTGCAGTCTCTGACCATCTCTTATATCATGTCTGCAGTCTCTGACCATCTCTTGTATCATGTCTGCAGTCTCTGACCAACTCTTGTATCACGTCTGCAGTCTCTGACCATCTCTTGTATCACGTCTGCAGTCTCTGACCATGTACTGTATCACGTCTGTAGTCTCTGACCATCTCCTGTATCATGTCCTCAGTCTCTGACCATCTCCTGTATCATGTCCTCAGTCTCTGACCATCTCTTATATCATGTCTGCAGTCTCTAACCTTCTCTTGTATCACATCCACAGTCTCTTGACCATCTCCTGTACTATGTCTGCAGACTCTGACCATCTCCTGTATCATGTCTGCAGTCTCTGACCATCTCCTGTATCATGTCTGCAGTCTCTGACCTTCTCCTGTATCATGTCTGAAGTCTCTGACCATCTCCTGTATCATGTCTGCAGTCTCTGACCATCTCTTATATCATGTCTGCAGTCTCTGATCATCTCTTGAATCATGTCTGCAGTCTCTGACCATCTCTTATATCATGTCTGCAGTCTCTGACCATCTCTTGTATCATGTCTGCAGTCTCTGACCATCTCTTGTATCACGTCTGCAGTCTCTGACCATCTCTTGTATCGTCTCTGGCCATCTCTTGTATCACGTCTGCAGTCTCTGACCATCTCTTGTATCACGTCTGCAGTCTCTGACCATGTACTGTATCACGTCTGTAGTCTCTGACCATCTCTTGTATCATGTCCTCAGTCTCTGACCATCTCCTGTATCGTGTCCTCAGTCTCTGACCATCTCCTGTATCATGTCCTCAGTCTCTGACCATCTCCTGTATCATGTCCTCAGTCTCTGACCATCTCCTGTATCATGTCCTCAGTCTCTGACCATCTCCTGTATCATGTCCTCAGTCTCTGACCATCTCCTGTATCATGTCCTCAGTCTCTGACCATCTCTTATATCACGTCTGCAGTCTCTGACCATCTCCTGTATCATGTCTGCAGTCTCTGACCATCTCTTATATCATGTCTGCAGTCTCTGACCATCTCTTGTATCATGTCTGCAGTCTCTGACCAACTCTTGTATCACGTCTGCAGTCTCTGACCATCTCTTGTATCACGTCTGCAGTCTCTGACCATGTACTGTATCACGTCTGTAGTCTCTGACCATCTCCTGTATCATGTCCTCAGTCTCTGACCATCTCCTGTATCATGTCCTCAGTCTCTGACCATCTCTTATATCATGTCTGCAGTCTCTAACCTTCTCTTGTATCACATCCACAGTCTCTTGACCATCTCCTGTACTATGTCTGCAGACTCTGACCATCTCCTGTATCATGTCTGCAGTCTCTGACCATCTCCTGTATCATGTCTGCAGTCTCTGACCTTCTCCTGTATCATGTCTGAAGTCTCTGACCATCTCCTGTATCATGTCTGCAGTCTCTGACCATCTCTTATATCATGTCTGCAGTCTCTGATCATCTCTTGAATCATGTCTGCAGTCTCTGACCATCTCTTATATCATGTCTGCAGTCTCTGACCATCTCTTGTATCATGTCTGCAGTCTCTGACCATCTCTTGTATCACGTCTGCAGTCTCTGACCATCTCTTGTATCGTCTCTGGCCATCTCTTGTATCACGTCTGCAGTCTCTGACCATCTCTTGTATCACGTCTGCAGTCTCTGACCATGTACTGTATCACGTCTGTAGTCTCTGACCATCTCTTGTATCATGTCCTCAGTCTCTGACCATCTCCTGTATCGTGTCCTCAGTCTCTGACCATCTCCTGTATCATGTCCTCAGTCTCTGACCATCTCCTGTATCATGTCCTCAGTCTCTGACCATCTCCTGTATCATGTCCTCAGTCTCTGACCATCTCCTGTATCATGTCCTCAGTCTCTGACCATCTCTTATATCACGTCTGCAGTCTCTGACCATCTCCTGTATCATGTCTGCAGTCTCTGACCATCTCTTATATCATGTCTGCAGTCTCTGACCATCTCTTGTATCATGTCTGCAGTCTCTGACCAACTCTTGTATCACGTCTGCAGTCTCTGACCATCTCTTGTATCACGTCTGCAGTCTCTGACCATGTACTGTATCACGTCTGTAGTCTCTGACCATCTCTTGTATCATGTCCTCAGTCTCTGACCATCTCCTGTATCATAAAAGAAAGGAAAAGGAGGCGCGAACACCTAGTGCATTACCCGTGGTACTGTTTAAAATGATTTAATAAAATGCTGAATGCATACTCACAAACATGAAGAATAAAAATCGTACTGCAAATTCCCGTCACCCATGTGTTGGACCATGTCCTGGAAATTGCGACCGCTAACGCGTTTCGGGAGTCAAGCTCCCTTCCCCAGAGCTGGTCATGCCATAGCAGATTGAAGTTTATATAGAGAGTAGCTCAGTGTTCCTCTACCTCTTCCCCTCCCATGCCCCTCCCTCCCCCCCGGAAGGAGGGGGCGGGACCATCCAGTGTCAACAAAACTACTCTTAATGGGCCTGTGTCTCAGTCCTCATATCTCTATGGCCTCTAATATTATGTTTCATGTTTCATGTTTCATGTTACACTTCAAGTGGAGACATGAAACATGAAACATAATATTAGAGGCCATAGAGATATGAGGACTGAGACACAGGCCCATTAAGAGTAGTTTTGTTGACACTGGATGGTCCCGCCCCCTCCTTCCGGGGGGGAGGGAGGGGCATGGGAGGGGAAGAGGTAGAGGAACACTGAGCTACTCTCTATATAAACTTCAATCTGCTATGGCATGACCAGCTCTGAGGAAGGGAGCTTGACTCACGAAAAGCGTTAGCGGTCGCAATTTCCAGGACATGGTCCAACACATGGGTGACGGGAATTTGGAGTACGATTTTTATTCTTCATGTTTGTGAGTATGCATTCAGCATTTTATTAAATCATTTTAAACAGTACCACGGGTAATGCACTAGGTGTTTGCGCCTCCTTTTCCTTTCTTTTATGCATCCGTTTGGAGTTCCCTGCCTGAGGAGAGCAGCACGCCAGTCTTCCCCTTCGGAGTGAGCGCTTGGCTGATTATTTGTTTGGAGTATCTCCTGTATCATGTCCTCAGTCTCTGACCATCTCCTGTATCATGTCCTCAGTCTCTGACCAACTCCTGTATCATGTCCTCAGTCTCTGACCATCTCCTGTATCATGTCCTCAGTCTCTGACCATCTCCTGTATCATGTCCTCAGTCTCTGACCATCTCCTGTATCATGTCCTCAGTCTCTGACTATCTTCTGTATCATGTCTGTAGTCTCTGACCATCTCTTGTATCAGGTCTGTAGTCTCTGACCATCTCTTGTATCATATTTGCAGTCTCTGACCATCTCCTGTACTATGTCCAGCGGGAACACTCTGCAGCCACACCGCAGAGCACACCCAAGGTAAGTGGAGGATTGGAGAGAGGAGTGACTTCTACTTAGGGATTTATTTTCCAGATAGGCTGGGCTGGCACTGGCAGCAACAATTTTATTCAAAGAAATCAGGGTTTCTTCTGCAAATAGGCTGGCACTGGCAGCAACAATTTAATTCAAATCAGGATTTCTTTTGCAAATAGGCTGGCCTGGCACTGGCAGCCAGGCATAGTACTAGTCTAGTACTATGCCTGCCAGTGCCTTGTCTGATCTGATGATGTCACTGCCAGGCTATTTGCAGAAGAAATCCTTATTTTTCCTAATTTTTTGATCGTGTGTCATGATGACATTGGTTTTGGTAATTGTCTGACTCTGATGTCAGCCTATTTGCAGAAGAAATCCTGATTTGAGTAAAATATTTGCTGCCAGTGCTAGCCTGCCAGGCCAGGCTATTTGCAAAAGAAATCCTGATTTGAATAAAATTGTTGCTGCCAGTGCCAGCCTACCAGGGGCTGATCTGAGGTGTGAAGGTGCAGAAATTGGGGTGATCTGAGGTGTGAAGGTGCAGGAATTGGGGTGATCTGAGGTGTGAAGGTGCAGGAATTGGGGTGGTCTGAGGTGTGAAGGTGCAGGAATTGGGGTGATCTGAGGTGTGAAGGTGCAGGAATTGGGGTGATCTGAGGTGTGATAGTGCAGGAATTGGGGCTGATCTGAGGTGTGATAGTGCAGGAATTGGGACTGATCTGATGTGTGAAGGTGCAGGAATTGGGACTGATCTGAGGTGTGAAGGTGCAGGAATTGGGACTGATCTGAGGTGTGAAGGTGCAGGAATTGGGGTGATCTGATGTGTGAAGGTGCAGGAATTGGGGTGATCTGATGTGTGAAGGTGCAGGAATTGGGGTGATCTGATGTGTGAAGGTGCAGGAATTGGGGTGATCTGATGTGTGAAGGTGCAGGAATTGGGGCTGATCTGATTTGTGAAGGTGCAAAGCTCACTTGATTTCTTACTATTATTCAAGTGGTTTACAGCAGTTACTTTATATGCAGTTGACAGTTGTTTTTTATGTATCTGGCACTCCCAATTTCTTTGAAAACATTTTTCGGCACACTGTGCCCAAAAGGTTCTGTACCCCTTGATTAGAGTAACCCTCATCCTGTGCTGCTTCATACTATTTTTAGGACTCAACCATCAAAACAGGAAGACAAAAAAAAACAGCATCATATGGCAGCTCTGATCTAAATTGGACCCAATCTGTCAGATTAAACTAATAAAGGTACCGTAATCGAATCCACACATCCTGGAACATTAAATCCTGTCATCAACCTCCCGACGAACGCCACGCCCTGCCACGCCCCCCCCCCTCCCCCCTCGCGGGCTGCACAGTCCAAAATGCCCGGGCCTATCTTTTGTCCCAGTCCGGGCCTGGTCAGGAGAATAATAACTCTGCAGAGGGGTGGGTGCTGTGTCCATCAATGAACATCAGAGAAATGGAGTTCACAGTTAGTCAAAAATCCAATTTTCTCTTTCGTTCATTGACGGACACAGCTCCTGGTATTCATAACCATTGGGACGTCCCAAAGCAGTGTTAAACAACATGAGGGCTGGAAACACCCATATAATTCCCAAAGCTAAACATTAGCAAACCAGGCAACAGGGACTCAACCAAACAACCAGAGCCCACCTAAAAAAAACAAAAAAAAACTATACACCCTCAAAGAGGATCAGGTCCCTTTAAACAGCAGCCTACAAAACCTTACGGCCAAAGGAAGCATCCACAGATGCCAACACATCCACTTTATAAGACTTTGTAAAAGTGTGCACCGACGACCAGGTGGCTGCCTTGCAAACCTGCGTCACTGACGCCTGAGGATGGAAGGCCCAGGAGGCACTATGCGCCCTAGTAGAGTGCTCTTTGACAGGGAAAGGAGGAACCTGACCCCTGATGGAATAGGTCTGAACCACTGTCTGTCTGATCCATCTGAAAATGATCGTAGAGGAAGCGGACAACCCTTTTCGAGGTCCTTCCGTGAGCACAAATAGAGAGTCTGACTTCCTGAAAGACTCCGTAGCTGCCAGGTACACCCTAATGGCCCGGACCACATGCAAGGCATGCAAGGCCATTTCCTTTGGATATTTAGGCCTGGGACACAGGGAAGGCAAATGACAGCATAACGCCGCCAGTTCAGACACCCGTTCGCGCAAAAGTGATAGCCACTTAAAAGGCCACCTTCTGAGACATTGTAAGCAGGGGAATCTCTCAAATATTTTCAAAAGGAGGCTTCTGCAGAGCTGAAAGCACCAAATTAAGATCCCAAGGCGGCAACGAAGCCCGCACTGAGGGAGCCAAATGTTGGACACCCTAAGGTAAGGAACGCCCGAGGGAGTGTGTGGCCAGAGGTCGCTGGAAGAAGGCCGATAAAGCCGACACCTGGCCCTTGATAGTATTAAAGTATTATAGTATTCAATTTCTGTTCAAACCCCCGGTTGAAGGAAGGTTAACATCCGAGCCACCGAGAAGGAGCGAGGAGGAACACCAAGAAACTCACACAGGCAATGTACGTCTTCCACGTACGATGGTAGATCTTCCTAAAAGTAGATTTCCTAGCTTTCAACAGGGTAGGAATCAACGACTCATATAAACCCCTATCCTTCAGCACCTGGCATTTAACTGTCAAGCCATCAAAGCCAGTAAAGCAGAATGGAAGATCGGTTTTTGGGACAGCAGATCCTCCCTATGAGGAAGCTTCCAAGGAACGTCGGCAACCAATCGCACCAGATCGGCGTATCAATCCCAGTGAGGCCAGTCCGCAGCCACTAAGATGACGGGAATCCCTTCTACCTCGATCCTGCGTAGAAGTCTTGGCAGAAGCTTGAGAGGAGGGAAGGCGTAAATCAGACAATACTGACTCCACGGGGCCACCAGCGCATCTGCGGCGTCCGCCAGAGGTTACCTTGACCAAGCCACAAACCTCTGCACATGCATGCCAACAGATCCACCTCGGGAGTGCCCCACCGGAGACACAGCTGATGAAACACCTCTGAATGAAGGGACCACTCCCCGTGGTCCAATGCCTGCGGACTGAGATAATTTGCCTGCCAATTTTCCACCCCGGGGAGTGTGTACCGCGGAGAGGGCTGGAACAAACAGTTCTGCCCACCCTAAAATGCCTGCTACCTCCAGAGGCACCAGGACACTTCTTTTGCCCTCATGGTGATGATTGATATAAGCCACGGCCGAGGCATTGTCCGATTGAATACGCATTGGACAACCCTGAAGACAATCCATCCAATGATCCCGACACAGTGTGATCGCTTGGAGTTCCAAGACATTGATCGATAGTCTGAACTCTTCCAGCATCCAGATCCCCTGAGCAGAATGGTTGCCGAGGACCAGACAGGCTGCCATCTGTGGTGACCATTGTCCAATACAAGGGGAGGAAAGATTTTCCCAGCTGAAGCGCCGGAAAACTAAGCCACCATATCAATGACTCCTTTGTTTCCCAATTCAGCCGGATCTGATATTCCAAAGACCGGGGAAACTTGTCCCATTTGATCAGAATCTCCCTTTGCAGGGACCTCGTATGGAACTGTGCAAACGGAACCGCCTCAAAGGTAGACACCATCAGGCCCAGCACCTGGACGCAAGTCCAGAGGGACGACCATCTGTTGGACAGCAAGAGGAAAATTTCAGCCTGCAGTTTCTGGAGTTTGTCCAGCGGAAGGAGCACTCTGGCTAAGGCCGAGTCCAGATTCAGGCCCAGATAGTCCAGCTTCATGGACAGAACCAGAGCAGACTTCTGAAAGTTCAGAATCCAGTTGAACTCCCGCAGAGTCCAGATTGTGATCTCCAGGTTGTCAACCAGAGCAGAAAGATTTTCCACTCACAGAAGGAGATCGTCCAAGTAGCCCAGTACCGCCATCCCCCGTTGGTGTAAAAAAGCTAGCACAGGGGCTAACACATTTGCAAAGTCCCAAGGAGCAGATGCGAGACC
Organism: Pelophylax lessonae; assembly: GCF_965119305.1. NCBI lineage: Eukaryota > Metazoa > Chordata > Amphibia > Anura > Ranidae > Pelophylax > Pelophylax lessonae. The sequence goes on along the minus strand of NC_138768.1, from coordinate 321,025,218 downwards.
AAAGGATAACGCCACAAACTGATAATGCTCCTTTCCCACAGCAAAACTGAGAAAACCCAGGTGACTGGCACATATTGGAATGTGAAGGTAGGCATTCTTGATGTCAACAGAGGCAAGGAAATCCCCCCTGATGCAGGTATACCACCATTGTTCAAATGGACTCCATTTTGAACATCTGTACCCGCACAAAGCAGTTTAACGCCTTGGGGTACAGGATTGGATGCACTTTGCCTTCCTTCCTGGGGACTGTGAACAGGTTTGAGTAAAAACCCTGAAAACGTTCTGAAGTCGGAACCAGGACAATCACCCCTTGAAGGAACAGGTCTTGTACTGCCCAAAACAGGCTCTGTAAGTGGTCTGGGGACAGGCACAAGTTGGAAGGAAAAAACCTTGCCGGGGGACAAGAGTGAAACTCGATCTTGTAGCCAGATCGAATGACTTCATGGACCCACTTGTCTTGCACTATGGAAGTCCATGGGTCCGGAAACCAACAAAGACGTCCCCCCACCCCCGATACAGGTGAGGGCGCACCTTCATGCTGAAGGAGCCTTGTCCACGGGTCTAGAGAAGCCCGATCTTCGCTTGCCAGGACCAGGTTCGTTTGGATCCTCCTGAAGAAGCCCTGAAAGGCTTGGAGCCCTTGTCAGTCGACCCTGAGGGACGAAAAAACGTATTATGAGCTCAGAAGGAAGGCCCACGTCTACGACGAGGTTCCTTGCCCTTAGTAGCCTGCGGAACAAAAGTACTCTTCCCCCCTGTGAGACCTTTGATGGTGTCATCCAGGGTAGCTCCAAACAGGCGATCTCCTTGAAAAGGAAGATCAGTCAAGGCCTTTTTGAAGTCTGATCCGCAGACCAGCACTTGAGCCAAAAGACACGCCGAAGGACCACTGCCAAAACAGAAAGGCGAGCCATCAGGAGAGCCCCATCCAAAGATGCATTACAGATAAACTGCAGGCCTTGGACCAGCTGGTCCGCCAGCTCAGCAAAGGCAGGGGGGAGCTGTTCCCCCTCCAGGTCACGGCGTAAGAGCTTAGCCCACTCGGTCAGAGTTTGCAACACTAGGGCAATGGTGAATACCGGCCTTATTGCCAAACCAGCCAGAGTGTACATATGGCGGGCCACAGCCTCCGCCTTCCGGTCAGCCGGATCTTTAAAGGTTGGGGACTTCTTAACCGGAATCCTGGTTGCCGTGTTTAATCTGGAAACCGGAGGGACCACCACCGGTGGCACAGTCTACTTTTTAAGAAGGGACTCCTCATAGAGGTAACGCCCAGTAAAGCGCTTAGGGACCCCAAGGGGATGCTTTGGTCGTCCCCACTCTTAAAGACTAATCTGTCAAAATGAGCAGGGAAAGGAAACACCTTTGCCGCTCTGGATGGCTTGTGAGTCAGCTGCGTCCTCCATCTTCAGGGTTTCACGCACAGATAAAATCAGTGCATCCACCAGTGCCTTTTTGTGCATGGTTGCAGACATAGAGGAATCATCCTCACTATCAGAGAATTCCAGACGCGGTTGCAGACCCAGCAGGGTGATCCACGTCCACGGCGGCTGACTCAGATTCAGGATCTGATGAGGCAGGGGAAGGGGGGTGGGCGCTTTTTGCTAGCCTGTCGCTCACAAATCATCTCCACCCAGGACAAAAGGTACTCCAGGACCACCGTCAGTGCATGGATGGATGGATGGGACCCAGAGTGACCCGCAGCCTCAGAGGGGGGATCAGGTGGGAAAAAATGCTCCGAAGACTCCATGAGTCACCAGGGACCCCACAAAAAAAGCGTAAAACACTGCTAAGGGACAACCGCGCTGGCAGCATCACCCAGTCGCCAGGCACAAAGCACCAAGCGATCCTCAGCAGAGAGGGAGAAGACCCCATCAGACTAATGACCCGCAGAGACAAGCACCTGCAGCCACCAGGATAATCAGCACTACACGTGTGGTGATCAGGAAGTATAATGATCCAGGAGTCAGCACCAGGGGATAAGGAGGGGCTCCCACCCCCAAAATCGCCACCCCCGGTGCCCCACTGTCATAGCCCCTGCTATTTTCAATGGAAAAACACAGCAAAATAGCTCCCGGACTACACAAACATGGCTGCCATGTATAGAACCCACAGACTACAACAAAATGGCGGCACCGCGTGGCACCACAAGGCATACAGGATTGGGAGACCAGGCCTCAAGGACAGATCCAGGCATCGGCAGTCAGCACCCTGCCTTCACCCCAGGAAAGTAGCCAGACCACCCAAACAGCCCCAACGTATGTGGAACAGGGGAGTGAGGGCAGGATGAGGGTTTGGCAAGAAGAGGGGTGCCTGCGTGAAGGAGGGGAAACTGGGGGTCTGACTGTCCCAAGGAGGGGCCCATGTCCACCCCAAAATCTTCCAGGGGGAGAGGGGGGATAGCTACTCACCATACCAGGAACCAAGCAGGCACTGCTCCAGACAGAACCCCTCTACTTTGAAATGGGGGCATCAGCCAGGAGGAACGCTGCAAATTGGGCCGAGACCCGGTCGTATGCAACCTCGCGAGGTAATTAACTCGCAGGCCTGCCCTCATCCAGTGGGGCTATGTCGCGGCCAACCTAGCGAGGAACTGAGGTCTTGATCTAGATATCCAGCCCGTCGCCCCGTCCGGCAGTTGATTGTAGATCTCACAGGAAAAATCCAGGAGGAAAAATGTTTCTAACTAAAACATTTTGCCAGGACCAAAGATCCCAGCAAGGAACTAGGTCCTTACTCCTGACTAGGCAGAAGAAAAACTGAGTGGCTATAGCAGACAAAGTACCCTGGGACTGTCCATGGGTATAGCCAGAATTTTTTTCTGCCTAGGCTCCTACTCCGGTAGGGGGCTGTATAACCCAATAGGTATGAATACCAGGAGCTGTGTCCGTGAATGAACGAAAGAGAAAAGTACAATAATGGGATTTTTGTCTTACTGTAAAATCCATTTCTCTGGTGTTCATTGACGGACACAGCCCTTCATCTTATTGACCGTAGGGTTAAACTGCCCCTACAGGAGTAGGACACTAGGCAAAAAAAAGCTTTAACATGCCTATGGGGCAGTCCCTGGGGGTATACTCACACTTCCTGCTATAGGTATTCAGTTTTGTAACAAGCAGTGTCAGAAGGAAATAACCCAACTCCATAGAGGGGCGGGTGCTGTGTCTGTCAATGGACATCAGAAAAATGGATTTTACGGTAAGACAAAAATCCCATTTTCTCTTTCGTTCATTGACGGACAGCTCTTCATCTTCTTGACCGTAGGGACGTCCCAAAGCAGTGTCAAACATGAGGGGTGGGTACAGCAGAAAAAAACAGTCTTCCCCAAGGCTAAACATAGCCAACCAGGTAACTTGGAGCTCAACTGTCAACAACTGGAGCTAACCTGAAAAACATTCTCAAAGAGGACAAGTCCTCTTAACAGCAGCCTGCAAAACTTTGCGGTCAATAGAAGCATCTGCAGATGCCAACACATCCACTTTATAAAACTTTGTGAATATTTGTACAGACGACCAGGTAGCCGCCTGCAAACCTGCATCACTGACGCCTGATGATGACAGGCCTAGGAGGCACTAAGTGCCTGAGTAGAGTGCGCCTTGACAGGGTCAGGAGGAACCTGACCCTTAATAGAATAAGCCTGAACCACAGTTTGTCTAAACCATAAATAAATGGTCACAGCAGAAGCAGCTAGTCCCTTGTAAAGGTCCATCTGTGAGGACAAATAGTGAGTCTGATTTCCTAAAAGACTCCGTTGCTGCTAGATACACCCTTATTGCCTGAACCACATCCAGGGAGTGCAAGACAACTCCCTTAGGATGCTTAGGTTTGGAACACAGGGAGGGCAACATGATGTCTTCATTCAGATGAAAGTCAGAGGCGACCTTCGGAAGGAACGATGGACATGGGCGCAGAACCACCTTATCCCTGTGAACCACCAGGTAAGGTGAACGACAAGACAACGGCGCCAGTTCAGACACCCTGCACCGAAGTAATGGCCACCAAAAAGGCCACCTACTGAGACAACATAGGCAGGGGAATCTCTTGAATATTTTCAAAGGGAGGCTTCTTGACAACACCAAATTGAGGTCCCATGGCAGCAATGGAGATCGCACTGGAGGAACCAAGTGTCCCATGCCCTGGAGAAAAGTATGCACCAAGGAGTGTGTGGCCAACAGGCGTTGAAAGAAAACCACCAAGGCCGAGACCTGGCCCTTGATGGTACTCAAGGCCAGGCGCTGCACAACCCTCATTGGAGGAAAGTCAAGATCCGAGCCCCTGAAAAGGAACGAGGTTGAACCTGGAGGTATTCACACCACGCAATGTACATCTTTCACGTATGATGGTAAATCTTCCTAGTAGTAGATTTTCTAGCTTTTAATAGCGTAGGAATCACTGATTCAGACAAACCTTTGTCTTTCAGCACCTGGCTTTCAACATTCAAGCCGTCAAAGCCAGCGAATGTAAAGCAGGATGGAAGATTAGCCTTTGAAACAGCAGATCTTCTTTGAGAGAGAGTATCCAAGGAGCATCGGCAACCAGCCGTACCAGATCGATGTACCAACACTTTTGTGAAGACCCGAGGAGCGGAGAAGAGACCATAGGGTAACGCTACAAATTAATAATGCTTCTCCCCCATGGCAAAGCGGAGGAAACGCTGATGGGCAACACATATTGGGAAGTGAAGGTAGGCATCCTTGATGTTGATGGAGGCGAGGAAATCCCCCGGATGTAGGGACGCTGCCACCATGTGCATGGACTCCATGCAGAACTTCTGTATCCGCACAAAGCGGTTTAGCGCCTTGAGGTCCAATATTGGGCGCACCTTGCCCTCCTTCCTGGAAACTGTAAATAGGTTTGAGTAAGTATGGTGGCGAGACAGCATACATTGGAGACACTGTGCGGCAAGGTGGGATTTACTCTATCCATATTTTGGGCGGTATGGTTAGGATATCTCTGTAACAGGATGTTTCTATAGGCTCTTTCCTTTGGATCTCATGGCTCCATGGATGCAGTAGTGTGAGGCAACAGAGTCTTTGGTGGATGATATACTTATATCCTTAATCAGGGTACTTAAGCCATTACCAACCAACAGATATTTTCGGAGATACCTAACTTTGTTACCATACAATATAAATAGCCCCTATTTCTTGAGAAGAGGCCCATGTGACCCATAAGATGAAATATACATCCCAGCATTATTACTGATCCACTTAAATGGGCTCCCGACGCCTGCAAAAGAAGTGTTCTTTCATCCCGCCTGTCTTATTCTAAGTGCAGCATCTACTTGGTCTTTGTAATGCCCTGATGAAGCATTAATTGCGAAACGCGTTGGCTTATCCAGGGACCGTTAGACTGCATATACATTGGGATCCGTTGGTGTGGTATTTTGTTATCGATTTCAAGTAATCTTTATACACACTGACCTATGTACTACTCTTTTAGTCTTTATATGTGTGTTGTTATGTGATGTCATAATTGTGTTTTATCCTTTTGTACAATAAAAAGATTATGTTTTTTACATAGTGGTGTTGTGTTTGTATCCCTACAACCATATACATGCCGATATAGTCCCGCTTTTTGGGACCTCTCTTGGTCCTTAGTCTTGTTTTGTTCCATAAAAACCTTGAAAACTTTCTGACTTTGGAGCCAGAACAATCACCACTTGAAGTAACAAATCTTGAACCGCCCCATAGAGATCCTTTAAGCCAGGGGTGGGGAACCTGCAGCCCCCGGGCCGCATGCAACCCGTAAAATCATTGCGTCCGTCCTAACCCCCCCCAGGGGCTGCTGAGCCTGTGCATGCCAGCGGAGCGGTCAGAACGGAGCCAATGTTTTCTTTATAGTTTCGGCTCTGTCCTGACAGTGTGAGTTACAGGTGGAGTGATATCAAATGCACTCCGCCTGCCTGTGAAGAGACAGACTGAGACAGGAAGCATCAGCTTTTTCTTCATCCAGCGCAGCGCCGCTCTTCTCTAGTCAGCATTTCCTGCCAGAAGCGCACACACAGCAGTACCCAAAGCTTTACCACCCAGAAGCACCAGCCTGAGCCAGCAGTGCCCAGAGCATTACCACCTGAAGTACCAGCCTGAGCCAGCAGTACCCAGAGCATTACCCCCCGAAGTACCAGCCTGAGCCAGCAGTACCCAGAGCATTACCACCCAGAAGTACCAGCCTGAGCCAGCAGTATCCACAGCAGTGCCATCCAGTAGTACCAGCCTGAGCCAGCAGTACCCACAGAAGTAACCACAGAAGTACCGGCCTCAGCCAGCAGTACCAGCCTGAGCCAGTAGTACCAACCTGAGCCAGCAGTACCAGCCTGAGCCAGCAGTACCAGCCTGAGCCAGCAGTACCCACTGCAGTACCATCCAACAGTACCAGCCTGAGCCAGCAGTACCCACAGCAGTACCATCCAGCAGTACTCACAGCACAGTACCAGCAAGCAGTACCAGTCTGAGCCACCAGTACCTACAGCAGTACCAGCCCGAGCTAGCAGTACCCACAGCAGTACCATCCAGCAGTACCCATACAAGTACCAGCCAGCAGTACCCACAGCACAGTATCAGCAAGCAGTACTAGCATGAGCAACCAGTACCCCCAGCAGTACCAGCCTGAGCCAGCAGTACCCACAGCAGTACCAGCCAGCAGTACCCACAGCACAGTACCAGCAAGCAGTACCAGCCAAAGCCAGCAGTACCCACAGCAGTGTACCAGCCAGCAGTACCAGCCAGCGGTGTACCAGCCTGAGCCAGCAGTGCCCACAGCAGTACCAGGCAGTAGTACCCACAGCATAGTACCAGTCAGCAGTACCAGCCTAAACCAGCAGTACCCACAGCAGTACCAGCCAGCAGTGTACCAGCCTGAGCCAGCAGTATCAGCCCGCAGTGCCCACAGCAGTACCAGCCAGTAGTACCCACAGCACAGTACCAGTCAGCAGTACCAGCAGTACCAGCCAGCAGTACTCACAGCCATACCCACAGTAGTACCAGCCAGAAGTGTACCAGCCTTCTTTTCAAAACTTACCTTTGCAAAGAGTCGACTGCGCTCCAGACTGACCGACGCAAACCTGGAAAACCAGTTGCGAGTAGCAACATCATCAATATCAGCTAACATCACACACAGCTCACCAAAGAGAAGCAGTTCCAGCCATCACATTAGGGGTGAGTTAACTAAATGTTTGACCAAATATAACAGGCAAATTTTTAAGTTGATCATTTTGTACAGGCCCCGAATGATGTTACAAAAATCCAAATGGCCCTTGGCAGAAAAAAGGTTCCCCACCCCTGCTTTAAGCGATCCAGAGATAAGTGCAGGTTGGAAGGGAAGGAAAGGTCCGGAGGATATGATCGAAACTCAATCTTGTAGTCGGACCGAATGACTTTGTGGACCCACTTGTCCAGGATCAGGGAGGTCCATGGGTCTGGAAATCAGCAAAGATGTCCCCCCACCCCAGATACGGGTAAGGGCGTCCCTTCATGTGGAGGAATTTTTGTCCCCAGGTCTGGCAGCCCCAGCTCATGGTTTGCCCGACCAAGACTTTTTGGAATCCCCAGCGGAGGTCCGCAAGGGCTTGGATCCCTTGTCTTAAGACCCTGAGGGGCAAAAAGGTTGCTTGTGAGCTGAAAAGGAGGGTCCCCGTCTGCGACGGGACTCTTTCCCCCTGTGAGGCCCTTGATGATGTCATCCAAGCAACTCCAAACAGGCGATCCTCCACGAATGGAAGATCAGACAAGGCATTCTTAGAAGCCTGGTTCGGGGACCTGCATTTATTCCAGATAATGTGCCGCAGGACCACTGCTGAGACAGACAGTCTAGAAAGCAGGGGAGCGGCATCCAAAGAGGCGTCACAAACTGTAGGCCTTGGACCAACTGATCCGCCAGCTCAACTAAGGCAGAGGGAGCTGCTTCTCCTCCAGGTCCCGACGTAAAAGCCTAGCCCACTTGATCAGAGTTTGCGACACCAGGGCAATAATAATTACCCATCTAATCGCCGAACCTCTAATTAGCTGGACCTGTAAAGGCCAGTGACTCCTCCTCAACCAGAATGAAGGTAGCTCAATTTGACCTGGAAACCAGCAAGTCCACTACAGATGGAACCGTCAACCTGTAACGCAGTTAATCCTCATAAGTATACCGCAAGCAAAAACTCTTAGCAACCAATGCGTTTTAGACAACCCCACTGTTTTCAATGTTGTCAAGGTAAGCTGAAAGAGGAACACCCTTGCAGCTTTGGAGGGCTTGTGGGTGCCAAAAGGAACTGGTGCCTCCGACGTGGCATCAGCCACAACCTCCATTTATATAGTTTTACACACTGACACAAACAGTGCATTCACCCACCAGTGCCTATTTAGGCCCAGCTAGAGGAGCAGGGGAATCATCCCCACCATCTGAGCACTCAGGGTATGTGGACGCAGTAGGGTCGTTATGTACTAAGCTCACCCTGAAAAACATAATCAGGGGAGGCCGCCCACTGCGATCTCGCAAAGGGGACGCCGGCCAAGGGCCCACAATGAACCACATATCGGACCCCGCAAAAAAACAAGGGGGTCGCCCTCCATAGAGGACATAATAGGACATAGCCCCCTTAAAAGGGGGCCCGCCCACCATGACAAGGAAGCGCAGGCAGGTTACCCTCACTAAAACAGGGCAGGTGTGCCACACAATAATGGCAGCAAGGCTATCATTAAAAAGGTAAACACCCCCACGGCACTACCCCTTCCAAGGGAGGTGTCAAGCTGACGAAAACTTCCAAAAGATAGAGACCGCACGGTGTGTGGTTATGAGTAAGCGATCTACATCGTGAAACGCGTCAACCCGACACGTCTGTTTGTGCATTGTACTGTCTGTCTGCTTCATCTATGAAGAATAAAGGAGTTCGATTGTTTTCATCTTAAACACCTTGAGTGCGGTCTCTATCTTTTGGAAGTTTCTGTGCTTGGACGGCGGATCCGACCTGCACCAGGCTTTGAAATTGCACCTGAGCGGCTCTCTTTTCTGTTTGTTTCTCAGGTGTCAAGCTGACCACATGGCCTAGCAGGCCGCAAACTGTGCCCTAAATTTTTGTGGAGGCCCAGCTTCAATTACACCGATACTCAGCCTGGCAGGTGCCCAGGTGTGGGGGCTTCAGCTACACACACACACACAGACTGAGGCCACCCCGTCCCCTTCTCCCAAAAGGTGGAGCCCGACTTGGCCGCATGACCTAGTAGGACACGGCCTACATTTTTAAAGGCGCCCAGTATACCCTCAGGGACTGCCGCAGTGGAGCCGCCCACTCAGGGGCAGCAGAGGGGAAGGCGGATGCCAAATGGGAGGCAGTGGCATCAGCCACCCTCACAGGGGCCGCCTCACAGTTTTACATGAAATAGAGAGTAAAAATAGAAAATTTTAATTCTCTAGTAAAAAAAAAAATAAAATGTAAAACTCAGAAACATGTTAATTTAAATTTTTATTAAAAAAAAACAAAAACAAAAAACACAAACACAAAATATACCTGAAAAACTTAAACATTTATGTGCAAAAATAGCAATTGTTTCAAGTAGGAGATTCTGAGGTTGGGGTTTAATGTATTTTTACCTTTTATTTGGTATTTTAAAACAGAAATTTCCTGCATAACTGATTTTGAGTATGGCAGCAAGTAAAATATATATTTTGGAAAATAATGCTGCAATACTTGTGCAACAGGACCCTCATTTACAGCAAAGAATAAATTTGCTAGTTTTGAGCCATGTACAGACACAGTTACTGGTTACCCGATCTGTGCAGACTTTGAATGATGTCAGATATGGGCTAACCTCTATATCCCAGAAGATCTCAGCACCAACATGTCTAGGAAGATGGCACTGGGTTAGTGAACATGCTGTTGCTGTTACAAGGTTACATTAAATTCAACATTTGTATTTAGTGACAGTCTGTGTAACATTCAAGATCAACTGCTAAGAGGTCATTCCAGCCAAGATGGAAATAGCCGAGACATTCTCTTATTCATCCAAATACTGGGGTAACTCATGATGTCTGGCATTGTACCCCGCCTCTTGGCCTTTCATCTTCTTGATAGGCCTCTCCTCTGTAATGTCTGCTTTGCTCTCTTGGGTCAAATTCCACAAGTTCTACAACATCCATGTCATCGGCGACCATAACTTCTTCCCTTGGTGGAAGCAAAGCCTCCAGTAGATTTAGATTCTCTGTCGGAAGCCAGTCGTTGTCAGGGAACACCACCTAACAGAAAAAAAAAAAAAACCATGTAAGCCTATCATGGACACAAATAGAACCTCCTAGTCAAGTATTTTCTCCAACTTCTACAAAAGGGAAACCATTTCTCTGCCATCGAAAAGTCTATTTCCGTGCTGTAAAGACAAAAAAAAAAAACCCACACTAGCTTATCACTTTGATAGAAGGAGGGCATTGTACCAATATTTATGTTCTCTGCTGTAAAACTGTGCTTCATTCATTAAAACCATTGCAACAATTTAATAATACACTTCCATGTAAAATCATGCTACCTCCACTGTCAAGCGGCAGTACGTTTTTTTCTTTTTTTTTTACTAGCCAGTGGAACTGCAGGAGCAATCTGAAAAGTCACAGCATGATGTGGAGTGTGATAGCAACCTCAGCATGAAGGGGGTCTGAAGCACTGCAATGACATTGGTCTGAAGCACAGCAATGACACTGGCTGTTCAGGGTAACACCACAAAGCACTAAGTTCTTCTCCATAAACTTTCACGCCTGACATTTTAGGACTGCCCTGTATGCGTTTAAATTTTGCACTGAGCTACCCTTATTAAGACCAGTGTGTACCAAGTCCAAGATTTCCACCTGATGTAAGCGACCTTATAATATTAAAGGGGGGATATGCCAATTAAAGTCACTAGAGTTTTTACATATTTATTACAATGTATAAAGCTAGCATGTGGAAAAAACAAAGAGTAGTGCACTTACCAGAAACTGAATAATAAGAAGTCCTTTCTCGAATGGATCTCTCTGCAAGGGCATACCTTCATTCTGTATACACTTTAAGTGCCCATGCTTTATCACTTCACCTAAAATGAACAACATTTAAAGGTGGGTCAGCCATTGGTTTGTCTTATTGTTCAACCCAATCTCCTATGCAGGTTTTTTTTCCAACTTCTTTCAGCTATGTGTTGATAATGCAGTAAGCACACATACAGCGCTTGAACTAAAATGAATTGACCTAGCTTAAAGTGCGGAATAAAAAAAATAAAATAAATATAATAAGAAAAGGAAAAAGAAAAAAAGGAAAACCCATCTATACTTGCCGGTGTGGAAGCAGCATCAGTCTAAGGCTGCAGCTGTCCCCCGCTGACTCTAAGACCGAGAACTGAGCGATCACATGGCTTCTGATCGCTCAGTTCTCTTCACTAAACAGACCAGCTCTCTGCTCCTCCAGTTCTCACTGGAGTGACGGGCTGTGGAGAGGGGCGAGCCAGCTGCCAGTCAGACATCTAGAGGGGATCCAGACATTGTTGAGAGCCCTGCAAAGCCTTGACCACTGTCCTACATACCAGCCTGCTGACTGATTCTGGGTCACAGGAGTGAAGAAATAAGTGCACTTCTATGACCCAGAAGTGAAGTATGACCAAAATAAAAAACTTTGGCCTCACTTTTAATGTGAACAATACCATGGCTAAAATGTTTGAAAACATTTTACTTTATCATTTTTTTGTAAACTAAGTAAACTAAAAGTATACAGACAGTCATAGTTTCATATTCTGTCATATTATACATACACACACCAGTCTAAGGATCCTCTGTTATCAACAAGGCTGATGCTGGACAAATAGCCCTGCATGGGTGAGGAACGGATTACTCCTGGAGCATAGGGGGATACCATCTGCACAGGTAAACAAGATCTTTCTTGTCCCCTAGACAGAAATGAACCTTAACTATTGCAGTACTGGCACAGCCCCACTACTAAGGAGGGATATTACTTGTTGGAATTTACCTATAAACAAATACCTCTTCTGCCAGAAATTCAACGTCTTTCTAACTTCCTGTTCTGATTGACAGTACAGTGCCTCTGCTCTACTGAAATCCCAGCATTCAGTGTTCTCAACTCTGCCTGATGAACAACAGAATTTCTTCCTATCGCAAACCTCAATCTGTCCCACTTCACATGCATATGCTGATCTTTCCCAGCAAGACAATGCTGCCTTGATTCTAAGGGCCTGCCCACACATTAAGTCTAGGGAGAGATGTAGTTCTAGAGATAGGGGTGCTCTGTCAAGAGATGAACTCCGAGCAGCTGCCCCTGCAAGAGTTTTACATCTTGGTGATGGTGTCACAGGTATTAATAAAGGAAGTTTATTGCTAGAAGACCAAAGGTAAAATAAACAAATAATACCAGAACATGCTCTAAAGGAGGTGGGGAAGCCTTGGAGGTAAATGTTGGTCAATGCCTACACACTTTAAGGATAACCGCTACATTTTCTCCTGTAACAGACACCATGGACATGGTACACAATATGGTCACTGGATGTATCCGAAGAAGATGTCACTAAAAAACAGTGACCCATTTTAAATTCTATGGCATAAGCAGACAGGTCAACCCATTCAATCAAAACATAAACAAACTAGTTTTTTTATTATATGCCAATTTCATAAGATACTAATTACAAGTGTATACTCACCAGGGTGTGATGTGATTAGAAGAATTCGGCCATCCATGGTCTCTATTGTTCTCTTAAACCCACACAACGCTTCAACTAACTGAATCTCCATTTTCATTATCAAATTGTCCTCTTGCCTTTGATATACCATGTGGTCTCTCTGATCCAACACAATAACTACATCTCCTGGTTCTAAACCTGGTTCCTGGTCCCCTTCCCCATGGAATACAATTTTCTGCCCATCCTTCATGCCTAGAATAAAATAAATAAGGTCTTAGAAATTGCTAACAAAATGTCAGGAGATAAAAAACAAAACAAAAAAACATCCTATCTGATTTGTTCATGGAGTAAGCAAAATGGTTTTAAACCTACCTTTCTTGATATGCACTTCAAGGATTTTCTTCTCTCGTACCACCTTGTTGCCATTACACTGTTTGCATCTGTCTTTAGGATTAATGCGTTCACCTTCACCTCGGCAATCAGAGCACATAGTCTGAATTTGTTGGACCATGCCTGGCCCAATCTGCTGTACATGAACCTGGATACCACGGCCCTTGCAGGTGGTACATTTTTCCACTGCTCCTTTCTTGCCTCCACGTCCTACAAAAGGAATAAATAGAGTAGTAGCAGCTTGGGCATGCTGAAAGTTAAGAACAACTTTACCCATGTAATTAAAGCCAGACAGGGATATATTTGTAAAAGTGAAATACACATACAGTAGATGTTATAGCTATAAACAAATGATAAACCCTTGAAAAATCATGCGATTCTTAAAAGGTGCATTGGTTAAATAAACCATCAAATGAATGTACAGTATATGTCTTACCTTCACATTTGTCACAAATTACATTCTTCTGTAGTGCCAGCTTCCGACTTGATCCATTATATATCTCTTCTAAAGATACAGACAACTGGTGCACCACATTTTTACCTAAAGAAGGATACATTGCTTAAATTTCTAATAGTTCTACTGGTGGTCTAAAATATGGGGTATAATAAAAAGTTCAACCTGCCCCTGTTGCATTCACTACAATTACAAATAAAATAATTTAAATACCTTACAGATACAAGGAACTGCTAAGTAATTTAACTCACCGGCAACTATGACATCCTTCAATATTAGTTTAGATGGGCTGAGCTTTAAAGGGGCTGCAAAGCCTCTTTTAATAGAAAATAACAAACGTGCCTGTACTTACCTGCTCTGTGCAATTGTTTTTCACAGAGCAGCCCCGATCCTCTTCTTCTGGGGTCCCCCACCAGCACTCAAGGCCCCTCTTCATCGGGTGCCTCCACAGAAAGCCACTGTTCCTGGGGGGCACCCATGCAGGATCGCTCCCGACTCCCGCTGCTGCATCCACTGACACAGACAGCGGAAGTTGCCCCCCTCCCATGTCACTGCAATTGATTGACAGCAGCGGGAGCCAATGGCTCCCACTGCTATCAGTCTGTCTAGTGAGGAATGAGACAGGGGATGGGGCCGCTGCGGTCGTGCACATCGCTGGATTGGATCGGGCTCAGGTAAGAAAAAGGCAGGGGGGAAAAGGGGGAAAGGAGGGGGTTAGGGGAGCTGACGCACAGAAGATTTTTCACCTAAATGCATAGAATGTATTAAGGTAAAAAACCTTGAGGCTTTACGACCAGTTTAGGTGTTATGCTGAGGAAATCTGAACGGTTGACAAGGAGCTGGTCAATGACTTGCAGATATCTAGGAGCTAGCAAATGACAACATCATACAGAAACTTGATTTCACTTACCTCTTTTCTCTCTGTTCATGCGGCCACCTCCACCAAAGAACATGTCAAAAATGTCCATGGGAGAAGAGAAGTTTCCTCCACCCATCCCACCTTCTTTAATAGCTTGTTCCCCACCCTTGTCATACAGGTCTCGCTTCTTGGGGTCAGATAGCACCTCATAGGCCTGAGAAATTAGCTTAAACTTAAAGAAAAAAAAGTCTATTATTTTTTTTTTTTTTTAAACACACAGACTTATACTGTATAACCATACAAGAGAAATATAAAAATGGTATACAATTCTGAAATCATTAACACTGCCATGTTGTAAGATCACCTAAAAACCAAATGGTAGGCATTTTTTTAGTTTTGGTCAGAGCATGTTATGTTACAAAAAAGGGTCAAGTGTGATGCTGACAGTCTATTCAAAATTAATGTTTGGGATATAGTAAAGGGATTTTTTAAGATCAAAGAGGTTTTTTTTTTATCACAAACATGTCATACTTCCCTGCTCTGTGCAGTGGTTTTGCGCAGACCAGCATAGATCCTCTTCTCCTCAGGTCCCTCACTGGTGGGGGGGTGTGGGGGGGACGGCACAGAAGTTTTTTTACCTTTGTGACCAGAATGCATAAAGGTAAAAAACCTTTGGCCTTTACATCCACTTTAAACACAAGGTAATGTTCTCCATAGAAATATGCATGCATTAAGATGTTAAAGGGACCCTAGAGTTTTAAGCTGTTCCCTGTTTATTTTCTTGACCTACTAATCTCAGTGGGACAGGACATAAAGGAGGGAAACGTCTCCAAAATTTACAAAGACAGAAAAAAGAAAAAAAAAAAACATGCATCAGTTCAAACCCTTCCTTAGGCTAACCTGAACGTATACGACTACTGTCCAAGGTGGGATTTCTGCTTACAGGAGATTTCTTCCTGTTGTGTCTTTGGTACAGAACGCAAAGAGAAAGATCCCCAGTAGGGTCTCAAACAAAAATAAAAATCTGTCAGAAGTTCTAATCCTTACCTACTCCATCTAAGACTAGATAAGTGTTTTGGCTGCAACATTTGTTAACAGAGGATACTTGTGCTCTCAGCTAGATAAATTAGAAACCAAGTCAGAAAAAATTAAATAGTCAAGGGGTCTTACCTTTTCACCTTCGCTTGGATTCTTGTCAGGGTGGTATTTCAAAGCCAATTTTCTGTATGCCTTTTTGATCTCATCAGGGGTGGCATTTGGTTTAACACCAAGGGTATCATAGTATCCAGTCTCCTTGACCATTTTGACTGCTGAAAACAAATACATTTAAATTAGTATATGTTGGAAAATCTTGATCATTTGCATAGCCATTGACATTATCCTTCAAGTGGTTCCAAAGCCTAATACAGAGAATGTAAAGAAGTACTATAGACAAAACTTTTTTTTTTGGATACAAAAAGGTCATAACCACTGCCAATTTATTTTTTGCCACCCGTGTCCCATAGGCGAGAGTTCCCTTCGCTTCCTGTCCCATAGTCAAACAGGAAGTGAGAGGAAAATGGGACTTTTGACTTAGGCCCCTTTCACACTAGTGCGACTTGTCCTGCAATTTTGGACCGCAAAATCGCATGACAAGTTGTTTTCCATTATTTTCAATGAGCCCCATTTATATCAGTGCGTTTTGAAGTCGCACCAACTTAAAAGTAGTTCCTGCACTACTTTGGCACGATTTTAATGCGTTTTGGAGGTATATAGCATAGCCATTGCTTTCAAAATCGCGGCAAAGTCGCGTCAAAATCGTGTCGCAAAATCGCAGTAAAATCGCATTGCATAAGTGTGAAAGGGGCCTTACCGTAAAATCCATTTCTCTGATGTTCATTGATGGACACAGCTCCTGATATTCTTAACCATTGGGTTATACTACCCTCTACAGGAGTAGGACACGAGGCAGAAAAAAATGTCTGGCTACGCCTATGGGCAGTCCCAGGGGATATACTCCCTCTCTCTGCTATAGGTACTCCGTTTTGTTACAAGCAGTGACTGAAGAATACAACTCCAAAGAGAGGTGGGTGCTGTGTCTGCCAATGCACATCAGAGAAATGGATTTTATGGTAAGTCAAAAATCCCATTTTCCCTTTCGTTCATTGACAGACACAGCTCCTGATATTCCTAACCATTGGGACATCCCAAAGCAGTGTTAAACATGAGGGGTGGGAACAGCAAAAAAATTCCCAAGGCAAAAACAGTAGCCAACCAGGCGCTCAACCAAAACAAATGGAGTCCACCTGAAAAAAACAATACACCCTCAAAAAGAATCAGGTCCTCTCAACAGCAACCTGCAAAACGTTGTGGCCAAAAGAAGCATCCATAGATGCCAACACAGCCACTTTAAAAAAACGTTGTGAAAGTGTGCACCGACGACCAGGTTGCGGCCTTGCAAACCAGGAGGAAGGGGCCAGGTACACTCTAATTTCCCGAACCACATCCAAGGCATGCAAAGCAATTTACTTCAGATGTTTAGGCCTGGGACACAGAGAAGGCAACACAATGTCTTCATTCATTCAAATGAAAATCAGAGACAACCTTTGGAAGGAACGACTCAGACTGCACTGGAGGAACCAAATGTTGGACACCCGGCAGAAAGGTACGCACCAGGGAGTGTGTGCAAAAGGTGATTGGAAGAAGACCGCCAAAGCTGACACCTGGCCTTTGATGGTACTCAAGGCCAATTTCTGTTCAAGCCCCCATTGAAGGATGGTCAAGATCCGAGCCACGGAGAAGGAGCAACGATGAACCCCAAGAGACTCACACCATACAATGTACGATGGTAGATCTTCCTAGAAGTAGATTTCCTAGCTTTTAACAGTGTAGGAATCACCGACTCAGATAAACCTCTATCCTTCAGCACCTAGCGTTCAACAGCCAAGCCCTCAAAGTGAGCGACTATAAAGCAGGATGGAAGATCAGTACTTGGGACAGCAGTTCCTCCCTGAGAAGAAGCTTCCAGGGAACATCGGTGACTAGCTGCACCAGATCGGCATACCAAGCCTGGCAAGGCAACTCCGGAGCCACTAGGATGACCGAAATCCCTTCTGTCTCGATCCTCCATAGAAGTCTTGGCAGAAGCTTGAGAGGATGGAAGGCATGAATCAGATGATACTGACCCCACGTGGGCCACCCGCCAGTTTGTGGCATTCCGTGACCGAGCCACAAACCTCTGCACCTTTCTGTTGAGCCGAGATGCCAACAGATGCCCCACCGGAGACACAACTGATGAAACACCTCCAGATGAAGGGACCCCTCCCCCTGATCCAACGCTTGCCGATGAGGTAATCCGCCTGCCAGTTTTCCACCCCGAGAATGTGTACGGCGGAGAGGGCTGGAACGAACAGTTCTGCCCACCCTAGAATGCTGGCTACCTCCAGAGCCGCCAGAACACTTTTTGTGCCCCCTTGGTGATTGATATAAGCCATGGCCTTGGCATTGTCTGATGTGCACTGGACAACCCTGAAGACGATAAGTCCAATGGTCCAGACACAGTATGATTGCTCGAAGTTCCAAGACATTGATCGTTAGTCTGGTCTCTTCCAGTGTCCAAATCCCCTGAGCAGAATGCTTGCCAAGGACATCTCCCCAGCTGGACAGGCTGGCATCCGTGGTGGCCACTGTCCAATACAAGGGGAGGAAGGATTTGCCCAGCCGAAGCACTGGAGAATGAAGGGTAACCAAAAGGGAAACGCCACAAGCTGATAATGCTCATCTCCAACGGCAAAGCTGAGAAAGCGCAGGTGACTGCCACACATGGAATGTGAAGGTAGTCATCCTTGATGTCGATAGAAGCAAGGAAACCCCCCTGACGCAGGGATGCCACCACTGTGCGAATGGACTCCATTCTGAACTTCTGCACCTGCACAAAGCAGTTCATCGCCTGAGGTCCAGGATTGGTTGCATTTTGCCTTCTTTCCTGGGAACTGTAAACAGGTTTGAGCAAAAACCCTGTAAACGTTTCAAAGTCCAAATGGGGACGATCACCCCTTGAAGCAACGGATCTTGTACCGCCCCAAACAGACCCTGTAAGCAGTTCAGCACAGGTGCAAGTTGGAAGGAAAGAACCTTGCCGGGGGACAAGAGCAAAACTCAATCTTGTAGCTGGACTGAATTACTTCATGGACCCACTTGTCTTGTACCAGGGTAGTCCATGGGACCGTAAACCAGCGAAGACGCCCCCTCAACCCCCGATACGGGTGAGGAGCTACAACAAAATTGCAGCCCCACAAGGCTTCCATGGACCCAGGAGGGATCCCTAGGCCTCAGGGACTGACCCAGGCAGGAACCCCCACCAGGTACAACCCCCTCACAGCTGATCATTTGGCCACCAGTGGCGCACCCCCCCCCCAGTATAGTGCCCTGCCCCCACCCCAGGAGGTGGACCAGACCAACCAAACAGCCCCAGCATAGGTGGAGGGGAGGGGGGAAGGATGAGGGACAGATGAAAGGGGGATGCCTGATGGGAAGGAGGGGAACCCGGGAGTCTGACCATCCCAAGGAGGGGCCCACGTCCTCCCCAAAACCCCCCAGGGGGAGAGGGGGGACAGCCATACCAGGAACTGGGTGGGCACCACTCCAGATAAAACCCCTCTCTATCAAAATGGGTGGCTGTCTGCCAGGAGGAACACGGCGACTTGGGCAGAGACCCAGTTGTATGCGACCTCACAAGGCATTTAACTCGCAGGCCAGCCTCTGTCCAGTGGGGATATGACGCGGTCAACCTAGCGAGGGGGTGAGGTCTGCGCACACTCGCTGGCCAGACTGGATTGACCAGATTATCCAGCCCAGTCGATTGTAGATCTCACAAGAAAAATCCAGGAGAAAAAAATTTCTATCTATAAATAAAAAAATTGCCAGTGACATAGATCCCAGCAAGGAACTAGGCCCTTACTCCTGATTAGGCAGAAAAAAACTGAGTACCTATAGCAGAGAGAGAGAGTATATCCCCTGGGACTGCCCATAGGTGTAGGCAGACTTTTTTTCTGTTAGTGTCTAACTCCTGTAGGGGGCAGCATAACCCAATGGTTCAGAATATCAGGCGCTGTGTCCGTCAATGAACAAAAGAGAAATCCCTCCAAAATGAGGAAATTACCTGGGAACCCCCAAGTCACCAGAACTACTGTTCTTATTGGAAGATTTCCCCAATATTACTTTTCTGGGGACAACCCAAAATTTGGGATTTTCATTTACTTTCACTTTCAATGATAATGGTAAACATGACAAAAAGAAAGGGTGCCTAACGGGGGGCACAGACAGCAATAAAAACTGACAGGAGTTCTAATCCCTCTCCACTCTAACCAAAACTAAAACAAGTTTTGTCTTTAGTTGTACCTTAAGGTAAAAAAATAAAAATAAAGTAAAAAAACACTCCACTACTTGTCCTACCCACCCCAATCCCTGAACACTTACCTGACTCCTGTCATCACTCCAGCACTGTTTTGTCTGCAGCACTGCTCCCCCACTTCCTGGTCTCACAGGAGACACTGAGAGCAGCGGAAGCAATGGGCTACTACTGCTGTCAGTTTGTGGTTTACCAGCACTGGGTGCAATTATGGATGCACACAGCCTGGCTCAGAAGCATGCATGCATGGGTGCCTCACTAGTACACAACTAGCTGAGAAGGCACCCGGAGATGGGAGGAGCCAACAGCGTCAGCGGGAGGCTGCCAAAGAGGAGGTAAAATTGTGGCACAGTGTAGGCAAGATTGCCAGGTACTAAAGCAAGGAGAAAAAGGAAAGGCAGCTACTGACCTTTTTCTCATCTTAGAAGAACCAGAATAGAAATATCCAATAAAACCATTACGTTTTCACTTCGCAATCAGCTGGAGAAATCTAAAGCAGTCTGTTGGCAACTAAAAACCACAGGACATTGACTTAATCTGACCCAGAAGGAAAATAATTTCAAATAGATGGCTACCTTTAGATAAATTGAAGCATGCCATAATACCAAGCACAGATCTAAAATTAAACCAAATTGGTTGTGAAGAGAGAGAGAATTGTTTCACATATGTGGGTACCTTTGGATGGGCAGGGACATACTTCCATATTAAGCTCAGTGCTAAAATTAAACCAGATTGGTGGAGTAGAGGTAGATAATCATTTCACATGGTTGCCGTTATATGAGCCAAAGCATCTTTTCTGAAATTAGCTACATGGTCACTGATCAGGCACATACATGTATAGTACTAGTATCAAGTTGCCATATTAAGAAACTTATATAATACATTACTTATACAAACACAAATGTATCAAGCAAGTACTTGGTGCTGAATCTCAATCCAGAAAAAGAGAAAAAAAAAAAAAGTACTACAGTGTACACCTACAAGGGCCATGTTTGCCCCCATGGAGGTGTTCCCTGAACCCCTGCACCGAAAGTCCCATAGTTGTCAATTAGGACTTCCAATTACACAACTGTGCGAATGCATACGTTCTGCATTCAGAGCTGTGCACTGATGTTACTGTCAAGATGGGCGCAGCGGTTGTGCCTGTGCATGAATGGGACTGCCTGCACGGAACACCTGTATGGGCAAACATGGCCCTTGCATGTGGTACGCTTGTGAGAACAAGACCTTACAGTTGTGAAAGGTTTGTATTCTTTTTCTGCTGTGTCCTAGGGAAAGTCCTGTACCAGAGACACAGCAGACAGAAAAAAATAAGGCTTATTTCACATGGTCCGCCTCCGTAGGCGGATCCGTGCTGCTCAGCGGGGGATCGATACACTGATCCCCGCTGAGCAGGCAGGTGACAGCTCCCTCTCCGCTCTGTGCGTGGAGAGGGAGGTGTCAGAGCCAAATGCATCTCTATGGGGGAATCGGATGAGATCGGACTGCCTGCCCGCTCTCATCCGATCCGATCTCCTGGACGGATGGAAAATAGGGTTTCCATCCGTCCGGATTTCACAGACAGGATCAGATGCGGATGGCACTGGGTGTCAGCGGACATGTCTCCGCTGACCTTCGCTGCCCCATAGGGATGCATGGGAGATCCGATAAGATCCGCCTAAAAAACTGACAGGCGGATCTGATCGGATCGCACGTGTAAAAGGACCCTAAGGAGAATTTTTTAGTTTGAACATGTGACCAGTAGCAAAGGACTGGAACCTCCTCCTGCCACTGTTTTCCTAAAGACAGGCTGGGAAAGAGCTGGGTCATGTGACAGCTGTGTATCGATTAGAAAAGAAGGTACTTGTTTTTTTTTTATTTTATTATTTAAAGTAAATATGGTGCCATTCATACAGAAATAGAAGCTAGAATGTGCATGGACTCTAGCTTTCGCTATTACGACTGCCTAACATACTCTACACTTGCACTGTGCTATTGAGAATTGCCAAAAAAAATTCTTACAACATCAGGACATACCTAGTCCTCTCAAATGTCATATTGTTAACTCTTAATGCAAATGGACATCCTTTGAAACTCTACTTTAATGTGTTATAAAAATTGTTGATTGCATGTATAAATACATGTACTTTCTTGTTGTCTGTGCATATCCTCTAAAAAAAAAAAAAAATTGAAGGTAAATTAAACAAGTGTGTGATTCGTATTCCTTTAAAGTGGTTGTAAAGGGTAACATTATTTTACCTTCATGCATGAAGGTAAAAAAAAAAAAAAACTTAAGTGAGCAGCACCCCCTCACTCTACGGGGTCCCTCTCACCCCATTGGCTGTGGCACAGCAGTGGTAGCCATTGGCTCCTGCTGCTATTAATCACAGCCAGTGAGGCAAGAATTGGGGGCAGGACTGAGCCATGCTCTGTGTGTCCCATAGACATACCGGCAGCGAGGGAGCGAGCACATATGAGTGACCCCAAAGAAAGCAGCTTGCTATGAGGCACTCATCAAAGGGGAGGGGTGCAAGTGATACCCGACAAGAAGAGGAAACTTTATACCCCCTGAATGTGATGGTGCAGTGGGTGCTGATGATGGTGTTGCATAAATCCAATAAGAAAAATAAAGTCAGAACATGAGACCAAGAAGAACATTTTACCATGATGCCTGGTCAGGCAAACCCAAATTCCAGAGGCATGAGGATCCCCAATATCAAGGGCGTCCTTGTGTCCCCGACATGCCCCCTTATTGGATTTATACAGCACTTAGGGCTCATTCTGAAAAGCGGCAATCCTTACCACACCTCTGAAAAGCAATCCACCATTTGACAGGCAGCATGAAGGTAATGTCACTTCCTTGCCACCGGTTCAAAGGCTGAACCACTGTGCTGCTACCATATGCATTGCAGTCCCATACACTAGTCCATTCACACTATGAAGTCTCGAATTGCAGGACGCCCTTGTGATCCCTGTTATTTTCAATGGCACTCGAAGGCGCGATTTTGCCATGACTGTCGTCCTACGAATCGCTGTAAAATTGCACAAACAGAATCAGGGGACACCTGTCACCCAAAAGAAGTTGGGGAAATTACTTAGGGCGAAAGGCGTCCCACGATTCTGTTTGTGTGATTTTTTGGGCGACAACTGCACTGCGAGTGGGGTGCCATTGAGAAGTAATGGCATTACACACGCGTCCTGCAATTTGAAATCACTGCGATTCTGATCGCTCAGATGTGAATGGAGCCTTCTGGTATTTGTTATGGCACGTGTATAGCTCTAAACACCGAAGGGTGGTGGGTAAAACCACAGCTCAACTGTCTGCCTTTACCACCCACTGGATGGCTGAATGAGCCCTGAGGAATCCTGTCACAAGGTTCAGGTGTAGAAAGTTTACCATGTCCTCATCATACAACTGTGTTATGAATCCTAATAGCAGCCCAGTTCCAGTAATGGGGCCAGTGCAGTATATAGTGTATACACGTACAGGAACCAGCAAGTATATAGCATGCACTCCTGCAGTTACCTTTATGTCCTGGGTACAGCTCCCTCCTGTATCAGAGCCCCGTCTCCTCACAAGCAGCAATTGTGTCCTGACACCACACTTCTATTTATCCCTTCCTAATGCAGACTGACTGACTCTGACTGACTGTATTCTCTGCCTGCAATTCCTCCTTGTCACCTCGCCCTCCGCTAAGCGCCGCTCTATCAATAACTACATACAGCCTACAGGGATATATATAGACAGCGGCGCACAGACACGCCCCCTCTGTGCCAGAACTTTCTCGAGCCATAGCGAAGTCTGCGGCTTCGGCACTTTTCCAGAAAGCTCCTCCGTCGTCCTGGTAACCCGGTGTAGCTTCAGTGAGAGGGAGGCGGGAGAGGAGGTGCCATTTAGGCAACGGGGCGGGCGGGGGTTGAGCCAAGAAGCCGTGCAATGAAAGGTGAAATGAAGAATAGAAAAGAAAAGGGGCGGGGCGGGGTTTGAGCGAAGAAGCCATGCAATGAAAGGTGAAGAGAAGAAGAATCAGGAAAAGGGGCGGGGCGGGGGTTGAGCGAAGAAGCATGCAATGAAAGGTGAGAAGAATAATCAGGAAAAGGGGTGGGGTAAAGCGAAGAAGCCATGCAATGAAAGATGAAGAGAAGAATAGAAAAGGGGCGGGGGTTGAGCGAAGAAGCCATGTTATGAAAGGCGAAGAGAATAATAATCAGGAAAAGGGGCGGGCCGGGGTAAAGCGAAGAAGCCATGCAATGAAAGATGAAGAGAAGAATAGAAAAGGGGCGGGGGTTGAGCGAAGAAGCCATGTTATGAAAGGCGAAGAGAATAATAATCAGGAAAAGGGGCGGGGCGGGGGTAAAGCGAAGAAGCCATGCAATGAAAGATGAAGAGAAGAATAGAAAAGGGGCGGGGGTTAAGCGAAGAAGCCATTCAATGAAAGGTGGAGAGAAGAATATTCAGGAAAAGGGGCGGGAGTTGAAGGAAGAAACCATGCAATGAAAGAGGAGAGAATAGGGGCGTGGCGGGGGTTGAGCGAAGGCTACATGCAATGAAAGGAGAGAAGAATAGTCATGAAAAAGGGCGGGGGTTGAGCCATGCGATGAAAGGGGGAGGAGAGAGAAAATAGCAGTCAGGGAAGGGGGCGTGGAGTACTGGAAGATTCTGAGCATTTCTTCCATATCCGGGTTATGGTGCAGTGGGATATTTTCATTCACCTGCACGGATGAAAATAGTAGTGTGATTTAGGTAGTGCTGCTGATTACAGTGAAGGTGGCCATACTGTAAAAGGGACAGAGGCTATGTTTGCAGGAATATAGCTTGAAAGATTTACCCAGTGGCGGAGCTAGACTTTTAAAACAAGGGTGGCAAAGGGGTGGCTAGGTATTATTTTGGGGGGTCAATATACAAAGTGTAATTTAGTGTCAGATTCGTCCACCGCAATGTCGCAGTCCCTCTAATGATCGCTGCCATTACTAGTAAAGACAGGATACAGGTGGTGGTGATTAGAGGATACAGACAGGATACAGGTGGCGATCAGAGGATACAGGTTTGCCCCCAATGATTATTGCAGAGTGCCACAGCAATGCCCCCAATGATTATTGCAGAGTGCCACAGCAATGCCCCCAATGATTATTGCAGAGTGCCACAGCCTTGCCCCCAATGATTATTGCAGAGTGCCACAGCAATGCCCCCAATGATTATTGCAGAGTGCCACAGCAATGCCCCAAATGATTATTGCAGAGTGCCACAGCAATGCCCCCAATGATTATTGCAGAGTGCCACAGCCTTGCCCCCAATGATTATTGCAGAGTGAGACAGCAATGCCCCCAATGATTATTGCAGAGTGCCACAGCAATGCCCCCAATGATTATTGCAGAGTGCCACAGCAATGCCCCCAATGATTATTGCAGAGTGCCACAGCAATGCCCCCAATGATTATTGCAGAGTGCCACAGCAATGCCCCCAATGATTATTGCAGAGTGCCACAGAAATGCCCCCAATGATTATTGCAGAGTGAGACAGCAATGCCCCCAATGATTATTGCAGAGTGAGACAGCAATGCCCCCAATGATTATTGCAGAGTGAGACAGCCTTGCCCCCAATGATTATTGCAGAGTGAGACAGCAATGCCCCCAATGATTATTGCAGAGTGAGACAGCAATGCCCCCAATGATTATTGCAGAGTGAGACAGCCTTGCCCCCAATGATTATTGCAGAGTGAGACAGCAATGCCCCCAATGATTATTGCAGAGTGAGACAGCAATGCCCCCAATGATTATTGCAGAGTGAGACAGCAATGCCCCCAATGATTATTGCAGAGTGAGACAGCCTTGCCCCCAATGATTATTGCAGTGAGACAGCCTTGCCCCCAATGATTATTGCAGAGTGAGACAGCCTTGCCCCCAATGATTATTGCAGTGAGACAGCCTTGCCCCCAATGATTATTGCAGAGTGCCACAGCAATGCCCCCAATGATTATTGCAGAGTGAGACAGCAATGCCCCCAATGATTATTGCAGTGAGACAGCCTTGCCCCCAATGATTATTGCAGAGTGAGACAGCCTTGCCCCCAATGATTATTGCAGAGTGAGACAGCAATGCCCCCAATGATTATTGCAGAGTGAGACAGCAATGCCCCCAATGATTATTGCAGAGTGAGACAGCCTTGCCCCCAATGATTATTGCAGAGTGAGACAGCCTTGCCCCCAATGATTATTGCAGAGTGAGACAGCAATGCCCCCAATGATTATTGCAGAGTGCCACAGCAATGCCCCCAATGATTATTGCAGAGTGCCACAGCAATGCCCCCAATGATTATTGCAGAGTGCCACAGCAATGCCCCCAATGATTATTGCAGAGTGCCACAGCAATGCCCCCAATGATTATTGCAGAGTGCCACAGAAATGCCCCCAATGATTATTGCAGAGTGAGACAGCAATGCCCCCAATGATTATTGCAGAGTGAGACAGCAATGCCCCCAATGATTATTGCAGAGTGAGACAGCCTTGCCCCCAATGATTATTGCAGAGTGAGACAGCAATGCCCCCAATGATTATTGCAGAGTGAGACAGCCTTGCCCCCAATGATTATTGCAGAGTGAGACAGCAATGCCCCCAATGATTATTGCAGAGTGAGACAGCAATGCCCCCAATGATTATTGCAGAGTGAGACAGCAATGCCCCCAATGATTATTGCAGAGTGAGACAGCCTTGCCCCCAATGATTATTGCAGTGAGACAGCCTTGCCCCCAATGATTATTGCAGAGTGAGACAGCCTTGCCCCCAATGATTATTGCAGTGAGACAGCCTTGCCCCCAATGATTATTGCAGAGTGCCACAGCAATGCCCCCAATGATTATTGCAGAGTGAGACAGCAATGCCCCCAATGATTATTGCAGTGAGACAGCCTTGCCCCCAATGATTATTGCAGAGTGAGACAGCCTTGCCCCCAATGATTATTGCAGAGTGAGACAGCAATGCCCCCAATGATTATTGCAGAGTGAGACAGCAATGCCCCCAATGATTATTGCAGAGTGAGACAGCCTTGCCCCCAATGATTATTGCAGAGTGAGACAGCCTTGCCCCCAATGATTATTGCAGAGTGAGACAGCAATGCCCCCAATGATTATTGCAGAGTGCCACAGCAATGCCCCCAATGATTATTGCAGAGTGCCACAGCAATGCCCCCAATGATTATTGCAGAGTGCCACAGCAATGCCCCCAATGATTATTGCAGAGTGCCACAGAAATGCCCCCAATGATTTTTGCAGAGTGAGACAGCAATGCCCCCAATGATTATTGCAGAGTGAGACAGCAATGCCCCCAATGATTATTGCAGAGTGAGACAGCCTTGCCCCCAATGATTATTGCAGAGTGAGACAGCAATGCCCCCAATGATTATTGCAGAGTGAGACAGCAATGCCCCCAATGATTATTGCAGAGTGAGACAGCCTTGCCCCCAATGATTATTGCAGAGTGAGACAGCAATGCCCCCAATGATTATTGCAGAGTGAGACAGCGATGCCCCCAATGATTATTGCAGAGTGAGACAGCAATGCCCCCAATGATTATTGCAGAGTGAGACAGCCTTGCCCCCAATGATTATTGCAGTGAGACAGCCTTGCCCCCAATGATTATTGCAGAGTGAGACAGCCTTGCCCCCAATGATTATTGCAGTGAGACAGCCTTGCCCCCAATGATTATTGCAGAGTGCCACAGCAATGCCCCCAATGATTATTGCAGTGAGACAGCAATGCCCCCAATGATTATTGCAGTGAGACAGCCTTGCCCCCAATGATTATTGCAGAGTGAGACAGCCTTGCCCCCAATGATTATTGCAGAGTGAGACAGCAATGCCCCCAATGATTATTGCAGAGTGAGACAGCAATGCCCCCAATGATTATTGCAGAGTGAGACAGCCTTGCCCCCAATGATTATTGCAGAGTGAGACAGCCTTGCCCCCAATGATTATTGTAGAGTGAGACAGCAATGCCCCCAATGATTATTGCAGAGTGAGACAGCAATGCCCCCAATGATTATTGCAGAGTGAGACAGCAATGCCCCCAATGATTATTGCAGTGAGACAGCAATGCCCCCAATGATTATTGCAGTGAGACAGCCTTGCCCCCAATGATTATTGCAGAGTGCCACAGAAATGCCCCCAATGATTATTGCAGTGAGACAGCAATGCCCCCAATGATTATTGCAGTGAGACAGCCTTGCCCCCAATGATTATTGCAGAGTGCCACAGAAATGCCCCCAATGATTATTGCAGTGAGACAGCAATGCCCCCAATGATTATTGCAGTGAGACAGCCTTGCCCCCAATGATTATTGCAGAGTGCCACAGCATTTGCCCGCAATCATTGCAGAGTGCCAGCGTCGTCCCCCCCCCCCCCCCCATGAGACCGGCTTACTTACCTCATGGACGGACGGTCATCACAGCAGCTTATCATCGGTCCGCGGCTCCCTGCATCTTCTCAGTCCTCCCGCCGGCGCCTCCTCGACCAATGGCACGGCATTTGCCATTCGG
The DNA here is from genome assembly GCF_965119305.1 of Pelophylax lessonae. Taxonomy (NCBI): domain Eukaryota; kingdom Metazoa; phylum Chordata; class Amphibia; order Anura; family Ranidae; genus Pelophylax; species Pelophylax lessonae. Next base: position 320,996,996 of record NC_138768.1, on the reverse strand, counting down.
CCAATCAGGAAGCGGGAGGACCCGCTCCCTGATTGGCCGGAGGAGGATCCATGTGACAATAGCGAATTTTCATTCGCTATTGTCACAGAATGGGCGGGCTCGGCTTCGGGACGCACTGTTCTGCTGCTCCCTGACCCTGGCCGCCAGCTTAGAGGGATCAGCCGGTTCTGCGAACCGGCTGATCCCATCCCACCACTGCCTGTGATTCCTCCGCTGCCAGCCTGGATCGGGGTGGCAACAGGGGTGGCAGGGACTTTTTCTGGGGTGTCAATTGACACCCCAGCTAACCCTCTGGCTCCGCCACTGGATTTACCTAAAGACACATTCTGTGGTTATAACTTATATCACATGAAAAATGTGCGTTGATCTGGTGGTGCCCGTATCTCTAAATGGCACTCCAAATACAAATAGCGCTTGCATATATTTTGTCATGTAAGAAAATGTGCAAAGAACACGCATCACCAGATATACTAGGCTCAGTGCCAACAATTGGTACTTGAGCTTTCTTTTTTGGCACGCTTGTTATGCCATGGGGAGCCCACCCAAGTCAATAGGCTGTCATGTCAAAAACCCACAATACAGAACATGCCACTCAGGTGAGAATGCAACCTAATAACCTCAGGTAATGCAACCTAAGGACTCATTCACGCCTGTGTGTGTCCTTTTAGGGATGCTTCAAAATGTGGCATTGGACGCACTTTTTTAAAGCGCTCTGAATGCCAATCAAAGCCCCTGTCACTAAATAAAATGGTAAGCTCACAGTCCTGTTCACAAATTGTGTTTGCTCTTCAAAAAGTATACCTCCTGTTACTTTCTTTGTCTTTCAAAACATCTCCAAAACCTCCATAGAAGTCTATGACAATGTTTGCTTACAGCACCTACAGCTTTTGGGAGGCTTTTATTTCGCTTTAGCTTTACCTTGTTTTATAGGTTTTGCAGGTATGAGATATTCCAGGGTGCACTGGGAAACCAACAAGTGAAACAGAAAGAGGTAATCAACAGTCACTTCTGGCTCAAGTGTATACAGTCTAGGAGTGTCTGGTGCAGACATCACATCTGGTGTGCAGCATGGGAACAATATAGCAGGAGGTGAGCGGGGACCAGAGAGAGAGAGAGAGAGAGAGAGAGGAGTATCAATAAGCCAGAGGATCAGCACAGCTGAGGGTTACTAATGAGCAGGGGATTAGCAGAGCGTGGGGTTACTACTGAGTGGGGGATAAGCAGAGCTGGGAGTTACTACTGAGCAGGGGATCAGTAATGCTGGGTATACTACTGAGTGGGGGATCAGCAGAGCTATGTGTTACTACTGAGGGGGATCAGCAGAGCTGGGGGTTACTACTGAGCGGGGATCAGCAGAACTGGGGGTTGCTACTGAGCGGGGGATCAGCAGAGATGGGGGTTTCTACTGAGCTGGGGATCAGTAAAGCTGGGGGTTGCTATTGAGCTGGGGATCAGCAGGGCTGGGTTTACTACTGAGCCGGGGATCAGCAGAGCTGGGGGTTGCTATTGAGCTGGGGTTGCTACTGAGCTGGGGATTAGCAGAGCTGGGGGTTGCTATTAAGCTGGGGATCAGCAGAGCTGGGGGTTGCTATTGAGCTGGGGTTGCTACTGAGCTGGGGATTAGCAGAGCTGGGGGTTGCTATTAAGCTGGGGATCAGCAGAGCTGGGGTTGCTACTGAGCTGAGGATCAGCATAGCTGGGGATTACTACTGAGCAGAGTATCAGCAAAACAGGGGATTACTACTGAGCGGGGGTTTAGCAGAGCTGGGGATTGCTACAGAGCAGGGGATCAACCAAGCTTGGGGTTACTACTAAGCAGGGAATCAGCAGAGCTGAGGGTTACTACTGAGCGGGGAATCAGCATTGTTGAGGATACTACTGAGTGGGGATCAGCAGAGCTAGGGGATACTACTGAGGGGGGGATCACCAGAGCAAGGGGTACTAGTCAGTGGGATATCTGCTGAATGAGGGTACTAATAAACTGGGGATCTCCTGAACGAGGTTACCAATGAGCTGGGGATTTGCTAACAATGGTAATATTTTGCTGGGGATCTGCTGAGTGGGGGACTACGGAGCTTGAGTTCTACAGGACCCCTTTAAAACAAATATAAAATCAACACACACAGGGCATTTGCCAAGCTTCCAGAAAGCATCACAGAAGCATCAAAGGCAAATAAAAAGCATGTTGATGCGGTAGACGTTTTAATGTGTTAACCACTTTGGCTCTCACACCTGTTTACCCCTTATGGACCAGGGCAATTTTCACATTTCTGCTATGAGACTGTTTATTCTGCGATCATTTTGTTATTACTTAAGATAACAAAGTAATACATACCTTTTTTTTTTTTTTTTTTTAAGGACAAACAAGGCTTTCATTTTGTGAATATTGTCCAGCAACAATAATTGTTTTTCACAATCCTTAGACAATTAAACATAATAAAACTAAACAAAAGGCATTGTTTCTTTATTTGAGCAGTGTTAGTTTAAACATAGATAGTGTTACTACATATACAAAGTGTAAATTTTATTCTGTAATTTGTCTTGTTTAAACACTTAAGGACTGGAAGGTTTTACTCCCTTAATGACCAGGCCAATTTTTTGCAATTTTGCAGTGCGTGATATTAACTGGTAATTGCGCAGTCATGCAATGCTGTACCCAAACAAAATGTATGTCCTTTTTTTCCCCACAAATAGAGATATCTTTTGGTGGTATTTGATCACCTATTTTTTGCGATATAAATGAAAAAACCCTGAAAATCTTGAGAAAAAATTACATTTTCTACTTTTTCTTATAAAAAATATCCAATAAACTTAATTTTTATCATACATTTAGGCCAAAATGTATTAAGCTACATGTTGTTGCTTCCGGTTAGGGAATCTTCAAACAAGACCTTTAACCACTTGCTCAAATGACGGCAGATATATGACAGAGCACCTGAACGGCCGCTCTCACGCGCCCGCGGGGGTGCGCAGTGCGGCGATCGTTGCCGCGCCGTGTTGCTAGGACACGGAGCAACCCCGATCTTGGTAAAGAGCTCTTTACCCATGTGATCGGCTGTGTCTAATCACAGCCGGTCACATGTAAACGAGGAAGTGAACTGGGCAAAAGCTGAAGTATCATCTAGCTAACAAGCATTAGACTAACTCATTTATAGTAATGAATATGCATAAGGCATAGGCGTGTTCTAGGTTGTAATCTAGGTGTGATCGTAAAATCAATCCAATCAGTGTCTATATCAGGCATGTCCAACCTGCGGCCCGAGGGCCGCATGCAGCCCAGAACCATAGGCAATGCGGCCCACTGCCCCTGACTATTTTTTTTTTGCTGGGGAGAAGGGAAGTCGAGTCGGGGGCACGGCCACAGCGGCTTCCAACTAACTGTAGGCAGAGGCTGCCTCGGAGCCTCTGTCAATGATAGACGGCACATTGGTGACGTCTATCACAGGAGCCGGTCCAGGAGGCAGGACTTCGTATGACAGCGGTCACCGGGTAAGCGGGAGATCCCTGCTCTGTGTAATCCAGCAGCTCTCCTCTCTTCATTGCAGACTGCATTGGATGGGCACGCACTGGTGAGGCTGCATTGGATGGGCACTCATTGGTGAGGCTGCATTGGATGGGCACTGATCAGGCTGCATTGGCTGGGCACGCACTGGTGAAGCTGCATTGGATGGGCATGCGGGAAGGGCGCGGCGGCGTTTTATTACTTATATACCTTAACTGTTGTATATATTTTATATGCGGCCCGAGAAAATTTCTCTACACTCAATGTGGCCCAGAGAAGCCAAAAGGTTGGACACCCATGGTCTATATCTTCTTATGGTAAGCTAAAAGTTAAATGGGCATTAACATCATGTGACTGACACAAAAAGGGAATTAGCAGCAGTCCGCCATGACAGTTGTTGGTTCAAACTGGTTCTGAGTGACCACAAATGTCTATTCTTTAATCAAGCAGGAAGGTAGGTGGTTGGTTTTCATCCAGCGGTGAGTGTCATCATAGGCTCAAACTTGTTTCCTAATCAAACAGAAAAGTGTACATTAGCTCTTAACAGAAATGACAGTGAAAAGCAGAAGTAACAGTATGTATATGCGTATATAGAGAACACATTTATCAGACCCACATATATTTATTCAATTCCCTCCTCTTAACCCCTATGGTGGGGTCACTACCTTAATTTCTCTACCTAATACAACACCAAGGGTCCACAGTACTACTTGACTCTTAAGTGGAGTAAAGTTCTTAGGGTGTATGAAGATACTAGACTTTACTCATTCGCCTTCACCCATCTTGGCATCATATGAATCTTGTAACACTCTATCTCAGGGGTATTGAATTAAAATTTGCAAAGGTCCAGTCAGTAAAATATTCTTCCAGCAGAGGTCCGAATCGCATGTTTGTGCAAAGACCGCCCTGTATCCTCGCAACCAATCACCTGCTTGTTAACTTGGATAGCACCTGCCCTCTGTCTATAGCTGCCCTGCCTCCAGCTGTTGGCTCTGTGAGACTGGCAGTGGTGATGGCTGTGGGCAGAACGACTCTAAAGGGTGGGATCGCAGGGGTCCGGATGAGACATTAACTGGGTCCGGATCCGAACCGCGGTCGGCCATTTAGTGATGCCTGCTCTATCTCTTCCTTGGGGTCATCTTCGTTAGTCCTAACTGTCATTGTAGTAATCTTTTGTATTCCATATTTAACACACCTGAAAAACAAGCAAGCAATCCTATAACAATAATTCCTAGGACAAAAAGAATTTGTTGAATCCATGAACCCATCCACCCACCGATGTTCCAACCAGCAAATGGTTTCTAATTACTCTCCTTTTCAGGGGTGGTGAGATCAATGGCCTGTTTCCTCAGTTTTACCATCTTGTAGAGATGGTCTTCTATCATGTCTTGTGTCCCAGGGCTTTCAAACCAGGTGCAGCAGGCATTATCATTTGCAAGCACACATAGGCCTCCCTCTTATGCTAACAGGTAGTCTAAAGCCCCGTACACACGTACCGATGGTCGGCATACAAATGTTCCTCTTTTCTCCCCGGGATGTCGGTGTCTGCTGAAAAGTGCAAAGACAGCACAAGGACAGCACAAGAATTTTGTCCGCCGACTGCAGAAGTGATGTCATGTAATGGTTAACTTTCCCTGTGTTTTCTATTTTCTGAGCATGCCCAGTCTTGCAAATCTGCGGTCTGTCGGCCGAATTCTGTACTGACAGGCGAACAATCGTCCGTTCTGGTGTCGGCATACAAAAATTTTCATGTTTGCAAGAAAGACTTTTGTCCGCGGATTGTGCGCAGACATCTGTCGGAGGCACCATACTAACACGCGTACAATCGGCAGATCCTTCGTCCACCGACGTTTGTATGCCGACGATCGGTACGTGTGTACGGGCCTTAAGGCCAATTTATTTGCATGGTACGCTTGTGTAGTAATCTTAGGTCTGCAGCTTTTTCCTTGATTGCTCAGTTTCATTAAAGCGGTTATATCCTCACCAAAAAAAACAAACAAAAAAAAACAAACCCTGCAGGACAAAGGCATTATGAGCTAGTATGCATCGCATACTAGCTCATTATGAAATACTTACCTTAAAACGAAGCCCCGACACGGTCACCGGACACCGCTGAGGGAGCTGTCATGTTCTCTCGGCATCTCTTCCTGGTTCGGCGGCTCCGGCGCTGTGAGTGACCGGAGCCGCGATGACGTCACTCCGGCGCATGCCCACGGGAGTTTACTTTCCAGCAAGGAGTGGCTGCATGCAGGGTGAATATCTCCTAAACCTAATTATTATACCTACAGGTAAGCCTTATTATAGGCTTACCTGTAGCTAAAAGGTAAAAAGCGACGATACTTTTAACATCTGGTCAACCAATGCACTATAATTATAAAGAGCTTTTTCTATTTTATCTACTATATTGGGCTTGAGCACTATATGGCCATATGGTGGGACTAAATCCCCATTTTTATTTATGGATTGTCTCCATATTTAATAGTCATTTCTTTTGCATGGTTGCGCTATTCTTTTTTAATATACGTGTTGCTTGGTCCATAGCTGCACTGGCTTTAGATACACATGTTCAGGGTTTGCTCCCCCAATTTTTTGCTTGTTTATTATGTATTCGGTCTGACCAGACTTCTGAGGTTGAGCATCCCCCCACACACACCTGTACTCTATCAGAGTCCACCATCAAGTAGATATAGGAGGAGTCCTTTGTAGTGCATTAGCACATCCATCCCAGCAAGGAGTGTTGTCTCCAAGGATTGGAGAGGCTGGATTCACCCCTTTTTTATGGATAGTGTAGGACCCACTGATAATGGGGTACTTTGACGCAGTGGTGGGCTTGAGCACGATATGGCCATATGGTGGGACTAAATCCCCATTTTTATTTATGGATTGTCTCCATATTTAATAGTCATTTCTTTTGCATGGTTGCGCTATTCTTTTTTAATATACATGTTGCTTGGTCCATAGCTGCACCGGCTTTAGATATACATGTTCAGGGTTTGCTCCCCCAATTTTTTGCTTGTTTATTATGTATTCGGTCTGACCAGACTTCTGAGGTTGAGCATCCCCCCACACACACCTGTACTCTATCAGAGTCCACCATCAAGTAGATATAGGAGGAGTCCTTTGTAGTGCATTAGCACATCCATCCCAGCAAGGAGTGTTGTCTCCAAGGGTTGGAGAGGCTGGATTCACCCCTTTTTTATGGATAGTGTAGGACCCACTGATAATGGGGTACTTTGACGCAGTGGTGGGCTTGAGCACGATATGGCCATATGGTGGGACTAAATCCCCATTTTTATTTATGGATTGTCTCCATATTTAATAGTCATTTCTTTTGCATGGTTGCGCTATTCTTTTTTAATATACATGTTGCTTGGTCCATAGCTGCACCGGCTTTAGATATACATGTTCAGGGTTTGCTCCCCCAATTTTTTGCTTGTTTATTATGTATTCGGTCTGACCAGACTTCTGAGGTTGAGCATCCCCCCACACACACCTGTACTCTATCAGAGTCCACCATCAAGTAGATATAGGAGGAGTCCTTTGTAGTGCATTAGCACATCCATCCCAGCAAGGAGTGTTGTCTCCAAGGATTGGAGAGGCTGGATTCACCCCTTTTTTATGGATAGTGTAGGACCCACTGATAATGGGGTACTTTGACGCAGTGGTGGGCTTGAGCACGATATGGCCATATGGTGGGACTAAATCCCCATTTTTATTTATGGATTGTCTCCATATTTAATAGTCATTTCTTTTGCATGGTTGCGCTATTCTTTTTTAATATACATGTTGCTTGGTCCATAGCTGCACCTGCTTTAGATATACATGTTCAGGGTTTGCTCCCCCAATTTTTTGCTTGTTTATTATGTATTCGGTCTGACCAGACTTCTGAGGTTGAGCATCCCCCCACACACACCTTTACTCTATCAGAGTCCACCTTTAAGTAGATATAGGAGGAGTCCTTTGTAGTGCATTAGCACATCCATCCCAGCAAGGAGTGTTGTCTCCAAGGGTTGGAGAGGCTGGATTCACCCCTTTTTTATGGATAGTGTAGGACCCACTGATAATGGGGTAATTTGACGCAGTGGTGGGCTTGAGCACGATATGGCCATATGGTGGGACTAAATCCCCATTTTTATTTATGGATTGTCTCCATATTAAATAGTCATTTCTTTTGCATGGTTGCGCTATTCTTTTTTAATATACATGTTGCTTGGTCCATAGCTGCACCGGCTTTAGATATACATGTTCAGGGTTTGCTCCCCCAATTTTTTGCTTATCTACTATATTTATGCCTCCCCCTTATATTGCTGGAAACCATGCCCATACCTTATCTCCAGTTATAAATACAGCTCTACATTTTTCATACAGGCATTGGTTGATGGTGGTCCTCTAGATCAGTGGTCCTCAACCCTGGCCTACAGGGCCCACTAACAGGCCAGATTTTCAAGATAACTGAAATACATCCCAGGTGATAACAGTTGCTGCTCAGTGATTGCAGTACTCTAGTCTGCATCTCCCCAAGGTAATACCTAAAATCTGGCCTGTTAGTGGGCCCTGTAGGCCAGGGATGAGGACCACTGCTCTAGATGACTCATTGGTACCTTATATCCCTGATGTAATTTTCCTCAACCAAAAAGAGGGATGGCACTAATGTCCCAATATAGCAGGAACCATAACTATGAGGAGGTATCCCCTTATAAGCCTTTTGACCACAGATAAGGTAGTAAAGATCTATTAGTACATATGGTGTAAAAAGTCTGTGACCAGGGTAACGTATATACTTCCCGGTCTCATGATTATAATATCTGGCTGCAGAAATGTTTTCCATCTTGGAATATTGCCACATTCCAGCATGGATTACAGAATACAGATTCTGGGAAATTATCCACTTCAGTTTGAGTATAGCCAAATGAGGGCTCAATAGGATTTATACATGTAGCAGGTTTTCCAGGCATTGCGCCTGATGTGGGTCTGCCATTGTTACCGGTTACCTCTCCAGCCCATGTGAGCTGCGACCCTGGGTGTGAGAACTGACACATTGACATCTCCGGCATCTTGGTTTTGTGGTTTTATTGTATTTAAGGGGATGGGAGAAGGGAATGAGTGGGATACTCCTTTAGCCAGCGCTCACTGACACTTGGTAACACACTGTAACTTGAAAGAAGTGCTAGATCCCCGACTTTGAGTCCAGAAGATCCAGGACTGAAGAATAAAGAGCTTTTGACACTGTTTGCGCTGCAGAGTCACTGACTGCTCCCTCCAGCCTTTCACTGGCTTGAAGTAGACTGTGGTGAAATCCTGTATGGCTGCAACTCCCAACTGTTACTCTGTACAATTCAGGGCCCAAACTGCAGGCGCCCCTTTAACCGTTAACTCTTCAGGGTCCACTGACTATGTACCCCCTCTGTCACTTCAGGGTCCTCAACCTAGGTACCCCCTTTACAGCTAGCTGATACTGGATCCCAGAACCTCTTCTGGAGTGGCAGTGTTGCCAACCGCCCGTAGATTTACGGACAGCCCGTTAAAACAGGGCACTTTTCTCCTGCCCGTAAATGCCCGTAGCAGGAGAAAAGTGCCCGTAAATCTACGGCGGCGGCGGCACTGTCAGAACTGCGCATGTGCGGCGCGCAGTTCCGGAGATCCCCGAGTTATCGACGTTGGACGAGTGCCACGGCCCGCCTCCGTCCCCGCCTCCGTCCCCGCCTCCGCACCTGACCCCGAGTTATAGACGTTGGAGGAGAGTGCCACGGCCCGCCTCTGCCTCCGCCTCCGCCCCCGCCCCTCCTCATTTAAGTTTTCCCACCTGTGTTCCCTTCCCCTGGGCCTGTGTGATGAAGCCGGGTCCGGGACTGGAGGAGTACAACTGGACCGAACCTCGCCTGATCGTCATCCGCTCACCGACACCGAGGAGGGCGATCGGCGTGAGCTATGGAGGGGATCACCGTCACCTACCTATCCGTGCGGGGCGGGCTGAGCCGTGCTGCTGGGCACTATGCCGACCACTGACCGTCCAGTCCATCCATCCGCCGCAGGTAAGGTAAGTCAGACTCAGAGCCAGCTCCTCTCATCTGGATGGAAGGGTGAGGGGGGGGGGGGCACACACAGGTCCTGGGCTCCTGGCATCACGAGGAGTTGGAAATGTTTCATGTAAGTCAGTGTAACTTGTTGTACTGCCTTGCCTTGCATTGCAATGATATGAGGGGAGCTACTTACCTACCCGTGTAATATCAGGGGAGCTACCTACCTACCAGGTAGGTAAGTAGCTCCCCTGATATCACACAGGTAGGTAGATAGATGGATGGGTAGGTCCTCCGCAGTGTCTGCCCACCCCCTTCACCATGCCCGCAGTGTCTGCCCACCCCCTTCACCATGCCCGCAGTGTCTGCCCACCCCCTGTACCATGTCCGCAGTGTCTGCCCACCCCCTGTACCATGTCCGCAGTGTCTGCCCACCCCCTGTACCATGTCCGCAGTGTCTGCCCACCCCCTGTACCATGTCCGCAGTGTCTGCCCACCCCCTGTACCATGTCCGCAGTGTCTGCCCACCCCCTTCACCATGCCCGCAGTGTCTGCCCACCCCCTGTACCATGTCCGCAGTGTCTGCCCACCCCCTGTACCATGTCCGCAGTGTCTGCCCACCCCCTGTACCATGTCCGCAGTGTCTGCCCACCCCCTGTACCATGTCCGCAGTGTCTGCCCACCCCCTGTACCATGTCCGCAGTGTCTGCCCACCCCCTGTACCATGTCCGCAGTGTCTGTCCACCCCCTGTACCATGTCCGCAGTGTCTGCCCACCCCCTGTACCATGTCCGCAGTGTCTGCCCACCCCCTGTACCATGTCCGCAGTGTCTGCCCACCCCCTGTACCATGTCCGCAGTGTCTGCCCACCCCCTGTACCATGTCCGCAGTGTCTGCCCACCCCCTGTACCATGTCCGCAGTGTCTGCCCACCCCCTGTACCATGTCCGCAGTGTCTGCCCACCCCCTGTACCATGTCCACCGTGTCTGCCCACCTCCTGTACCATGTCTGCAGTGTCTGCCCACCCCCTGTACCATGTCTGCAGTGTCTGCCCACCCCCTGTACCATGTCTGCAGTGTCTGCCCACCCCCTGTACCATGTCCGCAGTGTCTGCCCACCCCCTGTACCATGTCCGCAGTGTCTGCCCACCCCCTGTACCATGTCCACCGTGTCTGCCCACCTCCTGTACCATGTCTGCAGTGTCTGCCCACCCCCTGTACCATGTCTGCAGTGTCTGCCCACCCCCTGTACCATGTCTGCAGTGTCTGCCCACCCCCTGTACCATGTCCGCAGTGTCTGCCCACCCCCTGTACCATGTCCGCAGTGTCTGCCCACCCCCTGTACCATGTCCGCAGTGTCTGCCCACCCCCTGTACCATGTCCGCAGTGTCTGCCCACCCCCTGTACCATGTCCGCAGTGTCTGCCCACCCCCTGTACCATGTCCGCAGTGTCTGCCCACCCCCTGTACCATGTCCGCAGTGTCTGCCCACCCCCTGTACCATGTCCGCAGTGTCTGCCCACCCCCTGTACCATGTCCGCAGTGTCTGCCCACCCCCTGTACCATGTCCGCAGTGTCTGCCCACCCCCTGTACCATGTCCGCAGTGTCTGCTCACCCCCTGTACCATGTCGGCAGTGTCTGCCCACCCCCTGTACCATGTCGGCAGTGTCTGCCCACCTTCTGTACCATGTCCGCAGTGTCTGACCACCTTCTGTACCGTGTCTGCCCACCTCCTGTACCATGTCTGCAGTGTCTGCCCACCTCCTGTACCATGTCTGCCCACCTCCTGTACCATGTCTGCAGTGTCTGCCCACCTCCTGTACCATGTCTGCCCACCTCCTGTACCATGTCTGACCAGAGTCTGCAGACTCTGATGTAAGGGGGAACTCTGTGCTGGCTGGGTTATGGTAACCCAACCTTCATGTAAATTTGAGAAATATGTTTTTTGACTTTTGTTTAACTTTAACACATTGCTAATAGCACTAGCTATATGTTTATAGTTAAAATATTGATATTTGCACGGTTTAGCACTGAAAATTGTTATTTTAGGTACTTTTTTCAGTGTCCGTAAAAAATTGGTGCCGTCCGTAAATTTTGGACGTTCTGCCAGTAAATTTCCCTCCGGGGGGTTGGCAACACTGTGGAGTGGTCTCTTCTAACACTTCAGGCAGACCCCCAGGGGCAATCCTCAGTACTCACGGCCTGTGTAGGCTTTACTGGGACTGGACCCTTCTCGCTCTCCGCTGGTTCTCGGCACACCGGATCCCCTCAGCTCAACTTAGCACTTTCTGGATTCTCAGGCGACACCCCGAGACATCCGCTTCCTCAGACAGGAGGAGAGACAGCAGTTCTCTCCCTCCTGGGACTCTGCTCCCACCAAAGACGCCATGTCACGCCCTTCCCTGAAACTTATACCCACTCCCGGAATCCCTTGCGACATAATCTGCCTTCTGGGGTAGTTACAAGCCTGAATGTGTCCCCTGATTGGGTTTCCTCCACTGCCTTATGAGAAGCCTCTCACAGGAACCAGTGGGGAGACTCCCCCTTCAGCAGGCACACCTGGAAGCCATGACACCCTGACTAAAAGAAAACATGACCCTGCTGTTATGCAGACAAGGCCCACTATACATTTACCTAGCACCTACCTGTAGGGTGCTACATACATAAATGCATAATCTTGGCCCCATAGGTTCTGGGTATATGTGTTCCTGTGCAGTCCTTGGGGGCTAGAAACCATTCTGCTGACTTTATTTATTTACCATCTCTATACAAAAAGTAATCTGTTTTTGACATATTTTCTATTTTAATACCACATTGTATACCTTTTGTCTGTGCCAAGCAAAGGGATGTTCCCAAATGTCTTTTGTTATATTTAGCATAAGGTGTATGTTCAAAATAGTAAAACATTTGTTACATTTCTAGACACTGGTATTTGGGCAGCCTTGTATTTTTCAAAATCAGAGTGAAGGTAAATTGGTTGAACGTCTGGATCCCTATCAAGGCCAATTTTTGGCCTGGCCCATAAAGATACAGTTTTCCAGGTGGTTAAATTATTAAGAATGGGTATCAGGTGTATACCTTTTGAACTGTCTGGTTTATGTGAACAGATCCAGCAATTACTTAAGTTACCCCTTATGCCTGCCAACATGTGCAATTTGTACAGGTGGTTTTCCTCTATAGCCTTGACTGCTAGGATCAAGCAAAGGCATAACAGCAATTTACTCATCTTTTAACCACTTGCCGACCGCCGCACGCCGATCTACGTCGGCGGTCAGCCCCTCACAGGCAAAGTGATGTAGGGCTACGTCACTAGCTTGTGAGGGTCTAGGGAGCGAGAGCGCGCCGCCGGAGGCGCGCTCTCGCGTGGTCACGGACCCCCCCCCGCGCGTGTGACCTGCGGACCCGATGTCCGCCGGCCACTCTGCGATCGGCGGGGGAGAGGGAGAAAGTCAGGCAGCTTGTGTAAACAAGCTGCCTGTCATTCTCCCCTCTGTATGAGAGCTGATCATATGGATCTACTATGTAGATCCGTTGATCACTCTGCATACAGCTGAAGCCACAGCCAATCACAGTAAGAATCACGCCCCTAGGGACACACACAGGCCCTCCCTCTCAAATAAAGTTAACCCCTTCACTACCAGTGTATTTTTACAGTAACAGTGCATATATATAGCACTGATTACTGTAGAAATGTCACTGGTAACCCCAAAAGTGTCAAAAATGTCAGTCAAGGGTCCGATCTGTCCGCCACAATATCGCAGTACCGCAAAAAAAATCGCAGATCGCCGCCATTACGCGTTAAAAAAAAAAACAACAAAAATGACAAAAATCTTTCCCTTAGTCAGTAAACGCAATAACTTTTGCGCAAACCAATCAAAATACGCTTTTTGCGATTTTTTTTTTTACCAAACATAGGTAGCATAAAACAAATTGGCCGAAAATGTTAAAAAATTTTGATTTTTACATTTTTTTTGGGGGGAATTTCATATAAAAAAAAGGGAAAAATATTGCTATTTTTGCAAAATTGACGCTCTTTTTTTGTTTATAGCGCGTGATCAAAAAATCGCACAGGTGATCAAATACCGCCAAAAGAAAGCTCTGTTTGTGGGAAAAAAAGGACGCCAAATTCGTTTAGGTACAGCGTCGCACGACCGCGCAATTGTCCGTTAAAATCACGCAGTGCCGAATCGCAAAATACCCCCTGGTCGTTTAGCAGCCAAATCCTCCGGGGCTTAAGTGGTTAAGGGTGGCTGTACTTTCTTGCAGTAGCTGGCATGTATCCACGTCTGTTTTCCTTACAACTTTACAGCTGTGGCAGTTGTCTGGAGCACTTGGTATGGTCCCTCAAACTTTGGTCCCAAGGGTACTTTTACGTGTTCTTTCACTATGACCCATTCACTTGGCTGTAAGTCATGTGTTCCAGTTACTTGATCTGGATCTGGAATAGAATCAAAAACAAGCTTGTTAGTCATAGTTAGTTGCTTTTGCAAGGCAATTACATAAGCAGCAAGATCATTACATTACAGCAGTCTGATGTGGAAAATACACTCCTGTCTTAGGTGGGCCTCCAAACAAAATCTCATAATTCTCTGTCTTATAGGTAGGGGTAGTCCTGATGCTGTAAAGAACCTGAGGCAATAGTTCTGGTCACTGTTTCTTTACTGGTCCTTCCTCTCTTTCCTGCATTAGTTTAGCTAGCCTGTTCTTAATAATCCCATTGGATTTTTTACCTTTCCTGAACTCTGAGGATGATAGGGGGTGTGAAAGGCCTGCTCAATTCCCAAGTCTTTGCATATAATTTGCATGAGCTTTCCAGTGAAATGTGTTCCACGGTCGCTCTCTATGGTTTCAGGCAGGGCCGTCTTTAACACAGGGCAAAAGGGGCAGCTGCCCTGGGCCCAAGTCATTGTTGTGGGACCCAAAGCAGCTGACCCTTGAGCCTGCACTGCCTGCAAATAGTTGATAAGTGGATTTGGGAGGGCCCAAGAAAATATTTGCCCAGGGTCCAATCAATATTAAAGACGGCCCTGGTTTCAGGGACTCCAAAACGGCATATTACTTCAGAAAGGAGCTTCTTTGCTGTCGTCTTGGCATTTGCTTAAGTTACTGGCCAGGCTTCCACCCATCCTGAAAACATGTCCACGCACACACACACCAAAACATATTGGTATTGGCCTTATTTAGGTAATTGGATGTAATCAGTCCAAAGTCTTTGAAATGGGATTAGTGGCTTGACCAAATGTCTTTGTGTCACCCTAGTTGGCTTTCCTGGGTTATTTTTAGCACAAATTATGCATCCCTTAACAAAGTCTTGATTCCTGGAGTATTGAATAAACCATTCAGCCTTCTTAATGTTTCTCTCCATTGCTTTAGGGCCTACGTGACCTGGGCCATGGGCTAATTGCATGGTCATTTTCTCAGTTTGGGGTGGGACACATATTCCATTTTCCTTGCACAAGAGTCCATATTGGTCTTTCCTTGCACCATCCCTTGATTTAATACCATTATCGGGTGCAGATTCTTGCAGTTTCCTGATTAGTTCTTTTGCCTTCTGTATTCGTTCTCTACTTTCCTTCAATCTTTTACAGGCTTCTTCTTCTTCTTCGTTTGAAAAATCAGTGACTAGAGCAGTGGTTCTTAACCTTGTTGGAGGTACTGAACCCCACCAGTTTCATATGCGCATTCACCGAACCCTTCTTAATTGGAAAAATAAAATATGATTTTTTCAAATTCAAAACATAGGTATATATTATTTTAGGTATATATTTATAGATAGGTGCACAAAATGAACAAAACCATTAAGAACAAAAACAAAACCATTTAAACATGATTTTCACACAAAAACAAAAACATAATAATGAATATTTACTGCAAATTAGTGTGACTTCTGCTGTTGTCTTTCAGAGACCAGTTCAGAAATGCGTGGCTTTATCTTGGCAAGTGCCACTCTCATGTCATTTTCGCATCAAAGTCTGTTCCTTTTCTTTGTTTTTATGTCCAGCATCCCCCCTTACAGCAGGCCAGGGTGAGGTGAGGTCCCGTCCCCCATATAGATCACCCCCTTTACAGTAGGCCAGGGTGAGGGGGATCTATATGGGGGACCCCGGACCTCACCTCACCCTGGCCTGCTGTAAGGGGGAGATCTATATGGGGGACGGGACCCCTCCTCACCCTGGCCTGCTGTAAGGGGGGATCTATATGGGGGACCCCGGACCTCACCCTGGCCTGCTGTAAGGGGGATCTATATGGGGGACGGGACCTCTCCTCACCCTGGCCTGCTGTAAGGGGGGATCTATATGGGGGACCCCGGACCTCACCTCACTCTGGCCTGCTGTAAGGGGGGAGATATATATGGGGGACGGGACCCCTCCTCACCCTGTCCTGCTGTAAGGGGGATCTATATGGGGGGCCTCGGACCTCACCTCACCCTGGCCTGCTGTAAGGGGGGATCTATATGGGGGATGGGACCTCACCTCACCCTGGCCTGCTGTAAGGGGGGAGATCTATATGGGGGACGGGACCTCACATCACCCTGGCCTGCTGTAAGGGGGGATCTATATGGGGGACCTGGTCCGCCATATAGATCCCAGGTCCCCCATATAGATCCCCCCTTACAGGAGGCCAGGGTGAGGTGAGGTCCCGTCCCCCCATATAGATCTCCCCCCTTACAGCAGGACAGGGTGAGGTGAGGTCCGGACCCTGGCATGCTGTGGGGGGGGGGATCTATATGGGGGACCCCAGAGTGACCTAACCTCACCCTGGCCTGCTGTAGGGGAAGATCTATATGGGGGACTTCACCTCACCCTGGCCTACTGTAAGGGGGGATCTATATGGGGGATCATGTCCCCCATATAGATCCCCCCTTACAGCAGGCCAGGGTGAGGTGAGGTCCCGTCCTCCATTTAGATCTCCCCCCTTACAGCAGGCCAGGTTCCCCATAAAATAGATCCCCTTTACATAGTCTTCTCAGTGTTCTCACACAGTCCGTCAGACAGTCAGTCACTAGACTAGTACAGCCAGTACTACTCCAGTCCTACCTTTTTTTCACCTGTGTCCCGACTCCCGATCACAGGCTAGGTTTTCCTCCTGCAGGCTGCAGCACCACTGTCACTACTGGCTCTCTGGCCTCTCCCCTGCCGGCTTCTTCTGCTGCTGCGGCTGCCTGGCCTGGTGGTTCTCTCCCGCACTGCGCTGGGCGGCCGCTGCACAGGTTAGTCCCTCCCCCAGACAGTCCCTCTCCGCACCGCACGCCTGGCCTGTCTCCCCCCACCACTCCACAGTGGGCGACGCCGGCTCCGGCTGGATCAGATTAGGCCGGGAACCGAGCTGCAAAGCCAGCAGTGAGAGTGAGCCAGGGGCAGAGAGAGCTGCGAGTGCGAGCAGACTCAGCGGGCGGCGGCGGCCAGCCCATCATGACAGAGTGAGTGACATGACACTGCGGAGCGGATGCGCCCCCCCCCCAGATGGTGCGGCCGCCCCCCCCCCCCTGCACCCCCACGCTACACCACTGGATGTTTTGTATTTCCATGATGACGGCACGGAGCGGGAGCGGAAGGACATGCCCAAAACTGGAGAAATAGTCCCTGACAGCGAAGTCGTACTAGCGGAGGGTGTGCCGAACCCTCGAGACTGACCCACCGAACCCCTGGGGTTCGATCGAACCCAGGTTAAGAACCACTGGACTAGAGTCATAATTTTGTGTTTCAGTGGTCTTCCCTGCAGTATAATCAGCCAACTGGTTTCCTTTTTCTTCCATGGGAAGGGTAACTGCTTTAAAAAGCTCTTGAACATATTTCCAGTTTTGAATTGGTTCTCCTGCAGCAGTTGTGAATCCTCTGTTCTTCCATATGGATCCAAAGTCCTGAACTACACCTAGAGCATAACTTCCATTGGTATAGATGTTAGCTGATTGATCCTTTGCAGTCTCACAAGCCCTGGTGGGTGCTACCAATTAAGCAACCTGCGCCAAGAGTGTTGAAGGGAGTAATTGGGTCTCAACCACTTCCTCCAATGTTGTCACCGCATATGCCGTTCTTGGGACTCCGTCCTTGTATAGGCATGAACCGTCTACAAACAGGATCAGATCAGGATTTTCAAGAGGAGTGTCCTTTACTGGGGAGATTTGCTGCATTTCTTCTTCCATAAGTTCCAAACAAATGTGATCACCCTCCTCTTCAAGGTCTTCTTCCCTCTCTGTAAGAAAGCTGGTAGGGTTGATTGTAGTACATATTCTCACTTCTATCTCTCCTTATTCAAGCAGGATTGCTTCATATTTGCTCAGCCTTGCTGATGACAAATGTTTGGTCTTTGCTCTTTTCTGGATTTCATTTGGTACATGTGTTGTGCAGACTGTCGGAGGCTGATTTATCCTTACAATGGCAACTTTCTCAACTATTAATGCAGTAGCTGCAACTGCTCTTACACAGGTTGGTGTTCCATGAAAGATTGGGTCCAGTTGTATACTTTCATAGGCCACTATGTGTATTCCTGATGGTGACCTCTGAGTAAGGATCCCATTGCCTGTGGCTCCCTTGTTAGGACAATATAATTGGAAGGGCTTGTTTTGGTCAGGCAATTTGAGAGCGGGCGCAATCTGAATATCAGCTTTCAACTGGTTGAAGGCAACCTCCAATTCCTTTGTCCATTCAAAGGGTATAGTTAGGGCAGCATACAAGGGATTCAAGTTGGTGTTAGCATCAGGTATCCATTGTCTCACATATGACACCATCCTGATGAATTCCCTAAGGCCCCTTTCACACTTATGCAAAGTGATTTTACAGCGATTTTGCGACACAATTTTGACGCGACTTTGCCACGATTATGACGCGATTTTGAGCAATGGCTCAGGGCTATATACCTCAAAACGCATTAAAATCGTGCCAAAGTAGTGCAGGAACTACTTTGAAGTCGGTGCGACTTCAAAACGAACTGATATGAATGGGGCTTATTGAAAATAATGGAAAACGACTTGTCATGCGATTTTGCGGTCCAAAATCGCGGGACAAGTCACACTAGTGTGAAAGGGGCCTAAGTTGCTTGTGGTTTTTCGGCTGAGGCATTTTAAATATTGTCTGTTTTCTTTCAATATCAATGTGCTTGGTTCCAGGGGCTAGACAGTGACCAAGGAATTTCACATGATGCCTACGCCATTTTAACTTTTCCTTTGATACCCTGCAATTCTGTTCACTGAGATATTTCAACAGAGAAAGAGAGTCTTGTTAACAATGTTCTTTTGTGTCTGCACATAGCAAGGTGTCATCAATATACACTTTAATCACTGTGCCTTCATGGGCTGGTTGTCACCCATCCAGGATTGTCACCATGGCCTTTGAGAATTCACTTGGGGAGGAAACCATTCCTTGTGGAATTCTTGTCCAGGTGCACATTTCTCCCTCAAACTGGAAAGCAAAGAGTTTTTGGCATCCAGGGCGTCACTAAAGAAAGCATTGGCCAAGTCTATTACGGTGTACACCCTTGTTCCTGTAGGTATATCATTAAGCAAAGTAATAGGATTTGGGACAACAGGAGTGTCTTCCTCGATGATCTGATTGATGGCCCTTAAATCATGTACCATATGATATACTGGCTTCTCTCCCTTTTTGACCTTTTTTTTTTTCTGCTTCAAGTAGTTCTTTTATTTGTATTTGTATTTGTATACCAGTGAGTTGATCTACTGATAGTGGGTATTGTGGTATGCGTGGGATTTGGGCTCCTGCTTTTATTTTAACTGTTACTGGAGGGACTTGTAGAAGCCCCACATCATACTTTCCCTTGGCCCAGAGAGTATCAGGTATTTGGGCAACAATTTCAGGTGGAATATTGCCTTCAATCTCTTCTTTTAGTTGCATTGCTGTCAATCCACATATAATTTCCTCATCTAATTTTCCAACATGTACTTCTACTCCAGTGGGGTACTGTATGCAGGCTTATAAGCAATTCAGTAAGTCTCTTTCCAGTAGATTCCATGGTACAGTGTCAGAAACAAGCAGCTCATGAAACAGCTTATGAAACATATTGCGTTTTCCAATCCCTATTTGTATGGGGGGCGTTTCCTTAAGAGGGGTGGATTTCCTCCCACTCCAATAGCTAGTGGCGCAGATGTAAGGGGTATGTCCTTTGGTAGGCAGGGCTTTTGAGTTATAGTCTGGGCGGAGTCGGAATCAACTAAGCATAAAATTGCCTGGTCTGTTAATTGTGGAAAATGTCATGTTACAAAAGCGTCCTTACCATCTGTCTCAGAAATGCACAAGTTGTGCTCTGTCCTCTCAGAGAATTTGTGATGTTTTGCTAGTCATTCATCACCTTCCTCCTCCTCCTTCTTCTGCTTACGTTCATCAAGCAGTCCGCACCTTATAGCAAGATGCCCAATCCTGCCATAATTAAAGAACTTACTGGTTTCTCTTTGAAAATTTTTAGCTCGTTGAGCCTGATCTTGGGCCACAAAAGCATTAAACCTCTTCTCCTTCCTTTCTTCTTCTTGGGCCTCAATACTGCTGCACACTTCCTTCAGCCAGGGTCAGATTAACGTAGGGGCTATTGGAGCTGCAGCTCCAGGCCCCTACCTTAATATAGGCCCAGGCTGGCCAGATTCACTGTTACTGCTCTTTACTGTCACTTGCAAACACAGAAGTCTGGCTTCTGTGCTACAAGTGAAAGCATGTTTTCCCAGGCAGCTCCCTCAGAACCTCCCCACACAGCACAAAGGCCGGACACAGAGGGACAGTTGCCGATGCATGGATGTGTTTATGGGCTTCAGAGAGGGCATCCCATGTTGTATTAGGCCTACGCAGCTGCCACCCTCCTCCTCCTCAGGGCGCATGCTGAGGCACGGCCCTTAAGGCCCTTCAAAATCCTCAGCACCAAGCCCATGATGCTCTTAATCCGGCCCTGCCTTCAGCAAAGCCCATTCATATCCCTTCCACTCTGGTTTTGTTGCCATTAATCGTTTCCTTGTTGATTCCTAAAGTCCCATCACAACAGCATTCTTACAACATATGGAAGTAATGTTAACCACTTGTCGACCCCCTACCGCAGATATAGTGCGGCAGGCTTTGCTCCAGAGGCACGCGCCGCCCCCCATTAGGCAGCGAGGAAGCCGATCCATGGGGCCGTGATCGCTTCCCATGGAGAGAGAACGATGGTCTGCTGGAATGAACACAGAGCACCTGTGATCCTCCTATTTAGAATCACATTCCACAAGTCCTTCCTTCATACAGTTAGACACTCCCCTAGGCTCCCCTAGGCTCACACTTAACCTTTTGATCGCCCCTGGGTTAACCCCTTCCCTGCCAGTGTCATTATTACTGCAACAGTGCATATTTTTTAGCACTGATGTCACTGGTAATGTCACTAGTTCCCCCAAAAGTGCCATTACTAGTAAAAATAATGAAATAAAATAAAATAAAAATGACATAAATCTTTTCCCTAGTTTGTAGACACGATACCTTTTGCGTAAACCAATCAAAGTACGCTTATTGGGATTTTTTTTACCAAAAATATGTAGCAGAATACAAATTGGCCAAAAGGATGAAAAAATTTGATTTTTTATTTTTTTTTTTTTTTGTTTGGGGAATGTTATATAGTAGAAAGTGAAAAATATTGTTTTTTTTTTTTTTTTGTCACTCTCTTTTTGTTTATAGCACAATAAATAAAAATCGCACAAGTGATCAAATACCACCCAAAGAAAGCTCTGTTTGTGGGGGAAAAAAAGCATATCAATTCTATTAGGGTACAGCATCGCACAAACACTCAATTGTCAGCTAAAAATAATGCAGTGCCAAATCACAAAAAATAGCCTGGTCATTAAGGGGCAAATCCTTTCGGTCCTTAAGTGGTTAATACGATCAGTCTCATCTACCCCCACTTTTTCTGCCATGGTCTAGACCCATTTAAAATAATCAAAAACATCCTCAGTCTTTTCTTGTCTCACATCTAGCAAGCCACCTGATTTGTTCTGCGAGGGCCATTCATTTATAACCCGTGCATAGGCTTTTCTGGAGTGGCCCCCCTCTAAAAAACGTTCCTCACCGTTTGACTGTCTGGGTAGAGGGTTGTCAGGGTCCGGACTGGTAGCAGGAGCGGAGCAGGGAGTGGATCCGCTGTGTCAGTGAGGGAATGGCATGGACCGTACCGGAGGATCGGTTCTAAGTAGTTACTGGTTTTCACCAGAGCCCGCCGCAAGGCGGGATGGACTTGCTGCGGTGGTAACTACCAGGTCGTGTCCTCCAGTAGCGGCTCAACCTCACTGACTGCTGAGATAGGCGTAGTACAAAAGGAACAGGCAGAGGCGTAGTCAGACGAAGCAAAGGTCAGGGCAGGCAGCACAGGTTCAAAGGCGGTAGTCGTTAGCAAAGGGTTCTGCAACAAGCAAGGGATACACCAACAACGCTTTCACTAGGCAATAAGGCAACAAAGATCCGGCAAGGGCAGGAAGGGGCAGGTCACTTATATATGAAACAGGAAACAGGAAGGGAGGTTTGGGCCAGGCACCAATTACTGGTGCACTGGTCCTTTAAATTTCAAACAGCCGGCGCGCGCGCGCCCTATGGTGCAGGGGCGCGCACACCGGGAACCACGTGAGCGGGGAGCGGAGGAGAGAGCCGGAGTGGACACAGGTGAGTGGATATGGGACGAACGCCCCGAGCGCTCCGGTCCAGGAGCAGGGACCGGAGCGCTCAGTGTTACAAGGGTGTTGTCGGTAAGTATTCTGCCCATAAGGACCATAGTCTTTAGAATAAGGGGAAGGTTGTCCCTGTGTGGAAGTTCCACTCTTGGGTAGGGGGGAGCTTGAGGACCATAGTATGGTGGTCTTGAAGGGGACTGGACATAATTATTATGATGTCGCATACGCACGGGAGGGGCACAAGAGGAGGAAAGAGAGAACATAGACCCCAAAACCCCCAAAAAAGAAAGATGTACCCAATATGGGGCTCCATATCCCCGAAAGGAGGAACTCATAGAATGTGGGGCTCCATGTCCCCGACAGGAGGAACTCATAGAATGTGGGGCTGTCCGGAGGATGTCCCTCTTTGACCAAAAGGTCTGTACTACCCACCTGGACCTGCGTAAAGGGCGTTTCGATTGTGGCATCTTGGTGAACCAACTCGCCCGGTCTCTGCTGGAATCAGGTAGTATAGTAACCCTTGTCAAAACTGAGCTAACCGGGAGAGTGTAACCATGTCCCATATGCCATGTATGGGTATACATGGGGATACTAAATACTACCCACTGGTATAGGTGACTATCACTACTGCCTGTGGCACAATTACCCCGGAGGTCGTGTGGTACCCAACCTCATACATTACCATATAGTGGGATGAGACTGACCTATGTTCATGGAACTATAAAAATATGTAGGCAAAGGACTACTTGGACATTGTGACCTATTTGCTCATTCTTAAGAGCTGGACAATGTAACTCTAGAAGGGGTTGATGAGGTCGTACCTCTGGCAGATAGTCTACAGGCTGAAGAGACCCCTATGGGGTGTATGTCCTCTTATACAGGTCATGGAAGAAGCCTCCGCATTACAGGTTATGTCCGAAGAGAATGAGGGGTAGAGTTTCTCCAGTCCAATCTGGAAGTGTCACAGGGCACATTTAGTTCCTCCTAAAAGAGGGACCCCACATTAAAAAACACCTGGGAACAGATTACCATAATTAATGGGGTGTCACAAGAGGCAGAATAAAGGTTTTCCCACTTTGCAGTCATTGGTGAATTGCTATACTGAGTTACTGAGGTCCAGGGAGAGGTGGTCGACCAGTTACTGGTTTCCCAGCCTTTCATACTCACAGTACTTAACCTGGCCCATGATGATGCATTTGGAGGTCACCTAGAGCACAAAAAGATTGAGGCATGGATAACAGACTGATTCTACTGGCCAGCAGTGGCAGCAGATGTTGCACTTCATGTCCTATCTACCAGCTAACTGTGCCAATATCACATTTTAGGAATTCTTTGGTGCCTTTGTACAATATCAAGATACCATTTGAGCGTATTGTGATGGACTTCGTGGGCCTTTTAGTGAAATCGGGCCACCAATACATCCTCCTAACACTCAATTATGCCAACAAGTATCCAGACGCAGACCCTCTGTAGAAGACGTCCTCATAAGTCATTGTTAGGGAATTGTTTAACATGTTCTCTAGGACTGGATTCCCAAAAGAGATTTTGAAAGACCAGGGCACTTCATTCATATTTAGGGTTATGACAGATCTGTATAAATTATTTCAGATCAACTATTTACCTCTGTTTACCACCTGCAGACGGATGGGCTGGTAAAGCAGTTTAATAACACCCTGAAGTCTTAAAAAGGTTGCGCAAAGATATGGTAAAGATTGGGACTGCCCACTCCTAGCACTGATGTTTACCATTAGAGAAGTACTTTGGGCGTCCAGTGTTTTCCCCTTTTGAGTTGATGTTCGGGTGAAGACCAAGAGGACTGCTTGACATGGTGAGAGAAAAGTGGGAAAGCGAATCCTCTCTCCATAAGACAGTATTAAAGCATATAACCCAGATGAGAGAGAGGATCACTAAGGTGATGCACCTAGTAAAGGAGCATATGCAAGAAGCACAAAGAAGGGTGCATAACCAGTCCGCCAAGCTTAGACAGTTCTAGGTTGGAGATTGGGTGGCTGTACTTATACTCACAGTAGAAAGTAAATTCCTGGCCAGGTGATAGGGGTCATTTGAGGTAGTAGAAAAGGTTAGCTAAGTCAACTATAAAATACACCAACCTGGGAAGCCAAAGCCATACCAGAAATGCCATGTGAATCTGCTTCCATGACCCCACAAAGAGCCCCCCTTACATCAGAGACCCCCCACACAAAGCCCCCCCCCCTTAATTTAGAGCCCCCCTACATCAGAGAGCCCCCCCACACAGCCCCCTTACATCAGAGACCCCCCACACAAAGCCCCCCCCCCCCTCACATCAGAGACCCCTCCACATCAGAGACCCCCCACACAGAGCCCCCCTCCCAAAGCCCCCCTCACATCAGAGACCCCCACATCAGAGAACCCCCACACATCAGAGACCCCCCACACAAAGCCCCCCTCACATCAGAGACCCCCCCACACAAAGCCCCCCTCACATCAGAGACCCCACACACAGAGCCCCCTTACATCAGAGAGCCCCTCTTACATCACAGACCCCGCACACAAAGCCCCTTCACATCAGAGCCCCCCCCACACACAGAGCCCCCCACATCAGAGAGCCCCCTTACATCACAGACCCCCACACAAAGCCCCCTTACATCAGAACCCCCCCCCCCACACAGAGCCCCCCTTACATCAGAGAACCCCCCTTACATCACAGACCCCCCCAAACAAAGCCCCCTTACATCAGAGCCCCCCCACACAGAACCCCCCAAATCAGAGAGCCCCCTTACATCACAGACCCCCCACACAAAGCCCCCCCACACAGAGCCACCCTACATCAGAGCCCCCCACAGAGCCCCCCACATTAGAGAGCCCCCCTTACATCACAGACCCCCCCAAACAAAGCCCCCTTACATCAGAGCCCCCCCACACAGAACCCCCCACATCAGAGAGCCCCCTTACATCACAGACCCCCCACACAAAGCCCCCTTACATCAGAGCCCCCCACATCAGAGAGCCCCCCTTACATCACAGACCCCCCACACAAAGCCCCCTAACATCAGAGCCCCCCCACACAGAGCCCCCCACGTCAGAGAGCCCCTCTTACATCACAGACCCCCCACACAAAGCCCCCTTACATCAGAGCCCCCCACATCAGAGAGCCCCCTTTTTCATCACAGACCCCCCACACAAAGCCCCCTTACATCAGAGCCCCCCCCCACACAGAGCCCCCCACATCAGAGAGCCCCCCTTACATCACATACCCCCCACACAAAGCCCCTCTCACATCAGAGCCCCACACAGAGCCCCCCACATCAGAGACCCCCCTTACATTTTTTGAAGGAGAGAGACCTCACTTACCTCACGCTGTCTGCAGCTTTTTTCTTCTTTAAACTTCCCGTATACACATCCCCGGGGAGTGTGGGCAGAGTGGGAGAAGGAGGAGAAGGGGCGAGAGGAGGAGGAGCTGACGATCTCTCCTCTGGTGTCCCTGCAGGGAGGAGGTATCTGTCAGCGTGGATCGGAGGCTGAGCTGTGTGTGATACACTGCTCGCCTCAGACTGCAGCAGTAGGAGACCGAGGCACAGCCGCACAGCGGGAGGTAAGCGGCGGCCGCGGCCTGTGTTAACCCTGTCCAGGCCGCGGTCGCCGCTTGCCTCCCGCTGTGCGGCCTGATCTTCTGCGAGCTGTGATGGCCGCAATGCGCCCTTGTTGCCCATGGCGCCCTGTGCGGCCGCACAGCTCGCACACCCCAAAGGCCGGCCCTGATAAGGACCAAGGTCAAAGTGCTCGTGGGAACCACAATAGTGATGTGACATGAGTCTAACAGGACCCATTAAATGTTATTTGTTGCATGCAGCAGGGCCAATGGGCAGTCTGGGCAGCTATATAATATTTAAGAACGTTAGGGACCACTAGTCCACCCGTATTTTCAGATCTATGACTGATAACACCTCTATGTAATAGCATAGTACAGGTGACAGGTTCTTTTTCAGGAGACGTTGGGAGGACATTTGCTAAAACTGGTGCACTGAGAATCTCTTCTATCTATATATAGCTCCAGTAGGAAGGGTACTCAATAAAGAGAAGCTCAATATAACATAAGTCTGTTTTTATTAAAAACTAAAATATAAAAAATAGTCAAATACATAACTCACATGTAGAAAATGCACCAAGCTACACTAAACTGTGACAAGCATAATCATCTGGTTGCCAAATATATTGTTCTGGCACAATATCAATCCACTGCTTCAAATTCAACAATTAAAAGCAGAGCACCAGCAGTTGTATCAACGTGCCACCACGCATACAGTGTGCGTGGTGACATCACCATCCTGCCCAAAATGTTTCAACACAATGGCTTCATCAGGAACCTTGTGCCAAGTGGTGGCAACTCCACTAATTGAATATTTACTGAAGATAATTTTCCAGTACCACTTACACAACAAAGAGTACACCCCTATAGATAGACAAAACAGAAAATGCTCACACAAAAGATCAAATCAATACATGAATTGGTATATAGAAAAAAGTTTTTTATTGATACAAAAAGTGTTTAAAATTCACAACTTGGTTAAAACATGAGCTCTGGTATGCATAACCTCAACAAGAAAAGAAATCCTTATTACACAGGCAGATAGCAGTTTATACATAGACATTTTCAACTTAGTGTTACTGCCCAAAGGATCCCATCGCGTTTCGATTGTAACAGTCCGAATCTTCCTCAGGGGGATGAGGACATCTAAATCACAGAACATATCAAATTAAAACATTTTCAAGAAAGTAACGTATCCTACTGTGAATTGATTTAATCAACCATAGGGAGTCATACCTTCAATAAGGAGGTTAGATTTAGCCAGAGCAAGCTAACATGTCTTCTTTTATTGATGGCAGGCTTCAATATGTTATAAAATAAAAGTTACGATAATAAGCTGTTTTGAATGCTGTTCGTATTTATTGGTTATACTATAATTTTATCTGTTTATCTGTCTACAATTTTTAATGGTCTTACAACTTATTTATCAAACGACCAAAAATCCTAAGTGATGCAGATTTTAGTTTTGGGCTTCCGAGGATCAGAATCACTGATTGGATAGGTGAATAACTGTAGACTACTGCCACACACAGTGGGAACCATGTGCTGCCAATCAGTACAACGTTAAGGAACAGTGAGATAACTGACAAGTAGAAGCACAAATAAAGGGTCAGGAGGGAAGTGATTGTTCTAGCTGCTGCTATGCTAGCATCTACACTTTGTACATTCACACCACCAGCGTTCCTACGAAGAAGCTTCGCATTGGTATACAGTGATTTTAATACTATAATGTCAGTAGTACCAACAATTACAAGAGGAATGCAGCAGCCAAATATGCCAGCAATCAGTAAATACTGTGCGTTTTTTTGTGTTACGTCTTCTTCAGAGGTGGTGTTGGCTGTTACTTGTTTTGAAATGTTCCATGATACTGGGATACTAATAAGTAAGGCTATTAGAACAGACAGGGCAAGCATCCAATTGACGACTTCTGACATCCTGTTTTTGAGCTGCATGAATAAGGGATGTTTAAATGAAACAATATTGACATAGTAGAATCCACACAGACATGCGGTGAACCAAAAGCTAGAGAAGATGGTGAAGAGCACGATGAGAGATAAGGCCGTATGCACCTTGTATGAGAAATATAATTCATTCCAGAAAAAAAGAACAAGATCATTGGCAATGAGAGTCAGCTGGTAAAAAATATTAAATAATCCAAGTGCGGAAAGTATGATATCTCTTGGGCTTGTGTTTCTGCCTTGAATTAAGTCTATTCCGTGATTCAGTAAAATGAATGGATTGGTGATGAAACCAATGGCAGAACTGGCACATAATGCAGTAAGAGATACTATGATGAACAACGGCAACATGTCTTCTTTGGTGATGGGAAGCCCGTATAATAAATATATTTCCTTTTCATTTATATTTACCTAGGGAAATAAATTAACAATCTTTATTACACATCAGTTATGTGGTACATTTGCCATCATTTACAAACCACCTGACATGTTAACCACTTGAACTTGAGGTTTTACACCCTTCATGACAAGGGCATATTTTGCTGTTCAGCACTGTGCTAACTTAACTGGCCTTTGCTAGGTCATGCAACACTGTACCCAAATGATATTTATATAATTTTTACACAAATTGATCTTTCTTTTGGTGGTATTTAATAACCACTGGGTTTTTTTTTTTAATTTTTTTCTATATAAATTAAAAAATAGTGATCATTTTGAAAAAGAAAACCCCTTATTTTTTATAGTTTCTGTTATAAAAAGTTGCAAACAAATAGGTAAAAAACCCTCTGCATGAAGCTACCCCCCCCCCCCCATGCCCTCACTTATACTTACCTGAGCCCGATCTCAAAGAATCGCTGTGCACGAGTACAGAAGCTCTCTAGCTCCTAATTGGCTGAGACACAGCAATGGCTCCTGCTGCTGTCAATCACAGCCAGTGAGGTGGAGCCGAGCCGTGCTCTGTGTGTCTTATGAACACACAGAGGTGGCTTGGGAGTGGGCATAAACATGTGCCACCATAGCAAACAGTTTGCTATGGGTGCACTCATGAGGGGGGAGCCAGAAGCGCCAGCGGTTAACTCGAGAAGAGGAAGACCAGGGCTGCTCTGTGCAAAACCATTACACAGGGCAGGTAAGTATAACATGTTTATTATTTTAAATTTAAAAAATGAGCCTTTAGAACCCCTCTAAAACATAGCAGATAAAAAATACAGGGCCTTATGAAAATTACTGCATTTAGGAAAGTAGTAGTTTTTTGCCATCATTTTTTTGGGAATCAACGAAACATGATGGTATTGAGGAAACTAAAACATGGCACTTGGTAATGGCGCACTAATTCATTAACAGGTCATAAACAGAGGGATTAGGGATTAAGTCAAGGGAGGTGAGGGGTTAGAATACAGGTCAGATCAGAGACAGGATGGGACTGACATATACTGTGTGAATTATTTTTTTATTGTTTGCACAGTTATTAAATTGTACTGGACTATCTGGTGGTCAGGAGGATTTCCTTCCTGTCCTACTTTGATCAGAAAGAAATGATTCCTGATAACTGTCCAGTATGTGATACATGGATACTAGCTGCACCCTGTGATGTTGTTCATAGTGATCATATGGTACAGAGCTAATCCCATTTACATAGTTAGTCAGGTTGAAAAAAGACGCAAGTCCATCTAGTT
Organism: Pelophylax lessonae; assembly: GCF_965119305.1. Taxonomy (NCBI): domain Eukaryota; kingdom Metazoa; phylum Chordata; class Amphibia; order Anura; family Ranidae; genus Pelophylax; species Pelophylax lessonae. The sequence continues at coordinate 320,967,655 of NC_138768.1, read as the reverse complement.
CAACCAATAAATTAATCATCCAATCCCCTACACAATCATATACCCACAGTTGATCCAGAGGAAGGCGAAAAAACCCCCAGCAAGGTATGATCCAATTTGATCCAGCAGGGGGAAAAATTCCTTCCTGATCCCCCGAGAGGCAATCAGATTTTCCCTGGATCAGCTTTACCTATAACTGTTAGTATCCGTTTGGCTCTGTACTCTTTGCTTGTAATCCACTGTGTCCAATCCCAGCACACTCACAGGACTCGCAGGTTTTTCTATCCTCCCTGAACAAGAGAAGTGGACTGACCGTATATGTACAGTGGCCAATCTGCAAGAGGTTAAAAAGTGATGATGGTTCACTTTAATGATTGGAGGGTACTTCTATATCATATGCAAAAAACTTCATTGTTATGCTCTAATTTGATATGCTTAGTAGATAATATATTTGGATTAAATGATTGATGGGTTGCAAGTAGGCCAAAGGTTGATAGCCAAGTGTGTCAGCCTAGTCATGGCCGCCAAGAGAATGTATTTTTAGCATATTATTAGAAAATAGAGTGATTTAATGATGGAAGAGAGGAGTGAAAGAATCATAAACAGAAAAAGACCAACAAAGAGATAGGTTAAAGGAGCTAGTAAGTGTTCTACATGTGCATGTACTTGATACGCTTGTGGTTAAAAAGTATTTAAACCTAAGAATAAAAATAGTATATTGCAACCTATCAGTATGCGGATGCATCCATTTACTTTTTTTTAGCTTGTTTTCCTCTCTCTTTTAACCTGGTAATCTTGTCAATAATGCACTTCCCTCTAGTGTTCATTTTGTAGATGAAAATATTTTCCACATAGTTTTTATCAGCTGCATGTTTTCATTGACCAAAACTAAATGAAAATACAATTCAGTTTCAATTCAGATGACTATAATACGACTATAACTAAAATGGCATTTTAGTCAAAAGACTATGATTAAAACAAAATCAAAATTTGACGTCAAAACTAAGGGCTCTTTCAGACAGCCGCTCCGCTGTTTTTCTCCGCTGCGGGACTTTTTTTTTCACGGAGCGGATGACATTTGTGTCGTCCGCTCCGTATGTCCACATATCATCCCATCCGTTTGCGGATGATATGCGGACATAATGTAAGTCTATGGGCATTGCGGATGTCAGCGGATGACACCGCTGACATCCGATTTTCCTTCCTTTCCGTTTTTTGAACGGAGGAAAAATAGGGTTCTGTTCCGTTCCAAAAAACGGAACAGAACTGAAAGGAAGGAAAATCGGATGTCAGCGGATGGTATTCCGCTGACATCCGCAGTGCCATTGACTTACATTATGTCCGCAAATTATCCGCAAAAAATAGGATGATTTGCGGACATACGGAGCGGCCGCGTGAAAGAGACCTAACAGTGGTCAAAAAAGTAATATTCTTGCTTGTTTACAAAACTTTGTTTCATTAAAAGATGTGACATATTTGTTTTCATTATTAAAGTGTCACTAAACCTACATCATAAAAAAACTATCAATAAATGGTGTATTACATGCTATTCACACTCACAGTCACTATGAGATTCTGTATTCTGCAAAAAAAAACCTGGTTAATCCTGCTGTTCTCTATCTCCAGCTTCTGTTCATGTCCGCAATGCAGCTAGGGGTTCTGAAGCTGTGGTGACAACTCTGCACATGCTCAGTTTTCAGTGAGCATTTCCTACCTATCAAATCTGAGCAGCCCATGTGACTATAGAATCACACATGTGGGTGTGTGCACAGTGGCAAATGACAGCCCACTCCCTCCCTCCTCTTCCATGCTAAACACAATTGTGGGCAGGATATTACATGTAGATTAATGGAGGCTTTACCTCCCTCTTATTCTAAGACAGGGGTGGAGGGGTGTGACACAAACCACATCATGGTATTGCCACAAAATAGTAAAGATTTTATTTCAAATATAAATTTGTATGGTAATTTAAAACAGTTTATTGATATTTATTTAAATAAAACTACAACAAAATTTTACGTCATAATTCACACTACTTCCTGCCAAATGCTACTGTATCTATTGAGGAGCAGTGTTGTTACCTTAGCGCAGAACACCTCCCCTTATCATATTTTCCATAACATAAAAGATGATGTGCTGTAGTCCACAAAGATAGCGGGAACAATGTTATCAATGTTATCAAGAATGCAGCAAAGGCATACAGCCTTGGGACTTATCAGCAATTATCAGATTACCTGTTGATCTTTTTATTTTTGGACTTACCGACTAGCTATAACAAAACTCTGTCAACTGCTATTTAACCACTTGCCACCCGCCCACCGCAGTCTTATTGCGGCAGGCTGGCTCAGCCGCAAGAATCGACGTAGGGGTATATCGGTCGCGGAAGTGGTGCTGGAGGGGCGAGCGCGTGCATATTTTTAGCACTGATTGTTGTAGTAATGTCACTGGTCCCCCCCAAAAGTGTCAAAAATGTCAGTTAGGGGTCCGATCTGTCCACCGCAATGTTGCAGTCCCGCTAAAAATCGCAGATCTTTGCCATTACTGGTAAGAAATAAGTAAAAATGACATAAATCTTTCCCCTAGTTTTTAGACGCAATAATTTTTGCACAAACCAATCAAAAAATGCTTATTGCAATTTTCTTTACCAAAAATATGTTTCATAATACAAATTGGCCTAAAAGGATTAAGAAATTTTGATTTTTAAATTTTTTTTTTTGGAAATGTCATATAGCAGAATGTGAAAAATATTGTTTTTTTTTTTAAATTGTTGTTTCTTTTTTTGTTTATAGCGCAAAAAATAAAAATCACACAGGTGATCAAATACCACCAAACTAAAGCTCTATTAGTGGGAAAAAAGGACATCAATTTTATTTAGGAACAGTGTCACACGAACGCGCAATTTTTCGTTAAAATAACGCAATGCCGAATTGCAAAAAATGGCTTGGTCATTAAGGGGGCAAATCCTTCCGGTCCAGAACTGGTTAATGACCAAAAGGGAGCAAAAAATAGAGTCCTTTGTTAGGGTTCACCTACACCTCAATGTATCATCCCCTCAAGATTATCAGTATGTTTAAAAACACAGAGGAATTATATGATCAGAAAATAGGATTGATATCACAGACCAAAGTTTTCATACCATATCGTAATAAAGTTTTGAGAGAAATATGAGGGATTCCATTGATGACCTTTCTTTTTGGAAATGCTGGTTATCTTGTTGTCATACTCCTCCAATGGCTTCGGTGTCATTGGAGCTATTGACTCCACTTTCTACAATGTTCTTTTAAGCAAGATGCTTCTTTTTTTAAAATTATTTTATACTTTTAGTTCCATACCTGATAGTATTTAAGAATCCATAAGATTACTGTCATAAAGTGGAATGATGTTGTAAATCGGTCGCTTGTGTGTAACATAAAAACATATTCATTGTGCAGGGATCCCAGCAGCTGGAAGTCTTCCAGTAACATGTTGCAGTATACAGCTACTGGAAAATTGTAATCCGAAGGCAGTAAATCTTGTGTCACATGTGGAGTGACATTCATTGCTGGCAGATGTCCTTTCATGGCAAACACATATATGGGTGATTTTTAGCAATATCTATTCTGTGTAATATCATTGTCCTTCTCACCACTCAGTATCTGTAAATAATCATTTCAAGTGTGAAAGTCATTTACATTCCTATAGAAACATACTGGTACATAATTTGATGAGAGAAGTAGCAAATTTAAAATTTATCTCTGGCCCATTTTTTTTTATTGATCAGGTAGGGAATGCTTAAAATCCCTACCAGTTTTCTGTTGTCATGTCCTGTATACATATAATTCACAATAAAAAAGAAATCTCTCCCAAAAATGAGGAGAAATTCCTTCTTAGGCAAATGTCATTGAAGTAGGTGTCTAAAATGTAAGATTTTCCCTAACCGTTTGTTAGGATTTTGAATTTCCCATCACTTTTTGTCCCAGACAAAGGTAATCAGGAGATGAGAGAGGGTTGATTTCCCCAAAAAGGACACAGCGGCAAAAACTTTTTCCAGTCTATTCAGTTGTACACTTTAACCTCTTGCCGACCGCTGCACGACTATATACGGCGGCGGTCAGCCCCTCACAGGCAAAGTGACATATGGGTACGTCACTAGCCTGTGAGCCAATAGGGGGCGAGCGCGCGCTGCCGGAGGCGCGCTCCCGCCCCCACTCGTTCCCTAAGCAGTCCGCGTGTGTGACCGGCGGACCCGATGTCCGCCGGTCACTCGCGATCATCGGTTACAGCGGGAGAAAGGCAGGCGGCTAATGTAAACAAAGCCGCCTGTCATTCTCCCCTGTGTAAGAACAAAGATCATACGATCCTGCTATGCAGGATCGTATTTCTCTGTTGATACACAAACAGCAACATCCCTGCAAAGTTAGAAGCACGCCCCTAGGGACACACTTCTCCAATAAAGTTAACCCCTTCCCTGCCAGTGTCATTTTTACAGTAACAGTGTATATTTATAGCACTGATTACTGTAGTAATGTCACTGGTACTCCCAAAAGTGTCAAAAATGTCAGTCAAGTGTCCGATCTGTCCGCCGCAATGTCGCAGTCCTGCAAAAAAAATCGCAGATCGCCGCCATTACTCGTTAAAAAAAATAAATAAAAATGACAATAATCTTTTGCGCAAACCAATTAAAATACGCTTAATTGCGATTTTTTTTACCAAACATATGTAGCAGAAAACAAATTGGCCTAAAATGTTAAAAAATTTAGATTTTTTAAATTTTTTTGGGAATTTCATATAAAAAAATGTGAAAAATATTGTTATTTTTGCAAAATTGTCGCTTTTTTTTTGTTTATAGCGCATGATCAAAAAATCGCACAGGTGATCAAATACCACCAAAAGAAAGCCCTGTTTGTGGGAAAAAAAGGACGTCAATTTAATTTGGGTACAGCGTCGCACGACCGCGCAATTGTCCGTTAAAGTCACGCAGTGCCGAATCGCAAAATAGGCACTGGTCAGGAAGGGGGTAAAATCTTCCAGGGCTTAAGTGGTTAAAAGCGGAATAAGCCACACTAACCAGTCATAAGTAATCTTTAACTAGTTTGTTTACACTATCAAACGTGAGTTGTAATTGGTTGTCAGGGCCTTACCATGGGTCCCGCTGGGTCCATTGGACCTAGGCGGAACTTTGAGGGGGGCAGCAAATTGATGCACAAGCACTGTGAGGGGGACCGACCGCCCACTCTGCTTGCCATGCCCTGCTCCACTGCTTATCCCACTGTGAGGGGGCCCGGCCCTCTGCTGTTAGAGGTAATGATGGGAGTTGGCAGAGCACTCTATGCCAAACCCACACAGCAGACCGCCTGCCCATCCTCTCCATGGCTCCCCCCCCCCCCCCCCGATTGTTGCAGACAGATTCCATGTCAGCATAGGAGGCAGAAACTGGAGGAGAAAGTCAGCTGACGGCCAACAGTGTGACCGTGAAGAGGTGGAGCTTTCTGTGCAGCGCAGATACCCCATGTTGGGAGAAGCATTACTGGAGGCATAAAAATCAAAAAACGTGCTGCGCCAGAAGTGCACAAAAATAATTAGTGATTACATGAATCAACAAGTGTTATCAACAAAATATGGTGTCCATCATATGTGCTCTGATGAAACATAAATGTTCATATAAAGTGCTCCAAAGTAATGATTAATATATCCAGGTGATGACAGGACAGCCTCAATCCCTTGTGAATCAAGCAGGAACCACCAGTGTGTGAACTCCCTCCACCAGTAAGATTGGCCTCTCACCTTGATACCAGACCCAAACGGGCCAGCATGAGCATATCAGGGGATAAACAGACTATCACAGGTAACCTCTCCAGCCTTCACCTCCGGGGGTCGCCAGGACATAAAATAAAGATAAAGCAAAGATCTAGTGCTCTCTGAATGTAAATAATGAGCTTTTATTGAGCATAAAGGGGTAACTCACATTTGTTGGGCACTCAGCCGTGCCTGCTATTATGGCATTCAGTGTTGGAGAGTAGCACCCAAGCGATCGGCGTCAGGCACGCAGGCTCCGCCTCCCTATACGCGTTACGCCTGGAGCGTGGGCTCCGTTTGGCTTCTTCGGTAACGCGTATAGGGAGGCGGAGCCTGCGTGCCTGACGCCGATCGCTCGGGTGCTACTCTCCAACACTGAATGCCATAATAGCAGGCACGGCTGAGTGCCCAACAAATGTGAGTTACCCCTTTATGCTCAATAAAAGCTCATTATTTACATTCAGAGAGCACTAGATCTTTGCTTTATCTTTATTTTATGTCCTGGCGACCCCCGGAGGTGAAGGCTGGAGAGGTTACCTGTGATAGTCTGTTTATCCCCTGATATGCTCATGCTGGCCCGTTTGGGTCTGGTATCAAGGTGAGAGGCCAATCTTACTGGTGGAGGGAGTTCACACACTGGTGGTTCCTGCTTGATTCACAAGGGATTGAGGCTGTCCTGTCATCACCTGGATATACTAATCATTACTTTGGAGCACTTTATATGAACATTTATGTTTCATCAGAGCACATATGATGGACACCATATTTTGTTGATAACACTTGTTGATTCATGTAATCATTAATTATTTTTGTGCACTTCTGGCGCAGCACGTTTTTTGATTTTTATGTTTTTGTTGTGAGGTGTGGACACAATTTGTGTATGCAGCCGGATTTATATATTGATTTATTCTAGCACATTTTATACACATTTGAATTTCACTTAGTCTTGCGCTGATAGTTTTTTCACTATATTACTGGAGGCATGACTGACACTGAAAGCAAGTAAGTGCCAGTGCCACTGAGCCCATTCCCACCACCACTGCCTCTGTCTGAACCCCCCAACCACCACGATTGCTGCCTCGGACTGAACCCCCCCTCCACCACCTCTGCCGCCTCTGACTGAACCCACCACCTCTGCCGCCTCTGACTGAACCCACCACCACCGCTGCCTCTGACTGAACCACCCCACCACCACCACTGCTGCCTCTATCTAAACCCACCACCACCACTACTGTTGCCTCGGACTGAACCCCCCCACCACCACTACTGTTGCCTCGGACTGAACCCCCCCACCACCACTACTGTTGCCTCGGACTGAACCCCCCCACCACCACCTCTGCTGCCTCTGACTGAACCCCCACCACCACCACCGCTGCCTATGACTGAACCACCCACCACCACTACTGCTGCCTCTATCTGAACCCCCCACCACCACTGCCTCTGACTTAACCCCCCACCACCACAGCTGCCTCGGACTGAACCCCCACCACCACCACTGTTGCATGTATATATGACTTCTGATAAATGTAATTTTAGTTTTAATTATCATGATATAAAATGATGGATGTGGGGGGCCTTTTGGTGGGTGTTTTTCTTTTGGGGGGGGGGGAGCATTTTGTTTTTGGACCCAGGCAGCACAATGTCCTGGGCCAGCCGCCGTTGGTTGATAAAATATACTTACATAATATTACTGTTTAAATTATGATGTTGCATACTCTCGAACCTCTACATAGGCTATCACTTATTCAGTCCATCATTAATGCTGCTGCCAGGCTCATCCACCGTACCAATCGCTCAGTGTCCGCTACTCCTCTCTTCCAATCCCTCCAATGACTGCCACTCACCCAAAGATATCAATTCAAAATACTAACAACAACTTACAAAGTCATCCACAACTCAGCCCCCAGCTACATCACTAACCTAGTCTCAAAATACCAACCAAATATTCTCTTCTTTCCTCCCAAGACATCCTGCTCTCTAGTTCCCTTGTCACCTCCTCCCATGCTCGCCTCCAGGACTTTTCCCAAGCCTCTCCCATCCTATGGAAACCCCTACCCCAACCTCTCAACTAGCTCCTATTCTGTTTGCTTTTAGATGATCCCTGAAAACCCTTCTCTTCAGAGAAGCCTATTCTGCTCCCACCTAACAACTGTTCTTTTATTTTCTTCATCAGGTCAACCCCCACAATTATTACCTTTTGTATCACTTGACCCTCCCTCTTAGGCCTGCACACTGGACATTATAAAAAGGCCAGTAGCATTAGCAGTAGAAAGCTTTTTTTTTTTTAGAGTTTTTTAGAATTAGAGCATTTTTACTGCTGATAAACTCCTCCTCGAACCCACTGGAGTTTTTTTTCCAGCCAGAAAATGCCCCCGCCAAGAAAACTCTGATAACAGCCTATGTGTGTATGGACGCATAGGATAATATGCTGTGGAGTTTACTGGCTGCAGAAAAAAATACCTAAAGCCAAAAACAGTAGCTGCAAAAAAGTCCAGTGTGATTGTAAGCTCTTATGAGCAGGGCTCTCTGATTCCTCCTGTTTTGAATTTACTGTACTGTCTGTCCTCATGTTGTAAAGCACTGTGCAAACTGTTGGCACTATCTAAATTCTGTATATAAAATAATAATCTGTTAAAAAAAAAGGAATTGAGCGAGAAAAACACTGTGTTATTAGTGTCAGTGTTTATGAGTTTTAAATCTAAAACCTTGAAAAAATGCAATTAAATGATGATGCTTTTATATTGCTAAAAACACTCATTCGAGTATACTTTGAAAGAGGTACTTTCACAATGTCCCTTAACTTGGGCACAGTAATAATCACTTTTACATTTTATGCAGGAATCCAGTCAAATGTTTTTTTTTTTTTTATGCCTCTGTCCCTTTTCTATTTTACTCACAGTTCCTATCTTGGTGTCCTTTCACCTTGCATATAGAGCGACTGGGAGTGCTTCAAAAACCTCTTCTATTTAAATCCCTCTCTCTCTCTCTTTTTTTTTTGCTTTAAGTGTTTCTAAATCCTCAACAGTAAAATCAATGTGTACAGTATATGCAGTAAAGCATTCTTGTTATACTCACTGTGGAACCTAAGGGGTTAATCCTCTGCATTTTGTAAAAGGGATGTTTGATCCAATCTTCTATGATCCTCGCCTCCTTCGACTGTCCCCAATCTAGCTCCTGATAGTACAGAGCCTTGGGGACACTCTGCACATGCTCAGTTTGGTATGTATTGCTACAGAGTTTTTCTTTTTTCTTGGGAGAGTGCATGTGATCAGCACAGGGCCAATCAGCACTGTCCAGACAGAAGGTCAGGGGAGAATGAAAGCTCTTCCTACAAGCTTTAGCAGGAACAGATAGAAGTCACAAGACTGCTATATACTGCTGATGAGAAAAGGTATTTAGCAGTTTATATTTACTAAAATGATTGCATTTCCATGTTCTGTGTTCTGTGGGAGACTGGATATAGTGAATGCAGGTTCTGGGTTTAGTAACACTTTAATAGTAAGGTTTAATTTTCTCTGCTTGTTTGAAATGTAATTGGTGGCTTTAAGAAACTTAGTCCTGATATATTGATACATCAAACTTTCTATAAGTATGAGACAAAAATAAGCATACAGCATGGATGTTTGGAAACCATAAACAGGTAACAAAAAGGTTCTCACAATACCAACACTAAAAAGTAGTAAGATGTGCTAAAAAGTTTCCACGATAACAACATAAACTGTACATCTCCATTGCAAATGACAAATATGGCTTAATTACAAAAAGTGTGTACTTTACCTTTGAATGTTGCTAACAGCCATCTGAAATGTCATTACACAAGCCTTCTATATATATACTGTGGACAAGCTACAATTATGAAATAGGCACAGCTGCATGTAATTGGTTAAATTATATGTGATTTAATGACGGATGGCCAAGAAGTGACCTCAATCTCATAGGATTTTGCCTGATTCAGACAACAATCATGTTTCATAAAATATGGAATATATATTTAGCAAATTAAATTATTTATCCCTTTACATGTATCTGACATTAAAAGAGAAGTATGGTAATTCATTTTTTTATTTTTTGTAATCATACTTACCTAGGTGGATGCAGTATTGGTCCAGTGCTGCATCGTCCCTCGCTGGCTCTAAGACTGAGAATTGAGCGATCAAACACCGGTGATCACTTGGTTCTCAGAGCTCCCTGGACAGAGAGCTGATGAATGTCAGTCACGCTCTCTGCTCTGCCCCCCAACAGATCTAGCCAGTGCCTGATGAGCAGGCTGTCAAAGTCTCTGCCCTGATCAGAGTGGATTCATCAGAGCAGCCTGCATAAAAAAAGTATTTCTCTACTTAGACCTTGCCACTGCGGATGCTCAATGGTCTTTTGTTGAAAAATCCAGGGCGTAACGGTTTAAATGGTCTGTCACCACCAGGACATTTCTCTGTCCCCTCATGTTGGTTTCCAGGCACAAGAATTCAATGCACACCAGTTTCATAGGTCCTGCACTTTAGAGGTAGCCCATTCGGAGGGGATCTGCAGGGCAATGTTTTACTCTGGATGCAGGATAGGCAAAAGTGGCAGTAACTCACAACTTTGCCCTGAATGCAGGGACAATAGAATCAGTTTCTCACTAATTTGAAAGTCCTCTCTGGTTCTATGTGGCAATGGTCATCATGCAATGCTGCTAACATGATTTCCCTATTTTTTCCTGGAGAAACAACTGCCACCTATTTTCAGGATCATCGAGGGGCTCCCTCAGTATGTGACCCTGTAATGTAGTTGCAATTGAGTCCACTCTTTGTGGACCAGTCGTGCCTTCCTTGGAGAAGTTTTTATACTCCTTAGGTCCAACACACTAAACCACTTCACTCCAACCAAGCATTGCAGAGTATCATTATCAGCATAGTGGTGTAGTGGTCTTTATTGGTTCTGTTGAGTGTGTGGTAGTCAATGCATTCATCTTCTGGACCCTAAAACAGCATTTATGTAAGTTTTCTCACGTTTGTGACCAGTGCTGGGACAAGATCATTTGATGCCAAGGGCGAAGATGGCAAACTGGGTGTAAACTGGGTGTAAAAAAACAATCAATGTCGTTTCAAAACAAGAAAATACTTAACCACTTAAGCCCCATAAGATTTTACCCCCTTCCTGACCTGGACCTATTTTGCGATTCGGCACTGCGTGACTTTAACGGACAATTGCACGGTCGTGCGACGCTGTACCTAAACGAATTTGACGTCCTTTTTTTCCCATAAACAGAGCTTTCTTTTGGTGGCATGCGCTATAAACAAAAAAAGAGCGTCAGTTTTGCAAAAATAACAATATTTTTCACATTTTTTTATATGAAATTCCCCCAAAAAAATTTAAAAATCAAAATTTTTTAACATTTTAGGCCAATTTGTTTTATGCTACATATGTTTGGTAAAAAAAAATTGCAAAAAGTGTATTTTGATTGGTTTGCGCAAAAGTTATTGCGTTTACTAACTAAGGGAAAGATTTTTGCCATTTTTGTTGTTTTTTTTTTAAACGAGTAATGGCGGCGATCTGCGATTTTTTTTGCAGGACTGCGACATTGCGGCGGACAGATCGGACCATTTACTGACATTTTTGACACTTTTAGGGGTTACCAGTGACATTACTACAGTAATCAGTGCTATACATATGCACTGTTACTGTAAAAATGACACTGGCAGGGAAGGGGTTAACTTTTTTTAGAGGGAGGGGCTAAGTGTGTCCCTAGGGGCGTGCTTCTAACTGTGATTGGATGTGGCTTGAGGTGTAAGAACAGAGATCAACGGTTCTACATAGCAGAACCGCATGATCTCAATTCTTACACAGGGGAGAATGACAGGCGGCTGTGTTTACATTAGCCGCCTGCCTTTCTCCCGCTGTAACGGACAATCGCAAGTGCCCGGCGGACATCTGGTCCACCAGGCACACGCGCGGGGGGGGGGTCTGTGAGCGCGAGGGAGCGCGCCTCCGGCGGCGCGCGCTCGCTCCCTAGAGCCTCACAGGCTAGTGACGTAGACCTATGTCGCTTTGCCTGTGAGGGGCTGACTGCCGACGTAAATCGTCATTAGGCAGTCGGCAAGTGGTTAAAATAATACAAATTCAATATGGTTTAATGCGATAGAGACAGAGTTCACTCACACATTTTAATTATATGTATTTTTATTGGAGGCACTTAAAGTGCTTTGAAATAATAACGCAGCAAATGTGCTTATAGAAAGGCCTATTAACTGTTTTTTCTATTAGGGCCCATATGAACATACTAAAATTTTCAGTTTTGCATTCATTTTGTGTGAGGTAGTGCCCCCATACCAGATATTCACATAAATAGGAAAAAATGCAAAAACAAAAAATATCACAAACTCTCCAACCAACATACAGAGCATCTCAGAACTCGTATAAGGCTCTGGTCTTAGGTTTTTTTTTGCCTCTTTGGTGGAAATGTTGCAGGAATCTGAAGTTTTTCACATACTTCTGCAGCATAATTAAATATTTCCTGAACATCCATATTATGCATTTCTTGAAAAGTGTGTCTTAAGCCATCAATCATATGAGATGCCTCTAATATGGAAATCCCTTTGGCCTGGATAGCTTTGTTTACTCAATTGACCCGACTCCAGATTCTGTTTCACACAAACATTGTACACAAAAAACGATAATTAATCTTCACATATATCTGTAATCTGTGTAAACAAAGCTTTTATTGCATTTGCTCTTGAAGACCATCGAGTATCTGTATGACCCTTTAGAGTTGTCTTTACAAGTTTTGTTAGGGCTTCCCAGCGGGATATAGAACTGGAGAAAAATGTACACATTCTTTGAACAGTTCCAAAAAAGGTTTTAACTTCTCAGGGCCGGCCTTTGGGGTGTGCGAGCCGTGTGGCCGCACAGGGCGCCATGGGCAACAAGGGCACCGTGCGGCCATCACAGCTCGCAGATCAGGTGATTCAGGCCGCACAGCGGGAGGAGAGCGGCGATCGCAGCCTGGACAGGGTTAACACAGGCCGCGGCCGCCTCTTACCTCCCGCTGTGCGGCTGTGCCTCGATCACCCGTACTGATGCAGCAGTGAGGCGAGCTGTGTATCATACACAGCTCAGCCTCCGCTCCGATCCTGCCACGCTGACGATCTCTCCTCCCTCCCTGCACTGACGCCAGAGGAGAGATCGTCAGCTCCTCCTCGCCCCGCCCCTTCTCCTCGTCCCGCCCCGCCCACACTCCCGGGGATGTGTGGGCGGGAAGTTTAAAGAAAAAAAAAAAAGCTGCGGAGAGCAGAAGGTAAGTGAGGAGGACTCTCTCCTTTAAAAAAAATGTAAGGGGGGTCTTTTTGTGGGGAGCTCTGTGTGAGGGGGGGTCTGTGATGTAAGGAGGGGCTCTCTGATGTGGGGGGCTCCATGGGGGGGTCTGATGTAAGGGGGGTCTGTGATGTAAGGGGGGGCTCTCTGATGTGGGGGGTCTGATGTAAGGGGGGTATGTGATGTAAGGGGGGGCTCTCTGATGTGGGGGGGTCTGATGTAAAGGGGGTCTGTGATGTAAGGGGGGGCTCTCTGATGTAAGGGGGGTCTGTGATGTAAGGGGAGGCTCTCTGATGTGGGGGGCTCCATGGGGGGGTCTGATGTAAGGGGGGTCTGTGATGTAAGGGGGGTCTCTCTGATGTGGGGGGCTCTGTGTGGAGGGGGGCACTGATGTAAGGGGGCTTTGTGTGGGGGTCTGTGATGTAAGGGGGGCTCTGTGTGGAGGGGGGGGCTCTGATGTAAGGGGGCTTTGTGTGGGGGGTCTGTGATGTAAGGGGGGCTTTGTGTGGGGGGTCTGTGATGTGGGGGGCTCCACGGGGGGGGGGGGGGGGTCTGATGTAAGGGGGCTTTGTGTGGGGGTCTGTGATGTAAGGGGGGCTCTGTGTGGAGGGGGGGCTCTGATGTAAGGGGGCTTTGTGTGAGGGGTCTGTGATGTAAGGGGGGCTTTGTGTGGGGGGTCTGTGATGTGGGGGGCTCCACGGGGGGGGGGGGTCTGATGTAAGGGGGCTTTGTGTGGGGGGTCTGTGATGTAAGGGGGGTCTGTGATGTGGGGGGCTCCACGGGGGGGGTCTGATGTAAGGGGGCTTTGTGTGGGGGGTCTGTGATGTAAGGGGGGCTTTGTGTGGGGGGTCTGTGATGTGGGGGGCTCCACGGGGGGGGGGGGTCTGATGTAAGGGGGCTTTGTGTGGGGGGTCTGTGATGTAAGGGGGGCTCTCTGATGTGGGGGTCTCTGATGTGTGTGTGGGATCTCTGATGTGAGGGGGGCTTTGTGTGGGGGTCTCTGATGTGAGGGGGTCTCTGTGTGGGGGGGGTCTCTGATGTGTGTGTGGGGTCTCTGATGTGAGGGGGGCTTTGTGTGGAGGGGTCTCTGAAGTGAGGGGAGGCTCTGTGTGTAGGGGGGCTCTCTGATGTAGGGGGCCTCTAAATTAAGGGGGGCTTTGTGTGGGGGGTCTCTGATGTAAAGGGGCCTCTGTGTGGGGGGGTCTCTGATGTAAGGGGGCTAAGTTATTAGTGATCATAAAAAAGATGCAAGAAAATGCGCGGGGGTGGGCGCCACAGGATTAGCTCGCACAGGGCGCCTGAACACCTAAGGCCGGCCCTGTAACTTCTGGACTCATGGAAGCTGCATGTACCCCTGCCAGGTTTAGGCTATGGGCTGCACAAGGAACAAATCTTGCATGTTGATTTTTCGCAGAATTCTCGCCTGCACACCATTGTATTTGCTAGCCATGTTAGCTGCATTATCATAGCCCTGACCCCTTGCATCCTTAAGGTTAATTCCATTTCTGAGGCTAGGCCACTTCCAGTTTTATCTTTTGTATGAATAAAATCTATAAAGCTCTCTTCAATTGTCACCTTCCCTTTAGCAACAGTGACCTAGTGTATAATTTCACTCATTTGCTCTTGATTGGAGATGTCTGGAGTGGAATCAAAAATCAATGAAAAAAACTTTGCTTCCTTTATTCTTAATAAAATGGTAGAGCGAACAGTGTTGGCCAATAAATTGATAAATTCATTTTGAATTTCATTGGAGAAGTAACTGACGGTGTGCCTCCGATGTGTTTCAATTCTTTCTTTTACATATTGTGATGACTTATTACTTCTAAAATGTCAAGAAATATATCAAAATGTGGCCTACCAATTACATTTTTGGAACCTCTAAGTGCAAGATTGTTTTTGGCACAAAACAATATGCAAGCCAAAATACATTTTAAGACATTTTGCCACTTCTCTTTTTCAGTATTGATAACTTTCTTCAGTGCACTGCCAATTACTTTCCCATCTTTTAAACTTTTTTTCCATAATTTTCCACTTTGAATAGCATTCACGACAGTCTCTTCTGCACCATTAAGCACCAGTTACAATGCAACTACATCCCACAAAAAGGTGAGCTACCACAATGTTTTTGACAAAGCTTTACAAAATACATTACATTGGAAAGGGTTTTCCACTGATGAAAACACTAAGGGCTCGCTCTGACCTGGTGCACTGGGACTGCGCTTGATAGCTATTTCCAGTGCAGTCCCAAGGCAAGAAAAGACAAAAGGCCAGTTCATATCACTGGATGGGGATAGTGTGCACTTTCTTAGTACAGAAGATTGTGACAAAAACTATTGCATTGCAATGTCACTGTGTGAATAGAACCTAAGGAAATGTCACTTGTGACATTTCAATAAAGTTCTATAAAAAAAAAAAACAATGTGATACTCCAGGATCATGTGCATCAGCACCATTTACATCCAGCACACACCAACAGTCTTAGGATCAGTGCAACTTGCTGGTGTAAAAACAAGTTCTAAAAATTTGACAGTACATCATACTGTAGTACAATAGATCCGTACAATACATTTCCTGAACGTACTTTATTTGTTTTTGTGATGCTGCAGTCAGTAACCCTTTCTGAACTTCAGTTCAGGAAATGCTGAATGCATTTGGCTGAAAGAAAAAAAATATATACTATTCCATTTGATAGATGACATTGACAACTTATGCTGGCAGCTAACTTCTTTAGCTGAAACCTTAGTATTTCCAGTGCTCCCACAGTTTTATTTTAAGCCTGTTCAACCTGCATGGGTTAGGGTTAAAACGTTGGGGACTGAAGAGAAAGTAGGAGTAAAATAAGCCCCTTTGCTCCAGTAACAGTACCCCCAGCATTGATGTTAGAAGATGCAATAATATTCCTCAGCATTGATGCCAATTTATGCAAAAGTAAACCCCAACATTGAAGTTAGTAGCAGCAATATTAACCCCTTATTGGGGATCATAGTTTAAGCAATAATAACCCCAAGCACTAGTGCCAGTTATGTAATAATAATACCCAGCATCGGTGCCAGTTTCTACAATAATTGAGCCCAGCATTTTTTCCTGTTTATGCAAAAATAATCCCCAGTATAAATTACAGTTTCCATAATAACCGTCAGAATCAGTGCCAGTTTCTGCAATTATATCCCCCAGCATCGGTGCCAGTTTAGAAAATAACAACCCCCAGTATAAATGGCAGTCTAAATAATAATAACTGCCAACATCAGTGCCAATTTACGCAATAACAATCCACAGCATTGGTGTCAGTAGCAGCAATAAAAAAAAAAAAAAAAAACAGCATCAGTGCTAGTTTCTGCAATTAAAGCCCCAGCATCTGTGCCAGTTTAAAAAAAATAACCCACAGCATAAATGGCAGTTTCCATAATAATAACCACCAGCATCATTGCCAGTTTCTGCAAATAATTCCCCCAGTATATGTGCCAGGTTCTGCAATTAAATCTCCAAGCATCTATGCCGGTTAAAAAAAAAATAACCCCAAGCTTAAATGGCAGTTTCTATAATAATAACCACCAGCATCAGTGCCAGTTTCTGCAATAGTAATCCACAGCAGTGGTGTCAGTAAAGCAATAATAACACCCAGCATCAATGCCAGTTTCCGCATTATATTCCCCACCATCGGTGCCAGTTTAGGAAACAGAAGCCAATTTACTCAATAATAAACAACAGAATTTGCATCGAGTTGTGCAACAATAATCCCCAGCAATGATGCTAGCTTAAGTTATAACCCCCAGCATTGATGACAGTGTCTGTGATCCCCATGTGAACTGGCTGGAGTGGTTAACTCTCTTTTGGGGGGGGAGGGGGAGTAATTAACCACTTGAGCTCCAGAAGATTTTACCCCCTAATGACTAGTCAATTTTTTGCTATTTAGAACTTACTTTAACTGGTAATTGTGTGGTCATGCAACACTGTACCCAAATGAAATTTATATAATTTTTTTATCACACAAATAGAGCTTTCTTTGGGTGGTATTTGCACACCACTGGGTAATGTTAGCTTTTCTTATACATCACACAAATTCATTCATACTATTAAAAGGCACACATGTACACCTCATTGATATTGTACACCAGTTACCAAAAATGGCTTAATATCCTTTTTCCCTGACTGAGTAATGCCAGCAGATGGGGATGATGGATTCTAGTGATCTTGAATAGATAAAGTCCAAAGCAATGCTCGGGTGTAGTCCCTGATGGATATATTAGGTGCTATATATCTGTGGTTTAGATGTCAATAGGTTAAGATGAGCAAAGTCCTTGATAAACATATGATGAATGAAAGATTCCAACAGTGGTGCAAATTTTTTTTTGACCTATATGTTATTGGGAAGGTGCAGTGGTCAAGAGGGAAATTAGACTTATAGTGGGACTTTGATAGTGACACTTTCTGACACTTTGTAGGAACTAACTAAATGGTACTGACATCACCAGTGACACTAATACAGTGATCAGTGATAATATTATACACTGCCACTGTACTAATGACACTGGCTGGGAAGGGGTTAACATCTAGGGGCAATCAAGGGGTTAATTGTGTGCCTAACAATGTGTAATGTGTGCTGTTTTTTTACTGCAGATTGATTTGTTTATTTCCAGGGAAAATAAAAAAAAAGTGATCATTACCTCTGTAAAGAGCCCTGTATTGATTGTCAACACAGAGCTCTGCGCTGTGATTGGACACAGCCACTCCACAGGCCCCAGCCATGAATCATTAGCTGGGATTTGCTGACAGTCTCCTGCTGTGTCAAATCACAGGTGAGTAGGTTGGTGGGAGCATGCGCCTTAAACCCTGAAACAGGCAGCGGCGTACGCCTATAGCTGCCACTGTGCCACCCTGTAGCAGTATATGTACTGTGGCGGGTTGGCAAGTGGTTAAACCGGAGTTCCACCCAAAAGTGGAACTTCCACTCATCGGCTTCCTCCCCCCCTCCGGTGCCACTTTTGGTGTTTGACTCAATTTGTAAAATGCAGCATGAGGGGGGTTAATGTATTGCCCCTGGTCACTGCTGCACTAGTGGCACCAGTGTTAATTAATACTGCCACTGGTGCCACTAATGCAGCACAAAGGGGTTAATTTACTGCCACTGGTCACTAATGTATCAGTGACCAGCGGCAATACATTAACCCCCTTTACTCACTTGGCACATCGTTGCAGGCACAGAGCTATTAGCGGCTTGTTCAATAACACACAGTCAGTGTGTGAAAGTTGTCCAGCCACTTTTGATAAGTACATTTCACTGCACCCCCCTCTCTCCAATAAATTGTACCGCCCAGGGCATCTGCCCTCCTTCTGCCCCCCCCTCCTCCCCTGTACTGGCTCTGGCTGGGACTAGTTGGGCCCCTTTGTTGCCCTTAAAGCTAATCCACAGGGAAAGGACACAGGGGTGGAGATGATCCCTGATACAGTATCAACGAGGGCCTTGCAATGATTCTGATCCCTGGCTTGTTCCTCGACTATGCTTCCACTTGATCCCAACCTGCAAGCACTTGTTACCAACCATTGGCTTGTTTACTGACTATGCTTTTGCTAATCCCTACCTGCTATATCTGCTAGTGGACCCCAGCTCGTTCACCTCCTGGTGGGTTGATCCTGAGGACCGCTACCTGGTACTTACACACAGCAAAACCCATCAATGTTATCCTATGTATCCATGCGCATTAGGATGTTTAGAGGCAGAAAAAAACTCTTTTAGTTTGTGTTTTTGAAAAGCGTTTTCCTGGCAGAAAAAACAGTATATGGTCCAAAGACCCCTTTCACACTTGTGCGACCTGAAAGTAGCACGACTTTGCCTTGATTTTTTTCCGTGATTGTGACGTGACTTTGACTTGGGTTGAAGCAATGCCTGGGTTGAAGCAATGCCTGTATAATCTTGAGGTCTATGGACCTCAAGTCGCATCAAGGTCGGACCATGGACTACTTTGAAGTCGCTGCGACTTGAAGTCGCACAGATATGACTGGTACTCATTGGAAACCATAGGGTATGACTTGTTATGCGACTTTGCAGTCCCAAGTTCCAGGACAAGTCGCACAAGTGTAAAAGGGGCCTTAATGCTCCTAAACGACTGTACAAAAATGTCCCATATGATCATTTTTTCTTGCCAAAAGAGAACTGGCAATTTTTTAAGCCCAGAAATATTGACTAAGCTTCATCGAAATGATGGCAATAAAAAAAGAACTCTGGGGGCAATTTCCCTCCCCCGGTGTCATGTAACTCATTAGTGTTACAAGGTCTCAGGTGTGAAAATTTGGTGTTATCGCTCTCACTCTCCCATACTGGTCACTGAAAGTTCAACATGGCACCTCATGGCAAAGAATTCTCTAAGGATCTGAAAAAAAGAATTGTTGCTCTACATATAGATGGCCTAGGCTGTAAGAAGATTGCCAAGACCCTGAAACTGAGCTGGAGCACGGTGGCCAAGACCATACAGCAATTTAACAGGACAGGTTCCACTCAGAACAGGCCTTGCCATGGTCAACCAAATAAATTGAGTGCACGTGCTCAGCGTCATATCCAGAGGTTGTCTTTGTGAAGTAGACGTATGAGTGCTGCCAGTATTGCTGCAGAGGTTGAAGGGGTGGGGGGGGTCAGCCTGTCAGTGCTCAGACCATACGCCGCACACTGCATCAAATTGGCCTGGATGGCTGTCGTTCCAGAAGGAAGCCTCTTCCACAGATGATGCACAAGAAAGCCCGCAAACAGTTTGCTGAAGACAAGCAGACTAAGGACATGGATTACTGGAACCAAGTCATGTGACCTGATGAGACCAAGATAAACTGGTTCAGATGGTGTCAAGTGTGTGTAGCGGTAACCAGGTGAGGAGTACAAGTGTGTCTTACTTACAGTCAAGCATGGTGGTGGGAGTGTCATGGTCTGGGGCTGCATGAGTGCTGCCGGCACTGAGGAGCTACAGTTCGTTGAGGGAACCATGAATGCCAACATGTACTGTGACATACTGAAGCAGAGCATGATCCCCTCCCTTCGGAGACTGGGTTGCAGGGCAGTATTCCAACATGATAACGACCCCAAACACACATCCAAGACGACCACTGCCTTGCTAAAGAAGCTGAGGGTAAAAGTAATGGACTGGCCAAACATGTCTCCAGATCTAAACCCTATTGAGCATCAGTGGGGCATCCTCAAATGGAAGGTGGAGGAGCGCAAGGTCTCTAACATCCCCCAGCCCTGTTATGGTGTCATGGAGGAGTGGAAGAGGACTCCAGTGACAACCTGTGAAGCTCTGGTGAACTCCATGACCAAGAGGGTTAAGGTAGTGCTGGAAAATAATGGTGGCCACACAAAATATTGACACTTTGGGCCTAATTTGGACATTTTTACTTAGGGGGGCATTCACTTTTGTTGCCAGTGGTTTAGACATTAATGGCTGTGTGTTGAGTCATTTTGAGGGAACAGCATATTTACACTGTTATACAAGCTGTACACTCACAACTTTACATTGTAGCAAAGTGTCATTTCTTCAGTGTTGTCACATGAAAAGGTATAATACAATATTTACAAAAATGTGAGGGGTGTACCCACTTTTGTGAGATACTGTGTATATATAAAGATTAGAATGCTCTCTGCAGAACTATAATTACATACTCATTGCTGGTTACAACATGAGTTTTTTGGCATTGTTTAGCTCTAAAACATGGGGGCTCCACGGTTTAGCTGCAGGCGTAGGGCACAGGCATCCTATCCAGACCTGCTGCCAGTAGCCTGTAAAATTCTATGAGAGTCTGACAACAGCTGTGGCTGGACAGGGCCGGACAATGGATTTAGTGGCATTTCATTTCTACTACCTAATCTAGCACATGAAGGAGCCATTGGGAGGGGCTGGCATGCAGAGGTTGGGCACCTTAATTCACTGTCGCAGTTGTTGATGATGCTTCAGATGGAGGGTTACCGGTGGGAGTACGAGTGACAATGTTTTCATGTATATGTTAGCAGCTTTGCTTGCATTTGCACAGTTGGTACTACTAGAATATAGTTGGATGTTCATTTTGATCACTGTAGCATTCACGTGGACAGTCATGTTTTGTTTTAATACCACCAATTATTTGGTAGCAAATAGATGACAAATAGAAAGCAGGCTGCAGTGGCGGATCTCCTGAGGAGGAAGTAGGTGCCTTTGTGACAGCAGAGATAACCAAACTGGATAAGAAAACTCTTAGAGGACACCTGCAATAATAAAAGAAATGTTGTGTGCCCCAAGATAAGTACAGAAGACTCAAGTTTGTTGTCATAAATCAAATGGCAAAAAGCAATTGAGCAGTGGTTAAAAAAGGCTTTTTAAAAAAGATCTAAAGAAACACTTACAATTATAATCCTCACTGGTGCAGCCTCTGGGTTCCTAAGCACCAATTCCCAGAATGTCCAGGTAGGAAAATGCATTTATCGCTTCCTTAAAATTCCCCTTGACCCAACTTTTTGTGAGTGCAAATCCCATAATGTTAAGTTCACCATGCATGCATATGCCATACAGCCCACTCTGGCTGCCTATGCATGGCCCCACCCTGTCCAACCCACATGTTCCATATGACCCTGTGCGGAGCAAAGCCACCCACAAACAGCAAGGTGGGAGCAGTGATCATGGAACGGAACTAAAGAAGATTCAAGAAAAGCTTTGTTTGCTTTGTTTGAAGAAAAAATGAAGGGTTTAAAGTGGAAATTTCTCTCTCAATTAATATTGACTATTTTTTTAATCCTTATGCTCCTGGCATTAAGAAATACATAGGAAATTATATTATATTGCTTTTTTTCCCATTTCTTCAGTTACTTCCTAGTTTTCAGGCCTAGGCAAATGTTATCTTTCAGCTAAGGGCAAGGGAAGTAAATCCTACATGAATTATTGCCCTTACCCAAGATGGCCACAACCAGAAATCATAGGGGGTGTTTTTCAAAGTGTTGCTCAGCAAAATAAAGCATGGAGACAGGGATAGATGAGTTTGTTTTAAATTTTAAAAATTAGTAATCTCCTCTACAGGGGTCTGAGAGTCTCTCATCCGTCCCTTACAGCCGCTATGAGGGCAGTTATTTAGGCCTGGCATGCTGTCATTACTAAACCCAATATAGTGAGGGGTAAAAGGGCCCCATCAACTTCGCTTTGGTTCAATCCCATGCTACCAGAATTTAATTCCTTGCCAGACCTCGGTCTTTGGGCTGCTAAAAGAATCAGATACCTTTCAGATATTTGTGGGCGTGCGCTATTTAAGTTTGACAGATTGGAAGATAAATTTACACTGCCTAATGCATTCTTCTTCTGATTCCTGTAACTCTGACATGCCTATGCATCCCCGTCTGCCAGGGTCTGGGGTCGTATGTGGTGCCGAAGTCTCAATCCCAATGTAAAATATGAGTGGGCTTAGTAAAGGTGTCTTTTTGGTCGAGTGCCTTATAGGTTAGAGTGTTACCTTTAGATGTAGCATGTGCTAGAGTAATGGGGGAGTGTTGGGATTACTACGCAGAAAGTGTGCAACCTGCATGAATTCATAGTGGTCTTGATTTCGGATACCATATTTAAGTCTTGGACCCGCTTCCTGATTGGCCAGGAGGAGGATCCGTGTGACAATAGAGAATTTTCATTCACTATTGTCACACAAATGGGTGGGCTAGGTCGCAGTGCTCTGCGCCCCGGGTCCACCCTTTTCTGAAGCCTATTAGAGCTTCAGTGAGTGACAGGCAGTCAGCCCTATGCCAATGGAGTCTTGGAGTCTCGCGGTGCCGCGATAGCCGCGGCCGCCGCTGTGCCCGGCAAACAACATGAATGATACATCCCGGCCGGCGAGCCAGGTTCAGGACCCTGGCGGGCCGCATGCCGTAGTTTGAGGACCCCTGATATATGGAGTTCTCTTTTTATAGCAAATGCCCTGCAAACATTTGGCTAATAATTTGCCGGCCTTGTTACTACTAGTGTAATAGTTCATTTTCAGCCGACGAGATGCTCTTTCAAAGTCATTGAGTAATAGTTTGCGAAACTCATGGCGTAATTTTGATATTTTTTGGGCTACATGTTGAGAAGATAAGTTTTTTTGTTTTGGTTTTCAAGTATATGGATTTCTTTTTGAGATCCGTGAGCCGCTGGTGAGGTACCTCTTCGTTCCTGCCCCCATTTGGATGAGAATACCTCTCATAAATGTCTTATGGGCATTCCAAACTATGAACGGATTAGCAGCCAAGGAAACATTGTCCATAAAAAAATCAGACAAGTGTTTGTCCAACTTTGCTTTCAACCCAGGCTGTTGTAACAATTTCAAATTAGCTCTCCCGATAAATGGAGTTCCCGGTGAGAGCACGTCGTCCAGATCCAGCAATATGGAAGCATGGTCTGACCACGTGATGGTATTAATTTTAGATGACTGACGTTACCCTAGCCAATAGCCACTGGTCCACCAAAAAGAGGTCTATTCTCGTGTATGAGCAATCGGGAGCTGAGTAGAAAGTAAAGTCTCTTTCATTGACGTGGAGGTATCTCCATGCATTGTACAGTTCATATTTGTGGATGAGGGGATTAAGTAACCTAGACCTTTGGGATGAGGGGGAAGTGGAGTCAATGGAAGGGTCAGGCGTAGTATTGAAATCCCCACAGAGCAATAGATAGCCCTGCTGAAGTGTGCGCGCTTTCCGGAGGTTCCGACTCAGAAATCTCAATTGGTAGGTATTGGGGGCATATACATTGATAAGGGTATATTTGACAGAGTTAATATCACAGATGATAATAATATACCGGCCTTGATCATCTTTTATTCCTTGGTGTAGAGTGAATGACACAGTGTCTCTAACAGCAACCAAAACTCCCTTAGATTTAGAGTCTGCATTGACTGTGAACACGTAAGGGAAGTTGTGGTGTGAGCACTTAGGGGTTTTAAGTTTGGAAAAATGCAATTCTTGCACGCACAAGATATCACACTTATGTAGAGTATCCTCTTGCCACATTGATTTGCACTTGACCAGATGGTTTAAGCCTCTAGTGTTGATCGAGAGGACTGTCACTCCCATGGGTGAGTAGTGGGTTCAACGAGTGTAGTGGGTGTATGCATATCGTACTCACAGTTTGAAGACGAATTTCCCCAGCAGGCTCCATGGAAAAGAGCAGGACGAGGAGGTCTCTAAGGTGCAATATCATTAAGGGCGTGAACGTCGGCCATTTCTCGGATTGGACTGCGGCTTAAGAAATAAAGGAAACAAACAGAGAGAAACAAGAACAAGTACAGTCAGCACACGTGCAGGGGTGTGTGCAAGTAAGAAACAGGGAGTGCATGGTGAAAGTGATTATACACTTCCATCATTGTAGGGGGGCTCCGCCAACGGGGAAAGTCGGAGTAGTGCAGATTCCTCAGCTTTCAAGGTTATTTGTGGGTGCGGGAATTTTCATTAGTAACCCAACGCCATTCAGGGTCCAAGTGGCCAAGTGTATGCAGTGTAGAGTCTTGGTCCTGTGGTTCAGGGATAATGTCCCAAGTTTTCAAAAGGGATAAGCCTTTTTCTAAGGAGTCAACCACATAGGTGGATCCGTTGCGTGTGATGGTAATCTTAGTGGAAAACCCGACTTATAGCTAATTTTATGATTGCGGTGAGACTTGGTTATGGTATTAAGGTTTTTCCATTTAGCTTTTCCTTAACAGCTCGGCTCGTGGCAGAACACAACCCCCCCCCCCCCCCCCCCGGGTCATCTTTGTTTAGATTGGAGCAGGATGATTTGGAGGTTCTCCTCCGGAATGACACTCTCAAAAAAACACTTTCTGTGATCTACAAGTCACTACTTCCCTCCGTTTATGTGGGACTAGATGCCTTGGTAACTGTGTGGCGTTTGGAGGAGCAGGACTTGGACAATGAAGACTGGGAAGATCTCTGGGATAGCCCATTCAAAGCACTAAAATCGACTAAAGACCGGCTGATCCAATTTAAAATATTGCAT
Organism: Pelophylax lessonae; assembly: GCF_965119305.1. Lineage (NCBI taxonomy): Eukaryota > Metazoa > Chordata > Amphibia > Anura > Ranidae > Pelophylax > Pelophylax lessonae. The sequence goes on along the minus strand of NC_138768.1, from coordinate 320,942,654 downwards.
AGGATTTATTTTACACCACAACAACTACATCGTACAGTATATACCCTAATTCCTCTTCTTGCTGTTTGATATGCTCTAGTTACCCTGCTGGATTTGCCCATATCTTTCTGGAGTGCCCTCAGATTAGCAGCTATTAGTTTTATATCTACCCTGACTACTATACAGGTCCCTGTAAAAGTTGGTCTTTTCCTCCTGGGGTTAGTTGACTCTCTGCCCGTTATTAGGGCGATGCGTACTCTTTTGGGTCTCTTACTTTATGCCAGGAAGGCGATAGTGCTCAATTGGAAATCAGACACAGCCCCTAATCTGCCCTTCTGGAAGCGTTTAATTAATCAGACTGTACCCCTATACAAAGCTACTTATATACATAAAAATATCCAAACAGTACATGATTTGAGGCGTTATATTCCAACAATGTGGACATCATCCCCTATTTGATTCCCTTGATTGTTGGTCACATATATGAATTTAGCTATTTACTAATACACTTGTGTTGTTTCTTACCTTTCTCAGCTTATAGTAAATGTTCCCTTTGTTGGATATGCACTATATATCCTAGGTGGTGTTTTGAAAGCTATATGCTTTCTGAGTTTTTTGTTTATTTGCATTTAATATTTGCCTGTATTCATCCCTGGTTGGGTGAGTTTGTTATACATATTTGACACCTGTTTTCACCCGGGTTGTGTGGTATAGTGTGTGGCTTTTTGTTTGGGTTTTTTTTTTTGTCACTACTTTAGCACTTCTCTGTGTGTTCATTGAGATGTTGGGGCACATATATTTTATGCAGGGTTTTTTTTTTCTTTGGTGGTTATTTGCACTTGTCGGATTTATGATAATTTATTATTTTATTATATTTCAGGTAAATATTTTCTGGAGTGGATTGTATGTTCCTCCCCCGGCTTAGACCAATCGGTCATTTTCCAGTCTGTTACTCTCAATCTCGTGGGTGGTTTTATGAGATTTAGTTTTGTGTTTTTATTCAGGGTAAGCATATTTCTTTGTTTGGTCCTTTTTATTCCCCATTGTGTCACCCCCCCATGGTCATTTCCAATCTTTGCCCCCTACACTTCACTTTTTAGCATATATATATATATATATATATATATATATATATATATATATATACATACATGTGTATATATATATACATATAAATATATATATATATATATATATATATATATATATATATGTATACTGTATATATTTATTTATTTATATATTTTGATTATTTTAATTTTTATTAATCTTTTATTATTACTTTTTTTTTGTTTATTTGCTCCTGACTTGCTCCCCTTTCTGCTAATATATGTGACTATGTGATTTGTATATTACTATATTGTGTAGATAGAGCTACATGTACATTTACATACATTTAAGTATTGACTATTTATGGGATTTTATCTGTTTATTATAAGATATATATATATCTTTTGAACAGTCTGTTACACATCCGGATCCTGAGGAAGCCCAGATTGTGGGTGAAATGTGTCGATCCACCGTACTGTAGGATGTGTTGTGTTATGTGATACACCTTTTATATGTTGTATTTTCATATGTCGATTTTATTAAATTTTATTTCAATAAAATGTATACACTTTTTATGATTTATTTTTATTTTGAGACTTTTGGGCACATTAAAATCCCCAGCTTCCTCATCTGCAGGGTTCTTCCCTTGTCAGACTTGGTTTATTTTTAGATGTACTCAATTTAAATGGGATTGTGCCGGTATTTTGTTGATAGATATTGACTCCCCACCGAATTCCCATTAAAATATAACTACTTTTAGTAGTGCTAGTGTAGCTGTACAAGTGTGCTAGGTTATATGACATGCATAAAACGTACAAATTGTTTTAGACTAGAAAAATTATGTTGCATCAGTTTAACAAAATGCTTTGCCCAAACTAGAATAATCAACATGCAGTATCTCACCAAATCCTGCAGAATCCTATCCGTTCACGGAGGGATGACACTTATCCAGATTTACATTTCAGATCAGAAAGAAATTTGTTTTAATCACTTCAACATTGTGTATACACAGGTCTTATTCCACATCGGTACAGGAGCCTACAGAGTTTACACTCTGAATAGTAATTTACATGCAATCAGCTATCGTCTTGACATAAATAAATGGTATTTGCACAAAGCATCATATAGGACAGTGGTCTCCAAACTGCAGCCTAGGGGCCAGATGTGGCCCTTTGCTTGTCTTTATCTGGCTCTTGGGATGCTATTTCACCAGCTGACACCAATGATGGGGCACCATTCCCCCTACCGACACTATCAATGGGGCACTATTCTTCCCACTGATACCAACAATGGGGCACTATTTCTCCCATTAAGGCTCCCGTTAAGGCTCCATTCACACTTGTGCAACTTTGATGCAACTCTGGATGGGTGCGACTTAGATGTTATTTGCTGTCCCTCTAAAAAGTTGGATCCACTGTTGCACCACTGTTGCATGTAAAACATTCAAGTATGATTTTCATGCAGCTTTTGAGGGTTCACACTGAAGTCTATGGCCCTCAAGGTGCATGAAAGTTTGACCAAAGTAGTGCATGAACTACTTTGAAGTCACTGCGACTTTAAGTCAAACATATATGAACGGTTATCTTTGGAAAACATGGGGTACGACTTTGATGTCCAAAGTTGCATGACAAGTCGAACAAGTGTGGATGGGGTGTAAAACCAACAATAGGGCACTGATGTTGGGGCATTGTCTACTCCCACTGGCCACAGTCTGGCCCCCCTAACACCTGAAGTACAGTAAACGGGCCCTTTGCTTAGAAAGTTTGGAGACCCCTGATATAGGAGGTTAATGAGGTTCATCCCATCATATTAATATAACACAGACAATTTTACACAGCGCTTTACATATATATAGTATAATATACATTCACACCAGTCCTGCCCTCAAAGAGCTTACAATCTAAGATCTGTAAGGCAGACCATATATTATACATTTCTTTCTGTTCAACCAGCAGGTTAAATGAAAAAAAGATGTGCCGATTTCCCTAACACACTTACTGATGAGGGAATCCTTCCCACAGAGCTATTGTGTCCTGCCAGCAGGGAAGCCTTCCCCACTGGCAGAATACAATGATAAGCGTTGCCAGCTACAGCCGGAGGCCCTGATCATTTAGGAAAAACCAGAGAGGCTAGTTGTACACAAGTCAATTTATAGATTGACTTGTGTACAACCAGCTTGCCCATACATGGATCAGAATTCAGCTGGTCCAAGCTGAACTTCAATTCATGTATGGCCCGCTTCACTCACATTCATGCATATACATACTAGGGCCAATTGGCCTACCAGCATGTCTTTAGAGCGTGGGAGGAAACCCATACAATCTCTGTGCAGTTAGTGCTGTGCTTGGGTTTCAAACTGATGACCCCAGTGCTGCTGGGTAGAAGTGCTAACCATGTAGCCACTGTGCTGCCCTCTTGAAGATAATCTTAATGTCCTTAGTTGAGTTGAGGTATGTAGGACTGAAAATATAATTGTCCTTGACAATGTATGGGAGTGTAAGCAGAAAGGCAGCAAAGTTCCTTCTATGTAGTATGATTTTCACACTCCAATGGAAAGACATTCTGTTTGCCCTGTCAGCTTATTACTTTTATGTCTCCAATTGGAGGCATTTTCCTTTTCCTTGAGCCCAAAAACTTTACCAATGCACTTTTAAGTTTTGGACTTCCAAGAATCAAAATGATTGACTGTACTGGGGAATAGGCATAGATAACTAGCAAACAGACAGAAAACCAAATACTGTTAACATCAAAAACAGCCATGATCAGCAATATCTGAGAAATGTAAAAACTAATGTAAAGAATAAGAAGAGAGGTGACAGTGCGTGCTGCAGATACGCTGGCTTCAACACTCTGCACACTCATGCCGCCAGTGTTCTTACTGAGATGTTTTGCATGGACACAGAGAGACTTGATTATCAGGATATTGGCAAAAGCCACCAGGATAAGAGGTATACAGCAACCTATAATACTGGTGACCAGCAAGTACTGAAGACTCATTTGCGGCATTCCATATTGCAGGGTTGAGTTGCCAGTGAGATTGCCATCCAATTGAACCAAATGTTCATCTTTCTTGATATTCCAAGCAACTGGGACACTGATAATGAGTGAGAGCAGCACAGAGGAGAACAGCATCCAGGGGACCACATCAGAGATGCTTTGCTTCAGACGCATGAATAATGTTTGTTCAAATGTAACAAGCATCACATAGTAAAAGCCACAGAGACAGAAGGTAAACCAAAAGCTGGAGAAGATTGTGAAAAGCAGAAGGATGGAGAAGATGGCATAAACGTTGTCCGAGAAGTACACATCACTCCAAAGGTAAAGAACAGAGTCATTAGCTGCCATGCTAAATTGATAGGCAATATTGAAAAGGCCCAGGGTAAAAAGGATCAGTTCTCTTGGGTTAATGTTCCTTCCTTTAGCCCTATCCATTCCATGGGCTACAATAATAAATGAATTGGTGAAAAATCCAATCACAGTGCCAATCCCTAAGGCACTAAGTGAGAGAATAACAAATGAGGGCAGCATTGTGTTTTCAACTCTGTTTGTGTTTTCAGTTCTCCATTTTTGTAGCTGTAATGCTCTGGCAGTTGGAAATACCTGTTAGACAATTGTTGGAGCCATTAAGATTAAATACCAAGTAGATTTGAGTTGGAATATACATTGTACAAATTCTGGTTACATCACAAAAACAGAGGTAGCTGCTTTGTTATTTGATGCCTAAAAATTCAATGCATGCAGTCTGGTAACTATGGTTGCTACCTGAATCTTATTTAAACATTTTTATTGTTTTTTCCTTTTAAGACTTCACTTCCATAAAGCCAACCTTACATGGATCAAAATTGGGTTGGCTCAGCATGGGTTGGACAAAATTCAAATCATGTATGGGCAGGTTGGTTTTACATATGTTGATCAATCGATCAGCTTGTGTAGAACCAGCCTGTCAGATTTTTCCAGAATGATCAGTGTCACCGGCTATATACTATTATTATTAGTATAATACAGGATTTATACAGTGCCAACAGTTTACGTAGCGCTTAACAATGTAAAAGGGAAACAGTACAGTTACAATACAAAAAAAAAGGTTTAAGAAGGCCCTGCTCATAAGAGCTTATAATCTAAAAGGATGGGGCAAGTGGTACAAAAGGTTATGACAGTAGGGAAGAGCTGATGGAAGAGATAAATAATTAGTTGGAGACATGATAGCCTTCACTGAAGAGATACGTCTTCAGGGATCGCCTAAAGGCAGCCAGAGTAGGAGATAGCTGGACAAATTGAGGTAGAGTGTTCCAGAGGATAGGAGAGGCTCTCCTTTACCACAGCGGGAGGGGCTCCCCCCATCTACATCAAATGTGTGTATGGGGGAATTGAGGCATTTTGTTTTGTTAGAAAATTAGTTTTAAAATTGCGCTAATGTTTGTAGTGACTTCAATATAAAAGTGACAGCAGCGGCTAAACTATGTGATATATCCATTATGTCCAAAATATCACATTTTCAACTAGTGCTGCTTTTTTGGACATGATGGATTTTGTAGTAGATGCACAGGGATTGATTTACTAAGGGCAAATAGGCTGTTCACTTTGCAGGAGAACAGCCTATTTGCTTCCCACAGCTTAACGTCCTTAGCGGTAATCCCGAGCGTGACTCGGGGTTGGTTTTTCATATCAGGAGCGGTAACCCCGAGTCATGCTCGGGGTGGATTGCAGAGAGCGCAGCGGTGTTTTCTTACCTTATCCTGGCGATCCAGCGATGATCTCTCATTGCTGTGACCACCAGCCGAGAGTCCCGCCGCTCCTCCGTCGGTCTCCGTCGCTCTGATCACTTCCTAGTTCCGTTCCCTGCAGCAGCAATGCTGCATGGGAGCGGAACTAGGGAGGGAAATTAAAAAAAAAAAAAAAAAAACGTTGCACAAAACACATTTTATATTATATATATATATATATATATATATATATATATATATATATATATATATATATATATATATATGCATGTATATATATATATATATATATATATATATATGCGCATATATATATATATATATATATACACCGGTATATATATATATGCATATAAATATATATATATATGTATGCATATATATATATATATATATATATATATATATATATATATATATATATATATATATGTATATATATATATATATATATATATATATGCACACACACATATATCTATCTATAATATATAATGCATGAATTATAATCTAATCAATAATATAATTTTATTATATATATTATATATTAAATAATAAAATAATATTATTGATTCGATTATAATTCACGTGTTTGTGTTTCAAATTTATCACATCTGGGATGTCTACTAGACTCTTGTTTTGGTCAGGTTTAAGTCAGTAATTACTAAGAATTGTAGGCCTATAATACATAACGCCAAATTTCCATGAAAATAATTGTACCGCTTTTGGTATGTAATTCCTGACATAATCATACTGCCAGGGAGGTTAATGAGCTGAATGAAGTAAAGCCGACTTTTATCATCCAATTACGTTCAAACAAAAATGCTGTTTTTTTTTGTTTTTCTTGCATGTGATTGGGTATTCATTGCAAAGTCAAACTTCACCACATTCACTAGGCTGGGAAAAACTTCCTTGCAAAGTACAACTTTTATTGCAAAGTGAACAGCCAATTTGCCTTTGGTAAATCAACCCTAGTTTTTGATGGGTGGGGATGACTTAAGGTGTGATAGTTGGGTATATTAATACTGACATGGGTTCAAGAAATTTAGTCAAAATAAAGTTGGGTTTGGAAAAAAAATGTAATAACAAAAACATATACAGTATACTCACCTCCATGCTGCAGCATCTGTGTGATGCTACAGCTATCCCACATCAGCTCTAAGACCAAGAACTAAGTGATCAAGTGACCACTAATCACTCAGTTCTTGGTCTGCTTGAAGTGGAGATAAGTGACTGTCAGTCAGTACTCTCCACTCTGCCCCTGCAGTGCTCACTGGAGTGGCGGGCAGGAGAGGAGGCAGGTTCAGATTGCTCCAGCCCTTAACTACAAGTGGAGCCAGCTGTCAATCAGGTGGATCCCAACAAAATGTTTGGAATCTTTCCAGAGCCTCTGCCATGTTAGCTGACAGTGGGATTTAGCCAGCTGTTGGCTGATTCTGGGTCACAGGGGAGCAAAAGTAAGCGCACTCCTGTGACCAGCAAGAGAAGTATGGCAAAAAAGCATTGGCCATACTTCTGTTTTAAAGTTTTTTTTGTATTCAATTTTTTTTAGTTTATTAGTTAGCATCTGTGTTACTGTTCAAGGTAAAAACATTAATTTTAGGGACCCCAACACCCATGGGTTTTAACTTTTGCATTTTAAGGTAAATTTGCACATGTGCAGAGGTGTGCCATTGATTTTAATGGTGCTAGTTCACATATTTGCAATGTGCTGACATGTATTGACCAATAAAAGTGTTTTTTTTTCATCCAGTCACTAGATTGAGACTGCTAAATACATTTTTTTTTCATCTAACAGTAAATGCTTAGAACCAAATTTAGTTGTAAATGCTTAGAACCAAACAGTGTTTGCCATTTTGCAAACAGACAGTAACTTTTTTTTTTTTATATCTTCCCTAGTATTTAGTAATGACAAACTAAGGTATACATGCAGCCTTGACATAGCACTTAGAGTATGTAACATTTCATTCTAACGTAACTGATTATTTAAACAGTTTGGATTGCTGGACATTAAATGTAATGGGTTTTCCTAATTACTCACCTGTTTGTATGTGTAAAAAAAAATCACAATTGCAAGTATACCATGTGAGTTTGTAATCAGATGCTCTGGAAGCAAACTTAAATGACAATGTTCATAGCTTAGTTCAGTTGCTTCTAATTCCAGGAATTCTCCATATAAAGCTTTCAGAACGCCATGTGGTAAGAGATTTTCTACAGCTAATGAAGCGTGCCAGCTCAGAAATGCTTGGACATTGATGACCAATAGTAGATCACTGCTTCCAAGTGTGAAATACAATGAGATCTTATAGAAACACCATAACCTGTAATTACATAAAGGAGCTAAACAAAGAATGTGTGATATTTTTCAATATTTGCTAGTTCATTCCTATTGTATCATTACCGTAAAAAATAAATATGTGTCTAATATAAAAACAAATATATGTAAGTCTATTGCACTAATTACCCATAGGTAATTAATAACAATATATTTTCGTAATAAAGGGGCCAGGTATACCCCCAAAACTGTAAATACTTTAGCCTCAGGGCAGTTAAAATGTGATGAGTTATAGGTATAATGTTATTCTGCAGTTTGCACAGAATATTTGTTAGGACAATTTGTTATTGAAATTGTTATGCCTGTACCCCAGCACACAATCAAGTATATTCCTTATTATCATGTGTGATGCTGTCATAGGGTACTGTATGTGTATGGGTGGATATGGAAATGATAAGAAATAGCTCTATCTGTTAGAAAAAGAAGAAAGAAATAGCATATATATATATATATATATATATATATATATATATATATATATATATATATATATATATATATATATATAAATGAAGAAATGTTATATATGGCATATGCTTGAACTTTGAAATAATGTCAAACAATAAATTGAGCTATTGAGATATCATTGGGCTTATGTAATACCTTGTGTTTTTGGTTTGTTTTGGGGTTATATTTGAGTTGTTGGTACACAACAGAAGCCTAAAACTTTATTACCATAGTAATGTACTTTTTTAAAGCAGACCATGCCATACAATGGCAAATTAAAATAACGTTTTTTGTTAAAAGAAAGACAAAAACGATGTACCATGATCTAGCTTCCAAACCTTCTGGGAAGCATGAGTAATAGTACAGTGCCCCGTCACAGCCTTTTTGGGGTGGCTGGGTGCCTCAACCATGCCTCTAGAAGCACCAGGAGGCAGGGTCAAGCTAAGTATTTTCTTTCTTTTTTGGCAACAGTTTTCTTCTTGAATTGCTTTTGCAGGTGATTTGATTTTGGGGGATTTTCATGGAAGGTCCACTCTCAATGGTGACAGAAGTAGAATATGGCTAATATGCACCAGCACAGAGGCTTAAAGTTTCCTTTTGAAGGGACATGTGACAGGGTAAATTACAGACAGGAGATTGTCGGAAAGAGGGTGGAGCTTTGTTACACCATAATGCTCGAAAAAGGACCCTTATATCAGTATCACCAGCTGTTATTTTCATGGAAGACAACCACTAAATTAAAAATAGGCTTTTCAAGTGAATTTACCATCTTCAAGCTCATATGAGATTTTGGTGGTTGTGTTCAGTCTGTCAAGAGCTGCCTTTGTCTGCAACATCTCACTGCGGGCTTTGAAAGAAATAAACATATAAAAACATTGGGGGGATTTACTAAAACTGGTGCACTCAGAATCTGATGCATCCCCCCCACCCCTTTTTGATTTTTTTTTTCATTCTTAGACTGATCCTTATCCCTATACTTAATTTGTATTTGTACCTCTATGTAGTTTCCCTGGTTTAACATGATATTGTACACACTTATGGGGTGTATTAGATACAAACCTGATTTTTCCTCTTTGGTACAAGGATGATTAACAGAGTGTGTCCCCACATTCGCCACATCCCCCCACCAGGCATGCTGGTACACCTTGGGGTCCTTGAGTCAGCGAGTCTGAGCACTTAGGTGATGGAAATACACTGCTTACCTAAATTTAAATTTAATGATTATGAAATCATGTATGTTTATCATATGTTTTTTCTACTTACCATGTATAGAATGACTAGAAGAGCTCCTGAAGAAGCGATAAAATCGCAAAACATGTATAGCTTATGCTCCGGTCTATACAATTGGCTATCCAAACCTACAGTGACTACTGTAGAGGGTCCCCCGCCTTGGGTTGGACACCTATGGTTTGGTTTGGGTATTTTTCTAGTGATTTTTAATACTGACATGTATTGTCTTGTATATATTAAAAACTGTGATATATTTATTATTTAAAAAAAAAATCTCTTTTATAAATATATGTCTTAATTGTGCCTATAAAGTCAATTTTGTCCTAGATCCAAAAATTCAGAATCTGATGCAGCTGTGCATGGTAGCCAATCAGCTTCTAATGTCAATACAACTTGGAAGCTGATTGGTTTCTATGCAGAGCTGCACCAGATTTCGCATGCTCCAGTTTTAGTAAATCAACACCAATGTGCGCCCACACCATTGCACACCCTCATCCCAGGTTGTACCAGATCCCCTGCCATATCCTCATATAATAAAAAAAGGATATTTTCATAGTAAAATGTATATACAATAAATATATTGATTTTATCAGAAAAATCTCTAGTGGGTGTTTTGTTGGTCCTCTTTAATCAAGGTTTAATTAATTGTATTAAAAGTCAGCATATCAGTCACAAATCCCCTTTGCTGCACTAAAGGCCCTCTTTAACATTATATGTACATCAGATAAGCTAATACGTTAAGTGCATATTGGGGCACCTCCAGTCAGTGGTACATCCTTGACACCTAGTATTCCATAGATGTGATCACTTGTAAGCTTTTTAGTTACAGCTTTGCCCTCCCTGCTTGTGTTTGCATGATGGACTTATGGGTAAAATGGAAAATAAAATAATAAAAAGTATAAAAAAAGAAAATCTTTAATGAATTTTAGGAAAAATGAAAGCACATTAAAAAGAAAAAATGTGATGGTGGGTAGAATATTTATGTATATGTTGATGACAAGGCAACATTTTTTTTTTACTACTGTACAGCAGGTAGAGGAGAGGGTCCTTTTAACGTTATATAGCTCTACCCCCTTAGGGGCAGCTGATATTTACTGTTTCTTTCCTAAAAGTACAGAGGCTGTCTGTCCTTACAAGCACCAGTCCATTCACACCGGCTCCAATAACACAAGATAGTGGATGTCTTTTTAATATTTATTGCTTGAAGAAACTTTAGTAGGAGAGGGGTTAGGGCATGGGATACTTCAAAACAGTTACTACTAAGCAATTAAAGAATTAAAGGGCAGTCTTCTCCTTAAGCACTTGTGAGTGTTGGACAGTCTAATGACTCACAGCTGGGGACTGTGAGGCAGGTTTCTGAGCAGTCCAAAACCTCACAGCTGAAGACTATGAGTCAAGTCTCTTTGGCATCTGGTTACCTTGCACCTATGCACAACTGCTGTTATACAGTGCAATCTCTGGAACACTACACAGTCACAGGGATCAATGTAGGGTCTTTACTCACAAGTTCCCAGGACAGCTGCCACCTCCCAGCTTCCTCCAGACATGGTCCATTGAATGAGACAGTCCTTCTTCAGACCAGAACCCTTGAGGTGAGGTCCTGCAAACAGCGTCTAAAAAGGTCTATCCAGGCCCTCAGCCCCTAAACAGCTGCATAGTCCATTGTCTGCCTGCAGGCAGCAGCCCCTCGGGCTCTAAAACCCTCCTGTGGAGAGAGCACCCAACTCTCCAACGCTTCAGACTATTTATCATCCTTCCAGCCCCTTCTGGACACTCTTCACCTTGGATTGGCTGGAGCATGATAAATATGTAGGCTGGTTATTTGCATCTTCCTCCCTAAGCTCTCAAACTCCCAGCCTGTGAAACCCTGAACAGACCAGTACAAACTATCACTGTTCCCTTGCTGCAGAAGGCACAAAAACTAAATTTACCTAGCATCCTACACTAGGAGGGGGCTACAGTTAAATGGATGATATACAAATCTTTCAAATAATAGGTCAAATCACCCTAAAAAGCCTTTTTTAAACTGATACCTATCAAATGAAAATGGATTGTGGTGCTGCTGTCTGTTTTTCCTCAGCCAAAAATACACTACTATATAAAAAGTCCCTTAAAGCATGATGACTCTGAAATACATTGTACAGCTTTAAGGCATCCCCCAATCCTGTTATTTTAAAGATATATGTATTTTTCATTTAAACCTAAAAGGACCCTCTGCCTGTTGTAAAGTATTTAACCACTTCAAATTCGGGCACTTCACCCCCTTCCTGCCTAGGCCAATTTTAGCTTTCGGCGCTGTCACACTTTGAATGACAATTGCGTGGTCATGCAAAACTGTACCCAGACTACATTTTTATAATTTTGTTCACACAACTAGAGCTTTCTTTTTTAATCAACACTGTGTTTTCATTATTTGCTATATAAACGAAAAAAGACAGAAAAGTTTGAAAAAACAAACATACGTTTTTCTTCCATTTCTGTTATAAAATTTTGCAAATAAATATTTGTTCTTCATAAACTTTGCCCAAAATGTATTCTGCTCAGCGGCGGCTGGTGCTCAAAATTTTTGGGGGGGCACAAACAGAAAAATGTAATAGGCATTGCTTTGCGGCAAAAAACGCTGTAAAAAAATTGCGTGACTTTGAGGTCACAAAAGTGTGAAAGGGGCCTTCAGTAATTAAGGTATAGTGTGCCCCCTTTCAATGCAGAGAGACCAGCGTGCCCCCTTCAATGCAGAGATCATCGTGCCCCCTTTCAATGCAGAGATGCCAGCGTGCCCTCTTTCAATGCAGAGATGCCAGCGTGCCCCCTTTCAATGCAGAGATGCCAGTGTGCCCACTTTCAATGCAGAGATACCAGTGTGCCCCCTTTCAATGCACAGAGACCAGCGTGCCCCCTTTCAATGCACAGAGACCAGCGTGCCCCCTTTCAATGCAGAGCTGCCAGCGTGCCCCCTCATTTTACTCTATGCACCGCATGTTGTGTCGCGTGGTGCGCAAAAATAGGGACTTGCTGCATTTTTATGCATCACACCACAATACACTTGAATGCCATCATATATAACAATAAATAAACATTGCAATCATCATCTCACATCCTCTACTGAAAGTTACAACAGTGTGACATTTCCTGCTACAATTACATTGTAAACAACACACAGCACGTGGCTCCATCATCCACATCCACTAGAACAAACACTGCTCTCCCCACTCCACTAGACTTGTATACTGAGCATGCTGACACTTCTAGTCCCACTAATGTTGGCAGAGCTCAGTGCTGAGAGCCAGGCAGGCTGCACACAGACAGTAGTACACAATGCAGACATGTGGAGGAGTCGGAGAAGTTGAAATACTCACACATCAAAGTGCTGAACGCAACCACAGCCAACACCGCCTGGAGGAGGTTACCTCTGTCGTGCTTCATCTTGCCGGCGTGTCCGGTAGAAGAAGCAGTGGCGGCAGGTCTCATGGGCTCCGGTGTCTGGTCGGCTGATCAGTCAGGATGAGCCCTCACACGGTATCCTGCCTCCTCATGGGCCCTCCTCCTGTCCTCCGCTGCATCCGGTTTATTTATAGAGGAAGGCCGCTCTGTCCATGGCGTATCGGACATGCTTCCTGATTGGCCAGGAGGATCCGTGTGACAATAGCGAATTTTCATTCGCTATTGTCACACAATGGGAGGGCTCGGGACGCACTGCTATGCGCCCCGGGTCCACCCTTTGACACACTTTGACCGGAGAAATATAATGGTACCATAGTAACATTGTACTACTCTATCAGTATTTTCTTTTACACATTATGTTTGCAAATAGCAATACATTTAATTGCAAGAGGCAAACATTTTACTGAATAAAATTGATGCATCCAGGTTGCTTTGTTGTGATTAGCTGTGATTGGCCACAGCTGATTACATGCCACAGATGGGCTATGATTGGCCCAGTCTGTACCATGTGTTCACTGTGGCCAATCACAGTTAGCAACACAGTTGTACACAATGGATGGCTTTAAAGAAAGCCATCTATTGTTTACAACTGTCATGTGACCAGTGTTAATTTTGGCAGCAAATTTCAATTTAGTTTTAGTCTTAGTCTTAGGACTAAAATGGCATTTTAGTTTTAGTCCTATTTTAGTCTTCTGCAAATGTTTTAGTTTTAGTCGTATTTAGTCGACTAAAACTCCAGTATATTTTAGTCGACTAAAACGCCCTACATTTTAGTCGACTAAAACTAATTTTAGTCATCTATAATCAAATGGGTGTAGTTCAATTGTAATGTGTAATGCATTATTTAAGCATTTCTCTACAATTTCCAAACTCATTATATACTACTCCTGGTCCTGGAGTGAAAAATCTAATATGTTATTATTTATGCTTTGAGCATGTATCAGTGTTAATTTTTGGCAGCAAATTTCGATTTAGTTTTAGTTATAGTCTTTTGACTAAAATGCCATTTTAGTTTTAGTCGTATTTTAGTCTTAAGACTAAAATGCCATTTTAGTTTTAGTCGTATTTTAGTCATCTGAATTGTGTTAGTCGACGAAAACGTTTTAGTCGGTTTTAGTCGACGAAATTAACACTGCATGTGACCCGCTGTAATTGGTTACAGTACTCACATAGTACCGGCAGAGGGCCGGTACAGTGATGAGTCATCGACTATGTCCGGTGGACACAGCCGGTGACAGATTGCACCTCGGCATGGCCCCATGGGCGCCCGATCCAGGAGTATGTCATAAGATGTCCACCCTGATCGAGGAGGCCTGTCCAATCTTCAATTGAGTATAGGCCGGGCAGGAAGTGGTTTAAATGTTTTCTTTGCCTTGGTAAATGTCCCCAATGCTCAGCTCCCCATGTCCTTTTTTTGACAATAACTTGCCTATTATACTTAAAATTGCAGAACTCAGTATCAAGATTCATTCCCCATAGACTTCAGTAGGGATCACTGCTAGTTTAGGTTTGTTTTATATAGTTACTCACAGTAACACTCATAGTACAACAGCCAAATAACTAACTAAGGATCCAAATAACAAATGTAATATATGTTATTAGAAGCTTTGTGTAATATAATAATTCGATGCACAATATATTATGTTACAAATATTAATGAACGTGTCTTCAGTGTAGATAGAAAAAAATGTTTTATGGACTTACTTTTTGTAAGCAATATCTAATGCTTTATATTTGGTTGTATAGACACACTGATATCCAGGTCTTGCAAAGAGTGAAAATATTTCTTTGGCTTTATAGATGCCTTTATTTCTGGATAAAATAGACTTCGAGTGGTATTTTGGTACTGCGAAGGATAGTATTACATACACCGATAGCAGTGTATAGCAAACCCACAGTCCATAGAACTTGTTAACTGGGCCATGGTAGTAAGACAATGTCATGTCGTTCCAAGCATGCAATTAAGGAGTACACCCAGCTGGTGAGAGCAACAAACAGGTCACTACAAGACAAACAGTTGGATGTTGCAGTGTTAGTATTCTGAGCTCATGGATAGTAACAGTGTAAGCCTATAACAGGTAGCATATATTGCATGAGCACAAATACTTTACATTTTGCAAGTACTGGCATTATTTTGTACCATAGCTTCATCCACCCTTTCACCTTTTTTTTGAGCACATATGAATGTGGTGGTAGCCATATAATTGGAGACTAGCCCGGTATTCTATAGTGGCTTAAAGGAAAGACTCCAGATACGGTGGTGTGGCTTATGTTATCCCCTCAGGGGAACAGCTGATTAAACCTTGTGGTGAAACACAGGTCTAATCTTGAGGTGAGAGGCCATCTTTATGTGGTGGAGGAAGCACGAGCACCTTTTAAGCACTTTTTTTGCCATGTCTTGCACCTTTTGGATGTGAAGAAATATTTATTGTTGATGTACTTTATATGGACAGTTATTATTTAGTGCACTTTATGAGTGATTTGTTTACATTTTATTGCACAAATATATGAGTATATTGCACATTTTTAAGCACATTAATATACTGCATGCACTTTATCCACTTTACCACCGGAGGATTTTCCTGCTAAAAGACCAGGGGGTTTTTTGCGATTTTTTACTGCGTGACTTTAAGGGACAATTGCGCGGTCATGCGGCGCTGTACCTAAATGAATTTCACATCCTTTTTTTCCCACAAACAGAGCTTTCTTTTGGTGGTATTTGATCACCTGTGCGATTTTTTGATCACGCGCTATAAACAAAAAAAGAGCGTAATTTTTGCAAAAATAACAATATTTTTCACTTTGTTTTATATGAAATTCCCCCCCAAAAAAATGTAAAAATCAAAATTTTTTAACATTTTCGGCCAATTTGTTTTACGCTACCTATGTTTGGTAAAAAAAATAGCAAAAAGCGTATTTTGATTGGTTTGCGCAAAAGTTATCGCGTTTACTAACAAAGGGAAAGATTTTTGTCATTTTTGGTGTTTTTTTTTTTAACGAGTAATGGCGGCGATCTGCGATTTTTTTTGCGGTACTGCGACATTGCGGCGGACAGATCGGACCCTTGACTGACATTTTTGACACTTTTGGGGGTACCAGTGACATTACTGCAGTAATCAGTGCTATATATATGCACTGTTACTGCAAAAATGACACTGGCAGGGAAGGGGTTAACTTTATTGGACAGGGAGGGGTTAAGTGTGTCCTAGGGGCGTGCTTCTAACTGTAGTGGGACATTCCTATTGGTGTAAAAAAAAAGATCAACGGTTCTACATAGTAGAACCGTCTGATCTTCATTTTTACACAGGGAGAACTGACAGGCGGCTTGTTTACATAAGCCGCTCTGTCTTTCTCCCGCTGTACTGGCGATCGTAGTGTGACCGGCGGACATCGGGTCCGCCAGTCACACTCCCGCACTCCTCCATAAACGAGCCTCGGCGGGTGCGCGCCTCGGCGGGCGCGCGCTCGCCCGCTATTGGCTCTAGAAGGAGTGACAGGCGAGCGACGTAGACCTACGTCACTCTGTCATCTACCGGCCCCCGGGACCAGTATCAACCTTTCTTGATGACTTCTCTGCCTGGCTACCCTACTTTCTCTCTTCTGAAATCCCCACGATCATTCTCGGAGACTTCAACATCCCTGTTAATGCTAATACTACCCCTGTTTCTAAACTTCTCAGTCGTACCTCATCTCTTGACCTGAAGCAATGGATTCAGGCTCCTACACACTCCAATGGCACCACCCTTGACCTTGTCTCTCCTATCTATGCACTCCATGCAACCTCTCTAACAATTCTCTCCCACTCTCTGATCACCACCTTATTAATTTCGCTCTCTCCCTGTCTTCTACCTCCTCTCCCTCCAACCGCCTAACAGTTACCCGTAGAAACATTCGCCACCTCAACCCTTCTCTTCTCTGCTACTGACCATCTATATGACAAAATCTTACCCCTGTCATGCCCCAACCTTGCCACTTCCTTCTATAACAGCTGACTGTCATCCTCCCTAGACAAGCTCGCTCCCCTCACTAAACGCAGAATTCGGCCCCAACCGCAACAACCCTGGCAAATAGACGACACCAGAAGCCTTAGAAAATGTAGCCACGCTCTTGAGCGCCTGGGGCGTAAGAGTAAGTCCCCGGAAGACTTCAGCCAATATAAATCTGCCCTTCTTAAATACTATTCCTGCCTCCTCACTGCTAAGAAAACCTATTTTATCACGCTCATTCACACATTCTCATCTAGTCCCAGTCAACTCTTCTCTACCTTTAACTCTCTACTCTGTCCTCCACAGACTCCACCCTATAACTCACTCACTGCCCAGGAGATCGCCAATCACTTTGCAAGGAGATCTCCAATATGCAGAAACCTCCCCCAATTAACACCCCATGTCCACAGGTACAATCATTAGTTCCCTAGTTCAACCCTGCTAGTATTAACGAGGTTGCTGGACTTTTTTCTAACACCCATCTAACTACCTGCCCCCTGGATCCTGCTCCTTTGCAAATGCTACGCTCACCCTCTGACTCTATTCTACGCTCTCTAACTCACATCTTCAACCGTTCCCTCTCTTCTGGCATCTTCCACAACTCTCTAAAACACGCCCTTGTCACTGGACCCCACCAATCTTCACAATCTATGCCCCATCTCCTTATTCCTCTTCTCCTCCAAACTCCTTGAACAACTGGTCTATCACTGACTGAGTGACCATCTGACTAAAAACGAACTACTTGATCCCCTTTAGTCTGGATTTCTCCCTCAACATTCCATGGAAACTGCTCTCCCTAAACTCACAAATGACCTACTAACAGCTAACAACCAATGGACACAATTCTGTACTACTCCTCCTGGACCTCTCTGCAGTCTTTGACCCACTCCTCCTCAAAAAACCCCACTCCCTTGGTCTCCGTGACTGTACTCTTCACTGGTTCTTATCCTACCTATCCCAATGCACCTTCAGTGCTACTTACAACTCTACTACCTCTTCTCCTCTTCCTTTCTCCAAAATGGTCCCCCAAGGTTCGGTTCTTGGACCGCTCCTTTTCTAAATCCACACCTCCTCCCTGGATCAGCTGATTGCCTCCCATGGCTTTCAATATCATCTCTACGTTGATGACACTCAAATCTATGTCTCCACCCCTCAGCTCCCTCTGTCAGTCTCCTCACGCATCACCAACTTACTAACAGACATATCAGCCTGGATGACACATCACTTCCTCAAACTCCACCTATCCAAAACCAAGCTCATGATATTTCTTGCCCCACGTTCCTTTTCCCCTGATTTCTTTGTCAAAATCAATGGTTTAACTATCAACCCGTCCCCCCTATGCCAAGGTCCTAGGTGCTGGACTCTGAACTATCCTTTTGGCCACACATCCAGTTGCTGTCCAAAGCTTGCTGCCTCAACCTCATCAACATCTCCAAGATGTGCCCCTTCCGAAACAATGACACCACAAAGCTTCTAATCCACTCCCTGGTCATCTCTCGTCTCGATTACTGCAACTCCCTTCTCATTGGCTTCCCTATAAATAGGCTAGCCCCCTTCAGTCCATCATGAACGCTGCTGCCAGGCCCATCCACCTTACTAACTGCTTGGTGTCGCTACCCCTCTTTGCCAATCCCTCCATTGGCTGCCAATCAACCTACGAATTAAATTCAAGACACTAACCATAACTTACAAAGCCATCCATAGCTTGGCACCTAGCCATCACTAACCTGCTCTCAAAATACCAACCAAATCTTTCTTTTCGTTCCTCCCAGGACCTCCTGCTCTCTAGCTCCCTCGTCAACTCTTCCCATGCTCGCCTCCAGGACTTCTCCTGAGCCTCTCCCATCCTCTGGAATGCTCTACCTGTTTGACTATCTCCTACTTTGTCCACCTTTAGACGACCCCTGAAAACACATTTCTTCAGAGAAGGCTATCTGGCACCCACCTAACAACTGTACATTTATTTTCTCATCAGCCATTCCCCCACAGTTATTACCTCTTCTATCTCTTGACCCTCCCTCTTAGATTGTAAGCTCTAATGAGCAGGGCCTTCTGCTTTCTACTGTATTAAAGTGTATTATATTTGTACTGTCTACCCTCAAGTTGTAAAGCGCTGTGTAATCTGTCAGCGCTATATAAATCCTGTAAAATAATAATAATATTATAGATTCAGTGCAATTTCATTAGGTCAACTGGGGCTGTTGGTAACAGTATTAGCTTCTCCCCATGTCTGTTACTGGTAGACAGATTTCCCTGCATCCAATTCGCATGACAGGAGAGTGTGACTAGCTCTCAATAGAGCCAGTTCATGCAGCTCCGGGGTGGCTGCGGTCTGCATATAAAAAGGTTCCTATGCATTCTGAATCAGGTGTGAATTCAGGCAACAATTCAAACCTGATTCATACCTGAAATGGTTGAACAAGGACGAACTGGACCTCATGCTGTGAGCCGCGGCTGCAGCATATGTGAATGGAGCCTAACTAGTCACAAGACTGAAAAAAATGTAATTTCTCTTTATTATAACCATGGTAACAGTAACTGATTTGTAGACGTCATATTGCAAACTCTTCATTTTCTGGCTTGTTACCTTCCTGAAATTTGCCTAGGGTTTACTGCAGAAGATAATAACAAACTGAAAACATAATTATAGCAAAGGCAGAACTTGCCTCTCATTTTGAAGGAATTAAGCAAGTGCATTGCAATGGATGTTCTTAGTAACCCCAGAACAGTAGCAATAAGGATCTGCAAAAAAATAAATGAAATCCTTGCAATGTATATAAATATCTTTTGGATGATTACTATTATCAACAAAGCTGGGATTTCCTTGTTATAGCTCTGTGTTTACTAGTAGTGTATTTATGTGCTTGATCCATATTATTTAACAGGGAGATGACCTCAAACTAGCAGGAGATAAATGCACGTTAGAAAGTATTTATTGACAGAAAGTGTAGTGGATGATTGGAGCACACTTCCAGCAGATATAAAGGGATTGGTTTACTAAAGGCAAATAGTTTACTTTGCATGAGAAGGTGCACTGTGCAATGGAATTTGGCCCAAGCATAGTGAATGAAGCAAAGCTCTGCTCCAATCACGTGCCAGCAAAAATGCTGTTTTTTTTATTTCCCATGCACGTGATTTGGTATTCTTTGCAAAGTGAAACTTCACCGCATTCACTAAGCTCTGGGGAAAATTCCTTTGCAAAGTGCAACTTCTCTTGCAAAGTGAACAGCTTATTTGCCTTTGGTAAATCAGACCCAAAGCGTCAGTTACCTTTGCTTTAGAAAAGCATAGACCTATCAAACAAAAACAACAAAAGTGGCAAACTGGATAAAACACTTGGTCTTTTTCTGCCATCTGTCTTCTCTGTATCTATGAGATTTCTAGCTTAAAGAAGATCTGGTTTGCTAGAAGAAACCTTACCAAATATGCCGCAAACAGGTAAATGCACATCCCGCTATTGCAGAGATGTGAATGCTGTCTAACATTACCCCAACATTTCATATTCCTGTGTCTGTTGTACATGTACTTGTATTAAGTAGTATCCTGTTCTCTTTGTATTGCTTCCTTTGTGTGAAACCCCTGGTGACCCTGCCAGCCCCCCTGCTTTCCTATTTTCAACAGACCACACTAGGCATGAGAGCACATCCTTCTCAGCGTGGTCAGTTTTTGGCTGTCCTGGGAGAACAGCCTGTCTGTCCTCCAATGATCAGACTTGTGCTGACATGCCCCCCTGCACAGCCCTGCACAGAAGATCAGGGTACTGCTCTTTCTCCATCCCCACCTCTCTAGGCCTCTTATGCAACCAAGAACTGAGATTATGTGGTCACTTATAAAAAAACAAAAAAAAAGGCATTTATACGTTTTTTTTACAGTATAAATACATAAATGTTTTGCCATTCATTGCTATTCTAAACTAAATGGATTGTTTTACAAGGTAAGCGTTCACATATACTTTAACTAAACCATTCTGCAGTATTCTCACTTTGTCCAGCATCAGGTGCAATAGTGCTGGATCCCCTCAGAGCCCACACTGAAAAAAAAAGCAGCTCTGAGATGATGGTGCCAAAACGGATCCACATAAGGATGTGTTCTGTCATCTTAATGTGTCAATTTTTTGCTGCATGTGTTCGTTTTTTTTTAATGTGGTTATCCTATAAAGAATAATGCTGTTTTTATAAAAAAGATGTTAATGCAATTAAATAAATTCCTAAACAACTGCCCCCAGTTGATAAAGGCCAACGTTTTTGTGAATACTACAATAATATACCGAAAGCATGAAACATCCAACTTGATTCTAGAATTTGCAGTATATAACCTATAATTCTTTATCTTCCAGGGTTGGGGATAAGTGTTGTGCATACAGACATAACACTGCCTTACCCTGAGCTGAGTTAGTAAATTGTCTGCAGTGTAGACTCCAAAGAATAATCATCTGCAGAGTGCCAAGGGTGACCTTCACTTTAGTATGGCACAGAGGTGTCTAAAATGCTGCTCACTTACCTATTTTAACTAGCTGGGTCATATCACCCCTGTAATTAAAAGGGAAGTTACAGGTGTTTATCATAAGCAATATAATTATTACTTTAAAATCCCTGGCGTAGAGACAAATGTATGGTATTGGAAATAACAGTTATTAATGTCAGCAGATTATTCTACAGGGAACCCAGAGAGGTCAGTGAATTACCTGCAGGCACTGTGGACCAATTTATTATTGATATGTTATACTCAGCAAAATGTGTTACTTTAAGCAATAAAATTCCCTGTTCAGATGAATCAGTCATTTGTTTCTTATTAGAAGTAATTACTAGTTTAAGAACAGCTGCACTTTCCTTCTTTCTGTTAATACAGTAAATACAGGTGCATCTTATAAAATTAGAATTCCATCAAAAAGTTAATTTATTTTGTTAATTCAATTTAAAAAGTGAAACTCAAATAGACTTATATAGATGAGTTACACACAGAGTGATATATTTTGAGCATTTCTTTCTTTTAATTTTGATGATTATTGCTTACAGATAGTGAAAACCCAAAATCCAGTAGCTCAGAAAATTAGAATATTACATAAGACAAATAAAAAAGAGGATTTTAATACAGAAATGTTGACTTACTGAAAAGTATGTCCATGTACAGCATAGTATGCACTTAATACTTGGTCTTGGCTCCTTTTGCATGAATTATTGCATCAATGCTGCATGGCATGGAGGCGATCAGCCTGTGACAATGCTGAGGTGTTATGGAAGCCCAGGTTGCTTTGATAGTGACCTTCAGCTTGTCTGCATTGTTGGGTCTGGTGTCTCTCATCTTCCTCTTGACAATACCCCACAGATTCTCTATGGGATTTAGGTCAGGTGAGTTTGCTGGCCAATTAAGCACAGTGATACCATGATCATTAACCAGGTATTGGTACTTTTGGAAGTGTGGGCAGGTGCCAAGTCCTGCTGGAAAATTAAATCAGCATCTCCATAAAGTTGGTCAGCAGAGGGAAGCATGAAGTGCTCTAAAATTTTCAGGTAGAGGGCAGTGCTGAATTTGGACTTGATAAAACACAGTGGACCAACACCAGCAGATGACATGGTTGCCCAAATCATTACTGACTGTGGAAACTTAACACTGGACCTCATGTAACTTGGATTCTGTGCCTCGCCACTCTTATTCAAAACTCTGTGACCTTAATTTCCAAATGAAATGCAAAATCTTCCACAGTCTGTGATGATTTTGGGAGCCATGTTATTGGCTGCAGTTGGTCAACTGTGTTTTATCAAATCCACAGTGAGCGCAGCCCTCTACCAGCAAATTCTAGAGCACTTCTTGCTTCCCTCTGCTGACCAGCTTTATGGAGATGCAGATTTCATTTTTCAGCAGGACTTGGCACCTGCCCGAACTGCCAAAAGTACCAATTCGTAGTCACATGATCATGGTATCACTTTGCTTGATTGGCCAGCAAACTCGCCTGACCTAAACCCCATAGAGAATCTGTGGGGTATTGTCAAGAGGAAGATGAGAGACACCAGACCTAACAATGCAAGCGAGCTGAAAGTCACTATTAAAGCAACCTGGGCTTCCATAATATCTCAGCAGTGTCACAGGCTGATTGCCTCCATGCCATGCAGTAATTCATGCAAAAGGAACCCCAACTAAGTAGTGAGGGCATACTATACTGTACATAGACATACTTTTCAGTAATCCAACATTTCTGTATTAAAAATCCTTTTTTTAATTGGTCCTATGTAATATTCTAATTTTTCTGAGATACTAAATTTTGAGTGAGAGAGATTGGACTGTACCAAAATTATATTCCATACATGTAAAAAACAAAACACAAACTAAGATAAATTTTACTTAAAAATACTACCACATTTAAACTTTCATATTTTTGGATAATAAAGTAGTATGGAAAAGGTTGTTGCATTATTGTTACTTTGAGAGCCAAAATATTCAATATTTCAGGATTTGGCAGGTAATCAGTATTGAAAATAAATTGGAATGGTAGACTTTCAAGAACGGCTCTGTATTCTCACTGAAGAAATAGTGGTGTAAACATTACATCATTGTATGATCATTGTAAAGCCATGAACTGTTCTAGTAACAGTTGTGCAGTGATGTTCGAATAGAGGTAATGTTGTAAAAAAAAATAAGTAGAGCCTCCTGACTAGCATGCAACCTGGTACAGACACAATGGAATTATGTGTTTTAGCTTTGGGTCTTTGTCCTCTGACATCTAGATTCTAGAGATACATTTGAATCCTGTGAACTTCTGTCTTTACACTCAAGTTTCGTAGATTTATGATCCTGCGAGAAGTTTATGTAAGTGGATCTGCTTTAGTTGGTGGTGTTCTAGTGGGGGGTGTTCATTCTTATTTGTGTCGTCCCTTGCTATAGCGCAAACATCAAATCTAAATCTAAACATTTTGTCACAGACATGCATATTTGTAGAAACTAGGATAGCACGGTGTGCAACAAGACTTCTCTGATGAAGGAGGACTGTTCTTAACCCCCAAAACTATTTGGAAGTTTTGTTTCAGCTTTATCTTGATTTTGGGTTAAACAATGTTCTTTTTAGACTCTAAGAACAGTGGCATGGCATTATTAAGGAACAGAATGGTTTATTGAGTATAGTAGCATGATATAGACACACAAATGACATTGTGAGATAGCAACCATGTAAGTAAACATACTTATACAGGTACGGTGCAATCAAGAATACATTGAGTCCACAGAGATGGAAACAAGATATTTCAAGGTATTTAAAGTACTGGTATCAATACAAGCCCATATAAGAATCCACTCCTATCTGTTAGATCAGGTCCCCTAGACAAAAGGAGCAATGCACCCCTAACCTTGTCCATGGCAGCCAAACCCTATCAAATTTCATAGGGCATTTCCTATTCATATACTCTAAGTCAACTTGGACATCAGCAATACAGCATTGATTGAGTTTTCCCATGAAACCACAGATAGGGGAGGCAGCAGCATTCCACTTACACATGAGTGCTTTCTTTGCATAATAGAGAAGGTACGATATCAAGAGTTTAGTGCAATTAGGCCTGTATACCCAAAAGCACCAGTTCAGAAAGGATCAGAAGAGACAGTTGTCGGCAGGCATTGATTAGACCTCCATCCAGAACCGTGTCACCCTAGGACAGCTCCAGAACATATGGAAGTAAGTCCCCATATCAGAATGTCAATGCACACAA
Organism: Pelophylax lessonae; assembly: GCF_965119305.1. Lineage (NCBI taxonomy): Eukaryota > Metazoa > Chordata > Amphibia > Anura > Ranidae > Pelophylax > Pelophylax lessonae. Next base: position 320,917,768 of record NC_138768.1, on the reverse strand, counting down.
ATGGGGTCCCGTTGCGAATAAAGTCTGTGAAATCTCTGGGGGTGTAGTACACCCTATGAAGGAACTTAGTTTGAATGAGCTTATCTCTGGAGGAAATACCAATTTTGATCTATTCTCAAAGCAATCCTCCCAATCTTCCCTATCCAAGGAGGGGATGTCCACCTTCCAAGCCTCCCATAACCTCTCCATCTTAGGGGAATCAAGACTAAGTAGCACAAGGTAGAGGGAGGAAAGGGGCTTAGGCAGAGACTCCTGAGCTAAAAGCTCCTCAATAGGATCCATGGCCAGCATAGGGGGCTGTAAGAATTGGACACGGGCAGCATGCTGCAGCTGGAGGTAGCGAAAGAACATCCAGTAACCAAAATTTACTGAAGAGGTCCCTAAAAGACAGCAACCTGCCATGGCATAATATCCCGCAACACTTTGACATCAAATATTGCCCAAATTTGGTGGTCAGGGATTGATCTGAAAAGTACAAGGTTTGGTTTGCCATATAATGGTTGATAAGGGGACCATTGACCTGGTTTCAGAAAGCGTCTCCTAGCAGACATCTACACCCTGAGCGTCGCCCTGGTCTGATGCAGAAGGTCAGTGTATGCCTTAGGGCCTCTATATAACAAATTACCAGGCTCTTTAAGAGAACCTCCAGACACACTGCCACATTGGTTCAAGAACTAACAAACCACCAACGAACCGGGACCAAAATAGCAGCCCAGTAATATACCAGGAAATTAGGCAATGTCAACCCTCTGTATCTCACTGGAAGGAACAAAGTGGATTTTGCCAGATGTGGGAAAGCTCCCCTCCAGATAAAGGTGCATTACCACGATCCACCTCCCTAAAAAAGGAAGCAGGAATCCAGACTGGGCAATTATGAAAAATATAGTTAAATCTAGAGAGGAAAACCATCTTGATAAGGTTAATATGGCCCATCAGGTTAAGGGCCAGGGCCCCCCATGAGGAACGGCATGGCATTATTGAGTTTTTCTTCACCTTAGAATTCCACTCAGGGTGCTTTTGGCAACCCCTGGCAGATGAGAGATGTCATTGGGCTCTATCAACCAGACTTTGGAGATATTGGACCATAAAGACCAAGTATGCCACGTCTTGCATATTTTCCTTTGTTGCTGTAAAATGGTTCACTTTGCTTTGATTGCCTCCTCCCCAACACACACAGACAACCATCCCTCCTTTACAAAGTAGTGTCTTTTATTTATACTCTCCCCTTGTGAACAAATATTTTCTGCATCCATTTATTAGAGCCTTTTTGACCTCACTGTTCCTAAGACTGTAGACAATGGGGTTCAGCAAAGGAGTGGCCACATTATAGATAACTGAAACGAGTTTGTCACGCTCCAATGAGTAACTGGATTTGGGACGGACGTATGTGAAACTTCCAGTTCCATAAAATATGTTAACAATAATGAGATGAGCTGCACAGGTTGAAAACATTTTTCGTCTCCCTACATTGGATGTATTTTTCAAAATAGTAAGAATTATGTATACATAAGAGATAAGAATAAATACAAGGGGTCCGAGTCCTACAAAAACTGCACTCACTCCAAAGAGTATAGCCTCGTTTAGATAGGTATCAACACATGATAGCTTCAGCAAGGGTGGAATATCACAGAACAAATGGTTAATTTCATTGTCACAGTAAGGAAGGCGTATGATCAGGGTGGTATGGAGCATTGAGTGCAATAGGCTGCACAAGATTCCACCCAAAAGCAGTTTGTAACAGATTCCTTTCTTCATAATCAAGCTATAGTGTAATGGACGACAGATCGCTGCATATCGGTCATAAGCCATGATAGCCAAAAGAAAGCACTCTGCCCCCTCCAAGAAGACCACCATATAGAGCTGACCAATGCAGGCACTGAATGACAAATGGTTGTGATGTGATACCAAAATAACTAACATTAGTGGCACCGTGGCAGAAATATAGCATATGTCAATCATAGACAGGTAGCCTAAGAAAAAGTACATTGGGCTTTGTAAACTTGCATCCAGGTTTGTTACAATCATTATTAATAGGTTGCCAGATAAAGCCATTACATAGATATTAAACATTAACCCAAAAAGCAATAGGCGTTTTTCAGTTATTTCAGGAAATCCCAAAATAATAACTTCCCAAATAATACTTGTATTTGATTTTAACATGTTTTTCTTCTTTGGCTATCTGCCGAGAAAAACTGCAGAGAAGACTGTAAAAAAAAAAAATGTAATTAGTAAAGAGTGGAAAGTGGCATCTGAAAAAGTTCTACACACATTACACTATGAAAGATATTTAAGCAAATGCAAATGCAAAAACAAAACTTTAGGTCAACGCTGCAAAATGTTTCTGAATGGTAATGGTAGCCTGGTAACATATAGTACCATGAAAAAGTATTCACACCCCTTAAAAATGTTCCAGATTTTCTCATGTTACAACCAAAAATGTAAATTTATTTTTTGGGGATTTTATGTAATAGACCAACACAAAGTGGCACATAATTGTGAAGTAGAAGGAAAATGATTAATGGCTTTCAAAATGTTTTAAAATAAATAACTGAAAAGTGTGGCGTGCATTTGTATTCAGCCCCCTTTACTCCGATACCCCTAACTAAAATCTAGTGGAACCAATTGCCTTCAGAAGTCGCCTAATTAGTACATGCGATCCACTTGTGTGTAATTTAATCTCAGTATATATATAGCTGTTCTGTGAAGCCCTTAGAGGTTTTTTAGAGAACCTTAGTGAACAAACATCACCATGAAGGCCAAGGAACACACCAGACAGCTAAGGGATTAAGTTGTGGGGAAGTTTAAAGCAGGGTTAGGTTATCAAAAAATATCCCAAGCTTTGAACATCTCACAGAGTACTGTTCAATCCAGGCCCGGAATGGGACAAAAAATAGGCCCGGGCATTTTGGACTGAGCAGCCCGCGAGGGGGGGGGGGGGGGGCGGCGTTCGTCGGGATGGTTGATGACAGGATTTATTGTTCCAGGATGTGTGGATTCGATTACGGTACCTTTTTTAGTTTAATCTTCAATTTAGATCAGAGCTGCCATATGATGCTGTTTTTTTTATCTTACTTTAAATCCTGTTTTGATGGTTGAGTCCTAAAAATATTATGAAGCAGCACAAGATGAGGGTTACTCTAATCAAGGGGTAGACAACCTTTTTGGGTACAGTGTGCCGAAAAATGTTTTCAAAGAAATTGGGAGTGCCAGATACATAAAAAACAACTGTCAACTTCATATAAAGTAACTGCTGTAAACCGCTTGAATGATAGTAAGAAATCAAGTGAGTTTTGCACCTTCACAAATCAGATCACCCCAATTCCTGCACCATCACATCTCAGATCAGTCCCAATTTTTGCACCATCACACCTCAGATCAGTCCCAATTCCTGCACCTTCACACCTCAGATCAGTCCCAACTCCTGCACCTTCACACCTCAGATCACCCCAATTCCTGCACCTTCACACATCAGATCACCCCAATTCCTGCACTATCACACCTCAGATCACCCCAATTCCTGCACTATCACACCTCAGATCACCCCAATTCCTGCACCTTCACACCTTAGATCAGCCCCTGGTAGGTTGGCACTGGCAGCAACAACTTTATTCAAATCAGGATTTCTTCTGCAAATAGGCTAACCTGGCACTGGCAGGCATAATACTAGACTAGTACTATGCCTGGCTGCCAGTGCCAGGCCAGCCTATTTGCAAAATAAATCCTGATTTTAATTAAATTGTTGTTGCCAGTGCCGGCCTATTTGCAGAAGAAATCCTGATTTCTTTGAATAAAATTGTTGCTGCCAGTGCCAGCCCAGCCTATCTGCAAAAGAAATCCCTAAGTAGAAGTCACTCCTCTCTCCAGTCCTCCACTTACCTTGGGTGTGCTGTGCGGTGTGGCTGCAGAGTGTTCCCGCTGGACATAGTACAGGAGATGGTCAGAGACTGCAAACATGATACAAGAGATGGTCAGAGACTACGGACCTGATACAAGAGATGGTCAGAGACTGAGGACATGATACAGGAGATGGTCAGAGACTGAGGACATGATACAGGAGATGGTCAGAGACTGAGGACATGATACAGGAGATGGTCAGAGACTGAGGACATGATACCGGAGATGGTCAGAGACTGCGGACATGATACAGGAGATGGTCAGAGACTGAGGACATGATACAGGAGAAGGTCATAGACTGCAGACATGATATAAGAGATGGTCAGAGACTGCAGACATAATACAAGAGATGGTCAGAGACTGCGGACATGATACAGGAGATGGTCAGACACTGAGGACATGGTACAGGAGAAGGTCAGAGACTGCAGACATGATACAAGAGATGGTCAGAGATTGCAGACATGATACAAGAGATGGTCAGAGACTGCAGATATGATACAAGAGATGGTAAGAGACTGCAGACATGATACAAGAGATGGTCAGAGACTGCAGACATGATACAAGAGATGGTCAGAGACTGCAGACATGATACAGGAGATGGCCAGAGACTGCAGACATGATACAGGAGAGACTGCAGATGTGATACAAGAGAAGGTCAGAGACGGAGGATATGATAGAAGATAGAAGGACACTAGGGGGGCCGGAGAGCACAGGGAAAGCAGATAGCACTGGAGGAGCTGAAGGGCAAGGGGGGGACTGGAGAGAATTAAGGGGGGGGGGTTTGGAAAGCATTGCAGGGGGGTTGGAAGGCGCAGGGTGTGGATAGCACTGGGGGCGGGCGGGCAGGGAAAACCAGGGCGATGGAGAGCATGGGGGGGGACTGGAGAGCACTGGGGGGGGGACTGGAAATCACTTAGGGGGGAGCCAGGCAGCACAGGGGGGTGGAGAGCACTGGGGGAGCCAGAGAGCATTGGGGGAGATGAAAAGCACTGTGGGGACTTGAAAAGAACGGGGGGCTAAGGAGCACAGGGGGGGCTAAAGAGCACTGGGGGGGTTAAGAGCACTGGGGGGCTAAGAGCACTGGGGGAGGGTTAAGAGCACTGGGGAGGGGGGCTAAAGGCAAAAGGGGTTCCAACATGCTACTAGCCAGGTGTACCTAATAAAGGGGCTGGTGAGTGTATATGCATGCATGTGCAAACAGACCAAGTAGCACCCCTCAATTCACCCCTTGATCTCACACACCTCGGAGTGCCACCAGATGGAACAAAAGGTAGGAATACCCCATGACACCCAGGGGTGGATCCGAGACGGTGCCAGGCCCAATGCAGAGGAGGTCTACAGACAGATGTATGCAGCTAAATGGCTGTGTGAAGGAGGCCTATGGCTTCATTTAGATGTGTGGTTGAGCACATCACTTATAGATATGAATGAGACTGCCAGCACGGGGAACACCTGTACGTCCCTGTGTGGATACAAATGGCTCTCTACGTGGCATGGATTAAGAACGTCGCCTTACATCCCGTGATGTATCCCTGCAATGATGCAGTCTTACACTAGAAACTATCCAACATGTTTTTAGCCAATGGGGACCTTTCACAAATGCTTTGTGAACATGTGCAATGCAGCGTACTTGTTCAGCAAAACTGGGGTGAGATGTCGTCAAATCACCTCAAGCCAATCACCCCTGAAGAGCGATCTGAACGTGAATTGCTCATCAGAGGAGCGGTGGATTTACACACAGGTCTGAACCTGGCCACACATGGTCACATTTTGATCTGTCCAATATAAAGAATGTCCCAACATTATAGTATGAGGTCCTGTCTATCCATCCAATTGCAATGACAGGCATACTGAGATTGTAGGCTGCGGGCAGCAATGTGTATAATGGATGTGACATGGTACATGACTGGTCGGCCAGATGTGCTGATGACAGATGGGAGAGGTCGGTGCTCTCACACACACTATGTAGGTCATGTCCAGGGCTCAGGTGATCGCATACAGTCAGTGCTCCAGAATGACAGGCAGATGGCTCATCCAGGAGCGGGGGCCCGCTGGGAATTGTAGTTCGAATCCTTGCATGGCTCTCAGAGTGGCGCTGTGTGCAGACTACATTTCCCAGCACGCAGTGCGGCCCGGCCAGCCCAGGATGAATGGAAGTAGTGTGATCAGTGTGCCCTCCTCCCCCGGCCGTGCATAGCACTCAGTCCCGGTGACCGGCCTAAGCTCCGCACATGACCGCACATCGCCGGGGCCCTCCCCCCACCTGGGTGACACATCACATATCGAGCAGGACACCGGCGCAGCGGGAGCAAACACACTTACATACTTCAGGCAGGAACATACTTCTCTTGACTTAAGTTCCGGCTCCGCGGCCAATCAGCCTTCTGCTCAGGGGGTTGTGACTCACACAGCCCCCTGAGCAGAAGGCTGATTGGCAGCGGAGCCAGTGTAGCTGGCAAGTACAGCGGCCGCGGTCACTGCAGTGAGGGAAATGAACGTCTGACTTCTACTGTGAGGAGTCGGACTGAGTGAGAGCCGATGCCCGGTGTGCCCGATGGTCAGTCCAGCCCTGGTTCAATCTACTACTGCAAACCTACAAAGACATGACCGTCTACCTAAACTTACAGCCCGGGCAAGGAGAGCATTAATAAGCAGAAATAAATAAAAAGTAAAAAAAAAAAAAGGCCATAATGAGATCACAATGCACAACGCTATACTAAGAAAGAATAGTAAAATAAATGGATTTTTAATACATCCTTACCTGTAAAATCCATTTCTTAAAGTACATCATGGGACACAGAGCCATAAATCATAACATATGGGTTATATAGCCACCTACAGGTGAAGGACACTGGCAACCAATCAGATAGGGTGTACCCCTATATAACCCCTCCCACAAGGAAGTGCCTCAGTTTTGTAGCAAGCAATAAAGACCCCATAAAAGAGGGGAGGAACCTCTGTGTCCCGTGATGTATCTCAAGAAATTGATTTTACAGGTGAGTATGTATTAAAAATCCCTTTTTCTTTTCATACATCATGGGACACAGAGACATAAATCTTAACATTTGAGATGTCCCAAAGCAATGCATCTGAGGGGAAAAATAAAGCCATCAGACAACAAAAAGGACTACGCCGCTGCCTGCAGAACACTGTGGCCAAATGTAGATTCCTCTTGGGTCTCAACATCCGAGTGAACGTATGCACCGACGACCAGGTCGCAGCCTTGCAAACCTGAGCCATAGAGGCTTAAAGGCAAAGTGCCCAAGAGGCACTTACTCCTCTGGTAGAATGTGCCTTTACAGGAAAAAGGTGGAACCTTCCCTTCTAAATCATACCCTTGGGTAATAACCTGGTGAATCCATTGAGAAATCGCCCTTCTGGCAGCACAATCAAGATCACGGTTTTACGAATATGAGCTGATCTTTACAAGTAAAATTTAAGTGCACACATTACATCAAGAGAGTGCAATAACTTTTCCTCCTCTGAGTGAGGATCTGGAGAAAAGGAAGGCAGTAAAATGTCCTGATTCAAATGAAAGGCAGACACTACCTTGGGCAAAAAACCTAAGTGTGGGCATAGAATCACCCTATCTTGATGGAAAATCAAGAATGGCTCTTTACAAGAAAGAGCTGCTAGTTCCGATACCCTTCTAGCCGAAGTTATCACAATCAAAAAGACCAGTTTCCTGGTCAAAAGAACCAGGGGAACCTGCCCCATGGGCTCAAAGGGCTTTTTTTGTAAAACTGCCAGTACCAAATTTAAATACCAAGGACATAATGGTGGCTTCACAGATGGAAGCAAACGTAACATTCCCCGGATGAAGGTCTGAACCAACAAATGGGAAGCGATCGGTTCTTGGAAGAAAACCAATAAGGCTGAAATGTAATAGTGCTCAAGGCTAATTTCATATCTACCTCTGCTTGAAGGAAAGCTAGAATTCTCCTGATGATATATTGCAGGGATGCCATTTCCTGGCTTCACACCAGGTAATGTAGGATTTCCAGACCCTGTAATAAATGTTTCCAGAGACTGGTTTCCTAGCATTTATCAGGGTATAAACTGCAGGGCCAGATACACCCCCTTCAAGATTAAGGGTTTAATAGCCAAGCTGTCAAATTTTGAGACTGTACAGCAGGGTGGAATATCGGACCTTGAGAGAGTAGGTCCGGACGCAGTGGAAGGGCCCAAGGTCTTGTCACTCCCAACATTTAGATTTGTGCATGCCAAACCCTCCTCAGCCATGCTGGAGCTACCAGGATTACTGGTTTCCCCTCTAGCTGGATCCTGCGAAACCGACGCGGTCTAAGCTGCACCGGAGGAAAGGCATAAATCAGGGAATACTCCTACCAAGGAGTCACTAAAGCATCCACTCCGGCTGCGAGTGGATCCCTGGTCCTGGACACAAATCTCTTCAACTTGTTGTTGAACCTGGATGCCAAAAGATCTATGTCTGGGACCCCCAGCGTAAGCAGATTGGTTGAAAATTCTCGGGATGTAAGGACCATTCCCCCGGAAACATCTGTTGACGATTCAGAAAATCAGCCTGCCAGTTCTCTATTCCTGAAATAAAAACTGCTGTCAGGCATGGCACAAACTTCTCTGCCCAGGACAGGATGATATCCACCTCTTTCTGGGCTGACTGACTCTTTGTGCCTCCTTGATGGTTAATATAAGCCACAGCTGTTGCATTTTCAGATTGCACCCTGACAGGGTGACCCCGAAGTCTGGGCGTCCAGTATTTGAAAGCCCGACTGACTGCTCGGATTTCAGAATGTTGATGGGGAGACCTCTCTCTACCTAAGACCATTTCCCCTGGATAGTGGCTTCCCCCAGAACCGCTCCCCAGCCAGAGAGACTGGCATCTGTAGTCACCACCTTCCAGGTTACTGCAAGAAAGGATTTCTGGTCACCAACCACCAATTCAGACTCTGACGTACTCTTGGTACGAAGCCGATCGATCTATGAGTCATAGATCGTCCAGATATCCTAATACAGATATCCCTTGGGACCTTAGAACAGCCAATACTGGAGCTAGGATCATTGTGAACACTCTTGGAGCCGTGGCTAACCCGAAGGGCAGGGCCACAAACAGAAAAATTACGGTTTTCTATTGCAAAGAGTAGAAACCTTTGATGAGACTAGACTATAGGCACGTGAAGATATGCATCCTTGATGTCTATGGATGCTAGAAATTCCTCTCCCTGCAGTGAGGCTATGAATGAATGAAATGACTCCATATGGAAAGTACAAATGTTCAGAAACTGGTTTAGAGCTTTGAGATCCAGAATAGGTCTCACATTCCCGTTTGGTTTGGGAATTATGAACAGGTTTTAGTAAAAACCCCTGAACCTTTCGTTCTCCGGGACATCCGTTCTCACTCTTTGGGCCCTCAGCTGGTCCAACGCCAGAAAGAGAGATCTCCTTTTTAGGAGATCTGTCGGTATACTTGACTTTACAAACCAAGGATGCAGGTACACCCAAAATTCCATTTTGTACCCCTGCGAGATGGGGGAGATAACCCAGTTGTCTTGGATTGTTTCCACCCAAACCTTTGAGAACTGAAGCAGCCTTCCCCCCACCCAAGTGAGTGGGGGCGCCCCTTCACAGTATAGGCTTAGAAAAAGACTTGGATGATCTCTGGGCCCAGGGCTTTTTCTGACCCTGCCCTGAAGGCTTGGTTCCGGACCCAGATGGCTGAGGCCGTTGACACTGTCTGGAATTAGAAGCACTGGGGAACTTAAAAGAAGGACGATTGCTCTTTCCTCTTTTTAGGTAGCAACGTACTATTCCCCCCCTGAGATCTTTTGGATATACTTATCCAGATCGTCACCAAAAAGGCGTTCTCCTTGAAAAGGGAAGCCAGCCACTTTTTAGGTGGCAATTCCGCAGACCAGCTCTTTAACCAAAGGATTCTGTGCATTTGCACTGTCATGAGAGCAAACCGTGACATTTGCCTCATGGAGTCTGAAAGAGCATCCACTGATAAACGCAAAGTGCGAGGTAAATCTGACAGATCTTCCACAGACTCTCCTTGAGAAGGAACTGTCTTGGACACTCGCTTCATATGGTCTTTTATAGACTGACAAACTCCTATGGCCACTACTGCTGCGTGTATTGCAGAGGAAGCTTTCAATAAAGATTGCAACTTTTTATCTGCTGGATCTTTAAAAACCTGGGCATTATCCAGAGGGCAGGTTAAACTCTTGTTAACTGAAAGAAATGGCAGCATCCACAGTGGGTATATTCCATTTCTTAGTAAACTTTTCCTCCATATGATACAATAATGAAAACCTCTTAGGAGGAACAAAAATCCTATCAGGATTATCCAAATCATTATACATTTCTTGCTCCAAGAGCGGATACGTGGGAAATGTCCGAGGACTATGAGGAGGGCGCAATGAGCCTAGAGAGAAAAAAGAGACTTCAACTATCTTTAAATTTGTATCCAGACTGGACCATTTCAGTAAGAGACTGAACCAACAATCTCTGGGTTTAAGAGGCTGATAAAGACTCCTCTGACATACCCTCCACATACTCTGACCAATCCTGAACTGATTCAGGGGGTGGCTCAGGTTAGGGGGATCTATCACGTTTCCTCCCTAATTGAGATGCTGCAATCATGCCTGCAATCTTAACCTCAAGGCTTGCTAATGCCAATGCCAAATCGTCCCTAGTGACGTAGGTTGTGGCAGAAGCACCTGGAGTAGCTACTATGCCTGACTACTGTAATGGCTCAGATTGGCTAATCGCCTCTGGCTCTTCAGGGGGAGTGGACACAGAGTAAGCAGATCCGCCCTTATAAGGATGCACTTTATGCACAAACCCTCCTCATCTCTACCAATACCTCCTCAATACATCATACCTTCAAAGTGGTCCAATCAATTTTAAATTTTAAATTTTTGAATCTTTGTCTCATTTCTAATTTTTACATTTTTAATCTATATAAAGATATCTTTTTAATTAATAAAGTAAGCATTTTTAATTCACTCACACTAGACATCGGCCCATATTGCACATACTTTTTATGCACTTTCAAGCACTTTCTGTTTGCACACAAAGCACAATTCTTGCACCGCTATTATTATTACTTAAGAATAGGGTTGAGCGAACACGGACTGTATTATTCGTGTTCGTACCGAATAATTGGATTTTTGTTACCCGAACACGGACCCGAAAACTTTACTGTATATTCGGGTAAAAATCCATGTTCGGTCGTTTTATTTCCGGGTTTTGCATGCATTGGCGCGCTTTTCATGGCGGGCTTTCAACAGCCAATCAACAAGCGTTTAACTGGTGTGCCTAAGCCATCCCAGCCATGCCTACAAATGTATTAGTAGCTGTGATTGGCCGTCTGAAGCATGTGACCAAGTCTTTATAAGTTCGAGGCAGCGCCGCTGCGGTGTCATTCTGCTGTTTAGTTCAGGTACAGAGCACACATCAACGTGCTGGTTGCTGATTAGGGACAGGAAAAAAAAAACATTTGTGTCCGGATAGAATTGAGGGACAGGTCGGAGTGTGTTAGGCAGGGCGAGTTGTAGGCATTTTAGGGCGAGGCTGCTGCTGATTTTTAGTGTCAGTGTGTTCTACAAACTACAATTGATATTTCTGTGTGGGGTGGGGTTTGCAGTCACCCGATCTACGATCATCATCTTATCAATCCTTTTAGGGAGAGAGTCTGCTGATTTTTAGGGTCAGTGTGTTCTACAAACTACAATCGATATTGCTGTGTGGGGTGGGGTTTGCAGTCACCCGATCTACGATCATCATCTTATCAATCCTTTTAGGGAGAGAGTCTGCTGATTTTTAGGGTCAGTGTGTTCTACAAACTACAATCGATATTGCTGTGTGGGGTGGGATAGGAGATAGGCAGGTGTCAGTGGTCCACATCCATTTTGCTGTGTGTGGGCTGCTGTGAACACAATCTTTTTGGGGTGCAGTGAACACAATCTTTTTGGGGTGCAGTGAACACAATCTTTTTTGCCCACTGAGGAGGAGAGAGAAAAGTATTTTTCTATCAGTCACTGTGTGCAGCATTTTTCCTTCAGCTGTGCTGTGCTGACTGATCATACACTGCTGTGTTCAGTTCACATGTGCTATTATTGAGTGGTTTCAAAAATCATACACTTTTTTTCTATTCCACTATTCAATATACAGCCTTGGGTTAAAAAAAATTTAATTGTGGCCTGCAGCAGAGCTGAATGATATTTGGGGTTTTTGGGGTTCATCTCATACTTCTGAAGATTTGAGGGTGCTGCCTGTTCCAAACTCCTCCTACTCCTCATCCAGCCTTTTAGGGGTACAAACAATAGTAATTGGGGCCTAGTGTGCTTCTGTACGTGTGAGATACATACACTTTTTTTGATCATATTTTCTATTCCGCTATTCAATAAAAACCTTTGGGGATCAGTTAAATTGCGGGATAGTCTGTGTTGGTACGTGTGAGATCCACCTTTCCAAGTTTTTGGGGTTCATCTCATACTTCTGAAGATTTGAGGGTGCTGCCTGTTCCATACTCCTCCTACTCCTCATCCAGCCTTTTAGGGGTACAAACAATAGTAATTGGGGCCTAGTGTGGTTTTGTACGTGTGAGATACATACACTTTTTTTGATCATATTTCCTATTCCGCTATTCAATAAAAACCTTTGGGGATCAATTAAATTGCGGGATAGTCTGTGTTGGTACGTGTGAGATCCACCTTTCCAAGTTTTTGGGGTTCATCTCATACTTCTGAAGATTTGAGGGTGCTGCCTGTTCCAAACTCCTCCTACTCCTCATCCTGCCTTTAGGGGTACAAACAATAGTAATTGGGGCCTAGTGTGCTTCTGTACGTGTGAGATACATACACTTTTTTTGATCATATTTCCTATTCCGCTATTCAATAAAAACCTTTGGGGATCAATTAAATTGCGGGATAGTCTGTGTTGGTACGTGTGAGATCCACCTTTCCAAGTTTTTGGGGTTCATCTCATACTTCTGAAGATTTGAGGGTGCTGCCTGTTCCATACTCCTCCTACTCCTCATCCAGCCTTTTAGGGGTACAAACAATAGTAATTGGGGCCTAGTGTGGTTTTGTACGTGTGAGATACATACACTTTTTTTGATCATATTTTCTATTCCGCTATTCAATAAAAACCTTTGGGGATCAATTAAATTGCGGGATAGTCTGTGTTGGTACGTGTGAGATCCACTTTTCCAAGTTTTTGGGGATCATCTCATACTTCTGAAGATTTGAGGGTGCTGCCTGTTCCAAACTCCTCCTACTCCTCATCCTGCCATTAGGGGTACAAACAATAGTAATTGGGGCCTAGTGTGCTTCTATACGTGTGAGATATATACACTTTTTTTGATCGTATTTCCTATTCCGCTATTCAATAAAAACCTTTGGGGATCAATTAAATTGCGGGATAGTCTGTGTTGGTACGTGTGAGATCCACCTTTCCAAGTTTTTGGGGTTCATCTCATACTTCTGAAGATTTGAGGGTGCTGCCTGTTTCAAACTCCTCCTACTCCTCATCCTGCCTTTAGGGGTACAAACAATAGTAATTGGGGCCTAGTGTGGTTTTGTACGTGTGAGATACATACACTTTTTTTGATCATATTTCCTATTCCGCTATTCAATAAAAACCTTTGGGGATCAATTAAATTGCGGGATAGTCTGTGTCGGTACGTGTGAGATACACCTTTCCAATTTTTGGGGCGCATCTCATACTGCCGAGGATTTGAGGGTGCTTCAGTCTGCCTCCTGCCTGTTCCGAACTCCTCCTACTCCTCATCCTGCCTTTAGGGTGCAAAAAATTGTAATCGGGGCCTAGATTGTGTTTGCACGTGTGAGATACACCGTTTTGTAAAATTTGTCCTATTCCGCTATTCAATATACACCCTGTTTGAGTGTAAAAAATTAAATTGCGGGATAGTCTGTACCGGTACATGTGAGATACACCTTTTTAAATTTGTTTGGCGCATCTCCTTCTACTGCCGAGGATTGCAGGGCGCTTCAGTTTGGCTCCTGTTCCCAACTCCTCCTACTCCTCTTCCTCATCCTGCCTTTAGGGTTCCAAAAATTGTAATCGGGGCCTAGTTTGTGTTTGTACGTGTGAGATACACCGTTTTGTAAAATTTGTCCTATTCCGCTATTCAATATACACCCTGTTTGAGTGTAAAAAATTAAATTGCGGGATAGTCTGTATCGGTAAATGTGAGATACACCTTTTTAAATTTGTTTGGTGCATCTCCTTCTACCGCCGAGGATTGCAGGGCGCTTCAGTTTGCCCCCTGTTCCCAACTCCTCCTACTCCTCTTCCTCATCCTGCCTTTAGGGTACAAAAAATTGTAATCGTGGCCTAGTCTGTGTTTGTACGTGTGAGATACACCGTATTATAACATTTTTCCTATTCCGCTATTCAATATACACCCTTTTGGAGTGTAAGAAAATTAAATTACGGCATAGTCTGTATCGGTACGTGTGAGATACACCTTTTAAATTTGTTTGGCGCATCTCCTTCCACCGCCAAGGATTGCAGGGCGCTTCAGTTTGCCTCCTGTTCCCAACTCCTCCTACTCCTCTTCCTCATCCTCCCTTTAGGGTACAAAAAATTTTAATCGGGGCCTAGTCTGTGTTTGTACGTGTGAGATACACCGTTTTTTTTATCCTTTTTCCTATTCCGCTATTCAATATACACCCTTTTGGGGTAAAAAACATTAAATTGCGGCATAGTTTGCATATATGACTGTCAGATACACCCGTGCGATACTGTTGTTGTTTTGTTCCGCTATTCAATAAACACCTTTCTAGGGCAAGATCATAAATTACAGAAATATGAGGAGACCGTCAAATAGGGGCCGTGGCCTGGGTCGTGGTGCTGCTGGTAGAGCTCCTGTTGCAAGGAGAGGACGTGGTCGATCTGTGCCAGCTACACACACAAGTGAAATACCTTCCACAAGTGTGAGTAGGCGACAGAACCTGCAGCAGTATTTGGTAGGGCATAATGCGCCTCTAGACGTGATGAGGCCTGAAGAAGTACAGGCAATAGTAGATTGGGTTGCTGACAGTGACTCCAGTTCCTTCACATTGTCTCCCACCCAGTCTACTGCAGAAAGGTCAGAGTTGGCACCTGCAGCCAATGTCCAACCGTCTTTCACCTCACCCCCTTGGAAATCAGGCAAGCAGTCTGAGCCCCAATCCATACAGCAGTCTCTTATTCTTTTTAAAGACTCTGTCAGCAGGGTTTCCCAGGGCCATCCACCTAGCCCTGCCCCAGAAGTGGAAGAGATTGAGTGCAGCGATGCCCAACCACTTATTTCTCAAGATGAGTACATGCAAGGACCATCGCAGCACGTCTCCGATGATGACGAAACGCAGGTGCCAACTGCTGCGGCGTTCAGAATTGTGGAGACCGACAAGGAGGGCAGGGGTGAAGACTGGGTGGAAGATGATGTGGAGGACGATGAGGTCCTCGACCCCACATGGAATGAACGTCATGCAGGGGACCTGAGTAGTTTGGAGGAAGAGGCGGTGGTCGCACAGAGCCACCAGCACAGCAGAAGAGGGAGCAGAGTGCAGAAGCGGAGCGGCGTGCCCTAGACACTACGCCTGCTACTGCCCAACGCAGCAAGGGAACGAGCGCACCAAAGTCAGCTCAAAGGAGTTCTCTAGCGTGGAAGTTCTTTAGAAAATGTGCTGATGACAGGACACGAGTGGTTTGCACCCTGTGCAATCAGAGCCTGAAGCGAGGCATAAACCTTCTCAACCTGAGCACAACCTGCATGATCAGGCATCTAAGTGCAAAGCACGAGCTGCAGTGGAGTAGACACCTTCAAAACCAAGAAACCTCTCTGGCTCATCCTGCTTCCTCTTCTGCTGCAGTCTCGGCCGCTCCAGCCACATCTGTAGTGATACCGGCACCTGCCACCCCGCAAACAGATGATCTGTCAGCAACACCACCACCTGGGTCACCAACCATCTCCACAATGTCCCGTGGAAGCGTTCAGCTTTCCATCTCCCAAACACTTGAGAGGAAGAGGAAGTACCCCCCTACCCACCCTCGATCCCTGGCCCTGAATGCCAGCATTTCAAAATTATTGGCCTTTGAAATGCTGTCATTCCGTCTGGTGGAGACGCACAGTTTTAAAAACCTTATGTCGGTGGCTGTCCCACAGTACGTCGTGCCAAGCCGCCACTACTTTTCCAGGCAAGCCATCCCTTCCCTGCACAACCAAGTGGGGGAAAAAATCAGGTGTGCACTGCGCAACGCCATCTCTGGCAAGGTCCACCTAACTACCGATACGTGGACCAGTAAGCACGGTCAGGGGCGTTATATCTCCCTAACGGCACACTGGGTAAATGCAGTGGCGGATGGGCCTGAGGCAGATAGCAATTTGGCGCATGTCCTTCCTGTTATATTCTCCGTGTTGTGAGAGACACAGGACTCTGGTCTGGAACAACGGTTGTTTATTCAGGACTCACTGTACAGCATTACAGGACAGCTCTGCATATCAATACATCTCTGCATGTGTCTAAAGATGGCCACTCTGCCCCTTGACCCTTGTCATCACTCCTGGGTGGAGCCAGCCTTAAAGTGACAGTACATGTGAAACCCTTCAGGTATAACACTTCCACCACCGAGGATTGCAGGGCGCTTCAGTTTGCCTCCTGTTCCTAACTCCTCCTACTCCGCTTCCTCATCCTCTACCGCCTCCTCATCCGGACAGCGTAACACCTTCACCACCAACTTCAGCACGGCCAGGGGTAAACGACAGCAGGCAGTTTTAAAACTTGCCTGTTTGGGGGACAAACCACACACCGTGCAGGAGTTGTGGAGGAGCATGGAACAGCAGACAAATGAGTGGTTGCTGCCAGCGAGCCTCAAGCCCGGCCTGGTGGTGTGCGATAACGGGTGAAATCTCATAGCAGCTCTGGGCCTAGCCGGTTTGACGCACATCCCTTGCCTGGCGCATGTGCTGAATTTGGTGGTTCAGAGGTTCCTTAAAAACTACCCCGATATGTCAGAGCTTCTGCAGAAAGTGCGGGCCGTCTGTGCACACTTTCGGCGTTCTCACCCTGCTGCTGCTCGCCTGTCAGCGCTGCAGCGTAACTTCGGCCTTCCCGCTCAACGCCTCATATGTGACGTGCCCACAAGGTGGAACTCCACCTTGCACATGCTGCAAAGACTGTGCGAGCAGCAGCAGGCCATAGTGGAGTTTCAGCTGCAGCACGCACGCGTGAGTCGCTCTGCGGAACAGCACCACTTCACCACCAATAACTGGGCCTCCATGCGAGACCTGTGTGCCTTGTTGCGCTGTTTTGAGTACTCCACCAACATGGCCAGTGCCGATGACGCCGTTCTCAGCTTAACTATCCCACTTCTATGCCTCCTTGAAAAAACAATTCGGGAGATGATGCAAGAGGATGTGGCACAGGATGAGGAGGAGGAGGAGGAGGATGAAGAGGTAACATTTCCAAGGCTTTCAGGGCAGTCATTCGCAAGGGGCTCCGAGGGTGGGTTCCTGCACACACAAACGCCAGGGACACAATTGTCCAGCAGGGGCACAGTTCTGGAGGATGAGGAGGAGGAGCTGGAGGAGGAGATGGAAGCATGATCACAGCAGGGTGGCACCCATTCCAGCTCATGGCCATAACTGGTGCGTGGCTGGGGGGATACAGAGGACACGGACGATACACCTCCCACAGAGGACAGCCTTTCGTTGCCTCTGGGCAGCCTGGCACACATGAGCGATTACATGCTGCAGTGTCTCCACAACGACCGCCGAGTTGCCCACATTCTAACTTGTGCTGATTACTGGGTGGTCACGCTGCTGGATCCCCGTTACAAGGACAACGTACCGTCCTTAATTCACTCACTGGAGCGCGATCGCAAGATGCGCGAGTACAAGCGCACGCTGGTAGACGCGATGCTGCTGGCATTCCCACCTGACAGCGGGGCCACTGTGGAAGCACAAGGCAGAGGAGGAGGAGAAGGAAGAGGTCGCCAACGCAACCAGGGCACCGCCAGCACCTCAGAAGGCAGGGTTAGCATGGCCGAAATGTGGAAAATCTTTGTCAGCACGCCACAACAAACAGCAGCACCAGCAGCTCATATGGAACGTCTTAGCAGGAGGCAGCATTTCACCAACATGGTGGAGCAGTATGTGTGCACACGCCTAGACGTACTGAATGAGGGGTCTGCCCCCTTCAACTTCTGGGTCTCCAAGTTGGGCACATGGCCTGAGCTTGCCCTTTACGCCTTAGAGGTGCTGGCGTGCCCTGCAGCCAGTGTATTATCTGAACGGGTATTTAGCACGGCTGGGGGCGTTATCACAGACAAGCGCAGCCGCCTGTCCAGAGACAATGTGGACAAGCTCACGTTCATTAAAATGAACCAGGCATGGATCCCACGGGACTTTTCCGTACCTTGTGCAGAATAGCGATGGATACCGACCTTACCCAGCCATTGTTCCATTTTTGCTCTTTCTCACTCTTTTGGGGTGTACCCTCACTTAAAATTTGTGAAAAGAAGTAGTGTTGGCTACCTCGTCCTCCTCAGGGCCAGATTAACGTAGGGGCTATTGGAGCTGCAGCTCCAGGCCCCTTCCTTTATATAGGCCCCGGGTTGGCCATATTCACTGTTACCGCTCTTCTGTCACTTGTAAACACAGAAGTCTGGCTTCTATGCTCGCTTCCCCAGGCAGCTCCCTCAGAACCTCCCCACACAGCACGAAGGCCGGACAAGGAGGGACAGTTGCCGATGCATGGATGTGTTTATGGGCTTCAGAGACAGCATCCCATCTTGAATTAGGCATGCATGGCTGCACCCTTCCTCCTCTGGGTGCATGCCAAGGCACGGCCCTTAAGGCCCTTCAAAATCCTCAGCACCAAGCCCATGATGCTCTTAATCCGGCCCTGGTCCTCCTCCACCGCCGCTTCCACCTACACCGCCCAGCCTATGTGTGCGCAGCCTATTGCATTAGGGTGTGCACCCCAAAGTTTAAATACACATGCATGTGTTTGCCTACATGTACATGGCCCCGATACATTACTCTCCCTGCTGGCAAAGTGAAATAGAGCAGAGCAGGTCCGAGGGAGATCTTTCCCATCTCCTCACTGGCAAACAGAGCGATAATGCTATGTGCCCTAGGTGATTAGGGTGTGCCCAGGCACATCCGGCACACCCTGTGCGCACGCCTATGAGACCGCCACATCCACCACCACCTCAACCTCCCTCCTACTCCATATGGGCCTCGTCCTTCAGAGATGAAGAACATTGTTTTATTTTTCTGTTTTTTTTTGTTGTTTTAAGTTATTTCCCTATCCACATTTGTTTGCAGAGCACTTGCCATGCTCTTAACTACGTTTTGCTGCCATTTGCAGCACTCTAGCCCTTTCCATTGGTGTTTTAGAGCCATTTTAGTGCCTGAAAGTTCGGGTCCCCATTGACTTCAATGGGGTTCGGTGTCCGGGAAAAGTTCGGGAAAAGTCAAGGACACGGACCCGGACTTTTTTTTAAAGTTCGGCCGAACCCGCCAAACACGGACATCCAGGTGTCCGCTCAACTCTACTTAAGAAGTATGACTCCAGCAATGCAAATGGAACCCGCTGTCTAAGGAAGTTCACATGATGGAAAAAAAGAGCCTACCGTACCCATAATACATTGACCTGTAATAAAGGGCTTCAAGGTACCAATATGGCCGCCGCATGACTTCAAAACAGGTTACAAGTTACAATATGGCGGATGTAAACAATAAGGTCACTAGGATATGGAGACCTATATAAGCAACGGCAGTACGTAGAATGGCACCGCCCCAGATGACGTCGCAGTGACGAAACGCGCAGAGCGGCAACACAGCATCATTCGTCACTTCCGGTTAGGTGGTTTCGGTCCGTGGAACGCGGAAGCGCCGGACGGCCGAACACCTAGGAACACCCAATGAGCTGAACGTGAACTTCCTAACAGTGAGTTTACACTATCTTTCCCCCGATATACAGTTTTACTACGCCATGGAAGCCTCTCTGTCTTTTGTATACTGACTCCCTAGAAGATTATCACTGAGCAACTGCAAACAGACGAGCCTAACACAGGAGCTCCATATGTGCAACAGGAACAAAAGGCAAAGTGATACAGTGGGAGAAGTAACAATCGAGAACTTTCTGGAACAAGGGAGGTAGTCTGGTAAGTGCTTTACCACTGGTATTAGCACTTGCACTCCCAGCACGCACTAAACAGGCGCTACTCACGCACAGCTTGGAATCTTATTACTTTTTTTATCACAAATTATAAGTTTTCACCCCCGAGATGGGGATATCACAATAAAAGTATTTGTAACAATATTTTTTCATTCACTCATTTATAGCACTTCGGCACTTATAGTAAGTAGTACCAGCGGGTTTCTCACAGCCTGTATCCAGCAAACTGGTACACAATTTGGTTTACACAGCACAAGTGCACTTTAATAATTTTTGGTTTTAATAAATTTGAATAGTAAACAGATCGTTTTCTGCAGCACAA
Organism: Pelophylax lessonae; assembly: GCF_965119305.1. Taxonomy (NCBI): domain Eukaryota; kingdom Metazoa; phylum Chordata; class Amphibia; order Anura; family Ranidae; genus Pelophylax; species Pelophylax lessonae. The sequence goes on along the minus strand of NC_138768.1, from coordinate 320,897,374 downwards.
AGCACTTTCTGTTTATTTTTGCACACTCCTTGCCCAAGAGCTAACCTTTCAAGCACAGTGCACTTTCTACACTCTTTTAAGATTATTATAATCTATAATTTCTGCACAAATTGGCTTGTGCATGGTGGTAGCGCCCCAAACTAACAAACCCCCAACCCCAAACAGCGTAAGCACGGCTAGGACTTTCAAGGCTTGACGGTGGCATCACAGTGCCCCTTCCAACTGTGCCTCCCCCAGCCCTTTTTCAGGCAGACATTGCTTTATAGCAAGACAAACTTGAGGTACTAACTTTAGTGTACTCAAGGCTTGTGCCAAGCTTACACAGCTTATCACACACAGCACTGACTATCCCAAAGATACAGAACCTGTTTGTGCCAGTAATCATACACCCACAGTGACTCACATAACCCAGCTGCTGCTGCTCTGTGTCCCCTTCAGCCTCTGACAGATGCTAGCTCATTGGAAACAATTTCTTATAAATCGCGCCCTTTTACGTTGTATTTCGCATGTGCAGCGAGCTACATGGCGCCCGCGTGCACACGCTTTTGCGTTCAAACACGCCCTCAATGCTGGGTATGCCTGTTTTAAAAGGCAAAGATTCATGCGCGCACGATTGGGCCTGCACCACAAACATGCTATTGAGGGAGGAGAGAAACACGCGGACACTTATGCAGCAAGGCAAAAACAGCAACAGGTGATTAGCCCAGGGTAAAAGCAGTGTGTCAAACAATAAGCAAAGAAACAATGTTTAAACAAACTTTGCATCAATCCCACAACTGCACAAGCTCATATAATCACAATTGATACAATTGGCACATTTAATCCCTAAGGAAAGGCCAGAGCTTTTAACAAGATGTATTTTGCATAGCTTAACATCCATGTATTATGTGGAGACTCACATGGCACTCGGTCTCTGTTATCTTTTAAAGGGAACAGTGCATAAAATATTTACATTTGCTGTATGTGTAAATATTTTAATTGGACTTGCCAGTGTGCGCTTTGTCTTGGTAACCTTCAAGGACTGGGTCTACAGCCTTGAACCTGTACAGCACCCTGCACGGAGCGCCTTTGGGGTTTTGGACCCAAGGGTCCGGATCCCAGGGTCCAGTGCCTAAAAAGGATAACGTTACAGGCAAAACCTTGTATCTGCTTCCCGAGGCTCAGGTACCATCTTTTTAGTCCACTGATTTTTTTAGATGGATCTGATAGCTACCCCCTTAGATTCAGTGATCTTTGAATGGGGTATATAGCATAATCTTCTTTCTTCTTTTGAAGAAAATGTGGAGAGACTCTCCACTATGACCATCATCTTTAGATACTGGTGAACTGATGTACTTCCTGTGTGGGAGGGGTTATATAGGGGGACATCCTTTCTGATTGGATGCCAGTGTCCTTCACCTGTAGGTGGCTATATAACCCATATGTTACGATTCATGGTTCTGTGTCCCGTGATGTACGAAAATAAATTCCTACCAGTGGGCCTTTGAACAAATGCAAACAAATAATATTATAATGTACAATTATATTTCTTTAGAAATGTTTGTAAGATGCAAACATTTCTGTAAACATTTCATTCTTTTGATTTCACCTGTCTTACCCTACATTTTTTGGTGGGTTTCACTCTAGCACACACTTTTAGCATAACTGTACTAAAAATACAGTTATCCTTTAATTCATCAATACTTCTTTCTGATATTCACCCTACTCCAATTATTAAAGAAGCTGCAGTGAATATGAACTTGAGTCAAAACTGAAATCTAAAGTGAACCTATCTAACGTGTCTGTAAACCCAAAAAGCAAAAATGTAACATATTGCAGATTACTAATCCTGTGACATTAAAGGTTAATTAAAAAAAACATGTTATACTTACCTGCTCTGTGCAGCGCTTTTGCACAGAGCAGCTCTGATCCTCCTCTTTTCAGGTCCCCTGTGGCACTGCTGGATCCTCGTTTTCAGCCAGTGCCCCCAATACCAGGTGTGTGTTTGACCCTGAGCCCCCTCTGTGTGTCCATAAGACACAGAGAGCCGCGGATTGGCCCCACCCTACCCCCAGCTCTCTCCCCATTGTTTCACTGGCTATGATTGACAGTAGCAGAAGCCAATGGGCCAATGGCTCCCGCTGCTGTCTCAGCCATTGAGGAATGAGAGACCTGGATAAAACTCAGCTCTTGTGCACATCACTGGATCGAGAGGGAGCTCAGGTGAGTGGGGGGTGGGGGACGCTGCACAAAGAAGATTTTTTTACCTGCATGCATCAAATGCATGCACGTAAAAAACCTTGAACCTTTAAAACCACTTTAAACATAGTGGCTATATTAATTTTCTTTTTTCTTACATTTTTGCCTGATGATCAGGCCAGTAAGTCTGTTTTTTTTTTTTAAATGGGCTGAGGAAAGCCATTTAAAGCAAAACTAAAGCAGAAGATACTCATCTCTGCTCCAATGATCCAATGTGCATGAGGTCTCTCGTCTGTGCCCATGTCTTCTCCATGGATCTTTCCAGGTGTTGTACCTTCAGCCATCTTAAATAGCAAGCGTTGCATGACATAGCGTCCGTGCATGGGCAGGATTTAATTCATCCCGGCATTAAGGCACCATGACGAGTCGAGAACGTACCCTGAGTTGCACATGGGCAGCTCAGTATACATTGTAAAGAAGACTATGAACACCTAGGTAAGCAGTGGCCTATCCTTCATGTGTGCAATGTGTGCGGGGTATATGGACCCCAAGGGATTTGGGGCCCATTGTGCCCTCAAACATTAAACAAAAAATGTGGGGCAACACTTCTGTGTCTCTGCTGCTGCTACACTTGTCACACCATTTAGGCCAATCCTAGCCTTGATGCCCCCCCGCTCCCCACATTGGCCCTTAGCACCCGCCTCTTTCCCGGCATAAACAAACAGTTGCAGCAGAGACACAGAGGGGGGATTGGCTTACCTGTGTTCTTTTCCCTGGACTCTTCACAACACTCATGGTACTGCTGCTCTGGCTCTTCTCCCATTTTCATATTCCCTGGTCCAGTAGACATGCTATTAGCTGTAATTTAGCTGCACCTACTGGACCAGGGAATAGGAGATGGGGAAGAAAAGCCAGAACCATAGTACCATCAGAGGCCAGGAAGAAGGAGAACAAAGATAAGCAGTGCAGAGGAGGGCTTTTTGCACTCTGCATCATTTATTTTTAACCCTTGAACTCTGTAGTATCTGAGTAACTGACACACAAGTCAGTAGTGATGTAAGGGTCAGTAGCAAGTGATGCAGAGTTTAGAGGTTAATAGTAAGTGATGCAAAGTTAAGAAGTCAGTAGTAAGTGAAGTAGAGCTAAGCAGTCAGTAGTAAGTGATGCAGAGTTCAAGGGGTCAGGAGTAATTTATGCAGAGTTCAGAGGTCAGTAGTAGGTAATGCATAATTCAGGAGTCAGTAGTAAGTGAGGTAGAGTTTTGATGGTCAGTAGTGATTTAGAGCTCAGAGGTAAGCAGTAAGTGACTCAGAACTTAGGGGTCAGTAGAAAATGATGCAGAGTTCAGGGGTCAGCAGTAAGTAATGCAGAGTTTCGGGACCAGCAGTAAAGTTAGTAGGTCAGTAATAACTATGGGGCCAGTAGTAAGTGATGCACAGTTCTGGGGTCAGTAGTGACTCATAATTCAGGGGTCAGTAGTAAGTGACTCAAAGCTTAGGGGTCAGTAGAAAAAGACGCAGGGCTCAGGAGTCAGTAGTAAGGGATGCAGAGTTAAGCAGTCAGTAGTAAGTGAAGCAGAATTCAGAGGTCAGGAGTACCCCCACATTGGTGATTATTGTTTTTCAAGTTTTGGCATCTTCAATATCTACATAACTCCTCCAGATTGCTTTAAAAAAAGTAAAGTTTTTTTTTATAATTTCTCTTGTTTTTTTTTTAAATCCAGAAGTCTTTTTATTATTATTATTGAAATAGACGGTTAGAAAATCAATGCTGAGAAAGTCGTGCACCTATGTTGTACATATTCAGTCAAAATAATATGTAAAACAAGATCTCCGCAATTTAGCATATACAGAAATAATGAATAGTTACCAGACAGCTGAAAACAAATGAAATGAGAGACCTATTCAAAGAATGTTCACAGGAATAAGTGCAAAATATATAACAAAGCCTATATAATTGGAATAAAATCACCTAAAAATAAACCAAAAGTGTTGTGTGCCATCTCAAATATAGAGAAATGTGGAACTTATTAATACCCTTAGATATGACAGATCACAAAGGAGTATATAGAACTGCAGTACCTCGGACCTAAACACATAACGGCCACTATTCAAAATCAGGTAGAGGCTGCATCTAATGAACATACATTTATTTTTTGGACCATTTCATACCTTTTGTATTCAGGCTCCTGAGACGCAAATTATTTCATTATGAAAACAAGATAAAATGAGATGGAATAGAAATAATGTTTCTTGACCTCAAGTACCTAAGCTCACATAATAAATATATGTCTAATAATAATGCACAGAGCTATTTAATAGCACAAAATGTGACTTATTAAAATTGCTTTAAATTACTAATGAGAGTTCGCTTGCGCTGAAGTGGGATTAATTAAAAACTGATACTTGTTTTTTTTTTGTGTGAAATAAAAACATAACTGCAAACTCTCAAAGTAATAAAGCCTGTTTTGTAGTGTTTCAATCTCTAAACACAATTATCCATCTGTCCATCCAACAATCTTTATCCATAAAGTTTATTTAGATTTTTGAATTATTGTATACATATACAATAATGACCTAACTTATACTAAACAACCTTAACTCGTATTTACCTTTGGATCTGTAATGCATGGTAAAGTGCATTACTAAACTTTTCTGCAACCTACAGCAAAGCACCTGTAATGTGCGTGGTGCGATATGGTACTATTCATTGTGAATGGTAACCTACCACACTGTACAATAGAGTGACGCAACACAGCGCACCACAAACAGCAAGCATACTTTACTTTGTGTTGCATTGCATTGTGAAAAAGGGTCATTCTGCCTGTGCTGCTGACAATGTTGATATTTCTGCAACAAAGCCCCTGACAGGGATTTTATTCCTTCCACACTCTAAAACTGGAAAAAAAGGTTATTGTGGTTTAGGTGTTCCAAATTTCCTGAAATGTTACCAGGCTGCTCAAATCACTCCATTGAGTGCCTTATTTGCCCTGAGTGAAGCCCCCCTTTGGGTAGAAGTGCAACGAACCTATTGTGCTACTGTAAATGTGAAATCACTGCCCTGGACTTCCCATAACTTAAGGTCTCTGACTGCTCGTCCCCTGATGAAATATACCTTAGTTAAGTGTCTGGGATAATATTAAATACTGTCTGCTCACCTCCCTCTATTCCCTTTATCAGGCAATCCGCTCTTCCCACCATGATTCGGTTCCCCATGTACTTCAGATGGATTGTACACTAATTCACCTTTGCCTTTTCACTCTTATAAAAACCTTTGTTCATACCGTGGCCATCTCTCAGGGAATGGTCTGAACTATTTCACTATACCTAACACCGGCATTGGCTAATTCCCGACAAGGAAATGCCCAGGACAGGGGACACGCCGCCATCAACAGTGCAGGGCTGCGCGCACACGATCGCGCGCATGCCCTGCTTGATTGGGCCGCCATCATATTTGGTCTGCCCAGAACAAGAGCTGCACCACTCTGCTGTCATTTGATGGAGGGCGGGCGGCAACTGGTTAAGTTGTATAGACGGATGGAAGTCGGGGGGAGCACCCAGTCCCACCTGTCCTCAGGATTACCCCTCTCACCTGGAGTAGCGAATTGGCCTCTCTGTTTTCCCTTATTAATAACCATGACTAATTTCTCAAGACATTGGATCCATGGATCACATATCACCATCCTGTTTTTTTTTGGTCTAGCACTTGCCTGCCCTTCAGGAATCCATATGGTGATCGGGAGTCCTCTGGGTCCTGCCACCCTTCCCAGCCCTCCTCCTCTTTCCCTTTTCACCCCTATTCTCTTTTCTTTGTTTTTCTCCTCCTTTCTCTTCTTAGATACTGACTTTGGCTGGTTCCAAGCTGCAGTGGCATACCTAGAGCATTTGGCACCCGGGGCGGATCCTATATCTGGCACCCCCCCACCTTAAAATGTAAAAACGCCCACAAAAATTTTGTAATGTTTTCAAGAATATTTATTGCATACAATTTACAGCTCCCATCACAGTGCCCCTTGCAGTCTGTCTCTCTAATCACAGTTCCCCCTTTTGCACTTTCTGCCTCCTCTGCACAGTCCTACCTTTGGCATTAACAGATAGCTAATACTATTAGCAAAATGTGTTTAAGTTTGAGTAAGAGATAGGAGACATGCTAAAGGAGATGGTCAGACACTGCGGACATAGTACAGGAGATGGTCAGAGACTGCGGACATAGTACAGGAGATGGTCAGAGACTGCGGACATAGTACAGGAGATGGTCAGAGACTACGGACCTGATACAAGAAATGGTCAGAGACTGGGGACATGATACAAGAGATGGTCAGAGACTACGGACGTGATACAAGAGATGGTCAGAGACTGAGGACATACAAGAGATGGTCAGAGACTGTAGACATTATACAGTAGATGGTCAGAGACTGCAGACGTGATACAAGAGATGGTCAGAGACTGCAGACATGATACAGTAGATGGTCAGAGACTGCAGACGTGATACAAGAGATGGTCAGAGACTGAAGACATGATACAAGAGATGGTCAGAGACTGCAGACATGATACAAGAGATGGTCAGAGACTACAGACATGATATAGGAGGTTGTCAGAGACTGCGGACATGATACAGGAGATGGTCAGAGACTGCAGACATGATACAGGAGATGGTCAGAGACTGCAGACATAGTACAGGAGATGGTCAGAGACTGCAGACGTGATACAAGAGATGGTCAGAGACTGCAGACATGATACAAGAGATGGTCAGAGACTGCAGACATGATACAGGAGATGGTCAGAGACTGCAGATGTAGTACAGGATATGGTCAGAGACTGCAGACATGATACAGTAGATGGTCAGAGACTGCAGACATGATACAAGAGATGGTCAGAGACTGCAGACATAGTACAGGAGATGGTCAGAGACTGCAGACATGATACAAGAGATGGTCAGAGACTGCAGACATGATACAAGAGATGGTCAGAGACTGCAGACATAGTACAGGAGATGGTCAGAGACTGCAGACATAGTACAGGAGATGGTCAGAGACTGCAGACATGATACAAGGGATGGTCAGAGACTGCAGATGTGATACAAGGGAAGGTCAGAGACTGCAGACATGATAGAAGATAAAAGAACACTAGGGGGGCCGGAGAGCACAGGGAAAGCAGAGAGCACTGGAGGAGCTGAAGGGCAAGGGGGGGAACTGGAGAGAATTAAGGGGGGTTGGAAAGCGTAGGGTGTAGAGAGCACGGAAGGGGCGGCAGGGAAAACCAGGGAAATCACTGAGGGGGGAGCCAGGGAGAACAGGGGGGTGGAGAGCACTGGGGGGGTTAAGAGCACTGGCGGGAGGTTAGGAGCCCCTGGGGGGGGTTAAGAGTGGGGGGGTTAAGAGCAGTGGGGGGGTTAAAAGCACTGGGGGGGCTAAGATCACTGGGGGGGTTAAGAGCACTGGGGGGGGCTGGAGAGAACTGGGGGGCCAGTAAAAGAAGTTGTATAGGAGGGTGATGGGGCAGCTGCATATAGATGAATTGATATTTCCATATTTCTCCTGCTGCCGCTGGATGCCTGCAGGAGGGAGAGGAGGAAAATCATCCAGCCGCAGCAGGGGAAATATGGAAATATCAATTCATCTATATGCAGCTGCCCCATCCCCGTCCTATCCAGCACACACACGAGGCTGCACAGCAGGCACTTACCTTCTTCCCGCCGCCCCCCCCCCCCGCGAGCAGCATGGACTGAAGAAGCTGTCACTGCAGCTGCCTTCTCACAGAGAAGCCGCGCCGGGCTGGACTCCGGGCTGATACCCCCCCCAGTGAGTGGCACCCCCCCAGTGAGTGGCACCCGGGGTGGGCCGTCCTCCCCCCCCCCCGTTGGTACGCCACTGCCGAGCTGATGCCACTTTGACCACTCCAGGATTTACAATTAAAGCTATAATGAAGCCTGTGTTTTATACAAGCATGCAGATATACAGTATGTGTTGAGGCAATAAGATGTCTTTGTTGTATCGTTTTACATTTTATTGCCTGAAATTTGCTGTAACATGGGGCTGTGAACCCCTGTCTCTCTTTTTTTATGTATTGTCATCTCGACAAAGTAAAAACCAATAAAATATATATTAAAAAAATGCTGGCAGTGACTGCTAACCTCTTCTTTAAAGCTAGTTTTTGAGCTAGTTCACATTTTCAGAAAAAAGGAAAAGCTGAACTAACACCCTACACCCTGCCCACCTCCTGGTCCCCACTGCACTTACCTCTGGGGGTGATAGATTTTTACCATCAATGTACCTCTTTGCCAGCACATCATGTATATACGTTTTGGAGCCTTTTGTCAGGCATGTGATGTCACAAGCCTGATGAAGGGGTCCTGCGAGGCTCTGAAAGGTTGCACTCTGCGTGATCATTCTACAATAAAACTTTCAGATGGTATTTGTTGATCTGTGGTGTGTTGGCTAAGGCGTACGTTAAGCTGATGTGACAGAACCGCTTTGGCACCCTGCTTGGTTGCTTCCTTTCACCAAACAGTGCCTCCTGCCCTCCAAACCGTTCCGAGCAGCCCGAGAGCTAATATAAGCCCTTTTTACCCCAAGCATCGTACACAGACAAAATTGGGATAGAACCAAAGAAATGACTGTTTATTGAACAGAAATACAGTTTTTTTATACACTTCTAAAGTAGATCAGTCACCACATAAACAATAAAACCAAATATTTGCCCAAAACATAACACAATAGTTTAGATAACAAAGTAGAGCTGACACAAGACTAACCCCATCATAGATACCTCTAAGAGTTAGACAAGTTAGCCAACAGACAGAAACAATAGGTGACTCATGTAGCAATATTTCCAGGCACTAGGACTGATGTGGGTCTGCCATTGTTACCGGTGACACTTCCAACACATTTAAGTTGTGAATCCAGGTGTGAAAATTGAGACAATGACCACTCCGGCATCTTTGGTTTGTTTTGTTTATTGTATTTTGGGGATGGGAGAAGGGAATGAGTGGGATACTCCTCTGGCTCAACTAGGTTAACTGGGACTTTATACAAAAATGCCCGTTGGCGCTGTCTTGACGCCAGCTGAATGCCGACCAGCACTTCCTGGAGTTTGAAGATACTGTTCTGCTGAACTTGTGCTGGAACTTTGACTTTAACTTGCTTGTTAACTCGGAAGATCCAGGACTGTAGAACACTTGACTCCTGACACTCAATTTAGCTCAAAAGTCAGTGAACAGCTCCCTTCAGTCCTTCACTGACCAAGGTAACTCCTTGTCACTGCTTGTGTCGCTGCAACTCTTAACTCTGTACACTGCACACTGTACACATTAGCTCTTCAGAGCCCAACTACTGGTGCCCCCTCTACACTTCAGGGTCCTCTGACTAGGCACCCCCTCCTACACTTCAGGGTCCTCTGACTAGGCACCCCTTTACAGCTTGCTGACTCCTGGATCACTGGAACCTTCTCTGGAGTGGTCCCTTCTACACTTGGCAGACCCCTAGGGGCAGTTCACGGTACTCACGACCTTGGCAGGCTTTCTTGGAACTGAACCCCTCTTCCTCCACTGGTCCTCGGCACACCGGATCCTCTCTGCAGCTCAACTCAGCATTCTCTGGATTCCCAGGCAGCCACCCGAGTCACCCGATCCTTCTGACAGGAGGAGAGACAGCCATATTCTCCCTCCTGGGACTCTGCTTCCCGCCAAAGACGCTGCGTCATGCGTTCCCCTCAAACTTATACCCACTCCCAGAATCCTCTGCGGCAGAATCTGCCTTCTGGGGTAGATACAGGCCTGAATGTGTCTCTGATTGGATTTCCTCCACTGCCCAATGAGAATCCTCTCATGGAGCCAGTAGGAAGACTCCCCTCTCAGCAGACACACCTGGGAGACATGACAGCCCAGCTGAAATTATGGTCCTGCTGTTAGGCAGCCAAGGCCCACTATACTTTTACCTAGCACCTACCCTGTAGGGTGCTACACTCAGTTAACTTATTTAACAATGGGAATGCACACAATGGGAGAAAGACACTTAACATATAACACCTTTAACAAATTATATCAGGAGACCCCCAGCATCAGGTTGCTTTGAGCTGATGATATTAACATCTGCTCTGAGTATCAAAATCTAAAGCAGTCATTGCTGGTTTGGGCCTAGAGACCCCAAATATGTATATGGGGCCTCGAGTTCCCAGTGTCTGTGTGTTTTAGGGAAACATTGACTTGAATCCAAAGCAAGACTACTCTAAGGGTCCACCAGGCACACACCTCCCAAAGAGCAATGTTCCCCTAAAAGCAAGGAACCATAGTCAGTAGGCAAGAGGCTAGCCTGTGGGCCCATCAAAAGCCTCTGTCCTGGTTGGGTCTGTCATACCTGGGATGTCTATAACTTGTTGTTGCTGCAGCACCCGCCACTTCTTAGCCTAATCCAGGAGTGTGTGCTATGAGAATATTGACATTATCTCAAGAGTTTTACCATCCACGCAGCCTGCTGCAATGTTCCTGGAGTTTGAAAATCACAGCATTCTTCCTCTTCTTTCTCTAGGTACGCCAGGACAGATCAGAGTGGTTCTGACTGGTCAATGCTGGCATATGATTATGCTGACCAATCAGAACTGTTTTTCTTCTTCTTTTTTTTTTTTCTGAAAAGGTAGATTAACCTTTTAAACATCAACAAATAAGCCCAGTTGGGGTGAAATGTATCAGAAAGGTGTGGCTTAGAGCACAGCCAATGGCTTTGATTAAACCCCATGGTGTAAGTGAGGCTTTGTCCTTCATTTTTACTGACTCTTTAAACATGCTAGTTGCCAGGATGTTAGGCTGATATTTTAGTGTCAATACATTGTGAGTCACTAACCAGGAACAAATAAAGAGATGGGGAAGTCTGTTTTTTTTCTTTAATTTCCAAAACTTTACAAGTACCGAAACAAGACAGAGCAAAACAATTAGCATTTTTAGCGGTAGATCAGTGTCAATGACCATTTGCATCATGTATTTAAAATGATGTCAGCAATGGTCTTTGTTAAAAACGTTTCCCATTTGAAGCAGTAATTAAAAAAATGAGATGTATTGTAATAAACACTAGCTTCTGATTGACCAATATTGGCTCTTAGATGCGGCGATAAGAAATAGACAGGTTGTGTCTTGTGATTAGACAATAGTTCTGTAATGTGTGAAAGATGAAACCTTAAAGTGGAACTTCACTCTCTCATTCAACATTGAATATTTTTAATCCTTATAATGCTAGCATTAGTAAATAGATAGAAAAGCATATAATATTGTTTTAACTAAATAAAGAAATAATTGTTTTAAGCTGTTTTTTTATGTTTCTTTAGCAACTTCCTGGTTTCTTGCCTAGGCAAATTATGTGATACATCCCAGGAGTCTTCTGAGGGTTTTTCTCAGTTAAGCACACCCTCCTGCCTGCATGCCTGAGCTAAGGGCAGATGGCTTCCAGGAAGTAAATGCTACATGAATCATCTGCCCTTACTGAAGATGGCCATGGCCAGAAATGCTAGGAAGGAGTTTTTAAAGTGATTTCTCAACAAAATATAGCATGGAGACATGGATGGATAGATGGGTGATTTTGCATGAATATTAAAAATGTATTAAATAGCATTTTTTCTTTTGGTGCTCAAATGCAGTGTAGTTACACTTTAAGCCAGCCATAGGCAGTTTGAATCTCATCTGGGTTGGCAGGGACGGGCTGAGGTTTGAACCATATATGGACAGGTTGATTGTACACAAGCTGATTGTTTAATCAACTTGGGTACAATCAGCCTGTCAGATTTTGCAGGCGATTATTGCCAGTGGCTATAGCTGCTAGCAATAATCACTGTATGCTCTCTATGCAAGGATGGCTGCCAGCGCACCCCCCCCCCCCCTCCGGCTGTGAGAACACAATAGCTCAGTGGGAGAGATTTCCCCATCAACACTTAATGTGTTAATGGAGGAATTAAGCAACTTTCTCTTCTGCAACCTGCATTTGCAGGAAAAAAATTGCTCCATCTAGGGCTGGCTATACCCTACTTGTCAACTACATTATTGTGCCATGTGGCACTAGACTGGTTATACATAGCTAAATCTGAGCTAAGTATACAGTAATTAAGATTTTTTTATTACAATTATTAATAGACAGTTACATGATCAAAATAGAAACCGATGAACTTTTATTGGTTCTGAAACCTGAAGGCATGATGGTAACATTTATTGAACATAACCATTGACGAATCAGTTGTCTGAGGTTTGGACTGCCCAGGATGAGTATAAGTGATTGTATGGGACCATAACTATAAACAGTCACTAAACACCCTGAAATCCAAGGGCTGTCCACTTTGAAGATGTCCAATATCAGTAAAGTTTCCGAGACATAGAAACTAACATAAAGAATAAGAAGGGAGGTGACAGTGCAGGCTGCAGATAGACTTGCTTCCATACTTTGTACACCCATTGCTGTTGCACTTTTCTTGAGCTGTTTGACATGTACAAAAAGATATCTTATGATAAAAAAGTTTGCTATGGCAACCAAAATGAGAGGAACACAGCAGCCAACAATACTAGCAACCAGCAAGTATTGAAGACTCATGTGTGGAGTTCCATATTGTACAGTTGAGTTGCCAGTAAGATTACCATCTATCTGAACAGAGTATTCTTCTTTCTTAATGTTCCAAGCAACTGGGATACTGATAATAAGTGATATAAATACAGAGATGAACAGCATCCAGGGGACCACATCAGAGATGCTTTGCTTGAGACGCATGAAGAAAGTTTGTTCATATGTAACTAGCATCAAATAATAGAAGCCACAGAGGCAAAACATAAACCAGAAACTGGAGAAGATTGTGAAGAGCAGAAGGACGGAGAAGCTGGTATAAACATTGTCCAAGAAATACACATCACTCCAAAGAAAGAGAAGAGAGTCGTTGGCCACCATGGTACACTGAAAGGCAGTGTTGAACAGACCTAGAGTGAAGAGTATCAATTCTCTTGGGTTCGTATTCCTACCTTTAAGCCTGTCCAGTCCATGAGCCACAATGATAAAAAAATTGGTAAAAAACCCAGTCACAGTGCTGATGCCAAGAGCAGAAAGGGATACAATAACAAACATGGGCAATATTTGACTTTCAGCTGCCTCATTACTGTCTCCTTCTCTTCTGAAGGTGAACATTTGTGTTGCAGTCCTGGCTTTTATATCCTGTAAATAAAATTTAAAAAACTGATGACAAAGATATTATTAGACTGAACAAGGAGTATCATTTTTTTTTTACATAACTTACTTGGCGGTATTGATACATCCAAATGATAATTGTCATTATGTAATGTGGGGGCTTATGCACATCTCTAATATACAACACATAAACATCTGAACATTTGCCTTCCAGCTGATGAGAATATCTATTGATATTGTCTTTGGATTGGAAATCAAAGAACAAAGAGTTTAGAACTGAGTTGGAGCTGGCGTGAAATCCTTGATAGCTTGATTGCAGAATGGCAAAGAACTGGGTGGTGAACAAATGCGACGACCTGTAACTACAAAGGTAGTTAATGATTATTATCATAAGTTGCTCAGAAGATTTATCCATTTTCATCATGGCAGTGGTTTACAGCAGTGGTCCTCAACCCTAGCCTACAGGGCCCACTAACAGGCCAGATTTGCAAGATAACTGAAATAAATCACAGGTGATATAATTTGCTGCTCAGTGATTGCAGTATTCTAGTCTGCATCTCCCCAAGGTAATACCTAAAATCTGGCCTGTTAGTGGGCCCTGTAGGCCAGGGTTGAGGACCACTGGTTTACAGGGTCTACATATTTGTCTGACAATTTTTAATGCTCAGTTGAACTATTAGCTAAAAAGCAAAAGGTTTTTTTTTACTTTAATGACATTCTATACATAAAGGTTAAAACCCTTCTGTGTGCAGCCCCCCAGCCACCCTTATACTTACCTAAGCCCGATGTTGATCCAGTGCTGTTTATGAGAGCAGGATTACTGCTCTCTCCTCACTGGTCCAGAGACACCAGCAAGAGCTATTGGTTCCTGCTGCTGTCATTCATAGGCAGTGAGGAGGGTAAGGCCGAGTAGCACTGTGTGTGTCAATGGACACGCAGAGCACAGCTTTGTAGTGAGCCCGCATGAGTGCCCCCAGAAAACTGACCATGTTGAAAAGGATGTGCTCCCATGCCTAGCGTTGTAAGTTTGCAATTGGAAAGCAGAGGGATTGGCAGGATCACCAAGTCTTTCAAACAAAGGAAGCAATACAAAAAGAACAAGATACTATTTACCACAGATACATAATACAGCAGACACATACAGAATCAGAAATATGACACTGTGGGGTATTATATTTGTTAATAAATGTGCCTTTTTATTCCACCAGATCTGTGCACTCTTTTTCATCTCCATCATTGTTCTAGTATATGAACACCCTCAATCTGTTGGATTTAGACCACCCCTATACTCAATAGCCACCTATGACACTTCTTCAACAGTGCTATGCCTATGTGCTTTTATGCAATATCATTTATTTATTTTTTTATTTGTCACAGTGACTAAAAAACCATGACAATTGCCAGGTGCACCAATGAAGCATACATGTAGGCACCTTAGGGTGTCTATGTTGGTTTGCTACTCTTAGTTAGACATAGATTCACTTCAGAGTCCTATAGATGTGTATGTTTTAGACGTTTTCTGCTGCATTTGCCTGGTTTTACAATTTATGTCAGCTTTTATTTCCATAAAGAACTGAAAACCATTTTCAAAGCAACATGCATAGATGCATAAAAACAATTATTTAAGCCACAGCTTTTTCTCTGCAACACAGCTTCATTACACTGACATTAACCACACTGAGTTATACTACATTACAATACTATGTCCACCAGGGGCCCAACTATCAATTATTGGGCCCCTAATCAACATTTTAATAATGACCTCCCTATTGTCATTGATCTTAACATAAAGTATGTCTAAATCAAGGACAGGTAGCAGGTAGGTAGTTGTCAACATACTCTAGTAGTACGCTACCAGGGACTAGTGGACATAAGTTGCCAAGAAACAGAAGCAGGGAGGGAATTAACTTTTAAGAATAATCTTTCAACTAACCATTCTGTCCTCCATAGCTCATGCGTCTTTTTCATCGTCTAAGATGTCAGTGTAAATTATTGGTCCTCCCACCCTTTCCACTGCAAGTGGTGTAGTAATCAGTAATAAGATAAAGAAAACAAGTTGTAGAAGCGATATTAATGACCAATTTCAGTGCTGTCTAGGATGATCAGAAGCTCCGAGGCCAATAGATCCAAACTACTGAACAAACAAATTCTTCCTATTGTACAGCCTACAAAAAGGGATCTGTAACTAGCGATAATGATTCTGAAGTCTTCTCCTGTATGCCTGATTTCAGCCCTTTATGATTGGAAGCGTGACGGGGGAACAAGGTCGGTGTCAACAGCAACCTTTGTAATACTTAATCCTTGTGTTATCTTTACATGCACACAGATGTTTTGAGGAGTTGTGATGCCTGTCTGAGGGGGTTTATCTGATGATTACCATGGATAGTTCTCATGCATTCATAACCTTCATGTTAGTGTAGCAAGGTTTCTAGGCCTATGGCCTGATGTGGGTCTGCCATTAGTACCGGTAATCTCTCCAGCCCATGCGAACTGAGTCCCTGGGTGTGACAACTGAAGCAGCGACAACTCCGGCATCTTTGTTTGTAGTTTTATTGGTATTAAGGGGATGGGAGAAGGGAATGAGTGGGATACTCCTTGAGGCTTAAACTAATTACAATTGGGACTTTTACTTCTGAAATGCCCGGTGGCGCTTCCCTGATACCAGCTGGCGCCAGCCAACGCTCACTAACACTGAGAATATTCTGTAAAACAGAAGAAGTGCTGAATCCTCCACTTATAGTCCAAAAGATTCAATACTGAGAACTGTAGAACTCCAGACACTGTTGCACTGTGAAAGTCACTGAATACATTACCCCCCCCCCCCCCCCGCCTGGCACAGCTTGAGGTAGTATATAGTAGAACTCTGTATAACTGTCACTGTAACTGGCATGCTCTGTACAATTCTGCAGGTGCTCCCTTTGACCTCAAACTCTTCAGGGTCCACTGACTATGTACCCCCCCTGTAGCTTCAGGGTCCTCAATCTAGGTACCCCCTTTACAGTTAGCTGATACTGGATCCCAGAACCTCTTCTGGAGTGGTCCCCTCTAACTTCACGCAGACCCCCAGGGGCAATCCTCAGTACTCACGACCTGTGTAGGTTTTCCTGGGACTGGACCCCTCTCTCCCCCCAGGACCTGGATCCCCTCAGCTCAACTCAGCTCTCTCTGGACACTCAGGCGACACCCTGAGACATCCCCCTTTCTCAGACAGGAGGAGAGACAGCCGCACTCTCCTTCCTGGGACTCTGCCAAAGACACCATGCTACGCACTTCCCCCCAAACTTATACCCACTCCCAGAATCCTTTGCAGCATAATCTGCCTTCTGGGGTAGTTACAAGCTGGGATGTGTCCCCTGATTGGGCTTCCCACACTGCCCTATGAGAAGCCTCTCACAGGAGCCAGTTTGGATACTTCTCCCCTCAGCAGGCACATCTGGAAGCCCTTGCTACCCTATCTAAACAGATCACAGCCCTGCTGTTAGGCAGACAAGGCCCACTATAAATTTTACCTAGCACCTACCTGTAGGGTGCTACACCAGGGGTCTGATTTCTCTGGTAAGAGGCTGTGGTTGGTCTTGGAGCACAGGAGTGATCTCCAATCAGAACTTCTTTACCTGTGAATGGACTATTTTGGAGTTGTTTAATTTAAATTATATATTTGTTTACAATCGTGGGACATTATTTTATATATCATTTTTATTCACTGATTTTTTTTCACCATTATATATTTATTGAGACATTATATATTGAGTTACGGTATATTTTGGTTGTGTATTGCACTATTGTTGGTTTATATATATTTAAAGGGGAAGCACAACAGGTTTTATGTATAGACAAGGGATTCCCTCATTTTGGAGGGGTTTCTTCTCACTTGTTGTTTTGGGACAGGAAGTGAAGGTAAATCGCCCCAAAGGAACACAGATGGCAAAAACTGACAGGGGTTATAACCCTTCCTTACTTTATACAAAATGGGGAAAAAAAAGTTTTACGTCGTTCTATTTAAAACTCCCAGTTTTGCTCATTGTAAAGAGAAAAACAAACTAACACATAGAGAACAACTGTTTTCTTTAGCGTCTTGCAGAATGCGTGCAGAAAAACTGATGTCTCTGCACATGGTGTAAACAAGCCTTTATAATCTGCGTGCTTTTTCCATCAGTGTTAATGCATGTTTGGTGTGAATGAGGCCTTAGTGTTTGCTCTGTGAATTCAAATAGCCAAACGAACATTTCCTTGACCCCATTGCATACATTAAAGTTACTGTTAATTAATTAGGAGAGTACTCACTTATCATACAGGGGATGTATCGAAAAGTGACTGTATGCAACTAAACGCTGCTGTGAATTTCTATCATAGAGACCTATTTCTGATGAGTCTTTCTCAGTTGTTTCTGGAAATAGCAGGAACACCAGAAGCAAAGGAATAATCCACTGTCCAAATTCCTTGTTAGGTGGACATGGATATAGATAACTGGACATCTTTCTTCTGTCCACATTGATGAATAAGACAATAATAGCAGAAGATATTATTGACGAGGTGCACTGCTGGAGAGAAAAGAAAACATTATTTATAATGAGCTAATAGATAGGTTAGAACGGGTAGGCAGTGATCTAGCAACAAGTAATAATACAGATGATTTTATTGTTTTGAGGGGCTCAGGAATATATATATAGAATGCAGTAAAACTGGTAAAATATTACAGTTCTATTAGAACTTTAAATTCTGTCATTTTTAATGCTAATTGCATTTTAAAGCAAAACTAAGATAAACAAGATGTCAAACACTGTGGACCTATCTCTTTTATTTACTATTTAATTTTTTCTGAGCACTGGGAGTACAGCTATCACTATACTTCAGTACTCTAACAGGAGAAATGCATTCTGCTACACAGTAGCCCCACTGCCCACCCCTCCCCTCCACTGCCCATTGGCGGAGAACATTGCATTTTGTGAATGGGTTCTGCTAATACAAAGCCGCCCCTGATTGGGCAAGAGGAGGGATGGTCAGAAAGGCTGCAAATTACTCTGCAGCTTCTGTATGGGAGACTTGATGTTCAGCATTGGAGCGTGAAAGTACAGTGATAACTGAATATCTCCGGTGCTCAATAAATATTTGGATAGTAAGCAAAAGAGATAAGTCCAGAAGGTGACATATGTCTTGTTAGTTTCAACCACTTATAAATTATGCAATTCCTTGCATTTATCTGTAAATCCTTACAGTATATTTTCTCATGGGGTCATCTCTACATTTTATGTATTTCATATATCGCTACATCAAGTTTTTGTTAAAGTGGATTAGATATTATTAAATATATTTTTTTCATGTTAGGTGCCTGCATGTAAAGCTGGAAATATGTGAAAGAATGTAAAAGAAAAGCCGCGCTAAATTGACACAATGATATTAAAATAAAACTAGAAAAAATATTATAGCAGTGAATTTTGCTTCAAATTATACCATAATGTCCAATTGAATAAACCATGGCACTGAATCAATCTATTCATAACATAATGTCCATATATAGATATAGAAAATAAAGAGTCCAAATATGGGTGCCGAGTGCAAGAAAGGAATCCTTCACCATATATTGTGACTTCCTCCACATTCAGTGCTGCATGCTAAGGGCACGCTAAACCCTTACCAGAGGGAAGATAAAGACAAGCATCAGATATGTTAAAAGAGCTCCAATGGGATCCCGTAGATGGCGTGATGCCTCTCTCTGACAAGTCCAGCAGGGAACCGCGATCTTAGACAAGCCACCGCACTCAAACAGTCCGGGCCCGACACTCCCAAACGAAACATAAAAGAAGGGGGCCACAGATAGTGAAGTACGTAGGGGAACACTTTATTAAAATAAGGTAAAAAACTCACATGTGAAAAGGAATAATAGCGCTAATGTCGGCAGATTCCACCAGAACACAGCCGCCCGACTTCCGGGTATCACGTGCTGACGTCACCACGTGATATCCGGAAGTTGGGCGGCTGTGTTCTGGTGGAATCTGCCGACATTAGCACTATTATTATGGTATAATTTGAAGCACAATTCACTGCTATAATATTTTTTCTAGTTTTATTTTAATATCATTGTGTCAATTTAGCACGGCTTTTCTTTTACATTTACTATTTTGGTGTTTCCCACTACAGCTGCAGCTTTTCACATTTATATTTTGTATTGCTACCATTCATTTTGGTTTATTCACCTTTTATTTTTGTGCTTAGCGCGGTTATTTTTTATACTAAAGCTGGAAATATACTGATCAAAATTTGTCTGGCAGAATAGGGAATTTCAATCAGTGTATGGTGGTCCCTTCTCAACAGAAGTCAACCAGCTGCAGCTACTTATGAGTGTATTCTGACATCTACATGAGCTGCTGTCAGAATACAATGTCGGGCCTCAGGGGATTCCTCCATCAACCTCATTTGTGTGGATGGACAAATTTGATCGTTTATGGCCAGTTTAAGTGACATGTAAGTGTAAAAACTTTTATTATGTCTCATAGAAACACAGTTATCCCCCATGACAATACTTTAATTTCCTTTTCTCTCCAGAAGAACTGAGCCATCTTTGTTCAGACATTATCCAGGCTCAGCCCAGAAAAAATAATCACTTAACTAGAGCTAAATGACCGCTGCTGTCTATTGAGACATGTCAGAAATGTATTTATGAAGACCCGTGAAATGACTGAATAGTTAACTTTAACTGAAAAGTCCTGAAAGTAAATAACCTGAAAGTCTACACTTCTTTTCATGATTTATTCACCTATTGCACACAAGTATTCTTAAAGACCAAGAATATTTTTAGCTTTAAACCGAGTTAGAAATTGTTAAAATTCTTGTTCATTTTTAATTTCTTTGTCATCTGTGTCCTATTATAAAGATTTGATTTTACTTTCTGTCCTCCCCTCTATTCCTGTTTTGGTGACAACTAAAATTTTAAGATTTTCCCTTGCTTTCAGTCCCATTAATAGTGATCATTATGGCAGACATTGATGGTGACTCCCCTAAAATAGGGCACGGGCAGCGGTTAACACCTAACTCCTCACCACTTCATCAAAACGTAAAAATACATTTTTGGCTTTAGATACAATTTAATATCTACAAAGTTGCTGTGTCCTTTAAGTTATGCAGTAAAGCTTTACTACAGTATGAATTTAATAAAAACATTTTGTGAGCAGGATCCTCTCTACCTTGCCCTTCTTAATTGGTCTCCATGCTCTAGCACTGAATCTGCAGCTTAGATTTCGTACACAAATGAAAACTAATAATAATATTAGCTGTTTTATAGGTTTAAAATATCTAATTTTAACTACTGATTTTTTTACATTTTTTTGTATCAGCAAACTAATATTTTTTTTGGACAATTAACATAGAAGTGTGTATTAGGCTGTGTTTTACTCTTACCTTAATGTTTAGGCTAGCCAGACAGAACTCTTTTTACTTACCCAGGTCACATTCAGAATTCATTATAGTTATCTTCATCATTAGATTATCTCTGAAGTTGTGGTTTTTATTGCCACAATATAAACCAGTTCATTATGTACCGTACAATATACAGGAAGCTTCAGGTGGTAAAATAATTATCACTTATATGCACTTAATTACCTGTTGTTACAACTACCCTGTACTTAGAATCCTACTGAGATAATGTTTATGACCCTTACAAATCAAGCGGGATTTATCCTGTTATTTTAAGCAAAATTTAAGCAGACTTACATAATTTGTGGAAATAAGCATGGACGTCAGCAAGTTTTACATATTTTGGCTAAAATATATACAGTATCTCACAAAAGTGAGTACACCCCTTACATTTTTGTAACTATTTTATTATATCTTTTCATGTGAAAAGGCTGAAGAAATTACACTTTTCTACAATGTAAAGTAGAGAGTGTACAGCTTGTATAACAGTGTAAATTTGCTGTCTCCTCAAAATAATTCAACACACAGCCATCCATGTCTAAACCGCTGGCAACAAAAGTGAGTACACCCCTAAGTATGTGGGGCCACCATTATTTTCCAGCACTGCCTTAACCCTCTTGGGCAGGGAGTTCACCAGAGCTTCACAGGTTGCCACTGGGGTCCTCTTCCACTCCTCCATGATGACATCACAGAGCCAGTGGATGTTAGAGACCTTGTGCTCCTCCACCTTCCATTTGAGGATGCCCCACAGATGCTCAATAGAGTTTAGGTCTGGAGACATGCTTGGCCAGTCCATCACCTTTACCCTCAGCTTCTTTAGCAAAGCAGTTGTCGTCTTGGAGGTGTGTTTGGAGTCATTATCATGTTTTAATATTGCCCTGCGGCCCAGTCTCTGAAGGGAGGGGACATGCTCTTCTTCAGTATGTCACAGTACATTCATGGTTCCCTCAATGAACTGTAGCTCCCCAATGCCGGCAGCACTCATACAGCCCCAGACCATGACACTCCCACCACCATGCTTGACTGTAGGCAAGACACACTTGTCTTCGTACTCCTCACCTGGTTGCCACCACACACGCTTGACACCATGTAAACCAAATACGTTTATCTTGGTTTCATCCGACCACAGGACATGGTTCCAGTAATGTCCTTAGTCTGCATGTCTTCAGCAAACTGTTTGCGGGCTTTCTTGTGCATCATCTTTAGAAAAGGCTTCCTTCTGGGACAACAGCCATGCAGACCAATTTGATGCAGTGTGCGGCGTATGGTTTGAGCACTGACAGGCTGACCCCCACCCCTTCAACCTCTGCAACAATGCTGGCAGCACCTATATATCTATTTCCCAAAGACAACCTCTGGATATGATGCTGAGCACATGCACTCAACATCTTTGGTCAACCATTGCAAGGCCTGTTCTGAGTGGAACCTGTTCTGTTAAACCGCTGTATGGTCTTGGCCACCTTGCTGCAGCTCAGTTTCAGGGTCTTGGCAATCTTCTTATAGCCTAGGCCATCTTTATGTAGAGCAACAATTTTTTTTTTCAGATCCTCAGAGAGTTCTTTGCCATGAGGTTTAATGCTGAACTTCAAGTGACAAATATGAGACAGTGAGAGTGTTAACACCAAATTTAACACACCTGCTCCCCATTCACACCTGAGACCTTGTAACACTAAAGAGTCACATGACACCGGGGAGGGAAAATGGCTAATTGGGCCCAATTTGGACATTTTCACTTAGGGGTGTATTCACTTTTGTTGCCAGTGGTTTAGACAATAATAGCTATGTGTTAAGTTATTTTGAGGGGAAAGCAAATTTACACTGTTATACAAGCTGTACACTTACTACTTTACATTGTAGCAAAGTGTCATTTCTTCAGTGTTGTCACATGAAAAGATATAGTAAAATATTTACAAAAATGTGAGGGGTGTACTTGCTTTTGTGAGATACTGTATATTAATTCTTACAAGAATGATGTGTTTGTATTTCTCTTGTAATTTACATATATATCATTTTAACAGTTTGGACATGAAGATGTTAGTTTTTTACCTAAAAAAAATTGCTACAGATCCATGTAACATTGCTTGTTGACTTTTTTGTTCTTGAGTTTAAATACATTTAACATAGTTGTGCACACAGGGTGCACCAGTTGTCCCTGGCCATATTGTAATCACCCTGTGCAGTGCAGATTTCCCCTGCTGTCTGATGCCCCCCTCCTCTTCTCTTCTACCCCCTGCTGAATCAGCCTTAAAAGATCTGTAGACCCCTGGTAATTCACCAAAGCCCCAGATGAGGCTCCTCAAAAAGTTATAAAGAAATGTTTTTGTAAAAAATATTTAAAAATAAACCTGTAAAAACTAATAATAAAAAAAATAATAAAAATTAAAAACTACTGAAACCATCCACTGCCCAAATGACACCATTCACTGCCCCACTGACACCAATCTCTGCCCCAATAACAACAAGAGAGCACCATCATGTGGCATACAAAATACATAAAAAACAATTAAAAAATATGGGAATAAACAAAATGAACCAAAATTAAATCTCTGCCCTACTGATAAAGTTCACTGCCCTACTGACACAGTCTACTGCCTTACTGACACATCCACATCATCCACTGTCCTACTGACACCAACTTCTGCCCTACTGGCACATCCACTGCATTACTGACAACATTCACTGCACTATTGACACTGTCTGCTGCCCTACTGACACCGTCCATGTTTTAATATATTTTAAAATGTTTGTTTAACAAGGCATAAATCAACAAACAGGTAATTACACAGAGTTAGGGCACTATTCTGGATGAACAGTCAAAGACTCACTAACTGGCACTCAAAAGACTATCGTAAACTTAACTTGAACCATATCAGGTGAAACTAGAGTCTCTAGAACTGCATTACCTATCTCAAAAGAACAATAGGGTCCATGTGTGCAAATCACAGCAGCGGGTGAGAGTATGCATTCTTAGTGTGTGGGTTACCCCTTGAAGATGGTGAAAATTACCTGGCGCTTACTAATTAACATTGGCCGGCCTCCGTGGGGCCCTTCTTCAGGCAGTGCGCTGCCCCTTTAAGAGTTAGTGTGTTAGTGGTGAATGTAGTTAAGCAGCTGAGCAAGAGCAGTCTTGATGGCGTTAACTGGGTGTGGTGGGAGTTTAAGGTGTGTAGTTCAACTCACCACTCCTGGAATGCATCTAGGCTGGCTTCAATGGCTTGGCGTCCTGCAGATTCTAGAAGTCAGGTCCCAGATCCTCCCAAAGGGGGCAGTCTCTCGGCTCTGATTCTGCAAATGTTTAGTAGGCTCAAACGCAGGTCTGTCCTCTTTACTTGGCGATGTTCTCTCAGATGTAGAGCAGACCCCGAGAGTAGGTATTTACCATGTGCTCTCCTCTCTGGACTGGCCCAGATCTGGAACAACTTGCTGGGGAAAACAGTGAAGCCCTCCACCTCCATGTGTGGTGACTTGCGGGAATTGAAGTCCACAGCCTGATAGCCTCAATTGACGAGTATGGTGCAGCAACCCTTTCAGAACTACAAGTCCTGCACTGCAAGTCCTCTCTGAGGTTCCTATTGGCTCTTACTCTTCAGTCCCCGATTGGATATGATCTGCACTGTAAGGAGACAGGGGGTTGTAAGCAGGAGCAGGGGATTTTACAGAGCCACTCCACTCCCACACAGCAGCAGCAAGGGGAGAAAAGCCAGCTGCTTTCCTCTATATTTATACAATAGTGAAGAGCAGGGAAGAGAAAGCCTGCAGCACAGCTGCTCCTGTCACTGCGATAGTGGGGTGGGAATGATCAAACTGCACATACAGCATGCCCCTGCCCAGCTCTGCACACAGTTCAGCAGTACACCAATCGGGGGAGGCGAGTGGGTAGACACATAGTTGGCGGCACCCGGCTACATATTTTGCACTGTAATTAAAATGTAATATTAGATTGTATTGAATGGTATCTTGTTTCTTTAGTTCTGTAGTAGGCTAACATTTCGTGTCAGTTTTAGGCTTCCAAAACTTGTTTATAATGGGATTTGGTATTTCCCCTTGAACTCCCCTCCCTGTTGCTTCCATGCTTCCTCAGTCAGTAATAATTCTTCACAGAAACAGGGCTTAGGAAAGTCATTGTCTTCTTACATCTGCACTGCAATTAGCTGAAGTAAACTTGCATTGAATACAAATTCCTATTGAAGAGCTAAGCTGCCAGTACAGAGAGCTAAGTCAACAGGTGACAATACTGTCCAGACAGACTGGATCTATGGAGGCATGTCAGTACACTAGCATTTGAAACAGAACACAAGATAAAGCAGCTTAATATATTTCAGTTTAATATTTCTCAGATGTGGCTGCTTTATACATTGTTTTTCAGTTTTTTTTACTCATTTTAACTAGTGGTCCTGTACACAACACACTTTCTGTCCTAGGGTAACAAAATATTCACTCACTGTACTCTGTCTGTAGAGGATCAGTATTCTTACCCTAGACTTTACTCTTGTTCTGGACTACAAACACCTCCCCCTCTCCTCATTTCCATAATGGAGGGGGAGGGGGTATTGATTGAGATTTCAAGTTGCAGGAGGTTACAAATTTTCTGGATTTTTGACAAGATCAACAGGTATTTATCTGTACTTGCAGAAAATGTACTTAGCAAAAAGTAGAATACTAATGCAGCCCCCCATCCAAGGACTGATAGGGAAGTGGTTGAAGAAGAGGCTAATTACAAGTTATGTGTCCTGGCTGTCTCTTAGTCTTTTTTTATTTTTGCATTTTAATTATGAGCTGCTTGCTTTTGAGTTTTATTGCACATTTGTAAAGCACACCAACGCACTTTATGAATGTGTGGTGCTTTTAGTTTTTTTTTTTTTTTTTTTTTTTTTGCGGCAGTATTTTAACCAGTTCTGGACTGGAATGATTTGCCCCCTTAATGACCAGGCCATTTTTTTTTTTGCGCTTCGGCACTGCGTTACTTTAAAGAAAAATTGTGCAGCTGTTCGACACTGTACCAAAACAAAATTGATGTCCTTTTTTTTCCCCACAATTAGAGTTTTCTTTTGGAGGTATTTGATCACCTGTGCGATTTTTATTTTTTGCGCTATAAGCAAAAAAAGAGAGACAATTCTGAAAAAAATATATATATATATTATTCACATTCTGCTATATAACATTCCCAAAAAACAAAAATTTAGAAATCAAAATTTTTCATCCTTTTAGGCCAATTTGTATTCTGCTATATATTTTTGGTTAAAAAAAATCGCAATAAGCGTATTTTGATTGGTTTGCGCAAAAGTTATTGCGTCTACAAATTAGGGGAAATATTTATGTAATTTTTATTTATTTATTTTTTTTTACTAGTAATGGCGGCGATCTGCAATTTCTCGCGGGACTGCGACATTGCGGCGGACAGATCGGACCCCTAACTGACATTTTTGACACTTTAGGGGGACTAGTGACAATACTACAGTACTCAGGGCTAAAAATATGCACTGTTACTGTAATAATGACATTTGCAGGGAAGGGGTTAACCTAGGGGTGATCAAAGGGTTAAGTGTGAGCCTAGGGGAGTGATTTCTAACTGTATGGGAGATGGGCTTGTGAATTGACCACAAAGACCTGTGATCCTATATAGAAAGATCACAGGCACTCTGAGATTATTTCAGAGAGAAGAACAGTCAGCTATATTTACAACAACTGACCATCCCTCTCTCTCAGCGGGGAGTGATCACGCGCGTGACCGACTTAGGGCTATGTTGTTTCACGCAGCTGAGCCAGCCTGCCGCAGTAAACTGCGGTGGGGGGTCAGCGAGTGGTTAAGAAACCCTAAGGCTACTTGCACCAAGGCATTTAGCCCATGTGCATCTAATCCAATAGTGCTCCCAGGATGCACAGGTGCAGTTTTCAGCCTTGCTGCCTGCGCACGGTTAAAGTCTAAGGCAGATTGAAATACACTGCCTGCTGAATATGACTGATCACTGTACCGAATGGAACTCGCGTTTAGGACCCTATGCATTCATGGATGTATGCTTGGAACACAGAAAACTGGGCATAGCTCCCTCAATGAATACGGCACTAAATGCAGGTACTCACTAGAGCGTTCAGCCCTGTCCAGCCCCAGTGTATTTCAGTCCTCTGCCATAAACTTTGACATACTGAAGGTAGCAGAGCTGGACGATGCACCTGTGCTTTCCGGACACAGAAAAATGCCAGAATTGGATGCACACGGGCTAAACACCTATAGTGTGCATGCTATCAAAAAAGCTACTAAATGGTAGAATGAAAAATACATACATGTTTTGTTTCGTCTCAGAAAATGAGAAACATTAAAAGTCTGTTCACTATGTTATACTGTAAATTCACCACCGTGAACAAACAAACAAGTCTAGAATGTACTATAGAATTCTAATAAGTATTTATGGCCATCTCCAATCATAACCTTATGCTTTTTCTGTCCAGGACATAAATCCTATCCTGTGCTTATTTGTTACATTTTGTAATTAAACTTGGGCTTTAGGGCCCAGGTTACTCTGGTGCGATATGGGACCCGACTTGTGAGAGCACATGTCCAATAAAATATTTCCCTATGAGAGCCGTCTTAACTGATCCGACACAAGTCTTTCCTGCACTACTTTGGTTCGACTTTGATACGACTTCAATGCCATAGAGTATAAAAAGTCATATTAAAGTGTTTGTTAACCTGTGCTGTGTAATTTGCCCCCCTGTATTACCTGAAATACCTGGTTGATCCTGCCTGGTTCTGCCCTCCCCTCTGTAAACTGACCATGGTTTATCATTGCTTCTGAGCCCTGACACTGTGGCCAGTTTACATGCCTCCATCAACCGCTGCTATCTGATGCTCTCCTCTGTCTCCCTATGTCCTCCTCCCCCCTCCCCTTCCTGTCAGCTCTCACTAGTGCTGCTCTGCTCCCCTTCCCGCTGCTACAAAACTTTCTGACCTTTATACCATCCCCTCTGTTAGATAACAACCTTGTGTCCTAGTGACTGGGCTTTAAAAAAAAAAGCCTAGTTCTACCTGTTTTCACAGCGCCTCCCGGCGCACACGTGACTCCTGTCTCTCTCCTCCTCTCCTCCCCACCTCCTGCTGGAGATGTCAGATGGGGAGAGGAGAGATTTGGGAGTCACATGAGTGCCGGGAGGCGCTGTGAAAACAGGTAGAATTAGGCTTTTTTTTATAAAGCACAGGCAGTAGGACATAGGATGTTATCTAACAGAGGGGATGGCATAAAGATCACATAGTGACTTAAAGGAGATATACAGCCAAAGCTTGTTTGGCTGTACATCTCCTATGTATCATAGGAGTGAAGTTCGTTCTGCACTCCTGTGACCCGTTTTCAGCGGAGAGCGGGCTGAAGTCACAGAAGTTGGTCCAGACACCGCTTCAACACAACCACAGAGTTGGGATCCGCCAGGTGCCTGAACCGACACCCAGCTCAGCCTTTCAGAGAGCCACTGAGAGGGTGAGCCAGCCGCTCCCCGCCCCCTCCACAGCCCAGGGCTCCAGTGAGCAAAGAGGTGGCAGAGCGGAGAGCTGTGACTGACAGTCAGTAGCTCTCTGCTCGGGGAGCTGTCATAACCGAGCGATCAGCGGTGTTTGATCGCTCGGTTATCAGTGCAGAGGCTCCAAGGGACAGATGCAGCATCGGACTGATGCTGCATCCACCTATAACGGGAAAAAACCAAACCCCATACTTCTCTTTTAACAAAAACTTTTAAGTCAGATCAAAATCGGACTGAAGCTGCAAGGCAAAGTCGGATCAGAAGTCACGTGACTTTCACCATTGACTTTCATGTGTGAACCTGAGATAAGACACATTATAGCATAGTACTGTAATTAAAAAAAATAAATAAAAATCATACACTACAATCTTAATATGCCTTTTTTTAGGGACTGCCTCACTAATTACGTACAGCTCTTATGAACACAGACATACACTTGAAAATATCAAGAACGTCCATCATTATATTAAATGTTTATGCAATATTTTTTAATAAATTACATCTGAATTCCATGCACATAACAACAACACAAATCCAGTTGCATATTCATTGACAAATTATTAAAAAGCAATTAAGGACAGCAAATTAGAGCATGAAATTATTATTAAAGACTGCAGTTTATTCAGTTTACCTTAATCTGAGTTCTCGGTTTTCCACTGCAATAAGTGAAATCAATGCTTAAATCTTTCTTGATATCAACCTCTTGCAATGTCCTGCACAACAGCACACGAGGGTGGACTGTGATCTTAATCAGATCTCTGTGCTTTGCACAGTACAGATTTGTGCATTTTTATAGAAGGAAAGAGCAGAGGTGTCACATTATCCGTATGATACTGCTCCTAGGCCAAAATGAACTGCTTATCTGCAGAGTAGCCTTCAGGGAGCTCCAAGACCTGACAGTGTTGTCAGGTAGGGCTGTCTGGATCACAATAATGGATCCTCAATAATGGCTCATAAAACACATTTATACATATGTATTTTAACATTAAATTTAGCCAGGACGTTGGTTTTTGAAGCTGCTGTTGCTAGAGAGTTCTTAGCACAAGGTTTTTGGCACAGAAACAAGTGAAAAAGTAAAGTGACGCTTATCTCTCCCACCTGATGTTAACCATACAATTAATATCTAACCCACACCTGAGCCTTAAAACATAACCTATTTACTAAAATCAACTTTGAGCTTATAGTAATTTGGTACATCCGGTTGTAGTTTTAGGAGTTTTATTTTGGAAGGGTTAGCAGAAAGATTGGTATATACTTTTCAGATACAGTAAAACCTTGGATTGCGAGCATAATTCGTTCTGGAAACATGCTTGTAATCCAAAGCACTCTTATATCAAAGGGAATTTCCCCATAAGAAATAATGGAAACTCAGATGATTCCTTCCACAACCGTTTATTCCTCCAGTTTATAGTTCTTATAAAAATATTATAGCAATGTGATAGGTTGTGTAACCATAAAATGTCCATCCACAAATGGCAGCCTCCACAAGGGGATTAGAAGCAAAATCTAGAGTATATAAGAGAAGCGAGGTACCTCCAAATGTAGCAATATGATTACATTTATTGAAGGTTCAACATATGGCAGCTCACATGATTGATGATTAAAAGGGGCACAACTGGGGTAAAGCTGTCCACATAGACCATCCTCCTAGCCACCGGCTCTCACTGCTGTCAGTCTGCAATTGTGACCGAGAAGACTACCCTACAGTAGAGCGATCTGAAAGCAAGGCTTTAAGAGCTCGTGTAGTGCAGTGTGGAAGGGATGACATCGATGGCGGGGAGGAGGATGGTCTATGAGGACAGCTTTACCCAGATGCCTGAATACCTAGATGTGCCTGTTTTAATTATCAACCATGTGAGTTGCTAAATGTTGTACCTTCATTAAATGTAACCAAATTGCTAAACTTAGAGGTGCCTCTCCTCTTTTATACTCAGTTATGATGTGATGCTACTGTGATGTGGAGCCAGTGCAAAGAGCAGCAAAGTGCCATAAGACAGCTGATGAACCCATGCTTGAGATGGTTTCTCCATTGAAATCTCTTCATTGTGGCCAGAAGAAAAGGCAGGTGGTTGAGTACCAGTTTGAAAGCATCGGGACGTGACTGTATGGCAACCAGAAGTGACATAATACGCAATACACAATACCGGAAG
Organism: Pelophylax lessonae; assembly: GCF_965119305.1. Classification (NCBI taxonomy): domain Eukaryota; kingdom Metazoa; phylum Chordata; class Amphibia; order Anura; family Ranidae; genus Pelophylax; species Pelophylax lessonae. The sequence continues at coordinate 320,866,981 of NC_138768.1, read as the reverse complement.
TGACGATCATGGGACTTTGAGTGTGGTCGGGTGAGACACGGCTTTACAGGCGTTCCTTTCGCTGCGACCAGGATATGCCAGTAGTTCTGCTGCCATTTTTAATGCGATACCCTACTATGCATATTGTGTTGAGAGCATTGTATGTGGATTAGTTTGGTTTTAAATAAATGGTGTTAAACGTTATTGCACTATCTGCTTTTTTCCTTGTTTTATACACTTACCATATAAAAGGATCAACACTGAGGAGTGGACACCAGTTGTGGATTATCATCAACACTAGAGGGGGTGATTGCCTATTTTTGCCAATATGAGAATATCTGGCAATCTTATTTGGTGAGTGGACATCTGAAGGGGAGAGGTGTCACCTGTGCGTGTGGCGTGGTGGACAGTTGCTGGAGGAAAATGAATCACTATGGACACTTATGCTTTTTAATTATAGATTTTTTGGGGGATTTTCAACTTTTTTGATTGAGGACTTTTCATTTAACTTACACTGGACTTTATGCACTTGTTATTCACAGTGGTTTTGTTATTTTTATTTATAGAACCACTATCTACTACATTTATATATCTGTACTCTGGTAGATAAGTTGTCATTTCTTTTATGTTAAAGTAGCAGCTGCTCACAGATACATATTTATAAGACCTTATTGCATGGCGCAGTGGTAGGATCTTTTTATAGGCGTGCTTCGATCACGGATCCTGTGGCTGTTTAATTTAGTATGTAATATTTATCTGAGGACTGATTCTCTCTGATGCATGATTCCAAAGTTGATACACTACCCATTAGGCTGCATCCACACTATAGCAGCATGTGAATGTGTGTAAAATTGCATGTTGCACTTGAAGTACATTCATTGTTAATGGCACCCCATGGCTGGGTCAAGCAAAAAAAAAAAAAAAAAATGCAGCAAAACAAGTAGTTAAAAAAAAAAACTTGAAAATCCTTAAAAAAAATGTTACCCCAACATTTTAGATTCCTGAAATGTGTCTGTTGTACCATGAACAACCTGCCTGTCTTCCAATTGTCAGACTTAAGCCCCTTATGCAGCAGAGATAATTTGATCATATATAATATACTAACAAAGGTTTTGCATTTTGTTTCTATTTTAAAATGAATGGGTTGTTGTGAAAAGTGGCGGTTCGTGTATACTTTAAGCTCAAAAAGCTACGGGAGCTTCTTTGCTGCATTTGTTGTGCGTAGGGCAGCCCATTGAAACGAATGGGCTGCACAATGTTTGTAGTGCTACAACTCGCAAATAAACGTATCTGCACTTTGTCTGACATGAAATGACATAGTGTGAATGGTGCCTTACAGAGAAGCAAAGCCTAAACAAATACTTTTAAGGTCACTTTGACAATCTGGAGCCATCTAAACTTGGCAGAGTAATGAAAAGAATATTTGGTGTATCCATTTGCTTCTTTCCCAAACAAGCCAAAAGTTGGAATAAACTCTGTAAGGCCTTCTTTAATTTTGGGCTTCCCAGAATGAGGATGACTGATTGTGCAGGAGAATAAATATAAATGACCATCAAACAAATGCAAAATCCAGGGCTGCTAGGTGGAAAGAGATCCACAAACATCATGATTTCTGACATGTAGAAGACCAGATAAAGGGCTAGAAGCAGGGAAACTGTTCTGGCTGCTCTTTCTTTAGCTTCTGTGCGTGGACTGCTGGTGTTCTTCTCCATTAACTTGCTGCTGGTCACAAGTGATTTCAAAATTAATCCATTAGAAATACCAACAAGAACCAAGGGTAGTGAACAGCCTATAATATTGCTAGCTAGCAAATAAGTAAGGTTTAACTTTGGGACCTCCGTATCCAAGCTCTGATTGTTGGGTAGGGCTCCACTTGGGGTGTCCTTGTAGGTGCTCCAGAAAGCTGGCACACCAACTGCTATAGCAGTTAAAACTGCAATTACCAGGAACCATGGTACCAGTTTGGGTATTTCCCCTTTGACACGTACTAGGAAAGGATTGGTGAATATAACTATCTGTAAACAATAATAGACACAAAGACACACGGTGAACCAAAAGCTGGCATATGCAGGAAGAAAAAGCAAAGTGTTTAAAGTATTATAAACTTCATCAGAGTAGTAAAGCTGACTCCACAGAAGGCTCAGAAAGTCATTTGCTGTCATTACTAATTGGAATATGATGTTTGATAGTCCAAGTGTGACTAGGATAAGATCAGAAGAACCAAGGCTTGCCTTGCCCCTTGCCTTTTCAGTGAGATTCACTGACACAATAACACAGTTTGTAAAGATTCCAAAGACAGTGGTTGCTCCCAGTATGGCCATAGATGCAAAAATAAAGAGAGTTGTCATTTGCATGAGAAAAAGTGATGTTTTCTGACTATAACAGTCTGCATCGGAGGCATGACAGCTGAAAAGAAACATTGGGATGGTTGAATCCTTTCTGGGAAAAGTATTTGTTTTGTGAAACATATCAATAATTATTATTCAATAATTAACCTTTCCTTAACAAGAACTCTGGTCTAATGGAAAAGAAGGTTTTTACATGAAGAACACTTTCAGACAAGAAATTAAACATGCTATTAAAGCTATCTTGAGAACACTTTAGGCCCTTTTAGCAAATTGTGCGACCCATGATTTTCAATGAGTACCATTCATATCTGTGCGACTTCAGAGTAGTAGTCCCTTCACTACTTTGGTCTGACTTTGATGCAGCTTGAGGTCCATAGACCTCAAAATTACATAGGCATTGCTTCAAGTTGAAGTCGTGGCAAAGTCGCACGGTAAAGTTGCATCAAAGTCACGCAACTTTCAGATTGTACAAGTGTGAAAGTGCTCTACAAGGACGTGGGTAGTATACTTTAAATGTGTAGTGTAACTTTTTTTTCTGTTTCCTGCCCTTATTTCAATTTACAGAGTTTATTCTGATTGGTGGGAAAATATATTAGTATGTATACTTTAAAACATCATCATTTGTGTACGTACTGTAAATTACAACTATTTTGGGATTAGCTCTCCTGCATCAAAAGCAAATTAGAAGGCGGAGCCTAGAGTTTTGGGGGGGGGGGGAGCAGCCTATTTAAGGTCGGGCCTTCTGTCTCTTCAGGGCTGCCACAGGATTGGTTACGCCTTCTTCTTCCGTCCTTCTTGGTGGGCCCTCTTTATTTTACAGGCCTGCCCGTACGATGGTTTTGGCACACTACTACCGTAGTTTTATTAATATATGTCATGTTCTATTTCTCGGCTCTATTCTCTGACCACAAGTGTTTTCATATCATCAAAATACTGACAACAAGGGTAGACTTTTCTTAGCTCCCGAAATACTGATAACATGGGGGGAGTGAAGCATTCTACCACTGCTTGGATGAAAATATAAACACTGAACAAGTGAGCTGTGTTTTTATTTTTTTTAAACAGATATAGCTTTCTTTTGATGGTATTTAATGACCACTTGCTTTTTTTGCTAAATAAACAAAAAAAAAGACCAAAAAATACATTTTTTTTCTTCTCTGTTATTAAATTTTGCAAATAAATAATATGAACTAAGATATGTGCAGCACATATGTGAAGAGCGGGGACATTCATGGCGGCAGCATCAGAAGACTTATCTTAGTGATATTGGGATATCCTTACTTAACTGGGAAATTTGAAGGATCCTTTTCATCCCAAACACTAGACCTAGTCCCCAGGGGGGAAGTTGATACCAAATGTGACTTACCAACACACTGATACAGGCCACCAGGACCCCAATATGGGAATTTAGGAGCTCATCATGTGACCATACAGTAAACATCTTTAGTTTGGCCTGGCCCCCTCCTCCAAACTATATATTTGATTTCAAGTGGCAAATTTTGAGGATAACAGAACCCTTACTGCGTTATTTTGCCCCTGAAGAAGCTTTCTAGTGAAACATGTTGGGCAAGGATATGGGTGGCAGCACAAGTGGCCCCACCTAATCCGCTATAAACTTAAGAGGTTCTATAATCTGTCAACTTGTTGTCAATTGCCAAATGTTTTTTCAAATATATATCATTTTTTTCATTTTTTCTTTGTCTGTATATGAACTTGTTTTAATCTGTAACCATTAATAAAGTGTGTAAGTTTTTTATAAAAATCATGTGTTGGTGTATATCATGAGTACAATACCAAGAAAGTCCCCATATAGCCCACAATAACCAATCCCCGTTTGGGGTTATGGTGTTTCAAAATCTTCTATATGTGCAGCGCTAATAAGTGATACATTAGTGCCTAAACAAATAAAATATCCAAACAGTGGAAATAAGCCACATGGTGATCAAAAGTGCAGCATGATTCGCTATTAACATAAAGTCCAAATAGTGAACCCAAACGAAAATTGGCAGTCAAAACACAGCTGGGTTATCCAGTGTATCTAAAAGACTCCTCCAGTGGTAAGCATGGAGTGTCAAAACACTCACCAGACACCAACCAAATATTAGCATTGAAAACAAGAGACAATACACCAAAGTGTTGTCAAATGCTTTTTCACAGTGATCTCCTTCCACCAATCTATGCACTCACCAGAGGATGAAATAAGATGAGCCTTGTACTGCTGTTAAGCGGTATTGTGGAGATTTGGTCTGCTGTGTTGGTTCTCTGATCACTTCCAACGGGATATACACTCTGTAAAGAAGCTCACCAATGGGAGCCAGAGTAGTGCTCATTTGTGATCAAAACCATACCACATATCACGAGGAAGGAATACTAACAAAAAAGGAGGCCAGGTATCTTGTCCTGGATGCCCCTAGGTTAACTGTGATATACCAATTGCCAAAAATTCTCAAGAATAAAACTAACCCTCCTGGAAGACCAATACTTAATGGCATAAACTCAATATTATCACGGGTGGGAGAATATGTGGATTGTTTTTTGCAGCCACTGGTCCAGGAATATCCATCTTACTTAAGGGATGTAAACATCTTATTAACATTCTAGAGAAATCCCTGTGAGAGATAACACTCTACTGGTGACCATCGACGTGGAGTTGTTGTATACTAGTTTGGGACAGCAAGAGATGTAATAACCAGTACCAAGAGAGCTCTAGATACTAAATCTGGGCTTAAGAATAAGCAAAAAGATTTTTTGTACAAGCCCTAGAATTGGCAATGGCCAATATACTTCTGACACAGTGGTTCTTACTATAAACAAAAAAGGACAGAGCAATGGGAGCAAAGTATGCGCCCAGTGCAGCAAACCTATTACTAAGTCAATGAGAAGAACAAGAGATCTTTGGAATACCAGAGTTGGCCCTATACAAAAGATATATTGATGACCTTATTATCCTATGGGAAGGGTCGGAAGAGAATTTGATCACTTGATTTTCTAGAGAGGATCAATAATAACAATTACGACCTAAAGTTCACTGGTAGTTGGGATAAATACACGCAACATTTTTTGAATTTGGTTTTGGTTAAGTGTGATGAGTTTTTTGGCACTAAAAACATTTTTCAAAGAAACCGATAAGTATAGTTATATTCTCACCGCCAGTTGCCACTACCCAAAATGATTGGGGGAAATACTGAAAGGGCAATTGATGCGCATTAGGCGGAATTGTAAACATTTAGAGGATTATGTCGAACCGTCCAATGTGCTAGCTAATAGGTGCAAAGAAAAAGGCTATTATAATAGTACCTTGGTATCTATTCAGAATAAAGTTAAAAATATGGACAGAAAGGAGATATTAGCAAATAAACCTAAAAAAGTAGTCTATGTAGGGGAAATTGCGTTTTTAACTAGTTTCAATCGAGAGTATAAATCATTTGATCACATTGTCCAAAAACATTGGCCAATTGTATTAAGAGACAAAACGCCTAATAGCTTTCTGCCCAAAAAAACCTAAATTTATATATCATAGAGCCACTAATCTAAGAAATAAATTAGCTCCAAATATTCCTGACCCTCCAAAGAAGGGAATCACTTTTTTAGATCAGACAGGGTATTTCTATTGCAAAAGATGTAAAGCCTTTAAGACTGTAAAGAATAAAGAGAAGAACTTAACATCATTTAAGTCTAATAGTACAGGAAAAATATATAAAATGAAGAAATTTATTACATTTCAGTCTACTCATGTAACCTCCTGATAACTTGTCCATGTGGGTTACAGTATATAGGCCGCACTACTAGGAAGTTAGGCATTAGGATCAATGAGCATGTGAACAAAATAATTAAAGGTTTCCCAAAATAACCATTTTAGAATCCATCACAATAGAGACCCCAGTTATATGTCTTTTTGTGGCATTGATAGGATTGAACAACATTGGAGGTGGCGGGGGGGCAATATCACTCAGAAGGTCTCCCAAAACGAGACGGAATGGATTTTGAGATGAATACTTATGTATCCTATGGGTATGAATATAGATATTGATTTAAATTATTTTATTTCAAATTATTGATTGGATATGTCAGTATGAATATATATTTTTTCCCCTTTTGTTTATTATTTATTTTTAATTCAATTTTATTAAATTTTTTGATAAATATGGTCTATTGTAAAAAAGTTCCAATTGGATTTATCCCTATGGGATTAAGTCATTTTCAATAATAGTTCCATGGATGTATTAGTGAATATATGTAATTGGATGATATCACCACTAGGTGGCATTGAACTAGTTTCAGTTCTATATGCGACCACCAGAGGTCCTATATTTGTTTAATCACTATTAGTATATGAGATTCCTTTTTTACCCTTTATACATTCTCAGTAATCTAATTTAAATTTGATATGTCACATACATTTTTGTTGTATATAGCATATTTATTAAGTTGGTTTTCTGTTTCAATGTATTTATTGGTTTTATAAAACAACATAATAGATCAAAAGTAAGCATATAAATCACCCACGCAGGGGCTGTAGAATGGTCAGATATTACAAAGGAATCCAAAAAGGGATACAAACTAACACCCGTCATTGAAAGCCTTCATGTAATCAAGATGATATTGGAATGTGCTTAATGTAAAATAAAAAAAAAAGAAAGGGGGGGGGGTGTCAGAAAAAATGGAGGAAATGGAAGAGGCTGCACGCCATGGCCTACTCACAGTCATCACAGTGGTGGTCCAAGTCCTGAGACTGACAGGCATCTGTAAGCGTAACAAGAAAGGGGAGCAAGAAAGGATGAACCAGAGATAAAGTAGAAGGGATCTAGAAAGGGAAGAAGAATAAGGAAGTAGAAAGACTCAGATACCCCATCGCCGTCGGAAGCAGTCAGAGAAGGCCCGAACAAGCCAGTTGAAGTGAAGGAAACTCACGGGAAATCCATGGTTCCCAGACTTTGAGGCATTTAGGATGTGAATCATTCATGATGCTGGACATCTGCTCATGAAGCATCGGGGCAGTCATACGGGACTTCACCCCCTGAAAGCCAACGCGCTGAGTCTTCCAGGCCTGGGCTATCGTCCACTTAGCAGAAATAAAAAGATAAGTAGCCAGCTTCTGCTGGGGTAAGCATAGGCCGGGAATAGGGCAGTGTAGTAAAGCCAACTTTGCATCCCTGTGGACCGTTATATGGAAGAGGGTCTGGAGCAGGCCGGAAACCGTGGACCAGAACCCCGCTAGCCTTGGACAGGACCACCTGGTATGCAGGACATCTCACCTTTGTCCACAGTTAAGAAAATATCTCTCACTACTCCCCTGGAAAGCATGAGAGATCTGAGCAGGGACCCAGTACCATCTAAAAAGAACCTTATGCACTGCTTACAGCTTATTTGTGTTAAAAGAACATTTTGCAACTGTCTTTCAGGCCCTACTCCAGTCCTCTAGATCTATTGGGGATTGGAGGTCCAACTCTGATTGAGACATGTAGGAGAGAGATGCTGAGGATGAGTGTCCATTCAAGGAAACATAAATGGCGGAGATAAGACCAGGGACCTCGAGGTATATTGGCATGTATGTTCAAAGAAGCTCTTTTGATATGGATAGGTGGACGTACAGCACAGGGCAGCAACCCGGTGTTTTAGTTGGGGAAAGCGAAAATACTCCCTGGCTGGGGCCCCGTGCGTCTCTCAAATGGCCTCCCAAGACAGAAAGGAGCAGGAGGAAAGAAAGTCTTGGACCCACGTAAAGCCCCAGGACAGCCACCATGAGAATGCCTGGGGTTCAATAAGCTGGTTTTAATGTGACAATCTCAATCAGTTTGGAAGGATTGAATAGGATTGGATCATTTCTAGCGGTTGTGTATATAAATAATGGTAAGTGACGGGTACGGATATGTGACCCCTGATAACGTCAGACACCCACCGACGAAACACGTAGGGTGGGACTAAACGTGGCACGCCACTTCCTCTTCCTGGAACACAGGTGGAACGCATTGCATTGTCCCCTGGTTCACAATTATGCCTGAAAACTTTTTATTATTGTAAGTGTGTTTTTAACTTTTTTTTTTTAATAAATATACTTGAACTTACTGCATCATGAGAGGCTTCAGGAACATTGTCATTGACAGGCTCTTCCGAATCCATCTCTTCATAAGTGGAAACTCCTATTTCATGGTGGGTCAGACTATGTGTAATGGGGGGCATGATCATTGTATCTCTGGTGAGTGCCCATTCCTAAGGGGAGCACTTATGGTGTGGTGAAGGTGAACGCCGGATCAGAGTGTTGAAGACTGGGAGTACCAATGTTATAGAGGAAACCTGTTTTTCTTCAAACAAAGATTTTTTGTTGATACACAACTCATTTATGAGGACTGCATGATTAACAATATGCTAATACATATTGAGCGCTGCTGAATGTAATCAGTGCTGAACATTTTCTACTTTTAGTATTTATTAAATTTTTACAGATTGTTTTATTATCACAGTAGCTGCTATCAGCAAATTTTATGAGATTTTAATAATTTTAATTATTTCAACTGCATGCAATATCTTTTTATATCACTAAGCGCTGGGCGAGTGTTTGGAATCCTTCTTTTTCAACCACTTTTTTATGTTTCTCACCATGGTTTGCTGGAGTCCCAAAACTTTGCAAATGGCTTTGTAACACTTTCCAGACTGATACATGTCAATTACTTTGTTTCTCATCTGTTCTTGAATTTAGTTAGATTGTGGCATTATGTGTTGCTCTTTTAGCGTGCTTCACATCGTCAGACAGCTTCTATTTAAGTGATTTCCTGATTCAACAGGTCTGGCAGTCATCAGGCCTTGGTGTGGCAAGTGAAATTTAACTCAGTTTTCCCAAAAAATGTGATTGATCACAGTTCATTCATGATTCAGTATGGGGGGGCGGGGGGGGGGGGGGGGTGGTAGGAATGGAGGGGGGGCGGGGGCAATTACTTTTTCACATAGGGCCACTGGGCCAGGCATATTTGGAAAACTTTTTTTCTTCCTCTATAAATGAAATCATCATTTAAAAACTGCATTTTGTATTTACTCGGGTTATCGTTGATTGATATTGTCACACATTGATGTGACAAAATATGCAATAAAAAAAAAATCAGGAAGGGTGCAAATACTTTTTCACCCCCCCCCCCCCCAATAACTCCTTTTTGTAAAGTAGACAGTCTGAGGTATTTAATAAGAGGCACTGTGATTTTTTTTTTGTAGTTGTAATTTTTTGGGTTCTTTCTTTGGAAAATGAAAAAATGTAATAAAGTGTGTTTTTTTCCACAATTATTTTTTTTTCCACAATTTTTTTTTTACATACTGTGAGCAGAGTAGTACAGCGTTATCATATGACTGGTGTGACAGTGATCAGGGACACTGACTGGTGATAGTATGTAAAAAACATACATGACTGGGAAGACAGCATATGACTTCTACCCGGAACTGTAGTGCTCCCGCACAGCCATCACCTGTCTATAGGCCGAGTATTCCACTAACAGTGATGTAAAGGGCAGATTTTTTTACACTGACCCAAAATTTAGGGAAGTAGTTTATATAATTTTACCAATCGCTGCATTCTGTATGCTGTGCTTTATGACTGCTGCACTCTGTATTTTACATGTATAGCCAGGTACCTAGCTAAGATTTACAAGTTATATCTGTTTGCAATGGCTCTTTCCACTATCACTGAACTGATATGCTGATTCCTCTCACTGTCTGTCTCCCACCGGCAGGGGTTCCCAGGAAGTCAAGGAGCTCCATGGACTTCTAAGCTTGCCACAGTGGAATGTGGGAAATGAAGTTCAGGAAGGCAGGCTGGAGGAGGGGAAAGAGCTGCATTTTCTCAGGCTGTAGAGGGCACAGCTTGCCACGAGGGAGCCCATAGAGTGCACATCGCTATCCAGTGTACACCACCATTGCTGCATAAAAGCAGCCTGAGCAAGACTGCTGAGTCCAGATGTTCCAAAAGCTAGAGTGACCTAGGTGCTGAGCAGCGAGTGGACTATTAGCTGTGTGTGGAAGGATATTGAGCAGCAATATCACTGGGACTGGAGAGCTGCTGCTGTGGGTATTTACTATCTTATGCTAGAGATACTGAGTCCTTCAGGAACTGATCATACAGCCATCGAGTGGCCATATTGCTGCCTGCATGCTTTGTTAGGACTATTCTTATGTGCCCCAACGGTGCAACTGGGCTCCAACGATAACCAACTAAAGAATTAGGACTTAAGAATGTCTTTTTACAGCTGCTACACAGAAACCTTCAATTATTGCTTATTCTAAAAAATTACCTTTGAGGGACATTGCACTGTATCCTAGCAATTCTTCTAGATTGAATTCTAGACTAGTTATAGTATTATAATTCACATTGCAGTTCATGGTTAAATGCAGTGTTTATTGCTGACTTTTGTGATTTATGAGTTAATCCCAATCTAAAGGTACTTAACTCTATTCTAAGTTACCTTGGCATAATGATTATACTGTCTAGTGAGCTGTGTCTGAACCTATCTTCTATGTGTTTCTTTATGCTCAAACCACATTTATTTTAACCCGTATCAATACATTGAGTTAATATTCAACCAAACAGTCCTGGGTCTATTTCCTGGTGTAAATTCACAGCGGACTGTTTGCAGTAACTTTCATTCAACCATGAGAGTCAGAGGGACTGTGGTTCAGGGGCAGAACAGAGAACTCAAATTACAAAGCGGCTACTTGGGTGGGTAGCACTACATATACTTCTACTGAACTCTATACACTATGCTGTATGTTAAATACCTCTGACCACTGCACTTTTCATATTGTTCTTTGCCTTACATATTTCGATCCTGTGCACTCTGTAAGCCGTGCTGTGCATTACATTGAACTGTAGGCTACTTACTTCTAAACACTGCACTCTCTCCTTAACATTGGACACTACATATTCCTGAGCCCTGAATACAATATGATGTGATGCATATTACATACTCCTGACCTCTGTAATTTTTACATACTCCTGATCACTGGACTCTACATTCTGTGTTGTGTGTTAAATACTGCTGACTGCTGCACTCAGTAAGGTGCATTGTACATTACATACTCCGGATCAAAGAGTTCAGTCTCCATAGTTGCTGGTTGCTAAGTAGTCCCTAAATACAGGTGCATCTAAAAAAATTAGAATATCATCAAAAAGTTAATTTATTTCAGTAATTCAATTCAAAAATTGAAACTCATATATTTTATATAGATGCATTACACACAGAGTGATTTATTTCAAGCATTTCTTTCTTTTATTTTGATGATTATGGCTTACAGCTAGTGAAAACCAAAAATTCAGTTTTTGCAGAAAATTAGAATATTACATAAGACCAATAAAAAAAGGATTTTTAATACAGAAATGGTGAAATGTTGAAAAGTATGTCCTTTTATAGTAGAGTTTGCACTCAATACTTGATCGGGGCTCCTTTTGCATGAATGACTGCATTAATGCAGTGTGGCATGGAGGTGATCAGCCTGTGGCACTGCTGAGGTGTTATGGAAGCCCAGGTTTCTTTGATAGCGCCCTTCAGCTCATCTGCATTGTTGGGTCTGGGGTTTCTTTCATCTTCCTCTTGACAATACCACAGATTCTTTATGGGGTTTAGGTCAGGCAAGTTTGCTGGCCAATCAATCACAGTGATACCATGATCATTAAGCCAAGTATTGGTACCTTTGGCAGTGTGGGCAGATGCCAAGTCTTGCAGTAAAATTAAATCAGCATTTCTATAAAGCTGGTCAGCAGAGGGAAGCATGAAGTGATTTAGAATTTCCTGATAGAGGGCTTCCGTGACTTTGGACTTGATAAAACAAAGTGGACCAACACCAGCTGATGGCATGGCTCCCCAAATCACTACTGACTGTGGAAACCTCAAACTGGACCCCATGCAACTTGGATTCTGTGCTTCTCCACTCTTCCTCCAGTCTCTGAGACCATGAGGTCCAGTGTGAAGTTTCTACAATAAGTCAGTGATGACGTGTTTTATCAAGTCCAAAGTCAGCGCAGCCTTCTACCAGGAAATTCTAGAGCACTTCATGCTTTCATCTGCTGACCAGCTTTATGGAGATGCTGATTTCATTTTCCAGCAGGACCTAGAACCTGCCCACACTGTGAAAAGTACCAATACCTGGTTTAATGATCATGGTATCACTGTGCTTGATTGGCCAGCAAACTCACCTGACCTAAACCCCATAGAGAATCTGTATCGTATTGTCAAGAGGAAGCTAAGAGACACCAGACCCAACAATGCAGATGAGTTGAAGGCTGCTATCAAAGCAACTTGGGCTTCCATAACACCTCAGCAGTGCCACAGGCTGATCGCCTCCATGCCAGCCCAAATTGATGCAGTAACTAATGCAAAAGGAGCCCTGACCAAGTATTGAGTGCATACTATATTGCACAGGGATATACTTTTCAGTAAGCCAACATTTCTGTTTTAAAAATCCTTTTTTTTTTAATTGGTCATATGTAAAATTCAGATTTTCTGAGATACTACATTTTGGGTTTTCAATAGCTGTAAGCCATAATCATCAAAATTAAAAGAAATAAATGCTTGAAATATATCACTCTGTGTGTAATGAATCTTTATAATATGAGTTTCACTTTTTGAATTGAATTACTGAAATAAATTAACTTGTTGGCAACATTTTAATTTTTTTGAGATGCACCTGTATATCACTCTGTGTGTAATGAATCTATATGATATATATGAGTTTAACTTTTTGAACTGAATTGCTGAAATAAATTACCCTTTTTATAATATACTCATTTTTTTAGATGTACTTGTATTTTGATAAAGTTTATCTTTAAGGTAGGCTCAGACAAAATGTTAACTTTATGTTTGTATTCTGTGTTCAGAAAATCGTATGTAATGAAAGGGTTATTTTTTTTTAATGATCCCTTGTTCTGAGGTTTATGCATGCCTATATGACTTTTTGTGCCACAGTAATGAATGCGTTTTTTGGTACAAAGACTGTGACGTATATACAATATGTAGTGTATACAGTGAGACCTATGCCTAATTAACACGTGTCTTTTATGCCACTCTCCATAAAAATGTGGCCACATCCACTGTTTTACACAGAGCACTATGCAAACTTTATGTTTTTTTCTCTTTCTGTTTTTCTCTCTGTTCTTAAGTGTGCCCTGCGTCTTTTTCATTCAAAGCAACATCCTGGCTGCTGGTACTCTGGTACTTTACTGAGCCATGTCAAACTGGTAGCTTCATAGCAGTGACCGAACTATGATGAGATAATAAACGAGTGTACAAGTACGACCCCTCTTAATTATGGCCACTCTTTGATGGCTACAAACAGTTTTATTTAATTTTGGTCAGAATGGGTAGCGGTTGGATTCACTGTCACATTTTTATCAATGTCTAATTCACTGCTGGAAATATTCACCCCTTTGCTTGTCCTGTTGACCACTGGCATTTATATTGAAATTTTTATTTATTTATATTGAAAGTGAGAAGTAATCAACATTTTTGAGTTTTCACCAGAACAAGAGATGAGAGTAAATAATCCAACGGGACAAATGTTCCTTCTTGTGACAACTTTCTAAAATTGGTCTGTCATTGACAGCTGACACCAACTTAGGGATGTTTCTTTTCACACCAGAGCAATTCTTCATCACCGTTAGCAGTATTTTGTAGGTTCAAGGGCTCTGGCATATGTGCGCAGTGCATACAGTAAATAGGCACAGGTTCTGTTTGATCATCTCACTTTAAGCCACTTCCACCATCTTGTCACATCCATCACCAGCTCTGGTGTGCTGCAGAACTTATTTCTCTCTTCTGTCCCAGGTTGCCCCTAGTCTTTCAATAACCTAGTCATAGTCATATTTTGTCACACTGTTTTGACTTTTTAGTTGAAAAATCAGGTACATTAGTTACTTTTATGGGTATTAGATTTACAATGTTTATACTGTATGCCCCCTGATCTTTTTACTGAACCCTTAGATCAGACACTTAGATCTGGTCCTGCCTTATAGGGGTTTTAACCCTTACTATTGCCTCTTACACACTATAAGAATATTGGACAATTGATCGCCCATTTTTCTTTGCATGCTAGTCTCATATTGAAAACCAACAGCTTACTAAAGTTAGGAAAATTCTCGTACGACAGAACACAAAGTGATGTAATGTGTTGTATTGTTTTGTATTTTATTGTAATGTATTCTTTCATTTCCGAGCATGTGTGGTCATATTTTGTATACATATCATACTAACTACATGAAAATCATTTGTTTTATTATGGCATGAGAAAAATTTTCGTGCTTGTCCCTTTGGATATTTTCGCATGAACTGTCATGATCAGTTCTCGAAAGCTGTGTACTAATGATCAGAACATCAGACGATCGATCAGAAAGCGGTATTTTTCATCTGATTTTCTCATCGTGTGTACTAGGTATTACTCTTTCAAAACCTTGAAAAGGAAAACTAGCTATAACATATGCTTAAGAGCTGTCATCCTAACTCTGGGTTCACTGACAAGTTATTTAGCTATGAAAGGCATATATTAAATGGTGTTGTAAAGCCAAAGGACAAGTTAACAATGGCAAGTCCTTTTTTTCTATCCTCACAAGTACACTTTAAAAAAATGTTATCAACCCAGGACTCTTTATTTCGGTTTATTTCAGCACAAAAACATTTAATAAATAAAATAAACAAAAACAAATTAGCAGGATCTTTTTCTTTTTAATATTTTTGCAAATTATCAAATGAAACACACTGTGCCTTGCTATGTCCCAGTTGTATTACAGGTATGACACAACACTGATTCAACTATTCAACTAATAACTCAAATAATTATAGCTGCTAATTAATTACAGCATGATATTACCACTAAAGAAGATATTTGTATCTGGTTCTAATATTATCAGTTGTTTCCCTTTATAAATTGTTTAAAACGCTTACGTTTGAAACACTTCTGAGTTCCTTATGAGCTGCTCCTAACTTCCTATTGAGTTGCTTCCCTGCACTTTTGCATTTCCATTGATTTGTCAAATTTGCATAACATGATTTAAAAGAAACTTTGAGTCTTAAGGGGAAAATTAAACCATAAGTAAACATGAACTCACGCCAAAAATGTTGGTACTGCATTGGTTTTAGTATATGTTAGTGTAACTGTGAATGCTGATTTTATTTTGGTTGTAATAGAGACATATTGTTGCTCCTCACCTCTGTTTGGTGTTCCTGTATGTATGTAATCTCCATGCTGATGCTCTATATTAACACACACAAAACTACATTTAAATACTGTATAGTCACTAAGAGGTGTGTCTGTCTCCTAGTGTTAATTGTATATGTTAATTCCCATGTCATTCCCTCAACATTTCCAAATTGTAGATTTAAATTATGACAAACACCATCCCTTGTTCCTCAAGGATAAATGCAAGATCCTAGTGGAATTATATCCCCTTTCTTATCTGATTGTTACCCTTGACAGTTCTATGACTGCTAGAAGTATGGCCATATAATTAGCTTAATGTACAGAACTCCCGGAATTTTGTAAAATATGCTGTGTAAAAAATAGTTAAATCTAATGCGGTGCATATTACCTCCAGGACCACTGCCATTTCTTTATTATTTACTGCTTTACTGAGGCCAGATAGTATACTGTAGCTTTCAATATACTTCTGGCACTGTGACAGAAGAGCTGTGGCTCTCCTACACAGGGGTCCATCTGTTGTTTTTCTGCCCCTCCTTTCCCCTTATCCTTTCACCGAATGCTTTGAATTCTGTGAACCATTCTGTGTTCTGTGAATGGACAAGGGAAAGGGCATTGCTTCTGTTTGTGAAAGCTGCAGCTCTCCTATTCTGGAAAACTTATTGTGTATTCATTACTGTTGCATTGGATTTCATTAGGTGTATATTAACCCAGATTGCAAGCAATTGAGCTTCAAGTTTGAAAATGACTTGCTAAGCCTTTGCTAGACTTGTCAGGCTTCACAACTTTGTTGCACAACTGCAGCAGGTCTGCATTGCATGACTCCAGATCAACTTTGTTTGCAAACATTCTGCCAGTCTTCTGCAAGTTCTGGTTCAGTTATGTTGTGCAATAGTCATCCCACCACAGGGGTCATTGTGACTTTCAGAGCACTTGCTGTGGGCTCACCCATCTGCAACTTTGCTCTTGCTAGAGAATGCCACGCAAATTTGCTACAAACTGGAAAAGTGTCAACTAGAACTTGTTCAGGGGAGGACTGGGCCAGGGGGCAGGGGGACAATTGCCCCCTGGGCCACTCTGATGCCCCATAAAAAGGCTGCACAGCTTCTGCCACAGATATGCCTTAAGGGATTCCTGGTGAAGAGAAGTAAAAAGTCCCTGCCACTGACCTACTAAGTGCGGGTTGAAGACAAGGACAGAGTGCAGGCTCCCCCCCAGCATGGATGGTGTAAACTGTGTCTGATCAGAGGCCGGTTCCATGCCCCACTGGAGACTCTTCTTCCCCGGATGCCCCAAGCGAGCTGTCCTATCTTCCCCAAACCGCTCCCTGCTGGCCAGGTTGGGAACCCAGATTTAGCCAGTGAGAAAGTACCTGGAGCAGAGCTTTTGACGGGAATGGGGGTCAGGAGGAGGCCGGGAAGAGGTAGCGTGGGAGGGGGGCAAGTTTTCTGCACCATGGGCCTCTTGTTTGTACTTGCCCCCTGGGCCGACAGTTGCCAGCCAACCCTTGAACTTGTTTGTGCTTCAAGTGCTCTGCAAGTGTACAACTTGCCAGTGAAAATGTGCAGCAAGTTAAGAAGATTTAACAATTCAACACTTCCACAAATCTGTGGCAAGTTATCCTTGCTAAAAAAGTGTATTGTGATACAGCTTGCTGCTAGAGGTTATATGTTGTTACAATATTGCTCAAAAATATTTATATATATATATATATATATATATATATATATATATATATATATATATATAAAATATAAAACTAGTGAATCACTCACATCTTCCACACTCACATTCATATATATATATATATATACAGTGTTGGTTGGTAGTAACTGCGTTTAAGTAAACTGCGTTACTTAACGCAGTTACTTTTGAGGGTAACGAGTAATCTATCAGATTACTCATTTTGTCCCTGTAACGCCGCTGCCGCTACTTTCGGCTGCGTTACCGCAATTACATCTACCGCCACTAGATGGCAGTAGATGTAATTGTATTCAGGGGTCGACAAGGTGTCTGCACACGGACACTGGTGTCCGTGAGCGGTCCTTGCAGTGTCCGCCGCGCCGAAACTAGTGACTCACTCTGCTCTGCTGAAATCGGATCGCTCGGGGGCGGAGCCTCAGGCCTCCCTCGGGTTGTCCGCTCTCGCCTCCTGTTCGGCAGTGGCACCGCCCACAAAGTGGAGTCGTGGTGGAGACTGGAGAGAGACCTGCGTGCGCGGCTGCGCAGTGATCTCTCTGTGACTGACTGTCCAGTGCGGGAGAAGAACAGAGGAGGATTGTAACGGTAGGTAAGGTTGTGGTGGACTCACTGGACTGGAGGCCTGGGAACCCTGCTTGGCCTGCTTTAAGGGGGAATGTCACCCTGACCTGCTGTAAGGGGGATCTAGGGGGGACCTGGGATGGCTGACCTGCCTGCCATTGTCTGCTCTAACAAAGGGGTATTTATAAATATGGGGGACCATCACCCTGTCCTAAGCCTGCTCTAATTGGGGATCTAGGGGGTTTCCTGCTCTAAAGGGGTATTTACAAATATGGGGGATCCCCCTTTAGAGCAGGCCTAGGCCAGGGTGAGGGTCCCCCATATTTATAAATACCCCTTTAGAGCAGGCAATGGCAGGCAGGTCAGCCATCCCAGGTACCCCCTAGATCCCCCTTTAGAGCAGGCCTAGGCCAGGGTGAGGGTCCCCCATATTTATAAATACCCCTTTAGAGCCCCCTAGATCCCCCCCTTTAGAGCAGACCTAGGCCAGGGTGAGGGTCCCCCATATTTATAAATACCCCTTTAGAGCAGGCAATGGCAGGCAGGTCAGCCATCCCAGGTCCCCCCTAGATCCCCCTTTAGAGCAGGCCTAGACCAGGGTGAGGGTCCCCCATATTTATAAATACCCCTTTAGAGCAGGCAATGGCAGGCAGGTCAGCCATCCCAGGACCCCCTAGATCCCCCTTTAGAGCAGGCCAGGGTGAGGGTCCCCCATATTTATACATCCCCCTTTAGAGCAGGCAAGGGACTCCTATGGGGGACCTGCCTGCACTAAAGGGGGATTTATGGGGGATGGTTGACCTGCCTGTCCTTGTCTGTTCTAAAAGGGGATCTATGGGGGACCTGCCTGCCCTTGCCTGCTCTAAAGGGTGATGTATAATTATGGGGCACCCTCGCCCTGGCCTGCTCTAAAGGGGGATCTATGGGGGACCTGCCTCCCTTGCCTGCTCTAAAGGGGGATGCATAAATATGGGGGACCCTCACCCTGGTCAGGCCTGCTCTAAAGGGGGATCTATGGGGCACCTACCTGCATTACAGCGGGATCTATGGGGACCTGCCTGCTCTAAAGGGGGATCTACGGGAGACCTGCCCTGGCCTGCACTAAATGGGGATCTATGGGGGACCTGCCCTGGCCTGCACTAAAGGGGATCTACGGGAGACCTGCCCTGGCCTGCACTGAAGGGGGATCTATGGGGGACCTTACTTTTGCCAGACTGGCAAAATATATATAAAACAACCAGTGGCAGTTACTTACAAAACGATATAGTCCAGGAGACTCCACCACCACCACAGGGCACTGGGCAGCAGGAAGTCCACCACCACAAGTCCACCAATGGTCCAACGCACACAGCCAGCCCAGAAGAGGAGAGAGGCACAGACAGGCAGGCCTGAGGCCTGCAGGAGGACGGAGCCAGAGGGACCCGGACAACAGTGTGCCTGCCAGGCCAGAGGCCACACCACCACCAGCAAGCCCAGCACAGCAGGTACCACAAAAAAAAAACTCAGTCAGTCACAGACAGTCAGGATTCAGGTCTCAGACCCCCACCAGCCACCACCCACCACCCACCGGCCACCACACCACCACCAGCAGCGTGCCACACCACCAGTGTTCCACACCGCCACCACCACCAGTGTTCCACACCGCCACCACCACCAGTGTTCCACACCGCCACCACCACCAGTGTGCCACACTGCCACCACCACCAGTGTGCCACACTGCCACCACCACCAGTGTGCCACACTGCCACCACCAGTGTGCCACACTGCCACCACCAGTGTGCCACACTGCCACCACTCGTGTGCCACACCACCAACAGCCAGCCACTCCAGGCCGCAGGTACCAAAAAACAAAACAAAATATAGTTACTCACAGTCAGGAGGACTCAGGACTCAGACCCCCACAGTGTGCCACACCGCCACCACTATTAAAGATCTCATAGAACGTAATTGCATTATAGAATATTAAAAAAAAGTCAGTTACTTTGCTGAGTAACTAATTACTTTTTCAATGTGGTAACTGAGTCAGTAACTCAATTACTTTTTGGGAAAAGTAATTTGTAACTGTAACTAATTACTTTTTTAAAGTAAGATGACCAACACTGTATATATATATATATATATATATATATATATATATGAATGCACTGTATTGAAACAGACTGTAAGTGTTCAAATATATATGCATGTGGGTCCTGCCACTATGTTGCCTGAACACTCTAACTCTCAATTTTCTAACTTATTGTAGACAGCAAATTAAACGTCCATAAAGTCCATTAATAAAAAATGTCCACTAATATCACCATAGTGTTAGGCCAACCACTCTGATCCATGTGAATATTCAGTGTTCTTCCAGTGACAATTCATTATATGTGTATCACCTGTGCTACATGCTGTGCTCTATCCCTCCATCGGGTGTGCTCTCATCTGAGATAATGGATTATGTATGTTAATATGATCAAATCACACTTTTGTCCCTCCCAAGGTGACTGAAAGCGTAGTTCAAGTGGTTCAATAATGGAATTGCTTCCTCTTTCTCCTACCAATTCCTCCAGTCAGCCATATACATATGAATAAAAATGCCAAGAGAGCTTTATCTTTGAAAACACCCAATTTATTGTTGTCTGAAGTATTACACTCACATTTAAAAGGTGCTTCCAGTGCACCAGACTGCAAACTGCATATCAGCTATGTACACCAGCATGAAATATTTAGATGTTAAATTACTGCAGATCGCTATTGCTCAGTGTTCCTCAGTATCGTCTGTTAGAGCATAGCGACCTCAAAGCCCCTCCCCTATGCGTTACGCCACAGGGACACTTGGCTTCCTCAGGGGGATAAGATGTGTTAAGACAACATGGTTGCAGGATCCACATGCATACATATTTGAACACTTATATGTTTGAACACAGTATATATATATATATATATATATATATATATATATATAGTGCAGGAGATGCAGGGCTGAGGGCATGGTACAGGAGATGCAAGGCTGAGGGCATGGTGCAGGAGATGCAAGGCTGCTTGCATGGTGCAGGAGATACAGGGCTGCGGGCATGGTGCAGGATATGCAGAGGCTGCGCAGGGGTCTTACTTACCCATCCCCGAGGTGCCTTACATTTAAAAATGGCTGCCCAAGAATGGATGAGTGCGTACAGGCTTTCCAGAGCTGAAAAAGTCGGCTTATACTCGAGTATATACGGAAAGTTATCCTTGCTATCTGGTAATGTTTTGATGCTGATATCTAGTGCCAATTCAGTGTTACTGCAACTTTTAATTTCTGTTTTTCTTTTAATGGTATATCTCTATACACTTTAAATGATGAGTGAACATCCTATGTGCTGCAGTTAAAAAAGTAAAACAACTATTAGAAAATGTTAATTTAATTGTTTAATTGTGTAGAAAAAAACTAATCACAGACATGCCTCAAACTATATTCATTTAACATTCCAACCTTTTGGCTTTAAGAAACACTTAAAAAAAGAAAGAAAACTGTAGTCAATTGAAACTATTTTTGCAGATCAAGCAGAGGAAAAAATATGCACTCAATCAATTCTGAGGAAAATATTATGGAATCATAAAAAAACACTACAGTTCACCACTAATACTTTGTTTCACCACTTCTGGCTTTTATAACAGCTTGAATTCTTTGAGGCATGGATTTAACTATTGACAAACCGTATTCTTCATTAATCTGGCTCCAACTTTCTCTTACTGCAGTTGCCAGATCAGCTTTTTAAGTTGGGGCCTTGTCATGGAGATCAGCTGTGCAGGTTGAAGCCTTGTCCTGGACCCTTTTCTTTAATTTCGACCATAGATTTTCAATTGGATTGAGGTCTGGACTATTTGCAGACCTTTCTTGAAGGAAAGTTCTCATTGCTTTTTTTCTTTGTAAAGATTATTATCCTGAAAGCTTATGTCATCATCACCAAGCATCCTTTCAATTAATGGAATAGGAAAAGTGTCCAAAATCTTAATATAAACTTGTGCGTTTTTTGGAGATTTAATGATTGTCTTTTCCTCCCCACCTTTACCTGACATGCAACCCCATATCATCAATGATTGTGGATTGTGAATTTGCATGTTTTCTTCAGGCAGTCGTCTTCATACATTTCATTGGAACGGCACCAAACAAAAGTTCCAGAGTCATCACCCTGCCCAATGCAGATTCGTAATTCTTTACCGAATATCACTTTCATCCAGTCATCCACAGTCTAAGATAGCCTGCTGTAAATTGTTTTTTAAGGTGTTGATGTTGGGTTTTGGTTTTTCTATATGTAAATCCTATTTCCTTTAGGTGATGTCTTGCAGTTTGGTCACAGACATTGACTCCATTTTCTGACCATTTGTTCCTCATTTGTTTTGTTGTGCATTTGCTGTTTTCAAGGCATTCTGCTTTAATTTTTCTATCTTGACGCTTTGATGTCTCCCTTGGACTACCAATACACTTCTCTTTAACCAGTTCTGGACCAGAAGGATTTGCCCCCTTAATGACCAGGCCATTTTTTGCGATTCGGCACTGCGCTACTTTAACGGACAATTGCACGGTCGTGCGACGCTGTACCCAAATAAAATTGATGTCCTTTTTTCCCACTAATAGAGCTTTCTTTCGGTGGTATTTGATCACCTGTTTGATTTTTATTTTTTGCGCTATAATCAAAAAAAGAGCGACAATTCAGAAAAAAAAAAAAAAACAATATTTTTCACCTTCTGCTATATAACATTCCCAAAAAAAAAAAAAAAAAAAAAATTTACTTTTTTCATCCTTTTATGCCAATTTGCATTCTGCTACATATTTTTGTAAAGAAAAAAAAAATCCCAATAAAGGTATTTTGATTGGTTTGTGAAAAAGTTATTGTGTCTACAAATTAGGGCAAAGATTTATGTTATTTTTTTTTTTACTAGTAATCTGTGATTTTTAGCAAGACTGTGACTTTGCGGAGGACAGATCGGACCCCTAACTGACAATTTGGGGGGACCAGTGACATAACTACAGTAATCAGTGCTAAAAATATGCACTGTTACTGTAATAATGACACTGGCAGGGAAGGGGTTAACCTAGGGGTGATCAAAGGGTTAACTGTGAGCCTAGGGGAGTGTTTTCTAACTGTATGGGGGATGGGCTTGTGAAATGATCACAGAGACCTGTGTTCCTATATAGAAGGATCACAGGCGCTCTGTGATCATTTCAGAGAGAACAGTCAGCCGTGTTTACAACAGCTGCCTGGTGTTCTCTCTCAGCGGGGAGCGATTGCAGGTGCCCGGCGGCAATTGGTGCCGCTGGTCCCGTGGATCTGCATCCCCACTGCCTAGTGGGGGCGGGAGCATGCCGTCGTTGGTGCGCGCTCGCCCCCAGAAGCGCTCCTGCAGATCGCCATACAGATACAGCGATTCACAGAGTTTCAGTATATATGCGGTGAGCAGTAGCAAGTGGTTTACAACCTTCCCATTTGATTTGTACTTGGTCCAGATTTTAGATACAGCTGACTTTGAACAACCAACATCTTTTGCAACATTTCATGATGATTTACCTTCCTAAAGAAGTTTTATAATCCTCTCCTTTGTTTCAACTGACGTCTCCCGTGTTGGAGCCATGATTCATGTCAATCAGGTTGGTGCAACAGCTCACCAAGCTGTGCAAGCACTCTTTTTTAACTGCAGACTAATTAGCAGATGTAATCTGATGCAAATGTTTGTTTTAGCACTGCAAAGTACATGGTGATTCCATAATATTTTCCTCAGAATTGAATGATTCTATATTTTTGTCCTCTGCTTAATCTGCAAAAACAGTTGCAATTGACTATAATTTTCTTTCTTTTATTTCTTTTTTTAAATGTTTCTTAAAGCAAGAAGGTTGGAATGTTAAATTAAAATAGTTTTGAAGCATGTCGGTGATTAACTTTTATCTACACAATTAAACAATAGAATAAACATTTTCCAAGAGTGATGATTCCATTCCTTTTGCGAGGGGTTATATGTTGGTTTAAACTCCCTTGTCTTATTAGAGAGTTAAGCTATCTGGTAACCATACTAATCCGACGAACAAAGGTCTAAAGGATGTATATCAATGCATAAAGTTGCATTTGGAACAGAGCATCTCTTTTCACAGTGCTGGAAGTATAGAAAAGCTAAACTATCCAGAATCAGTGAAATAGTAAATATTAGAGAAAAGGCAGCGATCCTGGTGGCGGCATACACCTCATTTGTTGCCCCGCACATTAAAAATAATCTTTAACGTTCTTCTTAGACCCTTTTTTGAAAAAAACATTGTATATGGTATAGCCTCCACACTACCTCTCTCACATACTTGCCTGTTAAAGAAAAATTTGTAGAAGGCGTCAAGCCTATGGCTGTAGAATTCTATGCTGTTGCCTGCCCTTCCCCCTGGTTATAGAATGTTACCCCTTCCTTTGCTGCTACCTGTTCTTCTTCTTGCATTGTGGAAGAGTGGAAAGTCTATGGTTGCTTTTTCCTCTGCAGCTCTGCCTCCATTGCCCTGACTATATATTTAAGAAATATAAACAAAAAAATAAATAATATACAGCCTGCCCTATTTTTATCCTTGTATTCCAATGTAGTCAGCTATCATGTAGTTCAGGAGCTGTGTGAGTGCTGCCTGCAGATGGGCCTGGCCTCTGAGGTTTAACAAAACTCATTTTTGTGATCAGAGGATCAGAGGCACTTTGGTAATCAGAAAGGATCTTTCTACAATAAGGAAATGTGAGAAAAAAGTTCTTACCCAATATCTCATGAAAGTGACACATTTTGTGCTCCCTCTGGGTTGATGGCAGTAGATCGGCTATATTACACTTGTATTAGGGATGATGGTGCAGGACCTGATTTATTGGACGTATATATATTTTTTGTGATCTAATAGAATCCCATGGTGTTTGCCCAGGTATCTGAGCATAAAAGAAAATACCCCATTTATCAAAAACTGCCTGTAGAAGAAGACTCCAAGCCCACCCACCATCGCATCTCACCCATGAGCAACTCCTAGGGTTTTGGATGGTTGAAGTGCCCCCCTTGAAGCTTGCCATGTTTACTCCTCCTCAACGTTGACAGCAACCCACCCCTTCTCTTCCTCACCACTAGCACCCCAACTCTCGACCTTGAACGAAAGAAAACAATTGAAGCCACTACACCAAGGACTAATCATCTGCAATATATCACATTTTTGGTTTTGGATTTAAACACACATTAAGTAAATGTTTCCAGAAAAAAAACATGGAGACTGTCATGACAGCCAGTGGTGGAGGTCATTAGTGCTGCCAGTAACACCAATACAGGGATAATGTGAATATATTGTCGCCTCTACTGCCGCTAAATGTCAGATTCCTTGCCAGCTGCTGATAAATCCCTGACCATTTTTTTTTTTTTGAACAGTAGCTAGGGATTTGTCAAATATTAAGCTTTTTGCTAGTTTGTTTAGCAGTTCTCCTAACTGCGAACAGGTTGCGCATAGGCCAAATTTTGTATGTGTGTGTGTGTTTGATCAAAATCATTAGCAACCAAACATTGGAAATCTGCAACAAGTACCACAGTTAAAGAATGGTACAAGAAAAAAACATACCATTCTATGGTACAGTGGAAACCTTGGTTTGACTAAATTCAAGGTAAAGACATCATTGATTAATAAATAATATGCTGTTCTTACATTTCTTTCTCTGGAATATTTTAAAAAGTCAATATTGTTTATAAATGTGACTCACTATAAATGTTATTTCTGTCCTATTAATCAACAGGATTTAATAGATAGACTAGATATAGGTTGCATAAATCCCCTTCTTATGTTATCTTAATTTTTTGTGGTTTGACAATATGTTTATATTGGTTTGATATTGTATTTAAATTTCTTTATTTTTGCTATAAACGTCTCTAATACCTGTAATGCAAGTTAATAAAATTTTCATTTAATAAAAATACAATCTACAAAAAAACAGGGAACAGATTTTCATTTACTACTCCGTGAGGAAGTCGCGTGACGAAACTAGTAGGGCGGGGCCAGGACGCCGACCAACACCGCAACGCAGCATTGCCTGAAACTCCGGGCTCACAGCTGGAGCCGGAGTGAGAGATTGATACGTGAATCACCCTAGTGTCGGGTAGACACACAGGAATGTGAGTGCTTTTAAACATTTTTTAATAAATCATTTATCATTCGGATTTACACTATGGGATCCTTCCTTATCTTTTCTTAAAACCCTACCTGATATACCTCTGAGAATATAATATCCATGGACAAAGTGGGAAGATCAATCTGTGAATTTTAGACCTACCTGCTGGAAAATATTGATACTATTTGAAGCGTGTTTGTATAATTTGACCGGCTTCTTATCTGGTAAGTTAGTTTTGGGGGATACGGTGGAAAGAGCACATTGGTTGTCTTACACGAGTGGACACAGAAGACAGAGCATCAAGTGAATTATATATGTTGGCACTTTCTGCACTTTGGAACTTTCAATCACTGACTGTCTTTTATTATTTTTTCACATGATTTTTCTATATGAATTGAAAATTTTTATTGATATGTTTATAAATTTTTTTATTACATCAAACATTTTTTAATTATTTATACAATTTTTGTGACATTTAAGAATTTTTGCTAATTTATTTTGCACTTGCACTTTTTTCTTTTGCACAGTGTACATTGCATGTAAGATTTTTTCTAGTTCTTTACACTAATTTTATAACAATGCTTATGAATTGAAATTTACGTGATATAATAGCACTTTTTATATATTGATTATAAATGTTTAGTCAACTGGAGAGGGATACAAACATGCGTTGATTATTTTATGTTTTTTTTATCTTGATTTAGTACATCTGCAGTGAATTAGCAGCAGTTTGTGGTGATTTACCCTTTTTAGTTTGACGATTTAACCACTGAATGCCTAGGCGCTTGATCAAAAAAATTTTTACTTTTAGATTTTTATTTATATTTAGTATGGATTCTTTGTCTTTCACTTATAATGTTTTTCTGATTCTTTGTTTGTTGAAAGTGCATTGTAAAAAGAATGATCACAGAATATCCTATATATAGTATGTAATGTTTTATTATTATCACTGTAAACGGTCACTGTGCAATGATGTGAAATGTATGATGTGGA
Organism: Pelophylax lessonae; assembly: GCF_965119305.1. Lineage (NCBI taxonomy): Eukaryota > Metazoa > Chordata > Amphibia > Anura > Ranidae > Pelophylax > Pelophylax lessonae. The sequence continues at coordinate 320,840,118 of NC_138768.1, read as the reverse complement.
TGGAGTTTTATGCAGAAAATCTTCTGTGATTTAGGCTGTCCTTTCCTGAATAGATATTGTAGCAAACCAAAAGACAATTGTTTCAGTTTGGGACATCCGAGAATAAGAACAATTGACTGAGCAGGAGGATAGCTGTATATTACAATCAAACAGGCACAGAAGCCGGAACTGTTCCTGGGGAAGGTGTCTATAAAGAGAAGAACCTCAGATACATAGAATGAAATATAAAGAAGAAGGAGGCATGCAATTGTCCTGGCTGCAGATCTGCGAGCTTCAGCTCTTGGACTGAGGTCCCCTTGGACATTTCTATCCTCCTTGTGACTGTGTGTAACTAATAACTTGATGATCATGCCATTAGCAACACCAATAAGAGCTAATGGAAGGGAGCAGCTAATGACAGTACTGGGTAGCATGTACACAGCATTCACTTTAGGAACAGTGACTTCCAAACTCTGATTTGTTGACATGTTTAAATAGAGGTGATCCTTGTGCCGGTTCAATGCAGCAGGGAGGCCATTAGCTATAGATGTAAAAACTGAGGCCATCAGTAACTTTGGTATTAACTGTGAGACCCCCAACTTTAACCGAATTAGAAAGGGATGAGTAAATATGACAATCTGCAAGTAGTAGTAGATAGAGAGACAAACCGTGAACCAAAAGCTTGAAAATATAGGAAGGATCAATAGGACAGTAAATAAAGTGTAGATCTGATCAGAGCTGTAGAGGTCTCGGTCCAGGAAGCTCAAATAGTCATTGATCAGCATTATGAACTGGAAAACAATGTTAAAGGAACCTAGGGTGACCAAAATTAGGTCAGATGGGTTGAGCTTTTTACCTTTAACTTTGTCTACAAAATTGACAAGCACAATAAGTGAGTTGGTGAACACTCCCATGATGGTGCTTATACCCAGTATTATCATTGAAACCAAAACAAATGTAGGCGGCATTGATTATTCATGTAAGATTATTTGATTTTAAAAATTGCAAATATTACACAGAGGACTTTGCAAGCAATGGCTTCTGTCTTGCATCTTTGATCCATCTATTGTTATACCCTTTAAAAGCAATATGCTCACCTGTCAAAGCCAAAAAAATAACACATTAAAAGAATTATATGGTCACAACATACACTTTGTAATACCAATACAAAGAATAGTTATTTTCACAATCCAACACAAGCTTACTTGAAAAATCTCCTTTCGTGTTGTAAGTGCTGCCTGTCTGCTGGCCATCTCTTTCCACAATTTCCTGGATTCCCTGCATGTTTTGCAGCTTTTCCTCTACTAATTACTTTTCATTTCTAAGAACACTATATCCCACAATACCTTGCTGTCTGCAAGCAATGATTCCTATACTGGTTCTGCCTCCTTAAAGTGATACTAAAGTCTCAGTTTTTTTCTTTAAAAATAACAAGCATGTAATACTTACCTGCTCTGTGGATTGGTTTTGCACAGGGCAGCCTAGATCCTCCTCTTCTTGGGTCCCTCGGCCGGCGATTCTGGCCCCTTCCTCCTGCTATGGGGGCATGCAAGTCGAGACACAGCTCCATGTGTCCATTCAGACATGGAGCTGCGTCTCGCCCCCGTCCCCTCTCTCTCCTCATTGGCTCACTGAATTTGATAGACAGCAGCAGGAGCCAATGGCGCCACACTGCCGTCTCAGTCAATCAGGTGGGAGAGTCCCAGGCAGCCGAGACAATACTGCAACATCGCTGGATTGAGATGGGGCTCAGGGGGGCCTGCTGCACACAGAATGTTTTTTATCTTAAAGGGAAACTCTAGTCAAAAATGAAATTTTTCCTATTAGTAGTATGTTAAATATCTTTATATTTGACATTATTCATTTTCTGGCTAGCTGCTTGTCTAACTTAGAAAGTCTTATCTAACCACTTAAGGATCAAACCTATTTCTGACACGTGTTATTTATGAGATAAAATCAGTACTTTTTGCTAGAAAATTACTTAGAACCCCCAAACAATATATATATATATATATATATATATATATATGTATATATATATATATATATATATTTTTTTTTTTTTAGCAAAGACTCTGGAGAATAAAATGGCGTTCGTTGCAATATTTTTTATCACGTGATATTTGCAACAGCTGTCCTTCAAACGCAATTTGTTTGGGAAAAATACATTTCACTAAATAAAAAAAAAACAAAACAGTAAAGTTAGCCCAATTTTTTTGTTCATTGTGAAAGATGATGTCACGCCAAGTAAAAAGATACCTAGCATATGACAGTTTAAAATTGTGCACACTCGTGGAATGGCGACAAACTACGGTACTTAAAAAAACATCATAGGCATCGCTTTAACATTTTTTAACGGTTACCAGTTTTGAGTTACAGAGGAGGTCTTTTACTAGAATTATTGCTCTCATTCTGGCGATTGTTATGATACCTCACATGTGTGATTCGAACACTGTTTACACATGTCGGTTTGAGGGAAGTGGCTAAACTAGACAAACAGCTTCTTCCTGTTCTTCACCAACAACGCTATCTCCCTTTATCTGAATTTGCTAAGCTGTCTTTTACTTCCTGAAAAGGTTGTCGGTTTAGACATGCCTAGACCTGCCCAGCCCAACCCTCATCCCTCCTATTCTTCACAGAACATGATCTCCTGCCTTCATACCCTTGTTTAGGCTAGCAGCTTTTCCTGAGAGAGAGAGAGAGAGAGAAGGGAGGGGGGTCACGTGACGGTGCAATATATGAAAAAAAAATAAGGTTTAAAATAAATTTTTGAAAGTTTAGAAGGATACAGATCGATTTCTATTTCTCATTACATGTGAGTAATGAGTTTTAGGCTCTGTTTCCACTAGTGCAACTTGTCATGGGACTTTGAACATAAAGTCGCATGACAAATCACAACCCATTGATTTCAATGGCACCCGTTCCCATCTATGGCACTTTGAACATCAGCGACTTTGAAAAGGTGCCTGCACTACTTTGATGGGACTTTGATCCAGAGAGTGTAGAGTTGGATCAAAGCTGCACTCAAAGTCGCACTCTAAATCGCACAACTTAAGACTCGCACAAGTGGAAACATAGCCACTAGGCTAGAGTGCGACTTTGGAGTGTGACTTTAATGCAACTTTGAGTGCAGCTTTGATCCAATTCTGTGATGCAGCACTGCCTATGAACAGGGCACAGTAAATACATGTGAAAGATATCCAAGAAATACATGTGTAGAGAGCTACAAAAAGTAAAACTACAAACTTCAGAATTGTTCAGAGTAATAGGAATAGGTTAGAAATTATTGAAGATCAATGTGGAAATTAATATATGATTTACATTTTGACCATAGATACACTTTAAGTAAAAAAAAATATATATATACACTTAACACTAAAGAATGTATAGTCACACAGCTTGCAGAATCTGAAAACATATACTGTAGTTCAGTCATTTTTTTTAAGAGTTTCAAAACATTGAGAGAATGGTTTCCTATTTAATGACTTTTCCATAATGTTTAGTAGTGTTAGTTTAGTTACTACAGGAAGACCAAACAGAACATTGCAGATTCAAATATTTAAAAAATGTATGATAAATAAATACAATTTAGTTAGTTACAAGAGGTTCTAGGGGCAAAGTGAAATTGCCATAACAATTAGTGTTTGAGAGTTTGGACTGTCAAAACACCACTGTAATGCGTCACAAAAACCTTTCCCCTGAATGTGAAAAATCCCCTTAAAATGTTGTTTTCCACATTTTCAATTGACATGAATGTTTTTATCATGCTAGCCAAATCAGCCAGTGTGGGACTATTTGTTGGACCATTGTCCAGGAGGTTATTGGACTATAAAAATAAAGCAATATTTCACAGTGTAACTTCCTTTTAAATTTAAAGTTATACAATCTAAATTAATTTGTTATGTATATGAAGTTTTAATACATTTGTATAACTCATCATGTATATCATAAAAGATAGCTTTCTCAAAATAATCGTTTTTTGCATTCACCTAGTTGGTATTTTAGTGCATTTTCCAAAAAGAACACCATGATGTGTTTCTTTATGCCACTGATCATTGCTAGCAATTGTGTCTGAAATTTCTAAAGCAATATAATGCATGTTTACTTATATTACTTACTTAATATATGTAAAAACATTAATAAACTGTGCTTGATCAATAATGCTGTAAAAATAATGTATCAGCAGCTAGCATGAAAAAAGTTGTTGGACCTCAACTACAAAAGCAATATAAACAAGGTATGCAGCGCTTAATACGGTCAATTAGCAAAGGCTAAAGCAATGAGTACAAATCCATATAAATGATGACATCATATGTTAGAAGCATATAAGTCCATAAATGGAGGGGCCTCAAGAACAGTCCCATAGACCAGGTGAAATAATGATGATGAAACCTCCACCAGACACCAATGAGTGTGGCCTCTTACCAAATGCCATTGATCCCCATTACAGGGATCAACAATCACTTCAAATTGCAATCTTCACAACTGCAGATAGGTGGATGGATGGATGGATGATCCCTCTTACTGATCAGACCTCAATACACTCGGGAATAGTAAGCCCTCATAGGTAATAGTGACAGCTCAAATGTACCATGGATGCAAAAAGGAAAAAAAATCCTTATAGTGCAGTAAGTTTGAATATGTAACTTTTAATGACTTAAAAACAAATTCAACACTCACATTTGGCACAAGTTTAAAAGGCGTCAATAAGCAGGGGGCTCCAGGGGTGTATTCAGGCGAGCGGTGTGGAAGCAGCAGCCAACAGCATCAATCCTGGATAGGGAGACGCTGGGGAGATGTGTGCGGTGCAAGCGATGCCAGTCCCCTACCGGTTTAGTCAGACGCTGACGTCATCAGGGGGTGCCCAGGGTGAGAGGCCACAGTCATTGGTGTCTGGTGGAAGTTTCATCATTATTTCACCTGGTGTATGGGACTGTTCTTGAGGCCCCTCTGTTTATGGACTTATATGCTTCTAACATATGATGTCCTCATTTATATGGATTTGTACTCATTACTTACTTACATAACTTATGCACTGGAAAGATTGTATGAACCTACAAATCCATAGCCTCTATCAACAGCCTCTTACTCCATTTTAATATTAGCCTATGTACAAATGTCACATAAAGTATATGAACACAAAAAAATTAATTTGTACAATATTCTGAAATATAAAAAAGGAAAAATTGTCTTTACACACAGATTAGATCACAACCAATTTTATACTGTGTTCATATAAACATTTTTTGTGGTAAATAAATCTAGGGAAGAAGAATAAAGAAGTACTGTAGAAGACACTGATTTGATTAGGAATATTGATACCCATAGTATACCAGTATACTGAAATAAGCCTTTTTTCAGATATTGCTAAGTCACAAACATTTCCAGCAATAGACATTAATTTACATTATTTAACATGGTTAATTACAGATATTTAGATATTAACTATTTTTAGTTCATTTGTTTTGGAAGTATAAGGATACTTGCAGTAGTCTCTCTTCAAACAATGTCTGTCTTGTTTTAAAAGAGTGTCTTAGACAACTGGCACCTGACTTATTCATGAGTGTGTCATGACTGATTGTTAGATTGGCATTTTAAAATTTCCTAAATGTTTTTTTTCCAGGACTGTGTTTATCACAGGGTCATATACAAAGCAACCAACATCTACATCAGGGTTTCTCAACTAGGGTTCCACAGAGGTTCTAGGGGCTAGGGGTTCCTTGAGCAATGAGAAATTTCTGCCTTTCAGATAAGTTCCCAGTGACAACATTGATCCTTTTAGCCAGTGGTTCTCAACCAGCGTTCCGTGAAACCCTAGGGTTCCTTTAGAGGTTGCTAGGGGTTCCTTGAGCAATGAGCGATGTCTGCCTCTCAGATAAGTTCCCCTGACACCATTGATCTTTTTAGCTATCTGGAAGAAGGTAATTCTTCCCAATGTCCACAAGTGTAAGGAGCATTCATCCCACTGACCATCACACTAATGTATCAGGAGTTGTACAATTTGTCACTTTTAGCAAGAGTTCCCTGAGACCTGAAAATTATTTCAAGGGTTCCTCGTTGAAAAGGTTGAGAAAGGCCTGCTTTAAGCTATCTGTAAGAGGATAATTCTTCCCAACGACCACAAGTGTAAGGAGTATTCTTCCCACAGACCATCACACTAATTTTTAACAAATTGTAGATGTAATCATTTTTAGCAGGGGTTCCCTGAGATTGGAATGTTATTTTTAAGGGCTCCTCTTTGTTGAAAAGATTGAGAAAGGCTAAACTACATACTGAAATATGTAAGTTACCTTGCATATGTACACATAAAACAGTGCTGTATGTGTTTAACTGGCTCATCTTATGGAAAACAAACAGGATTTAGAATCTAACACCAACCCAGGATTTGTGTTCTGGTGTCACAAAAGTATTTAAAAAAGTTCAATGGCATCAATTTTACATACATACCTTTCCAGGCCTTTAAATTTGGCTTCCATTGCCAAAATTCTAGTAACCTCTAGTGATGTATCAATGTTTAAGACTTTAATTAAGAATCTAATTTATATGTCAGCCTGCCTCCTTTTAATTAGGGAGCATCATTGCTCCAGGGCTAATTGTATGTTTCATGCATATTAGAATCCCATAGCACATAGAGATGACAGCTTGGCACCACCCTACACAGCTCTCTTTAGGGAAAATTACTTTGAGATCTGGAGCAATATTTTTCCACCTGTGAACTTTGTGCTGGAAATAGTTAGAATAAAATAATAGTAATGTGAGTGAATAGTTCGAGCTGTATAAAGGAAATAATACTTGCCCTTGGTCAATACATTTTAACCAGTTGGTGTAGTCTAGAATATGTGGTTTAATAAGATAGATAGATCTTTTCTGTAGTCTGTGTTCCTGTTGGAGGGATTTTCATTCAACTCCTGATACAGGAGGTGAGTGGATATTATTTTTTCAGGACACTTAAAGCGGTATTAAACCCAAAAGCAAACATTTATGATATTGCAGTTTATCAATTCTTAGATGTGGTGACTGCATTTGTTTTCTTTTTTAGGTTTCCTTTATTTTATTTTCAGCCAGTGATCCAGCCAGTAAGTCTGTTCTTCAACAGAACAAGGTCTCTTGCAAATGTGTTGAGACAAACTATTTACCACTGAAAGGGGTGCTCACAATCATCAACTTTTATTAATTCATGTAAACCCTTATACAAAAAGAAAAAAACTGTTTGCTGTAACTCCAGTGCGAACTAGAGTTTGGCTGCGATTTGTTAGTGTATTTAAAGCTACTAGTCCGTCTAACACTTCCCTCCCCCCAGACTGACAATGCTGCTGTCCAAAGGTGCCCCCCGTCATCCAGAGTGTAGGCATTCTAATGCAAGAGGTGTGTTACTGGCCAGATCACCAGGTGAAAACAGAAGGAGAAACGTCTAAAAAAAATGAATGCAGCCACCACATCTAATGATTGCAAAACTGTAATATATTAACTTTTTAATTTTTGGGCTTGATACCACGTTCAACTTCAGATAGAAAGCATATAATATTATAAGCAAGCTACTAATCATTATAAAGTAATTATATTTCATCTTTCTTCTCCCACAACCATGTCTGCTTTGTCTCCTTATAAGGGCATATTCTATTTTGTATGACCAGGTAATGCAATTTTTTCTCAATACAGTGCTGCAGGGGAGGTTGGTTGCTCTAAATAGAAGTGGCACCACCCACACCTTACCAAACAACAGGCAATTCTTTTTTTTTTTTTTATCTTGAAAAAATAGTTTATTGAAACAAAAGGAAGACAAAATAAAACATTGCCAAAGAGTACATATGCCAGAATGTACACACATAGAGAAAAAATTAGAAACAAACAAAACAGTACCAAATACCACCCATGATACCACCTCCTGTATCCACAATACCATGACAGCAACACTGCATCCCACATTCTTTATGGAATCCCAAATGTCCCATCACAGGCTTCAGAAACATTCATTTACATAGGTAGTCAGTCTAATATTAAATCAACTGGAGACCTGGGGTATCTAGCCACGGGGGCCATCATTTATCAAATTTACCTGGGCAACCTCTGCAATGAAAGATGTATTTCTCTAAACATAACATGTCTCCTATCTGGCAATCCACTCCTTTAATGAAAGAGGATTGACATTTTTCCAATGTCGGAGTATTAGCTTACGAGCCCGGAAGAGAGCTCTACCTATGATTTTTTTAGGAATATCTTCAGTTGGGAGATGATTCAATATATCCAATAGACAGGGTTAAGGATCTGCCTGGATGCTAACCTGAGAACAACAGGCAAATAATTTGGATTTGATTCTGGTCTATATAGAGTTGCACTCCAGAACATGGAACCAACTTGGAATGTTTTAAGAAAGGTTGTGGGTTCAATGATCATGCAGTAAGGAAAAAAGCCTATAAGACATATCCATCTATCCAAACTTACCATCTGCACATTGATCCTTGAAAAAGCAGATCTGGTTATAGGAAATGCAATGGCTGATTGATTGTCCACAAAACTATGGTTATACACAATGTCGCTCATCAAAATATTTGCATGCTGGGACCTGCTTCCCATTCAATACTGAGTACTTTGAATTTAGCGAGATATATTTAGACCTCATGCACACAGATGTACTTAGGCATAAAATATGCCTAATATAAAAAATTATTTTCCCGCAGTTGAGTAGCTGCAGGTGGGGCATGCAGTCAGCCATAAAAGTGAATGGCTATATGCCTCTATACCAATATAAATGCAGATGCATCTCTGCACCATCGTTTAGCTGTGCATGCTTGTACAATGTAATTTTCCTGAGTGTGAGCGCAGCCCTGTCTGGTAGGGTGAGTGACCTTGTTCCTTACCCAGCCTGTGAAAGAAGAAGCAGCACACACATGAGCTCATCTCTCTGTTACTTTTCTCTCTCCATCTGTCAGTATGAGTTTTGTTAGCACATAAGTACTGCAACATAAATGACTGGCATCTTGTGCTGCTTCTCCCTCTCCAGTTCTGAACTCTGCTATTTAGGAATTGCATAAGGCTGATACCAAACCAAATTCAGCTACTTACACTGCTTGCATTTACAAAATAGATTTATTGACATAAAAATTAACACAGTGCTCCATTAACTTGTGTATTTTATGTCTGCCCAGAATCCAGCTTTATAAGGAACTTGTCACTTTGCTCATTCAATGATTAGCAGTGCATCAAGTGGGGAAGGGGATGCTACATGGTCTCCAAACTCAGAAGTATCAGGTATTTCCAGGGATTTCAACAGATCAATGGAGAAGTGAAAAGGCAAGAACAGTGATTGGACAAAACAATGGAAAAACGACATAATTTGCCAAGGTGATAATGCTCCAAATCACACAGCTGGTGTTGTCAAATCATGGTTTGACGAGCATGCAGACAAAGTCTCACACCTTCCCGGGGCACCGCAATTGTCGGACTTCAATATCATAGAGCCTCTATGGTCAATTTTGGAGAACAAGGTTCATTCTCGTTTTCTGCCTCTGGCATCTCTTCGAAAACTGGAATGATTTTACATGAAGAGTGGTATCAGATTCCATTACCTACCATCCAAGACTTATATTTGTCAATTCCCAAGAGAATTTAGGATGTCTTGGGTGCCAAAGGTGGTCCAACACCATATTGTGTAACAATTTCATTCTTTTACCTGGTGTTTCCATAATTTTGTCAAACCCCTTGATCTGCAGGAGGAGCAATGTTAGGAGGAGTTATCACTTTGCCCTAAATGATGGGTTTCAAAGCCTGTGCTGTGTACCTTTCTTTTTCACGTTGCTAGCAATTTTACCAATCATTTTTATACATCCAATGCAGGTCAATCTGATTGGTTTCATACATTTCTTTGGTGACAGTAATATGCTTTCTGAAACATTTATTTTCACTTTTATAAATTTATTTGAACTTCTTTGCTGAAAATATTTAAATAAACATGCCATTTTAGAAAGTATTTTTCAAACTTTAAAAAACTTTAAATATATCCAGTATCTATTAGGATCTCTTAAAAAACAGCTCTGCTCAAATATTTGGTGTAAAAATTTGAGATTGATAACTCATTTTCTTACTATGTTCCTTTGCTCATTTAGCTAATAACCCACAATTTTAAAGACCACATTAAATTCACCCTTTTAGCTGAAGCTTGCACAACGACTGGTAATTATGTCCCCAAGATCTTAATCTGCCTGTTCCTATATCTGTTGTTCTAGTGCCTGGACCAACTAAAATTCCCAGCAGAGAATGGCTGGATCCAAACCCTCTTTTACATTGACACCAATCAGATTCATCTGCTTTGGATGCACATATGATTCTAAAAAAAAGAATGTTTAAAGTAAAGAAACCTGACTGAGAGTTTTAACCTTTAGCTGAGTTTACTGGCTGAATGCTTGTTCCAAATCTGTGACTCAGAAAGTTTTATCTCCGAAAAAGAATCGAGTAATGGCAGACCCTGTATTTCTATTGGCATGAGTCTCATTTACTGCCAACCTCCATGTTCTATTCTCTTCTTTAGTTTTGGAATAAACATTTTTCACATGGTTAGGTCACATCAATGTCATCAACCTACCAGGTTCGTTTTTGAGTGCATTGAAAAAAAAATAACACTTTAAATATTTTTTTCTGGAACAAGAAGCAATCATGCCTGGTCAAGTTAATTCTCATTAGATCAAAGGTAATGGGTTCTACCTTATATAAAATTGAAATATATGGCTTATATATTGAATCTAATTAGTAAAGTTCTTAACAAGGAAAACTCTAACACAAACCCTCTGATTGGACTTAATTAATATTGAAAATATATGCAAAAAACGATACATTCTCTTTAGGCTTGCACTTGTCATACCTTAACGAATGGGCAAATACCACAAACAACTTTTTGGATGGGAAAGTTATTTTTGCAGTTTAAGTTTAATAAAAATAATAGTTGGCTTTTTTGTCTTTACTTTTTTAAATGAATGTACAGAACTAAGTAAATCTAAGGACACTTGTTTCAGCCGGGGGCTTCCAAAAATCAGAACAATAGATTGTGAAGGAGAATAACTATAAATAACTATCAAACAGATGCAGAACCCTGGGCTGCTGGGAGGAAAGGCATCTATAAACATTAAGATTTCTGATATATAGAAGAAAATATATAACAGCAGAAGGCAGCTTATCGTCCTTGCTGCTCGAATCCGACCTTGAGCTCGTGTACTCAGCTCCCTATTTACATTTCTGTCAGAATTGTTAGTTAATAGTGACTTGATAATCAGTCCATTGGCAACAGAGACTAAGATTAGAGGAAGAGAGCAGCTTAAAATATTACAGGTGAGGAAGTAATAAATATTCAGTTTAGAGACACTTATTTCCTCAGTCTCATTGCTTGACGTATTTAAACTTGGAGTATCTTTGTTCAAGTTCCAAGCTGCAGGGACGCCAGTCACCATTGCCATAAGAAAAGAGACCAGGAGAAGATGGGGTATTAGTCGGGAAACTGCCAACCTAATCCGAATGAGAAGTGGATTGGTCAAGATAACAATCTGCAGACAATAATTAACAGATAGACAAACTGTGAACCAGAAATTGGAGTAAATTGGAAGGTTCAACATGATTGTGAACATAGTGTAGATCTCATCCGAAAAGTACAGATTACTGTTGAGAAAGCTTAGGAAATCATTTGCCAACATTAGGAACTGAAACAGAACATTAGTTGCACCCATAGTAACCAAAATAAGATCAGAGGGACCTAAGGCTTTTCCCATCATTTTGTCAAAGATGTTCACTGTGATGATGAGTGAGTTGGTGAAGACACCCATTATGGTGCTGACACCAAGTATAGTCATAGAGACTAAAATAAAGACTGGAAACATTAGAAATGAACATCCAGATTCAGTCCTCTGAGCAGTCAAACAAAATGTCACATATGTGTCATAGCAAAATGCATCAGCATATGATTTCTTGTTTCCAGGTAGAATGCCTGCAATGTTTTATTCAGATAAATGAAAATTAGACTTTATAGAAACATAGAATAAAGAATTTAATGATATGCTGTATACTCCTAGCTATCATACAAGTCCATATGGAAAAGGGACCTAGAAAAGCACTGCTGCATATGAAGTTAAACAATCTATGGTGTAATTATATTGCAAAACACTTGTAAAAAAATGCATACCTGTGTAGTTGTCGTCTAATACCTATAAAATATGTCCCCCACAAATGTTCCTAAATGTTTTAAAGAAGGTGGCTCAATGAAACTGCCAATATACTGTAAAACTTAGTCCTACATTTGTGAAGCTATAGAGATGGACTTTCCTTAACATTCAAGAGGTGAAAAACTAAAAGCACTAGCATCATCATCAGTGAAAATGACTATCTTGTTATACAGTAAGAAAAAGGTTCACGTAGCCAGTAACATCATTACATTGCAGCATCAATGTCACCATGCTTATGAACATCATCTAACTAGCTGGCTGGGGATCAAAGGATAGAGAGTTGTGGATATCCACTCTCTGTCTTCCTAGCAGATGGTGGCAGTCCTCAGGTTGGGCGGTCCCTACAGATGAACCTACTTTATCCTGAGCATGTCTTCTTCACACGAGGCACGAAGGTTGGATCCTTGGAACCACTGTGGGGTTTCTATGTCTGTGGTTTACAAAATCTTTGGAAATCAAATCATTTTACTGTAAGGCTATCTTATCTCTTTGTTGTAATGGTTCGCTATTCAAGGCACCTCCTTTAGAAGCAATTTTGCTGATATTTTGTCAATGGATAGAAATTTACTGATTCATTTCCAATGACCCATTATATGAGGATTTTGGAGGCTTTTATCATACATTATACAATGTGAAAGTATTCTATATGCATAGAGTATATGTGGTATTTATTAAATATGTTTGTTTTTTAACTTTACTATCTGATTTACATTTGCATCCTTGAAAAAGTAGACTTTGTTCCAAGAAATCTGTTGAATGAAAACCATTATATGTAGGATGATGAGTAAAGGATGGCACGCAAAAATGATTTTGTAATGGTCCTTTCTGAATGGTTTTAATTGCAAGAATTTATAGATTTTTTTTAAAACTTCTCTCATATATATATATAAAAAAAAAATGCAGAAACAATTATCTATGTGTTGGTGATGATTACTGTATATGCATATCATAAGCATCCGCCTTTTTCTGTGTGGTGTACTGTGGAATCCTTTATGAAGGGGATACAGATATGCCAAGAGGAAATTATTCCCTCTGAATTCCCAAGAGCCATATACTGATTATTTTATTTTTTACTTTTACTTTCTCAAGGGGATATGTAGTTATTCATAATTTAGGACTCAATTTGAACGAATTTGAAGGTAAATATGAAATATTGGATAAAAAGTCTTCAATCCAGCCAGCAGGTAAAAGTTCAGGTCCCTTTTACATGATTTTCCCAGTTTGGTTGCCATCTGTTTTAAAAAGCCTGAAAGCTGAAATGTAACACCAATGAATGAGTTTATAGCAGTGACTGCTCCCTTATTGGATAGCTTTCTTCCAGTTGTTGGCACTCGCCGCCTGTCATACAGTGCAAGTCAGTAAGTTAGGTAGCTTCTGCTATACTGTTTCTTTAGATAACACATAATGCTCTCGAAATCCTTTGTGTGTTTTATTTACAATTATAAAAGAGATATTGTAAATACAGAAAAACAGATATAAAAAATAAGTTTAAAATATGGAAAAAAAATAATTAATTTCATATTAGGGCCATTGATCACTTTTGGAACTTGAATTGGCCCAAAACCTCTGGATCTCCTAGGTCGCTGGGTCTTCCAGAATTCAAGGCATTATGAGGTTCAGATTTTTCATTATATCAACAAAACATTGCCTGGACTTTGAACAAAGGTCAGCTGGCTTAGAGGGGGCCCATATGAGGCTTTTTGAGCAGCCAGCCCCCGCACTTTGAAAAGGTGGGTCTCCAGCTGCCATATTGACAATGTACATTAGCTGTAATAGGGAAACCCTAGGGCAGGGATCCTCAAACTATGGGCCTCCAGCTGTTGCGAAACTACACATCCTATGAGGCATTGTAAAACTCTGACATTCACAGACATGACTAGGCATGATGGGAATTGTAGTTTCCAAACAACTGGAGGGTCATAATTTGAAGACCCCTGCCCTAGGGAATACTGTTGACAAACTTCATATAGAGAAGTTAGTGTAGGGTTTGTAGGCACTGTCAGGTAAAGTACTGCAGTACACTAAATTAAATGAAAAAACCAAAAGCAAACTGCTGTGTATCCTGGAGACTTTGGGGATTTGGGGAGGAATAGGTTTTTACATTTTTTATATGTACATCTCAATGCTGCTATTCTCATTCAGTCTCTTCACAACTATGTGCACTACAGTGACAACAGACAGCATTTATTTTTCACATTGCATATTTCCTAATTGTTGCTGGCTGCATTTTTTTTTTCTACACATTTTTTTTTAAGAGCAACCTTCCTTAAATATTGAAGTTCTGCTCTACTGAAGGATCCTCACTTTTACTTTCATGTAAGGTTTTTTTAATGGTGACAGCAATGAAATGTTCATTGACCAAGAAGCCCATATTTTTTTGTATAAGAATGCGACAGGGTAATTTATAGACAAGTGATTATAGGAGGCAAAGGCAGAGCGTTGTCACCCCCATAACAAAAAGTGCTCAAATAAGTACCTTTCATCAGTAGCACCAGTTGGTATTTCCATCAAAACTAGCGATTAAAATAAAATTAGCCTTTACAAGGGATATTGTCATGCTAAGCTTATATGAGACTTTAGTGGCTGGGTTTACATCTACTTACCAAATTATAAATTCACATTTTATTAATCAAAAGTACAAGCAAAAGGTAAATAGCTGCAAATTGTGTAATGCATTAAATACATTAAAATGGTACCAATACCCACTTCATACCCACCTAATGATGATTTAATGTATTGTATGTAGCACCCTACAGGTAGGTGCTAGGTAAATGTATAGTGGGCCTTGTCTGCCTAACAGCAGAAGGCAGATTAGGCTGCAAAGGATTCTGGGAGTGGGTATAAGTTAGGGGGGAAATGCGTGGCACGGTGTCTTTGGCGGGAGCAGAGTCCCAGGAAGGAGAGTGCGGCTGTCTCTCCTCCTGTCAGAGGAAGCAGATGTCTCAGGGTGTCGCCTGAGAGTCCAGAAAGCGCTGAGTTGAGCTGAGGGGATCCGGTGTGCCGAGAACCTGCGGAGAGAGAGGGGTCCAGTTCAAGGAAAGCCTACACAGGTTGTGAGTACTGTGAATTGCCGCTGGGGGTCTGCCTGAAGTTAGAGGGGACCACTCCGGGAGAGGTTCTGGGATCCAGTGTCAGCTAGCTGTAAAGAGGGTACCTAGGTAGAGGACCCTGAAGAGTTCAAGGTCAAAGGGGGCACCGGCAGTCTGGACCCTGAAGTGTACAGAATGTGCCAGTTACAGTGACAGGTACACAGAGTTCTGCAATATACTACCTCAAGCTGTGCTAGGCGGGGGAAGTATTCAGTGACTTTCACAGTACAACAGTGTCAGGAGTTCTACAGTTCTCAGTCTTGGATCTTCTGGACTATATGTTGATTCAACACTTCTTCTGTTATACAGAGTGTTCTCAGAGTATATATGATTCAACACTTCTTCTGTTATACAGAGTGTTCTCAGAGTCTGTGAGCGTTGGCTGGCGTCAAGGAAGCACCAACGGGCATTTTTGGATAGAAGTCCCAATTGTTATTAGTTAAAGCCTCAAGGAGTAGCCCACTATTTCCCTTCTCCCATCCCCTTTATTTCAATAAAACTACAAACAAAGATGCCGGAGTTGTCGCTATTGTCACACCCAGGGACTAAGCTCACATGGGCTGGAAAGGATTCCGGTACTAATGGCAGACCCACATCAGGTCATAGGCCTGGAAACCTTGCTACATGTAGATAAATGGAACTATGGAGACAAAACGTTCAATGCATTATGATGCAAAAGAAAGCAAGCCAATAGCCATCCAATGATAATGTCCTTGTGCAAAATGATGCTAAGTGTCAATACTCAAAGGTGCCAGTTGGAGAAATGGGTGGAAAAACATGGATCTCTGGGTAACTCATATTGTGAGAGCTCCCATATTTTTAAGGGGAGAGATAAATTAATGTGGTCCAGGGGAGGATAAATGTTCACCAAATATGCAAAGTCAATGGCTGTCTAAAGCATATAGCTGTATGATCCTATGGTTAGACCAGGGTAGATTTGTGAACATAGCCTCCCTCGCACACTAATTCACATTCAGGTAAACCATTCCATCAGCTGCCTTGAAAGTAAGTCCTCAAAGATATTGAATAGGACCCAAGGGTCATAAAGTCAATGGCTGTTCCTATAGAAGCATGCATGCATGTGTTGTATACCATCCAGTAGTTTGTGGAAATGTAAACCCATAGTTGCAGGGGAACATGCTCCTTGGATAAACATGACCATGTACCAATGGATCACCAATGGGGCAGAGAGAGAAGGTGGACAAATATGCCTGACCGGTTTTGCCGGGCACAGGCCAGCTGCTTTAGAGTCAAAGTGGTGGCTGGCTCTGTCACTTTGTGTTTAAAAAATATTTAAAGATGGCCGCCACACCACATTGCGTAAACGCGTGTGCATTGGCGCACAAACAAGCGCGAAGGAGCAAATTCGCGCACACGTGTGATGTCGCCGTGCACTGTCTCGATGATGCCATCATGCATGCGCAAAACCACGCGACACGGTGGCATTTCCATAGCCCAAATGCTGATGCTGTTTAAAGGAGCCAGTGGGCAAATGCAAAAAAGGAATATAGGGAAATCTGAATGCAGAAATGACATAAATACTAGAATACTACTAGACTAGGCTAGAATACTACTGTTGTGTTTTTAACCTTGATTATTTGATTACAATATCATGCATTGATTTTTGTGGGGGCTCATTGAATATACTGTTTACGGTGAGAGAGGTGGATGCATATTTCTTTTCCGTTCATTGACAGACACAGCTCCATATACTTCACCATAGGCTATGCTACCCTCTACAGGAGTAGGACTAGGCAGACAATACAAAAGCGTGGCTATGCTCTGTGGGGCCGTCCTCAGCTGGCATAACCCCCCCCCCCCTCTGCTTAGAGATACTCAGTTTTTGTTTGCCTAGTTCAGGAGTAGGACCTAGTCTCCCTGCTGGGCCCTAGGTCCTGTTTTCTTTTCTGTTTGTTTTTGATCCCATTTTCTTCCTGTGGAGATCTTCTAGCAACTGCTGGGTTGAGCGACGGGCTGGTCTATTGCAGTTTCAGTGGTCCCCTCAGCCCGGCCAGTGTGCACGTGCAGACTGTAGCCCCAACATAGCCCCACTGGACGGGGGCTGGCCTGTGAGTTAAACGTCTTGCATGTTCGCATACGACCAGGTCTCGGCCTGAGTCACAGAGTTTCTTCTGGCTGACAGCTCCCTCACTTCAGGGGCAAAGAGATTTCTGTCTTTGGAGTGTTACCCGCACGCTTCTCTGGATCGGTAAGTAATGCCCCCCTACTCTCCTTTCCTGGTTTTGGTGTGGAGCACGGGTACTTCCTGGGGTGCCTGGTCCCTCCAGGGCTCTCTTTCCCCTCTCTCTCCCCCTCCCCCTCCTTGGGTGGCACTGAACTGGCTTGTCTGCCCGTGCTCATGGTGGGGGGGTGGCTGATGCCCAGGCTGTGGGTACCCCTGGCCTTGGTGCCTGCGGGCACGCTGTCCCCCTGCCGCCCTCGGTGGGCCTTCTATGGGGTGGGTGGCCTTTTATGGTCCCCTTGGGACAGCTGGTGGGCCTGGGGGGCAGGTGGCTCGGTATCTGTGGGTCCAAGTACCACACGGTCGAGCAGGCCAAAAATTTAGGCCGCAGCTTTGCGGCTTACTGACTGGACCTTCTCTGGGGTAGCCCCAGTTGTGGCAGCTAATGCCGCCATTGTACCTCGGGACATTCATCTCCCCTTCACTCCCTGGGCTTTGTGGCCAAAAATTTAGGCCGTGGCTTTGCAGCCAACTAGGCCGCCACCCTTCTGGTAGGCTGGCTTATGGGAAGGAGAACAGGGTCCCAGGTAGGTTTAGCTGCCAGGTGCTGTGGGGCATCCGCCTTCCCCAGTGGCTCTTTGGTGGTAGTCTGTCTGTGGGTTTTCCTGCATTAGCGGCGGGCAGCCCCCCTAGAGGGGTCAGTTTTTCGGCCTCCTATGCGGGCTTTCTTGGGGGGACCCCCTTGCTGGGTTCTCTCATTGGCCCCCCTTTTTGCAGGTCTCAGTCAGCGCCTGCTGTGGGAGGCATGAGTCACTGACCCCCTGTGCGGTAAGGATAGCGGTTGGCTTAGCGATTGCATCGGATCCTACATCTGGTTTGGTCACAGCGAATGTGACCACCCTGTGGGGTCTGAGTCCACGTTTCCCTGAACGGTCAGACAGTGATTTTTTCCTCCATTGCTGCTGGGCCACACAAAAGAGGCACTGGTAGATGCATTGATTGTGTCAGGACAGGAGTCATTTATGTTGGAGGAAGAAAGCCGGGTCGAAATCAGAGGTCAAATGCAGGAATCAGAAATGCAGGAATGACACAGAACGCTGTAGACCAAACAGCAATTAGCCAATTCTGAAGTCCTGATTAAATAGGCCGTTTGGCGCCAGATGTGCGTCAGTGAGAGCACGGACCTCAAGGCCCTGAACTGTTTTGTGCGGGTGCAATAATTCATGACGTTCTTTTGGACAGTGGTGGCGTCCCTGCATCAAGGGGGTTCCCTTGCTTCTGTAGACGTCAAGGATGCCTACCTGCACATTCCTTTTTACACTCGGCATCAGCGTTTCCTCTGCTTCACTCTGAAAAGGAGCACTATCAGTTTGTGGCGTTACCCTTTGGTCTAGCCTCTGCTCCTCGGTTTGTCACGAAAGTGTTGGCCCCGCTGCTGAACCAGTGGGGGATTGCTGTGCTGGGATACCCGGAAGACCTCCTCTTGCGAGTAGAGTCTCCATTAGGCTCTGATGGTCAATGGGGAAATTATTTTCCAGGCTTTGCGGGAGGTCGAGTGGCTTCTGAATTTCAGAAGTTTGCCCTGGTTCCGACCAGGCGATTGGATTATTTTAGGCTGATTCTGGATTCAGCTCTAGCCAGAGTGTTCCTTCCTCTGGGAAAGTTGCAGAAGTTGCATTCTGCGATTCAACTCTTGTTAGCCCACAAGTGGCGTCCCTTTGGGTGTGCATGCGAGTGTTGGGGCCTGATGGTGTCCACCTTTGAGGCGGTTCTGTCTGCACAGTTCTACACGAGACTCTTTCAAAGGTGATTCTGGTCAAATAGGACAAGTGTCCCAAGTCACTGGACAATGTGATTTGTCTGAGTCGGGCGACAAAGAGTTTTCTGGTCTGGTGGCTGTGCTCCCAAGCCTTGCTACCGGGCAAGTCCTTTCTCCCCGTTGTACTGGACAGTGGTCATGACAGATGCCAGCCTGTTGAGGTGGGGAGTAGGGATGATCGAACGGTTCGGGTCCACCATCGGTTCGGCCCGAACATTGGGTGTTCGAGGTTCGGCCTAATTTAGAACTTTTTGCCCAAAAAGTTCGGAATTCGGCAACCAGAACCGCCCAAAATGCAATGCTTCAGGAAATGGGCTTTAAAAGCCCGTGATTGGACCAGAACCATTAGCAAAAGCCAATTGAGGGGGCAGGAGAATGCTAGGAATGTGATTGGAGTGACTAGGGGGTCCCTAGACCAATCATTAGTGAATACGCCCCCCAGTATATAAGATCGCCCCCGCCATATTCCCAGCATTGTTATACTGGACATGGAAGAGAGTGGAAGCAGTTCTGTTAATTTTACTTTAAAAGTGTCATTTAGCTATTTTTAGTGTGAGGAAAGGGATATCTAGTGTAGTTAGAGTGCTCCTTTACACTTAAGTTAGCTTCAAAAATTTAGTTTCTGTAGGGAAAGTGTTAAGTGTCAGGGGACCGTAGTGTAGTGTAGGGTTAACTGACAGTGACTGCTATGGCAGGGTGACAAAACCCTTCCATAGCAGGGTGACCGCTATAGAGAAATGATCATTTCTCTGTGTTGCTTCGGCACAGGCATGTGGCTTCTCACCAGCAAGCATTTTTTAATGCTGCAGGGGCTGCCACTGCCAGTGCTTTTTTGAGGACATGTTTGATGTCAGACATGACATCTGAATATGTGTATAGGGGGAATATATAGACATATATGTCTGAATATATACCCCTAGACATATATAGGTGTGATAGTAGCAGAAATAAATGCTTGCGCTAATGAAATCATTTACAGTAATATATTTCTGCTACTATCACACCTATATATGTCTAGGGGTATATATTCAGACATATATGCCTATATATACCCCCTATACACATGTTCAGATGTTTTGCCTGCCTCAAAAGAACCCCAAAAAATGCCAAAAAAACGCTAGCGTCAAAAAAAAAAGATGCCCAGGTGTGTTTTTGCTGGCATTTTTTGGGGGGTTTTGGAGGCAGGCAAAACATCAGAACTTGTGCACAGTACCACTATACACAAGTTCAGATGTTTTTCCTGACTGCAAAGAACCCAAAAAAATGCCTGCTATTAAACCGGCAAGGTGTTACAGCAGAGAAGCCATATTCCTGTGCTTAAAGTTTTCTAATACAAACAATCTTTTTTTTTCTGGTTCTGGACATGCTACAGACCTGAAACTTCACAGGTACACTTTTTAGACCCCCCAGATACTAAATCCAAAGTAAAAATCAAAAAATCTCTTTTTTTTTTTTTTTTTTTCAATAATTGGCTTTTTTATCAAAAATGACAATTTTTAAGAACTTTTTTTTGTGTGATTTTGTGTCTGGGGGGTCTAAAAGGTGTACCTGTGAAGTTTCAGCTCTGTAGCATGTCCAGAACCAGAAAAAAAGATCATATAGGTGTTAAAGTTAAAGGAGGCTCCCGAACCACATCCCTGTTCTACTGAAAAATTATCTTTTTTTTTTCATGGTTCTGGACATTCTACAGAGCTGAAACTTCACATGCACACCTTTTAGACCCCCCAGATACTAAATACTAAAAATCAAAAAAATCTCTTTTTTTTTTTTTTTTAATTTTTCAATAATTGGCTTTTTTATCAAAAATGACAATTTTTAAGAACTTTTTTTTGTGTGATTAATAGTTAATGGGGCATGACCCAGAACCCTAGGCACTTTTTAGGGGCATTTATTGGGTTTTAGGGCTTAAAAATTGTGTTTTTTGATTACAGAAGTTCGGGTCCCATTGATTTCAATGGGGTTCTGAAATCCGGGCCGAACTTTCGTGAAGTTCGGGTGTTCTGGTCGAACCGAACTTTTCAAAAGTTCGATCATCCCTAGTGGGGAGGGGTCCTGGGGCTGTACTCGACTTAGGACTGTGGGACGCTGGAAAAGTCCAGATTGCCCGTCAATGTCTGGGAACTTCGAGCGATCAGGCTTTACCTGGATCATTGGGCGGAGCGGCTCCGGGGGCTCCCAGTGCGGATTCAGTCGGACAATGCCACGGCCGGGGCTTTGTGTATCACCAGGGCGGCACAAGGAGTGTGTTAGCAGCCCTGGAGGTATCCGGCATACTCTGGTGGGCAGATTGTTCTTGCCCTCTCCGCTATGCACTTTTCCGGCGTGAAAAATTGGCAGGCGGATTATCTCAGTCGTCAGGCGTCGGACCAGGGGGAATGGTCCCTTCATCCGGATGTGTTTCATCAGATATGTCTGCGGTGGGGCATCCCCGAGGTGGCTCTGTTGGTGTCCTGGCTCCACAGAAACGTGCTGAGGTTTGTAGCCAGGTCGCGAGATCCTCTGGCAGATGCCACGGATGCTTTGGGGGCTCCATGGAGCCGGTACCATCTGATTTATGCCTTCCTTCGCTCCAGCTTCTTCTGTAACTTCTAAGTAGGATCGAGGGCGAAGGAATTCCAGTCATTCTGGTGGCTCTGGACTGGCCTTGCCGGTCTTGGTATACCAACCTGGTGTGACTGGTTTCCAACGTCCCCTGGAGGCTTCCTCTCAGGGACAACCTGTTGTCTCAAGGGCCGATCTTCCATCCTGTTTTACAGTCGCTGGCTTTGACGGCCTGGCTGTTGAAAGCCAGGTGCTAAAGTACAGAGACTTATCTGCCTCAGTGATTCACACCATGTTGAAGGCAGGGAAATCTACATCTCGAAAGCTTTAATATCGGGTGTGAAAGGCATACATTTCCTGGAGTGCGGTTCGTGGAGTCCATCCCCGTTCCTTTTCGGTGGCTCAGATTCTGGCCTTTCTTCAACAGGGTTGAATCAGGAACTGGTCTTGAGCATTGTGAAAGGCCAAGTGTCTGCCTTGGCAGTCTTTTTTCAAAGACCTTTGGCTTCCCATTTATTGGGGCGTACATACCTACAGGGGGTTTATCTTTTTACTCCGCCTGTAAGTTCTCTGTCACCATGGAATTTGAACATGGTTCTGTCGGTTCTTCAAAATCTCCCTTTGAAAACATAAGGGGGATCCCTTTCCTTATGCTGTCACAAAAGGTGGCTTTTTTGGTGGCTATCACCTCTGCTCACAGGGTGTCGGAGTTGGCGGCTTTGTCTTGTCGTTCTCTCTATTTGGTGGTTCACTGGGATAAGGTGGTCCTGTGACCACGGCCACCAATCCTCCCAAGGGTAGTCTCTGATTTTAATTTGAATAAGGACATTGTGCTGCCATGCTTGTGTCCCAGGCCTGCTCATCCCAGTGTATTTGCCTTTTATACTCTGGATGATGTTTGAGCTATTTGGCAACCACCAAGTCCCTTGGGGGTCAGACTCACTCTTTGTGATTATGGATGGGCCGCAGAAGGGGAATCCTGCTTCCTACGCTACTTTTCCAGATGGATCAGACAGACGGTGGGCTGCGATTTAGGGGGTCTATTTTTCCCTCTTGAGGGTGTATTTCAGGTTGGGCTCCTGTTGTGCTAGTTGAGTCATTATTACCTGGATTGGCTTGTGTTTAGCCTTGGGTTTGTTATTCCCACCCCTAATGTCCGGCACTGCTTTGAGACATCCCTACATGGAGCTGTTTCTGTCAATGAACGGAAGAGAAAATAGGATTTTTGTACTCACTCTAAAATCCTTTTCTCTGAGTTCATTGACAGACACAGCACCCACCCCTCTTAGGCCTCATGCACACAGGGCGTTTTTACAGTTGCTTTTAGGAGCGTCAGGCATTTTTATTTTTTTTTTTTGCAGCTTAAAAACGCCCCTCCATGTTATTCTATGGCCTCATGCACACACAGGCTTTCAGGAGCTGTAAGTGGCATAGGCGTTTCTAAGCTGTAAAAAAAACCCAGGGCCAGCGTGTTCTGGAGCAGCAGTGTTAAGCTGTAAAAACGCCTGACGCTGCTAAAGGCTGCTTAACGCCGCATACAGCGTTAGGCCACTTCAGACGTTTTTAAACTGTAGTAGTTGGATTCGAGGTTGGAAAATAGAAAAGGGAAGAGAAAGGCTGCTAAACACCAACGCTGCTAAACGTGGCTAAAACGTGCATTAACACCAATATAAAATGCTTCTAAAAGCACGTTTTTACAGCTGCTTCTTCTTGGCGTCAGAACTGGCTTTTCAGCTCGTTTTTTCAAATGCCCTGTGTGCATGAGGTCTAAGGAGTTTTTATGCTTCTGTTACTGCTTGTTACAAAACTGAGTATCTCTAAGCAGAGAGGGGGGTTATGCCAGCTTAGGACGGCCCACAGGACGTAGCCAAGCTTTTGTGTTGTCTGCCTAGTCCTACCCCTGTAGAGGGTAGCATAACCTATGGTGAAGTATATGCAGCTGTGTCTGTCAATCAACTCTGATTAATAAAACGTGAATTTATTACAGCCCAGTGAGTAGCGTTATAAAACACTCTATGTAGTTCTTTGGTGGTTAAGTTAAATCAGGCCTTTTTAACTCTGTTTTTCATGTTGTTTATTTACCGATATACTCCAACCATTTAGGCTCCATTCACACCTGGGCGGCGTGAATGACAATGGATTTACATTGGGGGACACTGTTTTTTTTTTTTTTTTTTTGAATAAAGGACAGTGTGCGTGTGTTTATTTTTTTTGTACACTTTTTTAGTGAATGGGTAGGGGTACCCCCTACCCATTCACAGGGGGGGGGGGGCTGGGACCTGGGGCCCCCTTGTTAAAGGGGGCTTCCAGATTCTGGTAAGCCCCCCCACCCGCAGCCCCCGACAAACACCAACCAGGGAAGCCCTTGTCCTCATCAACATAGGGACAAGGTGATCTTGGGTGTGGGGGCGGGGGCGGAGTTGGCAATTGTAACCGCGAGTCATTTTAAATGTAATTTGACTCATTTTTTTTCTTTCTTTAGGAATGTGATTTTTGTTGCAGCATGTTTAATGCATGCTAAAGATGTGCCACTTTACAGGCAGACTAAGGGGACACCCCAGGCACTATATTTAAAGGAAAAAGGAATTTTTTTTTTAAACTGTCACTATTTTTGTTCAGGTGTCAGCGGGGAAACCCATGGACAGCTGATGAATTATCGGTTGTTAAGGACGCCGCTTCCCAGGCCCCGTTCCTTAACAACCAGCTTATACTGCACCCTGATTGCAGAGTGTTCGTGGGGGGGGACACCTGGCAAACACCCTGCATATTCAGGTGTTCGGCAAACGGCTGAATAGGCAAATATTCGGCCTTAACTCATGCTCGGGCCTAACCATTCGCCTATCCCTACTTTTGAGAGAACATTAAACAGTTGTTGCTGACAGTCCATTCAAGAGCTGCCTTTTTTCACAGAACCTGACTAAATCTTTTGAAAAAAAATGGTAAAAACATTGTGCATCCAAAACACTGCACAACCTCACCTCAGGTCTTCCTCAACCTCCTGCTGCATTTCACCCCGAAAGAGTGTTTGATATTTTTTTAATTAAATCCATATAAAATTAATATTTTGATTTTATTAGTAACATCTGCAGTAGGTATTTGGCAATCCTCAGGTATGATTCATTTTATTAAAAGTCAGCTTCTTAGTCGAAAATCTCTCCATGAGTACTAAAGGCCTCTCTTAATGGTAATGTTGTACATACCCAAGCCATGAAACAGAGAGTTTTTAAGCCATTGAAGTATCAAACTGGATGCCATGTACCTGTAGAGGCTAAACTGACGGGAGGGCTTCCTTTACACCTACTGTCCAATACCTCTTGGAATTGGCGAAAGGGTGTAGCAGGATAAAGAGTAGCACGGGTGCCTGTAGTAGGTCTTGACACCATGGCGGTCAGGTGACAGTCTGGATACCTCTGAGATGTTGTAGATGCTGTACTGGAACCTGTGCAGAATGTTGTAACATGGAGGGAGCTCAAGAACTTGCAGATACCGGAATCAAAGCTGCAGTCAAGACAAGCCAGACTCAGCAACAACAGAAAAGGCACTAATTCAGAAGGCAGAGGCAGGGTCAGAAGCCAGTCAGGACTGATAACAGGTAAGCAGATAAAGTATACAAAACAGCAGGAAGGGGATGACGTCGGAACACAAGCCAGGGTCAGCAGCAGGAGATCAAAATCAAGTGGTGTCAAAAGGAAAGCCAGCTTATGACACAGGATGCAGGTCTTGTCACAAAGCAGTGAAGCTGGTAACCTTTCAGCAATTCTCCTTAATTCTTTAATGCCTTAAACAGGTCATTAAGCGCCAAAAGCCAGTGTCAAACGTGCATGTTCATTTAAGCTAATGCACATGTGTAGATGCACCACAACCCTGTTTCTGTGCATTGGTGCTTGAGCGACACTTTGTGCACATGCATATCTTTGGTCATGGACGTGTACATGATCTTCCTGACACTGGCATACATGCACTGGGCATGTAGGGGGACATTTCATTTTTATGCTTCAGTAAAACATGTCATGGGAAGGGATCTGTGTTAGTTAGGTGATAGTAAAGAATAAATATCATTTTTTGCTATAAATGAAAAATATCTTATACTTACCTGCTCTGTGCAGTGGGGTGTTGGTGGTCCCCCGGTTCCTGATCCTATAGGTTTGCCTGAGGAGGTGGGATATATGGAAGCCACAAAAGGTGTCATGTAAAGACCATTGAGATCCCTCTTCTATTGCAGTTCAAAACTTTGAAAATCATTTGGTGTGAATAAAATAACACATACAAGTACTATATAGTAGGGTGGGAAGGTCAATGATATACTGTGAAACTAGTAATGCTTTATTGTGGAATATATTGAAGATTTACAAATAAGCCATGTTTGGCTAGAATGTGATGTATTTTTAATTTAGCATACATTTATGAAAATGTTACTATTGGTGCATATTGTATAAATATCTGGGCACCCTCAAAGTCCCATACATAGTGGATTTTTGTTGTTTGTAATTTCAGAGATGTTGGCATGAATCTATGCGATTCTGACAGTACATAATTACAGTACATGGTTTAAAAAAAAAAAGAAAAAAATTCAGGTGAAAATCTGCAACTCATGTCAGAAATGTTTTGCTTTATTATGTAGGGAACGGACTGAAGCACAAAGAGTTTGGATAAGGTGGGGCTCAGACCCCAGGACTAGGGGCAGTTATAGTGTCTTTTTTGCAGTTATAGGTGGTAACAGACATCATCTGGAACTGCACTGTACAGCCACTGTACAATATTTGTGTCTATTGCCTCTCAAATAATATACTCTAATATCTATTTCACGATAAAACCTGTCTCATCTCTACCTCCTATATTATGGCCTAACCAAGCTGCTTACATACTGTAATTACAGTTACAGTAATTACACATTTTTTTTAAAGATAAAGCCTGCCTTGCCTCCTATTTTCTGCCTATTTAAGCACTCGTTTAGTGTCCTGAAGGTAGACAATTTCTACAAAGCACATGCCTGAAATCTATATTTGTATTTTTTGGGAATGATTTAGCTATACAGGAAATGGGGGGTATTTGGGGAATACTGTGTTTTTGTATTTTTTTTAATGCTTTTGGGCACTCTGTTTCAACATATTATATTTTTGCAAAAATTGTTAAATTTTTAGGACAATGCAGTGTGGTTATGTAAAAAAAAAAAAAAAGAAAAGAAGAAGCTCACAAACTATACTAATAAATTGTTTTGCCACTGGCCCATAGGTAAGAAGTTGAGGGCTTTGTTTATTAGATTAAAATTTGCTATAGCTTTTAGAGCTTTTGTTGCTTCTGCTTCCACCATTCAATTCAGACCTATAACTGCTGGATGAAAAAAAAAAATCAGGTGTCATAACGCCAGAGCTACCTAAAAACCTTTTTTTAATTTTTTTTTTTATTTAAATTAATTACATTGGGGTGCTGCTGCTTACTGCCAAGCAAAATGTACTGTTCTGTAACACCATATAGCTTAAAGGCATCTTCTAAGCACTAATTTAAAGGACTATTTTCTCTCATGTCACCTTTGAAGTCACATTAACCACTTTAATACAGGGCACTTCCCTCCCTTCCTGCCCAGGCCAATTTTCCCCTTTTAGCGCTGTTGCATTTTGAATGACAATTGCGCGGTCATGCAACACTGTACCTACACCAAATTTATGTCATTTCCCCCCCACAAATAGAGCTTTCTTTTGGTGGTATTTGATCACCTGTGCGATTTTTACTTTTTGCTAAACAAATAAAAAAAGACTTTAAAAGTTTGAAAAAAAAAAAAAAAAGTTTTTTTGTTTATGTTATACAATTTTGTAAATAAATAAGTTTTTTCCTGCACTGATGAGCACTGATGAGACTGCACTGACAGGCACTGATGAGGAGGCACTGATGGGGTGGCACTGATGGGGTGGCACTGATGGGGTGGCACTGATAGGCGGCACTGATATGCGGCACTGATAGGCACTGATATGTGGCACTGATAGGTAGCACAGATATGCAGCATTGGTGGGCACTGATAGGCGGCACTGCTGGGCACTGATAGGCGGCATTGATGGACACTGATAGGTGACACTGAAGGGCACTGATAGGTGGCACTGACGGGCACTAATGGGCACTGATAGGCGGCACTGATGGGCACTGATGGGTGGCACTGATGGGCAGCACTGATGGGCACTAATGGGCACTGATAGGCGGCACTGGTGGGCAATAATGGGCACTGGTGGGCGACACTAAAGGATGGCAATGATGGGCACTTGTGGGCAGCACTGATAGGGAGGACACTGGTGGGCATCACTGATGGGGAGGCAATGGGGGGCTCCCTGAGCCCTGATTGCCATCCCTGGTGGCCATAGTGGGCATCCCTGGGGTCATAGTGGGCATCCCTGGTGGATCTAGTGGCATCCCCCCCCGAGGGTCTGCACTAGTAATCAATGATCTGATTACCAGTGCCGACCCCCCCCCCTGTCAGGGGAGCCGCCGATCGGCGCTCCTTTACTCGTGCCTGTCAGGCACGAACTAAGGAAAGCCGATCAACGGCTGTTCCTATTTACTATGTGACCAGCTGTGATTGGACACGGCTGATCACATGGTAAAGAGCCTCCGTCAGAGGCTCTTTACCAAGATCGGAGATGCAGGGTGTCAGACTGACACCTCGCATCACTGATCGCCGCTCTGCGCACCCCCGGGGGGCGCCCAGAGCTGTGTTATCCTGCCGCCGTCATATGACGTCTGGTCAGGATAACACAACCACATTCCCGCCTTCATTCTGTTATAGGGCGGGCGGGAAGTGGTTAAAAGACTTTTCATCTGCTATTCCATATTTAAAAAAAAATGTTTTTGCTTTGTGTCCAACTTCACATATGCTTTTTGTCAATATCTTGCCTATTAGGGTCACTATACCTGTTAAATTCTGACTGTACAATCAACTTTGGATTTATCAAAACTTTGGATTTACAAATGTAATATGGGTACCTACCTAAACTATCCAATCAATCTGTACCCAACCAAGCAGCTGCTTCCACTACATAATTAATCTTAGATTAAAAATATCCAGAATTTAGTATCAAAATGTTCCCCCCCCTAGACTTTATGGAATTAGTTGCTAAGTTTTGGTTTCATGGATTTTCACAGATTTCACGGATATGCCCACCCCTCCCACTGTTGGCCTACTGTAATGTAATACAGGTGGACAAAGTCAGCTTGTTAGAAATATATATATCCACACTGCAGAATTGTGGCGGCACACATTCTTTTTGCCACCAGAATTGCTATTGCTGCGCATTGGAGGAATACCACAATCCCTAGCATCGTTGAAATCAGGCAGAGAGTTGATTCCCAATGTGAAATGGAAAGAATACTAGCGTATAAGGGAAGAAGGGCTGCAGGGTTCCATAAAGCATGGGACTCTTGGCTCACAGCATCCGTGTGATTATTGGTTGGTGTAAGCTGGTAATGCATCTCTTCAGGACCTCTGACGGTAGCCTGACATGTTGGAGACTTATATATGGTTTTTATTCTCTAGTGGTGGGAACCCCTCCCTTCCCTCCCCCCCCTCCCTGCTTTCTAGCCCATACCCGCTTTCCATCCCTTTCTCCCCTTCCCTCGCCAGGATTAATATCCCCCTCCAGGTACTCTTGAGGGAAGTAGGAACCCACATTGCAAGGTTATATGCATATATAATGATGTTCCTAATTATGACAGAGTGTTAAGTTAGGCTGGCATAAGCCAGGTCAAGGAGGTGAGTGGTGGCGCGCTTGTCTCTCCCACAGCGCTCCTTGGAGGTACTCGATCACAGTGTGTTCCCCTTGGGGGTGACGAGTACCTCCTTCCTTACTGACTATCTCCTAGCTGGTATCCCAGACTCATTGCTGATGCGGAGGAACTGTGGACGGAACTAGTATTTAGAGGTTGCACACTCGTGACACCTGGTACACAGTTCCCTGCGAGGTTTATTACTACTGTGATGTTTATATGACTTCCAATAACCTTGTTTTCTGTTCTCATGGTTTGTATCTTGTTCAGAATTGGATGGATGACGATGTGCTATTATCTTTGTACGTGTCCTTATATTTCAATAAAAAATTTGGTGTTAAAAAAAAATAAATATATATCTCCTGAAAATAGTTTCTTGTGTGTTACCTAGAGTATTATTATTATTATAATACAGGATTTATATAGCGCCAACAGTTTGCACAGTGATTTACAACATGAGGGCAGACAGTACAGTTACAATACAATTCAATAAAGGAGGAAGCAGAGAGCCCATGCTCGTTATTCTTTATTTTAAGTCTGTTGTACTTCTTTGTGCTTTAAAACAAATGTACAAATACAAATCTTTATATAAGAAAAAAATATACCGTAATTTAAAGTTAAGGGTTTGTGTTTGTGACAACTCATGGGTTTTCTGGTAGCCCTAAAGTTATACACCCTAACCCTGAGCTTCTATTATTTGCTCCCTTTTGGTCCTGCTAAGACAAACCATGATTGTGAACCCATGCTATTTCATGTGTGATTGTGTTTACAAATCAGTGAACAAGCAATTCTAAGAAGCATAGCTCTAGATTATAAAAGGGATATATGGACAACAGTTCTCCTCCCATACAAGCTTGTGTGAAACACTAGAACTGCAATAGAATGCAACCGGAGATGGCTTGTTTGAGTTTAATTCTTTTGTCTGAATTTCAAAATGACGAAACCTGAGCACATATCTGCAAGGCTTATTAAAGCAAAACCTGACCATGATGATGAAAGTCAAGCAGGTGCTAACACTATGCAGTATTCAGATAGAGCTATACAACCCTTTATATAACTCCCTGGCTTATACAGTAAATGGTTCATTCATTAATTCTGGGGGACAATGCTATGTCTCACACAATCATAAAAAGCTTTTACTTTCTAAGAACCAAACTGAATGATTGAGTACATATGTACTGTATAATGAGCAAACAATAATGTCTGTCAGCATGGATGAAGGAATCTCCCCTGCTGGCAGTGAAATTTGTGCCAGGTTACCAGCTCCACCCTTCTGCTGCCACCATGATTGATGTGATGGGGAATGCAGATGTAGATATGAGACTCAGGGGCAGGGGGCAAAGCATGGAACCCAGGTGGGTAAGTGAAATATTGGTCTAAAGTGGAGTGACTGTTTAAAAGTATTAGACTATAATATTATACACACTAAAACAGAGCTACTATATATGATTTCAATATCTAACAGCAGCTTAAGTGCCGGTTCACACTACCGCGGCACGACTTCGGGGGCGACCTGTGAAGTCGCGTGCACTGCGACTTTGGCACGACTTGCACGGACTTCATATAATGAATGTCAATGCAAGTCGCTCCGATGTCGCCCCGAAGTAGTACAGGAACCTTTTTCTAAGTCGGAGCGACTTGAGTCTCTCTTATTAGAACGGTTCCCGTAGCACTGCATGGACCGCGACTTGTCAGGCTGACCAGTCGCCTGACAAGTCGCGGTAGTGTGAATGGGCACTTAAAGTGGAATTATCTATTGTTTTTGGTGTTTTAGCACAGAATGTTTTGAGAAAAATTAGACTGTAATATTACACAATTATATCCAATTCAATAACAGCATGTTTTTGTTTCTAAAAAACTGTGACAAAACATTAGATCACTCGAGGTGTCCACTTTAGAAAAGGGATCATTTTTAGGGATTTTGGACAATCCTGCCATTTTTACTTTACCAAAAAGTAAGGGTAACTTTTTTCTTTAAAAAGTTCAATTTTTTTCCTTTATACAGTATAGTAAAAATAAATAAAACAGTGGTTATTAAATGCCACCAAAAGAAAGCTCTATCTATCTTAAAAAGCATTCAAATTAATTTGGGTACAACGAAAATTTAAAAAAAGGCCTGAAAATGAAAGGGTTGTAAGATACTGTTATTGAGCTGGTTAAGACAGCATCTGATAAATTTATGGTAATTTCCTCCGTGCCCTCCAAATGCTATAAACCATTTCAGTCCACTTAGAATACTCACATGGAAAACCGTAATTTCCTTGGAAGAGGAAGTGTAACCAGATTCATGCCAAGGTGGACCAACATATTGCTGCCATGCTGTTGATGCTATTGGATCTTTCTTTTCAATGAATACATAAAATTTCATACTAACAGTATGACACTTTTCAGCAGTTAAACCAACAGTTGTCATAGTGTGTGAGACAAGTGTGTGACAGAAGCAGTATGTGTAGATACAGGCTGAGAGATGGTTTTAGCAGTGAAAAGGTACCTGAGCAGGTAGCTCAGGAGAGGATCCCAGTTAGCGACAGGTCTGCTGCACAAAGGTAGAAGACTGCAATCAGTCCTGCAAGGGCAACAATTGAAGTAGACAGCCTGTTGGTGGGATGTTAGGCCAGGGATGTTGTACCCAGGCAAGATCAGCTCCTGCGGTGTCAGCCCCTGCTCCGAATGCAGCATCACAAGATGTGCTAAAGGAGTGCATAAGTAGGAGGCAGAGGTCATGTGTGTCCAGGCCTGCTGGCCTAAACAGACAGGCCCCATTCAAGTAGAAACAGTCAGGGCCAGGGGTCCGAATATGACGTGTTGCTATATAAAGCTTGAACGAGCAAGGGAAAACAATGTTGAGGGAATTTATCATTGTATTTGCACCAAAATGATCTGGCACAGGACAGCCAGGCAGACTGGCTGTAGCCTATTTATCATGCGTGTGGAGGTGTTTGCTTGTCTACATCTGATCATGACAGAAACAAAACCATCACTATTTGTGCAACATTTATCCTTATTTTGGATAGCTTCTGCAACCAGTCTTTATCTGGTAAAAACCTTTGCAGCCATTGTCATCACATTGCAATTAATGTGATTAAAAACAGTCTTGTACAGGTGTTTTTTTCAGAATTTTATGTACTGCCTATTTGATCAGTCCGTCGCAAAACATTATGACTGCAAAGCTTTTTAATGTTGGGGACCTATCTCTAAATACATTTATCTATGATGAATAATAATTGTGTGAATTTTTATACATTTAATTGGCAATAAATTACTATTATTATTATTAAGGATTTCTATAGCGCCAGCAGTTTACGCAGCGCTTTACAATATTAGAGGGAGACAGTACATTTACAATACAATAAAATACAAGAGGATTAAGAGGGCCCTGCTCAGAAGAGCTTACAATCTAATGCGGTGGGGCAGGTGTTACAAGAGGTTGTAAGAGTAGGGAATGAGCTGATGGCGCATTAGTTGGCGGTGGGATAGGCTTCCCTAAATGTGTGTTTATATTGATTTTAAATGCATAGCTCCTAACTGTCTCTGTTTTGAGACCAAATTCCTCTCTCACTCGTGGAGCCTCAGTTGTCCCTCTTTTTTATTTGAATGCGTACAGCTCTATACAATCATACTATTTTATTACCAAAAGTGTTATGCTGCACTGAACTTTCATCCAACCTCTATATTACTGCATTTGTTATTTTGAAAAAGCAAGGCTGTGGCAAGCATGTATCTTTTGCCTCCATACTGTTTGCTAAAAGGTGTCTATGTGTATGTATCACTATATATATATGTATATATATATATATATTTTTTTTAATACAGTATACATTTCTGCATCAAATTCACCTGTGCAGCGACATTTGGCCTGCACAATGAATAATAATTTCCACCTGTGTGTTTTGCTGCACCATTTAATGAATTAACATTGTCAGAAAGTTTCCCTTCCTGGCAAGTGGATTGTCTTATTAGGAGCTCTCAATTAAAAGTTACATCTCACAATAGTCATAAACCTAGGATCTCAATTACAGTGATACTGTCTAATATTGAAGTCATTAAACTGAATTAGACACTGGTCTCTATTGTCTGGTATACTACACATAGACAACTAAGTTTTAATGGAAGTCCGCAGACACTTTAAAATTCAACTTTGTTTTCCCCTCCTATTTTTTAAGATGTAGGAACTCTGTAATGTAGTAAGTGAACAGTTTTTGTACAACACTGTTTGAAAGAACTGACCTTGTCAACCACTACTATGTTTTTATCCTACACTGTTCTTTATCTCTCCTTGACATTTTGATTTTGTATGATGCTGATTAAAAAAGGATTTTTTTATTACTCACCATCAAATTGTTATATCATTCATCTCTGATCCTATGTATTTAAAGTATCCGTTTCTGATGTGGAATCATTTTATACTGACTTTTTCCTCATGGTAATTAAGAGGTGTGTCAGTATCCCGTTGCTAATTATGATGTTTGATCTCATTTAATTTTCCACACTGTCTGCAAATGATAGACTGACATAACTGCTGACATTTTAATTTATTTTTTTCTCAAAGATACTATTTTTATCTGGAGTTTTACAAATGGCATAGTCTAACATATACAGTACATGTTTCTATGTAATAAAAACATCTTCAAGTGTGCATTGTCTCCCATTGTTTGAACAAATATTTGAATGTATTTATGTGTAATAATAAAGCCTTCACAAATTAACCTATAGGTCCATTTTTGCACTCAAAATGTATATATATTTTTTTTAATTCCGAGCAGAAGCCCAATAAAACACCCTACTTTTCTTCTGAGTCTACATCAGAAAGATCCTTGCTTTGCTCACAGAAACTTTTGCAGTACTGGAATTCTAGGGTGTATCACTAGAGGAATCACTAGCAGAAGGAACATAAAAAAGGCAGCGCAAGATCCTCATTAGAATGATGAAGTAATTTATTCCAAAAAAACAAATAGTATATATACATGTTAAAATCTTTATGATCAGTATAGATGGCAGATGAAAACCACCACAATGTTGTATGCAGTGTGATGGATGAAGAAACTGCAAGGCTGAGCCTGTCCTATCCCTCTAGCTGGCATCAGGGAGATAAGATAATGACAGCTGTCAGAAAGCCTGGCATTCCTCAGCTTTCTGCCCAAGCACACTCTACCTCGTGGCAACCTCTTTCCGGATCTTTACCTGGCAAGCTGCAGGACCCTTGTATGCATGGACATCCGCAGGTAGGGGCAAGGGGGGGCAAATGCCCCCCCCCCCCCTGGAATCTCAACTTCCCTGTTCAAGTGGTTGTTAAGCCACTTTATACCATCCTGTCTGGTCTGTTTAATAATCCTGTGTGCCTGTGCCCCTGTGTATGGGTTTTAAAAAATAAGCCGTAGTTTACCAGTTTTCAGAGGGTCGAGTGCCGCTCACGTGACCCATCAGCTCTCTCCTCGTCTGACAGCTGCCTGCAGTGGACGGGGCCGAGGATTCCTCACTGATGTCAGTAGGGAGGGGGTGAGGAGGAGAGAGGCGGCGGGTCACATGAGCGGTGCTCTGAAAACTTGTTAAGAATGGCTTATTTTTATAAAACACAGGCACCGGGGCACACAGGATTAATAAACAGACTGTAGACAGGATATGAAACTTTAAATAAAACTACAGCAGCAGGAGGGGAGGGGGTGGTCACTGACACAGGAGCAGACAGGCAGGGAGGGAGGGGGGAGAGAGGACAGAGGAGGACAGGAGGGCTGCTGATGACGGAGGCACGTGAACTGACCACAGTGCCTGGGCTTAGCACCATGGTATACCGTGGTCAGTTTACAGATAGGAGGACATAGCCAGGCAGGATCAGCCAGGTATTATAGGTGATAGAAGGGGCCAAATTACACAGCAAAGCACTGTGCTGTATAACTCCTTTATGGGAATTCTTTTTTTTTTTTTTGTTAGGTAGCAAATGCATTAAAATAACTGCTGCTGTTTGCTCCTTAAATATAAATACTCAAAATAAGTATAATGACTAAGCCCCTCCCCTTCATGACATTGTTGAAAAGTGGCAGAGCATGGGTGACCTTAAAATGTTGCCCCCCCCCCCCCCCCTGAAAAAAAAAAGTTCTGTGGACGCCCATGCTTGTATGTTGGAATGAATGTTTGCCCTGACCATGCTGATACCATAGACTGCTGTCTGTTGGGCTGGACATTGTAGTGCGCTTTACTGGTTTGTGTTTTTTTTATACACCAGCAGAAGGAAGGAGGTCTTTCCCCTCTATAGATCTTTAGTTAAAAAAAACAGTAGATTAGCTGGCGCTCAGGATGATTACCAGAGGTCGGTTTGACCGGCGTATAGTAAACAATACACTAATAGAATGTCAGAACTTCAAGTAACATTGGTGCAAGTGTGCGTGGGACATACTGTGAGGGTATGGAAGTCCATCAAGGAAAAAACAGTCCGCAACGAAGGGCAAGCTCCACAACACAGGGAAGTCAGGGCTCTGTGGAAAGGATGAAAAGAGAGAGACGCGGAGCGCCTCTAAATGCAGTATGCTTTATTCCAATATTACACTAATCTTGGATTAAAGCATACTGCACTTAGAGGCGCTCCGTGTCTCTCTCTATAGATCTTTAGTTAAGCTGGGTATACCACGTTGTACACAGGTATTTTTTTTTTTTTTGTTCAACTAGTGGGTTGAACGAAAAAAAAAAAAAACACCCCACAGATCCCTGCATCACACATCGCGAGTCTCCCCTGCTGTTCTATTGTATTCTGACAAGTGGACTCCCTTCCTGCCATAATACACTGATCCACACTTGCTGATGAATTCTAGCAATACTTGCAGTGCTTGTAAAGGCCCGAGGTTTTTTTTACCTTCGTGCATGTAAAAAACCTTCTGTGTGCAGTAGCCCCCCTAATACTTACCTGAGTGCCCTCTCAATCCAGCGATGTCAACTAAAGCCTTGCCTCTCTGGGGACTTGCACTTCTGATTGGCTTTTTGCCGCAGCGAGAACCATTGGCTCCCACTGCTGTCAATCACAGCCAATGAGCCATTTAGGAGACGGAGGGGGCGAGGCCGAGCCCTGGCTCCGTATGTGAATGGACACACAGAGCCACAGGTTGAGAGCACGCTTGATTGGGTTTCCCCAGAACAAGCTGCTTGCTGTTGGGACACCCAGCAGAAGGGAGGAGCCAGGAACGTCAGCAGGGGACCCGAGAAGAGG
Organism: Pelophylax lessonae; assembly: GCF_965119305.1. Taxonomy (NCBI): domain Eukaryota; kingdom Metazoa; phylum Chordata; class Amphibia; order Anura; family Ranidae; genus Pelophylax; species Pelophylax lessonae. The sequence continues at coordinate 320,803,361 of NC_138768.1, read as the reverse complement.
AGGATCCAGGCTGCCCTGTGCAAAACCAACTGCACAGAGCAGGTAAGTATAACATGATTGTTATTTAAAAAAAAAAAAAAAAAACAAGACTTTAGTGAAGGATTATAATAAGGATAATGCCTATTGTGGCCATGTATAACTGATGGGGAATTTCTGACAGAAAGTCCTACAACACAATAAAAATAACAAGGACATACTTCAAAACAAACTCTTCACAGTGGTACACTTAGACTGAGAACAGCTGCCACATGCTTCATATTAGCTGTTACTCTACAAAAGGATCCTATATGCAGGCTCAGATTGGCTGCCCGATGGTCCATTGTATTTTACTAATAAGGGGTCATTTGCTTAAACACTGTACTGCATATTTCCTACTCTACACCTCCTTATTCCGTACTCCTCAATGTGCATTCCATATTCCACTCCAACTCATTCTTTGCTATGAAATTTTTAGCGCTCTGTGAGGCACACTTTGTTTTTCTTGCACACATTCAAAAACCTTTTACCAACCAATCCTTGACCTTTTATTCCTGAGTTTACAGGCAATTAGGAAGCAGGACAAAGACTCTACTTGGCATCAACATGCTTGGAGCCCAAGAATGCTGCTGACTTCATAACAGGTATACTGCAATGCTAATTGGTCCTGCTTTCTTTGAGAGCTCTTCGTGAAGTAAGGGTTACCTATTTAATGACATATTTGTTAAGCAGAACCTATGTGGGGTAATAGGCATAACTACAAGTGAAAGGGCCCAATAGAGAAGTTTCCTTTATCATTCTATCCAGCGGCCAGCACACAAAGGGATCAAAAACACAAGTTCCCTTCTCAAAAAATCTTAAAACTTTTGATCTATAGAGAGCTTAATTATTCGGATTACAGTTTTTGTACTACTACTTCTGTCTTGTTTCTTAGGCTGCACATTTCCAGCTTGCCCTTCTGGGCACAGCTGTTTGTCTAATGCCCCATACACACGTTCAGATAATCGGACGACTTATCGTTCGCATTTTGTTGCATGATATTAACCACTTGCCGACCGCCGCACGACTATCTACGTGGGCGGTCAGCCCCTCACAGGCAAAGTGACGTAGGGCTACGTCACTAGCTTGTGAGGGTCTAGGGAGCGAGCGCGCGCTGACGGAGGCGCGCTCCCGCTCCCGCGTGGTCACGAACCCCCCCGCGCGTGTGACCAGCGGACCCGATCGCCGCCGGCCACTCTGCGATCGGCGGGGGAGAGGGAGAAAGTCAGGCAGCTTGTGTAAACAAGCTGCCTGTCATTCTCCTCTCTGTATGAGAGACGATCACATGGATCTACTATGTAGATCCGTTGATCACTCTGCATACAGTTGAAGCCACAGCCAATCACAGTTAGAATCACACCCCTAGGGACACACACAGCCCCTCCCTCTCAAATAAAGTTAACCCCTTCACTACCAGTGTATTTTTACAGTAACAGTGCATATATATAGCACTGATTACTGTAGAAATGTCACTGGTAACCCCAAAAGTGTCAAAAATGTCAGTCAAGGGTCCGATCTGTCCGCCGCAATGTCGCAGTACCGCAAAAAAAAACGCAGATCGCCGCCATTACGCGTTAAAAAAAAAAACAACAAAAATGACAAAAATCTTTCCCTTTGTTAGTAAACGCAATAACTTTTGCGCAAACCAATCAAAATACGCTTTTTGCGATTTTTTTTACCAAACATAGGTAGCATAAAACAAATTGGCCGAAAATATTAAAAAATTTTGATTTTTACATTTTTTTTGGGGGAATTTCATATAAAAAAAAGGGAAAAATATTGCTATTTTTGCAAAATTTACGCTCTTTTTTTGTTTATAGCGCGTGATCAAAAAATCGCACAGGTGATCAAATACCGCCAAAAGAAAGCTCTGTTTGTGGGAAAAAAAGGACGCCAAATTCGTTTCGGTACAGCGTCGCACGACCGCGCAATTGTCCGTTAAAGTCACGCAGTGCCGAATCGCAAAATACCCTCTGGTCGTTTAGCAGCCAAATCCTCCGGGGCTTAAGTGGTTAATATCGAATTCAACAATGCATATAAACGTATGATTTTATTCATACAATTCTGGAAAAGCTTCCTGGTTGCATAGCTACGTATCAGATGGTGCAAAACAAAAACAATGGCAGCCAGGCTTTTTCCGTGCTATTTTAGTGTTTCTGATTTTTAGCGGACGCATAGTGTACTGATTAAACTATTGTCGTTCGCTAGGCTATCGTACAACAGAAGTTTTCCTGTTTGTCCCTTTGGATTTTGTTGGACGAACTGTCGTGATCTGCTTTCGAAAGCTGTGTACTAACGATCAGATTATCGTGCGATCAGGTCGAAGTTTTATCGTACGATTATCTGAACGTGTGTACGAGGCATAAGTCTGTGCTATGTATTTGTTAAATCTGCCTTTCCAGCTCTCCGATTGCCTCAGGAAGGATTTTTTTTCTACTGATGGAGCAAATTGGATCATGCTTTGCATGGGTTTTTATCTTCCTCTGGATCAACTGTGGGTATAGGATTATGTATATTGATAAATAGGATCCCCCCCCCCTTTTATTGGGAACTTTTATTGAACTTTTATTGGTTTTCAACCTGACTAACTATGTAACTTTATAAATATATAATCGATGTGGTGAAACAGAAGTTGAGGGTTAGTAAAAACATTACCTGCACACAGGTTTGGATATTAAGTAAAAGGAAATACATAAATCCAGGCCAATTTGTGGTGTACTTCAGAGAAGCAGGACTCTATGGTCAGTCCATGCAGAATTTCTCTCTCTAACAAATGAACTCACTCCAGGTACAATCAATGGTCAATTTATTTTATTTCACAATGCTTTTTGGAAGTTTTTAAAGTATATTTATCATTGTTTATTATTTGTAAAATAATATTATTTTTGAGCTATCGGGGGCCAGTGAGCTATCCACTGCGCTAGCATACCAATGCGTAAAATAATATTATTTGCAAATTATTTAAACCAAAAATGTATTTTTCAAAAACATTTACTATGAGGTGCTTCCAAGTTTTAGTGTGTACAGGGCTTTCTGAGCTATCTTATACAAACACCAAGCACTAGCTCTGAACTACTCCTTTAGACTGAAGATACAGACATGGACTCTACTTGGACAGAAGGAAGTGTAGGCATACTATAACTGTACATTAAAATTAGGATATGAGACATCACATATGCTGCAAATGTGGGGTTACTACATTCTTATTTTTGAGTTTTAAATATGGCAAGAGTCAAGTGAATATATCCGCTTAAACATGGCACTTGCAATTAACCATTGAAAAAGTTCATCCAGTAATGCAAACTACATTTATTATTTGAAAATACATTTAAATAACCTTATTAAAGAAAAGAAAAAACAGCAGCGCTGCTGATAATGCCAACATTTGTGTATAATGGAGACATAATGCAGAAGTATGGTGGCTTTCAGGACTTAGGGGTTGCTGACGGTGCTTACAGTTCTTGCATGCAGCCAAGTTCAACCTTGTGAGACTTGTAATGTCTTCGAATTATTAACATCAATAACAGAGAAAGTCGCATTTTTAAACGTTTCTTTATGATTATGAATACCTCGTAAACAACGAATTATGCTGAGAGCAACGTGTTTCAGTTTGGGGCTACCAAAAATGAGAACAACAGATTGTGCAGGTGCATAACTGTATATTACCATCAAACAGGCACAGAATCCCGGACTGCTTGGAGGTAAAGCTTCTGTAAACATAAGCAACTCTGATATGTAAAATGAGATGTAAATAAAGAGTAAACAGCTTATTGTTCTGGCTGCCCTAATACGTCCTTCTGTCCGAGGGCTGAGATCTCCTTTAGCACTTCTGTCTGACTTGTGAGTGTTATCTATGAGAGACTTGATGATCAGTCCATTAGCAATTCCGGCAAGGACTAATGGTAGAGAACAGCTGACCAGATTACTGATAATGAGGTAAGTTAAATTAAGTTCTGGAAAAGTGGGCTCCACAGTCTGATTGCTGGTCACGTTAAAGTCTTGTTTGTTCATGTTAATGTACCACATTACAGGTAGGCATGTGGCCATTGATACCATCACAGAGATCACTAGCAGCTGTGGAATAAGTCTGGACACTACATGCTTTAGTCGGATGAGAAATGGATGAGTAAATATGACAATCTGGAAATAGTAGTTGATGGACAGGCATGCTGTAAACCAGAAGCTAATGTAGATAGGTAGGTTAAGTGCTATCGTAAATAGAATATATACACCTTCGGAGTAGTAAAGATCACTCTGGAGGAAGCTTACAAAGTCATTTGCTAGCATGATGAACTGAAAAAACACATTAGATAGGCCCATAGTTAATAAGATGATGTCTGAGGGACTAAGAGCCTTACCCCTCACTTTGTCTATGACATTTACAGCTATGATGATTGAATTGGTTATTGACCCCGTCAATGTGCTGATACTTAATACAGTCATAGAAGCCAAAAGAAATAAAGGAAGCATCCACAAAGATCTGAAGAACAGCAACCTACTAATCTAGTTCGGTACAGGAAAGATAAAGAAAAAGAAACGTAAGCCATTTTCACAGATATACACTTAGACTGAGAACAGCTGCCACACGCTTTATATTAGCTTTTACTCAACAAAAAAAAAAACAATATGCAGGCTCAGATAAACAAAATAAACAGTATAACAGTATAATTTTATATGTAGTATAAACAGTTTGTGTTAAAGTGGGACAATGGGCAAAATGTACATATGTACATATTAATATATGATTTAAGCCTGGAACAAACCACTCGTTTTTTTTTTATTCAACACGCTGGGTTGAAAAAAAAAAAGAAAAAAAGGACAGCTCCGGTCTGAGCCACTGTACTAAAGATCCAATGTTAGTGCAGCGATCTCCCCTGCTGTTCTTTTGTGTTCTGACAGAGGACGGCCCTCCTGCCAGAACACTACAGTCAGCGTTCTCAGCCATTGGCTGAGAGCGCTGATCGGGAGACAGTCAACTGTCGCTTTTCCAGCATGCTCGTCCAACAAAAGCCGACCATTTGGCTGGCTTCCATACACACGGGCCAAAGCTCGGCCGGTTTTTATTGAACCAACCGATGTCACCCGACATTCAGCCTGTGTGTACTAGGCTTTAGTCTTTTAAAAGCACCAACATTAGTTTTCTTTAGCTTCCCTTAATCGACATAAGAATTTAGTCATTCAAAGGCATTCTAGTTATACTGCTACCTACAGGAGGTTGGAGCACTGCCAACAAAAATCATTGACCCAGCCCCTGTAAAACCCCACCTCCAACCATTATGCTTCAGTTTGTTTTTTTTGTTTTTTTGCTAGCATCCTAGTGCCTTTTCCTGGCCTCCCAACTTAGGAGAACTTCACTGAAAAGAATCAGTTTCTTAGATTCCTATCCATCTCATGAGGGATCTCTTGACCTAAAAGATTGATAGGCATCAGTTCCTGCTACTCTCTTATCTTGTAAGAGCCTGACTCCTCAATGTACTCCAGCAGTGTTGTACCCTACCCACCTACACACCGTGAGTATAGAAGATTATTTCCCATTCACCTCTTTGAGATCCTCTTTGAGATTTGTGAGATTGTTGAGGCACTCCATTTCGCATAGCCCCGATTTTTGTCAATCCTTTTCAATTCTTCTTCTGATTTCAGCAATGCACCAAGCTTGTCTTTTCGGACCAAGAAGTCCTGCTAACTAAAATCTGGATTCTGGCCAGGTTAAACTTTCCGTCATTCTGGGAGGATTATAATGGGTTTCATGTATTCTCCTGTCTACACCTTGCACATCTTTAAAAGATTACTTGTCTGTCAGGTAACATCCTCTTGTGGATCTAAGGGTCTTCTGTTTAAGCCTCAGGCTGTTGTCTGGACATTTAGGGACACAGGTCCTGCCCCGCTGTGTTGTTGGCCTTTTGTACTGCTTGCTCACAAAATGGACACATGGCGATAGGAGGTGAAATTATGGAGGGGTTGGTGTTTGTTTGCCAGTGTCTGAATCACCTGTAGACAGCAGTATAACATGAATTTTGTAAGGAATACTAAATTCCTGAGCCTCTCAATGGTTTAAAAAAAAAAAAAAAGATTCTACAGTACGTACAAAAACGTAACTTTTCCTAGTCCACTTGTATGATAATTTTATTGCCAGTTGATGCTGCCAAAAGATAAGTTGACTTCCTTGCAGGATGACAGCGCTGCTCGTTCTGCAGTGAAATCACGCAGCAGCATTGCTTTAATGTGGACAGGGTAGCCTATGAACATGTTGTTTTAAATGGATTTAAGAAAGTGACAAAGCTAAGTCCAGCTAACACTTTTGTAAGCTGCTACAGCAACATTTTTGGGGTTTTTCTTTATAAAAATGTTATATGGTTTGTCTTATCCCCTCTTGCTGTCACGTTTGCTGGACAGCTGGGTCTGCAAGTAAATTGTGGAGAAAACTAAGAATGCAAAAGAAATTTATAAACTGAATACTCTCAATGCAACTAATATTCTGTACAGGAAACACATTATTTTGATTATCTGCAATTTTGTGGCAGTTTGTTCCAGTTGCTGGTGCTTTTTGCCAGGTTTCTCATATTCTACATATCAAGCTACCTTGTGACTTACTAACCTTCATCATATGCAGCCAAGGGGTTGTGTTATCAAAGCTTAGCCTCTGTGGATAACTCCTTTTTGTGCTGCTCAGCTCATCAAACACAATGCAGTGGTGGAGCGATCTGTTCTTCACCAGTGTTTTGAAATCATTATCATTTATCAAAGTTGCAGAGGGCATATGTAGTAATTGTTATGTATTTATTATTCAATGTCCCCTTAAAGTGTTACTAAAACTACAACAGTAAAATCAGTCTGTATATGCAGTAAAGTATGCTTGTTATACTCACTGTGGAAACTTAGGGGTTAATCCCCCTGCATTGTGTAAAAAGGCTTCTTGATCCTGTCTTCTCTGATCCTCCCCTTCCTCCACTGTCCATAATCCATATCCTGATAAGACAGGGCCTTGGGGGCACTCTGCACATGTGATCGGCACAGGGCCAATCAGTACTGTCCAGACAGAGAGTCAGGGGTCCTGCAGCCCCAAAGGACAGCCAGAGTAGAGTGAAAACTCCTCCTATAAGTTTAACCAGACACTGATAGAAGTCACAAGACAGCTGTATATACTGCTGATGACAAAAGGTATTTAGCAGTTTATACTGTACATAGTAAAATATTTGCATTTCCATGTTCTGTGTACTGTGGGAGACCAGATATACTACATGCAGGGTCCTGGTTTAAGTAACACTTTAATTAACCCTTTCATTAATTCTTTACACGTTTAAAGGACCCATTCACATATTTGTCCTGCAAGTAGATACCTTATTGATTCCTGTGTGGGTAGTTTACATGTAAGCACTGCAGCTTGGCACATACATTGTATTAGAAAGATGGAAGATGTAGCATTTTTAGTTTTTTTTACATGCCTGTAAAATGTCCATTTAGGAGAATGCAAAGTAAAAAAAAAACAACCCTGATTGTGTGTGACACGCAATGGGACAACAATCTCATTAAGGACCCTTTTACAGGTATGTAGATGTAATAATTACACTGCTCAAAAAAATTAAAGGAACACTTTGAAAACACATCGGATCTCAATGGGGAAAAATATCATGCTGGATATCTATGATGATATGGATCGGGTAATATGTTAGGAACTAAAGGATGCCAGGTCGTTTTATGGGAATGAAAATGATCAACCTATAGAGGAATGAATTTAAGTAACACCCTCAAAATCAAAGTGAAAAAAGGATGCAGCAGGCTAGTTCATTTTGCTGAAATTTCATTGCAGCAACTCAAAATGGTACTCTGTAGTTTGTATGGCCCCCAATTGCTGGTATGCATGCCTAACAATGTCGGGGCATGTTCCTAATGAGTCAGCGAATAGTGTCTTGGGTTATTTCCTCACAGATCTGGACCAGGGCATCACTGAGCTCCTAAAGAGACTGAGGTGCAATCTGGCAGAGGTGTTCTATTGGATTTAGATCAGGCGAGCGTGGGGGCCATTCAATATTATCAATTCCTTCACCCTTCAGGAACTGGCTGCATACTCTCGCCACATTTGGCCAGGCATTGTTGTGCACCAGGAGGAACCCAGGACCTACTGCACCAGTATAGGTTCTGACAATGGGTCCAAGGATTTGATCCCGATACCTAATGGCAGTCAGGGTACCATTGTCTAGCCTGTAGAGGTGTGTGCGTCCCTCCATGGATATGCCACCCCAGACCATGACTGACCCGCCACCAAACCAGTCATGCTGAACGATGTTACAGGCAGCATAACGTTCTCCACGGCTTCTCCAGACCCTTTCACGTCTGTCAGGTGCTCAGGGTGAACCTGCTCTCATCTGTGAAAATCACAGGGCGCCAGTGGAGGAACTGCCAATTCTGGTGTTCAATGCCAAATGCCAATCGAGCTCCACGGTGCTGGGCAGTGAGCACAGGGCCCACTAGGGGACGTCGGGCCCTCAGGCCACCCTCATGAAGTTTGTTTCTGATTGTGTGGTCAGAACCATTCACACCAGTGGCCTGCTGGAGGTCATTTTGTAGGACTCTGGCAGTATTCATCCTGTTCCTCCTTGCACAAAGGAGCAGATACCGATCCTGCTAATGGATTAAGGACCTTCTATGGCCCTCTCCAGCTCTCCTAGAGTAACTGCCTGTCTCCTGGAATCTCCTGCATGCTCTTGAGACTATACTGGCGTACACAGAAAACCTTCTGGAAATGGCACATATTGATCTGCTATCTTGGAGGAGTTGGACTGTCTGTGCAATCTCTATAGGGTCCAGGTATTTCCTCATGCTACCAGTAATGACACTGACCCTAGCCAAATGCAAAACTAGTGAAAAACAGTCAGAAAAGGAGAAAAAATTAATTATTAATAACCCCCTCTGCTACCTAACTGACCAGACCAGATCAATATCTCAGGAGTTTAATTTACTTGATGTATACTCTGATTAAAAAATGTTCCTTTTTGAGGAGTGTATATGCATTTATGTGCATTTTAAAAGTACATTTATAAGCATGCTTGTGCATTGTAAACACATTAAATGGAGGGGACTGGGAGTAAATGATTTTTCCACATGCAAATTCCACTCTATAGAAGGAGTTTTTCTTTTTGGTAAAAGTGGGAAACCCCTTCATCTGCTCTCAGAACAAACATCCGAATTGTCAGGCACATAAAATGCTCATTGTTAAATATCTGCAATTTTGACCCATTTGAAGAACTAAGCAGTGCATGGAAGCAGAAGATAAATTTACTGCTGAAACTGTGATTTAAAAAAATTAAGTTGTCATTTACTTAAAAACCTGCGTATCCATTTGTAACATGTTGTGCCTGGTAAAATATACAAGCCAGATTAATGCAGCATCAATTAGTGATACTCACCTTCTGTGAATGTATGTATTTGGTGATGATGTTTTGATCACCACTTGCTATTTTCAAAAGGTGAAATCCTTTATATGGGCTTGTAGTCACTGTAATTAGGAGGTGTGGTAGTCATTTGGATTAATTATATACTTTATTTTAATCTAATTCCCATATGTCTTTCAATTGAAAGTACAGCTAATTATAGAACCTGTAGGTGACCATTTTTCTGTAGTTTTTATAAGTAATTACTTTTAAGCAATATAAAAGCACCCAATCAGCAAATTCTTTATTTTTAGCATTGTAATGTCTTTTAAGCTTTACCACTTGCCGACCGACCCACGCAGATTTACTGCGGCAGGGTGGCTCGGCTGTGCATAATCACATTGAACTTCGTGATTATGTGCACGCGGTCTCCGTGTGAGCCAGGCCGCGGGAGGAGCGGGTGCGATCGCCGCCGGCCTCTCGCAATCTTCAGGGAAACTGACAGGAGAGCCGCCTGCCTGTGTAAACAAGGCAGGCGGCTCGCCTGTCAGACAGGCAAACTGAGATCGTGTGTCTCAGCTAAGCTGAAACACCAATCTCTGTGTGCCTGTCACAGAGCCCCCCCCCCCCCCACAGTTAGTAAGCACAATTTAGGAGCACACTTAACCCCTTGATCACCCCCAGTATTAACCCCTTCCATGCCAGTGTTATTTATACAGTAACAGTGCATATTATTTAGCACTGATCACTGTATTGGTGTCACTGGTCCCCAAAAAGTGTCACTTAGTGTCTAATTTGTCCCGCTAAAAATCACTGATCGCCTTCATTACTAATAAAAACAAAAAAATAAAAAGTCCAAAAATCTATCCCATAGTTTGTAAACGCTATAACTTTTGCGCAAACCATTTAATATACGCTTTTTGGGATTTTGTTTACCAAAAATATGTAGCAGAATACAAATTGGCCTAAACTGATAAACAAAACAGATATTTTACATTTTTTTATTGAGATTTTTTTTATAGCAGAAAGTAAATAATATATATATATATTTCAAAATTGTCACTCTTTTTATGTTTATAGCACAAAATCTAAAAACCGCAGAGGTGTTCAAATACCACCAAAATAAAGCTCTATTTGTGGGAAAAAAGGACATCAATTGTATTTGGGTAAAGCGTCGCACGACCATTGTTAATTAATGCAACGCAGTGCCGAATTGCAAAATATTGCCTGGTCTTTAAGGGGGTAAAACCTTCCAGGGCTGAAGTGGTTAATGTGCCATAAATGTTCTGTTAGGTAATGGTTGTAATATAATTTAACCTCAATTTAGTATGCAGCTCCTTGCAGGACTAAGCCATGGGACAGATTTGGGTTTGATAAGGCAATTTGATGAATGCAAGAATGATGTGGAATATAGAGTAAACTGAGTCAATAAAATATGTAGCAGCCCCCTAGATAGGTTGCTAGGATGTATATAGTGTGGTCTCCTGCTTAACAGGAAATTAAGGTAAAATATAATAGTTTTCCCGCCTAACAGGGAGACTGAATTGGTGCAGCCAGGGAGCCCAGTGTGTTTAAGTGTTTGCTGTATTTGCATTGACTCATCTGTATCCAGGCAGTTTTGGAAATTGCTGGGTGGACAGTAGTGACTAATGCAGATCAGTAGCATAACAATGAATACGATCCCAGCCAATTACAGGCTTAGGGGTACCTATGCAAGCTGGAAAGGGGTGGTAATATATAGTGAAGAGACACCGGAAGTGGTCTTTGCCTGGAGAGAAGAGTCCAGTGTAGAAGGGGATGCCTTGCCCTGCTCAGCACCTGCTGCACTGCGGCCCCAGGCTGGAGGCCTGGAAGTTGAAGAACTGACCCATGTGTTCTGCAAAGCAGACTGAGGGGAGCCATGCCTGAGAGGATCGGGATGCAACTCATGTGAGTTCAGACCAAGAATCTAGGGGCTTGTTCTTGTGTAGGCTACCCCTCTGTGCTGGGAATGTCAGCTTTCAGCTGGGTGCAGCAGAAAGGGGATACTGGCTAGTGTCCTTAAGAGCAATAGTCTATCCTTCCCATAAAGGACTTGCTCAAGAGCGCATGTTGCTTCAAGAAGTCAAGTTGAAGAAGTTGTCCTCTCTGTAGTTAGTTGAATCTTGAGTATCAACTGACTATTATTCAAGAAACGAGCCTAAGTATGTGCCTGGCTGTGGAAAATACTGTGTGCCTGGCCAAAGAGTTAAAGCAAGAGAGTATTCTAGTGGCTCCTACTGGGGTGGTGCTACAAATATATACCTAGTTTAGACTGAGGTCAATGAACACATTGCCAAACATTACTACTCCTTCTGCCCACCAATGAAGTATTTTCTGTTGATTACATTGAACTGTATGATGTTTTTCAATGTTCTAATGTATGCTGACATCTAGTTTTGGTGTATAGTCACTACAACCTATTTATTTCTGCATTTGGTACCTCCCTCTGCTTCTCCCCTCCTGTCCAGTGCTAGCTAGTATAGTCTTAGCTAGCCCTACCTGTTTTCTCTTTCTCTGTGTCAGTCATCCCAGAGACAAAGTGTAGAAAGTAATTGCCTTCTCACACTTCATAAACTGGAAACACTTCCAAGTGGTCATGTCACTATGACATTATCAAGTCCTGTTTCTCTGTTTCTTTTGCAGACGGTGGTTTGCAGCCTGCTGTATAGAAGCATTTACAGAAAAGTGTTCAGACATCAAATAAAACAGCAGGTAGCTCTTTGACTGTAATCCCAAATTGAAGAAGCTGCAGTACATCCAAGCAGTGAGGCTTACCCCAAAATAGCTGGAGTAGAGTAGCAATCATGAGAATTTCCAATTCATCACTGTTTGATTCTTCTGAGTAGTTTCATGTATATCTGATCTGTGGAGACTGAACAAATTTGCACACATATATTTAGTAGAATAAATATATATATATATACAGTAAAACCTTGGTTTGAGAGTAACTTGGTTTGAGAGCGCTTTGCAAGACAAGCACATTTTTTAAATAAAGTTTGACTTGATATACAAGCGATGTCTTGATATACAAGTAGCGTCATGTATAAAAAAGAAGAGAGGAGCCTCTAAAGTGTGGCAATATGGTTACATTTAATGAAGGTTCAATATTTAGCAACTCACATGGTTGATGATTAAAACAAGCACATCTAAGTATGGAGGCATCTGGGGTAAAGCTGTCCACATAGACCATCCTCCGCACAGCCATCTTCATCATCCCTTCCCCGCTGCACTCCACGAGTGATTCAAAGCCTCACTTTCAGATCACTCTACTGCAGGCTATTCTTCCCGGTCATGATTGCAGACTGACAGTGGTGAGAGCCAGTGGTTCAGAGGATGGTCTATGTGGACAGCTTTACCCCGGATGCCTGCATACTTAGATGTGCCTATTTTAATCATCAACCATGTGAGTTGCTAAATGTTGAACCTTCTTCATTAAATGTAACCATATTGCTACACTCTCATCTCTCTTATATTCTGTAGCTCTGCTAGATTTTGATTCTAATCCCCTTGGGAAGGCTACATATTGTGGATGGACATTTTATGGTTACACAACCTATCACATTGCTATAATCTTTGTATATAGACTATAAACTGAAGGACTCATGGAACAAATCATCTGAGTTTCCATTATTTCTTATGGGGAAATTCGCTTTGATATAAGAGTGCTTTGGATTACAAGCATGTTTCCAGACCAAATTATGCTCGCAATCCAAGGTTTTACTGTATATATATATATATATATATATATATATATATATATATATATACACTGAAAAAAGAGTATATACTTTGTGCCTGTGGAAAGCCTAAGGGAAGGGGTTGTAAAATAATTAAATATAAATTTGAAGGGGGAGTACCAGCTGCTATAGTATAGGTATGGAATACCTCTGAAAACGTCATACACTCTGACGAAACGCGCGTCAGGTGGAACGCACGCCGCATACCTGGAAGTCAGCTGGAACGCAATCCGGTAGCTACCGCTCTCCGCGCTACAGACTTCACTACAGTGGGCGCGGTTTTACTCTATTTTATCTTTACGTGTATTGTTTGAACAGCAGTTTTGATAAAAACCTTTTTAATGGTATTACACCATCTGGAGCTATTGTTTTCTCCCTGGCCGGACTCGGAGGACCTCATTTGCCCAGGAGGGGGATTTCGGCTTGTGGGGGACAAGCCCAGCAGATACCGTTCCTTAGGCCGGGAGGGCCATCAAGCGTTATTGGTCTTTTTGCCGTAAGGTAATTTAGACCCACTATTTCTGGTGAGTTCACATCTATATTTATCCTAAAGTCACTTCATCTGACTGGCTATTGGACCATTGGAGGATCCAGCACTGAGCACATGCCCTCAACATGGGGGGGGGGGGTGCTTTGGGGCAGGGGGGAATTTTCAGGCTGGGGGCTTAACAGAATCTGGAAGCCCCCTTCAACAAGGGGGCCCCAGGATCCCGCCCCCCCATGTGAATGCGTATGGGGTACAATGTATCCCTACCCATTCACCAATGTACCCCTACTCATTTGTGATTGGCAATGTCGATCCGTTGCCAATCATGATGCCTGCCGCACTGCCCGAACAGAAGAATAGAAAAAAAAGCTATGCCCACGACAAAGACTAACCAATGACTGCTTGCTCTGTGGTTTGACAGTGCTAAAACAGGTAAGGGGCAGGGCCACCTGGCGACGTCACCTGTGACATCATCGACCCAGCCTGCACCAATTGGTGACGCTGCTAGGTGGCTCTACCCATTACCTATTTAAGAACTGTCAGGTGGCAGATCAGGCAGATGGCAGTTAGCCTTCGCCACAGGCAGATTTTCTATTTTTTAAGGTCCAGTGGTGCGGCGGGCATCATGATTAAATAAGGGAATTGTCAAAAAATGTGTGTGTGTTTTTTTTTATTTGTGACACTTTTTTGTTGAATGGGTAGGGATACCCAATACTCATTCACATGGGGGGGGGCAGGATCTGGGATGCCCCTTGTTAAAGGGGGCTGTCAGATTGGAATAAGCCCCCTGCCCGCAGACTCCCACTATCACAGCCCAGGGTTATCGGGAAAAAGGTCCTTGTCCCCATCAACATAGGGACAAGGTGCTTTGGAGTGGGGGAGGGGCATGTACCCCTCTATGTTGAGGGCATGTGACCTGGTATGGTTCAGGAGGGAGGGGGGAGCTCGCTCCTCCCCTCCTTTCCTGGTCTGCCAGGCTACATGCTCAGTCAAGGCCTGGTATGGATTTTTGGGATGACCCCCCGTTTTTTTTTTTTTTTTCATGGGGTTTCCCTTAAGTACCATACCGCAACCAAAGGGCACTGTTTTTTTTTTTTTTTTTACATTTTTGTATTGCCGGCAATGGCTCCCAGATAGCAAGAAATTGTGCTGCAAGTTTGAAATGAAAAATTAGTGTTAAACTATTGCTAGACAGGCTTCACAAGTTTGTTGCACAATTGCAGCAAGTCTGCATTGCATAACTCCAGATCTACTTTCTGTGCAAACATTGTGCAAGTCTTCTGCAAGTTCTGGTTCAGTTATGTTGTGCAATAGTCATCATACTACAGATATCACTGTGGATACATTTTCATGCTGTAGACTTAGAGAGCTCTTTCGGTAGGCTTACCACTGCAACTTTGCTCTTTCTAGAGGCTTGCAACGCAAAGTTGCTACAAATTGAAAAAGTGTCAACTAGAACTTGTGCTTCAAGTGCTCTGCAAGTGTTCAACTTGCCAGTGAAAATATGCAACAAGTTAACAGATTAACAATTCAACACTGCCACAAATCTGTGGCAAGTTATTTTGCTATCTGGGCTTGCAGCCAGGAAAATCACTTTAAAGAGGAAGTAAACCCTCCTCTGCAACTTTTACCTATAGGTAAGCCTATGATAAGGCTTACCTATAGGTACTGTAAATATCTCCTAAACATGTACCGTTTAGGAGATATTTACCTTAAATGCAGCCAGTGACATCACTGAAGGAACGGCTGCTGGTGACGTTCCTTCAGACCCCCTGTGCCATGACCGTCGGCTCCCGCGTGCGTGCGCGGGAGTGATGTCACCGCGGCTCCGGCCAATCAGATGGCCGGATGCCGCGATCCCATGTTCAGTCACCCGTCATACAGGTAAGCGGGTGGCACGACAGGGGCTCGTTCTAAGGTGAGTATTTCATAATGAGCTAGTATGCAATGCATACTAGCTCATTATGTGTTTCTCTTTCAGGTTGAAAAAAAAAATATGGGTTTACAACCTCTTTAAATGTCTTTTTTTTTTTTTATAAATGTCAGTTTTGCTGCAGCAGGTCCTATACATGGTACAGATGCGCCACTTTACAGGCAGACTAAACAACCACACTAAAAATATTTGTAAAAATCGAAAAGTCAGGTGCTGTCACTTATAAATAAAAAACCTAAACCTTACTATGTGCACAATAATTTACCCCTCTTTCAATCAGTGCTCAAAATAGGCTCAGTGCTAATAATATCATGTGATAAAAAACATAGTTAAAAAATGGTAAGGTAGAAATACAAAGCATATATTGCTATATTCATAACTTCATGTGCCACAACTAATACTAAAATTGTGCAAAAAATATTTTCCAAGTGTGTAGACTTTGTGTACATAAATACCACAAAGTTGCCAAAATTGAAAAACTTGAGAGAAGTGGGGAAGTGTTTGATTACTGTTGAAGAAATTTTGATTATTACATCTTACATATTGATAAAAGGCTTGATTGGTCCTAGTGACCTTGGGGCTCTAGTGAGTGC
Source organism: Pelophylax lessonae (assembly GCF_965119305.1). Lineage (NCBI taxonomy): Eukaryota > Metazoa > Chordata > Amphibia > Anura > Ranidae > Pelophylax > Pelophylax lessonae. Next base: position 320,787,207 of record NC_138768.1, on the reverse strand, counting down.
ACTTATGCACTTATATTGTTGCTTGTGGTTTAGCACTTGTTTCCATTTGGAGAAGAGCACGATTCAAGTCCTTCGGATTCTTCTTTCAAAAAGCATGGTGGATGGGCTATAAAGACTGATAGAAAATTATTGTGGACTATATTGGTTTTGTTTTTTTTCAATGTATTTAAATGTTTTCAATTTTTGCAACTTTATGGTGGTTTATTTACACAAAGTATACACGCTTAGAAAATTTGCTGAATTTTAGTATTGGTTGTGGCACATGGATTTAATAATGTAGCAATTTATGCTTTGTTTTTCTACCTTGCCATTTATTTGCTTTATGTTTTTTATCATTAACCACTTGCCTACTGGGCACTTTTACCCCCTTCTTGACCAGACTAATTTTCAGCTTTTAGCGGTGTCACACTTTGAATGACAACTGTGCGGTCATGCAACACCGTACCCATATGAAATTTTTTTATCATTTTTTTTTTTCACACAAATAGAGCTTTTATTTGGTGGTATTTAATCACCACTGTTTTTTTTTATTTTTTGCTAAACAAATGAAAAAATACCAAAAATTTTGAAAACAGATAATTTTTCTCCTTCACTGAGGTACGCTGATGAGGCTGCACTAATCGGCACTGATAGGATGCACTTATGGGCACGGATGAGGTGGCACTAATGGTCACTGATAGGTGGCACTTATGGGCACTGATAGGTGGCACTGATGAGGAGGCACTGGTGGACACTAATGAGGAACCACTGATGAGGCTGCACTGATAGGCAGTACTGATGGGCACTGATAGGCAGCACTGATGGGCACTGGTAGGTGGTACTTATAGGCAGCACTGATGGGCACTAATAGGCAGAACCGATGATTATAGCTATGTCTACAGTTTTTTATGCTGGTTGTATGTATGATGCCTTACTTTTGTTGGAAGTAGCTGTACACTGCTGGCACTTTTGATTATCAATAAAGTTATATATTTGTAAAAAATAGTAATGATTGCTATAACAAATAACAGCACTGACAAGTATATTGAATATATTGCTTGAAAGAGTTGGTGTTCTCTTCAAAACCTCATGGAACATGTTTTACTATATTCATAAACAAAAGTACACTGCTTTTACTTTACATATTTATTATTGAATTTTGTGTTTTACTTGTAGTTATCTTAACACAATTGGTAAATTGCAAAAATGAATTATCTTATGCTTCTAATGGAAACTTGGAAAGGCAATATTTTGTTTGGGCTTTTCAATAATCAAGTTACCAAGACTTTCCCTTGATTGATTATAAATACATATGTAAAATAAACATGGATCTGTGGCATTATATTCTACATGACATCAAAATAGTTTAGCATTTATTCAAATGCAACATACTGTAAGGGTACAGACATTGATCTAAGCTCTGAAGATTGTGAGATTGATTACTAAAGGAGTACATGCTGTTTAGTTTGCAACGATAATGTTAATAAATGTTGGTAAATGAGGTGAAGCTGTGTTCACTTTAAATCACTATCATGTGCTAGTCCCCCACAGATTCACTTTATAAATAGGCCCAAATGTAAGCAACTTTTACAACGACTGAACAAAAGAATGATAAGCATAGCTATAGTTCAAAAATATAATCAAATAATTTATTACTGACTTTTAAGGTGCCACCTTAAGCTGGCAACACTACATGTCCAGTTACAGGGCCAGACATGTATGTGCTTCAAATTGATTTTTTTTTTTTTTTTTTTTAAACATGGATCTTGCAATTTGAATGGCACTACATGCAACATTAAAAAAATGTTTTCTTTACACAGCTGTAAGCCACTGATCCTGTAGCTTAGGAGGAAGCCTACTACATATATAGAAAGCATGTGGAAATAAAAAAAAAAATGCAATATTTTTTAATAATATACACGCACTTAAATTGAAGTGTATACAGTTTTAGCAATATATTGATATCTTTTTTTTGTAATGGCAGAAGGTTTTTTACCTTAATGCACTCTATGCGTTAAGATAAAAAGACGTCTGTGTGTAGCAGCCTCCCCAGCAGCCCCTAATACTTACCTGAGCCTCATCTCTGTTGAGCGATGTGCACGAGTCCCTCGGCTGTCCGGGACTCTCCCTCCTGATTGGCTGAGACACAGCAGCGAGCCATTGGCTCCCGCAGCTGTCGATCAAAGTCAGTTAGCTAATCAGAAGAGAGAGGAGGCAGGCCAAACGGAAGCTCTGTGTCTGAATATACACATGGAGCTGAAGCTCGGGTGCCTCCATAGCAAGCCACTTGCTGTGGGGGCACTCGATAGGAGGGAGGGGCCAGGAGCAGCAACGAGGGACCTGGGAAGAGGAGGATCCGGACTGCCCTGTGCAGAGGAGATAAGTATAACATGTTTGGTATTTAAAAAAAAAAAAAAAAGGTGACTTTACAATCACTTTAATATTGCTTTTATGTAGCTTACATGGACCAACCAACTGTACTTTTTTTTTACTTTTAAAGTACTTTTAAAGACAGAAGGTTTTTGTTTTTTTATCCTAATGCATTCTATTAAAAAACCTTCTGTGTGCAGCAGCCCCACCTTAAGCCCCCCTAATACTTACCTGAGACCCACTTTGTCCAGCGATGTTGCAGCAGTGTCTAAGCTGCCTGGGAGTCCCTTCCTCATTGGCTGAGACGGTAGTGCAGCATGATTGGTTCACACTGATGTCAATTAAAATCATGCAGCCAATCAGGAGAGAGAGAGGACGGGGCCGGGTCGAGGCTCTGTGTCTGAATGGCTAAGGGGAGCTGTGACTTGGCCCAGGTGCCCCCATAGCAAGCTGCTTGCTGTGGGGGCACTCAACAGGAGGGAAGGGCCAGGAGAGCCAAAGAGGGACCCGAAAAAAGGAGGATTCGGGCTGCTCTGTGCAAAACCAACTGCACAGAGCAGGTAAGTATTACATGTTTGTTTGTTTTTTTTCAAACTAGACTTTACAATCACTTTAAGGTAATGAAAATTTTAAACAGTACAGTCGATTTATTTCTAGAGCATTTTACAATAAAATAGGATGAACATCCCACTTACCATTATATATGTGCTTGGTTTGGTGTTTAGACATATAAATACTTTTTACAATTCTAAGCCTGCATTTATTCAGCATGGAAAGATTCCAAAATATATAAATAAAGGTTTGACCAAATGTCAAGGTGAATTATACCTAAATTTAGTGGCTGTTGAATTGGGAGCTGGCATTATATAGATGTTGTTACATAGTAAGTTTTCAAATCAACTGTGTAATGATGTTTCCACTTCCTGGGGTTAATTTAGCAAAGGAAAATTGATTATTTATGAGGAAAATTTTCCTCAGAGCTTAGTGAATGACTTAAGTGGGGTACACACTAGTTGAAAATCTGCCGAAAATTCCCATCCGAGGTAAAATCGTACGATTTTCGGCTAGTGTGTACACAACTTTCAGCAGCCATTGCCGACATTTATAACGAAAAAAAAACGGAGGGACAAACACCAAAATTTTTATCGTCCGTCCCCAGACGACCAATTTCCGCTCAATGTGTATGTAGTACGTCTGCGAAAAATTGGATACAAAAGACCGCGCATGATCTAAAGTTGCTGATGACCCGGAAGTCTAGGTACAAACGTCCCAAAAAATCGGGCGAGAAATTTCTTGAACATTATGCACTGTCAACTCAAAACGGTTATGACCTCTGAGCATGAGAGAGAAAAATCGGAGGATATTTCGTCCTATTTTCGTCAAGTGTGTACGAGCCTTCAAAATGTCTGCTGAGTTGCAGTTGTGTGCAAGTAAAAATGCTGTTTTTTTTATTTTTGGCTTTTGTTGTTTTTTTTTTTTTTTTTTATGCACATGATTGGGTATTCTTTGCAAATTGAGATTTCACCACATCCAATAAGCTCTGGGGAAAATTCCCATGCAAAGAGTAGCTTCCCTTGCAAAGTAAATCAACCTCACTTAGTACTCAGAAAGAAAGCAAAAAAACCAGAACAGCATAATTCTTTATGAAAAGCCAGCTAGGTGAAAACCTAGATCGATATTACTGAACAAGTTTTTTGTGGTTCTTTGCCACCTAAAATAGACTACTTCAGATTATCATTTGCATTGGAGAGCTCACCACAATGCAGAATATATGCATGCTGATGAGAAAAGGATGTGCTATTTCAGAAGAGAATGACCAGGTTACTCCCCAGGTTTTACTTGGCATTTTTGGTTAATTTCATAGTCCTTTTAACCCCTAAGCACTGACGGCACACAATATGTGGCCTCTAGGTGGGTGGGCCTTGGCGCTGAGGGGCCACATATTTGCATACCAATTAACAGACACAGTTGCTGGAGGCTAAAGGAAACTTTCTGCTCATATGACCGCCGTAACAGCCAATCATGGCGGTCATGTGATCATGCACCCCCCCCCCCCGACATCTGAAATCCCTTAAAGGGCCTGGGAGGTGCTGGCGCAATGGGATTAACTGAGTTTAATGAACAATACCTTTGGTGTGTTTGATTTTCTTTTCTTTAAACCAGCTTTAGAGTGAAATAAACTAAGAGACACTTGCTTAAGTTTTGGGCTGCCAAAAATAAAAACAATTGACTGCCCTGGAGAATAACTATATATGACCATCAAACATGTGCAGAATCCTGGACTATTGGGAGGGAAAGCATCTATAAACATTAAGATTTCTGATATATAAAAAGACAAGTACAAGAACAACAGGCAACTGATGGTCTTGGCTGCTCTAACCCGGCCTTCTGCTCGAGCACTTAGTTCTCCATTAGCATTTCTGTCTAACTTGTGTTTATGAGTCACAAGTGACTTAATAATCAATCCATTGGCAATTCCAACCAAGACTAATGGTAATGAACAGCTGATAATGTTACTGGGTAGTAGATAAACAATGTTCAGTTTAGGAACAGATATTTCCATGCTCTCATTGCTTGATGATATGTTTAAATCTTGAGGGTCTTGCAAGAAGTTCCAGGTTGCAGGGATTCCAGTAACCATTGCCACTAGGAATGAGGACATTAGTAGTTGTGGAACTAGCTTGGAGACTCCGATCTTGAGACGGATTAAAAAAGGATTAGAGAATATGACAATCTGCAAGTAATAATTTACTGAGAGGCACACTGTGAACCAGAAGTTAGAATAAATAGGAAGGATGAGCATGACTGTAAATACTACATACACTTCATAAGAGAAGTAAAGAGTTGTTTCCATGAAGCTTATATAATCATTTATCAACATGAGAAGCTGAAATATAATGTTAGATATACAGAGAGTTACAACAATGAGGTCAGATGGGCTGAGGTTCTTATTCATAGCTTTGTCTATGAGGTTTACAGCAATGATGAGTGAGTTGGTAAACACTGTCATTACCGTGCTCATAGCCAAGATAACCATGGAAGCCACAATAAACACAGGAAGCATTGAAGGTAGGTTGTTCACTGTCGGCTTCCAAACATAAATCAGTAAAGTAATATTCCGAGAAACCCCTACTGGCAGTGGGTCATACCATTTATTGTAACAGGTGAAAGCTGTGTGGGAAAAAATTAAGAAAATTATGTTAAAACTGGATCAAATGGTTGTAACTGCAGATAATTTTGGGCAACACAAATTCAGCTTTACTTTTTTCAAAATCATACATAAAAAGATAAAAGCTTGACTTTCTGAGCTTAGCTATGACTTGCAAGTTTATGCTGTTTGTGTTTATGAATTTTCCATGCTGAATTTCTTATGTGCTATGTTTCTATAAATAATCTTGAGAATAATCAGTTGAGCACTAACTTTGTTACCCAGTACTAGTCAGTGCTCTATCAGTGCAGTTTTACCCTAGATTTATTTACTATACAACATTGCAATCACTGCCTTATGTTAAACAATTTATTATATGCTTTGCTTCTGCAATCTTTAATATGAGACTGTATTTCTTGCCAAGCTAGACTCTATTTACTTCTAGTAATTTTATCAGATTTTAAACTTATAAAAATAAAAACATAATACCAATAAAAAGTATTTAATTTAAAAAACTTTACATTTATACAATAAGAGGTGGCCAAAATACCATATTTACTTTCATTCAAATGATAATTTTTTTTGATGACAAAAAAAAGTTTAAATTAATGCATTTTAATAAGTCCCTAATGTGCAGAATCTCATACAGTTATACTAATCAAATGTTACAGTATCCTTATTGGGCGAATGCATAATTATTCTAAACCTTTTTTCCTCTTTTTTTTTTATACAAATTTTGTATAATATGTTTCAGGTTTCTGTTTGCTGTTCTTATAATCTAATCTTTTATTGGTTGAATTTGTGAGTCCTTCCAGCATTAAGGAATCAGCATCAATCTTGGCATAATGCAGATGTGAAAAAGCATTTTAGAACGTTTTAAGATTTAAATTGCTGTCTATTTATATTTCTAAAAAGAATTACACAAGCAAGTGATATAGACTGAAATTATTGCAATTTTGTGTAGAGTACTGTACGATTACCAAGAAAATTAAATGCAGTCCTCTTATTGGAGGATCTCTTTAAATTAAATTGTTAGCTATTAAATTTACGTTTGCTATTTTAAATTCTTCAGAAAATCCACTCTCTAGAATGTGGCTTATAGTTTGTCAGTTTCTGTCTTTTGTATTTATGTGGTAACATTATCCTTACCTTCTTGACATATGCTGTGTAGTATCCAGTGATCCTCTGACCTTCTCCTTGCAGGTGTGAAGGGAAGGCAATTTATGTAGCTGTCACTGTGTTACAGTCAATTAGAATGCCATCTTTAATTATATATTTTAATTGTCAACTATTCCCTTAACTCCAGAAAATAATTGAGTGTCACTTCATAAATTATCAGTTTTTCCATGGCTTAGGAATTATTTTTAACTTTGCTGCTTTTCTGTGCACTATACTACTTTCAAAGATGTTTCTGAAGTTTTTTCTAGTTTTCACACTGTTACACTGATGTGGCATCACAAACTGTATTATTTGACAGCCTCATGGACAAGATTTGTGGAATGGCAGCATACACTATATTAATCAGGACTGAGAAGAACCAAGTATACTCAAATCAATCTCAATCACCCAGCGCTCATAAAATTAACATAAATGTATAAAATCTACACAAAAGCTGCTGCCTAAAATATATAAGTAAAAGCAAAGGTGCATATAACTCCTCCTAAAATCAATGCAAAGAGAGTCAATATCCACAAGCAGCGCTGCAGAGTTCCATAAGGAATCATATATATATATATATATATATATATATATATATATGCAAAAGTCCACAGTGTCCGTAAACTGCCCAAAGATGGAATGGTTTAACCGTGCTGGAGTAGATAATTATATCCCCTTCACCTCACCAAGTGCCACCTCCCCTTGAATTGCTCACTCACCAAATGTAGGTGATAGATGGACCCTTTAATATCCTCCAATGGCACATATGGACAGCAAGCTTCCACTGCTCGACCCGGGTATTACGATACTGGTTAATACCATAAATCCTCCTCCTGTATTCCTTATGTTGATCTCAACGGAGGGTGGTGCATTTAGTGAAAATGAAGGGCTCATAGAGTAGTATAGTTAAGACCACTTTATTAATCCCCTACCCCCCAAACATATGCACTTACAAAGGAGAAATAAAACAGCGTGGAAAAATGTAAACACAAGCGGCAACGAAAGACGTCCGCGTAGCCTACCGGTGCCTCCGTCCCGCTTGTCAGCACCCAGAAGTTCCCGAAGTGTTACAAGGCTGCCGCTGAGCGTCTGGTTGCCTAGGTGACCACGTTGCTCACACACTTACGCGTTTCGTCATACATAGACTTCTACGGAGGACGCCCGTAGAGCGTGGCTGTGCAGCAATGAAACCTTGTGTCTGTGTATGTGTGCAGACCCAACTGACAGAAAGGCCCCACCGCAAGCCAGACATCACTAGTATTAAAGCACCAGTTACTTTGTGAACACCTTCTAGGGGTGCCCTGCTTAGAAACATTTTATTAGCACCCATATCTGGGGTATCATGACAAAGTACACTCAAGAACATAATCACTAAGTTAATTGGGTTTGACTCTACTCATAAATAGTTATCTCAGTTAACACTTGGATTAACATTGATGCACTTTAATTATTTCCTCCTGCTATAGTATTAAAACATTTTTTAGGTAAAGTTGATCCAGGGAATATCCGATTGCCTCTTGGGGGATCAGGAAGGAATTTTTTTCCCCTGCTGTAGCAAATTGGATCATGCTTTGCTGGGGTTTATTTTCGCCTTCCTCTGGAACAACAACGGGTATAGGATTGTGTATATAATGGATTGTATGGTTGGGTTTACAATACTGTTTTTTGTTTTTTCTTTGTTTGAAACAGATGGACCTGTGTCTTTTTTCAACCTGACTAACTATGTAACTATGTAACTATATAGGCCAGTGTTCACTTTATTAGTTCTGCAATTTTGAAGTGGTTATTGCTTGATGCCAAGTCTTGCACTGTTTACCTGCTTTGAAATAATACACTTACTTAACTTATTCTCTGGTAGTCTTTGCCTAATCTCTTTGCATTATTATATATATACTGTATGTGGCAGAACAAAGGCCTTATCATCACCAGGGGTAGCGATACAGTAGCCAAATATACTAACTGCTCTTCCCCTCGAATTCTGTCTTTTTGCCCTTGTGTTATACCAGTATAGTCTTCTTTATTAGCACAGCAATGGTTGTGCACTTTACCCTAAGGGCTCTTTCACACGGGCGGTCCGATCAGATCCGCCTGTCAGTTTTTTAGGCGGATCTGATCGGATCCTCCATGCAGCTCTATGGGGCAGCGGATGTCAGCAGAGACACCTCCGCTGACACCTGCTGCCATTCGTATCCGATCCTGTCCGTGAAATCCAGACGGATGGAAACCCTATTTTTCCATCCGTTCAGGGATCGGATCGGATCGGATGAGAGCGGACAGGCGGTATGCTCTCATCCGATCCCCCAAAGAGAGCAGCGGGAGCTGTGACACCTCCTTCTCCGTACTGCAAGCGGAGACGGAGCTGTCATCCGCCGGCTCAGCGGGGATCGGCAGATCGATCCTCGCTGAGCAGCATGGATCCGCCTATGGAGGTGGACCGTGTGAAAGAGCCCTTAAAGTATAACTAAAGGCAAAACATTTTTAGTTTTGGACAAAGTGCAGAGGAATTAGAATGCTTTTCAGTTTTTATTGCTGTCTGTGTCCCCGCTTGGGGGATTCATCTTCTCTAAGATTCATCTTCTTTGCCCTGTTTACCATTATAATAAAAAGTGAAAGCAAAATAACCACTTAAGCCCCGGAAGATTTTACCCCCTTCCTGACCAGGCCCTATTTTGCGATTTGGCACTGCGTGAGTTTAACGGACAATTGCGTGGTCATGCGACGCTGTACCCGAATGACGTCCTTTTTTTTCCCCACAAACAGAGCTTTCTTTTGGTGGTATTTGATCACCTGTGCGATTTTTACTTTTTGCGCTATAAACAAAAAAAGAGCGACAATTTTGAAAAAATAACAATATTTTTAACATTTTTTTATATGAAATTCCCCAAAAAAATGTAAAAATCAAAATTTTTTAACATTTTAGGCCAATTTGTTTTCTGCTACATATGTTTGGTAAAAAAAAATTGCAATAAGCGTATTTTGATTGGTTTGCGCAAAAGTTATTGCGTTTAATAACTAAGGGAAAGATTTTTGTCATTTTTATTGTTTTTTAACGAGTAATGGTGGTGATCTGCGATTTTTTTGCGGGACTGCGACATTGCGGCGGACAGATCGGACTTTGACTGACATTTTTGACACTTTTGGGAGTACCAGTGACATTACTACAGTAATCAGTGCTATACATATGCACTGTTACTGTAAAAATGACACTAGCAGGGAAGGGGTTATCTTTATTGGTGATGCAGGGGTTAAGTGTGTCCCTAGGGGCATGCTTCTAACTGTAAAGGGGTATGGCTAGTGATGTAGCAGGATAGCAGGATCGTATGATCTCTGCAGTTAGATCAGGGAGAATGACAGGCGGCTTTGTTTACATTAGCCGCCTGCCTTTCTCCCTCTGTACCGGGAGATCGCGACTTACCGGCACACATCGGGTCATGTTAGGTGAGCGAGCGGGGGTTGGAGCGCGCCTCCGGCGGCGCGCGCTCGCCCCCTAGAGGCTCTCAGGTGAGCGATGTAGTACTACGTCACTTTGCCTGTACGTGGCTGACCGCCGCAGTAAATAGTCGTGCGGCCGGCAAGCGTTTAAAATCCCCAATTTTGGAGTGTCCCCAGAAAAGTATTAGAGAGGAAATCTTCCAATGGGGACACTAGTTCTGGTGAGCTGGGGGTCCCCAGGAAACTTCCTTAATTTGCAGGGATTTCCTCTTGCTTTCTGTTTGGCTATGGGACAGCAAGTAATGGGAAATCATCGCAATGGGACACAGAGGGCAAAAAAAAAAAAAATCTGACAGGGGTTATAACCGATCTTTACTCTATCCAAAGTGAAAAAAAAAAAAAGTTTGCCTATAGTTTTACTTTAATGTGTGCTGACAAATTAGCATGATCTTTCTGGGTCAGCTGAGTTTTGGACCCCATCTCTCAGTTTATCACATTCATAAACCTTAGAATCCTCACTGAGAGCTATCACTGAAATATTCTTACTAACATTTTCTGTTTGTTTTCTCAGCTGCACTTTTTCAGCACACCACTGCAGCTCATGGGATAGAAGGATGCATTCTTAAAATGATTAAATACTTACCAAACAAAAAACACAGAAACAATCTTTATTTGGCATAGAAATGGCCGTGGCACTTTATTGGTATTGTTTTAACCACTTTACCACCGGAGGATTTTGCTGTCTTACGTCCAGGCCACTTTTTGCGATTCGGCGCTGTGCGACTTTAACTGACAATTGCGCGGTCGTGCGACGCCGTACCCAAACGAAATTTATGTCCTTTTTTTCCCACAAACAGAGCTTTCTTTTGGTCGTATTTGATCACCTGTGCGATTTTTACTTTTTGCGCTATAAACAAAAAAATAGCGTTTATTTTGAAAAAATAACACTATTTTTAACATTTTTTTATTTGAAATTCCCCCCAAAAAAGATGTAAAAAACTATTTTTTTTTAAATTTTTGGCCAATTTGTTTTCTGCTACCCATGTTTGGTAAAAAAATCACAATAAGCGTATTTTGATTGGTTTGCGCAAAAGTTATTGCGTTTACTAACAAAGGGAAAGATTTCTGTAATTTTTGGTGTTTTTTTTTTTTAACGCGTAATGGCGGCGATCTGCGATTTTTTTTGCGGTACTACGACATTGCGGCGGACAGATCGGACCCTTGACTGCCATTTTTGACACTTTTGGGGGTACCAGTGACATTACTGCAGTAATCAGTGCTATAAATATGCACTGTTACTGTAAAAATGACACTGGCAGGGAAGGGGTTAATTTTATTGGAGAGGGAGGGGTTAATGTATGCCTGGTGCTTACTGACGTGTGGGGGGGGAGGTGACTGTATGAGACAGGGACAGATCGGATGTCCAGCTATGCTGAACACTCCGATCTGTCACTCCCTGCCACTTGGGAGATCCGCCTGCTTGTGTTTACACAGGCGGGCGGATCTCCACACTAGATCCCCGACGATCGGGGAAGAGCTGCGGCGATCGCCGCTGCTCCTCCCCTGGCCCGACTCCCGCTGTGACCGAAAACAGCGGGAGCGAGCCTCCGGCGGCGTGCAAGCGCCGCCCAGAAGGGGGAGTGTCTGAAGACGTAGTACTACGTCGTCAGACGATAACGAGCCACTCTGCCGCAGTAATATTACTGTGGGCGGTGGTAAAGTGGTTAAACTTGAAATCACCAAAAACTTTAATAATCCAAATAACATCGACCGAATATATTAAATAAACTGAAATTGCTTAGTCAAAGAACTCAATCAAAAATATATAATTAAAATAATAATAATCACCACCAAAGTCCCCCCTTGAATAACAGGGTGACTGACTTCCCACATGCCTGCGACGGGAGGGGGGGAGATGAGCTCGCTAATGGTTCCAGACAGACTGAGGGGAACCCTGACTGAGACCCTGTATATAGAGTGGGCTTAGAAGCTACCAGAAAGTCACGTGTAATACCTTTTTTTCCACCACTCTGCACCTGAGCAGGTAGCGGAGCTCTTAAAGGGGCCACAACCCATTAAAGTATTGAAAAATCTATGTAAAACAGCTATGTCCCTCATTACAGAGGTAAAAGACTTTAATTAAACTAAAACTAGCCCCCGGCATCCACTGTGCCATGTGCTTGGGCCCTAATATGTCCCCCACTTATCATGGGACAGAAGGATGCATTCTTAAAATTATTAAATACTTACCAAACAAAAAACACGGACACAATCTTTATTTGGCATAGAAATGGCCACGGCACTTTATTGGTTTGAACTTTAAATCACTAAACTTTAATAATCCAAATAACATCAACTGAATAATATTAAATAAACAGAAATTGCTTAGTCAAAGGACTCAAGCAAAAATATATAATTGAAATAATAATAATCACCACCAAAGTCCCAACCAGCCGGGACTGTAAACGAGGGCCGGCCCACCAAAACCCGCAGCCATTTCTATACAAGATTGAAGGCCTAGATTAAAAATATCAAGACCTATGTCCGATAGGTGAATACCATCCTGTCTATAAATACCAGGAAAACCACCCTCCAGATCTACATGGCGAAATGAGAAACCATTAATAGTCGGCATAAATTTTTCAACCGCGTGGTCAATGCGCCTTCTACTTTTTTCTAAAGGTCGTAGATGGTGAGGAAATCCATAGTAAACAAGGAACAATTTCTGAAAATATTACAGTTGCCTAAGGAAATATCATTTTTAAATGATGCAAATCTCTCTTAATCATAAAAAGTAAATCCAAGGTTTTCAGCTTGCCGATATCATTTCCTCCCAGGTGCACTATCAGAACAGATGGAGGAGGCCATACTTGTGCCAACCTAGAAAGATAAAAGTATAAATCAGGCCAATTCAAACCTCGAATACCTTTCCAACGTATTCGGAATTTATTAGGATTCAATGATAAGTTCTCTGAATAGCAACGCTGAGAAGCCCGTTTCCGGGCCTAATGAATGTAAGAGTGTCTAATAATCCAAGTTTCAAACTTCTCACCTATGAAATCAAAAAGATAGGTTAGGACGAATATACATATTGTATCTGTTTGATTCCCATCTTCCTAATCTCTTGATAATTGACTCATCAAGGCCCAATCTAGCTGCTTCGGTGGCAGCTCCTATGCGGAAAGAATGGGGAGTAATTTTCTGCTTGCCTAGACCCAAATGTAAAAAGCACTTTCTAAGAACGGAAGAAAACTGAAACTTAGTCAGTGAGGATAAATCCTGATGTATGAAAAAGGAACCTAGACTAAAAGGCCTGACGGCCAAATATTTTGATAAAACTATATGAGGGCATATTACCTGGTCACCGCAAGCAGCTAGATTGAGCCATCTCGCTTTAGCAAACTGATCCGTCTTAGGCTGTCTTACTAGGACTTTAATACCCATAGATTCGACCACTACATCATTGAAACCAAGATTTGCCTGGGCAACTCTACTAGTAGACACCAATTCCGAGCTCCGTAATGCTGCAAAAAAGCACAAAACAAAAGCTGCGGAAAATAATAATGCTTCGTAGCTCGAAGAGCAGACCACAGGAGTAACCAGGAAAATCTTCCTCAACAAATGCGCAGATATCGGTCTATGGGTATCTGGTGAGGAATTGATTCTTTTGTAACCTTTTAAGGCCTGTCTAACCGTGAAAAAACGATTGCAACTGGGTAATCTATTTAGTTTAAGGAAAAAGGAGACTCCTGCTAATGTCTTGTTAATGTGATTATATGACAATCTTACTTGCATCAAGGAGCATAGGAAAGCTAAAATTGCTTGTTCTGATGCTGACCAAATTGACAAGTCAACCTCAGAACAAAAAGATACCCATTTCCCCCATGCAGCCGTATAATCGGCCCATATATGGGGCGCTACTGAACCTTGAATGGCTGCTAAGGCTGGATCAAAATTAAATTCCAAAGGTGACTTGGGCATGAGTGTCCCACCAAATCTGCACTAGGATGGAGTTCACTGATTTCATGAAATCTGAAAACGAGATATAGAATCAGCGATATCATTTGTCTTACCAGGCACATGTTTGGCTTCCACCCAAATCTTGAGTTTCAAACACAAAAAGACAAAATAATGCAAAAGTTTTATGACTAAATTAGATTTGGATGACAATTTATTGCGTAGATGACGCCCTTATTATATGAATTTATTAATATCCTCTTACCCTTAAAACTTTCGCCCCATAACTCAACCGCAACTAGAATCGGGAAAAATTCTAATAAAACTATATTCTTTGTAGCACCTTGCTCCACCCATGCTGGGGGCCATGAACCATAGCACCAGTGACTTCGCCATACTGTGGCGAAACCTCTGGAACCGGCTGCATCCGTAAACAGCTCTAAATTAGCAGCAAAAATAAAATCGCCTTGAAAGAAAGAGTGACCATTGTATACTTGTAAGAAATCGGACCATACCACAAGGTCCTTCGTTAAATACAATGTCATGCGTATGTGGGAAAAGGGGATTTGAAGCCTGACATAGCAAGTGAAATGCGCCTGGAAAAGATCCTGCCTATTGGCATTATGCGTGAAGCAAATGCCATTAGGCCTAATAAAGACTGGAGTTCTTTTAATAGAACTTTCCACCTACGCAAAACAACTGCTATAGAATACTGGATTTTTGCAATCTTCAGCTCCGGTAACTTACACTCACACATGACCGCATTTATGTTTATTCACAGGAAATCAATAGAAGTGGAAGAAAAAACAGTTTTTTCTATTGCCAATGGGATACCAAAGTAATCACAAATATAGAAGAATAACTTCAGCAGTAGAAAACAAACAGGGGAATGTGGGGAGCCAATAAATAAAAAATCGTCCAGGTAGTGTACGACACCTTGGAAACCAGACTCATGTATGACTACCCATTGCAAAAATTTTGCAAATGCCTCAAAATAAGCACAGGATAATGAAAAACCCATTGGCAAACAACGGTGATAAAAATAAGAGCCTTTGAAATAAAAACCCATTGGATTGAAGGATTTGGGGGATATGGGGAGGAGCCTAAAAGCTGACTGTATGTCTGCCTTTGCCAGCAAAACTCCAGACCCATATCCTTTTATTAAAGTAATCGCATCATCAAATGTAGAATATGTTACTGCTGGTAATGCAGCTCAATTTCATCATTTAATGAGCCTCCCAGATGGAAATGATTAATGGTGAATCATACGAAAAGAATTGGGTTCCTTATTGGGCACCACGCTTAAAGGGGACATGCGAAAGTTTGCAAGCGGAGGTGAAGAAAAGGGGCCTACTACCTGCCCAGCCTCTATTTCCTTATTAATCTTCTCTCTAACAACGTGCGCAAATTGATCCACAGATTTCAAATTCCTGACTATTTTGCAACCCTTACCAGTGAATGAAAGGAGCTCAAAACTTAATGAAAAGCCATTAAATATTAGACACGCTTTCTCCAATTCTGGGTAGATTAACAGCCATGGGTGCATGCTTTCCATTTTTTGGGAAAATTATCCTCAGGATTTTGACCAGGCTAATTTGATTTTTTTAAAGCACTTTGACACCGGGTGTGTACCAAAGCAAAAAGAGCATTCATGCCTGTATTTACAAGCAGAGGCCAATTTTCACTGTGCCTCATTGAAGGCATAACACACTCCCCTGCGGTAAACCAATTAAGTATTTTGGCTGTGAGGCTGTTGCCTAGTCTGAGAGACATATATTTGTGGAAGGAATAAATTCAGCCAAAGGCCTACATCCTTCATACCCCATTTGAGGCTCGGATATACTGATAATTTAGACCTCCAAAATTTTTATGAGCCTCTAATATGTGTTCCACGTGCTGAAAAAAGCCACTGCACATAAAATGGTGGTAATTACAGCTTTTTCTTGATGGTAAAGTGACAACATGAGGGAAGTCAGCTAGTTTAGTATAGGCAGAATGGGTGGGCAATACACAAATCCCAAAGATTCCAAAGAAGGAGAGGTGAGAACGGCAATTATAAACTTGCTTGTTGTAACCAGTAGTCCCATTTTTTATTATTTTTAGTGGGCACATCCTATATGGGGATAGATAAGTTTTTTGGGGGGTAGAGAAGCGTTGACCTCTGTGAGCCAGACCTGGAACGGAGGGGCAACAGCCTCTAGCTATCCATTTCTTTGTACTAAATAAGGTTTCATGGAGAAATATTGTCATGAGTTTATATGCTTCAGGGCCAGGAAATATCTCAAGTATGTAATGTATGGTACATAGGGAAAGGGGGATCCCATGGTGTCGTGGAGGAACATCACAATTTGTTTCCAATACCCCTGAATAATTGGTCATGCCCATAAAAGGTGATGGAAAGTGCCAGGGGCTACTGAGCACATGGAACATAGTGGGCTGTATGTTGCATTGAACTTAGATATTCAAATGTGAGTTAAATAGGCCCTATGGAATATAGATAATTGTGTTAAACAGTCCAAAAGCTTGGGAAATACCAGTTTACAACTGTCTAAAGCCTTTTCCCAGTCTTTATCCTTTAGATACTTTATCTGCCTAGCGATGAGATTTAGCCTGGTAGGCAAGTTTTGTGGCTGAGGGTGTAATAAGGATATTGTAAAATGCGGAGATCAGCTTTTGAGGTTCCAAACCACATACCACATCTAATAAAGGGATTGGTGTCAACACTGGGAGGGTATTGGGGAACTGGGCATGTTTCAACTGTAAGTATCTGAAAAGTCAAAATTCCTCTTTTAACAACTGAAAGGGCTTAAGACCATTTAAAGGTGCAGAAATGGCACAGATAATTAATGCCCTTAGAGGACCATATCTCCGGATGGATAAGGGATCGTAAGCAGTTCAGGCAGTAGTTTGCTGTGTAATAAGAGAACAGAGCCATGAATCATAGGGGTATTAGATTAAGGTCAAGTCCCAGACATGTTCATGTTGGTGCAAAAGGCCAGTGCGATCATCGGCCATAGTGGAGCCTCTCAGTCCACACTTTACTGCACACGGAGGGTGCGGAGCAATGCAACCAAAAGAGTGTAGACCCAGGCTTGATACCATTGCTGTTCAGTTGTGTCTGTATGATAGAGGTGGGATAGCTTGACAGCTAGGTACTACAGGTTGAAAACTGTCATGTCTACCCTGCCGAGGTTAGTCTGGTTTTTCAGGGTGCTAGAATCTTTTTTTTTTTTTCACTTTCTGCTCCAACATACATGGGTTTATCCTGTAGATATACAGGGTACATGAGATACTAAGGGGTATTTACCCTGATTCTGCCAGCAAGAACTGAATAGCTAAACAGGCCTAATACTTACAAAATATACAAAATAAGAAAACAAATTAAAGCCTCGTACACACGCAGCGATTATTGGCCGACCGATCGGCCGACTTTTGTCCAGTGTTGTTGTGTTTTGTTGGTTGAAATGTGCTCTAGACTGCACACAAATTTTCCCGGCCAACAAAAAACAACTTTAGAAGTGATGTCATGTGCTGGTTTACTTTCCCTGTGTTTTTTCTTCTCTGAGCATGCCCAGTCTTGCTCATCTGATTTTTGTCTGCCGAAATCTGTACTGTACTGACTGACGGAAAATCGGCCGTTCTGTTGATGGCCAACAAAAATTTTATAGCATGCACACCAGATTTTGTTCGGAGTCGGTTGTCGGAAGCATCATACTAACAAGCCGACAATCGGCCGATCGGACGCTGGCCGAAAATTCACAGCCAACAACCGTTGCGTGTGTATGAGGCTTTAGACATACATACACCCAACAAAGATATGGAAACTTTTATACTCACCAGATATTTGCACCTGCTCACTGAGAACCAGCACAAATCTGGCTCACAGCAGAAGTGAATGCCTTCAAACCTGTGTCTCTTGAAGAGTTTAGGTCTGTATTTAATTAGCTTACAAAAACTCAAGACAAATTAGACTAATCTACAGAGATTTTTCCCATACCCCAAACTGTGGAATGCCAAATGAATAATTAGTCTATCTTGGCAGTATATCTAAAGGCAAAACTTGTTTTTACGTTTGAATAGATTCAAGAGGGATTGAAAAAATCAACAGTTTTTATTGATGTTTGTGTTCCAGTATGGGAGATTCACTGTCTCTATTTGCCCCATACCATCATCACCAAGAATAAAAGTAAAAAAGAAAATCCCATATTTTTGGTAGTCACTGGATCAGGAATAGAAGAGAAATCTTCTGAAGTGGACATTAGTTCTGTTGACCCTGGCGAGAACTTCATTTTTTCTCTCACTTCCTGTTTTGACTATGGGACAGAAAGTCAAAGGAAATATCCCCAATGGGACACAGATGGCAAAAAACTGACAGGGGTTATATCCCTCCTTTTTGCCTTTAGTTCCACTTTAAGTTAAACTGTTAAAGAGTTAGAGCTCTGATAATAATAATGATAATAATATTAATAATACAGTGCTAGAAGAAACAAAGGCTTAATTTAACTACAAAATCACTAACAAGTATATAAAGAAATCTAAATAAAAAAACCATCTAACATTACACAGAAAGCCTCTTAAGTTCTGTATCTTGGGTGGGGCTTGGAGATTTGGCAGATTGCACTTTTATTAATACACAAACATACTAAAGCAACATCCACATCAACACCCCTCACACCATGTACTCCTACCCCTGGAGAGTCCACTGTTCAATATGCATTCTTAAGAGGATTCTGCCATGATCACTAAGATCCTCTAGTGCATGGCGCTGACATACTGTAAGTACATAGGTCATCAGTCCATAGAGTGCCCTTTGGACTCTCTGTGAAGGACCACTAAACAGATGGTATCTTCATGAGGGTGTTTTAATGCAAATACACCTCCCTATAACATGCACACATGCACACTAAGAAGAGGAAATTTTTGCAGCAAAGTCTGTACACCATCAAGCAGGGCTGCAAGTTGCTTGATTGAGGAAGAACGTACGTATGTTTCCAGGTGGGCAGCACTCCAGGTGTAGGGGAAACCAAATTAAGTGTTTTTTTAGTGCCACTGGGGGTGGGTTTACAGATACTCTTCCTCTCTTCCTGCCATACTCATCCTATTCTTTGTCCCACGCTTATTGTTCTCTTCACGTTTTCTTCTGATAGTACTATTCAGTCTTTTCTTCTGCAAGCTCTAAGTAAATTACATGAGAACATGTTCATTTTCTACCTGGCCATACAATTCTTCTCTGTGATGTATCTCTGAATCTCTCTGATGTATCTATAAATCTGCTAGTATATCTAACACTATTAGATTGTAAGAAGGCCCTCTTAATCCTCTTGTATTGTAACTGTATTAACTCCCTTTTATATTATAAAGCGCTGTGTAAACTGTTGGCGCTATATAAATCCTGTAGAACAGGCATGCCCAACCTGCGGCCCGAGGCCCGGAACCTCAGGCAATGCGGCCCACTGCCCCCTGACAATTTTTTTTTTTTTGCTGGGGAGGAAGGAAGTCGGGTCAGGGGCACGGCCACAGCAGCTTCCAACTAACAGTAGGCAGAGGCTGTCTCAGAGGGGAGGGGAGCATGTGCAGTGTTTCTGACTCCTACCACCATGACCACTTCAAATCACTGAAGTGGCCATGGTGGTTAGAGTGTTCCTTTATTATCGCTCAGAAGAAGTAAACCTCTGTATACTGATTCCATTTCATTTGATCATCCTCTAGTTGTGTTCAATTAGTGCGGGGGATGCAGCGGCGTGGGAAGGGCACGGCAGCATTTTATTACTTATATACCTTATACCTAAACTATAGTATATATTTTATATGCGGCCTGAGAAAATTTCTCTACACTCAAAGTGGCCCAGAGAAGCCAAAAGGTTGGACACCCATGCTGTAGAATAATATAATAATAACACTCCCCCTACCCCCCAGACTGACATTGTTGCTGTCCAAATGTCCCCTCTGTGCTCCTTTATCCAGAGTGTAGGTTTTCTAGGACAGAAGGTGTGTTACTTCCCAGATCACCAGATGAACACGGAGGGAAAAAGTCATTAAAAAAAAAAAAAACAAAAAAAAACGAATGCAGCCACCAAAAGTTTTATGTTTAATACCGCTTTACCATGTATATAGATATATATATATATATATATATATATATATATATATATATATATATATATACAGCATTTTATTTTATTTATTTTTCTGGATAGAGTAAGAAAGAGCTAGATCATCTGTGACATTTTAATTGCTGTCTATGCCCCTGCTATGTAGATTCAGCTTCTTTTATTGGCCTTGTGACCATTGTCATCCAGACAGAAAGTGAAGGGAGATCTAACATTTTACAGTTGTCAACAGGACTAGAGGTGAGGA
Source organism: Pelophylax lessonae (assembly GCF_965119305.1). Lineage (NCBI taxonomy): Eukaryota > Metazoa > Chordata > Amphibia > Anura > Ranidae > Pelophylax > Pelophylax lessonae. The sequence goes on along the minus strand of NC_138768.1, from coordinate 320,766,806 downwards.
GAAATCTTCCAATCAATCCAATCTGCTCAGGTGACAGTTATTTTCGAGGGGAATTTCTCTTACTTTAAAAATATTTTCTCTTACTTCATTTTGCATCTCTGGGATAGGAATTAAAGGGAAATCTCCCTACAAGGATACATACAGCAAAAAAAATAATAATAATAATAATTTACAGTGGGATAACCCTTTATTATGCTAACCAAAAAAATGTAGGGTATTCAAACACTTTACATTCTCATCCTATCAAGATATGTTCTATAGTTAGATTGAATATATCTACAGTATCTGTTTAATCAGCACATCACCTTAAAACGGTGTCTTCTTGACATTGTCATTGTTGAGGTATTGCATCTTACTTTTATTGTATTTTATTGATAACACTTTAATAATAATATTGAAACTAGAAAAAGAGTTTTGGCATTAGTACCACGTATATAACAACAAATAGCTGACAGTAGTGATACGAGGCTGCTTAAAAACTAAAAGAATGCAGTTTCAAAGAAATTCAGTAAATATTTTTCATTGTCCACATTGTTACAGACCTCATGCAGCCTTAAATAGGCTACACACATAAAGATTTGTTTCTTGGGATATGAATTATTTCTAGATATTTTTTTGTAGGAACAATCTCTTTATCTGCTAACGTGTTCACACACAAAATGCTCAAAATTAGATAAATCACTGTATATATACTGAAAACACATTTTAGTTAGAGTTGCTTAACCTTTCACACACAATAATTTTATGTTTATCTTTTAAACCCCAATTTATATTTAAACTCCAAATTGTCTAATTTTCTGCATACATTTTACAATTTTAAATCTTGTATATAGTACACAAACATCCATGGCCAGTATTAAATGAAATGATTGGTTATTAAAACGAAAAAAAAATAAATAAATTACAGCCCCAATTTCAAAAAAGTTGGAACGCTTTGTAAAATCTACAGAATTTAAAAACAGAATGTAATGATTTGAAAATCTCATAAACCCATATTTTATCCACAATAGAAAATATAAAATGTATCAAATGCGTAAACTGAGAGGAAAAGAAAACAATCAGATCATTTTGAAATTGATGACACAACATGTCTCAAAAAATTTGGGACAGGGCCATGTTTACCATGTTGTAGCATCCCCTCTTCTTTAAACAGCACTCTAAATCAGGCATGTCCATCCTGCCCGAGGGCCGCATGCGGCCTGGAACCTCAGGCAATGCGGCCCACTGCCCCCTGACAATTTTTATTTTTTTTTTGCTGGGGAGGAAGGAAGTCAGGTCGGGGGCACGGCCACAGCAGCTTCCAACTAACCGTAGGCAGAGGCTGCCTCAGAGGGGGGAGAGGAGCATGTGCAGTGTTTCTGACTCTTACCACCATGACCACTTCAAATCACTGAAGTGGTCATGGTGGTTAGAGTGTTCCTTTATTATCGCTCAGAAGAAGTAAACCTCTGTATACCGATTCCATTTCATTTGATCATCCTCTAGTTGTGTTAAATTAGTGCGGGGGGGTGCGGCGGCGCGGGAAGGGGCGCGGCGGCATTTTATTACTTATATACCTTAACTATAGTATATATTTAATATGTGGCCCAAGAAAATTTCTCTACACTCAATGAGGCCCAGAGAAGCCAAAAGGTTGGACACCCATGCTCTAAATGTTTTAGAACTGAGGAGACCAATTGTTTAGTTTAGGGAAAGGAATGTTGTCCCACAGAGATTTCTCCAGATGTTTTAAATCTTTTGATAATATTATGTACTGTTGATGATATAGATGATGATATATTTAAAGTCTTTGCAATTTTATGTTGAGGACTATTATTCTGAAATTGTTAGACAATTTTAGATGTGGCTTTTCACAGATTGGTGAACCTCTGCCCATCTTCACTTCTGAGACACTCTAAAGCCCCGTACACACGTACCGATGGTCGGCATACAAATGTTCCTCTTTTCTCCCCGGGATGTCGGTGTCTGTTGAAAAGTGCAAAGACAGCACAAGGACAGCACAAGAATTTTGTCTGCAGACTTCAGCTGACTGCAGAAGTGATGTCATGTAATGGTTAACTTTCGCTGTGTTTTTAATTTTCTGAGCATGCCCAGTCTTGCAAATCTGCGGTCTGTCGGCCGAATTCTGTACTGACAGGCGAACAATCGTCCGTTCTGGTGTCCGCAGACAAAAATTTTCATGTTTGCAAGAAAGACTTTTGTCCGCGGATTGTGCGCAGACATCTGTCGGAGGCACCATACTAACACGCGTACAATCGGCAGATCCTTCGTCCACCGACGTTTGTATGCCGACGATCGGTACGTGTGTACGGGCCTTAACTCTCTAAGATTCTCTTTTTTAAAACCCAGTAATGTTACTAAGCTGTTGCCAATTAACCTAATTAGTTGCATTAGTTCTTCCAGCTCTGCCTTGATAGTGCTACTAACTTTGCCAGCTTTTTGTTGACTTGTCCCAACTTTTTTGAGACGTGATGCTGCCATCAATTTCAAAATTACGGCATTTTTTTCTTAAAATGGTACGTTTTCTCAGTTTAAAAATTTGATATGTATTCTATTGTGATAAAATATGGGTTTATGAGATATTAGGAAATCATTGCACTCTATTTTTATGTAGCTTTTACACAGTGTCCCAGCTTCTTCGTAATTGGGGTTGTTAAAAAAAAAAAAAAAAGGTTTAATATCTGCTGATACAACAGAGATACGTTGGTGGCATTTTGTATTACACCACAGGCAGTATTAAATGACTGATCATCATACATGACATAGAAGATTTCCTGAGAATCTGAAGGTTTGGTCCTGAAATGTCAGATCGCTGTATATGGTTAGCTGTCGCCAACACACTATGGACTGATAAACAAGACAGTTGGAATCTTTGTTTTTCCTCTATTACAGCGGAAAAAATTAAGTGACACTTGTTTCAGTTTTGGGCTCCCAAAAATTAAGACGATTGACTGTGCAGGTGAGTAACTATACATGACCATCAAACATGTGCAGAATCCTGGGCTGCTCTGGGAAAAAACATCCACAAATACCAGTACTTCCGATAGGTAGAAGGATATGTATATGAAGAGAAGACAGCTTATTGTTCTGGCTGCTCGGACCCGACCTTCTGCCCGAGCACTCAACTCTCCCTTTGAATTTCTGTCTGATCTATGATTCACAAGACACTTGATGATGAGACCATTGGTAATTCCAACTAAGATCAATGGCACAGTACAATTGATGAAGGTGCAGGACAGTAAGTATTCAATGCTCAGTCTAGGAACAATGATATCCTCTTTCTCATCACTTGATATATTAACATTTTGTGGTGCTCGATGGAAGTTCCAGGCTGCAGGGAGTCCAGTAGTCAATGTTATCAAAATCGAAGCTACTATAAGGTATGTCATCAACTGCGAGGCTGCAAGCTTTAGTCGGATTAAAAATTGATTGGTGGATATTACAATCTGTAAGTAGTAATTGATGGAGAGGCAAACTGTGAACCAGAAGCTGGAGTACATTGGAAGCATGAGTAAGACAGTGGATAACATGTAGACTTCATCGGTAAAGAAAATGCCACCATTCATGAAACTCATGTAGTCATTTACCAACATGACTAACTGAAAAAAAATGTTCGTTATGCAGAGAGTGACCACAATGAGGTCAGATGGGTTTAAATTCTTGCCCTTGACTTTGTCTCTGAGATTAACCACAATGATAAGTGTATTAGTAACCACTGCAATCATGGTGCTGGCCCCCAACACTGTCATAGAAACCAAAATAAATACAGGAACCATCAAACTGAATGTCAAAAGGCTATAAAGTTGACTGAACAGGTTAAGTTGTGAAAAATATATCTCTGTTTAGCTTGAAATTTTATTTAAATACCAATGATTTTCGGGTCCAATCAGTTATAAGGAATGGATATTTTTCTTTTAGTACCTGGATATGAGAAGTTACAATTGTTATGGACATTTTGCTTATTGTTTTACTGTAGCATTATGGTATGTATATATATATATATATATATATATACACAGTACCTCATAAAAGTGAGTACACGCCTCACATCTTTGTAAATATTTTATTATATCTTTTCATGTGACAACACTTAAGAAATGACACTTTGCTACAATGTAAAGTAGTGAGTGTACAGCTTGTATAACAGTGTAAATTTGCTGTCCCCTCAAAATAACTCATCACACAGCCTAAACCGCTGGCAACAAAAGTGAGTACAGCCCTAAGTGAAAATGTCCAAAATTTGGCCCAAAGTGTCAATATTTTGTGTGGCCACCATTATTTTCCAGCACTGCCTTAACCCTCTTGGGCATTGAGTTTAGCAGAGCTTCACAGGTTGCCACTGGAGTCCTTTTCCACTCCTACATGATGACATCATGGAGCTGGTGGATGTTAGAGACCTTGCGCTCCTACACCTTCCGTTTGAGGATGCCCCACAGATGCTCAATAGGGTTTAGGTATGGAGACATGCTTGGCCAGTCCATCACCTTTACCCTCAGCTTCTTTGGAAGGGCAGTGGTCATCTTGGAGGTGTGTTTGGGGTAAGTATCATGTTGGAATATGGCCCTGCGGCTCAGTCTCCGAAGGGAGGGGCTCATGCTCTGCTTCTGTATGTCAAAGTACATGTTGGCATTCATGGTTCCTTCAATGAACTGTAGCTGCCCAGTGTTGGCAGCCCCAGATCATGGCACTCCCACCACCATCCTTGACTGTAGACAAGACACTCTTGTCTTTGTACTCCTCATCTGGTTGCAGACACACACGCTTGACACCATCTGAACCAAATACATTTATTTTGGTCTAATCAGGCCACAGGACATGGTTCCAGTAACCCATGTCCTTAGTCTGCTTGTCTTCAGTAAACTGTTTGCCGGCTTTCTTGTGCATCATCTTTAGAAAAGGCTTCCTTCTGGGACGACAGCCATGCAGACTAATTTGATGCAGTGTGTGGTGTATGGTCTGAACACTGACAGGCTGACCCCCCACCCCTTCAACCTCTGCAGCAATGCTGGCAGCACTCATATGTGTATTTCCTAAAAGCAACCTCTGGATTTGACGCTGAGCATGTGCACTCAACTTCTTTGGTCGACCATGGCGAGTCCTATTCTGAGTGGAACCTGTCCTGTTAAACCGCTGTTTGGTCTTGGTCACCATGCTGCAGCTCAGTTTCAGGGTCTTGGCAATCTTCTTATAGCCTAGGCCATCTTTATGTAGAGCACCAATTATTTTTTTCAGATCTGCAGAGAGTTCTTTGTGAGAGTGATAACACCAAATGTAACACACCTGCTCCCCATTCACACCTGAGACCTTGTAACACTAAAGAGTCACATGACACCGGGGAGGGAAAAGGGCTAATTGGGCCCAATTTAGACATTTTCACTTAGGGGTGTACTCACTTTTGTTGCCAGTGATTTAGACAATAATGGCATGTGTTAAGTTTTTTGAGGGGACAGCACATTTACACTGTTATACAAGCTGTACACTCACTACTTTACATTGCAGCAAAGTGTCATTTCTTCAGTGTTGTCACATGAAAAGATATAATAAAATATTTACAAAAATGTGAGGGGTGTACTCACTTTTGTAAGATACTGTATATATATATATATATATATATATATATATATATATATATATATATATATATATACTGTATAGATATATATATTTATATAAGCATGGAATCTTATGGAATCTTATGGTTTACTTGATTGAATTTATGTCTGGGTTCACTATTTATAAAAGGACTTCTGTTGATATTGAACATGGGGGACCCTCTCTAGAACATCCCTGAAATACATACAGGTGCCTATAATCCACAGTGAACATAGGCCAAATGAACATGATTATAACAACCAAGGTGTCCATGCAAAAAAAAAAAACATTAAAAAAAATTCCACACAAAACCAAACTTTAAAGGGTACCTCCAATTTCACAGGCAAAAAATAGCAAAATATAGCATATACTATTATTTGCGACACAAGCTGTATTGTAACTGAATGTTATTAAAAAATTACCTTTCCTTTTCAATCTGCAGCTCTGTAATTTTCTGAAAAATACGTAGCAATATGGCAATCCAAAGAAATGTAATGCCCTGCTTGTTTGATTGGCTCACAAATTCTTCCAGAAGTCTTCACTAAGATACAAGTCAGATTTCAGGCATCCTCTGCAACAAAAAAAATTATTTTTGCCAATATACTCCCAAAGAGTTATTAACTTCTAAAGGGATGGAGACACTGAATTTTCCTCATTAGAATGCTGCAAGTGTATTAGCTGATTAATAATTTGTAAAAAACACTCCAATTTAGATTCACTCTGCAGATAGTTTTTTTTCTTCGGAGCAGAAACAGGTAGGAATCTGCAACACAGTTTATTAAAATCCTTAGAGTGTACATTGATCATCCAGAGGGGATTGTTTTTTTTTTTAACAAAAGTGGAGTTACTCTTTAACTATACCGAGTTTACCTTAGATATATATTGGTTATTATAGTTATGATTCAACCTGTGTGTGTGTAATTTCTACATCTCTGTATATTGTGTTAGCTGAGATAAACATCTAAAAGATTTTTTTTTTTGACAAGACTAACTGTGGAATGGAGTTCCAAATCTTTATTGCTCTAACAGTTACACATTTTAAGATTGAACCACTTCTCGTCCAAGGTCATTGTGTGGCTACCTGTCTTCTATAGAGAGCTAAAATTAAACAGTTTTCTCCCAATGCTACAGTCACCATTGAAAGATTTGTAAATTGTGATCATATCCCGTCTTAAGCACCTCCAATAAGAGAATTGAGAATAGGATTAATTTTCATATCACAAACAAAAGAAGTAGATAGAGGGGGAAACCTCTTACTCAACTGTAAAGGACTTTTTTTCGGATGTGAAGCTGTCAGTTATGTAACACAACGTAGATTAAAATTGATGAACAAAAAGAGCTTTATAAGAAATGGATAAAACAGTAATAGGGTCAAAATAACTGCACAAATAGTAAAAACGTTACAAGTAGTCGTAAGACACAAATCTTATTATTCAGCTTGACATAGGTTGATATTCAAAATTCCAAATATTGTGTTCCAATGCATTTCGCAGAATCATTCTGCTTCCTCAGGGAACTTCTGTGTTTATCTAAAAATCCACCATTTCAATGGTATAATCATTAGTATTTTACAGTTTTAATGATTCATTCTTACTGTACCATAAAACCAGAACAAAGATGCTCACTAACTGTATGAACAGATTAGAAATGTTCATTCGCTGCAACTCTGAGAAAGAGAAGCTGCATACATAGGCCACCTTGCCCCCGGTCAGAATCCAAGGGGTGGTCTATGGGGCACTGGACCACCCAGCAGGGAAAAAAGGGGGGGGGACCTCAAGCAAGCCCATCAGGACAGCTGAAACAGTAACAAAAGTATACTAAGCATAATTGTAAGCTCTGTGCCAGTACAACATCCACAAACATCCAAGCAGAAAGCATAAAAAGTTTACTAAGTTGGAACCTGACATACCTCAGCTACACAATGGGACCACAGGCCCACTACCCTCACTCCAAAGTATCCCTATACCAGAAGTGCAGTGGGCCTGTGGTCCCATTGTGTAGCTGAGGTATGTCAGGTCCCAAGTTAGTAAACATTCTATGCTCTCTGCTTAGATGTTTGCCAATGTTGTACGCTAGTATACTTTTGTTACCATTTCAGCGGTAACCTGCATTGGCAAGGGAAGCAAAGATGAAGTCAGCAAAGTTAGTAATAATCCAGTAGCATGACATAACAGGCATCTTTAAGTTCCTACAGGTAAGTTAGCTTATCTATTAAGCACATGGGGAGCCCAAAGCTCTGAAGTACTTTGTTATGCACATTTTAACCTTCTACCATGGCTGAAGGCTTGGCCCAAACATGGAGGTGGAAGTGGGTAGGGCAGGCTTTTGACTATGGTATTTGGTTGAAATCAGCAAACCACTGTGTTGCACTAAGCTTTCACTTCCTTTAACAGGAAAGTTACATTTCTGGGTATGGCACTTGGGGATGCCCATTATGTCATATTAATTGGGCTATCTAGCTTTTCCAGACTAGCGGTTATCTTTGAAGTCAAAGTCAACTTTTTGGTTGATATGCAAAGCATAGCAGCATATTCCTAATGAAAGTAGTGAAAATTCACTTTGCAAAGAATACCCAATCACATGCACGCAATTAACCACTTGACCTCTTGAAGATTTATCCCCCCCCCCCTTCATTGGCCAGGCCATTTTTTTGCTATACGGCAATGCACTACTTTAACAATTGCATGGTCATGCAACGCTGCACAAGCAGTAAATTACTTTTATGTCCTTTTTTCCCCACAGATATAGCTTTCTCTTGTTGGTATTTGACCACCACTGCATTTTTATTTTTTGTGCTGTAAACAAATAAAGACTGACAATTTTGACCAAAAAAACCCCAATGTTTTTTTACTTTCTGCTTTTAAACATATCCAATAAAAAAATGTAAAAATCAAATGTATTCAAAAATTTAAGGAAATATGTATTCTACTACATATTTTTGGTACAAAAATCCTAATCAGCGTATATTGATTGGTTTGTGCAAAAGTTATAGTGTCTACAAACTATGGTATCTATACTGGAATTTTTATTTATTCATTTATTTTTATACTAGTAATGATGGCAATCAGCAACTTATAGAGGGACTGCGGTATTGCGGCTGACAATCTGACACTAACTGACACTTTGTGGGAACCAGTGACACTGATACAGTGATCAGTGCTAAAAGTATGCACTGTCACTGTACTAATGACACTGGCTGGGAAGAGGTTAAACATCTGGGGCACTCAAAGGGTTAAATGTGTGCCTAAAGTTTTTGTGTGTACTATGTGGTGCTTTCACTAAGGGATGTGTTAGATTTTATCCTTTGCTTTGCAGGGAAACAAAATCCAGCACATCCCCAGTGAAAGGACAGAGCCCTGCTTTGTTGACATAGGCAGAGCTCTGTTCAGTCAGTCTCCTCGCTGATCAACGGGTGGCAGGGAACATTCATTGACAGGCAACCGCTGATCCGATTCTGTTAATCACAGCAGAAGTGGCGTGCCAGCAGTGCAAACATGCTCCCTACTCGGTACAGCAGAATCATTTACATTATATATGTAATATATATGTGATTTTGGGCAGAGTGGCCGCCCTATTGCAGTAAAGCTACAATGAACTGCCCACTAAGTGGGTAAACAAACAGTATTTTTACTTGCACTTGCAAAGCATACAGCCTGATTGCCTTTAGTAAATCAACTCCACTGCATAAGGATAACAAGCGGATAACAACACAAGGGAGGAATCTGATGATTTCACTGTTCCACCTTACAAAATATCATTTGCTAGAAAGGTGTAATTCATAGTTATTCCTTGTTTAGTGAATTGTAAAAGATACCATACTTGTACCATTACCATTGTTTAATAGACCCACTCTTTATTCTACAAATCTACGTATCTTACAAAACACCTTTAGGGAAGGTTAGATTGAAAGACCTAACAGCCAAACAAGCTGGAAAATATTTGCGTTCTTTGGAATAAGTTGTGTGTGTTCAAACAAATGATGATTTTTGATTGGCCCATATTTGCAGTCAGAAATTAAAAAAAACATCATTACATGTACAAAATGGAAAGATATCCATTGCATTTCAGTTATATAACTTAAAATATATGTGAACCTCACCCTATAAAACAACCCGTTGAGTTTAAAATAGAAATGCAAGGCAAAATATGTGTGTGTGTGTGTGTGTGTGTGTGTGTGTGTGTTTTATACACTACTCAAAAAAATTAAAGGAACACTTTTGAAAACACATCAGATCTCAATAAGGAAAAATCTCATGCTGGATATCTGTACTGATATTGACTGGGTAATGTGTTAGAAAGGAAAGGATGCCACATCGTGTGATGGAAATGAAAATTATCTACGTACAGAGGGCTGAATTCAAAGACATCCTGATAATCAAAGTGAAAAAATGATGCAGCAGGCTAGTCATTTTGCGGAAATTTCATTGCAGCAACTCAAAATGGTACTCGGTAGTTTATATGGCTCCCCCACGTGCTTGTATGCATGCCTAGAAACATTGGGGCATGCTCCTAATGAGACGATGGAGGGTGTCCTGCGGTATTTCCTCACAGATCTGGACCAGGGCATCACTGAGCTCCTGAACAGACTGAGGTGCAACTTGGCAGCATTGGATGGACCAAAACATAATGTGCCAGAGGTGTTCAATTGGATTTAGGTCAGGCGAGTGTGGGGGGGCCATTCAATGGTATTAATTCCCTCATCCTCCAGGAACTGGCTGCATACTCCCACCACATGAGGTCGGGCATTGTCGTGTGCCAGGAAGAACCCAGGACCCACTGCACCAGCGTAGGGTCTGACAATGGGTCCAAGGATTCTATCCCAATATTTAATGGCAGTCAGGGTGCCATTGTCTAGCCTGTAGAGGTCTGTGTGTCGCTCCATGGATATGCCACCCCAGACCATCACTGACCCACCACCAAACCGGTCATGCTGAACGATGTTACAGGCAGCATAACATACTCCACGGCTTCTCCAGACCCTTTCATATCTGTCACATGTGCTCAGGGTGAACCTGCTCTCATCTGTGAAAAGCAAAGGGCATCAGTGGCAGACCTGCCAATTCTGGTATTTAATGACAAATGCCAAACAAGCTCCACTGTGACAGGGAGTGAGCACAGGGCCCACTAGAGAATGTTGGCCCCTCAGACCACCCTCATGAAGACTGTTTCTGATTGTTTGGTCAAAGGTTTGGAAAAAAATTCAGTGGCCTCTACTTGTAAAACCACCCCTGTTTTAGAGGTCATCTCATTGTTGCCCATCTAGTACACCGGTAATTTCATTAACAATTTAATTAACACCATTAAGGCCATTAATTTTATTAACACCAAAGCAATTGAAACTGATTAACAACCCCCTCTACTATTTAACAGACCAGATCAATATCCCAGGAGCTTAATTGACTTGATGGTATACTCTGATTAAAAAGCGTTCCTTTAATTTTTTTTTGAGCAGTGTGTGTATATATATATATATATATATATATATATATATATATATAAAATAAATACCCCTTTTCTCTTTTTTTTTAAGTAATCACACAACCTCTGTTCTCATCTGCTTAGGGGGCTTAGAGAAATGGTGATGGAGGAGACTATGGGGAGCATGTCAGCGGGAGGCAGAGAAAAAGCATTACATTGGCCTTTCCAGTGGAGAGCTGAACATGGGAGGGAGCGTGTCAGCGCAAGTCTTGGCCATTGGAGGACAGGCAGGCTGTGCTCCCTGCACAGTCAGAAAACTGGCCACGCTGGGAAGAATGTGCTTCTATGCCTAGCATGGTCAGTTTAAAAAGTAAACTGTGGGACTGGCAGGATCTCCAGGTATTTCACACAAAGGAAGAAATTCAATGAGAACACAATACTTTTTAATAAAAGTACATGGTGCAACAGTCACATATCAGGAATGTGAAATGTTGGCATAACATGCACTTTAGCTCAGTTATACATTCTGCATTGTAAGTTTTTCCATGTACAGTGCAGGGAGGCATGAGAGTTCAGTGTTACCTAAACATCATCCCAGCGAATTAAAGTAATGAGGTGTATAGTTAGGTCAGAGTTTTCTATTCAGCTTCATTATTCTAATCTTTGAAAATGTAACTAGGCCTAGAAATAAAATATTTATTTTTAAAATCAGCAATCTGTGTAGTGAGTAAAGAAGCCAAGCTTGGACAGACATGTTTACCTTTTGATGAAAATTTGTCAGCTGCAGCAGTGATTTCATCTCTGCCAAAGGGCTATGTTTGGGATCCTGTCTTCACTCTAATCCTGCACATTGACACTGATCACATCACCATGCCTCAGTTGATTTCTGACCTAGCATACTGCTCACTACACTAAAGAATGATTTTATAAAGAAGGGGTGAAATTTAGGATAAAGATTAACAGTACAGCCACACTTAATTTTTTGCATAGTGTAATCTCATTTTTGTAGGCAAGATGTCAGTTTTTTTGCAGGATGAATAAAATTGCTTCTACAATGTTAGACATAGCAGACATGTGCAAGATAACTGACAGAAAGCTGCATGTTATAACAAACTGGCCCATATAAGACTAGAGAAGAAGACATTGGAACACATGTAGGGTTGTTGCTCACAATGATCAATTAGGCTTCTTTTCTTTTTTTTTTGTAAAGGAACCTGAATGGACAGTGCCTACATTCTAGAATTGTATGTCATCCATGGGATCCTCTTGACACTGTCATAAAGAAGAGGGAGTGTGATTTGGTGTACATAAGTCAAATTCCCCAATACCCCTACAATAAAAGGGCCCTGGCATTGTACAATATGAGATGAGATTTTCACGACACAGTTCATATTAAATGTAAAAAGCAGTTCTAAGTGTGCAATAATTAACAACATGTCACAGGCAACAGAATTAAAGAACAAACATTCTGCAAACCTGATTCAAATGAATAATAATAAAAATAATAATTTTTATTATTATTTTTTTTTACATAGTTACATAGTTAGTCTGGTTGAAAAAAGTCTATCTAGTTCAATCAATCAAAGGGGAAAAAAAATATTATATATATATATATATATATATATATATATATATATATATATATATATATATATATACACACATACACAATACACATACATATATACACATACACATACACATACACAAACTTATACACTGTATATATAGCTACATATAGCTACATATATATACATATATATATATATATAGCTACATATATATACATACGCACACACACACACACACACACACATATATACATATATCCTACTGTATATATACAATTCTATACCCACAGTTGATTTATATATATATACAGTATATTCATACACACACATATATATACAATTCTATACCCACAGTTTGTCCAAAGAAAGGCAAAAACAAACCTAATAAAGCATGATCCTATCTGCTCCACCAGGGAAAAAATCCTTCCTGGTCCCTCAAGAGGCAATCCGATATTCCCTGGATCAACTTTACCTATAAATATTAGTATCCAGTTATATTATGTGTATCTAGGAAAAAATCCAGGCCTTTCTGAAAACAATCTACTGAGCTAGCCAGAACCAGCTCTTGAAGGAGTCTATTACACATTTTCACAGTTCTTACTGCGGTGAAGCCTTTCCGTATTTGGAGATGGAATCTCTTTTCCTCTAGAGAAAAAGAGTGCCCCCTTGTCCTATTTGATGACCTTTAAGTGAATAACTCAATGCCAAGTTCACTATTTGGACCCCTTATGTATTTATACACGTTGATCATGTCTCCCCTTAATCTCCTCTTCTCAAGAGAGAATACATTCAGTTCCTCTAATCCAGAGATAGGCAACCTTGGCACTCCAGCTGTGCTGAAACTACAAATCCCATCATGCCTCTGCCTTGGGGAGGCATGCCTGTGGCTGTCAGAGTCTTGCAGTGCCTCATGGGACTTGCAGTTCTACAACAGCTGGAGTGCCAAGGTTGCCTACCCTTGCTCCTCAAAGCTGAGGTCCTCCATGCATCTTATCAGTTTGGTTGCCCTTCTCTGCACTTTCTCCAGTTCCTCCGATATCCTTTTTATGAACTAGTGCCAAAAACGGAACTGCATATTCCAGATGAGGTCTTACTAATGACTTGTACAGGGGCAAATTTCTCTCTCTCTCTCTGCAGTCCATACCTCTCTTAATACAAGAAAGGATTTTGCTCACTTTGGAAACTGCAGCTTGGCATTGCATGCTATTATTAAGATTATGATCTACCAGAACACCCAGGATCCTTCTCCACCGTTGACTCCCCCAGTTGTCCTCCATCTAGTATGTATGATGCATACATATTCTTAGCCCCCAAGTGCATAACTTTACATTTATCAACATTTGCCACATAGTTTCCCAATTAAACAGTGCATTGAGGTTGGCGTGTAAGTTGGAGACATTGTGGAAGAACGTTAATCCACTGCAAAGCTTGGTGTCATTTACAAAGATTAAAATGGTGCTTTTAATCCTAGACCCTATATCATTTATAAATATAAATAAAAATAAGGGTCCCAACACTAAACCTTGGGGTATACCACTGATAACCTTAGACCATTCAGAGTAGGAATCATAAACCACTACTCTCTGAATTCGGTCTTGTAGCCAGTTTTCTATTTATTTACAAACTGATTTTTTCAAACCTGTAGACTTTACCTTACACATTAGCCGTGTGTGGGGAACTGTGTCAAACACCTTTGCAAAATCCAAGTATACTACATCCACAGCCATTATTATTATTAGTAGTAATAGTAGTAGTAGTAGTAGTAGTAGTAGTAGTGGTAGTATTACTACTGCTATCCACACTTCACAGATTCAACATTTCTAATAATTCTTTGTACATCTGGGGATGTAGCCCAGTAAAACACGAATAATGACACAACAGAAATTAAAACAGAATTCAGCCAACAAAATATACTCAAAAAAGAAAACAAATACTGTGTTATTCCTGTTTTTAACGTTGGGATATTCAGTAAGAAATAAAATGTTTAAAAAATGCTCTTCAGTGTGAAGTGATGTTGTTGTGTGCAATGGAAATGAAAAAAGGATAATATTACCCTCAGCAGTGTTCCAGTAATGTCCTAGTGTTTACAGGACCTTGATCTATCAGCAACACCTTTTATTCACTTGGCTTTGCCTTATAATTATAAGGCGTGTCAGTGCTCCAGGGCTAATTATATCTTTTCCACCTCTCTTGATTCCCTTAACTGCTGTAAATAATGGTTTTAATAATCAAGAAACAGTAAACTTTTAAAAAGGTTGTTCCCTCTGAAAGGCAGCAGAAGTCTGGAATGCATTATTACAAAGTTTTTAATGCTGATCATTCTCATAGCGATAAATAAAGTATATGAAAACTCAATCACAAAAAATGTTTATAAAATGTAATATATTTTAAATCTCAAACTTTCAATAGTCATCTGGATTTGCTCTGTAACATTAAAGACTTTTTAAAACCTATCAAATCCACTCCTTCACTTCTACTGGGTGTCAGAAAAATTCCCCAAGCATTTATATCTACACATGTAGCAGACATCTTAACCACTTTATACAGGGCACTTGAACCCCCTTCCTACTCAGACCAATTTTCAGCTTTCGGTGCTTTCACACTTTGAATGACAATTACTCAGTCATGCTACACTGTATCTTTTTCATGTTTTTCACACCTATTGAGCTTTCTTTTGGTGGTAGTTAATCACCACTGGGTTTTTTTTTTTTTGATATATGCGAAAAATAGCGAAAATTAAAGAAATATTATAACATTTTGACAATAACTAATTTTTCTTCATAAATTTGTGCCAACAGTTATACTGCTACGTATCTTTGGTAAAAATAGCCCAAAATAGTGTATATTATGTAGTCTGTGAGAAAGTTATAGAGTCTACAAGCTATGGTGCCAATCATTGAAAATTGATCACACTTGATGTACTGACATCTCATTTCTTGAGACAAGCCAGGACAGTACAAATACCCCCCAAATGACCCCTTTTTGGAAAGTAGACAATCCAAGGTATTTAGTAAGAGGTATGGCGAGATTTTTGAAGTTGTCATTTTTTCCCACAATTCTTGGGGAAAAAAAAAAAATATATATATATATATATATTTACACAAAATTGTCATATTATCAAATTATTTCTCACACACAGCATATGCATACTTGCAAATACATTCCAAAATATATTCGGATACTCCTGCTGAGTATGGCGATACCATATGTGTGAGACTTTTACACAGCCTGGCAACATACAAGTAGCACCTCTAGGCATTATAGGAGCATAAATTACACATTTAATTTCATTCCTACCTATCACATTTTTGAAGGCCCTGGAGCTCCAGGACAATGGAAATGCCTATAAAATAATTTTATAGGCATTTTTTGAGGGCAGTGACAATGTCTTCAATGTCTTCCTCCTGAGTATGGCGATACCACATGATCATACAGATGCCCAACATCCAATTAGTCACCTGAAGATATTCTAGGAGCATGAATTATACATCTAATTGACTGACAACCTATTGCATTTTTGAAGACCCTTCATGTTTCTAACACATAGCATGTACATAACAATTACACCCCAAAATACATTCTGCTGAACAAAGGGTAAGCAAAAGATTACCTGTTTTTTTTAGTAGTGCAGTCGTCCACAGAAGAGGCTGTGGTCAGTGACAGCAAAAGCAGTCATCCAGGCAGCAGGCAGGAATACTGTCCATAGTCAATGCAGGCATCAGGCAGAGATACTGTCAGCACAGCCAAAGCATTGGTCAAGGTATCAGGCAGAGATGTGGTCCATAAAGTCCTGGGTCATTACATGCAGCGATATGGTCAGCACAGCCTGAATATTGGTTCAGGCAGCAGGAAGGACCATCAAGCTTAAGGCCTCTGTCAGGAAAGAATGGGGATAGGGGTAAAGGCTTCTCCCACCCAAATCTCTTTGAAGCCTCTGAACTCCGGACCCTGTTCTGTGAACACAGAAAACCGAAAACAGTTTTTCTCTACTCACAACACTATTCTGAAGCCTCTCACATATGTGAGCCCCCTGTGTACTAAAGTAGAAGGGCAGTAGAAGTAGAAGTAGAAAGATCAGTCCAAGTCCAATTCCATGGTGAGTCCATGGAATATTTGAAACTGGGAAATGGCAGCCTGTTAAAAATAAGGGGAACTAATATCTTATGGATGTGTGATTAATTCTGAAGCATTCTCCAATACATAGGCCAGGTTGGTAGGGACATTGGGGACAATGATAACTAGTGTATCTTCTAACCCCTACTCTTCCGCACACACAACATTCCTTTTGGCGTCTTCTTCCTGATTCTGTGGGGGGAATGTTATAGGGAAAATTTTGCTCATAAATTCAACTGACACTATCAGAGAGAATGCTTCCTGGGGCTGGTCCTTGCTGGTAAATGAGGGCAGTGACAATGTCTTCAATATATTTGAGGTAGGTGCTGGGTTTGTTTTCTGGTGAACTTTAATAGCAGACATACAAATTAAACATGGCCATATGAAAGAGATGAAATGCGACTTTTTTATACCAGTAACGGGACTTTCGGGTTGATAAATATGGTTGTAGCATCTGGTCGTTTAAATCTACCCCCCCCCCATGAACTGATTATAATCATTGACACATTCAGGCTTTACAATGGGACCGCGTCTTCTGTGAATCTCCACCAAGGTGTCATTGTGGATGGTGAACATGATGTAAACATCTTTCTTGTCCCTCCACTTCATGGCCAACACTTCCTCATTCCTCAGAAATGTGGATTTCCCCCCGTACTAGCCTTTTTGTTACTAAATTTTGTGAAAATCCCTTCCTATTTTTTCTAGCGGCACCCCAGGCCAGGGTTTTTTCATGGTACAGGTGATGCAAAAGAGGCAAGCTGGTGTAGTAATTGTCCATATATATATATATATATATATATATATATATATGATATCCTTTTTTGAACAGTGGGTATGCCAGGTCCCAGACAATTTTCCCACTGGTTGTGATATATGTTGGGCATTCAGGGGGCTGGAGCTGGGAGCCTTCATACACACGGAAGGCATGTATATAGTCAGTGGCTCTATCACATAGTTTATTCAGTTTCAACCCGTTCCTGGCTCTCTTACTGGGAATATACTGTTTGAAGTGCAGCCGGCCAGTAAAGTAGATAAGGGATTCGTCCACACAAATATTTTGGTCTGGGACATACACTTCAGCAATTCACTTTGAAAAATAATTTATTAGGTGTGTATTTTATACAATTTATCGTGGTTGGAATGATCTTGGGGAGTTGTACATTAACCACTTTCCTACCGGAGGATTTTGCAGCTTAAAGACCAGACCCCTTTTTTCAACTTGGCACTTCGTGACTTTAACTGATAATTGCTCGGTCATGCAATGCTGTACCTAAACGAAATTTATGTCCTTTTTTTCCCACAAACAGAGCTTTCTTTTGGTGGTATTTGATCGCCTCTGCGCTTTTTATTCTTTGCGATATTAATAAAAAAAGAGCGAAAATTTTGCAAAAAAAATGACATTTTCAACTTTGTCTTTTAAAAAATATCCAATATACTCAATTCATGTCATTTTTTTTTTGGCAAAATATATTTAGCTACATGTCTTTGACAAAAAAAAATCAATGAGCGTATTTTTATTGGTTTGCGCAAAAGTTATAGCGTCTACAAACTATGGTGTAAATAGTGAAATTTACGCAGCTTTAATTTCTGACTGCCTATCTCATTTCATGAAGTGCTAAAATGGCGGGGCAGTACAAAACCCCCCCAAAATACCACTTTTTGGAAAGTAGACATCCTAAGGAATGTCCTGACAGGCATGTTGAGCTCATTGAATATTTCATTTTTTTGTCACAGGTGTTTGAAAAATAACTAAAAAAAAAATTTTTTTTTTTTTTTTACACAAAGTTGTCATTGAAATGATATATTTCTCACACATGCCATGGGTATATGTGTAATTACACCCCAAAATATATTCTGCTGCTTCTCCTGAGTACAGGGATACCACATATGTGGGACTTTTTGGGAGCCTAGCTGTGTAGGGGTCCCCAAAAACAAATCACCACCATCAGAATTTCAAAGGGCGTACATTTTTCATTGCCTTTTCTCACTACCTCTAACGGTTTAGGAGGCCCTGAAATGTCAAGATACCACAAAACCCCCCCAAATGACCCCATTTTGGAAAGTACACACCCCAAGCTGTTTGCTGAGAGGCATGGTGAGTCCATGGAATATTTTATATTTTGCCACAAGTTTTGGGAAAATTACAATTTTTTTTTTTAATTATTTTTTTTTACACAACGTTGTCACTAAAAGATAAATTTCTCACACATGACATGGGTATATGTGGAATGACACCCCAAAATACATTCTGCTGCTTCTCCTGAGTATGGGGATACCCCATGTGTGAGACTTTTTGGGAGCCTAGCTGTGTACAGGACCGCAAAAGCCAATCAACACTCTCAGGTTTTCTAATGGCGTAAATTGTTCATGTCATCTCTGCACTACCTGTCACAGTTTCGGAGGCCCTAAAATTCCAAGATAGCACAAAACCCCCCCAAATGACCCCATTTTGGAAAGTAGACACCCCAAGCTATTTGCTGAGAGGCATGGTGAGTCCATGGAATATTTTATATTTTGCCACAAGTTCCGGGAAATATATATATATATATATTTTTTTTTTTTTTTTTTTTACACAAAGTTGTCAGTAAATGATACATTTCTCACACATGCCATGGGTATATGTGAACTGACACCCCAAAATACATTCTGCTGCTTCTCCTGAGTACAGGGATACCCCATGTGTGAGACTTTTTTGCAGTCTAGCCGAGTACAGGTCCCCGAAAACCAGTCCCCGCTTTCAGGCTTTCCAAGGGCGTAAATTGTTGATTTCACTCCTGACTACCTATCACAGTTTCGGAGGCCCTAAAATTCCAAGATAGCACAAAACCCCCCCAAATGACCCCATTTTGGAAAGTAGACACCCCAAGCTATTTGCTGAGAGGCATGGTGAGTCCATGGAATATTTTATATTTTGCCACAAGTTCCGGGAAATATATATATATAATATATATATATATATATATATATATATTTTTTTTTTTACACAAAGTTGTCATTAAATGATATATTGCTCACACATGCCATGGGTATATGTGAACTGACACCCCAAAATACATTCTGCTGCTTCTCCTGAGTACAGGGATACCCCATGTGTGAGACTTTTTTGCAGTCTAGCCGAGTACAGGTCCCCGAAAACCAGTCCCTGCTTTCAGGCTTTCCAAGGGCGTAAATTGTTGATTTCACTCCTGACTACCTATCACAGTTTCGGAGGCCCTAAAATTCCAAGATAGCACAAAACCCCCCCAAATGACCCCATTTTGGAAAGTAGACACCCCAAGCTATTTGCTGAGAGGCATGGTGAGTCCATGGAATATTTTATATTTTGCCACAAGTTCCGGGAAATATATATATATATATATATTTTTTTTTTTTTTTACACAAAGTTGTTATTAAATGATATATTGCTCACACATGCCATGGGTATATGTGAACTGACACCCCAAAATACATTCTGCTGCTTCTCCTGAGTACAGGGATACCCCATGTGTGAGACTTTTTTGCAGTCTAGCCGAGTACACGACCCCGAAATCCAGTCCCCACTTTCAGGCTTTCCAAGGGCGTAAATTGTTGATTTCACTCCTGACTACCTATCACAGTTTTGGAGGCCATGAAATGCCAAGACAGCACAACCCCCCCCCCCCCCAAATGACCCCTTTTCGGAAAGTAGACACCCTGAGCTATTTGCAGAGAGGCATGTTGAGTATTTTGCAGATCTCACTTTTTGTCACAAAGCTTTGGAAATTGAAAAAAGAGGAAAAAAAATGCATTTTCCTGTTTTTTCTTCATTTTCCAAAAAAAATGAGAGCTGCAAAATACTCACCATGCCTCTCAGCAAATAGATTGGAGTGTCTACTTTGTAAAATGGGGTAATTTGGGGGGGGTTTGTGCCATCTTGGCTTTTTATGGACTTCAAAAGTGTGATAGGTAGTAAGGAGTGAGATCAACAATTTACGCCCTTGGAAAGCCAAAAGGTGCGCATTGGTTTTCCGGGTCCTGTACGCGGCTAGACTGGCAAAAAGTCTCACACATGGGGTATCATTGTACTCAGGAGAAGCAGCAGAATGTATTTTGGGGTGTCATTTCACATATACCCATGGCATGTGTGAGCAATATATCATTTACTGACAACTTTGTGTAAAAAAAAATAAAAAAATAAAAAAAAAAAAATTTTCCCGAAACTTGTGGCAAAATATAAACTATTCCATGGACTCACCATGCTTCTCAGCCAGTAGCTTGGAGTGTCTACTTTGCAAAATGGGGTCATTTGGGGGGGTTTTGTGCTATCTTGAAATTTCAGGGCCTCTGAAACTGTGACAGGTAGTCAGGGGTAAAATCAGCAATTTACGCCATTAGAAAACCTGAAGATGTGGACTGGTTGTCGGGGTCGCGTACACAGCTAGGCTCCCAAAAAGTCTCACACATGTGGTATCCCTGTACTCAGGAGAAGCAAAAGAATGTATTTTGGGGTGTCATTTCACATATTCCCATGGCATGCATGAGCAATATATCATTTAGTGACAACTTTCTGTAAAAAAAACAACAAAAAAAAAAATTATAATTTTCCCGAAAATTGTGGCAAAATATAAAATACTCCATGGACTCACCATGCCTCTCAGAAAAAAGCTTTGGGTGTCTACTTTTCAAAAAGGGGTCATTTGGGGGGTGTTTGAACTGTCCTGGCATTTTATGCTCAATCTTAGCCACACATCACCCACTCTTCTAACCACTTGAAAACCAAGCCTTTTCTGTGCCTTTTTGTTTACATGAAAAAATATTTTTTTTTTACTAGAAAATTACTTTGAACCCCCAAACATTATATATTTTTTTTAAAGCAGAGGCCCTATAGAATAAAATGGTGGATGTTGCAAATTTTTTTGTCACACGGTATTTGCGCACAGATTTTCCAAACGCAATTTTTGCGAAAAAAATACATTTTTTTTAAATTTATTGCACAAATACACTATATAATTCCAATTTTTTTGGTAAAATTTAAAAGATGATCTTATGCCGAGTTCATAGACACCTAACATGACATGCTTTAAAAATTGCGCATGCCTGCGCAGCGGCAAAAACATACGTACATTTTTAAAAACCTTTAAAAGTCTCTACAGGTTACCACTTTAGACTTACAGAGGAGGTCTACTGCAAGAATTACTGCACTCGATCTGGCGATCGCGGCGATACCTCATATGCATGCTGCAATTGCGGTTTACATATGACACTAGACCACCGCTTGCTTTCGCCATTGCGCGCAAGCACCGGGGGAAAGGGGGGGGCTCAATTTTTTTTTTCTTTTTTCTTTTGCTTTTTTATGTTATTTTGACACCTTTCCTTTAATTTTTTTTTTAAATCATTTTTATTGTTATCACAGTGAATTTAAATATCCCCTATGTTAGCAATCTGTGGTGACAGGTACTCTTTTTTAAAAAAATTGGGGTCTTTTAGACTCCAGATCTCTCCTCTGACCTTAACGCATCTGACCACACCAAAATTGGTGTGATAAAATACTTTCCCAATTTCCCAATGGCCCTGCTTATTTCTGGCGAAACAGTAGTCATAAAATGCTCGTAGCCTCCGGCATCTTAGGCCATAGAGATGATTGGAGCCATTCTCATCTCCAATTAGCTCTATGGTTAGACAATTGAACCCCCGGCTGCACTCTCGGGTTAACCGGTGGGACAGGAGAGCCCGAGAAAAACCACGGAAGGCTGCGGAAGGCGGCGGTGGGGGGGGGGAGGCTCCTCCCACTGCATGTAAAAGCAGTCTAGCTACCTGCTAGGATTGCTTTTACATGTAAGCCGACCGCTGGCTGTAAAAAACGATACCAAGATGATGTCTAAATCTGCAGGCATCATCCTGGTATAACCACTCAAAGTCCAGCAACGTTCGAGTACATTGCTGGTCCTTGTTTGGCATATAGGTTTTTTTTTTTTTCATGTAGCCTGTGGGCTGAACGGAAAAAAAGAGAACCTATCAGAAATCAGCACAGGAATGATGCGTAGTATTACTCATCATTAACCGCCCAAACAACCACCCACTGAATTTAATGATGGGTATACACGACACTATCCACGTATACCAAAATAGGATTTTAACTGCAGTGCTGAAATCAGCTGCTATCAGCAAAGGTATCCATATATGCTGAGCGCAAACACTGTTTGTGTCAGAATATATAAAATCAATACGTGGTAGCCGACGAGTACCTGCAAGAGAAACAGGTCACAAAAGAATGAAAAAAAAAAGTACATTAAAAAAAGTACATTAGGAAGAGTAGGACATATAAAATGACTGACACAACAAAGGTTTTTGGATTCTCATCATTAACCGCCCAAACAACCACCCACTGAATTTAATGATGGGTATACACGGCACTATCCACGTATACCAAAATAAGATTTTAACTGCAGTGCTGAAATCAGAAAATCACCACAGCTGCTATCAGCAAAGGTATCCATATATGCTGAGCGCAAACACTGTTTGTGTCAGAATATATAAAATCAATGCGTGGTAGCCGACGAGTACCTGCAAGAGAAACAGGTCGCAAAAGAATGAAAAAAAAAAAGTACATTAAAAAAAGTACATTAGGAAGAGTAGGACATATAAAATGACTGACACAACAAAAGTTTTTGGATTCTCATCATTAACCGCCCAAACAACCACCCACTGAATTTAATGATGGGTATACACGGCACTATCCACGTATACCAAAATAAGATTTTAACTGCAGTGCTGAAATCAGAAAATCACCACAGCTGCTATCAGCAAAGGTATCCATATATGCTGAGCGCAAACGCTGTTTGTGTCAGAATATATAAAATCAATGCTTGGTAGCCGACGAGTACCTGCAAGAGAAACAGGTCACAAAAGAATGAAAAAACAAACAAAGGACATTGAAAAAAGTATAGTAGGAAGGAGTAGAAGGACATATAAAATGACTGACAACAACAGTTTTTGGATCCTTTTATTTTTCTTTCTAACTGTTTCTTGATTTGGGACTGCGATCTTCTGCGATCTTCTCTTCCAGCTTGGGTCTCTCAAAATGTCGATGGACATCCAACATCCTTCGAGACCCTGTGTTTGTGTGCCCTACACTGTGTCGTGCTGTACCCTACGCTAATACTCCACTAGTGTATGGTAGCGCTCGAAACATTCCCCGATGCAGAGACCAGGTTGGTCAGGACATTTGGGACAATAATAGCGGGTGTCACTCCTACCTCCGTGCTTGCTACAGACACGACATCTTTTTTGGGGGTATTTTTGGGTAGGGGTACGCGGGATGGCATAAGGAAAATGCCTCTCATGCAGCCGGCTCACTGCATCTGGAAGGGGAAGTTGGGCAGGCATGCCTCCTGGGTACAGGTAGGCAAGGATGACCGCTTCCTGGAATTCCCGGAAGGATCCAGTTCGTCCTGACGCCCTGTATAGGACAAAGGCATTCAGCATAGGCAATTGGTAAAGATAAACAGACACTTTTTTGTACCAGCGTCTGGCTTTACGGGCAACTAAATACGGCGCCAAAAGCTGGTCGTTAAGGTCCACCCCTCCCATGTTAAGGTTATATTCGTGGACACAGAGGGGTTTCTCCATAACGCCAGTTGCCGTAGGGATTTGGACTGTCGTGTCTGCGTGAAGGGAGGTCAGAACATAAACATCCCGTGTATCTTTCCACTTCACCGCAAGCAATTTGTCCGTTTTCAAGCAGGCTCTCGCCCCCCGACTAAGACGGGAATTTACAAGCCATTGGGGGAAGCCCCGGCGATTACGTCGCACGGTGCCACATGCGCCAATTTGTAATTCGAGCAGGTGACTAAATAGTGGCACGCTTGTATAAAAGTTGTCCACGTACAAATGGTACCCCTTTCCGGATAAGGGTGACACCAAGTCCCAAACGATCTTACCGCTGCTCCCTATGTAGTCTGGGCAGTTGGGGGGCTCCACACAGCTATCTTTTCCCTCATAGACCCGGAAACTAACTGTATAGCCTGTGGCCCTGTCACAGAGCTTGTACAGCTTGACCCCGTACTTGGCACGCTTGCTGGGGAGGTACTGTTTCATAGCAAGGCGGCCAGTAAATTTAATCAGGGACTCGTCAACGCAGACAACTTGTTCGGGGGTAAACAAGGCTGCAAACCGCTGATTGAAGTGGTCTATGAGGGGCCGAATTTTGTGGAGCCGATCGTATTCAGGGTCTCCCCGAGGACGACAGAGTTCATTGTTGCTGAAAAGCATAAATCGCAGAATTTGCTCGTATCTCCCCCTGGACATGGAGGCAGAGTACATGCGCATATGGTGAGCTGGGCTAGTGGACCAATATAGCCGCAATTCACTCTGTTTAGTTATGCCCATGTGGAGGGAAAGGCCCAGAAAGATCTTAAATTCGGAAACCGTTATAGGATTCCAGCCGAATGGTCTGGCAAGGTGCGAATTTGGGTTGGCGGCGAAAAATTGTTGAGCATATAAATTTGATTGATCCACAATAGATCTGTAAAGATTTTCCGTGAAGAACAGCTCAAAAAAGTTCAGGGGCGTAAAACCAGCTGTCTCCACGTGGATTCCAGGTTGGGCGGTGAATGGGGGAAGTACTGGCGCTGTAGAATCAGTGGGTTGCCAATTGGGATATGCCAGCGCATCAGGGAGGGCACTATGGGCTCTACGGGCCTGTCTTCGAATACGCGGTGGCTGCGGGCCACTACTCGTGCTAGCCACAGCACCAGCTTCAACTGCACTTAGGGGACTCGCCACGTCACCAGGTGTTACTGCAGTGCTGGTTGTACTAGGTCCAGGTTGTACTAGGCCGCTGGCGCTTGCCAGGTCGCCAGAAAAATGAGCGGCACTAGTAACCACACTCTGCTCCATACGAGCACCCTGCGATTCCTGCATCTCAACAACTTCAGAATGGGGTCGGGTACGCCTGGGTCTAACAGGTACCCATCTGTCGTCAGAGCTGTCTGTCAGGGAGCCGCTGCTGTCATCAGGTTCATATACTGACACTAATTCGGTCATTGCAGCTTCCCCTTCGCTATCAGATGACTCAGTCAGCATATAACTGAGAACCTCTTCATCATTGTACGAACGTTTAGACATTTTGGTAACTAAATTTACCCGTACAGTGATGCGACTCACAGGTAATAAAGGCACCTGGTTGTCGAAGGCTATTTCAAGCGCTACCAAAAAAACTGCTAATGCTAGCAGGGATCAGGCCTGACTCTGCTAACACAGCGGTTTTGTGTCTTGTATTTTTTTGTAAGTGACAGTAATCTATTGATTACTACACTTACCTGGGTGAAAGGGTTAAACGCAGGTGCTGGCCGGAATCAGTACTGATCGTGCAAACACCGCGTTTTGGGAACCCTAAACTATGGGGGCGCTAGTATAGTTCTGATCAGATCAGATATTGATCTGTTCAAACACTATACTAGAAATGGAAGTGTATGTGCGTGCGTGCGTGCGTGTGTGGTAATCAAGGGGTTACTTCTAACTATGCTCCGGGGATCTGGGGGGGGGGGGGGTGGCGGGGACCCTAAACCTCCTTTGGGAAAGAAACTAACTCGCGAGCGCAACCTCAAGTCACAATGACACTAATACAAAATACAGTAAAAACAGTATATTATGTGTGTATTAGTGCTAATGTGACAGAGGGTGTAGGGGTTAACTGGATGTGATCAGGGGGGGATCAGGGGTTTAAATCTTTATTGGAAGGGGCTGGCGGGTATCCTAAGGATAAAAGGAACGGTGGCAAGCGCTAAACCTGGTCACAAGTCACACTTATACGGGTATATAGAAAATGCTATATACTGTATACAGTGTGTTGTGGCAGGGGGTGTAGGGGTGATCAGGGGGGGATCAGGGGTTAAATCTTTATTGGGCGGTGGGGGGGACCCTAAACCTCCTTGGGACAGAAACTTAGTCGCCTGCGCTAATTCTGATCACAATGACACTAATACAAAAATACAAAAACACTGTATATTACGTTTGTATTAGTGCTGATGTGACAGAGGGTGTAGGGGTTAACTAGCGGTGATCAGGTGGGGGTCAGGGGGGATCAGGGGTTTAAATCTTTATTATTTTGTGGGGGTGGGGGGTAATTTAAGTGGAAAAGGGGGGGTCGCAAGCGCTACACCTGACCACAAATCACACTTATACGGGTATATAGCAAAATGCTATATACTGTATATGGTGTGTGTTATGGCAGGGGGTGTAGGGGTGATCAGGGGGGGGTCAGGGGCTTAAATATTTATTGGGCGGGTGGGGAGGACCCTAAACCTTCTTGGGACAGAAACTTAGTCGCCTGCGCTAATTCTGATCACAATGACACTAATACAAAAATACAAAAACACTGTATATTGCGTTTGTATTAGTGCTGATGTGACAGAGGGTGTAGGGGTTAACGGCGGTGATCAGGGGGGGGCAGGGGGGATCAGTGGGTTAAATCTTTATTAGGGGGGGGTGGGGGTAATTTGAGTGGAAAAGGGGGGGTCGCAAGCGCTGCACCTGACCACAAATCACACGTATACAGGTATATAGGTAAATGCTATATGCTGTATACAGTGTGTGTTGTGTCAGGGACTGTAGGGGTTAATCGGGGGGGCGATCGGGGGTGAAATGTGCCTATCTAAGTGTGTATGTACGTGCTTTGTGCTGTACTTACAATTAGATGTGCTCTGCTCTCACGCTGGATCCAAAAAGACCGTTGTGAGGGGAGGGCACATCTCCTCTAAGCCTGTGTTTACATTTCACAGGCTTAGAGGGTGATCTGATTGGGCAGGACCGATCAACAGGTCCAGACCAAAAATGATTGGCCTGGACCTGATGACTGATCGGTTCTGACCCCAATCGAGTCATCGGCGGGACCTCGGGAGCGCGCGCGCGCACCAGAGCGGCTCAGGCTAGTGATGTTAATTAACGTCACTCTGCCTGGCCGGGGCTGACTGCCGCAGTAAATTTACTTGCGGCGGTCGGCAAGAGGTTAAAATGTAGGAAACGCATAATCATGTCATAGCGTGTCCTGGACATGACAGCAGAATAAATCGGCATGTGGTGGATGGAGTGGGTGGACATGCACTTCATTTTTCTTTGTAAGCCCCATATTAAATGTAAGGCCCAAAAACGATTCGATTTTGTCTAGTGTGAGATGTCGCCAGTGGAACATACGGGCATAGGACGAATTGGGTTTGAGGCAATAAATTGCTCTGCAAAAAGATGTGTTTGGTCCACCATATACTGCAGCAAATCTTGTGGGAAAAACAAATAAAAATAATCTAATAGCGAAAAATATGTAAGGTTGGGCTGCACACCTGGCTGTGCGGTGAAAGGGGGATTATAGCTCACCCTGGGCTGGCAGGTAACCATAAGAGATTTGCCAGGGCATTGGAAAGGTAGGTTTGGGCCCAGATTCTTCAGGTTTGGGTTGTTATTCCAGTACTGGTAGTGGGCTCCTCTTCCTGGGGTCTAGCTCCATTTGTATTGGTGCCGTTGGGGTGTACGCTGCTGGTGGTAGGCAGGCCTTCTGATCTTGTTGTTCTCCTTATTCTTTTAGGAGGGACTGTTTCCTCCTCTGATTTAGTCTATGATCCACTACTCTCTACTGGCTTGAATCCTGAACCAGAATCGGATGATGAGAGCTCGCTGCTCTCATCATTCGACATAGTAAGGATATGCCTCCTCAGATGTGACAGGTGTGACAGGTCATTGATGGTGGTACTGATGGCAGTACTGATGGAGAGCCTGTGCTACAGGTCACTGATGGCGGTACTGAAGGCCTGTGTGACAGGTCACTGATGGGATGCCTGTGTGACAGGTCACTTGTCATGGCACTGCCATGTACTCATCCGCTCCTGGGCGCCAGCGGCGGAGTCGCCTCTCTTAGAGACCTCTCTCCTGGGTCTGAGGCGGTTCCCTCTCTCCTTGTCGCCACCAAGGGCCGCGGCAAGCATGCCATCGTAGCAAGATGGCGGCTGCCATGCAGACCCGGTGTTCTGCACAGGGAGGAGGTGGAGGGCTGCGGACCTGGTAGGGGAAGGAAGTTCAGGGACTATGGTGCAAATCAAGAAAGCGCCGGGTCCCTGACTTCCCTTTATAGCTCCTGTGTGCCCCACCTACAGGTCGGAGGTGGTCGGTCATGTGATCCTGGCTCTCTATTTAAACCAAGCATGCCTTCCAGTCAGTGCTTGGTTATTTTCCGTGCTCTCGTATACCTGCCTTTGGTCCTGTTCTCAGCTTGTGTTCCTGGTTCCTGACCCTTGATCTTCTGTTTGACTCTCCCTGCCTGACACCTGACCTGGCTCTGGATTGATCGATCTCTCTTGCCAGCCACCTGCCCTGAATTCAGATTGACTGACCCCTCTTTCTGCTTCTTCCCATTAAAGGCCTCCATGCCACCACAGACCCTTCGGGTACCTGTCCCCACTGCCAGGTGCTCCTGAGGTTTGTGATTGTAAGGGAGTGCTGTTCCGCTGCAATTGGGTTCTGTCACTGCTGCAAGACCCCAGGGGGGCTGTTACATCACTGATGGCTGTACAGATGGTGGTACTGAAGGCCTGTGTGACAGGTCACTGATGGCAGCAGAGATGGCGGTACTGAAGGCCTGTGTGACAGGTCACTGATGGCAGCAGAGATGGCGGTACTGAAGGCCTGTGTGACAGGTCACTGGTGGCAGCAGAGATGGAGCTACTGAAGACCTGTGTGACAGGTCACTGATGGCGGTAGAGAAAAACTGGAGGGGGGGTCTAACCTTATAGTTTGTTATAGTGCCTCTGAAGTCTCCACAGTGTGGATGGCCATCCCTGGCTCTAGGACATATGCGAAAAAAGCTGCACTGGAAGGGACCAGTGAAAAAGAGAGCCTTTAGGGTGAACTGATTAAGACACAGAGGAAGGTAAATACAAAAGAATATATTTTTTATTCTTTATGTTAAGTGTATCAAAAAACCCATGAATGGGTATAGTTCAATTTGACAAGTGCAGATAATCTGTCAGGGGGTGCAAGCAAAAAGGAAATGTAATAACAACAATGTAGGTAACAAACAAAACAAGCAGAAATCACGAGATAGCTATTGTCGTCCGGACGCCAGGTAGTGTATGGTACTATCAAGTATTCCACATGGCGATTCGCCGTTTATACCAACAAATAATGATGATTGAAATAAATAAGGGGAATAAATGAGAGTGCCAGACCCCTGGAGGCTCGAGCTGGATATATTTTGAAGACTTTAGGCCCCAAGATCCCGGGGGAACCAAAAAATTCCTCTTAAAGATGTGCAAACAGTACATGGATGATAAATAATTAAGTACCGGTTGGAATAGCACTGGAGGGTCTGAAAGGAGGAATGTGGGGGGTGAGAGAGGGGGAGATCCAAATCCTGGGCTATTTCCGGAAGTACGTGAACATTAGCAAATGTCAGTAGCATAGTAAATATAAAGTACCTGAGTTCTTTCTCTGTTCAATTTCCTCCTTTCAGTCCTGCTAGCCGTGATGTCTCATGTAAGGAATGGATGGATGGGATGGATCACCTCTGCATACGTTCCAGTGTTTCCTCCTCTGCTCCAGTGCGGTGTTTGCTGTAAGAGAGGTACACCCAGGGTCTTGGGGGAACATTCAGATTTTTTGGCGGCGGCAGCAAGGACAGTGCTCGTGCCGATGTGGGGAATTCCTGGTTAGCGTCCGTTGGCGAGTGATGGCCACTGATGGCGGTACTGATGGCGGGCCTGTGTGAGAGGTCACTTATGGCGGTTCTGATGGTGGCACTGAAGACCTGTGAGACAGGTCACTGATGGTGGGCCTGTATGACAGATCCAGATGGACTGTGTGACAGATGACCTGTTCGACAGATAGGCTGTGTGACAGATTCAGACAGATCCAGATGTGCTGCGTTAAAGATCCAGATGTGCTGTGTGACTGATCCAGGCAGATCCAGATGTGGTGCAATAGATCCTTATGTGCTGTGACAGATCCAGATGGGCTGTTTGACAACAGTTCACACCCCCGCAGGGGCCATTGGAAGTTGCTTGTCCCCATTGATTGCCCTACACCTCTGACACTCTGGGTTTTAACATATTTCAAATAAACATAAAATGCAAAGACACCAAAAATTTGTAGGATTTGCAGGCCAACGCTTTACTGAAAAGGTTAAGTCAAACAGGCTAGAGCTGTTATATGTATAACCCAACTTGGGTAGTATTGCAGTAAAATGAGATCACAATAACAGACAGATTATGACTTCAGAACAAGAGGGGGAAGAGGAGACTTGTAGTCAGTCCACTCTCTCTATCCCTGACATCACAAGAATAAGAATTAAACATTATATGAGGTTTGTGTAGGAGTTCCCCTATATTGAACAGTTGTAGAACTATGAAGAGGTTGGATTCTGCCACAAGTTCTATGGGCATAGTCAATTTTGATGAAAGGGGGTGCTTAGCGTATGGGTGTCCTTGATCTTTAGCTAGCTATGGTGGTGCCCAGAGATGGTATGGAGGCTGAATGTAAGAGATGTTGTATTTTCCCTGCAAAGACCCTTTAACTGGTCAGGTGTAATGGTGTGTGCATGCAATGTCTTTTGGGTAAAGTGTCAGAGATAATATGGGCTTCTGCCCACTGTAACGCCGAGTGCTCCGGGTCCCGTGGCTTCCCCGGAGCACTCGAGGCATCCCGCGGGCTGCAGCGCTCCGATCATCGTCCCAGACCGTGAGCGCTGTTCCCCCGCATCGGCAGTACTCACCCGCCGGGTCCCGTCATCTCTGACTCCCGGCGCACGCCGGGTTCCTTCCTCCTCCCGGCGCGCGCGGCCCCGCTCCCTAGGGCGCGCGCACCACTGCATTGAAATTTAAAGGGCCAGTGCACCACTAATTGGTGCCTGGTCCAATCAGTCCAAATCCTATAAAAACCCACTTCCCCTTCCTGTCCTTGCCGGATCTTGTTGCCTTTTGTGCCTTGAGAAAGTGTTTGGTGTATTTTCCCTACCTGAGTATCAGACCTTCTGCTGTTGCCCCTGACTACGAACCGTTGCCGCCTGCCTTGACCTTTTCCTCCGTCTGACCCTGCCTTTGCCTTGTCCTTCTGTACCATGCCTGAATCAGCTGTCTTTGAGGTTGAGCCGTTACCGGAGGATACGACCTGGTTGCTACCACCGCAGCAAGTCCATCCCGCCTTGCGGCAGGCTCTGGTGAAAACCGGTAGTAACTTAGAACCGGTCCCCTGGTATGGTCCACGCCAATCCCTCACTGACACAGAGGATCCACCTCCAGTGCAGTCACCTGCCGCCAGTCCGGACCCTGACAGTAGATCCGGCCATGGATCCCGCTGATGTGCCCCTGCCTAGTCTCGCTGACATCTCTACCATGGTTGCCCAGCAGTCCCAGCAGATTGCTCAGCAAGGTCAACAGTTGGCACAGCTGACCGCCATGCTGCAGCAGCTTCTTCCAGCACGGCAGCAGCCGCCTGCTTCTGCTTCCGCTCCACCTCCGCAGCCGGTGGCCGCCGCCTCCGCTAGAATCCGTTTGTCTCTCCCGGACAAGTTTGATGGGGATTCTAAGATGTGCCGGGGATTCTTGTCCCAATGTTCCCTGCACCTGGAGATGTTGGCCGACCAATTTCCTACGGAACAGTCTAAGGTGGCCTTCATGGTCAGCTTACTGTCTGGGCAGGCCTTGGCCTGGGCCACGCGGCTCTGGGACCGCAACGATCCTGCCACTGCCTCCGTCCAGTCCTTCGTTTCTGAAGTCCGCAGTGTCTTCGAGGAACCTGCCCGTGCCTCGTCAGCAGAAACAGCCTTGCTAAACCTCGTCCAAGGAGACGCTACAGTAGGCGAATATGCTATACGGTTTCGCACCCTGGCCTCCGAATTGACCTGGAACAACGACGCCCTCTGCGCAACTTTTAAAAAAGGTTTATCCAGCCATATCAAGGTATTTCTGGCCGCACGAGAGATACCTGACTCCCTGACGGAACTCATCCAGTTGGCTACTCGCATAGATATGCGCTTCATTGAAAGACGCCAGGAACTTCGCCAAGAAAAGAATCTTGTTCGCAACAGGCGTTATCCACGCCTGGCACCTCTCTTCCAGCAACCATTGCAGCCGTTGCTGCGCCTTCAGCCGAGGAGGCCATGCAAGTGGATCGGGCTCGCCTGACCCAGCAAGAAAGGTCTCGCCGGAGGAACGAGAATTTATGCTTATACTATGCGAGTTCCGAACACTTCTTAAAGGACTGTCCAGTTCGTCCTCAGCGTCAGGGAAACGCTCGTACCTAGTGAACGTGGGAGAGGCGTCGCGGGGTGTAAATTCTTCCTCTCCACGCTTGATTGTTCCAGTACGGATTTCTTCTGCCGCTAAAGTCTCCTTCCCTGCAGACTCCTTCTTGGACTCTGGTTCTGCAGGAAACTTCATTAAAGCCTCCTTCATCAACCGGTTGAGCATTCCTGTGATCCGTCTTGTCAAGCCCTTCTTCATTACTACAGTTAACGGAGAGAATCTGAACTGTACCGTGCGTTATCGCACAGAACCCGTGCTCGTGACCATAGGGGTCCTCCACCAAGAAACCATTGAATTTTTTGTTCTACCGAATTGCACTTCTGACGTCCTTCTTGGCCTGCCCTGGCTCCAGCGCCACTCTCCTACCCTTGACTGGACCTCTGGGGATATTAAATCATGGGGGTCTACCTGCCACACTCATTGCCTCAAGTCGGTACCTACTAGACAAGTCTCTGTCTCCTCTCCATTGCTCGGCCTTCCTAAGGCCTATCAGGACTTTACTGACGTCTTTTGCAAGAAACAGGCGGAGGTCTTACCACCACATAGACCCTATGACTGTCCCATTGATTTGCTTCCCGGTACCACACCACCCCGTGGCAGGATTTACCCTCTCTCCATTCCTGAAACCAAGGCCATGTCGGAGTACGTTCAGGAGAACCTCAAGAAAGGTTTCATCAGGAAGTCTTCTTCTCCTGCCGGAGCAGGATTTTTCTTTGTTGCCAAAAAGGATGGGTCACTACGCCCATGTATTGACTACCGCGGTCGTAACAAAATCATGGTAAAGAATCGCTACCCTTTGCCTCTCATGTCGGAGCTCTTTGACCGTCTGCGCGGAGCAAAGGTCTTCACTAAGCTTGACCTCAGGGGCGCTTATAATCTCATCAGAATCCGGGAAGGAGATGAGTGGAAAACCGCTTTTAATACCAGAGATGGCCACTTTGAGTATCTCGTCATGCCTTTCGGCCTGTGCAACGCTCCTGCAGTCTTTCAAGACTTTGTCAACTAAATCTTCCGGGACATGTTGTATACCTGTGTAGTGGTCTATCTTGACGACATTCTAATCTTTTCCCCCAACCTGGAGGAACACCGTCGCCATGTTCGTCAAGTGCTCCAGCGCCTTCGTGTCAACCACCTTTATGCCAAAATGGAAAAATGTCTTTTTGAGCGTAGCTGTCTTCCGTTTCTGGGATACCTAGTTTCTGGACAAGGTCTTCAAATGGACCCCGACAGACTCTCTGCAGTCTTGGATTGGCCACGCCCCTCAGGACTTCGCTCTATTCAACGCTTCCTTGGATTCGCCAACTATTACCGCCAGTTTGTTCCCCGCTTCTCCACTATCGTGGCACCTATTGTGGCACTAACCAAGAAAGAAGCGAATCCGAAATCCTGGCCTCCCCAAGCTGAAGAAGCCTTTACTCGCCTTAAAGCCGCCTTCGCCTCCGCTCCAGTCTTAAATAGGCCCGATCCTCTGAAACCATTCTTCCTGGAGGTAGATGCCTCCTCTGTTGGAGCCAGAGCGGTTCTTCTTCAAAAGTCTGCTAAAGGAAAAAACGTCACCTGCGGCTTCTTCTCAAAAACGTTTTCCCCTCCTGAAAAGAACTATGCCATCGGAGATCGTGAACTACTAGCCATTAAGTTGGCACTAGAAGAATGGAGACATCTTCTGGAAGGATCCCTTCATCCAATCACCATCTACACTGACCACATAAATCTCTCGTACCTTCAGTTTGCCCAGCGCCTTAATCCGCGCCAGGCCAGGTGGTCATTGTTCTTTGCCCGATTCACTTTCCAAATCCATTTTCGTCCTGCTAATAAGAACATTAGGGCGGATGCCCTATCACGTTCCACCGATGCCTCCGAAGATGAAACCGTTCCTCAACACATCATTCCTCCTGAGTGTCTAATTTCAACTGCCCCTGCTTCACTGGCACCAGTTCCTCTAGGGAAAACATTTGTTCCTCCACGTCTTCGCCTACGGACTCTCAAATGGGGTCACTCCTCTCACCTGGCAGGTCACGCTGGAATTAAAAAGACGACTCAGCTAATTGCCAGACACTATTGGTGGCCTTCCTTTAAGAAAGATGTTACGGAGTTCGTTCGGGCCTGTACTGTCTGCGCACGTGATAAAACTCCCCGCCAGAAGCCTGCAGGTCTTCTCCTCCCTCTGCCAGTGCCTGAACAGCCTTGGTCCCACATAGCAATGGACTTCCTCACGGATCTTCCCGTATCCCATGGTAACACAGTCATATGGGTGGTTGTTGACAGGTTTTCAAAAATGGCACATTTTGTCCCGCTTCCTGGTCTCCCTTCTGCGCCACAGCTGGCGAAGCAATTCTTTTTGCACATTTTTTGTCTCCATGGTCTTTCAACACATATCGTCTCCGATAGAGGCGTTCAGTTTATCTCTAAGTTTTGGAGAGCTCTCTGCACCCAATTAAGAATCAAATTGAACTTTTCTTCTGCCTACCACCCTCAGTCCAATGGACAAGTGGAGAGGGTTAACCAGATCCTTGGTGACTATCTGCGACACTTTGTCTCCTCCCGTCAGGATGATTGGGTCGACCTGTTGCCCTGGGCCGAATTTTCTTATAACTTTAGAGACTCTGAGTCATCCACCAAATCTCCGTTTTTTGTGGTGTACGGCCATCACCCGCTGCCCCCCCTCCCCATTCCCACTTCTTCTGGAGTTCCTGCCGTTGATGACTTGACTCTGGACTTCTCCTCCATCTGGAAAGATACTCAAAAGTCGCTCACCCTGGCCGCTTCTCGCACAAAGAGACATGCAGATAAAAAAAGAAGAACTCCTCCTGTCTTTTCCCCTGGGGACAGAGTGTGGCTCTCTGCCAAATACATCCGGTTTCGGGTCCCCAGCTACAAACTGGGTCCGCGTTATCGCGGGCCTTTTAAAATCAAAAGCCAAATTAATGCTGTCTCTTACAAACTCCATCTTCCTCCCTCTCTCTGTATTCCTAACTCCTTTCATGTATCCCTTCTCAAACCCCTCATTCTTAACCGATTTTCCCCCAAGGTCACCGTTCCTGCTCCTGTCTCTGGGTCCTCTGACGTCTTCTCAGTAAAAGAGATCCTCGCCTCCAAGGTCGTCAGAGGTAAAAAAATTTTTTTGGTTGACTGGGAGAATTGTGGTCCTGAGGAGAGGTCATGGGAGCCCGAGTCCAATATCCTCGACAAGGAGCTCATCCACAGGTACCTGTGCTCCAAAAAGAGGGGGAGACCTAAGGGGGGGGGTACTGTAACGCCGAGTGCTCCGGGTCCTGTGGCTTCCCCAGAGCACTCGAGGCGTCCCGCGGGCTGCAGCGCTCCGGTCATCATCCCCGACCGTGAGCGCTGTTCCCCCGCATCGGCAGTACTCACCTGCCGGGTCCCGTCATCTCTGACTCCCGGCGCACGCCGGGTTCCTTCCTCCTCCCGGCGCGCGCGACCCCGCTCTCTAGGGCGCCTCGCGCCGCTGCATTGGAATTTAAGGGGCCAGTGCACCACTAATTGGTGCCTGGTCCAATCAGTCCAAATCCTATAAAAACCCACTTCCCCTTCCTGTCCTTGCCGGATCTTGTTGCCTTTTGTGCCTTGAGAAAGCGTTTGGTGTATTTTCCCTGCCTGTGTATCAGACCTTCTGCTGTTGCCCCTGACTACAAATCGTTGCCGCCTGCCTTGACCTTTTGCTCCGTCTGACCCTGCCTTTGCCTTGTCCTTCTGTACCACGCCTGAATCAGCTGTCTTTGAGGTTGAGCCGTTACCGGAGGATACACCTGGTTGCTACCGCCGCAGCAAGTCCATCCCGCCTTGCGGCGGGCTCTGGTGAAAACCGGTAGTAACTTAGAACCGGTCCCCTGGTACGGTCCACGCCAATCCCTCACTGACACAGAGGATCCACCTCCAGTGCAGTCACCTGCCGCCAGTCCGGACCCTGACACCCACTCACCAATCCAGCCGATAAATGGGTCCTGTGAGGCGAGATGTCCCTGAGCAGGCTCTTAACTATATGCAGCAAATCATGAGGTGCCCGACTGGCAACCTGTATGCCCAGAAGTCCAGCAATAACTACGTGTGTGTACAGCGGATGGTAGCCTGATCAGCAAGACAGTGGATGTGACAACAGCGGTGGCTTGCCCAGAATTCCTTTAGTCTTTCAACACTCTGGAACTTGTAGTTTCAAACAGTATTAAGTCTAGTGTAGGTCCAGGTGACCAGACTACTTATCCTACAATCCTCTGCTATCAGTAAATGGTAATTTTCCTCTGCATACATGATTATACCTCATGTCGAGCACTAGGGGGAAAGAGCTCCACGTATAGTACACAAAGTGAAGGTAAAAGCGCAGCCAGCACTTGGCTACAAGAGACCCTGACACTTAGGCTATGTTCACATCTTGGCGTTGCTATTTACAGGCGTTTTTTAGGCGTTTTTTTAAGGCGTTTTTAAGGGCATTTTTTCAGGTGTTTTACAGGCATTTTTACAGGTGTTTTTGTGCAGGCGTTTTGCTTAAAATGACAAAACGCTCAGATGTGAACAGGGGCCGTTGAAATTAATAGGATTTGTCTTGTTGGGAATTTTTTGAGCTGATCCTAGAGCAGAAAAACACCCCAAAATCGCCCCAAAACGCCTACATGTGAACTTAGCCTAAGGATGTTATGATGTAACTAGAATACCGTAGTTCCACAGCTTTCACACCCCAATCCTGTTCTTGGATGATAACATTTGCCTTTCTATGGATACTCACTGTGCAGCCAGGCCGTAAAGACATCCCAGGCAACCGTGGGGGCAGTTGAATCTATTTTATCTATATTAGTGAGCCAATATTGGCACAAGCCCTCCGGCATAGCATCCTGAACATTACTATCCATAATACCTGTACAGTCTCCACAAGCCACCTCCTGGCAGGCCCAGGGACAAGGTAACAAGCAGGGGGGCATGGTCAAAGACACCTCTGGAAAAAATAGAGACGGAAGACACCCGATGGAAAGCCGCCCCAGAGGAGAATGCCAAATCAATTCGAGAGAGGGTCTGGTGGGAGGCTGAATGAGATGCAAATTCCCAGTACAATGGATGGAAATGTCACCAAACATCCACCAGGGCAAATGTAGATGCCCATTAAGCCAAGCCTGAGGACCCCCGAGAAGTAGAGTGAAGCCTGTCCACTTCTGAACACATAACTAAATTAAAGTCCCCCATCAAGAGATTATCCACAACAAATTGTATTGCCTCATCCATGATAGTAGAGAGCAATGCAACATCTGCAGGAAGAGGCAAATAAATTACCACCAAAACAAAAGTAACGTTAGCAATAGAAGCATGTAAAATGAGATATCGACCCCCAGGGTCAGTCTTTAGGTCCAGGAGCTGAAAGGGTAGCGACCTATGCACCAAAACACTGACCCCTCTGGAGTAGCTGGAGTACGCAGCATGATAATGAGAGCTGACCCGGGACGCTTAAGGCTCAAAACACAAGAACCAAAGAAGTGGGTCTCTTGCAGGACACAGATCTGTGGTGAGACCTTAGTTAACGACTAGGGATTTCCTAACAGCAGGGTTAAGACCCCACATATTCAAAGATATTATGGAAAAATTAGCCATGGGCACTGCAGGTAAATTGTGAAAGAAGGGTAGGACATGAGGTGCAAACTCCAGCGCTCCCAGAGTTACCCAGATAAGCAAGCCTTCCAATATAACAATAATTATCTTTCCCACACAAAACAGGGCCATCAGACAGTAGTAGCCAAGATGAAGAGTTCAAGTTCATGCCATAAAGGAACCTGAAATAAAAAAGGTTAACTAAAGAACAACAAAACAAAACCATAAAACAACCCAAATCATTTAGCAATGGCTGACTCTCTATTCCCCCCACCCCACAGAACCCGCATGAGGCGGAAATGCTTAAGTCCCCAAACAAGAGCAAAAAGGTTAAAAGTAACTTGGAGGTGTGTAGTCAGTTGGAAAGCGTCACAGGTCCCCCCTTATATATGACATTACAGGGGTGGCAGATGATGCACCAACAGTATGAGTCAGCCAATACCATCTGGGGATGCCACAGTGGCAAAACAAACTGAAGTGTCTCAGGTCACCTGGGCTATTACATATCTTCTCTTAGTCCTTAAGGTTTCTTGGCTGTTGCTTGGCAACTTAAAGTTTCAACTCCCTCCATAAATTTTCTATAGAATTAAGGTCTGGAGACTTGCTAGGCCACTCCATGACCTTAATGTGCTTCTTCTTAAGCTACTCCTTTGTTGAGGAAAGAAGGATCTCATCCAAGATTTCACATTACATGATCCCGTCCATTAGCCTCTCAATGCAGCAAAGTTGGCCTGTACCTTTAGCAGAGAAAAAGTCCCAAGGCATAATGTTTCCACCTCTGTGCTTGACTGTAGGGACGTTCTTAGGGTCATAGCCAGCATTTTTATTCCTCCAAACACGGCGAGTCGAGTTATTGCAAAAGAGCTTAATTTTGGTCTCATCTGACCACAGCACTTTCTCCCAATCCTTCTCTGAATAATTTAGATGTTCATTTGCAAACTTTAGATGGGCCTGTACATGTGCCTTCTTGAGAAGCGGGACCTTGCAGGCGCTGCAGAATTTCAATCAATGACAGCGTATTGTGTTATTATTGGTTTGTTTGGTGACTAAGGTCCCAAATGCCTTGAGAACATTCACAAGCTCCTCTCATGTAGTTCTTGGCTGATCCCTCGCTTTTCTCATGATCCTCCTTACCCCATGAGGCGAAACCTTGCATGGAGCTCCAGACCGAGGGCGATCGATGGTTATTTTGTATTTCTTCCATTTGCAAATAATTGCTCCAACAGTTGTTTTCTTCTCACCAAGCTTCTTGCTATGGTCTTGTAGCCCATTCCAGCCTTGTGCAGGTCTACAATCTTGTCCCTGACATCCTTTGAATGCTCTTTGGCCTTGACCATGATGGTGAGGTTTGGAGGAATGGAAGAAAGAGATTCTGAGGACAGGTGACAATTATACACATAATGAGTTGTCATTAGGAGCACGTTCTTAAATCTGTGTACCACATGAGCACATACTGTAGCCAGTCTGTGGGAGCCAGAAATATTGTTGGTTGGTAAGGGATCAAATACTTATTTTACTCACTGAACTGCAATTAAATTTCTAACATTTGTATCGTGTGTTTTTTCTGGATTTTTGGTTGATATTCTGTCTCTATCGTTTAAAATACACCTATGAAAACAATTATAGATTCTTAATATTCTTTGTAAATGGGCAAATTTACACAATCTGCATGGTATCAAATAACTATTTTCGCCACTGTAAATATTTAAGTGTAACAAATCAGCTACTGCCAAGAGTGAACAGCTCTACCCAATTGATACAAATTTTGTAGAGCCAAAACTCTGTTTGACAAGGTAATGGATTAAAACCCTTTTACATATCATTCAAGGTAAACAGCAAAATTCTATCTATGCAACATTGTATCATTTCTGTATAGCACATACCTCTCTGCAGGAAATATTTCATTACATTAGCAGAGGCTTTCATCATAATATTTCCTCTTCTGGTTGATGTTGTTAGCTTATAGCATTAGGCTATTTTCCATATTGGTCGAATGTTCTTTATCTCTTTTTCGTCAAATGGTTTTATGTTTTTCTCTAAAGCGGAACTTTACCCATAACAACTTGATAAAAAATAATGTTCTTTAGCAAGGAACATCTATTCCACACAACTTGACCTCTGGAATATTTACCCCCTTCACGATAAGGCCATTTTATGTGATACCGCCAGGGCTTTTTTTCTCAGACAATAGGTGCAGGAACTCCCCCTTTCCTAATCACCCCTTGTCTCCGCCCCCTACCCACCCCCCTGCACCATTTCTTGGTTCCACACCCTACCCCCCTCCAAGTACCGGCCCTTTTAGAGAATACAGAACCAAGTAACATTTATGATACTAAGTAAGTTGTATGGAATTTGTTAATGATAACAAAAAACCCAGTAAAATAGATCCTCTGCAGCCAGCAACAATAGATCTCCCCAGCAACAATGGACCACCCCCAATAAAATACCCCTCCCCACCAGCAAAAATAGACCCCCAGCAGCAACAATATTTCCCTGCAGCCAGCATCACTAGATCCCTTCCAGCACCAACTGACTCCCAGGAACAGTAGATACCCCACCAACAACAATGGACCTCCTTAGCAACAATAGATCCCTTAGCAACTAGCATCAATAGACCCTGAACCCCTTCCCATTACATACATTCAGTGCTGGAGGTGCCAGAACTGCGTTCCCGCTGAAAAAGCACTGGATACCGCACTGCGTTATTTTAACTGACAATTGCGTGACGCTGTACCCAAAGAAAATGGATGTCCTTTTTTTCCCACAAATAGAGCTTTCTTTTGGGGGTATTAGATCACCTCTGCAGTTTTTTTTTTTACAAGCAAAAAAAAGACCAACAACAGTATTTTTTACTTTTTTGCTAATTTCCTTATAATTTAGGCCAATATGTATTTTGCTACATATTTCTGGTAAAAAAAAAATCCAAATAAGAGCATAACTACTGGTTTTTGCTAAAAAATACCTATCTCGATTCAACACCCCCCCCCCCCCCCCTCACGATCTAAATCTAGCATTTCCATGATTCAAAAAAAAAAAAAATAGCATCTGGCAAATTTGCTCAGTGCCGAGCGATAAATAGAAACATTGTATCATTTGGTTCTTTTAGATCAAAGGGATGAGTTTAACCACTTCAAGGCTAAGCCTTTTTCCGACACTTGTTGCTTAAAAGTTAAAATCAGTAGTTTTTGCTAGAAAATTACTTAGAACCTCTATAGCGTCTACAAACTACGACATATATTTTTTCTTTTATTGTTATTTATTTATTTAATTTGTTTGTTTTTTTTACTAATAATGGTGGCGATCAGTGACTTATAGCAGAACTGCGATATAGCAATGGACATTGTGACACAAACTGACAATTTTGACACTTTTTGGAGACTAGTGACACTAATACTAAAAAATATGCACTGTCACTGTACTAATGATACTGGCTGAGAAGGGGTTAACCTCAGTGTCGATCAAAGAGTTACCTGTGTGCCTAGCCAGTGTTTTAATACATTGTGGGAGGTGCTTTTACTAGGGGAAGGCATGGATCCATGTTCCTGCTTTGCAGAGACACAGGATCCATGCCTTCCCTCCTGTCGGAACAGTGATTTGCCTTGTTTACATAGGCAGACCACCGTTTTACCTCTCTGCTCGATGATCGGCGGCTGCCGGCAGACATCAAGTCCGCTGTACCCGCTACTGGGCTTCTGCTGTGTGTGATCACAGCGGGAGCCAGCCCCCCATGTTTTCCCTATCATGTAAACAACATTTTGTTGCATCTTATAATATCCTCTTAGAGCCCATTCAGACTAGCGCGACTTGTCAGCTTGACAAGTCGCGCTCGGTCGCGGTCCATTGAATAGTACACGACCCGTTCTAATAGGAGCGACACAAGTCATTCCGACTTAAAAAAGGGGTCCTGTACTACTTCGGGCGACCTCGGAGCGACTTGCATAGACTTCCATTATGTGAAGTCCCTGCAAGTCGCTCCGAAGTCGTGGTGCACGGGACTGACAAGTCACCCCCCCAAGTCATGCAGAGTCGGATCGCCTCAGTGTGAACCGGCTCTTAAGCATAAGTCTAGTATTTGTACTGAACTTCTCCTTTTACTGTTTAGATGATGACGTAAATATATGGGTTTACAATCACTTCAACAGCTACAGGATTATTATTTATTTATTATTTAACCACTTTACCACCGGAGGATTTTGCTGTCTTCCGTCCAGGCCACTTTTTGCGATTCGGCGCTGTGCGACTTCAACTGACAATTGCGCGGTCGTGCGACACCGTACCCAAACGAAATTTACGTCCTTTTTTTCCCACAAACAGAGCTTTCTTTTGGTGGTATTTGATCACCTGTGCGATTTTTACTTTTTGCGCTATAAACAAAAAAAGAGCGTTTATTTTGAAAAAATAACAATATTTTTAACATTTTTTTATATGAAATTCCCCCCAAAAAAGATGTAAAAACCAATTTTTTAAAAAATTTTTGGCCAATTTGTTTTCTGCTACCTATGTTTGGTAAAAAAAAATCACAATAAGCGTATTTTGATTGGTTTGCGCAAAAGTTATTGCGTTTACTAACAAAGGGAAAGATTTCTGTCATTTTTGGTGTTTTTTTTTTTTAACGCGTAATGGCGGCGATCTGCGATTTTTTTTGTGGGACTGCGACATTGCGGCGGACAGATCGGACCCTTGACTGACATTTTTGACACTTTTGGGGTTACCAGTGACATTACTGCAGTAATCAGTGCTATATATATGCACTGTTACTGTAAAAATGACACTGGCAGGGAAGGGGTTAATTTTATTGGAGAGGGAGGGGTTAATGTATGCCTGGTGCTTACTGACGTGTAGGGGGGGAGGTGACTGAGTGAGTCATGGACAGATCGGATGTCCAGCTATGCTGAACAGTCCGATCTGTCACTCCCTGTCACTATGGAGATCCGCCCGCTGTGTTTACACACAGTGGGCGGATCTCCACACTAGATCCCCGGCGATCGGGGCAGAGCAGCGGCGATCGCCGCTGCTCCTCCCCTGGCCCGACTCCCGCTGTGAATGAAAACAGCGGGAGCGAGCCTCCGGCGGCGCGCAAGCGCCGCCCAGAAGGGGGAGTGTCTGACGACGTTAATACTACGTCGTCAGACGATAACGAACCACTTTGCCGCAGTACTATTACCGTACTCGGTCGGCAAGTGGTTAATATACATATAATTCATTTACAATTACCACTTGCCAACCGCCTACTGCACTTGTACTGCTGCAGGTCGGCTCTATAGCCTGTACATCATTTCTTGCAATATACACTGGGGGGGCGCGTTTGCGCCTCTGGAGGCGCGATCGCATGCTGATTGGACACAGGGGATGCCAATCTCCCATGATCATTCCCAGGAGAGGCAGAATGGTGATCTGCCTATTTAAACAAGGCAAATTGCCATTCTGACAGGGCAGAAGATAGAGATCTTGTGTTCCTGCTAAGCACCAATTCTGTCTTTACCCAGTCAGAGCAAACCCCACACAGTTAGCAAGCACCAGCTAGGCACACAGTTAACCCTTTGATCGCCCCTAATGTTAACCCCTTCTCTGTCAGTGTCATTGGTACAGTAACAGTGCATATTGTTAGCACTGATCACTGTAATAATGTCACTGGTCCCCAAAAAAGTGTCAAAAGTGTCAGAAATGTCATAATCCCGCTAAAAATCGCTGATTGCCGCCATATCGCTGATCGCCGCCATTACTAGTAAAATAAATTAATAAATAAAAAGTCCATAAAAATATCCCATAGTTTGTAGACGCGATAACATTGGCGCAAACCAATCAATGAACGCCTATTGGGATTCTGCACAATTGACAGTTAACCCCTTTACGACCGCCCGCTGCAGATTTACTGCGGCAGGCAGCCGCTCCTAGGCGAACCAACGTATCTCTACGTCACTCGCTTTCAGGAGGCTAAGGGGCGAGCGCGCGCCACCAGCGGCGCGCTCCCGCCCCCGCTAGTCAGTGGAGAAGCCTGTTTGTGTGTCAGGTGGCTCCGATTGCCGCCTGACATCTGTGATCTCTTCCCCGCTGAGGGAGAAGGATGGTCGGCTGATGTAAACACAGCTCCTTCTCCCTGCAATGATCACAGAGACCATGTGATCCTGCTATATAGGATTGCATGTCTCTGTGATAATTTCAGAAGCCACACCCCCACATTTAGAATCACTCCCCTAGCCTTACATTTAACCCCTTGATCACCCCTAGTGTTAATCCCTTCCCTGCCAGTGTCATTGATACGGTAACAGTGCATATTTTTAGAACTGATTACTGTAGTAATGTCACTGGTGCGCCCAAAAGTATCAAAAATGTCAGTTAGGGGTCCGATCTGTCCGCCACAATGTCGCAGTCCCGTAAAAAATC
This sequence comes from Pelophylax lessonae, assembly GCF_965119305.1. Taxonomy (NCBI): domain Eukaryota; kingdom Metazoa; phylum Chordata; class Amphibia; order Anura; family Ranidae; genus Pelophylax; species Pelophylax lessonae. Next base: position 320,721,895 of record NC_138768.1, on the reverse strand, counting down.
GCAGATTGCCGCCAGGTGATCAAATACCACCAAAAGAAAGCTCTATTTGTGGGGAAAAAAAGGACGTCAATTTTATTTGGGTACAGCGTCGCACGACCGCGCAATTGTCCGTTAAAATAACGCAGTGCTGAATCGCAAAATAGGGCCTGGTCATTAAGCAGGAAAATCTTCTGGTCCAGAAGTGGTTAAACTAATGCAGTGCCGTATTTAAAAAAAAATGGCCTGGTCATTAGGGGGTAAAACCTTCTGGAGCTGAAGTGGTTAATGTATAAATATTTTTAAAAGCTGGAGTTGGGCTGTAATACATTATAATATTTTCAATTCTTTCTTTTTTTTATCACTGATATTTATGTAAGACACAATTTGACACATTTTGATCATCACAGCAACCTAGGTTTTCATCAAGAAGGACATAGTCCAGAAATCTCTGTGCTTTTTCCATAGACAACCAGCAGGGAGCAGTGTTGCAACAGAACTCTCAGGTCCCTGCGTTCCCAATAAACCTTTTTACACTCATATACTGTGTATGATGCGATTAATGCCGGCCCTGGATTTAAATAAAAAGGAGATATCAGTGTACATATTAAAACACAAACGACCTTACATGGGAATATATATATATATATTTTTTTTTATTTGTATTAAACAGGTGATTTATTGTTTAATACATTCAATTTGTCATGATTAGTCATAGAAGAGAAAGCATCGTGTATGGTATTAAAAAAGGGAAATAGTTACAATTGTACAAGGACAAAAATAGCAATAGCAAAACGTGAACAATTTAATACTAAAGGAAAAAAAATACTTGTGTAGGCCCCAGCGAGATTTGAACTCGCGACCCCTGGTTTACAAGACCAGTGCTCTAACCCCTGAGCTATGGAGCCATCTGGTTGTCACTACTTGTGTGCTATGTCTGAGCTTTTAATCTATATAGGTTTCTTCTAATGATACTAGAATACTGAATTACAGTTTCTCTGTAATTACTATAATACAACATAAGTCTATTTAATTGAATGTTCTACATAGGCATAAATACAGGATGCACAGGCTGTAATTACAACATGCAAACTCAGCAAACAGGGTGGCTGCTTAGTGTTTTGGCTCTTGGTATCCAGAGACTCATCAGAAGCAGGTGTAAAAATGGAATCTGTAGTCTCATAAGAGCATATTACCTCCTCATTTACCTGTTGCTTACTTTGTGTCCAAATCAATTATGATTAATGACAGGCTTGGTAAATGACAGATTTACACTTTACAGTAACAAGACCACAGGGATGCCTTAACGACATATACAGTATACGGAGCTCTAGAGAGCCTCCAAATAAAAGGATAACTTTAGTTACTTTGCAATATAATCAGCACAAAGTTTTACTGTATATTTCCAAATCCATGAGTCATATTTATAATAAAAATTGTAATAATAATAATAGACATTGTCTTTCATGCATATTTTTATACTAAAACATTTTTTCATTTTTCTTTATTAAAACCAGGGCTTTTTTTCAGGGGGAACGTGGGGGAACGCAGTTCCAGCACCTCCAACACCGAATATATTTAAGTGCAAGGGGTGCTGGGGTGTGCTGAACGGTCAATTGATGATGGCTTCTGCAGGGCCGGTGCTAGACTATTTTGCGCCCTAGGCAAGACCAGCTTCTTGAACAGCCCCCCCCCCCCCCCAAAAAAAAAAAAAACTGTACACATTGCCCCCCTTCCTGCACATAATGCCCCCTTCTTTAACCCTACACTCCTCTCCCTGCAAGCACTGCCCTTCTTTAACGCAACACCCCCTTCCTGCACATAATGCCCCCATCTTTAACCCTACACTCCCCTCCCCTCCCTGCAAGCACTGCCTTCTAACGCAACACCCCCTTCCTGCACATAATGCCCCCATCTTTAACCCTACACTCCCCTCCCCTCCCTGCAAGCACTGCCTTCTAACGCAACACCCCCTTCCTGTACACACTGCCCTTCTTTAACGTTACACCCCCTTCCTATACACACTGCCCCCCTTTAGCCCTACACCCCCTTCCTGCACACACTGCCCCCCTTTAGCCTTACACCCCCTTCCTATACACACTGCCCCCCTTTAGCCCTACACCCCCTTCCTGCACACACTGCCCCCCTTTAGCCCTACACCCCCCTTCCTATACACACTGCCCTCCTTTAGCCCTACATCCCCTTCCTGCACACACTGCCCTCCTTTAGCCCTACACCCCCTTCCTGTACACACTGCCCTCCTTTAACTCTACACCCCCTTCCTGCACACACTGCCCCCCTTTAGCCCTACACCCCCCTTTCTATACACACTGCCCCCCTTTAGCCCTACACCCCCCCTACCTATACACACTGCCCCCCTTTAACCCTACACCCCCCTTCCTATACACACTGCCCCCCTTTCAACACTACGCCCCCTTCCTGTAAACACAGCCCCCCTCTCTATAGGTGGCACCTACCGGAGATGAGGAGGTGACAGGAGAGTAATGTGGCACTGGCCATGGCTGCACCCCAGGTGGCAGTGCGCCCTAGGCGGCTGCCTAATTCGCCTAGTGGTAGCACCGGCCCTGGGCTTCTGGGGGATCTATTGTCACTAGTGAGGATCTATTTTTGCATGGGGGTCTATTGTTGCTGGAGAAGGATCTATTACTGCTGGGGGGGATCTTATATTTCTGGGGAGTCAGTTGTTGCTAGGAGGGATCTACTGTTGAGAGAGAAGTCTATTATTGCTGGCTGCTGGAGAATCTAATGTTGCTGCTGGAGGTCTATTGTTGCTGAGGTGGTATTTTGCTGTGGGGGGGGGGGCATTGTTGTGTGGGTGATCTCTTGTTTCTGGGGGGGGTCTGTTGTCGCTGGCTGCAGGGGATCTATTTTGCTTCTTTTCTTGTTTTATTTAACAAGTTCCATACAAATTTCTTAGCACCACAGAATTAACTTGGTTCTCTGTTCTCTAAAAGGGGCGGTACTAGGAGGAGGGTGGGAAGTGGGACCAAGGTATGTGCTTGGGGGTGGGTAGGGGGCGGAGACAAAGGGGGAGTTCCTGCACCTACTCTCTGGAGAAAAACGACTACTTTGGAGAAATTATTATCATTATTATTGTACAGGATTTATATAGCGTCAATAGTTTGCGCAGCAATTTACAACATTAGGGCAGACAGTACAGGTACAATACAATTCAATGCAGAAGGAATCAGAGGGCCCTGATCATTAGAGCTTACAATCTAAGAGGGAGGGTCAAGTGGTAATAACTGTAGGGAAAGAGCAGATAAAGACAATCAAAGAACAGTTGTTAGGTAAGGGCAGGATAGGCTTCTCTGAAGAAAAAGGTTTTCAGGGATCGTCTAAAAGTGGATAGAGTAGAGGATAGTCAGACAGATTGGGGTAGGGAATTTCAAAGGATGGGAGAGGCTCGGGAGAAGAGTATGGGAGGAAGTGACAAGGGAGCTAGAGAGTTTGACCTTCCTTTGCTGCCTTAAAGCCCTTGGGATCACCTTTTATGTTTTGTTTTGTCTAGGATTTAGGTTGGGCAGCACCTCCTTTACCCTTTTGGGTGGGTATTGTTTATGTTGATCTCTCCCCTTGCATGCCCTTAGTTGTGAGAGGTACTCACACTGTGCTTTGCTCCACACTGAACTTCTGTTCAGGCATCCTGTTGTTCAGATCTCCCCATGCCAGCCTGGATGTCTTCCAAAGGTAATGGAGATCCCTCTCTTAGGCTTCCTTGACTTCATTTCCTCAGTTCCTGCCTGGAGTCAGAGTCCCCAGACCTGGAGTCCCCTCCCAGGCCATGCAACAGCAAACTCAACACTCAATCTTCCACTCAACTCTCCTGCTGACCAGGCTCCACCATATGAAAGGGCTGATCCAGCCACCCTGTCAAGGACTTCAGCTTGGAGATTATCCAGATTCCCTTAGATATGCAGATCAGGACCTTCTGGCCTCTGCCCCATATTTCCAAGCTTCTAGAACCATGGGGAGGTACCAGAGACCTGCACTGTAGAGCCATCCAGCCTGACCTGCAGTAACCCGACCCAATTGCAGACTCACACAGCTACCATGAATCAAACAAATACATTTACCTACACTAGTTGCACACTAGAGGGTGCTACACAAAAAAGTGTCAGTGTCACTGGTAGCAACAATTGCCTCACTCTCTGCCAAAATGCCTAGCCCATGAGGCATAGTGCAGAAAAAAGCAAGAGTTGTCATGGCCTACTGTAGTTTTACACAGTTGGGTCTCAAACCTATAGTGCTGCTTCAGCACCCCCCAGGGGACGCATGACTCAGCAGGCTTGCCAGACATGGCAGCAATGCTCAAATCCTAATTTACTGGGCCCCTCAGAACCCTTCAAAACAGGAAAGAACTTCCAACACACACCTTACAGTATGTGGTTCGTGCTCAATTCGGTTTCCTTGCCCATCAGGAAGATTCCTCAAGACCACCATCATAACAGCAGGGATACTATACAGCTAGCAGTCCGATTCATAAGGCAAAAATGATGGCAGAACACCCCACTGGACAATCATAAGAACAAATACTACACTTGAACATAGCCAAAAAGCCGAGACTTATCTGCAAACAACAGACCCTATCTACAGCACTGATGTTTAAAGATCTCCCTACATCTACTTAATTCATTCTATGGAAATGTGCTTCCTTCGCTAGTTCTGTTGCTTATTGTTGCCTCCTCCTTCCTGTGGTGCCCCCAGCTGGTATTTCACTGGGCCAGCTGGTAAAATGGATCCTGTATGCAATATAATCCTAAAACAATATGCACAGGATTTAAACTTCAAACACTACGCTTCATTTGCAGCACCTGTCCCTTCACTCTATATAAACTTACTAGTATGGTACTGGGTCAGCAGGTACAGGGAAATCCATCCCTGGCCTCCTTTATTAGGTTTCACGACGTCCCAAATGACTAGTGCAGGGAGCCATAAGGGAAGTCAAGGACAAAAAAGTTCCCTGTATCTGCAGGTCAGGTCCCACACTGATCAGAGGTTCATATACTGTGGACAATAGGTGAGCACATTTTCTTTGTAGCGGATTGGGCATTTAAAATTTTGTTGCCATTTGTACTGATTTTGATGTCTTAAAAGAGTGGGGGACAGGCTAACAAATACATATGTAGAAAAAAACTGTAAAAATAAAAACTTCAGTCTTGTCCTAGCAATTGTTACAATAACTTCTATGGTACAATTTGTTTCCTGAATAAAAAATAAATAAATAAAAACTCATTATTTTCGGCAAAAATATATGCATTTATTATTTTTCCTAAAGGGGGAACATATTCTTCAATCATTCATGCCTGTAAGGCCATGTGTGCTGTTCCTGTGCTTTTGCTGCAGAATGAGCTTTTGGCTTCCATGCTGACCTATCGAGGGGGGGGAATCTCCTGTTGTTACAGCATCATGTATAATAGAGTGATCCATAGATCTCTAAATATGTGCCAGGCTCCATTTTGCCTGACTCCACTAAGGTGCTGTGATCCTTTTCCTATTCATAACCATTCTGACTGAAAAAGTGGTTGTCCAGGATTGGATTTGTTGTGGAAATTGCATATTTAACAGTGGCTCACTAAATGATACCTTTCTTTTGTAAAGATTTTGGAAGGAAGTTTGGCCAAGCCAATCCCCCCCCCCCCCCTCCCTTCAAAGTCACTGTACAATGGATAAACAGCCCTTTTGTCCTCAGGACAAATGGTGTTGGTTTGGGGGGATGGTATATTCCTTAATCACAAGTCTAAATGACTGCTCAAAGCTGCAAGAAGTCAGTCTCACACAGGAACATCCATGAAGCAAAAAGCTAAACCTGACTTCCCTGAGCCATGTGCATTGGACTGAGACTCCATGGCTGCAAACTTCTTTTAGTTAAGTATATTTGCTTTATCTTTATCTGTATCTGCTAGTCTTGTATTATGCTCCTAAATATTGTAATAGTTTTGTATGTACAGATTGTTTTTGCATAGTAAAGCACATTTACACACCACAAAGGTCTAAGTTTCCTTGGTTGTACCGCAAAGTAACCTTGCTAGAAATGCACGCAAAACAGGATTACATCCAAAAAGTCTACACTCAAATCTTTAGGTGAGAGACCTATTGGCCACCTTAAAGTTTTTTTGATGGTGTCTAACTTTTCCATTGTTAAGCGTATGGGAGTCAACTTGTTTAATTTACCCTGGGATTATGAATGGTTCCAAATGGTTCCAAATGGGAGAGATCACTCAGACAAAAGTGATTGGGCCCCACCACTGGCAGGACTGTAGTTCTATACTGTTCACAATGGACAGTTTTTTAGACAGAGATGGCTGGTTTTATGATTTTAAATTGTTTGTGTCTGTACTATGTTAGCTGCCTTAGTTACCTTTGCCTAACCCTTTTCATTTTCAGGACTTCTACCTTCAACAGAGTGAATTTCTAGAGTTCCAGGTGTTTCTGTGCCACTCTGCCTTCAGGTACAGGGTGAGTCTTCACTGACCCAAGACAGGAGGAGCCAAACAATCCTATTGTTGCTCTGTGTAATGTTCTGGTACCTTTGGGTACCCTAATTACTCTTTCATAAGTGTATGCGCCCCACCATTCTCTTTTGGTAAGGTGCGCATACACCTTTAAGACTGATGCTGTCATCACTGAGCGCCGGACTGGATGGCTATTTAGATCGCCGGCTCTCACTCACATGTGTTCGTTCAAACTGCTTTGTGCCTTGATGCTAACCTGTCTTGAAGCTCTCATGCTTGCAAGCATACCTCGCTGTCGGAACCACGCTGCGCTGATCCCTGTATCCCGCTACCGGATCATCCGCTCTTGCCGAACCTCTCCTCTGCTACATTGCTATTAGTGATAAGAACCCCACAGGGGAAACCTCTATAACCTTTATACTAAAGCTTACACTATCTAGCTCTGCATACTAAGGACTATTACTACATCTGCATTATCTAAGATTGCTAGCTCTTGAGCCTACTACCACCTGTTCTTGCACTGGGTTGATCTCTCTTGTATGTCCACCTGCTACTCTGTCATCTGCTACCATACATGATTGCTAAACCTATCTGCATCCCATCTGCTATTATCTTACTTTCAAGAACATTTCCTTTCAAGTGTCTGTCATCTACCATCTCTACCCAACCTGTCTCTTCAGCCTATCATCACTGTGTTACTATATACATAAGTCACTCTAGGAAACATCTTATTGAGTGTGTGTATTTACTTGCTGAATTGAGATCATCCACACATGATGAGTCATTGAGAGTTGGGATTGGTGTCTCAGCGTTTCTCTACATGACTACTGAAGTGGAATATTTCTGCAGCTGAAAATCCACATCATACGTAAAACGCAGGAGCGTTACACTCTGGGGGTAGTGCTACATTTCCTTTCCTAACCTCAGTAATCACTATATCCATTAAATACATTTTTATTTAGCTCTAACAATATTTACTAGGAGGTGCCTGAAACACCTGAATGAATTTTTAGCGCACCCACTAGTTTGTGAGGGGAAACAAGAGCAAACATTAGGAGCTATAACTAGGAGGAAAGAGAAACATGGGCAATATCCAAATTTACATTAAAGGCAAAGGAACGTGTAAAAAAAGACATATTCCTCGTACAATATAGCAGTGCATTATGAATATGAAACTTATTGTGTGGTACCATTTATCTTCAAAATCTGGCTTTGCAGAAAAATGTATATCATGACATTGTATCTGTTGGAGAAATGAGAGGAAAAAAGGAAAATGGTCATGATTTGGGGTCAGGGAAAGTCCTTTTTTGCATAGAGCAATTAGTGATTGCTAACTTGGGAACCATTGTTGCTATTCCACTGGGTTGATGTTATATGCCATTACAGCAGCTATTCATTACACTGGCTCAAGTCATATTAGCCTAATACTCAGCACCTGCTTTCACAAATTTCTACGCTCACTATGTCAACCAGTAACCCCAGCTGACCAAACATGTTTGGCTTGTTGAAATGAACTCCTGAGTTGTGGAACTGTATTAGAGGAACAAAAATACCTAAGATCACTTACTGGTATGTAAACTTGCTCCACATGAGCTCAAAGGAAATACACTACCCAAAATAAAACCAAAGAGGACTCCTTGGTATTCAGATATGTTCTGCATTAGCTAAGGAATCTCTATCAGGAAAGCGATCATGTTTTTTTCTCATATACAGTACTCCAAAGACATGCTGGTAGGTTAATTGGATCCTGTATAAAATTGGCCCTACTATGTATGTATGAATGTGAGTTAGGGACCTTAGATTGTAAGCTCCTTGAGGGCAGGGACTGATGTGAATGTGTAATGTATATGTAAAGCGCTGCGTAAATTGACAGCGCTATATAAGTACCTGAAATAAATAAATAAATCTTGTCCTGCAACCCAAAACAGCTTTTTGATATTTTGATTCCCCACTAAACCTTCAACTTCTCTAATCGTCTACTCATATTCTTCAAATAAATGGCTTTACTATGCACCCAAAGTGTCTGCCTGTAAGATTCTGCTACCTTCGGTACCCTTATAGGTCATTTCCTTCTTCATATTGCGTCCCACCTTTTCAGCTAGGTGGAACGCATATACCTTTAAGCCGCATGACGTCATCACTAAGCGCCGCTCTGAGCGGCTATTTCAATCGCCGGCTTCTCTCTCACAAATTGTTCGTTCAAACCGCATGGTATACAGCCTTGTTTTACGCTGCCGGAGCCTCCAGCTATTGCCATACCTGGATAGACCAGAACCTCGCTATTGATCCCGTATCTCGCTATCCGATCATTCACTCATTACCGGACCCTTCAGCTTACTAATCTAACTAGTGATAAGTACCCCACAGGGGATTCCTTCCTATCAAACTTACACTATCTACTTCTGCATACTAAGGACTGTTACTATCTATGCATTACTATTTCTATCATCTGCACTGTTACATAGATTGCTAGCTCTTGAGTCTACTACCATCTATATCCTTGCACTAAGTTAGCCTCTCTTGTACACTCCATCTGCTGTCCCCTACCACCTGTTATTGCACATGATTGCTAACCTATCTACCATCATCTACTACTCTCCTGAACATTACTATTGAGTACTCATCATTGCTATCACAACTCACGCCTGTCCTTTCAGCACATCACCTCTATACTATCATATACAACCTATCACTCCAGGAACATCTTATTGAGTGTTTGTATATTGTATGCTGAAGCAGGCTGGCCACAATGATGAGTCTGGAGAGTTGGACATGGTGATTCAACACATCTCTGCACGACTACTGAGTGGAGATTCTGCAGCTGCAAATCCAACTCTCTAAACAAACGCTAGAGCGTTACAGATTGAACAAACCTTTAAAAAATGGATTCAGCAGAATTAGCCACTCAAGTGATACAATTAACACAAAAGGTAGATGCATTAATCCTTGCTCTTACTGAAGTAAAAAATGATAATCAGACTTTAAGACAGCAGATAGCCCGTGTTTCACAACTCACTGCTGCTCAACCTCGTGAGCCTAAAATAAACCCTCCTCTAGTGTTTACAGGTGATCGGAAAAAATTTCGTGAATTTAAAAACGCATGTCAATTGCTTTTTAATTTAAAACCTCGTACTTATACTACAGACCAAATTAAAGTCTGTACTACTATTTCATATTTATCGGGTGATCCACGGGCTTGGGCAGACTCTCTCTTTGAGAAAGAGGACCCTCTTCTCAACTCCTATCCTTTGTTCATAGCGGAACTCGCTAGCTTATATGAAGACCCCAATAGGCAGAGTACTGCTGATACCCAATTGAGGGCTTTAAAACAAGGAAGGAGACCTGTTGAAGACTTCATAGCAGAGTTCAAAAGATGGACCCTTGATTCTGGGTGGAATGATGCATCTCTGCAAACTCAGTTCAGACTCGGGTTATCAGAAGCCGTTAAAGACGAGCTCGCCCGAGCGGATTTACCTGGCACTTTGGATGCCTTAATACAGCTCAGCATCAATATTGACAGGCGACTGCGAGAAAGAAAGGCTGAGAAGATGGGAATGCCATTGTCCAGTCCTTCTCGGGTTTCGCCCGTTGACCCTACTCCTATGGAGGTAGGAACGATACGCCCACCTTTATCGACTACTGAATGAGCCAGGAGAAGATCCGAAAACCTCTGCATGTACTGCGCCTCCTCGGATCATTTGATAAACGTCTGTCCCCTTGTCCGCAAAAAAGACGGTGAGTGTTCACATGTCTTGCTGGGGGGTTTAACGACTTCCTTTTCTAATCCCTATCTCTTTATTCATTTGACACTACAGTGGGACCAAATTAGGATCACCACCAAGGCTATGATCGACACAGGATCTTGTGGGAACTACATCGATACTCGTTTTGTTACCTTAAATAAAATACCTATTATTTCAAAACCTAAACCTGTCTCTGTTAGTTTCATTAACGGTATCCCGTTATCTTCTGGTCCAATCACCAATCAGACACAAGCACTCCTTGTTACTGCTAACGAGTCTCATGCGGAGACAACCACTTTTGATGTATTACCTTCACCACATTTTCCCATTATTTTGGGACTTCCCTGGTTACACATACATCAACCAACCATTGATTGGAAGACACGGACTCTAACCTTCCCTTCTCACTATTGCGAGATCACGTGTAACCTCCAATCATATAAAAAAATCCTGTCTATGGTGTCAGATGAAATTACACCACCACCATGCTACCAGGATCTGTCAGAAGTCTTCCTTGAGAAAAACGCTCAAGTGTTGCCTCCCCATAGGGACTATGATTGTTCTATTGATCTACTCCCTAATAGCAAATTACCTTTCGGTCATGTTTATCCTCTTTCTCAGGATGAACTTTCTCATCTCAAGGAATACTTGGATGAGAATTTAGCGAAAGGGTTCATCAGACCCTCTACTTCTTCCACAGCTGCAGGACTTTTCTTTGTCCGCAATAAGGATTCAAGTCTTAGGCCTATTATTGACTATAGGCAATTAAATACCATTACGATAAAGGATCGCTATCCTTTACCTCTCATTCCTGAACTCATTGAACAAGTGCGCGGAGCTACCTACTTCTCTAAATTGGACCTAAAGGGGGCATACAACCTAATCCGAATCCGTGACGGGGATGAGTGGAAAACAGCATTCAGAACCAGATACGGATTATTTGAATATCTTGTGATGCCTTTCGGGTTGTGTAATGCTCCCGCAGCTTTTCAGCGATTCATAAATGACATCTTCAGAGACTTACTTGATGCTTGTGTTGTGGTATATCTGGATGATATACTCATTTATTCTCAATCTTTGTCTGAACATATAAAACATGTAAGACTTGTGTTGTCCAGATTACTCGCACACAATTTATACGTAAAATTAAAAAAATGCCTATTTCATAAAGAAGAAGTACTATTCCTAGGGTACATCATATCTAAGAACGGAATCAAAATGGATATGAGCAAGATATCGTGTATTCTGGATTGGCCTGTACCAACAACTCGTAAAGCATTACAACGATTCCTTGGATTCTCAAACTTCTATAGGAAGTTCATCAAGAACTTCTCTGCTATTGTGAGACCTCTCACACAACTTACAAGTGTAAAGAAACCATTTAAATGGTCTGAAGAAGCCAATGGAGCTTTCCGCTTGTTAAAATCAAGCTTCACTTCCGTTCCCATACTACGCCATCCAGACCCATCCCTCCAATATATACTGGAGGTAGATGCGTCAAATATGGCAGTAGGAGCAGTTCTCTCCCAACGACCAACAAATACTTCACCACTTCACCCAGTTGCTTTCTTCTCTAAATCATTAAGCAACCCAGAGGTGAATTGCCCAGTGGGTGAAAAAGAGTTGCTTGCCATAAAACTGGCACTAGAGAATTGGCGACATCTACTTGAAGGTACCCGATTGCCAATACTCATATATACAGATCATAAAAATCTCCAATACCTTCAGACTAACAAGACCCTTTCCCACCGGCAGGTACGTTGGTCACTATTCTTCCTAAGATTCAACTTCCTAGTGACCTACACGCCTGCAGACAAAAACAAAAAAGCGGATGCGCTATCACGATTAACCGAAGATAACTGCGCCGAAATCCCTTCATTTCCTATAATACCCTATGATCGTATTGTTGGTGTTGTTCGCTCTCTGAAGGAAGAGATTCTGCACAGTATAGGACTGGATTCACCTCCACCACAACTAAGTGCTGATGCAGAAGGCTTTGTCTACTTTAACGACAAACTCTACATATCTCCTAGTATGCGTACCAAGATCTTGGAATTATCATATGACGTACCTATGGCAGGACATATGGGTATGACTAAGACATTTAATTTGCTCACCAGGCAGTTTTGGTGGCCTGATATGAAAACGTCTGTACAAAAGTTTGTTTCCTCATGTGACATCTGTGCAAGGTCCAAAATTGACACTACAAAACCATCTGGTCTACTTTGCAGTCTACCAATACCCCAGGTTCCATGGGAAGTTGTATCCTTGGACTTTATAGTAGAATTACCACCTTCCAGGGGATTTAATACCATTCTAGTGTCAGTGGACCATCTGACAAAGATGGCACATTTCATTTCTATTCGCAGACTACCTTCATCTAAACAAACAGCGGAATTACTAGTGAAACATGTGTTCAAGCTACATGGAATTCCAAAGACTCTTCTATCTGACCGAGGTTCACAGTTCATCTCCAAGTTCTGGCAAGCTCTATGTCATATACTACGTATTGAGCGAAAACTCACTTCTCCTTACCATCCTCAGACCAACGGACAAACTGAAAGAGTCAACCAGTGCATTGAACAATACCTACGTTGCTACACCTCATACCTACAGGATGATTGGGTGGACCTCCTCCCTCTGGCAGAATTTGCTTATAACAATGCAACCCACAGTACTACTAAGCAGAGTCCGTTCTACTTAAACTATGGGTTTCATCCAACACTTCTTCCACCACGCATCCTTCCATCAAGAAACCCAGTAGCCTCAGATTATCTTACCCAAATAAAAGACTCTCTGGGTTTACTTAACACCACCATCTCACACGCTCATAGCCAACAAAAAAGGTATTACGACCTTCGTAGAAAACCTTCTCCTCAATACGCTATTGGGGATCTCGTTTGGCTATCTACAAAAAATTTGAGGTTAAAGATACCCAGTAAAAAGCTTGGAGCTCTATTTCTCTGACCTTTTCCAAATAAAAAGCTCATTGGAAGAGCTGCAGTGCAACTCACTTTACCGGCAGATCTTAGAATACATCCCATCTTTCACGTGTCGTTACTGAAACCACATGTTCCCAACCAAGGAATAAGGCCTACCATCTCGCCTCCACCTCCAGTACAAGTTGAAGGCGGAGAGGAATTTGAGATTAGGGAGATTTTGGATTCTCGTATCCACAGAGGAAAACTCCAATATCTCATAAGATGGAAGAACTATGTACCCCAAGACGACACATGGTTGGATACTTCTGACGTTCACGCACCCAGGCTTATACGAAGGTTTCACTCCAAATACCCGGAGAGACCAGTGCTATAGGCCTTCCGGAGCCGGCCTTAAGGGGGGGGGGGGGTACTGTAAGATTCTGGTACCCTTATAGGTCATTTCCTTCTTCATATTGCGTCCCACCTTTTCAGCTAGGTGGAGCGCATATACCTTTAAGCCGCATGACGTCATCACTAAGCGCCGCTCTGAGCGGCTATTTCAATCGCCGGCTTCTCTCTCACAAATTGTTCGTTCAAGCCGCATGGTATACAGCCTTGTCTTACGCTGCCGGAGCCTCCAGCTATTGCCATACCTGGATAGACCGGAACCTCGCTATTGATCCCGTATCTCGCTACCCGATCATTCCCTCATTACCGGACCCTTCAGCTTACTAATCTAACTAGTGATAAGTACCCCACAGGGGATTCCTTCCTATCAAACTTACACTATCTACTTCTGCATACTAAGGACTGTTACTATCTATGCATTACTATTTCTATCATCTGCACTGTTACATAGATTGCTAGCTCTTAAGTCTACTACCATCTATATCCTTGCACTAAGTTAGCCTCTCTTGTACACTCCATCTGCTGTCCCCTACCACCTGTTATTGCACATGATTGCTAACCTATCTACCATCATCTACTACTCTCCTGAACATTACTATTGAGTACTCATCATTGCTATCACAACTCACGCCTGTCCTTTCAGCACATCACCTCTATACTATCATATACAACCTATCACTCCAGGAACATCTTATTGAGTGTTTGTATATTGTATGCTGAAGTAGGCTGGCCACAATGATGAGTCTGGAGAGTTGGACATGGTGATTCAACACATCTCTGCACGACTACTGAGTGGAGATTCTGCAGCTGCAAATCCAACTCTCTAAACAAACGCTAGAGCGTTACACTGCCCAAACCCTTTCTCCACTCACCCACTCTCCTCTCTGACAAACTTTTAGGGATAGGTGGGCAGGTCAAGCTGACAGAGTGGCTGTTACATCATCCGTGCTTCCTTCCTCAATAGGCACCTGGCAAGGGTCACACGAGAGGCCTACCCCAGGATGGGTTCTTCTGGCTATGCTAGAAACTTTGTACAGGGTCACTGTTATACACATAGGATACCTTTGCTTTGTGCCGTTTCCATCAATGTCCTAGGACCAGGCTGAGGCTGCCATAGGGGAATACTCGACCTTAAGGTGGACCTCTATTCTTAAAGATGAACATACTCTGTGTACACTTGCACTGCAACTGTTCTCAAATAAATTCTCGGGACCCTGTGACAATGCACACCTTCCCTATTACTTGTATTTAGGAGGGACATGCTGATCCTTGTCCACATCCACCTGTCCAGTGTTTTCTACTACAATTCTCAGTAGCGGAGTGGGCCCCGTCGTGCACCTTGCATGTGCTCCACACGTGCACTTAACCTGACTCTTAAACTTCCGTACCTTTGTACATGATGGAAACCACTGTGGTGCAAATCCGCTCCCAAAGCTATGGGAGACCGATGGCGGAAGGAGTACCAACAACATCTCCCTTCACTGCTAAAGGCCATTCCACCTACAACAGGTACATGCTATTACTCATAGTAACCACTTGTGTCTTTACACTACTCTAACTCCACACTGATGTCTTCATTCCCCAGTGTGCTTAATACCCACTCTGTAGACTGAGTTCATTTTTTTTATACACCTTTCAGTACCTTCAGACCGGGCTTAAAAGAATTTCAAAACTTTATTTCGAAATGTGCAAAAACATTTACAAAGTCCAACATTTAAAAACATACTTCCCTATTTCCCTAATCCTAACCACAGGCCATGTGCTGCCCTGCCGGCATACCTGCAAAGGTAGTGTCTGTGAAATACATCTTCCAGTGAATGATGTCTTTGGAGCGAACCCCAAGTTCTGATGACCATACATCCATGTAGTAACAAATAAATAAATAAAGTATTGAGCAACATCCTTCTGTTCTTTGCAGGTATTGTTCTCGATCTCATTCCCTTTTGGGAAATGGATCTGATGCGGGCTCTAGACCTCTAGGAACTCTCATCTGACCCCTGTCCAAGAAAAACCTACCAAGAGAACAAAGAATTGAGTAAGACATTAACTGCTACCTTCCCACCCGGGACAGCACCGAACTGGCTATTTCAACCTACTTACAACCTTCAATCTTTACTGAAAAGGGATTTATTCCCTTTGCCTTAATGCAAGCAGTGGGCAAGAGGTGCAAATATCAAAATGCCTTGATAGGTGTCAGTCTGGAGGAATGGGCATTTCTAGGCAGACTGCCCTAGGTAGCGACCATCTGTGATTCTCACTCTTCATGATTGAGAGAACTGAACTGAATGAAAGGGTTAGGTCAGAGGCAGTAAGGCTTGGGGAAGAAAGCATTAGATCATTGATTCTTAAACTGGGGTCCATGGTTTCAGGGGGGTCAGATAAAAAATATAATTTACATTCACTATACATCCCTTTCCCTTCTCGCAATCAATGGTTTCCCACTGAAAGAAATGAAAGAAATTGCATTCAGCCATTGCTGATGGCGCCAACCACTAAGTGTCTCTTGACATGTTGTTGGCCTATGTTTACCCTTTAAATTTGTATAACTGTTCTCTGCACAGCTGCCATCTTGTGCAAGACTGAATTTAGGGCTAGGGTTTAACTTTGATTATTAAAAATCTTTCACTTTTCCAGAGCTCCATCTACTATTCTGGGCATGCAGTGTTTTTCATAATCTCCATATCCTCTGTATGCTGCTAGTAGTGATGAGTTGAGCTGGGTTCAGTTCAAGGTGGATTCACCAAACATTAATAAAGATTGCGTGCCGAATCGGAATCCCTTTAACCACCTTAATACTGGGAACTTTCACCCCCTTCCAGTCCAGGCCAATTTTCAGCTTTCAGTGCTGTTGAACTTTGAATGACAGTTGCGCAGTCATGCAAAACTGTACCCAAATACATTTTTTTATAATTTTTCTTCATGCAAAGAGAGCTTTATTTTGGTGGTATTTAATCACTGCTGGCTTTTTTTTGTTTTGCTGAAAAAACGAAAAACGACCAAAAATTTCGGAAAAAAAAAACAACCTTTTTTTTAGTAGTTTCTGTCAGAAAATATTGTAAATAAGTAATTTTTCTCCTTTACTGATGTGCGCTGATGAGGCTGTACTAATGGACACTGATAGGCTGCACTGATGAGGTGGCACTGAAGGGTAATGATAGGGTGGCGCTGATAAGGAGGCACTAATATGCAGTACTGGCGGGCACTGATAGGTGGCACTGATATGAAGCACTGATAGGCGACACTGATAGGTGGAACTGATAAGTGGCAGTGAAAAGTGGCACTTATGGGCAGTGATAGGTGACACAGGTGGGTGAAACTGAGGGGCGGCTCTGATGGGCACTGAAAGGCAGCACTGATTGGCTTCCCTGATGGGCACAGACTGGTGTCATTGATGGGCACAGAGGGGCATCACTGATGGGCACTGTTGGGGCAGCATTGTAATTAGGGCACTGATCATCACATCTCCCCAGTGAGGAGATGCCACTGATCGGCTCTCTCTGTCAGTGAGAGGCGAGGAGAGCCGATCAACGGAATCTCCTTTTTTTTACATGTGATCGGCTGGACACATGGGTAAAGAGCCTCTACCTCGATCATCGCTCAGCGTGTTTCCAGGGATGCGCAATCGCAGGTAAACTGGGCACCATCATATGACGTCGTCCCCGCGCCACCATTATTTGTCTGTACGGCGGGCAGGAGGCGGTTAAAGTCAATGGGTGCGGAATGTAAAAAAACAGTAATGGCCATTTTCAAGACTAATAGGCAAGGGATTGTAAAGCAAATGACATGGGTACTAGGACATGTACCAAAGCAAAATACTCTTCGGAAAAATTTTGTTTAACGAGAGAAATGAATTAATGCTTACAGGATAACATTAAAATGGTAAAATTGGACCTGTGTGACCCTGCGACTATAGGATATGGTTCTTAAATCCATGTTTTATCATATTAACCTGCATATTTATATTGATGCTCTGCATCTTATTTGGATGAAAAATCCTTTTGTGTCATTTATGTATCAATAAAATTATTGTATTTTACTATTTTTTGTTTTGTGTTATCACTATTTATCTTTTGCCAAGTGAACCTTACCTTGAAAGTCCCACTTTTGGTGTATCCTATGCATATATACGGACATTATGGGGCTAATATAGAGTCCGCCATATTGGGAACACCCGTCTTTTCTTTATCTCATTAAAATGGTAAAATTCTTTCAAGTAACATGCACTTAACCTGAGACATCCCACAAAAAGAAAAAAAAATTGAGGTTCCTCCTAAAAATACATACCAGACCCTTACCCTTATCCTTTATGAGGGACTTTTATGGATGCCAAGGGATCCCCCACAGAAACAAAAAACAGTATGGGTTTGAACCTTTTGGTCTCTAATGGATAATAAAGGAGATCTCTGCTGATGTTACAGAAGTCAGTCCAGGCTCCACGTCATCATGACCACAAAGTTGGGATCTGCCAGACTCCTGGACCGACACCCGGTTCAGCTTCTTAGCAAGCCGCTGAGAGCCTGAGCCGGCCGCTCCGCCCCTTCACAGCCCAGGGCTCCAGTGAGCAAGGAGGGGGCAGAGCAGAGAGCTGTGACTGACAGTTATCAGCTCTCTGCTCAGGGAGCTGTGAGCATGAAAGAAGAAAATGGAAAATGGTCGCACAACAGAATCCAGTGAAGAAAAGTTCTTTATTCACATAAGTGGTACAAGGTACAGCAGGGTAGGACAGTAGAGGCGTTTCACACGACTGCTACGTGCATGTTCACTAGTAGTGCGATAACCGAGCGATTGGCGGTGTTCGATCACTCGGTTCTCAGTGTAGAGGTGGCGGGGGACTGATGCTGCATCCACCTAGGGAAGTATAAATCTGCAAAAAAACAAACACATACGTCTCCATGCAAAAAAAACCCCACAGTACCGTAATCCCACGCAAACTTCCCTCCAAAGTACACACCAAACCCTGATCTGAGCATGCAGCCAGGCAGGTCAGGAAGGATGGGGGGAACCTTTTCTCTTGTGACATCACTGACCCCCCTCTTTGTTCCAATGTAAGTGTGTGACAGGTTTTTTTCTTTCAGAAGGTTGGCATATTTTATCGTGATTGACATGCATCTTCATCACTGGACAATGTGACTGACAAAGCCAGTTGGATTTAGGGCACATTAAAAATTCTGACAGAATTTTTCACCAACAGCTTCCCGGGCAGTTATCAGCTATAAAAGGCTTGCTTCTTCTTGGCTTCAGAGGTAGGCTGAAGGGCTAGAGGCTAAGCTTCTGAGCTTCTCCAGACTTGGGTCAGTCTGCAGTGTTTGCTCAAAGGCAAGTCCCAGACAAATCTCCTGTAGCAAACAAAAAGAGCAGCTGAGTCCATTGGGTCTGGGCAAGGAAGGGGGCCCATCTCCCTGCTTTATGACTAGAGACTGCAGTTTAGCAGCCTTTGCAGCACTAGGAGTGACTAATAACATTGGTAAAACAACATCATTGAAGCTAACAAGTACATTGTTTGCATTGTACATACATGTATTTGGTAACTGTGTATCTCCATCCCCGTTTCTTTCCCTAAAAGAACGATGCACCCCCACTCCACTTCCTCCCTCTGTCCATCCCCAAGTTGCCCAGATGTCACCTTATCTTTACAGAGTATCTTGGTATGTCAGGAGGGTCTGGATGGTAAATCCTGAGTCATCAGTAGACGCAAAGTATGAAACCAAAGTCCGCAGTTCTGTGTCCAGCAGCACTGGTGTGGGACTCTCATTCAAGACTTTGACATCTTGCTTTCTGCTCCTCACCTCCCTACTTGAAAACGATGCAGGGGTACATGTGATTAAGTTCTCCTAACTCCAGTGAGCAGGGTTACCGATAGCGCAGTACAGCCCATCATCCTGTATGGGGCCTTGCCCCATCAGTTCAACAGGGGGACCTTGGTACCTGACAAGCAGGCGGGTCGGCTGCACTGCCCTATCGGTGGCCCTATTTGTACACATGAGCATAGAACAGTGAGTGCTTGTGGAAAAATAGAAGAGGCAGCCAGCAAAGACAAAGGTTGGTACACAAACCAGAAAAGGTAGTTTAAGCATGTTTTCTAGCACCAAAGATAAACTTGATGATTTTTTTTGCACAGAGATTTTTGTCACCATTTGGATATTTATTACGTTTGCATCATTTCACTCACACAGTAAATTGGATGATAGGATTGTGTGTTACATTTATTTATATTATTTTTAATTTAGATTCACATTTTGTTGATCACAGTTTTAGTATTAATCTTTGGCTTTGCAAAACACCATGTTTACGGTCAAGTGCTGAGATCATGGCGTGAAATGCATTGACTTCTCCTTCAGCCCACAAAGTGTTTGCGCCTACTATTGAAGATGTCATGACAACAATAAAACAGATTTTTTTTAACAAATGCAACCGTACAGTTCAGCAATCTGGGCTAGCACCTGTCTTTAGTGAGAGGTGTAGAGGATTGCTCATGGCAAGCGCCCCTTGAGCAGCGGCTTTACGGTTTACTATATCCTGTTGCGTGTCTGTTGATTCTGGGACTGAAAATTCACTTAATTTTACGTGTAGCCCTATGGTGATGTTGGGGGCCACACTTGAGGCCCAACATGTCATGAAAGTTGACAATCACTGGTCTAGATATACTATGATTTAAGGAGCGTGCCTTAATAAATATCCAGTGCTCCTCAAAATGGCTTCTGCGTGGTCTCATAGTACAACCCACATACATGAGGTTACAGAAACATTTTTAACAGTACACCACATACTTCAATGAACAGTTACTAAAGTGAGTAATGTGATATGCTTTCCTTACTTCATCCTTAAGGGTTTTTTGGCCATGATTGATAAAATCACAAGTGGAATATTTCCCTTTTGCAATGGTACATTCACTTAAGGTCAGTAGAAAGATTACATATTTAGTTTTACTAGGTGTCACTTTTTCAAAAACTAAATTTGGAGCCCTAGGAGGTAATGGTGCAAACTTGGGATCTTCTAATAAAATACCTCCAATTACTGTGCAAGAAGTGACGCACAAACCTAATAAATTAGGTCTTAAGCCTCGTACACACGCACCGATTGTTGGCTGTAAATTTTCGGCCAACGTCTGATTATTGGCTTGTTAGTATGATGCTTCCGACAACCGACTGCAACTTTTCGGCCGAACAAAATCTGGTGTGCATGCTATAAAATTGTTGGCCGTCAACAGAACGGCCGATTGTTCGTCAGTCAGTACAGATTTCGGCCGACAAAAATCAGATGAGCAAGACTGGGCATGCTCAGAGAAGAAAAAACACACGGAAAGTAACCATCACTTGACATCACTTCTGAAGTTGGTTGTTGTTGGCCGAAAAATGTGTGTGCAGTCTAGAGCACATTTCAACCAACACAACAACACTGGACAAAAGTCGGCCAACAATCGGTGCTTGTGTACGAGGCTTTACTCTCCCCGTCCTCTGTGGTGAAACTTTACACTGGAAATGACTGCAAAGACCTAGAGCCACATTTTGCAACAAGGGTATCATCACTGGCTCAAGTGTATGGCCTGGATTGATGTTTGGGAGGCATGTATGTAACTGGGGCTGAAGGGAGCCTTTGACGTATTTGGCCAGGGGCAGATGCCCTGCCATGTTCACCTCTATTAAGATGACTTTGCACACGAGAGGAGTGCAGTAAAAAGGTAGCACATACACAGTCACGTTTAAGAGGGGAGCAGCGAAAGACTGCAAAGACAGTCTCATACGAGAGGGTGTACAAACCAAAGCAAACATCAGAAGGAAGCAGAAAGGGGAACAAATACAGTCCCACATGAGAAAGGAGCAGAGAGAGAGTGTGCACAAATCAAGCCACACATCAGAAGGGAGCATAGAAAGGGTGCACAAATACATCCACACATTAGACATCAGAATGGAGCAGAAAATGGTACACAAATACTGTCAAACATTGGAAGGGAGCAGAGAGAGTATGCACAGACATAGGCAGACGAGCAGCAAGCAGTGAGAGAATGCACAGACATATGCATTAAGTAAGGCTCCAATCACACTGGTGTCATTTTTAGATGCGACTTGAGTTACACAGAATCACATGACGACAATGGAAATCAGTGTTTTTAACGGTGCCTGTTAACATCAATGCAACTCAGCACAGCTTGATTTTGGAAAAGGTTCCTGGACTACCTTGATTCCAGCATGATTTAGCCCCATAAAATATGCAACCCACATCCATGTTGCACTACATAATCGCACTGAAAGATCAATGCAAATCCAGATTGTAGCAGTGTAAACCTTGCCTAAAAGTGATAAGGCAACAGACACAACCAGACATACAGACACAACCAGACATGAAGAGAAAGAGAAGCTTGCAAATGCATATCTACTCATTAGGGGTGCAGTGAAATTGCACAAATATGGAACATAACAAGCAAATTGCATAGACAGCAAAGGGGCAGTAGATAATCCAGTCTCAAGCTGCCTAGACTAACACAACACAAGCAAAGTGTGTAATGCAGTGAGTGGAAAGAATGTAGAATTTGTGGACAGAAATTTACACAACTCGTTTCCTTCAAGATGCGTGTCTGGAAAGACATTCTGGGGAAGAAAGATATTTGTGGTAGCTAGATATAAAATGTGTTATGTGTCCTAAATAAAATAAATAAAAAGCAGGTATTGGCTATCTTTGTGCTAGAACTTGTAACAAAAGAGAGCGAGGAAACAAGCAAGTAAGGGAAGGGAATCACTAAGAAAAAAAAAAAATAATATTTTATATACAGTGGGTACGGAAAGTATTCAGACCCCCTTAAATTTATCACTCTGTTATATTGCAGCCATTTGCTAAAATCATTTAAGTTAATTCTTCTTCCTCATGAATGTACACATAGCACCCCATACTGACAGAAAATCACAGAATTGTTGCAGATTTATTAAAAAAGAAAAACTGAAATATCACATGGTCCTAAGTATTCAGACCCTTTGCTCAGTATTTAGTAGAAGCCCCCTTTTGATCTAATACAGCCAGGAGTCTTTTTGGGAAAGAAGCAACAAGTCTTTCACACCTGGATTTGGGGATCCTCTGCCATTCCTCCTTGCAGATCCTCTCCAGTTCTGTCAGGTTGGATGGTAAACGTTGGTGGACAGCCATTTTTAGGTCTCTCCAGAGATGTTCAATTGGGTTTAAGTCAGGGCTCTGGCTGGGCCATTCAAGAACAGTCACGGAGTTGTTGTGAAGCCACTCCTTTGTTATTTTAGCTGTGTGCTTAGGGTCATTGTCTTGTTGGAAGGTAAACCTTCGGCCCAGTCTGAGGTCCAGAGCACTCTGGAGAAGGTTTTTGTCCAGGATATCCCTGTACTTGGCCGCATTCATCTTTCCCTCTATTGCAACCAGTCGTCCTGTCCCTGCAGCTGAAAAACACCCCCACAGCATGATGCTGCCACCACCATGCTTCACTGTTGGGACTGTATTAGACAGGTGATGAGCAGTGCCTGGTTTTCTCCACACATACCGCTTAGAATTAAGGCCAAAAGGTTCTATTTTGGTCTCATCAGACCAGAGAATCTTATTTCTCACCATCTTGGAGTCCTTCAGGTGCTTTTTAGCAAACTCCATGCGGGCTTTCATGTGTCTTACACTGAGGAGAGGCTTCCGTCGGGCCACTCTGCCATAAAGCCCCGACTGGTGGAGGGCTGCAGTGATGGTTGACTTTCTACAACTTTCTCCCATCTCCTGACTGCATCTCTGGAGCTCAGCCACAGTGATCTTTGGGTTCTTCTTTACCTCTCTCACCAAAGGCTCTTCTCCCCCGATAGCTCAGTTTGGCCGGACGGCCAGCTCTAGGAAGGGTTCTGGTCATCCCAAACATCTTCCATTTGAGGATTATGGAGGCCACTGTGCTCTTAGGAACCCTAAGTGCAGCAGAAATCTTTTTGTAACCTTGGCCAGATCTGTGCCTTGCCACAATTCTGTCTCTGATCTCTTCAGGCAGTTCCTTTGACCTCATGATTCTCATTTGCTCTGACATGCATTGTGATCTGGAAGGTCTTATATAGACAGGTGTTTGGCTTTCCTAATCAAGTCCAATCAGTATAATCAAACACAGCTGGACTCAAATGAAGGTGTAGAACCATCTCAAGGATGATCAGAAGAAATGGAAAGCACCTGAGTTAAATATATGAGTGTCACAGCAAAGGGTCTGAATACTTAGGACCATGTGATATTTCAGTTTTTCTTTTTTAATAAATCTGCAACAATGTCAACAATTCTGTGTTTTTCTGTCAGTATGGGGTGCTATGTGTACATTCATGAGGAAGAAGAATGAACTTAAATGATTTTAGCAAATGGCTGCAATATAACAAAGAGTGAAAAATTTAAGGGGGTCTGAATACTTTCCGTACCCACTGATATATATATATATATATATATATATATATATATATATATATGAGACAGGATGTGGTACACTTATCCTTACAGTGTCCCCTTTCTTGTTCCTACAATATTATTAGAAGAAGTATACTGTATTTAAACCTGTACCTTTTAATTTTACAGGTTGCGTGGCACTGCACATACTTTCAAAACCTTATGAGTCAGTATCCTTTCCACACAAATTTCCCAATTGTATGCCCTTCCCACACAATCATGAAATTAATAGGCAGCAGAATACATTAACAAATGGGTCACTTCTGCAATTTCTCTTATAATAATAAAAATATTGCAATTCGGGCACATCTATATAGTTTTAATATTACTATAGGTTTGAACTCTACATGTTTCCAGGTTAATTATTTAATGCATAAAAACGACACGCATTGCAATTTCAAATAGATTTTATTTACGCATTCTACAAAAAAAGTTCTATACACAGAATAGAGGTATACAGTATATAGCTCTACAAAGGAATGTTAGAGATAGAAATCAAGAAACCGTTCAAGCCACACAAACATGAGATGGATTACAGAGGCCAGTTCTCTGAAGCTCTAAGAAATAGGAGTTTTTACTCAACACAAGAGTACAACTACTTCTATTATCTCAAGGGTGTGAAATTGTTTATTCAAAACTGAATTAGCAATGGAAATATCAGAGTAGCAGTGCTTTGCAACAGTAAGAATATTGTAGACATAGTGAGATTGATTTACTAAAACTGGTGCACACAGAATTCGGTGCAGCCGTGCATAGTAACCAATCAGCTTCTAGGTTTAAATTGGCAAAGCTTAATTGAACAAGCTGACGTTAGAAGCCGATTGGCTACTATGCACAGTTGTACCAAATTCTGCGTACACCGGTTCTAGTAAATCGCCCCCTAAGAGAGCAATTTGTTACAGAAATAAGCCAATATTATATAAAAAATAGGATTTCATATTTCCAGCTAAGAAGCAATGCTGTGTGGATAACGATTGCTGATAGCCATCTAGGAACTATGAATTCTGTGGTTAAAGTCACTTTCTTCGGTCAAGAAACGAACATGTCCCCCTCTCATCTCACCATTAAAATTTGTATTCTGTGAAACTTTACATTTACAAAAAGGATGGTAACAGATTAGGTTTTATTTTGTTTGAGTCACAGTCAAAAGGCTTTATATCAGGCCAAGTACTGCAAAACAGTAGAATGGATTAGGAAAGTTCGCCTGAGAAACGTGCACGTGTACCCAGTTAAATAACAATCAGCACCATTACCACACTCTGAATATGGTCACATAATGTGCAAAAGAGCATTTTTTTTTCAATGATATTGATTATATATTTTTTTAATCAGCCTATCAGGGCAAAAAGATGAATTACCGAATGAATGCCTTAAGTCCCTACAAAACCTTGATTAGCAACAGTTTTTATTTGGTACCAACTAACACCTTTAAACAAAAGGTAATAATTAACTGCTAATGATGAAAAGAACAGTTAAATAATGTTGTGCTGTATTACATGTGCACATATGCATTATGAGTTGGCCCTTACGTCTGATCTTGTAACTCATTAATTTAACCGTTAAATTATTTATTCTGCTTACAACCCCATTATCATACATGTTTACAATTTGGACCATCTTTTTAAAATAATGTAACATGCACGTGCAAGATTTTTAATAAAAATAAATAATAGTTATTAAAGTTAAAATAGTAACATTATTAACCAACACAATTGTCTTATTACAAAACACTTCAGGCTCAAGGTAAAATGAGAGAGCAATGGAGTGAATATTGGACACATAAATAAAAGTATCTACAAGTGTGAAACATGTTGTAAACCCTTAAATATTGGTATATGTCAGAGTGTGCAGCAGAGGAATGAATTGTGGACATTAGGATAGTTGGATATTGGTTTGCAGTTGAGGAATGTGCTGTTGTGCCACATGCTGGTATGTGGGTACAGTTTACATGTAGAGAATAAGTTAATGTGTCATGATTAGATGACGCTAAAGCTTGATACACACTATACAATTTTCTTTAGATTCTTCCCTTTAGATTTACCAAAACCATATAATATGGGGTCAGACCTAAACACTTTCAATTTATATGCAGTCAGGCAGGCCCTTGCACTACATAGTTGAAGGTAAATCTAAAGGAAATCTACCAACAAAAGTTGTACAGTGTGTATCCAGATTTACACTCAACTAAGAGGCAATGAGTGATTGGCCCTTTTTCAAGAGAACAGAGAATAGAATAGCAGCCTTATGCTTTCTCCACCCATGAAGTTCCACCATATTTAACACACATTATTGTTTGGTTCTATGCGCTGAACCAGTAGAGAAACCAGTTTCTCCAGGAATTTGGCACTGTCTTTTCCAGCCTGCAGCACTTCTTCATGACTAGCAATTGCTTCACTGTGGTAATCCATAACAGCCTTGTTTGTAACAAGAGACATGCCCAGGACCCTCAGGCCACAGTGTCTGGCCACAATTACCTCTGGAACAGTGCTCATTCCTGAATAACACAAAGGGCAAAAAAAGAAATTAGGTGAGAGGTGTTCGAAAAACTACAAAAGCCACAAGGTTTTCAAAAGAATACATTTAAAAATATAAAATA
The DNA here is from genome assembly GCF_965119305.1 of Pelophylax lessonae. Taxonomy (NCBI): domain Eukaryota; kingdom Metazoa; phylum Chordata; class Amphibia; order Anura; family Ranidae; genus Pelophylax; species Pelophylax lessonae. Next base: position 320,695,365 of record NC_138768.1, on the reverse strand, counting down.
ATTTACACGGCTGATCAAAGTAAACTCTATACAAGTTGCCAAGAATGATTGTGCATGCCATTTGTAGATTTCTGCAAGCTAAATATATGCTGCACATCTGAATGCCTATATTTTATTCACAAAAAGGAGTATATACTACAGGTATACAACAACCTGGCTTTCTTCCTAGATACTTGCACATTTTATGGAACAATTAATTGGAAATTGCTTTGCAATATGTCAGGCTCTACCTTGTATTTAGGAAAATTTGATTACGTTTCCTCTGTGTACATTTTGTATATCTGTGTCTATTTGCTGTTTTTAGATTAAAAATTAGTACATACCCACTGCATCAGCCCCAAGACTGTTCAGCATTCGACATTCAGCAATAGTCTCAAAGTTAGGTCCCCCAAGGCTACAGTATACTCCTTCTCTCATTTTCTCCACATAGCCCAGCTCCTGCCCAATTCCTAGAGCCAGCTTTCTCAAGTCCTTGTCATAAGCATCAGACATGGGGGGAAAACGAGTACCAAACCTGTTGGAGATAGAAAAGTGAGAGAATAAATTAGGCAGTTTGAACACGGAGCAATTTCTTAAAACAAAAAAGTGACATTCCATTTTTAACGGATTCAAGCACTATTTATACAGTTGGTGTGAGAGAAATTTTGCATGGATTAGGCCAAGATGCCATACCTATGAGGAGCATCAGACCGTCCGGTTTACCCCAATGCTTCTTAGGGAAATAACCGCTTAAAAAAAGTATCTGTCCACAGTTGTTTTCCCTGAAGTAAGGTAACACAGGACCTGTTTGCATGCATCTCCCACTCATTTCTCATTGGGTATAAACATAAATGCATGGCTGAGCATTCATCTTTATGGACAGTATTTTTAGCAACGTGTTACTCTACTGTAGAATAATTACATTTTCTTTTGTGAATATCATATAGCAGGGATATGCAAACTGTGGCCCTCCAGCTGTTGCAAAACTACAAGTCCCATCATGCCTCTGCCTCTGGGTGACATGCTTGTGGCTGTCAGTCTTGCTATGCTTCATGGGACTTGTAGTTCTGCAACATCTGGAGGGCCACAGTTTGCATTTCCCTGCCATATAGGGTTTACTGAAGTAAAAGGACAAAACCAGTGATTTAAATTGAACCCACCTATCCTCATTTGGACCAATGAGTGGATTCTGTCCTGCAAATCCTGGCATATTAATGTGATCCATTATCACCATAATGTCCCCAATCTTATAATCCTGATTCAAGCCTCCAGCAGCATTGGTGACAATAAGTGTTTCTACACCCATAAGGCGGAAGACACGAATTGGAAACGTCACCTGAAAATAAATATAAATTATGTTAACACAGCTTATGATTCCAAAGCTTAAAGGACATAAAGTAAACATTATTAAAGTTTAAATTCAACATCATGCACTATATAAAAAAAAATTCTGTCAAAGTTTCACATGAGCAATAATTGGCTACATGCAAGTGACACTCTAACCCCCATTCAAAAAACATATTTAATGTAGAATTCTTCAAAACTTTGAAATGAATCCCGATGGCCAGTTCTATCCCTAACATGAGTGTCACCAGGAGCGCAAGTTAAAGTTGGCTGGGCTGATATTGGTCCTCTACAGTAATCTCTGTATTGAAGATGCTTCTGTAATAAAGAGTTTTTATACCATATAGATCTTAGACTTTTGCCATGTACTAGTTGATTTGATGAAATTTGGCGACTTATTTCAAAAACACTGGAGAGCATGTAATGAGCAGACTTGTATAAAGTACTCGAAATTTCTACTTGAGTAAAAGTACAAGTGCTCGATCAAAAAGTGACTTGAGTAGAAGTGGAAGTGCTCGCAGAAAAAGTTACTTAAGTAGAAGTACTAAAGTATTCAACATTTTTTTTACTTAAGTATTGCAAGTAGTTTTTTCAAAAAATTTGCTACTTAAGTACTAAAAGTAAAAAGTACCAGTAGTTTTGAAAAAAAAATTCTACTCAAGTACTGAAAGTAGAAGTACAAGTACTGTGTTATGTAGTTATTAAAGAAAGAAGTCAAAAGTTTGAACATCATATTGTTTTTTATTATTTCAAATGATTTATTCAAATGATTAACCTGTGTTTGTTAGTAGTTTCTTGATGCACTTTAATCGCTGTAGCACCATTTATTTGTTTGTTTCACATTTTCTTTTTATTGGAAAGATTTGGTATAGCAGCTTTTATTATACACAGCCTTTATTTTCGTATGCGCTGATTTACAAATGACATTATACACATTTTTTTGAGCTTTATGCAACCTGCCATCTACTGTTCTGGCAGTAGTAATTTTTTTAAAAGTAACGAGTAACTATGCAGCACAAAAAAAAAATACTTGAGTAGAAGTATCGAAATCATCGAAAAAATGTAGTGAAGTAAAAGTAGAAGTAGGAGAAAAAAATTCTACTCTAGGAAAGTACAGATACCGCATTACGGTACTTAAGTAAAGTACTTAAGTAGTTCTACTTCGTTACTATACATCTCTGGTAATGAGCAACAAGTAACCGATTTATATATCAGCATTCATCTGGTCTATAAACCACTTCAGGTTCCCCCCCCCCCCCCCCCTTGCTGACAAGGCCATTTTTTGCAACACGGTACTGCATTACTTTAATTGATAACTGCGCAGTTGTGCGACACTGTACCTAAATAAAATGTATGTCCTCCCCCCCCCCCCCAAAAAAAAATAGAGCTTTATTTTGGCGGTATTTGATCACCTCTGCATTTTTATTTTGTGAGCGATAAACAAAGAATAAAATATATTTTTTTTTTACTTTCGGCTTTAAAACACATCCAATAAAGAATTTTTTTTTTTTTAATCAATTTAGGCCAATATGTATTTGGCTACATATTTTTGGTAAAATAAAACCCAAAAGGCGAACATTGATTGGTTTGCGCAAACGTTATAGCATCTACAAACTATGGGATATTTTAATATATTTTTTTTACTAGTAATGGCAGTGATCAGTGACTTCTAGTGGGACTGCGATATTGCGCCGGACAAATCAGACACCTAACTGATACTTGACTTTTTTGGGGACCAGTGACACCAATACAAAAATATGCACGGTAACTGTACTAATGACACTGTCAGGGAAGGGGTTAACATATGGATCGGGGTTTCTGCTTTACAGAAACAAAAGGATCCATGTCTTCTGCTCTGACAGAATGACAATCTGCCCTGTTTAGCCAGGCAGACTGTCATTCTGTCAGAGTACCGAATGATCAGTGGGTGCCAGTGGCATGCACTCGCGCCCAAAATCCAGAAGTGCAGAATCACACTATATATATATATATATATATATATATATATATATATATATATATATAAAAAAAATACACACACACACACACGATTCTGCGCAGCGCGGCTGCCCTGTAGCTGTAAATCTGCTTTGGGGCGGTCAGCAAGTGGTGGACACTTGTGTTGTGAAGTCTGCCTGTTTTAGGTAGGTGTTTTCCTCTCTGTTCATTGATGTTCTTTGCTTTTCTTTTAAAGATTGACTAGAAAAACAGTAACTGTTGTTCAGGAGCATAAATGGTCAAGAACCATGTACCTGTGCTACTGTTCTCCAGGGCGTAGCCATGATTCTAAGCCTTTATAAAAAAAAAAAAAATCTCACCTTCCACAATGGGTAACCCTCGTAGCAGTGGAACCGTCCTTGCATGCACACACATGGTTTCCCATTCAGTTTCCCGAATATAAGACGTCCAGCATGCCCAGGAACTGCAATAGAGAGGAGTGGAGAAAACATTAGCCAGGAAATAGTAGAGGAAAGTAAGAAAGCATTAGCCAAGGACTGGAGAGCATTTCAAAATGATTAGTCAGAAACTGAAAAAAAGAGGGGAGTAGAGGTCTGGAACCAGTGGCAGCCCGTTCATTAGGGGCGCAGGGGGCGCTGCCTCCCCCCCCCCCCCCAGCCATGCATCCAGCCCCCTAATCTACATGCAGGGTGCCGGATGCATGGATTCCAATAGAGGATTTTTTTTTCTTTTTGAAGCACGTGATTAGAGCCACAGCCTCTAATAAGGCTTCAAAAAAGGGTGTGCACTGTGCCCTGAGCCCACCCAGTTGTATGGCAATAGCAAATATTCGCTATGGTCACACTATTTCTCCTCCCTGCCAATCAGGAAGAGGGTTGTGAGACCCCTTTCCCCATTGGCCAACAGGAGAAGCGATCTTACTGGCCAGCGACTCAGCCATCCAGCACTCCCTGGTTCGGACACGAGAAAAGGAGGCAGGTCGTTCGGGGGGGGGGGGCAGAGAATATGGTGTGTTGTTTAGCCCACCTGCCGTCCTTCCATCCGTTAGGGGAAGGGGGGGGGTGCATTGGTTTTCCACCCCTCCCCCAAAATACCGAGCACCAGCCGCCACTTTCTGGAACTATAGTAGAGAAGAGTGGGGAAAGAATCAGCCAGGGATTGTAGTAGAGGGGGTGGTGAATAGATTAGCCAGGGACTGAAATGGAGGACAGTACAAAAAGGAATAGCCAGGGAGTGTAACAGAGGGGAGCAGAAAAAGGATTAGTCATGGACTGTAATAAAAGGAGATTAGACAAGGGATCAACCAGGAACTATGGTAGAGGACAGTACAGAACGGATTATCCAGGAACTGTAAGGCTGCCCATACATTATTGTATTGATTTTGTACAAATTTTCCCTTTAGATTTGCCAAAACCACATCAATTTGCAGTCAGACCTGAACACGTTCAATTTATATGCAATGAGGCATACCCTTGCACTACATAGTTGAAGGTAAATCTAAGGGAAATTAAACAAGAAAATTGTATAATGTATTGCTAGTTTAAGGCTTAACCAGGGGCTGGAGTAGAGAAAGGATTGGCTTGTTTTGGTGTAGAGGAGATGAAAAGAAAAGATTAACCAGGAACTGTAGTAGATAAGATTAGAGAAAGGATTATCCATGGGCTGGAGAGTAGATAAAGGATTAGTCAGTGACTCCTGTAGGAGGAGAGCAGAGAAAAGATTAGCTAGGGACTGTAGTGGAGATTAGAGAAAGGATTATCCAGGGACTGGAGAGTACAGAAAGGATTAACTATGGACTGCAGTAGAGGAGAGTACAGAAAAGATTAGACATTCCTTTCTGTACTCATTAGAACAGCCCCTACATATAGCGCAACAAGTTATATGCACAAATGTGTTAAATATTTATCACACTAAAAAAGCCATTGAAACAAATGTATGTCTTTTTGTAGCTTCTCAGTCATCCCTTAGTCTTGTACTTCACTATATTCTTTAGAGCAGGGATCCTCAAAACTACGGCCCTCCAGCTGTTGCGGAACTACACATCCCATGAGACATTGTAAAACTCTGACATTCACAGACATGTCTAGGCATGATGGGAATTGTAGTTCCCAAACAACTGGAGGGCCATAGTTTGAAGACCCCTGCTTTAGAGGAACAGATCTTTTTATTACCTTAGTTAACATACCTGTGCTGTGTGGGAAGTTGGGGATTTCACTGTAGGGGAAAACCACCTGGTCCTTCAACAGTTCACCCAAAGCTCCAAGTCCAGAGCCACATACAATGGCCAACGTAGGGCGGTGATCTGTGTTAGCCAAAAGCCAGTCTGCGGTTTGTTGGTATTCTTCATACGTGTACCTGAAAACACAATTTAAGATTACACGACTTGTACAAATGTCTTTTTAGATGCCAAGATCACATGATCATAATCAACCAGTACGTTATTGCCTCCTGTAACAGCTGTCAAGTACCCTGTAGCAAGTTTTTACCATTTGATTGAAAGACATGGATCTAGATTTAAAGGAGTTCTCTTATATTTCTAGACTGAAACAGTATTGAGGTGACAGCTTATTTCTATGGATGTAGGACGGTGGCTCTTGCAGTCACTGCAAAACAACCATTCAAACATTCCATTTTATTGGAAAACCAATGAAAGTGAACAATTTTTCCATTTCAAATTGTTAAGAGTAGGGCCCAAAAGAAGAAACCACAAGATGCCAGGTGTTGCCTTTTAGAAAGGCACTCTAGTTTTGCTTTGTTAATGGAGTCTGGTCTAACCTGATTTTATATCTAAACTCTCCTAGCTGCCACCTACCTGTCCTATGTCAGTGCCATTACTGTCCACTGAGGTGGTTTCACTGGACAAAGAAGGACTTCGCAAGGACTTGGCAGAGCTTAGCAAGAACGTCATGTCATGCCCTATTATTAATACTGAAACTAAATTTGGGAGGGGCACAGAAGCAGCTTTTCTGACCAATAGAGGAAGTAGCAGGCATTTTATACAGGCTGCATTTAGACAGGAATTTACTTTTAGAAGTTTGAAAAAAGAACACAGATTCACCTTAAAGACGATTCCAGCCAAAAATGCCAAGATAAACATGAATAGCTAATCAAAGGATAAAAAAAAAACAAAAAAAAAAACAAACAACTTTTGCTGAAATGTTCAGCTTAAATGCAAAGATTTCCCCCTCAGTACTTTTTTTCTGCCACTAGATGTCCTCAGTTTGATGGCCAACATTATTTAATTCACTCATTCTGAGCCCAGGTCATCCTGGACCCTCCTAAGCCTGTGACTGGTCAGTGAAAGGAGGAAGTGCTGCATTACTTCCTCCCTGCCTGTTAGTAGTCCCTGGAGTGTGATCCAAACACTGATCTGGCTTCATAGTAGAGCTGCACAATTAATCGTAAAAAAAAAAAAAAAAAAAAAAAAAAAAAAAAAAAATTGTGATCTCGATTCAGTCTCCCCCAACCCCCCCTCACGATCCTAGAACTGCATTCATACAGAGCTGTTCTCTGCTCACTCATAGCAGTCAAAAAAAAAAAAAAAAAAAAAAAAAAAAAAAAAAAAAAAAAAAGGAGCCTCTATGAATGTTTATCAACATTGTTAAGGCCGCTAGATAACTATAAAAACACAATGTATCATTTCGTTCTTTTAGATCAAAGGAATTAATTTCTGTCTGCAAGGCCCCTTTCACACGAAAGATCCGATCTGATCCGCCTGTCAGTTTTTTAGGCAGATCTGATTGGATCCTCCATGCATCCCTATGGGGCCGCAGATGTCAGCCGAAACAGGTCCCCTGACACCCTCTGCTATACGATCCGATCCTGTCCGTGAAATCTGGACGGATGGAAACCCTATTTTCCATCCGTCCAGGGGATCGGATGCGAGCGGACAGGCAGTCCGCTCATCCGATCCCCCCATACAGAGCAGCGGGGCTCTGACAGCTCCATCTTCACACACAGAGCGGAGACAGAGCTGTCACCTGCCTGCTCAGCGGATCGATCCCCCGCTGAGCAGCACGGAGTCCGCCAACGGAGGCAGACCGTGTGAAAGGACCCTAAGTGAGGGCAGTTTAACCTCTTAAAGACTAAGCCTTTTTTTGACACTTATTGCTTACAAGTTAAAAAAATGTGTATTTTTTGCATATACATACACATATATACAGTGGGTACGGAAAGTATTCAGACCCCCTTAAATTTTTCACTCTTTGTTATATTGCAGCCATTTGCTAAAATAATTTAAGTTCATTCTTCTTCCTCATGAATGTACACATAGCACCCCATACTGACAGAAAAACACAGAATTGTTGACCTTGTTGCAGATTTATTAAAAAAGAAAAACTGAAATATCACATGGTCCTAAGTATTCAGACCCTTTGCTGTGACACTCATATATTTAACTCAGGTGCTTTCCATTTCTTCTGATCATCCTTGAGATGGTTCTACACCTTCATTTGAGTCCAGCTGTGTTTGATTATACTGATTGGACTTGATTAGGAAAGCCACACACCTGTCTATATAAGACCTTCCAGATCACAATGCATGTCAGAGCAAATGAGAATCATGAGGTCAAAGGAACTGCCTGAAGAGCTCAGAGACAGAATTGTGGCAAGGCACAGATCTGGCCAAGGTTACAAAAAGATTTCTGCTGCACTTAAGGTTCCTAAGAGCACAGCGGCCTCCATAATCCTCAAATGGAAGACGTTTGGGACGACCAGAACCCTTCCTAGAGCTGGCCGTCCGGCCAAACTGAGCTATCGGGGGAGAGGAGCCTTGGTGAGAGAGGTAAAGAAGAACCCAAAGATCACTGTGGCTGAGCTCCAGAGATGCAGTCAGGAGATGGGAGAAAGTTGTAGAAAGTCAACCATCACTGCAGCCCTCCACCAGTCGGGGCTTTATGGCAGAGTGGCCCGACGGAAGCCTCTCCTCAGTGTAAGACACATGAAAGCCCGCATGGAGTTTGCTAAAAAACACCTGAAGGACTCCAAGATGGTGAGAAATAAGTTTCTCTGGTCTGATGAGACCAAAATAGAACTTTTTGGCCTTAATTCTAAGCGGTATGTGTGGAGAAAACCAGGCACTGCTCATCACCTGTCCAATACAGTCCCAACAGTGAAGCATGGTGGTGGCAGCATCATGCTGTGGGGGTGTTTTTCAGCTGCAGGGACAGGACGACTGGTTGCAATCGAGGGAAAGATGAATGCGGCCAAGTACAGGGATATCCTGGACAAAAACCTTCTCCAGAGTGCTCTGGACCTCAGACTGGGCCGAAGGTTTACCTTCCAACAAGACAATGACCCTAAGCACACAGCTAAAATAACGAAGGAGTGGCTTCACAACAACTCCGTGACTGTTCTTGAATGGCCCAGCCAGAGCCCTGACTTAAACCCAATTGAGCATCTCTGGAGAGACCTAAAAATGGCTGTCCACCAACGTTTACCATCCAACCTGACAGAACTGGAGAGGATCTGCAAGGAGGAATGGCAGAGGATCCCCAAATCCAGGTGTGAAAGACTTGTTGCATCTTTCCCAAAAAGACTCCTGGCTGTATTAGATCAAAAGGGGGCTTCTACTAAATACTGAGCAAAGGGTCTGAATACTTAGGACCATGTGATATTTCAGTTTTTCTTTTTTAATAAATCTGCAACAAGGTCAACAATTCTGTGTTTTTCTGTCAGTATGGGGTGCTATGTGTACATTCATGAGGAAGAAGAATTAACTTAAATGATTTTAGCAAATGGCTGCAATATAACAAAGAGTGAAAAATTTAAGGGGGTCTGAATACTTTCCGTACCCACTGTATATATATATATATATATTTTTTTTTTAGCAGAGACCCTAGAGAATAAAATCGCGATTGTTGCAATCTTTTATGTCACACTGTATATGTGCAAAAGTCTTTCAAACAGTTTTTTGGAAAAAAATACACTTTAATTAAAAAAAAAAAAAAACTAAAAATTAGCCCATTTTTTGTGTATGTATGTATGTATGTATGTATGTATGTATGTATGTATGTATGTATGTATGTAAAAGATGATGTTACGCTGAGAATCAAGATCTTTATTCTAGGCAAAAAAAAAAAAATTGTGATTCTCATTTTATCCAGAATCGTTCAGGTCTACTTCATAGGCAAGGGAGATTTAGCATGTTTAAATCTACCCCAAGAGAAAATACTTCTCTAATTATGGGGTCTTACAAAACACTTGTAATAGTAGTAGTAGTAGATCAAGTAGTAACGTGAGAGCCCCAGACAAGCATCCCACTGCTACTCCGAGTCACTGCTCCAGAAAACGCAACAAGAACCACATGATGAACTCGTTTCCTTTACATAGCTCTTGGCCTAAGCTTTATCACGTTACCGCTATTCTTAGAAAAGGACGGAAATTAAGAGCTCAAGGTTTCCAAGGCAACCAACACCACAGGGAAACTTTATTCAAAAAACTTAAACACACCAATATATTTCCTTTCTAGGCTTTAGGAACCAAATTCTTTATCTGGTTACTTGAACACTTTCTATACTGATGTAACTGAACACTCTCCTTTAGATCCATCACCATCTATGTAGTGCAAGGGTCTGCCTGATGGTTTAGGTAGGTCAACCAGCTACATCGAAGGAGCCAGGAGGAAAGAAAAAAAAGAAAAAGAAAAAGAAAAAAAAAAAAAACTGTCAGCCAATCAGCCGCAGTCATTGTTTGGGAATTCTGACAGCTGTCAGAATACAACAGTCAGCAGGGGAGATAAACCATCTTCACTTTTTTTTAGTAGCATGGATAGAGAGATGTGTTGGCCCGCAGGCAAAGCAAAAGAAATCCATTTGTGTATGGTCAGCTTTATGTTGGCCATACGCAATACAAAAAATCGTTCAAACTCATTTTCAAAAAACAAACACTCGGCCGTGAGAGCAGACGATCGTGCCATCATGTAATGACTGAATTTTGATCGATCAATTGTTCAATGGACTTAAATTAATCCGTTTTTTTTTTTTCATTTTGTCACACATGCCTATTGAAACACATTAACCTTTCAATTTATCGTTCGGCAGAATCTTCCAACCTGTTCCTTTGATTTTTCAGCTCTGAAAAGTAAAACCGATTTTCTATTTGTGCCCATTAACTGGACGAAAAATTAACAAACGGACCAAATGACAGATTTTCGAACGATTTTTCGGCTAGTGTATTAGGCTTAGTTTCCACTATTGCGACTTGTTGTGCGACTTGACACATGTCAAGTCGCACAGCAAGCCAAAAGCCATTCCTTTCAATTCGGCCCGGTTTCACTGCCGCGACTTGAGTTGCGGCGACTTCAAAAGTAGTTTGTGCACTACTTTTGGGCCAACTTCAGTGCGACTTCCCTCTATAATGAGGGACAAGTCGCACTGAAAGCCGCAAACAACTTTCACTACGAAGTCGCACTAGAAGTAGCACGACTTTGTAGCCGCGGTAGTGGAAACGGAGCCTTAGTCTAATTTCTGCAAGTGGCGACTGTGTAAACAAAGTAGATTTCAGCTATAGTAGTTTTATAGGTTGTTTAACCAATTGAAACAGACAGACAAATAGGAAACCTCTATATACAGGACCCTATACCCAACCTCCATATACAGGACCCTATACCCAAAGTGGAATCAGAGGAAGGCAAAAGAAAAAACCCCTATAAAGCATGGTCCAACTTGCTCCAGCAGGCAAAAAATTTTCTTCCTGATCCCCCAAAGGAAAAATGAATCAAATAATTTGAAGTGAATGCACAGCTCATCTTTGCGTTGTTTAACAATTACTGCGGTTTAATTTGACTTATTTAGAGGGTATAAACCTAAGCTCTACAACACAGTACAGCTTTGTCCTACATCCCATCTACTTTCCTGCACACTGCTACTCTTCTCAATACCAGCGTTTATTATAAAGCGGCGGGTGGTGAATGCTCAGCCAGGAAAGAGTTTGGTAATTAAAAGAAACATAAAATGGTACCTTTCTTTCTCCCTTCAGAATTTGGCCAGATACATAAAGAATCTATCAGTACAAGTTTACTTTCAGATTCTAGGCCATAGAAAGCAGCTGTGTGTAGGCTGAATAACACGGTCTGCTTCTCTCTGAGAATCTGCCAGCTTACATTTTAATCAGATGTACGGTCCAGCCAAAACAATATCGTCCCAGGAACAGAATGACCCTTTTTTGTGAGAAAGATATGCCTGGAATTTGTGCCCGGCATCCTTCCTGTTCAGCAGAAATGAAAAATTCCATTATTGTATTATTAGAACGACTCTGACGCACAGCCAGATATAGACTGGTTAGGGTTACCTAGAAACTGGTTTGTTCAGGGACGTTCAAGGGAGTGTGGATCTGGCCTGACCACATCGAGAGTAGTAAAAGAAATACTAAAGGCCTGTTTTTTTTTTTTTAACCAAAAAAGTCCACTCTGTGAAATGGTTTTGCACAGAACAGCCCAGATCCTCCTCTTCTTGAGCCCCACGCCAACACTCCTGGCTCCTCCCTCCCCTCCAAGTGCCCCCATAGCAAGCTATTTGCTTTGGGGGCACCTGTGCGTGCTCGCTCCTGAGCCCTGCTTGTCCTTAAGAGATACCCAAGGCTCTTGTGCACATCGCTGGATTGAGATCAGGTTCAGGTAAGGTTTTGTGGGGGTGCATGCAGAAGGTTTTTCACCTTCATGCACAGAATGCAGTAAGGTAAAAAAAAAAAAAAAAATTCAGCCTTCACAACCACTTCAATGCCCCTTTCCCACGGGCTTTCCAATCCGATCCGCCGTAGCCATATGGAGCGGCGGAGGTCAGCGAAGACATCTCCGCTGACACCTGCTGCTATCCGATCCGATCCTGTCCGTGAAATCCGGACGGATGGAAACCCTATTTTCCATCTGTCTGGAGGATCGTATCGGATCGGATGAAAACGACCAGGCGGCCTGTTCTCATCCGATCTCCCCATAGAGGAGAGCAGGGATCTGTCAGCTCCATCTCTGCACACAGAGCGGAGACGGAGCTATCATCTGCCTGCTCAGTGGGGATCGGTGGATCGATCCCCTGCTGAGCAGAACGGACTCCATCAGGCACACCGCCCGTGTAAAGGAGCCTAAGGCTGGCCATCTATGGCCTTGTTTAGTGTAAGTATAACGAAAGGTAATTTTTTTTGTTTTGGATGGGGGTGAGAGATTAGAACACCTGTCAGGTTGCAATTGCAGCCTGTGTTACCTTTAGAGAGAGATTCCCGTTCTCTGTTTGTCCAGTTTACAGTGATCACTGAGTATGAAAGAAATAAAAAACCCCCCAAATTTTGGGTTGTTACTCAAATCTTCCAATAGGGACACGGATTCAGGATTCCCTACGTTATGAGGGATTTCCCCTTTCTTCCTGTTGTGGCTATAGGACAGGAATTGCAGGAAAATCTTACCAATGGGACATAGATGGCAAAAAAACTGACAGGGACACTCGCTCTTATTCGACCCAAAATTTGCCTTTAATCGTGGATTTTTTAACCATTGGATAGTTTACTTAGTTTATTTTATAGCTATGACACAGAATTGTCTGTGGCATAGTGCCTTGTGAAACTCGATGAGGGTACAGTTTGACGGTAAGCGATGAGTCAACATTTCCTGTAAAGGCGAGAATGTCAGAACAGAAACACATCTTACAGCCAGCAAGGAAAGTCATTCTAGAATTACTGCTGTAAGTACACAGTATTTTTGGAACTGTGGGAAACGCCACTTCACTGTCAGCTGCCCATGAATACGCTTTGGGAAAGTCCACAGAAACATACTCTATAATGACATATCTAGACAGACATGTGGACCAGAACCCCTTTTATGTAATAAATCTACTTTATATGACTTCTAGGGCCCATTCACAACAGCAACTGGTTTGCGTTGAAGGTGCAGCGCAATGTGGGGTTAGGCTTGCTTAACATCTACACGGTTTCCCAATGGCCATGTCTGCCCAAGCACAGCAGCCCATTCATTTGAATAGGATGCTGTACCCACTGAAGACACGGTAAAAAAGGTCCCTGCACCTTTTCAGAAAAAGTGGCTATGGGGAAACCGCATAGTGCAGTGCAGATTCCAGTACGATGAATGGTGCATGCAACGCCTTTTTTCTGCAGGTGCAGGATGGCATGCGACTACATGCCTTCCCATGGGTCACACGAATGTAAACCTAGCCTTAGAATTGGGGATGCACCGATACAGAGTATTTTCACAAGTACTCATATTCATGAAAATGCTCCTGATACCAATACTTTGCGGTGTGATTTGTGTCAATACAAAATGAATGGGGGAAAAAAAAAAAAATTAAATCACACTGCAAAGAATCGCATGTGATTTGATCAGTAATGCAGAGCGATTCCTGTCCGAATAGCACGCAATCCCCCCCACAGCGCGTGTAAGTGTAAAGGGAAAAGCGTTACCTAGTGGGCAGTTTATTAAAAAAAATTTAGAGCTCCCATTAATACATAGCTGGTCGAATGCAAAATCTGCATAGGTGTCCAGGTCCCACCGATGATAGAAAATCACGGCCGCTGAAGGCGCTCAAAAGGATGGAGGAGATGTATAGGCGATCCACCCCCAACCTGACATCTCGCCCTATACCCACAGGGTCCCGGAACTTCTCCTCCAGCGGCCGTGATTTTCTATCATCGGCAGGAACAGGACACCTATGCAGATTTTTCATTTTGACCAGATATGCAATAATGGGCGTTTTAACAATTTTAATAAACTGCCCACTAGATGGCAATTTTCCCTTTCTACACACACGCGGCGGGGGAAATTGCACTGCGTTCCTAGTCAAATTGCATGCAATTCTTTGCAGTGCAATTTGCGCCCATTTATTTTGTATTGACGCAAGTCACACCGCAAAGTATTGGTACTGGGTATCGGTGAGTACTTAACTGAAAGTATTGGAACTCGTACTTGGCCGAAAAAACGATATCGGTGCAACATTACTTAGAATGCATCACACGGTTTACCTTTTTTATCTTTATTTTTTGGAACTTTAAAGAAATATCACACAATGACATTTCACTAATCTTTGTGCAACACACTGCGCTGTGTAAAAATGTGGCATTTTCTACTTTTTTCCCCCGCACACTACTCCACACTGCAGCCATGTGAATTGGATACATAAAACATAAGGCAAATTACAAGTCTATGCATTGAGGACTCCATTGGCCAATGCTTCATCCCAACGGATATGGTTAAAATGGACCCTTATGGCTTCTTCACATATGTGGCATCCATCTGAAAAGAGATCTTTGGTGGTGGTGAAGAGGTGATATGTTACCTCCTCACTGGCTGCTCTAAACCTATAAATGCCGCACCACAGTCGTCTGCATTGCCCAAGGTTGTGGGGAGGCTGTGGCATCAACTGGGGGGGGGGGGGCAGTTGAAAGCATTTAGCAACAGTAACCCCCACCAAATGTGAAATGCTGCTTGTGACATCTGTTTTAATTTTGCCATGGCCAAGAAGCACAGCATCACAACCATGGCATGTGTACAGCTGCATATCTGTGTGCCCTAAAAACTGCAGCTAAACGGCCTGGTTTTACCACACCCTGGGCCACATATGTGAACAAACCCCTAATGTTAAATTCCCTTTTTAATTTTTTAAAGTATATGTGCAATACCTGCCATTTTGGCTAAAGATTATATGTAATTAGCTGAATAATCCTCGAGGTTAGGAATCTGTGTGCATGTAAAAAACAACAACAATAGTGGATTTCTATGGTGTTAGGCCTTATTTGCCTGGGTCCCAGGCCACCTTTATCACGGGACTTTAATTTGGGTTGCGACTCAGACGTCAGTGAAAATAGCATTTGAACTATATGATTTTAAAATGCCTTACTTCTAGGAATATATAACATTTTTATCAGTTCAAAACCTACAACTTTCATTGTTTACAGAATACATTGCTGGCCTTTGACTTCTGTAATTTACCTCAGCAGTCAGGAGATGTGCCTATGGCTAAAGCTCATATCTCCATTACCTCAGCTATGTACCTTCATTAACGGCTGCCTGGAGCCAAATGAAGGTGAAATTTGACATAGCACATGGCATCACGTGGCTTTTCAATGAATTAATCTGCTCTGCTTGGGCCTCTAGATAAAACCCAATCAATGTCGTAAACCCAAAAACTGGATGGACCCTTCTACCTTCCCCTCTACAGGGACTGTGAAACAACCACAAGGATACTGCTTGTGCTCCAAGTAATAGTGTTGGTTGCGATGGAAAGTTTGTACAAATGAAATGGTTACAGTCTGTAAACTACAGAAAGGAAAGCACACCCAGTCACATATAAAGTGAACTGTAAAAATATAACCTCACTTATAGCTGTAGATAACACGGCTGTACAGCAAGCTAAATCCACAGATTAAAGAATGAAATTGTACCATAAATCTTTTACTGTTCACTGCCAAACAAATACGTAAAAGAGGATCATATTTAACGTGCCTGACAATGTTAGCACTAATTCAAACGAATCAACAAGAATGTTTTGACTGGATGTGACATGTTCACAGTGTGAGGGATTTAAAGCCTAGATAATGGCATGAGAGGCTAGTCAGCCATTGATGCCCACAGCGTGCCTTTTTGTTATTTAGGGCTCATGCACACTGCAGCTCCAAAAAAGCTCCTTGAAGCCCCTGTTTATATCGGCACGATTTGACAGGTCAAAATCGCATGTCAAATCGCAGCCTATTGCTAACAATGGCACAGTCCCAATCAGTGCTACACCGCACCGATTTCCAAAAGTAGTTCCTGCGCTACGTTTGGCAACTTCAATAGACCTATGTCTTCCAAGTCGCCCCATGAAGTCGGACTGAAATGCAGCTTTGAGTTCAGATGAAGTCGCACAATATCAAAGCCGCGTTCAATGTGAACGAGGGCTTACAGCCATTTCGGCTTTTATTTCTCTACCTAAAAGCTGGAGCTTTTTTGTGCTCTTTTTTGGGCGCTTAGCCATTTTTTCTGCTTGAAAGCTCCTCTCAAAAATGTAAGCTCTTCTCAAAAACGTAAGCTTGGTGTTTTTTTTTTTTTTTCTGTCTGTATTGGCTCATGCACACTGCATCTCAAAGAAGCTCAAAGAAGCTGCTCCTACAGGCTTTTGAGCTCTCATTTTTTTTCTGCCTGGAAACTCCAAGTCCATGCACACTATGGCTTTTTTTGGAGTTAACAGGCATTTGCTCTTACAGGCAGAAACCCCCCCTTGCCCCCCCCCCAAACTCGCATTTTTGAGAGGAGCTTTTGAGCAGAAAAGACACCTAAGTGCCCAAAAATGCCCACAAAAAAAGAAAAGAAAAAAAAAAGAGCTGAGGAGAGGGTTTGTGAAAAAAAAAAAAAAAAAATGCGTGAAAAAGGTAAAATAAGCTCAATAAAATGCGCAAAAGAGCATAAGCTTCTTCAAGCTTTTTGGCAGAGAAAAAAGCTAAAATGCCTGTAAAAGCAGCTTCCTAAGAACATATGCCTGTAAATTCCTGAAAAAGCCATAGTGCACATGGACACATTGGCCAATATAAGGAGGGGGGGTTCCAGGCAGAAAAAAAAAAAAATGCGAGCCAAAAAAATAGCTCAAAAGCTTGTAGGAGCTGCTTCTTTGAGATGCAGTATGCATGAGCCCTTAGGAGTGGTCTTCTCCATTTTCAATGCTGTATCTGTAGCAGACACAGCATAGAGAGTAGGAGAGCTGAGACCGCTTGCTTCAGCCCCCTCTCTCTGGCCCTGCCCCCCACCTTGCTCAGCTGAGAGCAAGTGGGAGGAGGAAGGTTGTTAACCTTGCATTTGCTTTGCCTGCTTACATGCAGGTTCTTCCCATATAGTGTCCTGAACTTTAATGGCATCCCGTTCTTAAGCCCCGTACACACGATAAGAAATTGGGCAGGGAAATTTCGTCCGACGACCGATCTGCAGATTTTCGGCTTGTTAGTATGGTGCTTCCGACAACCGACTCAGACTTTTCGGCCGAAAAAATTCTGGTGTGCAGGCTATATAATTTTTGTCGACCGTCAACACACGTCCGATTTTTGTCTCATTAGTACAGATTTCGATGGGGAAAAATCTTATGAGCAAGACTGGGCATGCTCAGAGACGAAAGAACACATAGAAAGCAATCCAACACATGACATCACTTCTAAAATAGAATTCTGTCATACGGGAAAATTCGTGTGCAGTCTAGAGCACATTCCAACCAACAGACACCACCCTGGACAAAAGACGGGCGACCGGTCGGCGGAAATTCGTTGTGTGTGTACGAGGCTTTAGTCTGTAGGGTTCAATATTCAGTTGGCCCACCGTTTGCAGCTATAACAGCTTCAACTCTTCTGGGAAGGCTGTCCACAAGGTTTAGGAGTGTGTCTGTGGGAATGTTTGACTATTCTTACAGAAGAGCATTTGTGAGGTCAGACACTGATGTGGACGAGAAGGCCTGGCTCGTAGTCTCCACTCTAATTCATCCCAAAGATGTTCTATCAGGTTGAGGTCAGGACTATGAGCAGGCCAGTCAAGTTCCTCCACCCCAAACTTCCTAATCCATCTTCTTAAACACACAAAGATGACACAAAAAAGTAGAGGAGTAAAGTTGGCCATAGACTGGTAGAATTTGGTTAGAAAAGGTTTGTTTTCGGAGTATTCATTTGATTTTCCAATAGTTGGTGGGGTAAAATGGACTTTGACATTTGAATGCTGTAATGAGCAAAATTTGGAGGCGCAAGATGGAATTTTTTTTCTCAAAATGAACACATTTCTAGTAGTGTATGTGGTTTCTGTTGGGAAAATTCTATTCCTGCCAAAAATCGAGTGAGTGGGAAGCTGAATCTCTCTTCACGTACTGAGCATCAAACACAATAAAACCTCGGAAGATTACAAAAGTACTGCAAAGCAGGAAAAGCTTGATTTTAAAGTGAACTGGAATGGTAAGTGCACGGCTACCAAACATTTCCTTGTGTCGCAATTCCCTTCATAACCTGGAATAATAAAGACGCCGGCAATGTGCCATGGCTCTTCCATCACGGATCTAACGTCAGCTGCAGACAGTTCATTCGCTTACTCATTTATGGACAGTCAATATACCCGAATATAGAGTCATATTTTCAGAAGAAAAAAGGAAGCAGATCATTTATCTTGTAGATAAGATAAAATATGACAACAATAAAAAATATTTTTAACCTTGGAACCTTCAGATGGGTAAAAGGAATTTTCCTTTCACCCGCTGACGAGAAGTAGCATCATTTTAACCAAAATGAACAACTTTCTATCACAAGAACTGGTAGATAAATAAATAATCAATAGGATCACCTTTGTTCCACTGGGAGTACAGAGACAACCTGTACAGACACACAAGGTCTTTTATGTGTTTGTTATTGTGTACAACTAAAGTTGCGTTTGTCATGAAAACACCCTCTTGATGTTTGGGAAAGCCCTTTCTACGGGTACAGTTCACAGTATATTTAGATGTATGTTTCCTGCCAGCTGCATGGCTTTTTTCAGACTCAGCAGGGGGGCGGCTCCGACTGCTGTCATATATCCGCTGTTAACTTTATTGCCAGGGGGCTTGGGGGGCGTGGGTTGTTCTTAAAGCGATACAACACTTAAAAACACTGAATTGTGAATTTCCTGATAGAGTTCAATTAGGCTTTGAGTGCCGGGTCACACTTGTGCGATGCGGGAAGGCTGCGAATATGCAGCGTGTTCCCGCATCGCAAACGCACATCTGGCAGTTCACACTGCCATATGCGATACGCTGGGGGTGTCAATGATATGTTAACGACACCCCCAGTTTGATCGCATATCGCAGTGCGATCTGACAATTTGCACAGGATCGGATCGCACAAGTGTGAACCACTGTGCGATCCGATCCTGATGCGGCTGGAAAAAAGGGTCATGTGCGTGTTTGGTGCGGATACAGCGCGAATTCAGCCATACAAAGTATGGCTGAATTTGCATCCGCACCTCCGATCGCATGTAATGAAGGAGCAGTGCGCTCCGAATTACATGCGATCGGCGCACTCGCAGAAATGTGAACCGGCCCTCAAGCATATCAACACCCAAGAACAAAAAATGAACGTATCGCAGCGTACCAGTCCTTAGATGTGGTGGCTGCATTTGTTTTCTTTTTGCACATTTTCCCCCCTTTTATTTGAATCTAGCAATCCTGCCATTATCACACTCTCTGTTCTAGGGTGACAACTAGTGTTGTCACCCTAGGATGGGAAGTGTGTTAGGGTCCTTTCACATGAGTGGTGCGCTCGTGGACTCAATTTTTCTCAGTGGGGATAGGAGCAGGCGGATGACAGCTTTGCCTCTACTTACTTGCAGAGACAGACCTGTCAGATCCCCACTCTTCTCTATGGGAGATCAGATGATAATGGACCACCTGTCCATTTTCATCCGATCCGATCCTCTAGATGGGTGGAAAATAAAGTTTCCATCCATCTGGATTTCCCTGATAGGATCAGATAGCACCGGGTGTCAGGGGACATGTCTCCGCTGACATCCACTGCCCCACAGAGCTGCATGGGGCATCCGATCAGGTCCACCTGAAAAACTGACAGGCGGACCAGATCGGAAAGGCCATGTGAAAGGGGTCTTACGGACTACATAACACCTCCCTTTCTGCACCATAAGGCTTTCTGATCACGTCTGCCTGTCAGTGTTTCAGGCCGACCTGATTGGATGCTCCATGCACCTTTATGGAGCGGCGGATATCAGAGGTGACATCTCTGCTGACACCCACTGCTACCCGATCCGGTCTGGAGGATTGGATCAGATGAAGACGGACAGGCGGTCCATTATCATCTGATCTCCCATAGAGGAGAGCGGGCCTCTGACAGGTCTGTCTCTGCTAAGTAAAGCTGGATACACACTATACAACTTTTGTTGTTAGATTTACCTTCAACTATGTAGTGCAAGGGCCTACCTGAATGCATACAAATTGAAAGTGTTTAGGTTTGACCTCATCTTGTATGGTTTTGGTAAATCTAAAAGGGAAAAATCTAAAGACAATTGTATAGTGTGTATGGCCCATAAGATTTACCTTGAACTATGTAGTGCAAGGGCCTGCCTGATTGCATACAAATTGAAAGTGTTTAGGTTTGACCTCATCTTGTATGGTATTGGTAAATCTAAAGGAAAAAAATCTATAGAGAATTGTATAGTGTGTATCCAGCTTAAGTAGAAAAGGAGCTGTCATCCGCCTGCTCAGCGGGGATCGACGGATCAATCCCCCACTGAGCAAAACAAGAGTCCCTCGGGCGGAAAGCCCGTGTGAAAGGACCCTAACAGTGGGAAATGTTATGTATTCCATGGAGATAGTAGGGAAGAATGTTAATTGATAACAGTCCAGAGGTAGAATGCGCATGGAATTTCTGAATGGACGGACAGCACTTGCCAAACAGACCAACAAACCATTAAATGTGTTTTTTTTTTTTGAACGGAACAAAAGGGAGCAAATAAGAGAAATGCATTGTAAGGCTCCATGTACACGGGACGTTGTTAAAAGTCCCTTTGAATGCTGGAATTTTTAGGACGTTTGAAACGTCCGTTCGGTCGCGTTTGTACCCGCGTTTAGCAGGCGTTTGCGTTTAGAAGCGCTCCTAGAGGTCAAAAAAATTATTCCCCTTTAAAATGGAAAAACGTGAACGCTAAACGAGGGTCATCGCGTTCGGACGCGTTTGAAACGCCGGGAAACACACGTTCGAACGCAAATAATTGCGTTCTAAAAAAAGTCCCTGAACGCAACTGCCTGCAAATGACTGTAAACGACCCTGTGTACATGGACAGATAAGATAAAATGTAGATGGGTTCAGGGGCTTCTGAAAAAAAAACGCCCAACTGCTCCTAAACGGCCATTTCCAGCGTCCCGTGTATATGGACCCTAGAGTTTAGTTACACTTTAATATACTCAACAAAAAACTCTGCAAAATATCTCCACACGTAGCAGTGCAATAACTTAGTGGCAGAATTTTCTACATATGAGGCATGAATCTCTGTTGCTACCGGTGTAAAAACATAGGTGGGGCAACAAAAGGGTGGGCTCTAACGCCCACAAACCACACATACGAGTCACTGGGCAGCTGATGTGTGTCCTGCAAGCACGCTCACTGCGCACTCCTAGCACAGAGGCAAAGCAGATAAGGCAGCACTAAGTCTGGACTAGTGACCATTGGTCATAGGACTAGCGACCATTGGTCATAGGACTAGCGACCATTGGTCATAGGACTAGCGACCATTGGTCATAGGACTAGCGACCATTGGTCATAGGACTAGCGACCATTGGTCATAGGACCGGCTCCCATTGGTCATAGGACTAGCGACCATTGGTCATAGGACTAGCGACCATTGGTCATAGGACCGGCTCCCGATCATGTGACCATTGTGACAGTTAATCACAGTCACATGACTGCTAACCCCCACAATACTTTTTAAAGGGACAGCGTACTATGGGGGCATTCATGCTGACCTGCTGCTCTGTGTGTCCATTCAGACATGGAGCTGCAGCTCAGCCCCGTCCCCTCTCTCTCCTCGGCCCCGTCCCCTCTCTCTCCTCATTGACTCACTGAAATGACAGCAGTGGGCACCATTGTTTCAGCCAATCAGGAGGGAGAGTCCTGGACAGCGGAGTCTCTTGTGCAACATTCCTGGATTAAGATGGGGCTCAGGTAAGTATTAGGGGTGCTGCTGCACACAGAAGGTTTTTGTTTCTTCATGCGTATGCATGAAGCTAAAAAAACGTTCTGCCTTTAAAACCACTTTAACATGGTTAGAAACCCTTACATATACCCAGAGAAGTGACCATCCTCAGGTGATACACAGAGATGAAACAAATCATCCTATTCAATCAGTGAGATGAATTCTGAGAGCTGATTGGAGGGAAGGGACACGCCCTCCTTCACACAGCAACAGAGCTGAGGCTATCAATCAGCTGGAGAACCCTCCCCTGCCACCTTTTTTCTCTTGGTGTCTGGAAAATCTGTCAGAATTGATTAATGCTGATAGCAGAGGATTGAAGCAGCGGACAGAATGCCACTTAGTACTCTGGATCGAGACAAGTACACACTATAGAGGGATATGCTTTGTTCACATTTCCTGTCTGAGGTTTACAACCACTTTAATCACATCCGCATTGCCCGCCGCAGTTTTACACCAGTACTTTGATGTTAAATACCGGTGTTATGGCAGCAGACAGCTGCCATAACACCGGTATTTTCTAACAAGGCCAGCAGTCCTCTTTCACATAAAATAAATCACTTTTATAGGTGGTGGAAGAGGTGTCCCCCTCCCACCGCTTCCTGGTCGTTTTCCCTGCTTTCTGGAGCCGTTAGTAGCGGGGAAAACAAATCGGTCCGTTGCAGTCCCAGGCAGGAAGGCCAATTAGGGCAAGATGGCCCCTACTCAACTCTATGGCCTTGGAGGACTGGAGCAACGTCATAAGTCGCCTCCGCCCACTGGCATTAGAGGGCCCATTTTTTTTCCTTGCTGAAAAAAAAATGTTTGTTTTTTTTTTTTTCTTTTAAGGGTAGATGTCAGATCTGAGGTCTTTTTGACCCCAGATCTCACATAAAAGAGGACCTGTCCTGCTTATTTCTATTACAAGGTATGTGTACATTCCTTGTAGTAGGAAGAAAAGTGATAAAAATATAAATTAATAAAAAAAAAAAAAAAAAAAAAAAAAAAGGGGGGACAGTGTAAAAATAAAGGTAAAATAAGAAAAAAAAAATAATAATAATTAAAGCGCCCTGTCCCTCCAAACTCATGCGCAGGAGTGAACGCATACGCGAATCGCATCCACATATGTAAACAGTGTTCAAACCAAACATGTATGGTATCGCCACGATTGTTAGAGCGTGAGCAATAATTCTAGCCCTAGACCTCCACTGTAAACTGGTAACCTGAAGAAATTTTTAAAGCGTCCCCTATGGGGATTTTTAGGTACCAATGTTTGTCGCCATTCCACGAGCATGCGCAATTTTGAAGCAGGACATGTTGGGTATCTATTTACTCGGCGTAACATTCTCTTTCACATTACTTTACCGCTTTCTTAATTTTTTTTTAATTCAAAAAAGTGTATTGGGGTTTCCAAGTCATTTTCTAGCAAAAAATACTGATTTTAACTTGTAAACAACAAGTGACAGAAATAGGCCCGGTCCTTTAGGCTCCATTCACACCTGAGCTAGAGCTGCACGATTAATCGTATGAAAATCGCGATCTCGATTCACCCCCCCCTGACGATCTAAACCTGACATATGCTTGATTCTTTGCATAGCTGTGAGGAAGCAGAGAGAACAGCTGTGGAAAAAAAAAAAAGCCTCCTGCAAATGCCTATCAGCATTAAGTCTCCCAGTAACTATAAACAAAATGATTACATTGTATCTTTTCCTTCCCTCTGCCAGGGAGAAAGGAAGTTTAACCTCTTAAAGACTAGACCTTTTTCTGACACTAGTTGCTTGCAAGTTAAAATCATTTTTTTTTTGCTAGAAAAGTACTTAGAACCCCCAAACATTTTATAGCAGAGACCCTACAGAATAAAATGGCGATTGTTGTAATATTTTATGTCACACTGTATTTGCGCAGCAGTCTTTCAAACGCAATTAATAGACTTTAATGAATAATAAAAAAAAAACGTAACAGTAAAGTTATCCCAATTTTTTTTGTTACACAGAGAATCGTGAGAGAATCGTGATCTTTATTCCTAGCTAAAAAATCGTGATTCTCATTTTGGCCAGAATCGTGCAGCTCTAACCTGAGCGTATCATTTTCAGGTGGTTTTTTCGGGCATTTTTTCAGGTGTTTGGAGGCAGGCACAAAAACGCCTGTAATCTGCCAAAAAAGAAGCTCATGTACTTTTTTTGAGCTTCAGGCGACAAAACACTCATATGTGAACAGGGGCCATTGAAATGAATAGGATTTTGCTTGTTGGGTGTTCTGAGACTTCAGAGATGAGCGTTTTACCAGCTGAAAAATGCCCAGGTGTGAACAGAGCCTTAAAGTGGTAAAAGTGATTGTAAAGTCTGTTTTCTTCTATTATAATAACAAACATGTTATGCTTACCTGCTCTGTGCAGTCGTTTTGCAAAGAGCAGCCCGGATCTTCCTCTTCTCGGGTCCCTGGATGGAGCTCCTGGCTCCTCCCACCTGTTGAGTGCCCCCACAGTAAGCAGCTTGTTATGGGGGCAGCCGAGCTGCAGCTTCGTGTATCCATTCAGGCCCTGCCCCCTCTCTCCTGATTGGCTAACTGAGTTTGATTGATAGCAGTGGGAACCAATGGTGCCGTTGCAGTGTCTTGGCTAATTAGAATGGAGACTAATACCTGGGTGGCTGAGGCACACGTGGACATCGCTGGATAGAGAGGGGGCTCAGGTAAGTATTAGGAGGACTGTTGCACACAGAAGGCTTTTTATCCTAATGCATATAATGCAACAAGATAAAAAACCTTCTGCCTTTACAACCCCTTTAAGGGCTCGGTCACATCATACATGCATGCATGAAAACGGATGGGAAAACCTTGCAGAGACATCAGCTTACCTCAGTTGTCATGCACGTTGCTGTCAGTAATGTGCCCGGTTCACACCTATGTTGATTTCAGTTTTATTTCCCATGCAGAAAAAAAATCTGCTCGTGATGCCAGTGTCGTGGTGTGAACAGGACCCATAGAGAACAATTTGCTTTCTGGTGCCCTTGCAGAATGCATTCAGAAAAACTGATGTCTCTGCACCATGCTGTGAACGAAGCCTAAAGCAAACCTTCAGCCAAAAACAGGGTAAAAATGAACAGCCCATTAAAAGATAAAAAGTTTTTCACCTTCACTCCAGAGCTCTCCCCTGTAGTACTTATTTTACACCACCAGATGTCCTCAGTCTAATATCCAGCATCATTGAACCCACTTCCCCTGAGCCCAGGTTGTCCTATACCCGCCCCAGTCTGTGAATGGACAGTGAAAGGAGAAGCAGCCCAGCGATGGGCTTCTCTCTCGGTCACTGTGTGTACTTTGATATACTAACAAGCCTCTTTGTCATTTTTCCCTGCCTCACCCATTCCAATCAGGATATACACAGGGGCAGCAGCTTTCTTGGGATACAACTGGTTTTTATCAATACTTATCAGTTTACAAACATGTACAAAAAAACGTTCTACCGGTTGTTGCGTGTGTATGAGCCCCTGGGGGGGGGCGGGGTTACCTAAACTTCACGTAACTCTTACCCAAGACTTACACATTTTCCAGGTGAATCTTATGTGAATCGTGTGTGCCTGTTGGGTGAAAACATTGACAGACCTCTATGTCACATCTGCCACCTCATCCCTTTAAGGCCCCTTTCACACTTGTGCAACTTGTTTTGCGACTTGGGACTGCAAAGTCGCATGAGAAGTCGTACTCCATGATTTCCAAAGAGTACCGTTCATATCTGTGCGACTTCAAAAGTAGACCCTGCACTACTTTGGTCCCACTTTGATACGTTTTGAGGTCCATAGACCTAGGCCAGTGATGGCGAACCTTGGCACCTCAGATGTGTTGGAACTACATTTCCCATGATGCTCAACTACACTGCAGAGTGCATGAGCATTATGGGAAATGTAGTTCCTACACACCTGGGGTGCCAAGGTTCGCCATCACTGACATAGGCATTGCTTCAAGTCCAGTCAAAAATCACAGCAAAGAAATTGAGGTAAAATTCGTGCGACTTTTAGGTTGCACAAGTGTGAAATGGGCCTAAATCAGGACACACATGAATTACACAGGTTTTGTGGCTGATTAAGGTGATGCTAACTTACTTAGGCTCTGTTCACATACTGCCATATCCAGGGCCATACTATGGGTCCCGCTGGGTCCATTGGACGCAGGCAGCACTTAAGGAGGGGCAGCAAATTGACTCCCAAGATTTTTTTTATCAGAATTTTTGTGTGTCATCAGTTTGCGCCATGTTTACGGGCGGCATTACCCCATCTCATACTGGTGTCCATAGGGCAAACTGATGAGTATGAGGAGGCGGAGCGTCTCCTCCGGGGGAACGTTCCTCACACGATTATGGTGTGCGCAATGACGTCATACATCAGCGCACTCCATCTAACGGAGGGCAGGCTGGATCTTCTAGTGCGGTGGGTGTGGCAAACACAGGAGTGACAGAAGGACTGAGGACAGACAGTGGTTGTTTGGTGGTCCGGCAGTGAGTTATGGAAGAAGATAACAGTATATATAATAACTTCTAAATTTTATATAAAATAATAGACGTGCGGGCCTTTTGTTGGGCATGATTTTCTTTTTTTTTTGGGGGTGGGAGGGGCAGCATTTCATTCTTGAACCCAGGCAGCACAATGTCTTGAGTAC
This sequence comes from Pelophylax lessonae, assembly GCF_965119305.1. Lineage (NCBI taxonomy): Eukaryota > Metazoa > Chordata > Amphibia > Anura > Ranidae > Pelophylax > Pelophylax lessonae. The sequence continues at coordinate 320,668,785 of NC_138768.1, read as the reverse complement.
AAAATTCAGCCCAGCGCTCGCTCCGAAGGGGAAGACTGGCGTGCTGCTCTCCTCAGGCAGGAAACTCCAGCATGGGTACATAGAAAAAGAGAGAAAGGAGGCACAAACACCTAGTGCATTACCCGTGGTCACTGTTTGCAAAATTTTAATAAAATGCCAAATGCATACTCACAGACATAAAGATGATAAAATCGTGTTACAAGCTCTGAAGAAGGGGGCTTGAACCCCGAAACGCGTTAGCGGTCCTGATTGAAGGACTTGTTCCTGTTCACATATGGTGGATGCTTGTAACACGATTTTATCATCTTTATGTCTGTGAGTATGCATTTGGCATTTTATTAAAATTTTGCAAACAGTGACCACGGGTAATGCACTAGGTGTTTGCGCCTCCTTTCTCTCTTTTTCTAAGCACAATGTCTTGGGCCAGCCCTGGGTGTATCCGATCACTGGCAGAATCGCGGCCATTTCAAATAATTGAAAATCGCAGGGGGCCTGTGCATTTCCCGTGACTTGCAATGGTACCCCACACAAGAAACGCCGTAAAGTCGTGCAAACAGAATTGCAGGACGCCTGTCGCCCAAAAAAAGTACAAGAACTACAGGTGTCCCACGATTCTGTGTGCGCGATTTTACTGTGATTCGTCAGGTGACAAACGTGGCAAAATCGTGCAGTGTTTGGGGGTGCCATTGCAAGTCACGGGAATCGCCCGGGCGTCCCGCGAACTGATACGCCAGTATGTAATAATAGACGTGCGGGCCTGTTGTTGGGCGTGATTTTTTTTTTTTTTGGGTGGGAGGGGCAGTATTTCATTCTTGAACCCAGGCAGCACAATGTCTTGGGCCAGCTCTGGGCGTATCAGATTACTGGCAGAATTGCGGCGATTCCGAATCATTGCAGATCGCGGAGCACCTGTGCAATTCCCGTGACTTGCAATGGTACCCCAAACAAGAAACGCCGTAAAGTCATGCAAACAGAATCGCAGGACGCCTGTCGCCCAAAAAAAGTACAAGAACTACAGGTGTTTCACGATCCTGTGTGTGCGATTTTACTGCGTGTTTGGGGGTGCCATTGTAAGTGACGGGAATCGCCTGGGCGTCCCGCGATCTGATACGCCAGTATGTGAACGGAGCCTGAGGGAGTTTAATTAGCACCTTAATCAGCCACAGAACCTGTGTAATTAAGAAGCTTCCTGATTGAAAGGGGTGAGGTGGCATCCCTATTTGCCCCCTCCCTGTATATACCAGATCCTATCAGTGATAGAAGAAAGGAGTTGTCAGTGCTGGCTCACTCACCCAGTACGGGACTCACAGTCTTCTATCCTTCTGGATTCGTGATTTACCGTCCCAGGTGCTGGAGGAGCCATCTGTACACGCGATGCAGCCAATAAGTATAACGGGACCCTATAGCCTCCTGTGTATATATAGCACATGCACTCTCACCGCCACTATACGAGCCTGAACTCTGCAAGCTCCGCCCCCTCATAGAACGTACACACTAGGCTTTACCATTTTGATTGGCCGCTCCCTCACACCCCCCCATTTTGATTGGATCTGATCGTTTCAATGACACACTTGGACATTCCAGACAGGAGACGTCACAGAGGAGGGGAGGGGGGGGGGGGAGGCAGGATGTGGGTCGGCTGATTCTAGAAACTCTGTGTGAGACGTGACACATCGTGCTTTCCGCCTTGTGACAACACAGGATCTGTCATAACAAAACAGTGTGTACCCGGAAGCCGTGACACCCAGTCTATTACATTATATGACATCACAATAGCAGGGAATGGGGATCTCTCTCTGATTTCCAGGGACACTACAAGGATTTTCTGTCCTAATTGTGAGCTCTACAAGTCATAGACAGGAGGCAGGTGTCAGCCATGTACTGAGACTAGTATAAACCTTTATATTCTTTCCTATGGGCGGGATTTACTAAAACTGCACAGTAACCAATCAGCTTCTAGCTTCACCTTGTTCAATTAAAAGTGGAACTCCGCTTATATTCTTCCTCCCCCCTCTGGTGGCACATTTGGCACCTTTCAGGGGGAGCGGGTACCTGTTTTTGACAGGTACCCTTCCCTACTTCCAGGATACAGCGCCGTGACGCTGTCCATCAGAAGTTCGGCCTCCTTCCTCCGCCGCCGGGCCAATTAGAAAGCACAGCGCACTTCGTGCATGCTCGGTAGGGAGCCAGTTGTAAAGCCGGAAGACTTCACTGCCAGGTTCCCTTATCCTGAATAGCGCCGGTGGCACCGGAGAGCCGATGCAAAAATATAGAGACAGAACTCATGCCGTTCTGTCAGTGACCGCTGTTCTGTCAGTAATGAACACAGGGATCCTGTGTTCCTCTTATTTAGGAACACGGGTCTCTGTGTTCATATTATAAGCCCATCCCCCACACAGTTAGAAAACACTCCCTAGGCACACATTTAACCCCATGATCACCCCCAGTGTTAACCCCTTCCCTGCCAGTGTCATTATTACAGTAACAGGCATTATTAGGGGGGAGACCAGTGACATTATTACAGTGATCAGTGCAGTGCTGTATTCTGGCCTAGGCCAACAAGGCCCAGGCCTAGGGCGGCACTTTGCAGGGGGGCAGCAAAAAATATATTTCATTATTTGTATAATGACTATGGGCTTCCTATTTATTATACAAATAAGTGAAATAATCCTATAATTACAATCAGTGGCAGAAAACACAAGTCCAAATATCTTAAAAGAGTAATCTTACTAATCCCATGACATAAGGCTGTACTAATGGGCACTGATAAGGCTGCACTGGTGGCCACTGATGGGGCTGTACTGATATGCTGCACTGATGGGCAGTAAAGAGGAGGCACTGATGAGGCTGAACTTATGGGAACTGATGAAGCTACACTGATGGGCACTGATAGACTGTGGTTATGGTCTGTGGTTTACAGATGAGAGGGTGGGTTATAAACAGAAAGGGGTGTGGCCTTTACAGGAAGGGGCAGGTCATATTTAAATTAGGGGGTGCACAAGTTTAGTCAGGCCTAGGGCAGCACAAAACCTAAATACACCACTGGATCAGTGCTAAAAATATGCAATTTTTAGCACTGATCACTGTAATAATGTCACTGGTCTCCCCCCCGCCTCCCAAAAGTGTCAAAAATGTCAGTTAGAGGTCCGATCTGTCCGCAGCTTAAAATCGCTGATCACTGCCATTACTAGTGAAAGAAAAATGAAATGAATAAAAAAATGACATGCATTTTTCCCTTAGTTTGTAGATGCGATAACTTTTGCGCAAACCAATCAATATAACTTATTGAGATTTTTTTTTAACAAAAATATATAGCAGAATACAAATATGCCTAAATTGATGAAAAAAAATATATTTTTTATTTTTTTTTATTGGGAATGTTATATAGCAGAAAGGAAAAAATATTGCGTTTTTTTTTTTTTTTCAGAATCGTCGCTTTTATTTTTGTTTAGCGCAAAAAATAAAAATCACACAGGTGATCAAATATCACCAAAAGAAAGCTCTGTTTGTGGGAAAAAAAGGACATATATTTTATTAGGGTACAGCATCACACAACCGCGCAATTGTTAGTTAAAGTAACGCAGTGTCATATCGCAAAAATGGCCTGGTCACTAAGGGGGTAAATCCTTCCGGTCCATAGGTACTATAGGTACTGTGGATATCTCCTAAACTTGCACAGTTTAGGAGATATTCAGAGTGCAGGTAGCCAGGGACATTACCAACGCATATGCTCTGAAGGTCTGGCATACAGTTCCCGGGCCTTCACAGCCTGTGTCATAAACAGCGGCTCCCACACACATGCGACATCATCGCGCCCCCAGCCGCTCATGTACCCGGTGGAGGAAAACCTGGAAGGAAAACCATGGAAAGATGTCAGCCCTCTCAGCACATTGGAAGGCTTCCTTCTACGCTAAGTCTCTCATAATGTGCTAGTATGCAATGCATATTAGCACATTATGACATTGCCTTGCAGGGGCAATTCAGTCGCATATTTTTACTTGAAATCGCACCTGAACTGGATTAAAATTGTACAGGACTATTTTTAAAAATGGACCTTATTAGGGTCCCCCCTTACTTTAGTGTCCCCAATCAGAGTCCCCCTTACATCAGAGGCTGGATAAAATCTTGCAGCAGTTTAGATTTGGCCCACCGGCTGTAGTTTGGGGACCCTTGACTATGCTGCCAGGAGTGAAAGGAAAGGCCAGTGCAAACTACAGTTTTCCAGATTCCTAGCATACCCAGGGCTATGGACCATGCATATGACAGCACTGCTTGGCCCGGCAAGGTTACATAGTGTGACTCCTATACTCCTCCGTGATTGTCATTTTGTAATTATTGGGTATACCCTGCATCCAGCAGCTGAATAGAGTAGTGGGAGAGTCAAGGAAAGGTGAGAATGCTACTAGAAAGAATGGGGGGGGGGAGGAAACCTGGACAAAGTGCATCATTTCTTTAAATGATAATTGCATTGTTGGTCTGTAGGACATGTACAGTTTGGGAGAAAGACTACAGAGGACTGTCTAATAGTTCCCTAGAGTGGGGTTACAGGTAAGTATGAGCTCAAGCCAAACCCGATATTGTATTGGTTGTCTATAGCATAGGTGTGCGCAGCCTATTGCATTAGGGTGTGCACCCCAAAGTTTAAATACACATGCATGTGTTTGCCTACATGTATATGGCCCCGGTACATTACTCTCCCTGCTGGCACAGTGAAATTGAAGTGTGTGGCACTTCTCTTATGGCAGAGCAGGTCCGAGGGAGATCTTTCCCATCTCCTCACTGGCAAACAGAGCGATAATGCTAATGTGCCCTAGGTGATTAGGGTGTGCCCAGGCACACCCGGCACACCCTGTGTGCACGCCTATGGTCTATAGTGCTTTGTGAGAATGCATTCATCACATGGACAGTTAATCTCTGTAGTAGAGGTTGGTGTCTATATTCAATAGACTAGCACTGATTGTACTTCATGACGCATGCTCTGTGTGTGTCCAGTACCCTCCATGTTTAGTGGCACCTATATCTTCCAAAGAGAAAAGAGTAATGACAGGGTTCCACTAAATGATATAGTTCAATATAGGGCAGGGCTCCTCTTTAAAAGGAACTCTAGGCAAAATCATGGTCCTAGGATCTCAGTTAAATGCCATGTCTATAAATCCAACGGTAAAGCTGCAAACATCCACAATGTGCACAGTTCAACTTTCCCCTCTCCCTTAATCATGGTAATGGTAAGAGCTTACATATGCTAATGCTCGTACACACGCAACAATTATCGGCCGACCAATCGTCCGACTTTTGTCCAGAGTGGTGTTTTGTTGGTCGGAATGTGCCTAGACTGCACACGAATTTTCTCGGCCAACAAAAATCTACTTCAGAAGTGATGTCATGTGCTTGTTTACTTTCCGTGTGTTTTTTCTTCTCTGAGCATGCCCAGTCTTGCTCATCTGATTTTTGTCTGCCGAAATCTGTACTGACTGATGGAAAACTGGCCGTTGTGTTGACGGCCAACAAAAATTTTAGAGCCTGCACACCAGATTTTTTTCGGCCGAAAAGTCGGAGTCGGTTGTCGGAAGCATCATACTAACAAGCCGAAAATCGGCCGATCGGACGTTGGCCGAAAATTCACAGCCAACCATCGACGCGTGTGTACGAGGCATAAGTATGTATTCATGTTGTTTCAGGAGCCCTGGGAGATGTAATCAATTCTGCTTTAAATGACCCACCACCTTCCCATAGCTTTTATGAGCTCCTCTGGTGAGATCTCTGTTGAAATACCCAAATCCTATTTCTTGTCCTTGGGAACTCACTGCTCTTCTTTCAACAGTAATGAAATATACATAAAAAAAAAAAACCCAAAAGAGTGAACGGAGCACCTTAATACAGATATCCTCCTAAGAAACAAGAAAAGCTAGTAGATATTATATCCTTCTAACGTTTATTTAACTGGAAATATCAGTTTTCACTTTACTCTCATAAAGTACAATTCATGGCACAATCCATTACATAAACAGACCTTTACTATCCATATAAGTTTGTTTTATACAACTTTTCCCTGAATGATTATAAAAATGTTTGAAAAAAAAAAAGGTTGGAAATAATTGCATTTGTTCTGGAATACTTTGAATTCTTTCCCCCCTCTGATGCCAAGCATATGACCAATAGTGAGGCATGGGTCATGTGGTCTCTTCCATGGGAATTTTGGCGAATGATCATCTGGCAGTGCTAATAGGTCAACACTTTACATCTTCTTAAGATGAGGACATGTGACTAATGCATCAGCAAAGATATAACTGGATTATGTTCTGCTCTTTATAGCACACCTATGTGGATGCATGTTTGGGAGAGTTTGCAAAGGTGTCCATACATTAGTTGGAACATTACTGACTGCAAAGTCGCATGACAAGTCGTACTCCATGAAAACCCTCCTCTTCAGAGAAGCCTTTCCTACCCACACCTAACAACTATACTTCCATTTTCTCCTTCAGCCCATCCCCCAAGGTTATTGCCTTTTGTTTCACTTGACCCTCCCTTCTAGATTGTAAGCTCTAATTCCTCCTGTATTGAATTGTATTGTAACTGTATTGTCTTCCCTCACATTGTAAAGCGCTGCACAAACTGTTGGCGCTATATAAATCCTGTATAATAATAATAATAATAATAATAATAATAAAAAAAAAAGATATGCATATATACTTGCTTCTACCATTACAACTAATGCACAGGGAAGGATATAGGTAGGGGCTGCACACATTTAGGGCTCTTTCACATAGGCGAACAGTTCAGATCCGCATGTCTGTTTTTTGGGCGGATCTGAACGGTCCCCCCATGCATCCCTATGGGGCATTGGATGTCAGCGGAGACATGTCTACTGACATCCGATCCGATCTGTCAAATCCGGACGGATAGAAACCCTATTCTCCATCGGTTCAGCAGATCGGATGGGATTGGATGAGAACGGACTGACGGTCCGTTCCCATCCGATTTTTCCCATAGAGATGCATGGGGCACTGACAGCTGTGTCTCCGCACACAGCGCGGAGAACAGCTGTCATCCTCCTGCTCAGCGGGGGATCGGCCGATCAATCCCCCGCTGAGAAAAACGGAGTCCGTCCGACGGACGGGGTGTGTGAAAGGGGCCTAATTCCAAGCTAATCATGGTAATCTGTCTATGATCAATCAAAGAATATTCTGTCAAAAATAAAAATCTGCCAAGCAGAAGCAGGGAAAAGTTTACTAATTTATGCCCAAGCATTTTAAAGTGACTGAGGGAAACTTAATAAAATCTGTTGAACTTTTGGAAAAGATATCTACTGATCTGTATATTAAATGCAATGTCATTATGATACAAAATGTATGTAAGCATTTTTAAAGTCACACCAAAATTATTTACAAATACTAAAATGATAATTCATAATATGTACTCACAAAAGATAAACTTTATGTATCTTTTCAATAAAACAACTGAACAACTTTCATACAAAAGGGCCCTTATTCTACAAGGGAAGGACAAAATAACAGAAACACTAGATGAAAAGAAAAACTAGAAGCCTTCTTCTCCTTGAATAACAATGCAAAATCCCACTACGTATAGCTCAGGATTTGTAGAGTAATGCCCCGTACACACGTACCGAATGTCGGCCGTAAATCTTCGGCCGACGACCGATCGGCCGATTGTCGGCTTGTTAGTATGATGCTTTCGACAGCCGACAGCGCATTTTCGGCCGAACAGAATCTGTCGTGCAAGCATTAAAATTTTTTGTTGGCCAAAACCAGAACGGCCGATTGTTCGCCAGTCAGTACAGATTTCGGCCGACAGACAGCAGATTTGCAAGACTGGGCATGCTCAGAAAAGAAAAAAGACAAGGAAAGTTAACCATCACATGACATCACTTCTGCAGTCGGCTGTTGTTGTCCGACAAAATTCGTGTGCAGTCTTTTGCAGTTTTCAACAGACACGACAGCCCTGGACAAAAGACGGCCGATCGGTCGGCCGACGATCGGTACGTGTGTACGGGGCTTAAAGGCAAAGGGTGCATTCCTCTTCATAAGGTCCTTTATGCAGTTATATTTGTATGTAGTTATTTTTTACATAGTTGGTAAGGTTGAATAAAGACACCAGTCCATCTAAAGACACCAGTCCATTTTTGGTTATTTTGGGTCCTTTATATAGCTATTTGTGGGTATTTCATTCACCACATGTATACTACTTCTTTATAGTACAAATTAAGTACATTATACAGAACCAGCACATTCAATATTAGATTTCTGGATTTCAAGTTATGTAGTTCTAGTTCAGAAGAATTAAAGCGGTTGTAAACCTAAAATAAAAAAAACCTGCAAGACAGAGGCATAATGAGCAAGTATGCATTGCATACTAGCTCATTATGAATTACTTACCTTAGAACGAAGCCCCGAACACCGCTGCGGGCGCTGACATGATCCCGCGGCATCTCTTCCGGGTTCGGCGGCTCCGGCGCTGTGATTGGCCGGAGCCGCTATGACGTCACTCCCGCGCATGCGCGCGGGAGTCATTTTCCAGCAGGCTCCCGGCAAGGGAAGCTGAAGGTCCTTCCAAGCGCATGCGCCACTCGTGTGAGCGGCTGCATGCACTGCAAAATATCTCCTAAAGCGTGCCAGTTTAGGAGATATTAATTGTACCTACAGGTAAGCCTTATTATAGGCTTACCTGTAGGTAAAAGTGAAAAAAAGCGGTATACTACCGCTTTAAGAGCATTGAGATGGGAGAGACCAACATCTACAATGGGGTCTGGAGGGCAGATGTTTTAGCATTTGGATCAACATCTGGATTGGTTGCTTCAGGCACATTTTTGTACCCTCATTATATTTTCAGTATTCTGTCTCATCTAATAACATGCTTGTAGCTAGCAAGTAGCTTTCTTTCCTCCATTCAAACTGAACCACTGAAAAAACACACTTTAGGGCCCTTTCACACGGGCGCTCCGTATGTCTGCAAATCATCCTATTTTTTTGCGGATGATTTGCGGACATAATGTAAGTCTATGGCATTGCGGATGTCAGCGGAATACCATCCGCTGACATCCGATTTCCTTCCTTTCAGTTCTGTTCCGTTTTTTAGAACGGAACTGAACCCTATTTTTTCATCTGTTCAAAAAACGAAAAGGAAGGAAAATCGGATGTCAGCGGTGTCATCCGCTGACATCCGCAATGCCCATAAACTTACATTATGTCCGTATATCATCCGCAAACGGATGGGATGATATGCGGACATACGGAGCGGATGACACAAATGTCATCCGCTCCGTGAAAAAAAAAAAAAAGTGCCGGAGCGGATCGCAATGCGGTCCGCTCCATGTGAAAGAGCCCTGAGGGTCCTTTCACACGAAAGATCCGATCAGATCCGCCTGTCAGTTTTTTAGGCAGATCTGATTGGATCCTCCATGCATCCCTATGGGGCAGCGGATGTCAGCGGAGACATGTCCGCTGACACCCGCTGCCATCCGCATCTGATCCTGTCCGTGAAATCCGGACGGATGGAAACCCTATTTTTGTGTGTTTACTGGTTACCTGACTCCCAGCATGCACCTGTGAAACATGCACATGGGACTCAAAAATCCCACCAAAAACACAGCAGTGTTCAGTTGTTTATTTGTTTTTAATTGATTTCAGGATGGTGAGTTTTGGTGCTCTTTTTAAAGTGGTTCTAAAGGCTGAAGGTTTTCCTTACCTTCATGAATATGCACTTCTGTATCCAGCTCCCCCCCCCAAAGCCCCCCCCCCCCCCCGCTTAGGCCCCTTTTACATTTGTGTGACTTGTCCTGCGTTTTGGGACTGAAAAGTTGCATGACAAGTCGTACCGTTCATTTCTGTGCGACTTCAAGTCATAATGACTTCAAAGTAGTCACTGCACTACTTTGGGCCAATTTTAATGCGTTTTGGGGCCCATAGACATAGGCACTGCTTCAAGTCCAGTCAAAATCACGGTAAAATCGCAGCAAAAAAATTGCCCAAAAAATTCCCGGTAAAATCACGCAACTTTTAGGTTGCATTGGTGTGAAAGGGGCCTTATACTTACCTGAGCCCCATCGTGATCCAGCAATGTGCCCAAGGGCAGCGTCTCTCTCCGCTCTGTCCCACCTTAACAGGCTATTGGCTCCTGCTGCTGTCAATCAAACTCTGTGATGAGGGAGTGTGTCAGGCGGCTCCGATTGCCACCTGACACCAGCGATCGTTCCCCACTGAGAGAGAAGGATGGTTCGGCTGTTGTAAACACAGCTGACTGTTCTTCTCCCTGAAATGATCACAGAGCTAATGTGATCCTTCTATATAGGATCAAATGTCTCTGTGGTCATCTCAGAAGCCATGCCCCCCCACAGTTAGAATCACTCCCCTAGGGTCACATTTAACCCTTTGAGCACCTATACTGTTAACCCCTTCCCTGCCAGTGTCATTATTACAGTAATATTTTTAGCACTTACTGTAGTAATGTCACTAGTACCCACAGAAGTGTCAAAAATGTCAGTTAGGGGTCAGTTAGGAGTCCGATCTGTCCGCCGCAATGTCACAGTCCCGATAAAAATCGCAGATCGTCGACATTACTAGTAAAAAAATAAAAAAACAATAAAAATGACATAAATCTTTCCCGTAGTTAGTAGACGCGATAACTTTTGCGCAAACTAATCAAAATACGCTTATTGCAATTTTTTTTTTTTTTTACCAAAAATATGTAGCAGAAAACAAATTGGCCTGAAATGTTAAAAAACTTTGATTTTTAAATTTTTTGGGGGGGGGGGGATATTATATAGAAGAAAGTGAAAAATATATATTTTTTTTTTTCGAAATGGTTGCTCTTTTTTTGTTTACAACACAAAAAATAAAAATTGCACAGGTGATCAAATACCACCAAAAAAAAGGACGTAAATTTTGTTTGGGTTACAGCGTTGGACGACTGCGCAATTGTCCGTTAAAGTAACGCAGTGCCGAATCACAAAATAGGGCCTGGTCATTAAGGGGGCAAATCCTTCCGGTCTTAAAGTGGTTAAACAGGGCAGTAAAGATGCCACTTTTAAATACGCACCATATCTGCCGTGCACTGGTGATAAGAGTTTTTTATAGATTTAGAGGGAAATATTTTTATTGCGCTTTTCTTATGCTTTTAGCAGGGTAAGAAAAAATCCACCAGTGTGAAAGGGCCATTCTTTTTTTTTTTTTTTTCTGATACACTATTTACTGCCATAATAATTCACAACATAAAGTATTTATGCTAGGCTAGATGAAACCATCACAAACATATGAAGTTATTTACTTTGTAAAGTAAACAACTACAAGGTTGCTAAAATAACAAACTGTTTATATTTTGCCTGCCTTACATTTGTTACATTTAGATTGCTGATGATACAAAAACAAATCTCCAGCCATATTGTTACTCTCTAAGAGCCCATTCACACAGGGGCGACACGACTTGCTGAGGCGACCTGTGAAGTCGCGGTGCACAGCGTGCACCGTGACCTCGGCGCGACATGCACGGACTTCATATAATTGAAGTCAATGCAAGTCGCCTCCAGGTCACCCCAAAGTAGTACAGGACCCTTTCTCTAAGTCGGAGCGACTTGTGTCGCTCCTATTAGAACGGGTCCTTTGCTAATCAATGGCAGGCAACCGACCGCGACTTGTCAGGCGACCAAGTCGCCTGACAAGTCGCGCTAGTGTGAATGGGGACTTACTGTTTCATTATTCTTTCTTTCTTTCATTATTCTTTCTTACTGTTTCATTATTCTTTCTTTCATTCATTATTCTTTCTTACTGTTTCATTATTCTTTCTTTCATTCATTATTCTTTCTTACTGTTTCATTATTCTTTCTTACTGTTTCATTATTCTTTCTTACTGTTTCATTATTCTTTCTTTTATTATTCTTCCTTACTGTTTCATTATTCTTTCTTACTGTTTCATTATTCTTTCTTTCATTCATTATTCTTTCTTACTGTTTCATCATTCTTTCTTTCATTCATTATTCTTTCTTACTGTTTCATCATTCTTTCTTTCATTCATTATTCTTTCTTACTGTTTCATTATTCTTTCTTTCATTCATTATTCTTTCTTACTGTTTCATTATTCTTTCTTTCTTTCATTATTCTTTCTTACTGTTTCATTATTCTTTCTTTCTTTCATTATTCTTTCTTACTGTTTCATTATTCTTTCTTTCTTTCTTTCTTTCATTATTCTTTCTTACTGTTTCATTATTCTTTCTTTCTTTCATTATTCTTTCTTACTGTTTCATTATTCTTTCTGCACTTAGTACACACATTACCCTTGTCAAAAACAAATCTATTATGCAACATGAACTATAATCACCTTTGCATTAGTTTATGTTTTTTACAGTGAAGGCCACGGGCACTTGCTATCAGACCACAGTGCTTAAAGCAAAGTTCATGGCCTAGAAGGTGGTATAAATTGTAATGGAAAAGAATATGCAGGGTGTGTTCAGGTCTCATGAAAGAGTTAAGTGACGGCAGCACAAAAATTCAATGTTTAATGCTATAAGAAGGAGGGATGCTCTCCGCCTATCAGAGCAGGCTATTTTCTCACACCCACCGTGGAAAACCAATCATGACTCAGTAGTTAAGAACCACAAGAACACACCCTCTTGGTAACACAAAGCCATGGAATCTATTACTTCTCTAAACAAATGATCTCTGTCTCCTGTATTCATTCTTCCCGTATACAAGTCACACTTAAGCCGAATACACACTATACAACTTTTGTTGTTTGATTTCCTTTAGATTTACTTTCAACTATGTAGTGCAAGGGCCTGCCTGACTGCATACAAATTAAAAGTGTTTAGGTTTGACCTCATATTATATGGTTTTGGTAAGTCTAAAGGAACAAATCTATAGAGAATGTTATAGTGTGTATCCAACTTTACTGTGCTGGGAATCTTCCTGTCTGGCATTCTCTTTAGTTGCCCCCTTTCTGTTATGCCCCGTACACACGTTCAGATAATCGGACGACATATCGTTCGCATTTTGTTGCATGATGCTAACATCGAATTCAACAATGCGTACAAACCGTATGATTTTTGTCGTACGATTCTGGAAAAGCTTTGTGGTTGCTTAGCTACGTATCAGATGGTGCAAAACAAAAACAATGGAAGCCAGGCTTTTTCCGTGCTATTTTAGTGGTTTTGAGCATGCGCGGTCTTTGTCGAACGATTTTTAGCGGATGCATAGTGTACTGATGAAACGATTGTCGTTCGCGAGGCTGTCGTACGACAGAAGTTTTCCTGTTTGTATCTTCAGATTTTGTTGGATGAACTGTCGTGATCGGCTGTTGAAAGCTGTGTACTAACGATCAGATTATTGTGCGATCAGGTCGAAAGCAAGTTTTATCGTACGATTATCGGAACGTGTGTACGGGGCATTAAAGTGTTCCCTTTCCCATACCAGAAGAATATGATTCTACTAAAGTCTTGTCTACAAGCATTTTTCTGTTTCCTATTCTGAATTATAATTTGGATCCTAGAATTGTGAACTTTTTCTGATTTGTTGCTTTTGTTATGCATTGTATTTTTATAAAAGCAGCACTGAGTTGTGACTGTTTTTATTCCTCTAGAATAGATGAAGGCATGTGAATGTGATGTTTACCCACATCGTAAATGCATGGCAAATATGATTGCAATTTACAACATTGTAAAAAGCAAACAATTTCTTCTCGATAGAATCTAAAAGCATGCTTTCTCTTGGCTGCATCTGACTTACTTCTAAGCCTGGCTCCAATATATATATATATATATATATATATAGGTATATAAAGGCTTAGTACAGATAACAGACACAGGGGTTGGCTTACCAAAGGTAAATAGACTGATCCCTTGCAAGGGATTTTCCATTAGCTTAAAGAGGTTGTAAACCCATGAAACTTTTTTTTTTTTTTTTTGCTGCAACCTGAAAGAGAAACCCATAATGAGCTAGTATGCATCGCATACTAGCTCATTATGAAATACTTACCTAAGAACGAGCCCCCCGTCGTGCCGCCCGCTTAGCTGTATGACGGGCGACATGTCCAGTCGCCCGTCTTCCGGGATCGCGGCATTCGGCCATCTGATTGGCCGGAGCCGCAGTGACATCACTCTCGCGCACGCGCGCGGGAGCCGACGGTCACGGCACAGGGCTCTGAAGAAACGCCACCAGCAGCCGTTCCTTCAGAGCGCATGCACCACTGACGTCACTGGCTGCATGTAAGGTAAATATCTCCTAAACGGTGAATGTTTAGGAGATATTTACAGTACCTATAGGTAAGCCTTATTATAGGCTTACCTATAGGTAAAAGTTGTAGAGGAGGGTTTACTTCCTCTTTAATGAATAAAGGCTCCTTTCACACAGGCTTTCCGATCCGGTCCGCCTGTCAGTTTTTCAGGCAGACCTGATCGGATGCTCCATGCAGCCCTATGGAGAAGTGGATGTCAGCGGTGACATCTCCGCTGACACCCGCTGCTATCCGATCCTAACCTGTCCGTGAAATTTGGATGGATGGAAACCCTATTTTCCATCCATCTGGAGGATCGGATCAGATGAAAACGGACAGGCGGTCCGTTATCATCCGATCTCCCATAGAGGATAGCGGGGATCTGACAGGTCTGTCTCGGCACACAAAGAGAAGAGGGACCTGTCATCCGCCTGCTCAGCGGGGATCGGCGGATCGATCCCCGCTGAGCAAAATGGAGTCCGTCGTGAAAGGGGCTTTAGGAGTGAAACGGAGTCCGTCTGAAAGGAGCTTTAGGCAAATATCTGCTGATCCTTTTTTTCCCCTTGCACATGATTGTGTATTCTTCGCAAATATTATTTTGCACCACAGTTATTAACCTAAGGGAAAACTCCCTTGCAAAGTAAACAGCTTATCAGTAAATCAATCCCATTGTGTTACATGTTTCAACAAATGCAAATACAAACCACTTGGTATTAGAAAACCAATGATTACCATTTTCAATTTCATGTCTTTATGCTCCTGGTCTTGCCATTTTTGGCCAGATTGCCAAACAATTTGGTGTCTATGGAACACCAGCACAGGCTGACAGGTGAGGATTGTGGGGGTGGGAGCAACCATGTGTGTGGGATGTTGGTAAGCCTTATCAGATCACTTTAATTTTCCCCTAAAAGCATACCTCCCAACTTTTTGTGTTGGGAACGAGGGACACCTATTAGCAAAAGTGTGTAAGCATAGGACACCCCCTTAAAGGAAAATCTGTATATACAGTGGGGAAAATAATTATTTGATCCCCTGCAGATTTTGTAAGTTTACCCACTTACAAAGAAATGAAGGGTATATAATTTTTATCATAGGTGTATTTTAAATGATAGAGAGAGAATATCAACCAAAAATCTAGAAAAAAAAATAAAAATAAAACAAATGCTATAAATTAGGTTGCAGTTCAGTGAGTAAAATAAGCATTTGATCCCCAAGCAAAACATGACTTAGTACTTGGTGAAGAAACCCTTGTTGGCAAGCACAGAGGTAAGACGTTTCTTCCAGTTAGTGACCAGGTTTGCACACCTCTCAGGAGGGATTTGGGTCCACTCTTTTTTTTTACAGATTTTCTCTAAATCCTTAAGGTTTCTTGGCTGTCTCTTGACAACTCAAAGTTTCAGCTCCCTCCATACATTTTTTCTATAGGATTATGAGCTGGAGACTGACTAGACCACTCCATGACCTTAATGTGCTTCTTCTTGAGCCACTCCTTTGTTACCTATGTTTTGGGTCTTTGTCGTGCTGGAAGACCCATCCATGACCCACCTTTAGTGTTCTGGTGGAGGGAAGAAGGTTCTCATCCAAGATTTTATAATACATTGCCCCGTTCATTGGCCCCTCTATGCGGTAAAGTCTGCCTGTACCTTTAACAGAGAAACAGCCCCTAAGCATAAGCTCCGTGCTTGACTGTAGAGATGGTGTTCTTATGGTCATAGTCAGCATTTTTCTTTCTCCAAACACGGAAGTTGAGTTACTGTCAAAGAGCTCAATTTTGGTCTCATCGGACCACATCACTTTTTCCCAATCCTTTTCTGAATTATTTAGATGTTCATTGGCATGACTGTACATGTGCCTTTTTGAGGAGGGGGACTCCCTGCATTTTCCATAGTTTTGTCTATAAATCTTCTGACCTTATAGTCTAGCCACTTGCCAACCGCAATACGTACCAGCTTGAAAGTGGTTTACTGGGTTTAATGGCTGAAGCTGATGGCTGAAAACCCAGAGTTTTTTTTTTTAGCAGCGATTCTCTAACTAGCCGCTGAATCGCCCCGCTGCTCACTGGTGTTTCTCGGGCTTACTGTTTTTCCTGTAGAGCCCAAGAAATAATCAGAGGCTATAGAGGCGAATAGAGACCAGATTGTCTCTATGATCTGGGAAGATGTCATGGCGTCACTTCTGGTCTAGGGTGGAAGTAAACACTTTTTTTTTTTTAACCAAAAGTTTTAATCTTTTTTTATGATCTTTTGCTTTTAAAGGTAGAGGAGAAGTTTGGAGTCTTATAGACCCCAGATCTCTCCATAAAGAGGACCTGTTATCTCTTATTTCTATTACAAGGGAATGTTTACATTCTCTGTCATAGGAATAAAAGTGATAAAAAAAAATTAATGGGACAGTGAAAAAACAAAATAAATAAGAAAAAAATAAAACGTGCAGAAGCACCAAACATGTGAGGTATTGCCACGAACGTTAGAGCGAGAGCAATAATTCTAGTGCTAACCTGTAAAAAATGTCAACACGTCAGCAATGAAGATTTTTAAATATTAAAAATGCATTAAAGTGTATTTTTTCCAAAGAAATTGCGCCCAAAAAACTGCTGCGCAAAAAAAGGCAATGATTGCCATTTTATTCTCTATGGTCCCTGCTATATATATATATATATATATATATATATATATATATATATATATAATGTTTAGTGGTTCTAATAAGAAAAAATACTGTTTTTTACTTGTAACCAAAAAGTGCCAGAAAAGGCCTGGCCCTTTATGCTGGGTTTACATACAGTTATATGCAAATTGGATGTGTTTTAGAAACACATCCAATTCGCATAACATGTGAATGTGACCAGCTCTCAATGGAGCCGGTTCACACATGTCTGGGGCGGCCATGGTGTAGTTTGGAAAAAGGTTCTGTATGTTTTTTCTTGTCTCGTTCAGGTGCAAAATTAGGGAAAAAGTCGGTCCTGAATCGCACTTGAACCGGTGAACACAAATGTACTGCACTCTGGACTGCAACCCGAAGTCGGACATGTGTGAGTCCAGCCTTGGCTATCTACTGCTTGGGGTGGGGTTTTTTTTTCATCTTTAACCGGTTGCCGACCGCCGCACGACTATATACTGCGGCGGTCAGCCCCGGCCAGGCAGAGTGACGTATCGGTACGTCACTCGCCTGTCACTGACTTGCGAGCCTATCGCGGGCGGGCGCGCGCCCGCCGAGGCACGCGCCCGCCGCGGCTCGTTCACAGGCAAGTCAGTGCGTGTGACCGGCGGACTCGATGTCCGCCAGTCACACTGCGATCGCTCCTGTGAAGGGAGAAAGACAGAGCAGCTTGTGTAAACAAGCTGCCTGTCAGTTCTCCCTGTGTAAAAGTAAAGATCTGACCGTTCTACTATGTAGAACGGTTGATCTTTGCTTTTACACCAATAGGAATGTCCCTACACAGTAGAAAGCACGCCCCTAGGACACACTTAACCCCTCCCTGTCCAATAAAGTTAACCCCTTCCCTGCCAGTGTCATTTTTGCAGTAACAGTGCATATGTATAGCACTGATTACTGCAGTAATGTCACTGGTAACCCCAAAAGTGTCAAAAATGTCAGTCAAGGGTCCGATCTGTCCGCCGCAATGTCGCAGTACCGAAAAAAAAATCGCAGATCGCCGCCATTACGCGTTAAAAAAAAAAACACCAAAAATGACAAAAATCTTTCTCTTTGTTAGTAAACGCGATAACTTTTGCGCAAACCAATCAAAATACGCTTTTTGCGATTTTTTTTACCAAACATAGGTAGCATAAAACAAATTGGCCGAAAAATGTTAAAAAATTTTGATTTTTACTTTTTTTTTTGGGGAATTTCATATAAAAAAATGTGAAAAATATTGTTATTTTTGCAAAATTTACGCTCTTTTTTTGTTTATAGCGCGTGATCAAAAAATCGCACAGGTGATCAAATACCACCAAAAGAAAGCTCTGTTTGTGGGAAAAAAAGGACGTCAAATTCGTTTAGGTACAGCGTCGCACGACCGCGCAATTGTCCGTTAAAGTCACGCAGTAAAAAATCGCAAAAAGACCCCTGGTCCTTTAGCAGCCAAATCCTCCGGGGCTTAAGTGGTTAAAGCGGTAGTATAGTCATTTTTTTTACTTTTACCTACAGGTAAGCCTATAATAAGG
The DNA here is from genome assembly GCF_965119305.1 of Pelophylax lessonae. Taxonomy (NCBI): domain Eukaryota; kingdom Metazoa; phylum Chordata; class Amphibia; order Anura; family Ranidae; genus Pelophylax; species Pelophylax lessonae. The sequence continues at coordinate 320,650,402 of NC_138768.1, read as the reverse complement.
CTTACCTGTAGGTACAATTAATATCTCCTAAACCTACACGGTTTAGGAGATATCTGCCCTGCATGCAGGCGCTGACGCTAGCGGCGCATGCGCTCTGAAGGTCCGGCGGACCTTCAGAGTTCCTTGCCGGGCACTTGCCGGAAAATGACTCCCGCACACATTCGTGGGAGTGACGTCATCGCGGCTCTGGCCACTCACAGCGTGGGAGCCGCCGAACCCGAAAGAGACGCTGAGGGAATATGACAGCTCCCACAGCGGTGTCCGGGAGACCATGTCGGGGCTTTGCTTTAAGGTAAGTATTTCATAATGAGCTAGTATGCAATGCATACTAGCTCATTATGCCTTTGTCTTGCAGGGTTTGTTTTTTGTTTTTTTTCCCCGGCAGTTGTAAAGTCAGAAGGTTTTTTTATCTTAATTCTTTGCATTAGGATAAAAAGCCTTCTGTGTGTAGCAGGTGCTCCAGCACCCCCTAATACTTACCTTAGCCCCCTCTCTATCCTTTGATGTCAAGGCCATCCGGGACTCTCCCTCCTGATTGGCTGAGACACAGCAGCCACTGGCTCTTGCTGCTGTCAATAAAAATCAGTTAGCCAATCAGGAGAGAGGGCGGGGCTGAATGACAGCTTCATGTCTGAATGCACACACGGAGCTGCAGCTTGGCCTGGGTGGCCCCATAGCAAGCTGCTTGTTGTGGGGGCAGTCGACAGGAGGGAGGGGCCAGGAGCAGCGAAGAGGGACCCAAGAAATAGGAGGATCCAGGTTGCTCTGTGCAAAACCAACTGCACAGAGGAGGTAAATATAACATGTTTGTGATTTTTTTAAAAAAATTATTATTTTAAACAATTATACCAGCCCAGCCTCCTAGTTTGTTGTCTTTGATTGGCTGAAATCTACTCAGTACTAAATCTACCCTGATCAAACATTTCCATTCCTATTTGTTTGCGTCTAGCTTCTCACACAATGCAGACAACCTAAGCTTGTGTGCAGCAAAACATGTGCTCACCCCAAGGCCAATTTAAAGTTGCCTGCAGTTAAGAAGGACACGGCGGTGTATTTTAAAATGTTTCCCTTGTGTATTATCTAGAAAATAAGTATACCAGAGAAAATAGAAAAATCATGGGACTTTATGATGAGTCTTGCTTCCCTTATGTCATATGTTTATGTATATGAGGTTATTGTGAGCATTCTTAGTGACTATACTATTTACATACATAGGGAGAAGTCCTATGATGATGTGTTATGTCATCTATTGTTTTTAAAGGGGTTTGTAAACCCCCAACTTTACAGCTTTTAGCGCCGGTTCACATTACCGCGACGCTACTTGCAGGGGCGACCTCCGAGATCGCGGTGCGAGCAGCGCGCCGCAACCTCGGAGCGGCCGCCACGGACTTCATAACATTGAAGTCTATGGTGGTCGCCTCCTGGTCGCCCCAAAGAAGCTCCGGACCCTTTTTCTAGGTCGGAGCGACTTGTGTCGCTCCTATTAGAATGGGTCCGCAGCTTCCCTATGGGAGGCGACCTGCGGCGACCTGTGAGGCGACCAGGTCGCCTCACAGGTCGCCCCAGTGTGAACCGGCACTTAAAGTTTTATACAATAAATATTTCTTTATTTATTTTTATTAATGATTGTGTATTGAAAATTATATTGAGAGGAGGTTCAACACCTTTAAAGTCCCACTAGTTTTCTATTTTCTCTACAATGTCCTTTTTTTTTTGGATGTGGTGTTGACTTGGTCAACCAGCACTTCAGGTCCGGTTCACACTTATGCGAGTGCGGGAAGGCTGCAAATCCGCAGCCTGTTCCCGCATCGCACACGCACCCCCGGCAGTTCACACTGCCATATGCGATACGCTGGGGGTGTCAATGTAATCTTAACGACACCCCCAGTTTGATCGCATATCGCAGTGCGATCGTGCAGTTCGCACAGGATCGGATTGCACAAGTGTGAACCGCTGTGCGATCCGATCCTGATGCGGCTTCCAAAAAGGGTCCCTGTGCGTGTTTGGTGCGGCTGCGGTGCGAATTTAGCCATACAAACTGTATGGCTAAACTCGCACCACACAGCCGATCGCATGTAATGTCGGAGAGGTGCGCTCCGACATTACATGCGAACCCCGCACTCGCACAAGTGTGAACCGGGGCTCAGTGTTTCTTCCAAAAAAATAAGTACGCCACCCAAACAAGTATTAAATCTTTAGAAGGTTTTGTTTTCATAATGGATAGAGAAAAGGAGGGTATAACCCCTGTGAGGTTTTTTTTTTTCTGTCATTTGTGTCCAATTGGGAAGATTTCCCTTCACTTCCTGTCACGCAGCCAAACAGGAAGTGAGAGGAAATCACTTCAATCCCTAATAGCCAGGATCACCAGAACTGATGTCATCCATTGGAAGATTTCCCCTCTATTTCTTTTCTGGTGACAACCCAATATGTAGGTTTTTTGTTCACTCTCACTGGTAAAGAGGACAAATAGAGAGGGAGGGTTGCGCAGACAACAATAAAAACCTAAGAGATGTGCTAGCCCCTTTTAGTTTTAGTTGTACTTTTACACATTACAAGGAAGCACAAGGGGCAGTATGATGCAGCAACTAAAAGCAATTACTGAGATTTCACCTTCATGTGATGCTTTACATAGCCCTTAACTGTCCCTGATGTGGAACAAATTCCCTCTGTCCCTTCTTCCTCCTCCCTTGTCCCTCATTTTGGTCTGATCTATATAGTTGTACATAAAATGCACCTTTTATCTTTCAAAAACTGTTTCTCGGTGCCATCCCTATTATACAATTTCTAAATTGCTGCATTTGTACCTTTCAAAAGCCAATATAAAAGAATAGTAGTAGTAAAAAAAAAACACTTTTTTTTTTAGTGATCGACCAATATCAGTTCTTTGTTGCCGATACCAATATTTTGGCCAATGCATATCGGTATCGGCCGATATTGGCTGATATTTTCGTACATTTAAAAAATGTCTTTATTTTTTATTTTTAGCACTTGACAGGTACTGTTTTGGAGGGATCTGGGGGTCTAAAAGACCCCAAACCCCTCCTCTGCACTTAAAAGCATTCAAAACGCCAAGTTTGGCTGTTTTGAATACTGTCATTTTTTTTAATCTGGCGCCGAGTACCCGGAATTGATGTCATGACATCACTTCGGGGTTTTACATGGAGACCCGATCAGAGCCGAATGTGGCTTTGATTGGGTCTTCAGTGGCTGTGCAGGCTTGTTGTCTGGGTCTCCTGGTGGGACGGGAGACCTGGGTGAGCAAGGGAAGGCGGCTTCTCAGCTATGGACGCCGGTACCGGGGTGATGCCTCTAGCTGCAGGCATCACTCCGGTACAAGCACTTTCCCGAAATATCGGCAATATCGGCCACCTTATATAGGGGAAAGTGCATATCGGCCCCCAATATATCGGCTTTGCCGATAATCCATCGATCCCCACTTTTTTTGTATAATTCTCCCTTAAGGGGGCATGGTAGAAGGTGTGTCCTATGGCTACATAATTTTACTAATAGGTGTCCCTCTTTCCCATCTAAAAAAAAAAATACTTTATCCATCCAGTTAAGGGTCACATTTGTTTAGCTGTATAAATATCTAATTTTCATAATAGTCAAAAAGTTTCTCTTTGCAGGGTCTGAAATGCCCACCTAACTGCCAGGACTGGGTTTACAAGCCAATACTTTTGTCACCTATCTTCTCAGCCTCAGAACGGCACCCAGCCATTGTAGCACAGTAGATGTAGTTTACAATTAGCTGATTTGGGGGGAAACAATAGGCAACATGAGCACCATTACAACTGTGAAGTTCTCCACTACTGAAGAACTTTTCAAAACTAACATTTTGAACATGGTCCCAGTTCAATGTACTTTAAAGAAGGAGTATGGCCAAGGATCTTTTGGCCCTACTTCTGTTGGTCACAGAAGTGCACTTAGTATTGTACTCTTGTGACTAAAGCCCCGTACACACGATCAGATTATCGAGCGATCTGTCATCCGTTTTTTGTGGCATGCTAGTCTGATGTGGAAAGTGAAGAGGTTATTTTCATACAAATTTTCCCGTACGACAGAATTCTACTTCAGAAGTGATGTCATGTGTTGGATTGCTTTCTATGTGTTCTTTTGTTTCTGAGCATGCCTAGTCTTGCTCTTAAGATTTTTTTCCATCTAAATCTGTACTAATGAGACGAAAATCGGACGTTGTTTTGACGGACGACAAAAATTTTATAGCCTGCACATCGGGATTTTGTCAGCCGAAAAGTCGGAGTTGGCTGTCGAAAGCACCATACTAACAATCCGAAAATCGGCAGATCGGACGTCTAACAAATTTTCCCTACAGATTTTCTTATTGTGTGTACGGCCTTTAGATTCAGCTGATAGCGGGCTAAAGTCCGCTGTCGTCTGATGTCACAGAGCCAATCCAGCAATAATGTCGGGATCTGCCCACATGCTTGATCGGCAGCTGGCTCAGCCTCTCAGTGTGCTGCTGGGAAACTGAGCCGGCTGCTACCACTCCCTCCACAGCCCAGCGCTGCAGTGAACTCTGCAGGTACAGAGCAGAGAGACGGTGACTGACAGTCATTGCTCTGCGTTCAGAGCGAACCAGAGAATGGAGCGATCAGCAGTTTTTGACCACTCAGTTCTTGGTGTAGAGGCAGCTGGTGACAGGTTTTTGAATTTTGCTCTTCTCTTTTACCATTAGAGTCCAGCTAGCACAATAAAAAGAAGCTGATAAGAGAATAAAGAGAAGCTGAAGGCTGGTAATTGCCTCATTTACATATTTTGATGCAAATATACTGGTTTACCTAATCCTCTAGATGAGAAATTGCAGATATTTTCACACAGCTGCTGCAACAAGTATATTGAAATTCTAAGGTCACGTGACTGTGTGAAACTGGAAATGTAAAGTGTCCACATCTTCTGCGTAATTCATATGCATGTAAATTGCAAGATCTTCCAGAAAATATGTCAGTAACTGAGTTTCTTAACAGGATTTCAGTAATATCATTGGGACATTTGTCTGGAACTTCTTCAAATTCTGATTTAGTTCTATAGGATTTAAAGTGAATTAAATCTGCTCACATACAGCTGTTGTCTTTATAGGGCAGAACAGTAGTGATATTGTTAGGAATATCACAAATCTTCAATATTGATTCTAATCCAGAAAGTCTGCCAATAGATAATGATATCAGTCAGCCTTTAGGGCGTCTCACACAAGAACGCAGTGTGGGAAAGGCGTGTTCTGTGTACATTTGCTGCATTGTACTCAAACGCACTGTCTTTGCTGTGAGAGCCAATGCAATGTTATGTTTGCTCCAAATGCACTATGCGATTTAGTGTGGTGCGTTTGTTAATAGTAGTGCATGCACTACTTTTTTTCACATTCTGGTGCAATGGGCTGCAAAATCGCACTGCGTGGGGACGGGTAGGAATTGTACAGCAACGCATTGTTGTGTGATTCCTGACGTTTATGTGCATTACAAGTTTATTTGAATAGGCTGAAATCGCACTGAAATGCAGAAAAAGTAGTGCATGCACTACTTTTAAAAAACGTGCTGCATCAAATCGCATGGTACTGTTCATGCTGAACATTTCTGGACAACTGGCAACTCTGATACCACATTTTACAAGACAGTACACATACATGGGGGGGGGGGGGGATTATTAAATATTGGCACATGGAAAAAAATGTGCCAATTTCTATATGCACACTTAAAGTGATATTTTTTTTTTTTTTTTATAACAATGATGTTATACTTACCTGCTCTGTGTAATGGTTTTGCACAGAGCAGCCCCAATCCTCCTCTTCTCGGGTCCACCACCGGTGCCCTTAGCCCCTCCCTCTTGCCAAGTGTCCCAAAGCATGCAGCTTGCAATGGGGGCAATCAAGCCTGCTTGTTCTTAAGCCACGGCTCTGCATTTCCATTCACACACAGAGCCGCAGCTCAGCCCCGCACCCACTCTCTCCTCATTGGCTCACTGGCTGTGATTGACAGGAGCGGGAGCCAATGGCAGTCTCAGACATTAAAAAGGGAAAGTCCCCAGAGAGCCGAGGCTCTCGTGCACATTGCTGGGTGAAGGTGGGGCTCAGATAAATATTAGGAGGGGGGGGGGGGTTGGGGTAGGCTGTTATACACAGAAAGTTTTTGCCTTCATGCAAAGGATGCATGAAGGTTAAAAACCTTGAGCCTTTAGAACCACTTTAAGCTCTTTATACACCAAGCAAATAAAATGTCACAAGATAATTCAATAATTTGTTGCATCCTAGTGGTGGTTGTCCATCCATACAGATCCACTTCTCTCCCCCTGCAGTGCTGCCCTTCCTCACACAGTATTTACATCACTGTGCTAACGGTGTATATTTTACAAGGTATTAGGGCCGTTTCTCTTCGGCTTGGCTGCAGCGCGGGTGCACCCGAGGTTTTTACGCAGGTTACCTGCGTTTCCCCACATTTTCCCATAGACTTTCTATTATGTCGCGCATTTTTGACGCATTTTCTGAAAGCACACCGAAAGTCCTGCAAGCTGTATCTTTGGTGCGCTTTCAGAAAATGCACAAAAACGCCTGACATCATAGAAAGTCTATGGGAAAACGTGGGTGACCTACAGAAAAACAGCTAAACCGTAGCGTAGCAGTGTGAAGCGGCCCTAAATTGGAATATTTTGGAATATTTTGGCGCATGCTATCGGTCTTTAATAGAAAAATCCCTACTAACATGATTCGGCATGCTGGCATAACAATACATACAACTTGTGTAATAGCATTGTTGATTTGGCACAGAAAAAATTAGCTGATAAGTACACTAAAAAATAATGTATTTCAATTTGTTAAACCACCTTCCCTAGCAGTCTACACCAACTATATTACAGTGTTGTACATAAATTAGCTCCAGCTTCTTGGACAGCAGTGCCAAACCAATTATTGTCAACAAGTTGTCTTACTTGTCATTGAAGAGCACATATTTCCAGACTACAAGGAATAGAAAACCACAATAGATCAGTAGCTCAGCTAAGGGAAGAAAGTGGGGCTCCTTTTATATTAGACAGATCAGGAATCTGGATTACTAGCCTATTCAACTGTGTACAAATGTCAATTAAATGCATACAGATCTGATATAAACCTGTTTCTCATGCCAGGAAGGAATTACATGTAAAGGATCCCCTATCTCATTCTCTTATATATGCATGATCTGACTTTCAGCCCTGTCTAATCCCATGAAGGAATCAGATACAAGGGATCCCCCTATATAATTCCCTTATGTAAGCATGATCGGATACAAAGGAACCCATAAATATTTCCCTTAGGTAAGCATCATCTGGCTTTTCCCCATGTCTAATCCCAAGACTAAATCAAATAGGGAGTAACCCTTATATACTGTATCTAACCCCATGAAGAAATTAGATACAGGAGAACCCCTATACATTTCCCTTATGTAAGCATGATCTGATTTACACTAATATCTAATCCCATGAAGAACTCAGATACAGGAGAACCCCTATACATTTCCCTTATGTAAGCATGATCTGACTTACACTAATATCTAATCCCATGAAGAAATCAGATACAGGAGAACCCCTATACATTTCCCTTATGTAAGCATGATCTGACTTACACCCATATCTAACCCCATGAAGAAATCAGATACAGGAGAACCCCTATACATTTCCCTTATGTAAGCATGATCTGACTTACACTAATATCTAATCCCATGACGAAATCAGATACAGGAGAACCCCTATACATTTCCCTTATGTAAGCATGATCTTACTTACACCGATAGCTAACCCCATGAATAAATCAGATACAGGAGAACCCCTATACATTTCCCTTATGTAAGCATGATCTGACTTACACCCATATCTAGCCCCATGAAGAAATCAGATACAGGAGAACCCCTATACATTTCCCTTATGTAAGCATGATCTGACTTACACCCATATCTAGCCCCATGAAGAAATCAGATACAGGAGAACCCCTATACATTTCCCTTATGTAAGCATTATCTGACTTACACCCATATCTAACCCCATGAAGAAATCAGATACAGGAGAACCCCTATACATTTCCCTTATGTAAGCATGATCTTACTTGCACCCATAGCTAACCCCATGAATAAATCAGATACAGGAGAACCCCTATACATTTCCCTTATGTAAGCATCATCTGACTTGCACTAATATCTAACCCCATGAAGAAATCAGATACAGGAGAACCCCTATACATTTCCCTTATGTAAGCATGATCTGAATTTCACCCATATGTAGCCCCATAAAGAAATCAGATACAGGAGAACCCCTATACGTTTCCCTTATGTTAGCATGATCTGACTTGCACTAATATCTAACCCCATGAAGAACTCATGATCTGACTTTCACCCATTGGTAACCCCATGAAGAAATCAGATATAGGAGAACCCCTATACATTTCCTTTATGTAAGCATGATCTGAGTTTCACCCATAGCTAACCCCATGAAGAAATCAGATACAGGAGAACCCCTATACATTTCCCTTATGTAAGCATGATCTGACTTTCACCCATTGGTAACCCCATGAATAAATCAGATACAGGAGAACCCCTATACATTTCCTTTATGTAAGCATGATCTGACTTGCACTAATATCTAATCCCATGAAGAACTCATGATCTGACTTTCTCCCATTGGTAATCCCATGAAGGAATCAGGTAATTGCTATATATTTCCTGTTTTCTATAAGCAATGTAAGTCATCCAGCCAGTGAGTGCCATCCCTCACACACCTCCTCCATACAATGACACATAATGATGGCCCTGGGGTATTCTGAAAATCCGCCTACAACCGGTTTTCTGGTACATTATACAGGATCCACACTGCTAACACAGTTCATTGCTTTGATCAGATAGGAAAAGTTGAAGAAATCAGACACAGATGTGAGAAGAGGCATAATAAAGTGATTGATGAGTGTGTGAATGAATCCATCCACCCCTCCTTACTGCTCCTGCTGGGATCTAGGAAACCTCCATCCCCACCCCCAATCTACATGTGGATAAAGCAGCCTCTGTGTGCAATCCTCCACCATGACACATCAGTCTCCTCCATCCTAATCTACCTGTTACACATGAATATCATGACCTGGACTGAAAAATAGGCTTGATGTCTCCTATTTACTGATCATCTACCAAGTTCTAATTGGCAGCCATCCTTTCCTCCTCCTGACTCTGAGTCTGGTACTACCTGTGTTCCTCTCCGCAGTGTGCCATGGTAGATCAGTGTGGGGATGCTCGGCAAGTCCTCCTCCTCGGTATGTGGCTGTGACTTGTCACGTATAGCTCTGCATCCACCTGATTGAGGTCACAGATGACCTCATAGAAGGCAAGTCCCTGGGCGACCAATGGGGAGCTTCCCTGTGATGAGGATGCTGCTGACTAAGGAGGGTTCTGTGTGACTGCAGATCGCACACACAGGGAAGGAGCGGTGTATTATGTTACATCAGATCACACCTACATTTCACAGGGTGCTGTGATCCATGGATACTGTCATCAAAAGAACTCCTCACATCTTATATTCAGCAATGCAAAGAACTGACAAAGGGAAAGGGCTCAATGCTAAGACAGCACACAACATAGATCCATCAATAACAACAACCTGGGCTGGGCTCACTCTACTCATAGGATAGTAGACAGGACTTTAACTATATACTTATACAGTAAACCCCCCTCCATTGCGGGGGTTACGTGTCGGACCCAGCCGCGAAAAGTGAAATTCCGCGAAATAGAAAAACCCTATTAAAATGCATTGTAGGCATGTTTTTTTACTGTCACTGTACGTGTAAAAACATTTTAAGGTCTTTTAACACACTTTTAACCACTTTACCACCGGAGGATTTTGCTGTCTTCCGTCCAGGCCACTTTTTGCGATTCGGCGCTGTGCGACTTCAACTGACAATTGCGCGGTCGTGCGACGCCGTACCCAAACGAAATTTACGTCCTTTTTTTCCCACAAACAGAGCTTTCTTTTGGTGGTATTTGATCACCTGTGCGATTTTTACTTTTTGCGCTATAAACAAAAAAAGAGCGTTTATTTTGAAAAAATAACAATATTTTTAACATTTTTTTATATGAAATTCCCCCCAAAAAAGATGTAAAAACCAATTTTTTTAAAAATTTTTGGCCAATTTGTTTTATGCTACATATGTTTGGTAAAAAAAATCGCAATAAGCGTATTTTGATTGGTTTGCGCAAAAGTTATTGCGTTTACTAACAAAGGGAAAGATTTCTGTCATTTTTGGTGGTTTTTTTTTAACGCGTAATGGCGGCGATCTGCGATTTTTTTTGCGGGACTGCGACATTGCGGCGGACGGATCGGACCCTTGACTGACATTTTTGACACTTTTGGGGGTACCAGTGACATTACTGCAGTAATCAGTGCTATAAATATGCACTGTTACTGTAAAAATGACACTGGCAGGGAAGGGGTTAATTTTATTGGAGAGGGAGGGGTTAATGTATGCCTGGTGCTTACTGACGTGTAGGGGGGGAGGTGACTGTGTGAGTCATGGACAGATCGGATGTCCAGCTATGTTGAACAGTCCGATCTGTCACTCCCTGTCACTATGGAGATCCGCCCGCTGTGTTTACACACAGCGGGCGGATCTCCAGACTCGATCCCCGATGATCGGGTAAGAGCAGCGGCGATCGCCGCTGCTCCTCCCCTGGCCCGACTCCCGCTGTGAATGAAAACAGCGGGAGCGAGCCTCCGGCGGCGCGCAAGCGCCGCCCAGAAGAGGGAGTGTCCAACGACGTTAATACTACGTGGCTGGACGATAACGAACCACTCTGCCGCAGTAGTATTACTGTGAGCGGTAGTAGAGTGGTTAAAACAATAGAAACTCATTTAAACACATAAAAGATACTAAGAGACATAGCAAGAGCTATGGAAAACACAAAAATATTTCATTTTTAATGATTTATATACTAAAATAACATTACAAAAAAAAACGCGAATTACCGGGACCGCAAAAACTGAACCGCGATGGAGTGGGGGATTACTGTACTTATCTAAAAAAAAGATGACACTGCACACTAAATTGGATTTAAAAAGTAATAAATAACTTAAAAACATCAATTCAGAAACATTGAAACATAACCCGACCACTACAGTCCAGGTTAAACAAATAAATATTACACCAAAGAATTATCCAAACTCATCAAAATATCATAAATAACTAAAACGTATAAAATATCGTCCCCCTTTGTACTAGGCAAAGGTGACCCTACATGTAAAAACTGGCCGCGACAAATAAAGGGGGAGGGGGGGAGGGGAACAGCACGGCTTGAAGATCTTGAGGTGAGGTGGTCTTGAGGCGAAGGGAAATCCTGTCAGGATGAGCCCCCTTAAATATTCCTTAGGCGAGCTCAGAAGGCGGGAGAAAAACAGGGAGAAACCGGTTACCCTACCTAACTTTCCTAGCTACAAGGGGGGCTTACCTGATTGGGGCTTATTCTAGCCTAATACAATTTCTATCCCCAGCAACAGAATTTACCTCACACTATATGCCCTGAAAATGGCTTCTAGTTGCTAAGCTGTGCCTGTCACTATCCCATCGATAAGGCTACATTCACACCTGAGCGTAGCGTTTTCACGCGTTTTTTTACCGCGATTTTTACAGCGTTTTACAGGCGTTTTTTTGTGCAGGCGTTTTTAGATTGAATAGAGACCAATGGAAACCGCCTGTAATCTGCACAAAAAGAAGCTCAAGTACTTTTTTGAGCGTTGGGCGTTTTGCTCACAGCGTCAAAACGCTCAGATGTGAACAGGGGCCATTGAAATGAATAGGATTTGTCTTGTTGGGCGTTTTTAGAGCTGATCCTAGAGCAGAAAAACTCCCCCAAAACACCTACATGTGAACGGAGCCTAAAAAGGGGCTTATTCAAACCCATTTTTATTTCTATTCATATGCACAACAAATGGATTTTTTTTTATTTTTTTAAAGTATCCCTTTAGCCCCGGTTCACACTTATGCGATGCGGGAAGGCTGCAAATTCGCAGCCTGTTCCCACATCGCAAACACACCCCCGGCAGTTCACACTGCCATATGCGATACGCTGGGGGTGTCAATGTAATCTTAACGACACCCCCCAGTTTGATCGCATATCGCAGTGCGATCTTGCAGTTCACACAGGATCGGATCGCACAAGTGTGAACCGCTGTGCGATCCGATCCTGATGCGGCTGCAAAAAAGGGTCCTCTGCGTGTTTGCTGCGGGTGCGGTGCGAATTTAGCCATACAAAGTGTATGGCTAAACTCGCACCGCACAGCCGATCGCATGTAATGAAGGAGCAGTGCGCTCCGACATTACATGCAAACGCCGCAGCCGCATGAATGTGAACCGGCTCTTAGTCATCTATATGCAAGGAAACATTTTATTTTTAACCCTTTAATCATCCATATACCAGGGAACTTTTTTTTTTTATTAACCCTTTAGTTATCCCCATTCCAGTCACCTTTCAGTCATCCCTATGCAAGGCAATATGTTATTTTCTTTTACACGTGGATTACTAAAGGGTTAATACCAAATACCATTTTGTCTGGCATATGGTTACCTAAAGCCCCATACACACAATCAGATTATCGAACGATCTGTCGTCCGTTTTTTGTTGCATGCTAGTCCCATGTCGTAAGTGAAGAGGTTATTTTCATGCGAATTTTCCCGTATGACAGAATTCTACTTCAGAAGTGATGTCATGTGTTGGATTGCTTTCTATGTGTTCTTTCGTCTCTGAGCATGCCTAGTCTTGCTCTTAAGATTTTTTTCAGACGAAAACTGTACTAATTGAACGAAAATCGGACGTTGTGTTGACGTACGATAAAAATTTTTATAGTCTGCACATCCAGTTTTTGTCGTCCGAAAATTAGTAATCGGCTGTCGAAAGCACTATACAAACAATCCGAAAATCGGCAGATCGTTCGTCGGACGAAATTTCCCTTCCGATTTTCGTATCCTGTGTACGGGCCTTAAGAGTTCAAAAAAAGTTGTCTGGACTATGAATAAAATAAAAGGTTAACAAAACATAACATTTTGTCATGCACATGGATGGCTAAAGGGTTAATAAAACATGACATTTTGTCTTGCCTGTGGATGACTAAAAGGTTAACAAAAAATAACATTTTGTCTGGCAATTGGGTGACTAAAGGGTTAATAAAAAAAAATAACATTTTGCCTGGTATATGGATAACTAAGAGTTCAAAAAAACTTGTCTGGCCTATGAGTAAAAAAAAAAAAAAAGTTAACAAAACATAACATTTTGTCATGCATACGGATGACTAAAGGGCTAATAAAACATAACATTTTGTCATGCACATGGATGACTAAAGCCCCGTACACACGTACTGATCGTCGGCCGAACGATCGGCCGTCTTTTGTCCGGTGCTGTCGTGTCTGTTGAAAAGTGGAAAAGACTGCACACGAATTTTGTCGGCCAACAACAGCCGACTGCAGAAGTGATGTCATGTGATGGTTAACTTTCCTTGTCTTTTTTCTTTTCTGAGCATGCCCAGTCTTGCTAATCTGCTGTCTGTCGGCCGAAATCTGTACTGACTGGCGAACAATCGGCCGTTCTGGTGACGGCCAACAAATATTTTAGAGTCTGCACGACAGATTCTGTTCGGCCGAAAATGCGCTGTCGGCTGTCGGGAAGCATCATACTAACAAGCCTACAATCGGCCGATCGGTCGGTGGCCGAATATTTACGGCCGACAATCGGTACGTGTGTACTGGGGCTATAAGGGTTAATAAAACATAACATTTTGTCATGTACATGAATGACTAAAGGGTTAATGAAACATAACATTTTGTCTTGCCTTTGGATGACTAAAGGGTTAAAAAAAAGTTTTCTAGTCTATGGGTAACTAAATGGTTAACAAAAATAACATTTTGTCTGGCAAATGTGTGACTAAAGGGTTAAAAAACCCCACATTTTGTCTGGCATATGTATAACTAACGTATATATGTAGGTGAAGCGCCTGATTCTTTTCTTTAATGGTATTGGGTGTATACCTGCTGCCCCTTTCCTTTGTGTATATCACAAAATAAGACTAATAGTTATAAGTGAAGAAGGTGCTGGTATTATTGGATTCCTTATTGCAGGGTGAGTGTATCACTATCGAGCGTCTTCAGGAGCTTCCTGAAGACGCTCGATAGTGAAATGCATTGTGGTCTACATACCCGGAAACACTGAGAGCCAGCGACGTCATTTCCGCATTCCGTCTGAGACGCACGCCGACCGCTGCCACGCTACAAGGGCTGCACAGTTCTAGGGAGAGAAGTGCAGAGGGGGATACCACCACCATTACCACCACCCTTCATTACCAAAAAGCGCATTCACCCTGTGCCAGGCTGGCACACTTAAATGTGAGCGGACAATTTTTTATTTGTTTTATATTATTTAATAAAAAACCTTATTACACTATAATTTGGCTTCCCATTGTCTCTATACATATATACCTGCCTGAGACCATTCTGAGTCAGAGATAAGGAGGAATGAGGGGAAGGAATTACCCCTGAGGCAATATCTAATCCCATTGAGGTTAACAGCCAGAGGAAATTGTGGTGGAGGAGACAGTTGGAGGAATGATCCATCCTAATTGAATACGGATCAAAGGCTCCATAGGTCTGTGTGACCTTAAGCGATCTGGTAAGCAGGATTGATTACCATAAATATCACCAAAAAGCACGAGGTGGAGCACTTGAATTGAAGATTCGTTCGTGTTTTGTGTACTACAGTATTACACGGACTGATAAACCACTAATTTGCACAATATATTATTGTTTTCATTATTTATTTTTAATTTGTCACTAACTATAGTCACCATTTTGCACCAATATTGTAGTAACAGTGTGTAGTTATATTGCATTTAATACCTGTTGATTCTAACCAGTATATTGCACAAACTGTCGTTTTTTGGCCATTCTTGAGCCATTTAGGTGACACACCCAAGCATTTGGTGCATTGATCTCTGTGGTTGCTTATTTTATTATTTAATTTAGTATCATATTTTCCAAATTATTGGGTCACTGCAATTATTTGTTTGAGATATTTTTGATCACCACAGAGGCACATTTAAACACATTGATTGAGCACGCAATCACAAATGAGGTAATTGGTATTACATACACTATCTTTCGCCAGCACTGCGCATGTTAACCAATTGCAAGAAATATAGAGATACACTCACCCTGCAATAAGGAATCCATTAATACCAGCGCCTTCTTCACTTATAACTATATGTATAACTAAGTTCAAAACAAGTTGTCTAGCTTACAAATAAAATAAAAGGTTAACAAAACATAAGATTTTGTCATGCATACGGATGACTAAAGGTTTAAAAAAAACATAACATTTTGTCTTGTCTATGGATGACTAAAGGGTTAAAAAAAAATTTCTAGCCTCTGGGTAACTAAAAGGTTAACAAAAATAACATTTTTGTCTGGCAAATGGGTGACTAAAGGATTAATAAAAAATAAAAAAATTTTGGTGATATGGTTAACTAAGAGTTCAAAAAAAAGTTGTCTGACCTTTGAATAAATTAAAAGGTTAACAAAACATAACTTTTTTTCTGGCAAATGGGTGACTAAAGGGTTAATAAAAAATAACATTTTGTCTTGGCATATGGATGATCAAAGGGTTAATAAAAATATTTTTTTCTGGCATATGGATAACTAAAGGCTTAAAAAAAAAAAAAAAAGTTGTCTGGCTTACGCATAACTAAAGGGTTAATAAAAATACAATTTTGTCTTGCATATAGATGACTAAAGGGTAAAAAACAATACCATTTTGTCTTGCATGTGGATGACTAAATGGTTTAAAATAAATAGCATTTTGTCTGACATATGGATAACTAAAGGGTTAATAAAAAAATAAATTGGTGTCTTGCATATGAATGATTAAAAAAGGGTAAACAAAAATAAATACATAAATAGATACAATGTTGCCTTGCATATTGATTGAGGCCCCTTTCACAGTTGTGAGACTTGGGACTTAAGAGTCGTACCCCAAGATTTCCAATGAGTAATCTGTTCATATCTGTGCGACTTCAAGTCACAGCAACTTTAAAGTAGTCCCTGCACTACTTTGGTCCAACTTTGATGCGACATGAGGTCCATAGACCTCAAGATTGCACAGGAATTGCTTCAAGTCCAGTCAAAGTCACGTCAAATTTGTGGCAAAGCCGCAACTAAAAATTGAGGCAATTTTGTGCGACTTTCAGGTCACACAAACTTTTAATTTTGGAGTAAGGGGGGGTTATAGTCCCTGCCAGACTTTTTTGCCATCTCTGTCTCCCCATTGGGTAGATTTCCCATCATTTCCAGTCCCATAGTCAAAAGAGGAAGTGAAAGGAAGGACATTTAAAGTGAGAGAATCTCTTGTAGTCGCCAAAATTAGGGTCCTGTGCGTTTCTCAGTCTGGTTCAGGTGCGATTTCAGTGTCAAATTCGCCCTTGAATCGGCACTGAATCGCTGAATAAAAAACTGGACCAGACTCTGCACCCAAACCGAACCGGCATATATGTGAACCCAGCCTGAGTAATAGTTGGTCTTTAGAGGATAGTCTCTTCTATCAGCAATAGTAGCTAATGGTGAACAATCAAGACTCCACAACTGAAGACCCTAGGGCAAAATTCTGGGCGTCTGGTTGCCTTGTGTCAATGCGCAACTGTCAGTACCATCGCAACTTCCAGTACATAGTCTTGGGGGTCAGTTTAAGGTCACTACTCACAAGTCCCCTGGACAGCTGCCTACCTTCAAGCTTTCTCCAGACACTACCCAGTGGGTGAGATGGCACTTCTCTGGATCAGATCCCTTGTGGTGCTGTTCTGCAGTCAACTCTGAGCAAAGGTAATAAAAGTCCTCTCTCCTGGCACCTCTGTGGCCTCTAGACCAGTAGAAAAGGCAGCAGCCCAGGAACCTCTGGATCCCTCCTAAGGAGAAGGAACCCTGCTCTCCAGTGTCTCATACTATTTATATATACACCTGCCCCCTTCTGGACACTTTCCCTCCAGAGATTGGCCGAGAATCAATAAATATTCAGGCTGATCAATTTGAATCTCCCGCTCTAAGCTCTGGAAGCTTCATCCAGAAGAAGGGTGAAGCAATCAAACTCCCAGCCTCCCCAAAACTCCCAAAATGTTTATTATTAATTCCTAACTTGCACATGATCTTTGCATGAGGCTTCACACTGGTGCAACAAGGAAGTCACACAACTGTCTGACTTTGCCCTGGGACATCAAGCTGACTTCCATGCGACTTTAATGAATGGGATCCGATTTTGATCCAACTTTGAGACTTGGGAAACCCCACGTGTAAATAATAAAATATAAAAAACGGTGTGGGGCCTCCCTAAAATCCATACCAGACCCTTACCCGAGCTTTCAGCCTGGCAGGCCAGAAAAAGGGGGGCTAGCGAGCATCCCCCCTCCTGAACCATACCAGGCCACATGCTCTCAACAGAGGGGGGTGCTCTGGGGCACAAGGAGCTCAGCCCCCCACCCCAAAGCATCTTGTCTCCATGTTGATGGGAACAAGGGTCTCTTCCCCACAACCCTGGGCAGTGGTTGTGGGGGTCTGCAGGCAGGGGGCTTATCAGAATCTGTAAGCCCCTTTAAGAAAGAGGGCCTCCAGATCCCAGCCCTCTCACTAATGTGCATGAGTATGGGGTACATACTACATAGTACCTACCCATTCATTAAAAAAAAAAAAACAGTGAAGTGTAAGAGAAACAGAAGGCAGTTTTTCACAAGTCCTTTTTTAAAAATCAATAATGTTCCCAGTGGTAGCTCCAACATCAATCACGATGGCCGCAGCCCAGATAAATAGACTCCTGCTGTTCTGTCAGCTCCGGTGTTTGACAGTTCTTATATAACTATGGGGCGTGGCCATGCAGGGATGCCACCCGAAGAGCATGGGCATCACCCCTATACTCATTCACATGGGGAAGCCGAGATAAAGGGGGCTTCCAGATTCTGATAAGCCCCTTGTCTGCAGACCCCCACAACCACAGCCCAGGGTGGTGGGGAAGAGACGCTTGTCCCCATCATGATGGGGATGGGGACAAGGTGTTTTAGGAAGGGGGGGTCAGAGCCTCAGCTGCCCTAAAGCACACCCCTCCCCCAATGTTGAGGGAATGTGGCCTGATATGGTTCAGGAGGGGGGAGGGGGCCACTTACTCATCTATCCCCTTTCCTGGCCTGGCCTGCCAGGCTGCATGCTCACCACCCCTGCACTCTGCACATAGTGCACCCCTGCATGTAGCACACCCCTCAACCCTGCACTCTGTATATAGCACACCCCTGAAACCTGCACTCTGTTCATAGCGCACGCCTGAACCCTGCACTCAAAGCACCCCTCCCCATGTTGAGGGCATGTGGCCTGGTATGGTTCAGGAGGGGGGGGGTGCTCACTCATCTACCCCCTTGTCTGGTCTGCCAGAATGCATTCTCCCATAAGGGTCCGGTATGGATTTAGGGGGGAACCCTACACCGTTTTTGTTCTGTATTTACAAGAGACAGAGCTCCTCTCTGAACCCACGGATACTCACCGATCTTTGAGAGCAGAGGAGGAAGGGGGCGGGGAATCTGCACAGGGAAACTGGCAGGCTGCACGGACACTGGGACAGAGGAAAACTCTGTACTGGAATATGGGGGGGGGGAGGCTCTCTGCACCTAGCGCACCCCTGCACTCTGCACATAGTGCATCCCTACACTCTGCACCAAGTGCACCCCTGCACTCTGCAGCTAGCGCACCCTTGCATTCTGCACCTAGCGCACCCCTGCACTCTGCACATAGCACAACCCTGCACCTAGCGCACCCCTGCACTCTGCTTATAGCACACCCCTGCACCCAGTGCACCCCTGCACTCTGCACCTAGCGCACCCCTGCTCTCTACATATAGCATACCCCTGCACCTAGCGCACCCCTGAACTCTGCACAGACCACGCACCCCTGAACCCTGCACTCTGTACAAAGTGTACCCCTGAACCCTACATGTAGCACACTCATCAAACCTGCACTCTGAACGTAACGCACTCCCCAACCCTGCACTATGTGCACAGCGCACCCCTGCACTCTGTATCTACCGTACCCCTGAACCCTGCACTCTGTACAGTACATAGTGCACCCTTCAACTCTGTATGTAGTGCACCTTTCAACTATGCACTCTTGATGTAGGGTACCCCTCAACCCTGCACTCTGTTCATAGCGCACCCCTCAATGTTAGTGCAGTTTGCCCACACTCGTAATTTGACGTAGAGCAGTGAGCAATAATGATTTCATCCGTATTGGGTCAGTAGTAGGTTGGGCTCCGGGTCACTCCGCTCCAACTGGCAGGAGTGAACATCCGGAACGAGCGGTCTACCACCATTGAGGACATCTCTTGCCTCCACTCTCCCTAAGGACCCGGAGCCCAACCTACTACTGACCCATTACGGATGAAAGGATACTCCACCCCTTAACCAGGAACCCCCCCCCTTTTTTCCGGCACTAGAGGATTCCACCACACTTGGGGACCCCCATAAAAGGTTACCGGCTCCCATCACAGGGATTATTGGAGGACCGTCAGTGTCCCATTTTTTAATCAAACAAACGAAACCGGACGTCTGGAATACATGAGCCAGGAGTTTGGTACTTATACACACCCCAGGATTCTCATCCTCCCCTAGGATGTGCCATCCATAGGTCTGAGACCCAACACGTCCAGGATCCAATAGCTAACCTGGGGGCCTTGGACCACAAAAATCCTCCCACTCTTACTTATGGTGATAACCGTCTCTGAAATTTAGAGTTTGGTGGTGATTTTTCCTTGATAAAGGCTATAAATGCCGAAACGCTTCGGAACCCCAGTTCTACAACCAGGAATCACCACTCCGATTAAATAAGTAAAATGGTTCTTAAGTTGATTGTTAGATCTTGCATATGACTTTGCATCATATCACTAGTATATTTATTGTTTTTCTTTGCTTTGCTTTATTTATGTATATAAACTTTTTAATAAAATTGATATAATTTACTATTGCCTACAAAATCCCACCTTTTTCTTCTCTTTGGCCTGAGGAACCAAACCCTTCTCTTTCGAAATAATGTGCTGTAACCTGCCCAGGGTCCAATCAATATTAAAGATGGCTCTGGGTTAAATGTGTATCTAAGTATGTGTAATGTGTGTAAAGTGTGCTGCTTTTACTATTAGATCTCCCAGTTTCTCATCCCTGCTCGCTGCCCGCTCCCTCTGTACAGAGATTCTGTGATGTTTGTCAGCTCT
This sequence comes from Pelophylax lessonae, assembly GCF_965119305.1. Taxonomy (NCBI): domain Eukaryota; kingdom Metazoa; phylum Chordata; class Amphibia; order Anura; family Ranidae; genus Pelophylax; species Pelophylax lessonae. The sequence goes on along the minus strand of NC_138768.1, from coordinate 320,630,123 downwards.
GGGCTGTGATTGTACACAGCCAATCAGTAGGTCCGGACTGTGTGTCATTGGGCAGAACTTGCTGACAGGCTCCCACTGTGTACAATCACAGTGGGTGCTGGGTGGGGAGGGGGTGGGGGGGTCGCTAAACCCAAAAATCTGCAGCGATGTACGGGTACAAAACTTTGCCTACACTGCCCACTCGCCTGCAGTAGATTGGGGAAGTGGTAAAGTTGCCTGTCAGAAAGACCAAGTTCATGCCGTACACAAAGAACTGTGTATGTGGCACAGAGTGACAGAACGGTGAGAATCTTGCGTGCATCTACACGAGCACATGAGCATTAGCGTACTTTTGAGCATGATCATGCACATTTAAATGCGCCCAGGGAATTATTTAAAACACTGCAAGACCCAGGATCATTGCTGAGTGGTTGTCAGCTCCTGTGACCAGACACTGCTTGTTTCTGTGATGTACCAGTTTTTGCCTTCTAAATATGCCCATTCCCTATGCCTCCAGTACCTGACCTTGGCATGATTCTTGACTCCGCACCTTGCTTATCCCTTTGGCTCATCTGACCACGTCCCTGCCTCCTGCTTCTGCAAGCCCTGTAACAACACCCAGTTGACAACCAGGAATCTGAGTTCCTGTTCCTCAGCCACTACCTCCATTTCTTCTGCTGGCCAGGATTTATTAAGGATTCCCGTGCCACACTGTGTCTTGTCCTACCCTGTCATCAATCGCAGGGAACAAACAGGACCGGAGGCATAAGGGAGAGGCCTTTCATCAGTTTGGTCTCTATCAGGTACATGAATGTACCCATACCTGTTTACAGACTTTGCATTATAAAATAATGTTATTTATAGTAGTCTAAAAAAATTATAATTAGATCTTTAAACTACACATATATGGGCCACCTAGGGCCAATGTAATGTTACAAAACAGGAATTCCACAATAAATTTGACAAATGCTTAACAGTCTGTACTCAACACCCAATGCACAGTCAGACCCCCGCCCCCTCCGACTTCGAGGAGAGATACCTTGTAATATTAAGTGCCGGTTCCCATTTGTGCGATCACAGAGATCGCATGTAATTTGGAGCGCACTGCTCCTAAAATTACATGCGATCTCTGTGCGGTGCAAATTCAGCCATACCGGAAAATACCTGAATTTGGTCCGCAGCAGAATCGGATTACATGGTGGTTCACACTAGTGCGATCCGATTCTGTGCGAACTTGCAGATCGCACTGCGATATGAGATCTGATCTGGGGGTGTCGTTAACTTTTAACCACTTAAGCCCCAGAGGATTTGGCTGCTCGAAGACCAGGGCCTATTTTGCGATTCGGCACTGCGTGACTTTAACAGACAATTGCGCGGTCGTGCGGCGCTGTACCCAAATGAAATTGACGTCCTTTTTTTCCCACAAACAGAGCTTTCTTTTGGTGGTATTTTGATCACCTGTGCGATTTTTACTTTTTGCGCTATAAACAAAAAAGGAGCGACAATTTTTTTGCTTTGTTTGCATTAGCCGCCTGCCTTTTTCCCTCTCCAGCGGGAGATCGCGAGTGACCGGCGGCACGCGCTCGCCCCCTAGAGGCTCGTGGGCGAGCGACGTAGCCCTACGTCGTTTTGCCTACAGGGGGCTGACTGCCGCAGTAAATAGTCGTGCGGCGGTCGGCAAGTGTTTAATTGACACCCCGAGCGTATCCCATATGGCAGTGTGAACTGCCAGGGGTGCGGATGCGATGCGGGAACACGCTGTATATTTGCAGCTTTCCCACATTGCACAAATGTGAACCAGCACTAAGGGATGGATATAAAAATGCTGGAGGGTGTGGGTGCTGCAGACAGAATGTGAAGCATTTGTCATATTTATTGTGGAATTCATTGTTTTGTAACAATGTTTTTCCCTTAGGTGGCCAGTATATGTGAATTTTAAAGATCGAATGATCATTTTTAGACTAATATGAATAAAAGTATTAGCAATTTTATGTTATATTAAAATCATTTCTGTATACACGGGAGGGCATTTATTTAGGTGTTTTAGCTGTAATTAATTTTATTAAGCACCAGCACTTTATATCACTGAGAGAGGTTATACACATATGATTTTGCACTATTTGTTTTAAGGGTCACGGAATAAATTTGTGGGTTTATCACTATGATATATGTATTTGTTTATTCAATTTTATATGCATTTATTTATTTATTTACATGTAACAAGGGGGTTATGCATTTGTGGGTGGGTGCAGCGTGGTGGTGCGGCGGCAATAACGCACACTCAGTCCACATGCAATTGAAAGAACTTGTATTGACGTCAAAGTAAAACAGTTCACAACAAGCCCAGCGGAAGGAAGCTCAACCAGGAACACTAGCAGATAAGAACGGAACAGGTCTCAGCCGAGGTGACAGCGCCTGTCTTGAGGGGCCCAAATGAGGAAGTCTCCAGGAAAAGTGGTGGGTTCCTATGCTTTCCCTACTCGTCTGGATCCTTTACCTACCACTAATACTGTCCCTGACAGATGAGTGACCTGTTCCTAAACTACCCACATGCTAAATGTGCACCAAACTCAGGAGCTAGGGTCCTAAATAGGCTCTCAGAAAAAAAAAAACACACTAAAACAGCGCTAACCCTGTGGCTATACCATAAATATAGGAAAAAAATCCCAGCATATATTATTACACAAAGAAGGTGTTTTCCCGGAGGTTAGAAATATAAAGTTTATGGATTTATAACTGACTGACACTGACATTGCGTGCAAGACAAGGCGCCAAGCAGGCATGGTGTAGCACAGTTTATTTAACAAATCAAACTATAAAAAAACGATTGCACTCTCAAAATAGTGGGAGTGACAGTGGGATAGCCTGATGAAGGAGGCGTGACTTGCTTCTGAAACGCATTCCAATTGGCTACCACAATTGTCAGGCTGACAGCTCACACACACTGGCTGGAGAAACTCTCCCTGGGTGGACATCCCAGCTCTGGACAATTTACAACGATGGTTCCTGCTCTCTCCGACATTGGCTCTTTCTGGACAGACTCCTTGCTCTGCTGTCAAGGTCTTACTTTGTCTTCCTGTTGGCAGCCATCTTGGACATGTGTGGCATGCTGTCTCTTATAAACTCTGTTAGCATCATCACTTCCCTGCTGCCTGGGCATCACTCAGTGATGATGTTGCACACCTGACTATATATATATCACTTGTTGTCTTGCAGTCCTTTGCCCTAGTGTTTGTAATCCAAGGTGCATTGCTGCTAGCAGTCTTCTGTTCTCCGTGTTCCTCTGTGCATGACCTGGCTTGGCTGATGACCTTCCTGGCTCTCGATTCCACATAGGCAGACGACCCGCATCAGCAGACGACCCGAAATCGGCAGACTACCCACCTCTGGACTCGACCCCGTCTTGGATGACTACCCCCTTCTAGACTCGATCCCGACTTGGATGACTACCCACTCTGGACTACCCCGGTAACACTGTAAACATTTGGTTAATTAAACAACTAGCCACCTGGACAATCAGGGATCTAATTCCAGGTAAGACTTGCTGGCATCAAGCTCACAAAGTACAATACACATTATTACAAGTGTAAACACATCCCCACAGTCGTTTGCTAGCAGATTATAGGTGTCTTATTTAGCACAATTAACAATGTGTGGAAGACAGGTGGTTGAGCTAATGATATTACCATCTGCTATGAGTCTGACTGTGTAGAGCAGTTCTTATTGGTAATGGGGCAGCTAGGCCCTAAACAGGGACCCCGGGCCTATAGTCTGTGTGTCTCGGGGAGACTTGAACTTGAATTAATCCAAAGTAACAATACTCCAAGGGTTCCCCCAGCATACACATCACAAAGAGTAGTGTTCCCTTACAATCCAGGGCCCATAGTCGGTAGGCAAGAGGCTAGACTGAAGTTCCCTCCAAAAGCTTTTGTCCCATGTGGGTCTGTCACACAGTCTAGTACACGACACCCTAGAAAATGCTGTGTCTATGTCTGATGCCTGCATTCAATCATGCTGACAGCAGAGCTTACATACATACAGAAGAATAGGGAAAATAACAATTGGAATCCTCCAGAAATAGCTTGTTCTGAATACAGACAGAGGACAGAACAGGTCATATCATAGACAGAGGGACAAGCCAGGAGGCAGTAAGCCAAACAGGAACCAGGATGAACAGCCAGTATTTGCATAATGGAATATTGAAGCTCAGAAGGGCTATCAATCAATGATGCAGTACAGTACTTTCAATCATAGTGCCTAAAACAAGTTTACCGAGTCACAAAATAGTGTGGGAGCCAGCTGATAGGATACTGGACCAGTGGCTGCCCATTAAACAAAAGACTTCTATCCCCTAAAGTGGGAAACTCCAGGGAAAAAAAAACTTTATATTAAATTTTCCACAATAGTCACAAAGAATACAAATCTACTGTGTGCACCAAATCTCCTTGCAAAGCAAGATATTACCATGCAAAGGTAACAGTGACATCATCACTGTGCTACATATAGACAGCGTTGAGAACAGAGAGGTAGTAAAGGCCTATCAGATCCTTCTACTACAGGGTGCCTGCAGGAAACTACAGGAGAGCCGATATAGGACCAGTCACGCTGCACAAGTAGAGAGAACATGAGTGACCTGTCATTTTTACAGTCAACTCCTGCACAGAGGCAAAGTGAAGGAACGGTTTCATGCTGGATTATTGCATAATTCAAGAAGAAATACACAAAGGACACCAAAAGTAAAGTAACAATACACAGAGGAATTATATTTGGACTAGAGATCGACCGATTATCGGCAACACTGATATTCACTTTCCCCGATATATCAGAATTGGCCCCGGCGGTTACCGAAATTGCCGTGATGTCATCACGTATGTAGCGCCATGCGCCTCTGGGAGTCTGGGACAGCTCCTGCGGCCTTCTTAGGCCGCCTCCCTCAGCCTCATTTTGGAGTCGCACAGTGCGCACAGTGTGTTTTCCAGCCGCCGCGGACACATACTGGAGTCACTGCACACTGCAGTCGGGACAGTGATTTTTCTCAATCATACAGTACAGTGACCAACACAGCCGCAGCGGCCACCCACCCTCAGCTGCCCAGAGCTAGCCAGCCACCCGCACACACCCGCAGGCCTGTACCAGCCAGCCACAGGCCCTGCCTGAACCAGCTGGCCTGCCACAGGCCCTGGGCCTGTTACCAGCAAGTCACCCACCACTCATGGTGCCAGCCAGCCACACACCCACGGTGCCAGAAAGCCAACAAAGGTTGCCAGCCAGCCAGCCACCCACCACAGGTTGCCAGCCAGCCACCAAAGGGTGCCAGACAGCCACCACAGGGTGCCAGCCAGCCACCCACCACAAGGTGCCAGCCAGCCACCCACCCACAAAAGGGTGCCAGCCAGCCACCAAAGGGTGCCAGCCACTCATCACCAAAGGGTGCCAGCCAGCCAGGTTTTTTTTAACCCTATATTCAATTTCATCACATTTCAATGGAGATGGATGCAGATAGAAAAATTAAAAGTGTTGTATCGGACTATTTTTCATCTCCATCTCCAGAAAAGGCAGCAGCAGTGTGCAACACGTGCAAAAACAATGTAAGCATGGGATCAATAACTGCAAAAACCAAAAATATGTCAAATCTTTGGGCCCATCTAAGAGTTCATCATATTGAATTATATAATGCAGCACAGAAAAAAACAAAATTAATCACAAGGTGAAACATCTCTATCCCAGGCAACAATAACAGATATGTTTCAGAAAAAAAAACAGGTGGCTAAAATCGGATGGAAGATCCCAACTGTTGGACACAGTAATCACAGAGATGATGGTCACTGATAACCAGCCATTTACAATAGTGTCTGACTCTGGATTTAAGCGGTTGATGTCCATAGTTGAGCCAAGGTACACACTGAAGTGTGACAAGTTTTATCAAACTGAAATGCTGGAAAAGATTCACCAAAAGGTCGTTGAGAAAGTAACGGCTATGCTGCAACCAGAGAATGCTGGCAACTCACTCTCATTCACGACTGACTGCTGGTCAGGACAAACAGAATCACTAATGAGTCTTACATGCCACTTAATTGACAACGGATGGACAAGAAGGCATTTGGTGTTGAATACAAAAGTGATGCAAGGATCCCACACTGGGGAGTACATTAGAGGCATGCTAGAAGAATGGGGAATCGCCAAAGACGGAGTGATGCTTGTGCTTCGAGATGGCGGAGCGAACATGGTGAAAGGAATGAGACTTGCTGAAGTGTCAGACCTCAGTTGCATGGCACATACCCTCCAACTTGTGGTAAATGATGGTCTGTCAAACCAGAAAGCTTTACTTGACATAATTAGCATGCTGAAGAAGTGTGCAGGCAATTTCCACCATTCTATCCTTGCCAAGCAGCGACTGAGGTGCATTCAGGAAGACCTTGGCCTACCCAAAAACAACTTGATTTAGGCTGTTCCAACACGATAGAACTCAACGCTTCACATGCTGCAAAGAATGCTGGAGCAGAAGCTCTATCTCTATATATATATATTCAGGTGAATATGGACTTGGAGGACATTCTTGTCCTACTGCTGATCAGTGGGACATAGTAGCCAATATCATTGAGACCCTCCTACCCATAGAGGAAGTGACACTAGAGGTCTGTATCATTTCTCATCCCATGTGTGAGAGTGCTTAAGATGCTTCTTCAACAGAATGAAGGACCCAACACAAGTGGCATTAAAAAAATGTAGGCAGGCCATGAGGGACAGCCTCACCAAAGGGTTTGAGAAGCATGAGGAGAATAAAAATGTTGTGCTTGTATGTCTTTTGGATCCTCGATACAAGAACCATCTTTTCTCTAGCAGTTTATTTGTACTGACTGCAGTAGTGATTTAAAAAATCATTGCAGTGAGTGAGTGCACTACTGCAGCAGTAGTCCACTGACTCCTCCCTCCAATCCGCTGTCTAGCTGTTTGTTGTTGTCTAGCTTTTTTTCTAGCAGTTTAATTTGCACTGACTGCAGTGCTAAAAATGTTAATAAATAAATGTTAACATGTTAAGACCCCGTTCACACTGGGGCGACCCGACTTTGCCGGGCGACCTGTGAAGTCGCGGTGCGCAGCTCGCACCGCGACCTCGGAGCGGCCGGCACGGACTTCATATCATTGAAGTCAATGCAGGTCACTCCAGGTCGCCCCAAAGAAGCTCCGGACCCTTTTTCTAAGTCGGAGCGACTTGTGTCGCTCCTATTAGAACGGGTCCTGTGCTGCTCTATGGCAGGCGACCCGCGGCGACTTGTCAGGCAACCAGGTCGCCTGACAGGTCGCCCCAGTGTGAACGGGGTCTCAGTAACAGATTTGTGTCGAAATTTGTGTTTATTTTGCAAAACTTAAAATGTTACGTATTCCCTCTGAACACTGCACCCCAGGAAATACATAGCTTTGCTCCAAGAGACTTTGGGGTCCAGAATCGTTTGGCATCATATTCTAAGGCTGCATTAGGAGTGCTGAACTTCTGGAAATATCGGTTCAAAATCAGGTTTAGCTTTGTAAGGTACTGAGATAAAGTAAATGTGGATGAAATTTAGTTTGCTTTACCACTTTACCACTGGAGGATTTTGCTGTCTTACGTCCAGGCCACTTTTTGCGATTCGGCGCTGTGCAAATTTAACTGACAACTGCGTGGTCGTGCAACGCCGTACCCAAACTAAATTTACGCCCTTTGTTTCCCTCAAACAGAGCTTTCTTTTGGTGGTATTTGATCACCTGTGCGATTTTTACTTTTTGCGCTATAAACAAAAAAACGTTTATTTTGAAAAAATAACAATATTTTTAATATTTTTTATATGAAATTCCCCCCCAAAAAAATGTAAAAATCAAATTTTTTTAAAATTTTTGGCCAATTTGTTTTCACAATAAGCATATTTTGATTGGTTTGCGCAAAAGTTATTGCGTTTACTAACTAAGGGAAAGATTTCTGTCATTTTTGGTGTTTTTTTTTTTTAAATGAGTAATAAAAATGAGCTAACGATCTGCGATTTTTTTTTTTTTTGATGGACTGCGACATTACGGCGGACAGATCGGACCCTTGACTGATATTTTTGACACTTTTGGGGGTACCAGTGACATTACTGCAGTAATCAGTGCTATATATATGCACTGTTACTGTAAAAATGACACTGGCAGGGAAGGGGTTAATTTTATTGGAGAGGGAGGGGTTAATGTATGCCTGGTGCTTACTAACGTGTGTGTGGGGGGGGGGGGTCTGAGTGACACAGGGACAGATCGGATGTTCAGCTATGCTGAACACTGCAATCTGTCACTCCTTGTCACTTAGGAGATCCGCCCGCTCTGTTTACACAAGCGGGTGGATCTCCAAACTAGATGGCCCGACTCCCGCTGTGACTGAAAACAGCGGGAGCGCCACCTACAGGGGGAGGAGTCCAGCGACGTAGTACTACGTCGCTGGACGATAACGAACCACTTTGCCGCAGTACGGTCAATGTGACCGGTCGGCAAGTGGTTAAAGTGGGAGTAAACTTACTTGGTTGAATTTTAGCTAGGTAAGCCGTGCACTGTTTAGGAGATATTTACTTGTGAAGATGCAGGTGATAGCACTGGCCCATGCGCTCTGAGGCAACTGGGATCCCCTGAAGAAGCCACGTGACCGGACGTGGCGTAACACGTAGGGCGGTATACCGGAAGTGACGTCAGACGTGGAGAAAGAGTCCGCAGTGAGGCTGTACTCAGTTGAAGGCTTGTATATTTCTGCTTATATGTGAGTGTAACATTTTTTCTTACAAATAAATGATTTTATGGAAATACTGCACTATATAAGCACTTTTCTTTGAGATACCGTGGATCACTTTGTGAAGATTCACCCTGACTCAGATATAAGACCATAAGACCATTTTCATCCCCTGTCTGCGGAGTGGTTAAGAGAAGATGTGGAAAAGGAGTACCATATAACTATAAGGCGTATTCCCCTATAAATTGAGGTGAGCGGCTAGTACACCCCTAGGGGGTCTAAAGACTAAAGAGCACCCCTTTATCACTTGGTGAAAGGTGGAGGTTACACAGTGAAGAATTAAGAAGAAATTCCGCCTGTGTGGGCTAATTGAATTGATTTGGACATTTTTTGGGCACTTCAAGCACTTTTATTCACTCATAAGCACATTATGTTTGTTTTTTGGTTTTATGTGGATTGAAGAAGCACCTGTCACTTTATTCACCTTCATTTGATAGATTGTCAGTTGATTTATTTTGTCATTAGCACGAGAGCACTTTATGTATATTGTATGAAGACTAGAAGTATATACACCTTGATTGTTTATGTATTAATTATAGGTCACTATTTTATATTCACCATTTTAATTTCAGTGGTATTTATTGATTTATACACAACATTAGAATGTATTTATAGCTTTTTACACTATTATTATACTGCCACACTGCTTTTATAGATATTCATTCCCCCTGAAGCACGATACCTCTCCCCCTCTATTTATTGTCTACTTACTGTATGGTTTACAGAACGGGTATTCGCAGCTCTAAGGAGTGGTTTATTTTTATTTAAAAGTCCTCTGGATAGCGCGAGACTCATATCATATTATATTGTCCTTTTTACTAGCTCTCCAGGCTAACTTTCCCACTCGGCTGGCTCTGCAGGAGATCTTCTGGGGAAGGATAAAGACTTAAACCCACTGTTTTTTTTTCAGGGAGAACTGGCTCCCCCCCCCCCCCTCCTTGTAAGCCCCAGTAGTGCTGATCTATCCACACTGTCCTCTCTCTTGCTCCCGTGCCTCCAGGGAGGACTTCCTCTGTGTGTTGTGGCAGGATCCTCCCAGCACCCAAGCCCCAGTCCAAGGTCACCCCCCCCCCCCAAGACTAGAGGGTACCCCTGAGTGCCACTGACAGCCTCCTCAGCACTAAGTTTTCATCTTCCACCTGACTGCCCCTGCTGGCATGGCTCATGCCTATTTACAGTGGGTACGGAAAGTATTCAGACCCCCTTAAATTTTTCACTCTTTGTTATATTGCAGCCATTTGCTAAAATCATTTAGGTTCATTCTTCTTCCTCATGAATGTACACATAGCACCCCATACTGACAGAAAAACACAGAATTGTTGACATTGTTGCAGATTTATTAAAAAAGAAAAACTGAAATATCACATGGTCCTAAGTATTCAGACCCTTTGCTCAGTATTTAGTAGAAGCCCCCTTTTGATCTAATACAGCCAGGAGTCTTTTTGGGAAAGATGCAACAAGTCTTTCACACCTGGATTTGGGGATCCTCTGCCATTCCTCCTTGCAGATCCTCTCCAGTTCTGTCAGGTTGGATGGTAAACGTTGGTGGACAGCCATTTTTAGGTCTCTCCAGAGATGCTCAATTGGGTTTAAGTCAGGGCTCTGGCTGGGCCATTCAAGAACAGTCACGGAGTTGTTGTGAAGCCACTCCTTCGCTATTTTAGCTGTGTGCTTAGGGTCATTGTCTTGTTGGAAGGTAAACCTTCAGGCCCAGTCTGAGGTCCAGAGCACTCTGGAGAAGGTTTTTGTCCAGGATATCCCTGTACTTGGCCGCATTCATCTTTCCCTCTATTGCAACCAGTCGTCCTGTTCCTGCAGCTGAAAAACACCCCCACAGCATGATGCTGCCACCACCATGCTTCACTGTTGGGACTGTATTGGACAGGTTATGAGCAGTGCCTGGTTTTCTCCACACATACCGCTTAGAATTAAGGCCAAAAAGTTCTATTTTGGTCTCATCAGACCAGAGAATCTTATTTCTCACCATCTTGGAGTCCTTCAGGTGTTTTTTAGCAAACTCCATGCGGGCTTTCATGTGTCTTACACTGAGGAGAGGCTTCCGTCGGGCCACTCTGCCATAAAGCCCCGACTGGTGGAGGGCTGCAGTGATGGTTGACTTTCTACAACTTTCTCCCATCTCCTGACTGCATCTCTGGAGCTCAGCCACAGTGATCTTTGGGTTCTTCTTTACCTCTCTCACCAAGGCTCTTCTCCCCCGATAGCTCAGTTTGGCCGGACGGCCAGCTCTAGGAAGGGTTCTGGTCATCCCAAACGTCTTCTATTTGAGGATTATGGAGGCCACTGTGCTCTTAGGAACCTTAAGTGCAGCAGAAATCTTTTTGTAACCTTGGCCAGATCTGTGCCTTGCCACAATTCTGTCTCTGAGCTTTTCAGGCAGTTCCTTTGATCTTATGATTCTCATTTGCTCTGACATGCATTGTGATCTGGAAGATCTTATATAGACAGGTGTGTGGCTTTCCTAATCAAGTCCAATCAGTATAATCAAACACAGCTGGACTCAAATGAAGGTGTAGAACCATCTCAAGGATGATCAGAAGAAATGGAAAGCACCTGAGTTAAATATATGAGTGTCACAGCAAAGGGTCTGAATACTTAGGACCATGTGATATTTCAGTTTTTCTTTTTTAATAAATCTGCAACAATGTCAACAATTCTGTGTTTTTCCGTCAATATGGGGAGCTGTGTGTACATTCATGAGGAAGAAGAATGAACTAAAATGATTTTAGCAAATGGCTGCAATATAACAAAGAGTGAAAAATTTAAGGGGGTCTGAATACTTTCCGTACCCACTGTATGAGGTAATTTCTGCCAGCCCATACCTGGGGATTGATCGATGCCTCATAAATATTCCAGGCAGCGCCTCCTAACCTCCACCCACTAGCTTTAGAAGTTTCTACAACCTCTAGACCAAGGGATGGCACCAGAGGAGCTGTCAAGATGAGTCATCCAGACCTGAGTCACTGAACCCTGATCCAGATTCAACAGCTAAGGCTTAGCCCTGATCTAACTCAATTTACCTACTCTTACAAAAAACCTATACTACATCTAGCGCACACTAGATTTGGATACTTACATTAATCCAAGCTGGAACAGTTTAGGTTTGTAAAACAAATGTGAAATAATATTATAAACAATTGCCGTTTTTTTTTTATGGCAAATATGTTGAGGTCTTGCATGTGCTAAGCTCTGCACCTTTCTAAGCATCACACCTTTGATATAGTACCAACCCTTGTCAGAAGTTTGTCATGTGTAGTGCAAACAGCTGCACCACAATGTCACACATTATAGGTAATGTGATGAATAGACGTGCACTGCTGAAAAATAGGTTTTGTTTTAATTTTATTCATTTTGTTGTTTTCTTTTTTTCATTTATGGGATAATTCGTTATGATCGGCATTTGTTACTTTGGATAATTCATAACGTCGGATGCATATGTAATAATTTATCTCTCACTCTCTGTGCCACAAGAGATTCACAAATCCAACAAAACAGTGTCACCGGCCCACCACACCCTGTCTGGACTCTGGATGGAATTCAGTCTGACCCAGAAAAACACACAAGGGAATTAAGATCATGGGCCAGAAATAACACAGTAACACTGCCCATCCGAAAATTAAATTAATCCTAATTTATCCAAAAGAACTATGAATACGAATACATTCATCAATTATTTCTTTATATTCAGCAATAACAAATAGTCGGAAAGAACGAAAATACGAAAAAAGAAATTTCCCGAATATAATTGATTAGTCAAACTTGTAGGTTGAAACGTTTTTGTTCTTTCAGATTTTTGTATTTTCAGATTTTCGTTCTTTTGGATTTTCGTTCTTTCTGATAAGTCGTTTTCGTACACATTTGTCAAAAGAGTCTTTCGTTCATTCAGATGTTCCCAAATGAACGAATATGCTAAATTTCGTCCGAAAACAAATTTGTAACGAAACTAATTGCACATGTCTAGTGATGGAGATGATCAGTTCATATATGAACCCTCCACCTAGTTAGCTTTATTTCTCTGTGCCTCCTTCTCTTTTCACACTCTCCCCCTCCAAGACACTGCAGCTCATGGTGATATGGTTTCAGCAAAAGAGGCAATGCAGCCTTTTCAAAAAGCAGTGGGCAGGACTAGGTGTGGCCAGGTGCTCATTGACAAGCTACAGGCTTATGATTCTGATAGCCACGCCCCTTGCATTGTCTTCCTTTTACACGGTAGTGCAAACAAGCACAGCCTACATGATGGTGAAGATACTGTTCTAAATTCAGGAGCAATGCAGTAGCATTGTCACCCTATCACAGGAAGCTGCAAAAGAAACATTGCAGGAGGTCTAACTAAAATGCTGCAGCATATATATATATATATATATATACAGTATCTCACAAAAATGAATACACCCCTCCCATTTTTGTAAATATTTTATTATATCTTTTCATGTGACAACACTGAAGAAAAGACACTTTGCTACAATGTAAAGTAGTGAGTGTACAGTTTGAATAACAGCGTAAATTTGCTGTCCTGTCCAAATAACTCAACACACAGCCATTAATGTCTAAACCGCAGCAACAAAAGTAAGTACACCCCTACGTGAAAATGTCCACATTCGGCCCAATATTCCTTCCCCAGTGCCATGTGATTTGTTAGTGTTACAAGGTCTCAGGGGTAAATGGGGAGCAGGTGTGTTAAATTTGTTGTTATCATTCTCACTCTCTCATACTGGTCACTAGAAGTTCAACATGGCACCTCATGGCAAAGAACTCTCTGACGATCTAAAAAAAGAATTGTAGCTCTACATAAAGATGGCCCAGGCTATAAGAAGTTTGCCAAGACCCTGAAACTGAAATTGGTCTGCATGACTGTCGTCCCAGAAAGAAGCCTCTTCTAAAGATGATGCAAAAGAAAGTCCGCAAACAGTTTGCTGAAGACAAGCAGACTAAGGACATGGATTACTGGAACCATGTCCTGTGGTCTGATGAGACAAAGATAAACTTATTTGGTTCAGATGGTGTCAAGCGTGTGTGGCGGCAACCAGGTGAGGAGTACAAAGACAAGTGTGTCTTGCTTACAGATAAGCATGGTGGTGGGAGTGTCATGGTCTGGGGCTGCATGAGTGCTGTCGGCACTAGGATGCTACAGTTCATTGAGGGGACCATGAATGCCAACATGTACTATGTCATACTGAAGCAGAGCATGATCCTCTCCCTACGAAGTCTGGGCCTCAGGGCAGTATTCCAACATGATAACGACCCCAAACACACCAAAGACGACCACTGCCTTGCTAAGGAAGCTGAGGGTAAAGGTGATGGACTGGCCAAGCATGTCTTCAGACCTAAACCCTATTGAGCATCTGTGGGACATCCTCAAATGGAAGGTGGAGGAGCGCAAGGTCTCTAACATCCACCAGCTCCATGATGTCATCATGGAGGAGTGGAGGAGGACTCCAGTGGCAGCCTGTGAAGCTCTGGTAAACTCCATGTCCAAGAGGGTTAAGGCAGTGCTGGAAAATAATGGTGGCCACACGAAATATTGACACTTTGGGCCCAATTTCAACTTTTTCACTTAGGGGTGTACTCACTTTTGTTACCAGCGGTTTAGACATTAATGGCTGTGTGTTGAATTATTTTGAGGAGACAGCAAATTTACACTGCTATACAAGCTGTACACTCACTACTTTACATTTTAGCAAAGTGCCATTACTTCCTTTCACATGAAAAGATATAATAAGATATTTACAAAAATGTGAGGGGTGTATTCACTTTTGTGAGATACTGTATATGGTTCTACTTTAATTCTCATGCTGCCTCAACAACAACTACCTAACAATAAGGTCTTGGTCTACCTCTCTCCCCAGCAACAAACCTCTTCAACCTTGCTCCTCAACCAACCACTCTACCTATTCTTTCTATGGAAAAAGCCAGGTGTCCCTGTGCCATAACATGTAGGGGAGGGGCCAGTCTGATGTTACGCTGAGGCGCGCATGGAGAGTACACTGCGGTAACATACTGTCTGATTGTTATTTATCTGCATTGTGAGGATTGCATGCTTTTTACAGTCTGGTGCACTCACAGCACCTACAAAATGTGAATGTTTTTATACCTTAGCATTGAATAAAACAGGTTGTTTTAAAATTGTATGCACTATGTTCAGCTTTCTCTTTTTATGATATGGGTGAATGGAGATAATCATAAAGAAAGGAGGATTTTTAACCCCAAGGCTGCCAGCAGAGAAGTAAAACTGCATCCCCATAGATGGACAAAACACTATAGACCGTTGGTTGGTCTTATCCCCCAGATGAGATAAAGGGGGTAAGCACCAACGCATGCAGCTAATTAGAGCACATAGTGATAAACACTAATTAAGGAAACACAAGTTTGGATATGGGATTACATGTTTTATTGATGAAAGATCAAATGCATGCAAGTTAATATGCACTAAAGGACATTTTATGGAATTATTAATTACTGCATTGTCACTGTTAGTTTTGATCTGTTGGTTTTTACACATTGCTTTTTATGCAGATTTAAAAGGATATTAACACTGGCTGCTTCAGGAGCGCGGCACCACTTATGATTACAATTTACCATGATCAGATCACGCTTGGCCATCTCAATCAATGTCCATTAACAGGTGCCTATAAATTTCTCTCTTACCCTGTCCATTACCATCTACTTTCTACCATCTTTCAATTTCTGCTACCCTTTATCAGCTCACATTCTACTTCCTCTCTCTTTCCTCATTTATCCTAATTTATTCTGTATTCTTTTGACCATCTCCACCCTCCATCCCCTGCCATGGACATCTACCCCTCTGACTTTTCTGGGCGACAATAAGAAGGTTCCATTTTCTTTCTCCATCTTCTTCCTTCTTCTCTATCTACCTTCTTCTATACTGCTTTGCATCCCAATTCTCAATGAGCACTCCATAAACAATTTTTTTCTTACCAAACCTTGTCTCCCCATGATCATTTTAATGAACCAGCCAAGTTAACAAAATAAGGTAAAATATTGTCTAATTGCTTAGTAATGCATACCAGTGTGTTAAATCACTCATAGACCAAAACATCTATGAACGGGTACACATTTGCTATCTTATTAATTTTTGACTCTTCTCCACATCAACTTTATAATCACTGCAGAACAACATCTCTTGATGGTTTATACTGTACTGAAATGCAGACCTACAATCTTTAGATAATCCAGCAGGGTAAACTAGTGCATACTTTAAAATGAATCTTGTACTCTATGCAAGATCAGCTTATTTAGTAGGGACCCTCACCCTCTCTCCCATCTTAAAACATTGTAAAAAAAAAAACAGAAAAGAACCTATGGGCTTAAAAAGGTAGGTAATATATTTACCCTTCTCTCTGGATTCTGTATTAAAGGGGGTGCCTTCATTCTGATGAGATCCTGGAGAATGCCAAGGCCCACAAATCTCATAAGATGATGTTACAGTAAAAAGCAGCAAGGTCTTCTCATGAGATTTGGGTTACCCAGAATTCTAGGGAATCTCAGTGGAAGAATGGTGATGTCAACCTCACCTAGGCACTGCAAGCAGAAGTGAGGAAAGGATAAGGTTAGTAAAAGAGAAGTGTGGGATTAAAATGTAGCGCTACCCCCGTAGGAGCCGTTCGGTAGATTGTCCAAATCCTTTTCCCAGTAATATCCTTGCAGCAAAACACACAATTATAATCACTCTTTAGGCTCATTACCAGTCATTACCCAGCCTAGAGGTATGCTTTTTATGATGCTTTAATAAGAACTTGGATAGGTAATGGTAGAATACTCCAGTAACCCTTAGTAATGATCTCAGGACACTGAACTTTCTCTTGTAGAACTGGGAGCTAAACTTGCATTAAAAACATGATGGACTGAGCTTTATAGTAGCAATGTGAGGAGATTTATCTTCCTCTCTGGATGTCAGGGAAGATTTTGTAGCATCTATTCAATAGCCAGTATGGCAGTGCACGCAAAGCGTGATAATTGCCAGCTTCCACTGGCCTATATAAGGACAGCAGCTTCTCTCACAAATTGCTGGAAAATCATCAGCTTGATTACCAGCCCTGCTCCCCCCTGACCTGTTCTGGCTTCTATCGTGGCTCTGACCCCGGCTTGCTCCACAGACCTGCTTCTGCCTTTGTTCCTGATTGACATACTGTATTTGACCCTGGCTGAATCCTGACCACGCTTCTGCCTCTGCTCCTGATTTACCTTTCGTGTTTGACCCTCGGCCCTTGCTCCTGACTTTGCTTCCTGCCTTATCCTTCTGTCAAGATCCAACAGCACCTCCAGAGTATCATCTGCTGTGACTACTTCTCTCTGCTCTTGGGTGTCCTCCCATCTGGAACCATCAGGCAGCTTCATCTTCAAGGCAACCCATGCATCTTTGGGCATAGCACCCTCTGTCACACCCTTTAGGGGTACTCTGCACTCAGCCGTAAGGGGATCCCTCTCGTCACTTCAGCCTCCAGTCAGGTATGTGACACTGGACAATCCGAGCAAAGTTATTTCACTAAGAATTAAATAGACTAAGCTCTTTAAGACACAGGACACTATGTCCCCTTTAAACCCGCTTACTCTAGAACAAGAGGGATGGCATCAGCACAGTCTTTAGGATCTCTTTAAATGTTCTAAAAAAATTGGTTGCCTCCTTATATCCAATGTCACCCCATGGTACCAGACTTGATCCTCAGGCGACAACCCCTCGGTCAGCTTCAGCAACTCTTAGAAGCATAGGCCTCCAGTTAGCCACACCAAGACCTTGACAACCCACGGGCACATGGCAGAACTAGCAGCCCCCAAAGTTGTGATCTCCTCATCAGGGAAAAATACCAAGCTGCTCACTGTTCTAGAGTATTTATACAGACTCCCAGTCACCATCTGGGCACCTCTCCCCAGGGATTGGCCAGGGCTGTATGAATATTTAGCTGCTGATTAGAAACTTCCTTCCCACTAACTTTCAGAACATTTCTGGACCACCCAGAGGGAATCAGTCAATCCTGCAGCCACAGAAAGACTGAACAGACCAGAAATATCACACGCAGTCACGCTGATTATAGTGAACCAAACTAAATTTACCTAATCCTAACAACTATCTAGGAGGGTGCTACAAAAAAAAAAAAAACATACATATTATCCTATGTGGCTGCAGCATTGGCCCGATGCTGCAGCTGTGGCCCGCCAGCTCTAAGACAGAGACCTGAGCGATCACATGACCCTTGATTGCTCAGTTCTTGCTCTTCACTGAGCAGAGTGCTGTGACTGCCAGTCGTCACACTGCCAGTCCTCACTGGAGCGCCAGGCTGTGGAGAAGGCGGAAGCAGTTGGCTCAGGTTCTCAACTGCACACTAGGAGGGGAGGCTAAGCCAGCTGCTGGTCAGGCGTCTGAGTGGATCCCAACATTTTTGTTGGGATCTCTGCAGAGCCTGGATTAAATCTGGGTCAGAGTACAGAACTAAGTGTACTCCTGTGACCCAGAGAAGTATGATCAAAAGAGCTTTGCCCATACTTCTCCTTTAACTAAACAAAAATGACAACCACCCCCATTCATAACTAGCTTTTAAAGTAAGGTGCACATGGAAGGACATTACACATCACAAACAAAAAATTTACCAGTACAGTTACCAGCTAGCCTGCAGAAAAAAACAGTACCCTGTCCAACAATTTTTTAGTTGCAGGCATTTGCAAATATATGTGGAAGCTACACTGCCTTGCCAAGGCTCCTCTGTTTAGTGTGATCCCAAGTCAAATTAAATTTGTGAGTCTCCAAATTAGAGAATATAAAGTAATGGATAAACTAAGGGCAGATGTGTCTGGAGGGAGCCCATTCATTCTTAAAGGTGCAGGGACACATTAGAAGTCCAGCAAAAGCACAATGACAGCTGAAGGCATCCAAAGTGTCCCCATACCAATTCAAACGAGCAAGCTTTACAAGAATGGCAACCACTCCAATTTAAAACTAGTTTTTGAAGTAAGGTACACATGGAAGGGCATTACAGAATATAAACAAACAGAAAAATTCCCAGCATACTTACCAACTAGCCTGCAAAAAACCCTTTCTAACAATTTACACTAATAACAAATATTTGCAAATTTATTTGTTGCCATACTTCTGAAGATTCTTGATGAGCCAGCACAGTTTCCACATTAATTTGCAAATGTGTGCAACTAAAAACCCCAGATTTTTTTAACGTAAATTGTTAGACAGGGTCCATTTGGGTTTTTTGCAGGCTAGCTGGTAAGTGTGCTGGGAAATGTTCTGTTTGTATGTCTATTTACTGATTTATTTCTTCCTTTTTGCAGCATTTTGGGATATGAAGAGAGAGCTCTTAGTACAAAAGCGGACATTGAAATTTTTTTGAAATGTCTCATTGAACTACACTAGTTCACCACACTGCAATTTCAATAAGCCTAATGCATACAGAATTTTATACTGCTAAACATACAGTGAGACATCTATTAGACAGTTCAATATAACTTTATCCACTTTCCACCAAATCACGTGCCTAGTGGTTGTAGCGGGGTGATGCCTGCACCCTACCCCTGCCTTCTGCAGCTCTCTTGGGCTCTCCGGTCCCACTGCATTGTGTTTTTTTGCATTAAAAATGAAAAAGTGTATTTTCCCCCAAAATTTGCATTTAAAAAAATGCTGTGTAAATAACGTGTGACATAAAAAATTTCAAAACCCTCTAATTTATTCTCTAGGGGCCTCTGCTTAAAAAAATATATATATGTAATGTTTGGGGGTTTTAAGTAATTTTCTAGAAAAAAAAAAACCTGATTGTTACATGTAAACAAAGTGCCAGAGAAGGCCTGGTCTTCAAGTGGTTATACAATGGGGTCTATGTACGTATAATACATTTTCACAAAAATCATAAATAATACCCAATCTATTTTGTAATATGTGTGAAATGTCAGTGCTGTATTGCCTTTCACAGGGCAAATGTAACATTCTCCAATATTTGATATTCATTCCTAAGAAAAAAAAAAAAGTATTAAGTACACTTGTCCAATAAACAAAATAGCCTAACACTATGGGCTAAGAACATTTGATCATAAGGAGAACTAATATGGAAATTCTGCACTGCAATGTTTAAAAGCTGCACATTCATTTGGGAGGTTCAACAAATGGCTTAACAAATGGGTAGCGAGGATTTTATACATAACCACGTTTTTTATACATAGACCCCACTGTGTTCAAAATCACACATATATTTTTATGCATTTTATATGTTATTTACATCATTACTTTCTTTTACTAATGTATGAGCCATATCAATTTTAGAACTCTTTAGTTTTTATCTGTAGTAGGAGTATGGCATACCATAGTAACTTTGAAGCAAGCTGTTATGATTGTCAGAATTACTATATTACTGCGTGGATATACAATTATGCAGCTAACTGTACAGGTCTCCCTATTTTATTGGGTCCCATAGCAGTCAAATGTTCTTTATGCTATTTTTCTATAGGATGCAAAGATCACATCGCCTTGCTGTCTACAAGCAGCAAGTTCTTCACCACTCAATATCTTCAACTCTAAGAATAAAGCTAATATGCTCAAGAATTTAGCATGGTTTGCATTAGTACTTTCATGTAAGTAAAGACATAAGTGTGATGTATATGATGATGTGTGTCTTACAGGAAGACAGAGATTGTAGATGCTGGATCCTCACCAATTGAGGGCATGCAATTAAAGATTCCACAACTCAGGACATACATGATAATACAATACAACTCTGACAAGATTTTAGATTACATTTTTATTATAGTCAATAAGTCAATTTTAAATCTTTTAATCAGTCTTTTCAGCAGTTGCCAGCTTAATTGAGTACAAAAATGAGACAAAACATTTAGTAAATTAATAAAGAAAATAGTAATTGTTACAAAATTGAAAAATGATTGGCAGGAAAGCACATGTATAACGCAATAAAAATATAGACTATATTATCAGCACCAATTACTTGATGCCAAGAAATCAGTTACCAAGAAAAGTCCATCATTGTCCAGATTTACCTAATACACACTTCCATCTCAGCATAGCCATGTTGATACAGTTGTGCTCATAAGTCTACATACCCTGGCAGAATTTATGATTTCTTGGCCATTTTTCGGAGAATATGAATGATACAGGGTAGTTTCTGTTGTCAATATGATTTAAAAAGAGTAAACACAGTTGATTGATAATAAATGGCTTCAGCCAAACACTAGCCATGAGTGAAAGAAAAGTTTTTGTGTTATTATTCATATTCTCTGAAAAATGGCCAAGAAATCATAAATTCTGCCAGGGTATGTAAACTTATAAGCACAGCTGTAAATACCTCTAGTTTCCAAGCTCTGAAACTTTCTGTTATACTGAAAGGGACATAAATAAATGATAGTAAAACCACTGCTTGTTTCTGTTTTCTACTTTTACTTAGAAAAAGATGAAATAATTTAATATTAATAGTGTTCCATATTTAAAATAAATATTCCCCAGCAGGGGTTTAAAATAAGGAAAGCAACTTTAACTGCAATATCCACCTCCGAAATTGTGCCCCATGGTTATTCCTTTTGCCACTACATTTTCTCAGTTTTCTGGGTTAAATAAGGGGGACATCACTGCAATGCTCTGCACTCACAATGTAAAGATTCAGAGTGTGGCACTGACGTCATCACGCCAACGCTGTTCTCTGTATCGTAGAGAACCGCCCACTGCCAGAGAAGATCCGAAGAGGAAGAGAATCCTGTGTGTCACAACACCAGCCTAATGACATCTTGAAAATGTAAGTATAAAAACAACAGTAGGGAGATAGGGGGAGCACTGGATTGTAAGAAGGGGAGCCCAGAGTTGGACTTAAAAACTGAAGTTAGCCAATTAGAGTTTTATTTCTATTTCTGATGTCCAACTTTGTTGTGAAATACATTAATTACCAGTGAATTTTAATTTATTGCATTTAAAAGTATTTTTTTCAATTGACAGCCCATTCAGGGCAGAAGCAGAATGTCATATAGACTGCTGAATGTGTACAGAAGCTTCCATGAGCTTAAACAGTGCAGTCATCAGCAAGCCTCCATCCCTCATCAGCAGCGACATTACATTTAACGAGCACATAGTTATGGAGTGGGCAGAGCATGGCCAGTGTGTTTTTTTTTTTTACAATATTGAATCCAGACAGTTTGGCAGGAATAAGAATTTAAATAGAAGCCAGTAAAAGTTGAAGAATGAACATAACAGTGACATAACAGTGGAAAAAAATTGTCAGGTTAGAAGAAACCGAGAAGTTTAATTTATCCACAATTTTGCCAAAAAACGATTTTGAGATTTCCTGAAACACACTCTATTTGAAAAAAAAAAAAAACACTGGAGGCCGGGTGGATATATATTTTTTTGCAGTTTTTAAAGCGGTAATAAACTATTAACTGAAATCAGCTCAAGCCGATGGCATCACTAATGCATGTACAGTACGCTCTGCATTCATGGCACATTGACACTGTGCTGTGATGCACAGCGCGCCATGCCTCAATGATGACCCAATGCACATGCTTTGGAGTGACATCATCGGGGCCGGAGAGCACAAACCCAGAAGGAAGAATGGACAATGATGGAAGCGCCGGGAGAGGTAGCAGCTCCGCACTGAAATGCTCTATTTAAAAATTAAGTCAGTCATAAATGGTGCATACTAGCACAGTATGGTATAAATCTGCAGTGGACCAGTTTACTACCACTATAATGTTGAAATGAGCTTTAAAAACAGCCTATGTTTTGCCCTTATAATTTGACCTTTGTTTTACATTAAAAAAAAAAAAAAAGAAATCAGGGGAAAGAGTGAAAAAAACAAAAGCATAAAGAACACTGCATTAAATAAAATAAACTACCCTAACTACTACCCCCCCCCCCCCCCCCCACACACACACACACACACACACACACACACATGCACACACACACACACCCTTTAAATAAAAGGGAAAACATTTTTTTTCCAAGCAAAATTTAAGTTGAGAATTTGCTAATCCCTATTTAGAAGCTGCTACATTTTTTAAATTGCTACACTTTAGCTTTAAAACCAAAATAATTTCTGACACTACTGATATATATACAACATTTTACCAAAATTCTACTACAGCAATACCTTTTTGATCTTGTGTGTAGAGAATTCAGAATAGATTTTAACAGAGAAATAGAATGTGTGCAGCAGTTATTACTTTTGTACGCAATGTGAGAACTGCATGTGTGAAATTCTTTTTAGGATGTTTGCTCTTTGAAAGTCATCTTTCAGTAGTTTGTACTAGAATGATTAAATATAGGTGCTTCTAGTCTGATTAAATATAGGTGCTTCTAGTCTTTTTATGTTGTCCCTAGCATTAAATAACATAGCGGTGATCAATGCAATCACCGAGCAAGATATGGCACATGACTTGATGAATTGTGAGGTCTGTATGTATTTTAGTTAAGAGATAATAGGATAAAACATCCCCTATCTGTATATATGTGCTTTATAATATTATTAAAGTGTTTATTCTTGGAGTCACCCTGGACTGACCACTGAATGTTTGTGTGGAAAAAAGCAATAGCATTACTATGCTGCAAACAGTTATAATGTAATACAAAAAAACTGTGTCTACACCTTCTGGTGCTCACATTCCTTCCTTTAAATCTGCACTTAGTAAACCTATGCCCAGACTATGTGTAGTAAGGTGTTTACATATTCCAAACAAGCAGGAAAACACTTTAAAATAAGCCCTCATTCACTCCTGTAGCCTATAGGCATTGTAAAAGAATTTGTCTTCAAAGTTCAAGTCAGAGGCGTAACTAGAACCTTCAGGGCCCTGATGCAAGAAACCATGAAGGGCCCCCCAGACCCCTGGCCGGGGCCCTTACCTTCAAGCCTGGGGCTCTTCCCACGAATCCTGGGGCTCTTTACACTCCTTGCATGGCCTTTTATTACGGTCCCGCAGCAGGATTCTTTCACAAGTTCTGCAGTGGGCCCCCTTCCTGCAATCTTGTGGGCCCAGTTCCTGCAATCTTGGGGCCTCCCCACAGTGGTGCAATGCCAGGGTCCGGTCGCAAGTGTGACCTTTGCGATCCTGGAAGTTCACCCACTGGTTTGCTACCGGGCCCCCTGGAGCATGGGGCCCGGTAGCGATTGCAACCCCTACAACCCCTGTAGTTACGCCCCTGGTTCAAGTACTGAAATCTTTTCATAACATTTTCTGTTGCAGCAGAATATTAGCAAATCTTCTTCTAATGTAAACAGCCAGCAGGTGCTGCTAAGCTATTGGACTGTATCCTGAATTTAGAGTCTTTGTTGTGATCTTTAAGGATATTTGTGAATGAAGTACTTCACAGTACATGCAGCTCGAGACGTCAGGGTTGGCTTTAAAAAGCTCTCCTGCTGCTTGTTAAGAATATGTATTCATGATGTTAAATGTTACTTAATAATTTGTTTGATACTGAATGCACTTTACTATTGTAATGCATTTTGTTCCACAATTCTCTTTTGAATAAAGTTTACTATTGTGAAAAAAAAATATGTAAATGCTTTAATGCCTATAGTCTTGGTAGATGTTCTCAAAAGTTAAATTACAACTCATCCTCCTCCCCACCCTGCCCCTAAAACATTACATTTTTTTTTTATGCAGGGAACAGGTATTTTTTTGGACAAGTACCCTTTCCCACTTCGTTAATTCTCACTTAGACAATAACTACATTGTTTGTACCAACCCTGGCTCCACCCAAGAGCTTCCTGGGACACTTCACATGCCCCAAGAGGCTGCAGGACCAATCCCTCGGTGCTGCGTCATCTGAGGTATACACAGTGGGGAGCTGGCTGTGACTCAACTGTGAAAAGACAGCACTGGACTCTATGGACTGGTAAGTGCCCACTTTTTAAAAGTGAGCAGCTACTAGACATATGCCGGTTTTCGGTAATTCGATATATCGCGGTATTGCATAGCCACGGTATTGTTATTGTGGCATTTTTAAAATACCGAGTTTCTCTGCTCCTGGGTCTGACTTGTGAATTGATACATTTCAGTGAGCTGGATGACTCATTCACTCACACAGCTAACGCCTTTCAGCATTAAGTCTCCTAACTATAAACAAAAATGATTACATTGTATCTTTTCCTTCCCTCTGCCAGGGAGAAAGGAAGTTTAACCTCTTAAAGACTGGACCTTTTTCTGACACTTGTTGCTTGCAAGTTAAAATCAGTTTTTTTTTTTTGCTAGAAAAGTACTTAGAACCCCCAAACATTTTATATATTTTTTTAGCAGAGACCCTACAGAAAAAAATGGCGATTGTTGTAATATTTTATGTCACACTGTATTTGCGCAGTCTTTCAAACGCAATTAATAGACTTTAATGAATAAAAAAAAAAAAAAACGTAACAGTAAAGTTATCACAATTTTTTTTTTGTTACACAGAGAATCGTGATCTTTATTCCAAGCTAAAAAATCGTGATTCTCATTTTGGCCAGAATCGTGCAGCTCTAATATATATATATATATATACACACACACACGCATAGCAGCCCACATTACATTATTATATAGCCATCAAGCAGTGTCTGGCCTACCTGGTGATGACTGGTCCTGGCGCTCTGATCCGATGGCCTGGTCTTTAAAGGGGCAAATCAAGATAAAAACACTGGTCCTCCTGCAGGTTTAACCAATTAATGACTTTACTATTGCTTTAGGCCTGGTTCACATGTATGTGGGTTGGGGGCCCACATTTGCACAGGCATAGCAGCCCATTGATGTGAATGGGCTTGAGCTGCTATGCCTGCGTTTTCAGCTGAAAAAAGGTGCATGCAGAATTTAAAAAAATGCAGTGGCCATGAAATCCATCCTTCTTTTGCACCATGCGACTTACCTGCCGTTGCTGCACACGCAAACTGTTTTTAAATGCCGTGCCCACGTATACAAAAAATGCAGAAAGCTTGCCAGAGCAGGAACTGCAGGTTAGTCGCATGGTGCAAAAGCAGGATGGATTTCAAGGCCACTGAATTTTAAAAAAATGCTGCATGCACCTTTTTTCTGCGGAAAATGAGGGCATAGCAGCCCGTTCAAATCAATGGGCTGCTATGCCTGTGCAAATGTGGGCTGCCAACCCGCATACATGTGAACCGCCAACCCGCATACATGTGAACCACCAACCCGCATACATGTGAACCAGGCCTAAAGCAATAGTAAAGTAATTTATAAACAACACCTCCTTCAGGTTTAACCACTTCTTGACCACAAGGATTTGCCCTCTTAATGACCAGGCCATCGGATCGGAGCCGAGCGACAGGACCAGTTATCCCAGTTAGGCCAGACACTGCTTGATGACCTATTTTAGGCCTGGTTCACAGAGTCTGTACTGACTGACTATATAATAATGTGCATAAGTGAACCAAAGCCCCTAAATTCAGCAATGAAATTGAAGTGAGGTGGAAATTTAATAATTTAAATTTAATAATAGAATACAGTGATAATACCGTATAACGTGGCAAAACCTTAATCAATTAATCGCAGCATGAAAATCTGATACCGTCACAAGCCTAGCAGCTACAGTAGTTGAAGTTACTCTTTAATGCGGAACTTTACTTATAACAATTTGATGAAAAAAAATGTTCTTTAGCAAGGAACATACATTCTACATGAATAAATATGCTACCAAAATTAGTGTGTGCTGTAAATTACCTCCAGCATTGTTCCTGTGTCTTCTTTTTGCTGAAGTCCAGAGCCCCTGAACAGCACTAAATCATAAATTGGAACTAAACCTATCGATTTAACGGTTTCAAAATTGGTTACATTCCTGGAATGCTGGGATTGCTAACTGTCAAATATGTTTGTGTTCTCAACCAAACTGTTAAACCATCAAATGGCTGGTGTCACAACTGATCACATGTGCAGCACCATGGCAGTTGCAAATCAAATGGAAGCAGCTTCCTTGGCCGTAAAGGATAGGAGGGTTTAGTTCTGCTTTAAGGGCCAGTTCACACCACATGCAGTCTAGTGTGTTTTTTTTCTGCATCACAAATGCATGGATAGTAGGTTATATGGTTTTCAATGGCATATGTCACACCAGTGCAGTCAGTTCCAGTGCGTTCCAGAATAAAAAGTAGAACATGCTGCATTTTTTTGCACTGAACTGTACTGTAAAAATTTAAGAAAAAAAAAAACGCACCAAAAATGCACTGAAATACACGTCCTTTTTAAAGGTGAAGAAAAAGGAGGCGGAAAAATGCAATGGAATGCATTAAAAATGCGTTAAAAACGTGTATGCAGAAAAGCATCCGGAACGCATCTGGACTGCATTTTCTATGGTGTGAAATTGCCCTGAGTCTGTCAGCAGATTGGCCCCGCAAACTCATAAATTGCCTAAAAATGCCTAAAATTGGGAGCAACTGAGCATGTAGAGAGCAGGGTAAGACAATGTATTACTGGATTTTACACAGTATAGACACTTATTTTTCAATGTTTTACATAGGTATACCTGCAAAAGGGGCCAACCTAGAGTGATCGAGCGGGACTAAAATGGAACAAAAGTTCCATTTTAAGCAAGTGTTCCATGCATTTTTGAGCCACTAACATTGCATGCTTCAAATTATAATGAATCCAAGCACAGGCTGACTAAATAAAATGGACCTTCACCCTTCCCATCTTTGTTCTGCTATTCACCTTCTGCCCCACTTCTTTCACAGAATTTGATTTTTTTTTTTTGGGAGAGGAAGGATAACTTTCTTAGGGACCCCTCCTCATTCCTCCTTACTTCATGCCTAAGCCAGAATTACATTTTTAGGGCCTGCAGCCTCCTAAAATACTTATGTCATGGGTTACCCTATGGCACATGTTCCACATTGCGACATCAGAGGGTGCTGGTTGTCTCTTCATGGCCTGACACATGCGGGTATTTGTAGGGCCACAACCTGGAAAAGACAGTCAGCACCCTCTGATGATGTCAGAATTACATATCAGTATGTGTGAGTATGTTTTTTTTTTGTAGACAACCCAACTACCATTTTGGGTGAGGTAAGGAGGGATTAAAATTCTGCTAGGTGTTTTTGCTATGTGGGTCCTCATTGGGGAGATTAAACCCGACTTCTTATTATGTCTAAAGTGGGGTACACACTAGTAGAAAATCTGCCGAAAATTCCCGCCCGAGGTGAAATCGTCAGATTTTCGGCTAGCGTGTACACAACCTTCAGCAGCCGATCCCGACATTTTCAACTAAAAAAAACGGACGGACAAACACCAAAATTTTTATCGTCCGTCCCCAGACAACCAATTTTCGTTTAATGTGTATGCAGTACGTCCATGAAAAATCGGATATGAAAAGCCGCGCATGATCTGAAGTTGCTGACGACCTGGAAGTCTAGGAACAAATGTCCCCAAAAAAAAAAAAAAATCGGACGAGAAATTTTGTGAACATTTATGCACTGTCAACTAAAAACGGTTGTGAACGTGAGCATTAGAGAGAAAAATCGGAGGATATTTCATCAGATTTTCGTCAAGTGTACGGCCCTTTACACAGTTTTCATTTCCTGGACAGGAAATAAGGAAAATGGAGGCACTAACACAATGGAGGCAATAACACAAATGAAACCTGAAATTTTTTTTTAACCATATCGCACTCTGGCTAGAGTTGGGCTTTAACATAATTTCCAGACATCTGGACCAATCACACAGTCTCACATAAATGAAATACAAAAGCAAGAGCTACATGTGATTGATTTGCTTTGTTTCTGGGATCATTATTTATAAGTAAAGTTCATAGGTTTTGGGGCCTAGAGGAGAAATTGAAGCCTGTCGTGGACAATTTTCTGCTTTTGTTGGTTCTTCTAGATACCAAATAAACCTTTACAATGCAGCAGTAAAATCCTACCATATCAGCATTTAGAAGGTTACCTTCAGCTGTTTTTTTGAAAGTTGGGACCAAAAGGTTCATGATAAATAAAAAGGGCAGGTGTATACTGATATTATATAGGTTTACTGGCGATTGTATGCTGAATTTATCGCTTGCTGGTAATATGGGTAGTTCTGTCATTACAACCTACTATACTGTATTCATTACATTGTTCACTCTTTTGGAAAGTGTACCTGTTTTATGTCTGAGCTTGATATATAGAATAGTTGGAGTCCTTGGCTTCCCTTTGTTGATGCCTCCTATACAATGGAATACAGTTACAAATACTTGTTTCAGTTTTGGGCTGCCAAAAATAAGGACAATTGACTGTGCAGGTGAGTAACTATAGATGATCACTAAACAAGTACAGAATTCAGGGCTGCTCGGAGGGAAAATATCTATAAACATCAGGATTTCAGCAACATAAAAGGACATATACAAAATAAAAAGACAGCTTATTGTCCTGGCTGCCCGGATCCGTCCTTCTGCCCTAGCACTAAGTTCGCCCTTTGAATTCATGTCTGACTTCTTAGTGTTGATAAGAAGTGACTTGATGATCAATCCATTAGCAACTCCCACTAAAATCAATGGTAGGGAACAGCTTACAAGGTTACTGGGCAGAAGATATGCAGTGCTCAGTTTGGGGAATGATGCTGCCTCACTGTCATTATTTGATATATTTAATTCCAGAGGATCTCTGTAGATGTTCCAGGCTGCAGGGAGGCCAGAAGCCAATGAAATGAATAGGGAAACCATTATGAGTGGTGGAATCAGTTGAGCACCTGCAAGCTTTAGACGGATTAAAAAAGGATGAGAAGTTATGACAATCTGCAAGTAATAATTTATGGAAAGGCAAACTGTAAACCAGAAGCTGGAATAAATTGGTAGAACGAGAAAGACAACTGACACTGTAAAGACTTCATCAGTAAAGTACACATTACTCTCAATAAAACTAATAAAATCATTGATTAACATAGTGAATTGAAATATAATGTTGGATGTGCAGAGAGTCACCACGATAAGGTCAGATGAGCTGAAGTTTTTTCCCTTGGCTTTATCTATAAGGTTCACAACAATGATGAGTAGGTTTGTGAAAACTGCAATGATGGTGCTCAGAGCCAGAATAGTCATAAAAGCCAGAATGAATACAGGAATCATTAGATATATTGAGGAAATGCTAACAACAATTGTGGGAAAAAAAGCTTTGCTGTCAGTGGTTTCCGGATCCACCTGCCAAATTTATACCTGGTAAAGAGAAAACATTGATTTATACATTTATTGAGAAAACATTTATTAATATGTATTATCATATTATATATAATTATACCAGACAAATTTTGTTATGAGATTATAGGCCTTTATAGGCATGTTACTATTTTTATTTTAAAGATTTATAGCTCTTAAAGACTTCCTTGACAAATATATATACAAGGTGCATCTTATAAAATTAGAATATCATCAAAAGGGTCATTTATTTCAGTAATTCAGTTCAAAAAGTGAAACTCGTATATTTTATACAGATGTGTTATACACAGAGTGATATATTTCAAGCATTTCTTTATTTGAATTTTTATGAATATGGCTTACAGCCAGTGAAAACCCAAAATTCAGTATCTCAGAAAAGTAGACTATTGCATAAGACCAATAAAAAAAAAAGGATTTTTAATACAGAAATGTTAGCTTACTGAAAAGTATATCCATGTGCATACTATACTGTACATGGACATGCTTTTCAGTAAGCCAACATTTCTGTATTAAAAATCCTTTTTTATGCAATATTCTAAATTTTCTAAAATACTACATTTTGGGTTTTCAGCTGTAAGCCATAATCATCAAAATTAAAAAAAAAGAAATGCTTCAAATATATCACTATGTGTATAACACATCTATATAACATAATAAAATATGAGTTTCACTTTTTGAATTGAATTACTGAAATAAAATACCTTTTTGATGATATTCTAATTTTATGAGATGCACCTGTATGTATGTATGTATGTATGTATGTATGTATGTATGTATATATATATATATATATATATATATATATATATATATATACACATATATATACAGTATATATATATATATATATATATATATATACAGTATATATATATTTATCTTTAATATGTTTCCTGGCAGTCATTGTGGTCATCTATATTCACATAATGTATCTTATTACTTGTTATGATGACGATGGTGAGCATGTGTGTGTGTGTGTGTGCGCTCTTTTCACGATGTGTGTGTGTGCGCTCATTTCACGATGTGTGTGTGTGTGTTTATTAAATGGAACAAGCGATAATAGGTAATAATGTTTTAGTTGCTGTATGCTACAGAAACTAGAGAAAACACTGACAGAACAGACCACACTAGATTTAGAAGACAAATTTGTACAGTAAACAGCTTCAACAATAAACTCCGCACAGGACAACATCTTCAAGCACAGTTTAGCATCAGTTGAAGTAAGTCTCATCTTCAACTGTGACTTCAAGCTATAGATTTGATGTGTTAAGCCATTGCTAAAATAGCAAAATAATAAAAAGAAACTTTCCTGTGCCAGGAACCACTGCCGATGGACAGCTGAAGACTGGAAGAAGGTCTTAAAGACTGATGAATCAAAATTTGAAATTTTCCACTATGCAGAGTTTCTGCATAATTGAAAAGGAGAATTTCTCAGTGTGTGACAGCAGCTATCAAACATGGAGGAGAAAGCTTGATGATATGGGGCTCTTTTTCTGGATTTAGAGTCATCAACTGGCACAAATAGGCTGGTGTCCTGAACCAAACGTTCTATGGCAGCATTTTGTAGTGCCATGCAAGACCCCCTGTTCTATGTCTTTTTGATAAAGGATTCATCCTGCGGCAATATATTTGCCCAAAACATTGAGTATTGTACCTCAATCAAAATGCAGTCAAGGTTTGGGTATTGAGGCTGGATGTTGGTGAATAAAATTGCCATCAGTAGAGATTCCTCCATCCACGCTATTTAGTATGGAATGGGAAATCGACTGATTTCATTTTGTTCTGTCTGCAGGTAATGGCTAGCATTATTTTCTAATGTATTAGAAACCAAGTTTAAATATTAGGTAAAAAATTATTTTATAATTCATACTAATACCAAGAAATTCTTTCTGAATTCCAACATTTCCATTTCACTACTACGGACATCTTGATTAATGAATAAATGCTTTAATGGTCTGCCTCCCCTGTATAAAATTTGGAAATAAGCTAAACTGCACTTCAGTGTTGCCCTATTATTAGCATACCATACCACTAAAGCAAATTAAAATGAAATTTTACCTTGTCTTGGAATCACTCTCACAGATCCACTGGGTGAGAGGAAGAAATGTTGTTCTTGTTCTTTCTGGATCCTCGGATAGCTCTATAAACTTCTGTAATCTCTATGTCTCTATGTTACATATGTTTTTGGCTTGGGCTGTTTGTTGTTCACTGTGTCGCATTGTTGTTCACTGCTGTTGGTGCACTTACAAATAATTTATTGAATATGCAATATTTACAGCAGAAAAAGTTCTTTAGCAATAGTGTATTCTCTACTGTAATAACTGTTTGGTGCTTTCCTACACATAGAAAGCCGACGGACATTGTAAAGCTACATTATTCTGACCTGTCCTGGGAGTAGTCTGGCTTTAAACTGCTTTTATGTGTGTTATGATTGAAGGGAGCGTCATTGCTCCAACGCTAATTATATGTCTTTGCTATCTTTTGATTCCCATAGCTCCTGAAAATGATGACATGACACTACATTAAATACATTTGATTTAGGAGCTATTATAGGTGTGCTGAGTGGCTACTATTGGTTGGTATGTAATTTTGCCTTGTCTCCGGAGTACATGAATTCACTTTGCTATTGCTAACAACAGGACCATGTAACGTTACTTGCTCTTTGTTGTGCTACTGGACTATTTATTTGACCTTTATAACTGGTATTTTTGTTTTACAGTCATGTACAGTATACATGAAAAGGAAGGTACAGTTTGTATACTACCCTATAGTGCTTGTTTCCTGTATTTAGTGCTAGACTGCTAGTGTCATGTATATGGTGCTAGTGTCATAAATATATTGTAATTATATCTTCTTACTATAAGCAAGGTCTTCATTTCCTTCTTGCAGTGCCACACCACAATAGTAGTGCTTTACTTCTCTTTACAATGTAAAGCCGGCCTTACATGGATCGAAATTTTGCTGGTTCAGCAGGGATCAGCCAAATTTTGATCCATGTATGGACAGAGAGGTTGCACAATCTACATATTGACTTCTGTACAAAAGCCCATCCGGATCTTTGCCACTTGATCAGCGCCAGCGGCACTGATTAGTGTATTCTGATGGCAGGGGAGTTTCCTTGCCATCAGAATACAAAAGTTGAATTAAAAAAAAAACGGAATTATCTATGGGCTGCCTAAGTCTGTTAGGGCCTGTTTCAACAGGATTTTGTTTGCAGCTGGCAGGTTTTGCATTGCCATACAAGTCTATTGGAATGCATGAAGCAGGAAACCACTCCGGAAGGTTTACCCACCTTCATGACCAGGCCATTTGTTTGCAATACGGCACTGCACTGCTTTAACCACTTGCTGACCACCGCAAGTACATATACTGCGGCGGTCAGCCCCTCACTCGGCGATCATCGGTGGAGAGGGAGAAAGGCAGGCGGCTAGTGTAAACAAGCCGCCTGTCATTCTCCCCTGTGTAGAAACAGTGATCATACGGTTCTACTATGTAGGACCGTTGATCACTGTTCCTACAGCTCAAGCCACAGCCAATCACAGTTAGAATCACGCCCCTAGGGACACACACCACCCCTCCCTCTCAAAAAAGTTAACCCCTTCACTACCAGTGTCATTTTGCAGTAACAGTGCATATGTATAGCAATGATTACTGTAGTAATGTCACTGGTAACCCCAAAAGTGTCAAAAATGTCAGTCAAGGGTCCGATCTGTCCGCCCCAATGTCGCAGTCCCGCAAAAAAAATCGCAGATCGCCGCCATTACGCGTTAAAAAAAAAAAACAACAAAAATGACAAAAATCTTTCCCTTTGTTAGTAAACGCGATAACTTTTGCGCAAACCAATCAAAATACGCTTTTTGCGATTTTTTTTTCCAAACATAGGTAGCATAAAACAAATTGGCTGAAAATGTTAAAAAATTTTGATTTTTACATTTTTTTGGGGGAATTTCATATAAAGAAATGTGAAAAATATTGTTATTTTTGCAAAATTGTCGCTCTTTTTTTGTTTATAGCGCATGGTCAAAAAGTTGCACAGGTGATCAAATACCACCAAAAGAAAGCTCTGTTTGTGGGGAAAAAAGGACGTCAAATTTGTTTAGGTACAGCGTCGCACGCCTGACCGCGCAATTGTCCGTTAAAGTCACGTGCCGTTCCTTCAGAGCCCAGTCCCGTGAACGGCGGCTCCCGCGTGCACGCGCGGGAGTGATGTAATCGCGCCTCCGGCCAATCAGATAGCCGGAGGACGTGAACCAGGAAGCAGGACGGCCGGACATGACGGCCGTCCTGTCGCTGAGGGGGCAGCAAGGCGGGGGCTTCATTTTAAGGTAAGTACTTCATAATTAGCTAGTATGCGGTGCATACTAGCTCATTATGCCTTTCTCTTTACAGGGCTTTTTTTTCTCGTTTTTTTTAAGTGACTTTACTTCCTCTTTAACTGACAATTGCGTGGTCAGGCAATGCTGTACCCAAATAAAATGCTTGTCCTTTTTTCCCCCACAAATTGAGCTTTCTTTTGGTGGTTTTTGATCACCTCTGCGGTTTTTATTTTTTGTGCTATAAACAAAAAAAGACTGACAGTTTTGAAAAAACAAAAACAATAGTTTTCACTTTCTGCTCTAAAACCTACCAAATAAAAAATGGTAAAAATGTGTATTTCTTTATCAGTTTAGCTCAATATGTATTCTGCTACATATTTTTGGTAAAACAAAAAATCCCAATAAGCGTATATTGATTGGTTTGCGCAAAAGTTAGAGCGCCTACAAACTATGGGATATTTTAATTTATTTATTTTTACTAGTAATGGCGGCGATCAGCGACTTATAGTGGGATTGCCATATTGCGGCGGACAAATCGGACACCTAACTGAAACTTTTGACACT
This sequence comes from Pelophylax lessonae, assembly GCF_965119305.1. Taxonomy (NCBI): domain Eukaryota; kingdom Metazoa; phylum Chordata; class Amphibia; order Anura; family Ranidae; genus Pelophylax; species Pelophylax lessonae. Next base: position 320,595,355 of record NC_138768.1, on the reverse strand, counting down.
TTTTGGGGACCAGTGGCACTAATACAGAGATTAGTGCTAAAAAATATGCACTGTCACTGTACTGATGACACTGGCAGGCAGTTAACATCAGGGGCGATCAAAGGGTTAAATGTGTTCCTATGTAATGCTTACTAACTGTGGGGGAGGTGCTTTGACTAGGGGAAGGTAAAGATCCAGGTTCCTGCTTAGTAGTACATTCCCCTCTCACAGACTGCCATTCTGCCTGTGTCCCGAACTGACCTGCTGATACCTGACCTGCTGACCTGCCTGACCTGCCTGCTGTGTTTTCAATCACAGAGGGAGTGTGTCACCGGCAGCGCGCGTGCACGCCCCAGACCTGGAAGTTTTAGATCATGTACTAGGCACGCGATCCAGCACAGAGCGGCCACCTCAGTATATGTGCGTGGGGCGTACCGCAAGTGGTTAACTAAGGGTCAAAATCACTTTACATTATACATAGTAGTTAGGGTTGAATAAAGACAACAGTCCATCCAGTTTAACCTGTGCAGGTGTGTGTGTGTCAGTGTCGCTATTCATTTCCCATATCCCTGAATATTGTGTTCTTTGAGATGCACGTCCAATAGTCTTTTAAATGTATTGGTACTCCCCGCTAATACCACCAATTGTGGAAGAGAGTTGCACATTCTTACCGGCCTGACAGTGATAAAACCCCTACATAGATTGAGGTTAAACCGCTTCTCCTCTAATCTCATTGTGTGGTCACGTGTCCTCTTACACTCTCTTAGGCTAAATAGTTTATTTCCTATGCTGGGATTGCCATTGAGGTATTTGGAAATCTCTATCATGTCCCCTCTCAGGCGTCTTCTCTCTAGGGAGAATAAGTTAAGCGCACCTAATCGCTGCTCGTAATTAAGGTCTTCCAATTCCCTAATTAGTTTAGTTGCCCTTCTTTGGACTCTTTCCAGTTCCAGCATGTCCCTCTTGAGGATTGGTGACCAGGACTGGGACAGAATACTCCAGATGTGGCCAGACCAAAGTTTTATAAAGTGGTAGGATTATAGTTTTATCTCTGGAATAAATCCCCTTCTTTATGGATGCTAATATTCTGTTGGCTTTGGCAGCTGTAGCTTGACATTGCATGCTATTGCTTAGTCTATCTTCCACTAGGACCCCCATATCTTTCTCCATCCTTGATTCCCCCAGAGGTCCCACCCTAGTGAGTAGATTGCGTTTTATGTTTTTAGCCCTCAAGTGCATTACCTTACATTTCTCCACATTAAACTTCATTTGCCATGTTGTTGCCCACTCTGTTATTTTGTTCAGGTCCTTCTGTAAGATTTCTATGTCGTGATGTGAAGTTATTGCCCTGCCTATTTTTGTGTCATCTGCAAAAAGGCAAATTGAACTAATAATCCCATCCTCTATATTATTTATGAATAAATTGAACAGAATTGGTACCAGAACAGAGCCTTGGGGTATCCCATTTACCACTTCAGACCAGTCTGAGTACACGTTATTTATCACCACCCTTTGGACACGCCCCTGTAACCAGTTTTCTACCCAAGAACAAACCTTGCGGTCAATGCCTGCGGTCCTTAGCTTCTAGATTAAGCGTTTATGGGGACCTGTATCGAATGCCTTTGCAAAATCCAGATACACCACAGGCCTTCCCCTGTCTAGTTCGTTGCTCACCTCCTCGTAGAATGTTAACAGATTGGTCTGGCAAGAACATCCCTTTGTAAACCCATGATAATTACTACTAATGATGCTGTTGTCCTCAGCAAATTCTTGGATATAGTCCCTTATCATCCCCTCCAATAATTTACATACTATTGATGTCAGGCTGACTGGCCTATAGTTTCCCGGAATATGTCTCTGCCCTTTTTTGAATATTGGTATCACATTGACTTTCCTCCAGTCAGCTGGTACAGTTCCTGTCAGTATACTGTCCGCAAAGATTAGGAACAACGATCTAGATATAACCCGACTGATTTCCTTGAGTACTATCAGGTGTAAACTGTTTGGTCCTGGTGATTTATTTGCATTAATCTTATCAAGTCTTTTCTTGATTCCAGCCTCTGTTAGCCACAGTGGTACGTCCTGTGATGTGCTGCTAACAATACTGTCGTGGTCAGTATACCCCTCCTTTTCTTGTGTAAAAACTGAGGAGAAGAAAGCATTTGGTACAGTTGCTTTCTCTGTGTCATCTGTAACCATCCTCCCTTCATCGTTATTTATGTGTGCAGCATGCTCTGACCTCGCTTTTTTACTATTAATATATGTAAAGAATTTCTTAGGTTTTGTCTTACTCTCCTCTGCTATGTGTCTCTCGTAATCTTTTTTTAGCCCCCCTAATTTCGTTTTCACATTTCTTGTTACATTCCATATATTGTTGGATAATGTCCCCTCTGCTTTAAATTTCTTAAAGGCCATTTTTTTTTTTCTCTAATAAGTATTTTTAGTTTACTGTTTAGTCACCCCAGTCTGACCTTGGCTATTTGTATTTATTTCCCATTGAAATAAACTGTGCGATGCCTTTGTTTTAATATGTTTCTAAAGCATTCCCATTTCTCTTCTGTGTTCAATGTTTCTAGGGTTAGGTCCCAATTGATGCCCTCTAGTATTGAGCACAACTCAGAAAAGTTTGCTCTTCTGAAGTTTAGGGTTCTTGTGCTCCCCTCGTGCCTTGTTTTCCTATGATTTTTGCTAAATGTGATCATCCTGTGGTCGCTAAATCCCAAGTTGTACCGTATTGCCACATCTGAGATTAGACTTGGATCGTTGGTTATTAGTAGATCTAGAAATGCGTTCTTTCTAGTAGGAGAATCCACCAATTGAGACATGAAGTTGTCCCATAAGACATTAATGAATTAACGGGCCTTTAATGAGTGAGCTGTCCCCACATCCCAGTCAATATTGAAGTCCACTATTATGATGACATTTCCCTGCTTCGCTGCCATTTTTATCTGTGTTAGAAGGTCCAACTCCACCTCCTCCCTAAGGTTGGGGGGCCTATAACATATCCCCACTATTACTTTACCCCTTACTTCTTCCCTGTGGTGTTCTACTCACATGGATTACACCTTCTCACTCGTCCCTTCCACAATATCACTCTTCTCTACCACCCTTACATCATTTTTGATATAGAGACATACCCCTATCCCTCTTTTACCCTTCAATGTCCCTCCTATACAGTGAATACCCTTGAATATTTGCCATCCAGTCGTGTGAGGTGTCGAACCAAGTTTCTGCCACCCCCACAAAGTCCAGGTCCTCCTTCCTACACCAGTTCCTCAGCCACTTGTTCAATTCCCTAAGCTTTTTCTGCCTCTCTGGTGTGACTCGAGGCACGGGTAGTATTTCTGAGAAAACCACCCTGGAGGTCCTTTTCCTCAATCTATTCCCTAATTCCCTGAAATAGTTTTTTAGGACTCTCCACCTTCCTCCTACTTTGTCATTAGTGCCTACATGCACCATGACCACTTGGTCCTCCCCAGCTCCGCCCAATAATCTTCCACCCGATCCATGATGTGCTGAACCCAAGTGTCCGGTAAACAACCTACTGTTCAGGGACCACTGTCTTTTTGACAGATTGCCCTATCTGTCCTCCTAATAATTGAGTCCCCTACTACCACTACCTGCCTTACCTTTCCTGCATCTCTGCCCCCCTCCTTACTGGAGCTGGCATTCCCCTGGCAGCTAGGAGAGGGCACCTGCTCCAGCACAGCCACCCCTGAGCTTATATCCCCAACATCATGCAACTTGACATATTTATTGAGTGTGTACCAACTCAGGACTGGCCTCCCTAGGGCTCTTCCCTCTACCCCTCCTTCTCACTGTCACCCAACTGCCTACCTTCTGTTCCATCACAAGAAAAGAGTGGACCTGATGGGAATCTAGTGTCTCAGATTCCCCATCAGGCTTACTGTCAGCATTACTGGCTGGGGTTGGGGTTGGGGTAGCAAATAAGCTGTCTGCTGCACAGCACACAGAGACAGGCACTATGCCTGTCTCTGTATGCCAGGTTAGAGTTGGTCTTAATTACCTCCAATTTTGTTATCTAAAAACTGAGGTAAATATTTTTGAATTTGGTGCAGTAATAGTGCCACTTTAGAAACATTTGTCGAAGACCATTTTAAAGGGCAATGCCACCAGAAAAGTGATAGGGTTTTTTTTTTAATTCCCTGAACCATGCTTAAATGTCTCAAGTTTATCTTCTTCATAAAAAAACTGCTCTCCACCAGGAAGCAAGGTGCAGCACAGGATCACTGCTGTCTACTGCTATCTATATGTGAGCAGTGGTCTTTCTGTAAAAGTCTAATATGCTAAGCCAGAGTTCTCCTATCAGCAGGGAGCCTTAACATATGTAAAATAATACATTGTACTGAAGTACATGTGATAGTTAACCACGAGACACTGTCCAAAAGTTTCTAATAGTAAACAATTCCGCAAGAACCCTGTATTACTGCTTAATCTGCAAATCAATACCACTCAAAGACACCTTTTATACCCATTCACAGTGTATATGAGATGCATAGCAATTTCGTTTTCCACTCCATTTGTAGGCTTACATTGAACTTTCAAGGCAGCACAGAATATTCATGGCCTGCCCTGGATTTCTAAGATTTGTTTGTTTAACCACTTCTGGACCAGAAGGATTTGCCCCCTTAATGACCAGGCCATTTTTTGTGATTCGGCACTGCGTTACTTTAACAGACAATTGCGGGGTCGTGCGATGCTGTACCTAAAAAAAAAAATTGATGTCCTTTTTTCCCAGAAATAGAGCTTTATTTTGGTGGTATTTGATTACCTCTGTGATTTTTATTTTTTGCTCTAAAACAAAAAAAGTGCAACAAAAAAACAAACAAACAATAATTTTCAATTTCTGCTATATAACATTCCCAGAAAAAAAAATAAAAAATAAAAAATGTTTTAACATTTTAGGCCAATTTGTTTGCTGCTACATATTTTTGGTAAAAACAAATTGCAATAAGTGTATTTTGATTGGTTATCGCATCTACTAACTACGGGAAAGATTTATGTAATTTTTATGTTTTTTTTTGTTTTTTTTTTACTAGTAATGGCGGCGATCTGCGATTTTTAGCTGGACTGCGACATTGGAGCAGACAGATCGGACCACTAACTGACATTTTTGACACTTTTGGGGGGACCAGTGACATTACTACAGTAATCAGTGCTAAAAATATGCACTGTTACTATAATAATGGCACTGGCAGGGAAGGAGTTAACACAGTGGGTGATCAAGGGGTTAAATGTAAGCCTAGGGGAGTGTTTCTAACTGTATGGGGGTTGGGCTTTTGAAATGATCACAGAGATCTGTGATTCTATATAGAAGGATCACAGGCGCTCTGTGATCATTCCAGAGAGAAGAACGGTCAGCTGTGTTTACAATAGCTGACCGTCCTTCTCTCTCAGCAGGGAGCGATCGCGGGTGCCCTGCGGCAATCGGAGCCACCGTCCCCGTGCATCAGAGTCCCCACTGCCGAGTGGAGGTAGAAGCGTGCTCGCTTCCTAGCTGCAGGTGCGTGACCGTCGTAGAGCTACGTTGGTTCACGCAGGAGAGCCAGCCTGCCGCAGTAAAACTGTGGCGGGCAGTCGGGAACAGATTAAAGGATCCCAGGGCTGGTTATAAATCATCATATTAATATAAGGCATATACATTATATCGTTATTTTGACATAAGTTTCAACTCTGTTCAATTGTGTAATAATACTAAAATAAATTGTACCTACTGTACAGAATGCTGGGAGCGTGTCCTGGACGGCAGGTACAGTATATTTCCCCACTACGTATTTGGATTGTGGTCCCTTTAAGGGAGAGCTCAAGACATATTTTTAGTACTCAGGGGATCTCACCCATGCAGGGTGAGGGATTCCAGGGCAGTCCAGTCAGAGAAGAGAGGACTAATTTTCAGTACTCTCTGGATTGATACGTTCTTTTTAGGGACCCAGAATTTGAGGTTCAAGGAGTTTTGGGAGGGAAGAACCTCAAAACCCTTATTACAGGGACTCTGGTCATTAAGGGGTTGAGACACATGCAACAGAGTTTTGAAAAGCAGTAGGAAGGAAGCCACACGTATCTCTGATGTAGAGTAGAGTGGTTCGCCAGTTCTAAGCAAGTGTGAACTTTCTGGCACCTGAGACACTTGTTGATGATCCCCTGTGCCCTTTGTGACACCCTAAAACAAGTGAAAGCCCTAAACCCCAGTGTAGGACCAAGAGTCTGGTGGTAAGCCTGCTCTATCTTCTACCAGGACTTTGGACTGTTTGCTTTACTTTTGCTGAAGAAAGTTATTTTTGTGTGCCCATTTTGAGAGTCCAATAAAGACTTTTACCTTTTACAAGTGGTGTTGCTGGTGATCTCAGCCCTATATGACACTACCTGAACAGAAAACACAGAGCAGCCCCAATCCTCCTCTTCTGGGGCCCCTCGTCTGCACTTTTGGCTCCACTTCTTCTTAATGCCAAGCCAGGCTGTATGCATCTATTAAATAAGGTGCAAGAAAAAGTTGGGATCGGCGCTACCACTTTAAATCAAAATCAAAATAATGCGATTTATAAAGTGCATATAGTGCATATAGTGCTTATTATAATAACAAAGGTGCTGCGTGCTTGTTAAAACTTCAATACATAAATACCATGGGCTGTGCTCAGTGTACCATACCGTATATCATATACATATATAAAGTGCTGAGTGCTTGTTGTTAACGACGTAAGAAAAATGACAATATGTGGCGTCAGTGGGTGTCAACCGAATACACCGCTGTTTACCGCACTTGTAAGACAGATGGTCCAGCACTCCTCGGTCACTAGAACAGAAAATATGCCTCCATTGCGTAGTATATGTATGATAAGATTAGAGCTGTTTAGCATCCACTCACATGTAGGGAGTTCACGATCAGTGTTAGGTGTTTGCCGAGCCGCTTTCGCTTCCGCATTCCACCGGCTCAAGCCACCCTGCCCGGAAGTGACGTACTGACGTACCAAAACCACGCCCTACGCGTTTCGTCATACGACGTCATCTGGAGCGTGCCATCTAGCGCTACTCCCGGTCTTTTTATAGGCTGCGCTGTCGCCATCTTTGTGCACCTACTTGGGAGCCGAATACGGCGGCCATCTTAGTGCACCCGCCCTGCAGCCTAAAACAGTGTTATTCATCATGTGAACTCCCTATTTGCTGTGTTCGCCATGCATATAAAAACATATTTTTTATTAAATCATTAAAATGTTAAAATTACGATCAAACACTTCAGACAATTATTCTTGTTAAAAACTTATAGTACAATGTGTGTGACAATGTGTGCAGACCAGTGATGTGTCCGATCGTAGTCGGGGGTGAACCGATATTTATTGGTGATAGATAAAATATTAATACATATAAATGAATAAAGTGACAAAGTGATCGAGTGATATATTGTAAAATTAGTATTTAATAGTGGCATAAAAAGTGCTAGACTATAGAAATGCCCATACATGTGCCGATATATCGGTGAGAAAAAATCGTCCAAAAATATATTATTGTAAAAATCTGAAAAAAATCTCAAAAAATCTATAGAAATTCGGAGTTCATTTCTAAATAAAAGTCCATGGGGAAGCCAGGGTTGTTTCTCATGTCCCTGAAAATTATCCCGATGAAAACTGTAAAACTTGAAACCAGATTTTTACCAGAGGAAATCCATTGTGAAAAAATGTTAAAAAATGTTAAAAAATATAAGAACACTGTAAAAACTCCTAAAAATTAGAGGTTTCTACATAAAATATGGAATTCTTTCCAAAAACGAGGCATTTTAAAACGAGGTATTTTTGAAAGGAGGTATTTTGAAACGAGGTATTTGAAAGGAGGTGTTTAGAGAGGAGGAGTCCCTTCAATTTAAAATGATATAAACTAATATAAAAGGTATAAAAAGAGAAGGGTTTTAGGTTATGATTCTGGGAGTGAATAAGATATGCGTTTCCAGCTAAAAAACATCAGATCGAATTAAAATCAAAATCCTAAAATTCCTAAAAAATTCCAGAACTTTAAAATTCCTTAAAATCTGCATGGAGGCACAGAGAGGGTTTTAAAACTTTAAAAATCAGTAATAAAACAGTTGAGGTCAATGTCTATATTTAGGCCTTTTGGTTGAAGAGTCTGCATCAAATATATCCACTTCGTTTCGTTCCTGGATACATCTATTCTTTTATTACTTCCTCTCCAATTGTTCTTTATTTTGTCTATGGCATAGAAAGTCATGACCGTGGGATCCTGTGAATGATGTAACTTGAAGTGTCGTGGCAGACTGTGCTTGTCAAAGCCCTTTCGGATGTTCTTCACGTGTTCCCTTATGCGAACGAATAAAGGTCTAGTGGTGCGGCCTACATACGGCTGGTTTCAGGGACATGAGAAACAACCCTGGCTTCCCCATGGACTTTTATTTAGAAATGAACTCCGAATTTCTATAGATTTTTTGAGATTTTTTTTGAGATTTTTACAATAATATATTTTTGGACGATTTTTTCTCACCGATATATCGGCACATGTATGGGCATTTCTATAGTCTAGCACTTTTTATGCCACTATTAAATACTAATTTTACAATATATCACTCGATCACTTTGTCACTTTATTCATTTATATGTATTAATATTTTATCTATCACCAATAAATATCGGTTCACCCCCGACTACGATCGGACACATCACTGGTCCGCACACATTGTCACACACATTGTACTAGAAGTTTTTAACAAGAATAATTGTCTGAAGTGTTTGATCGTAATTTTAACATTTTAATGATTTAATAAAAAATACGTTTTTATATGCATGGCGAACACAGCAAATAGGGAGTTCACATGATGAATAACACTGTTTTAGGCTGCAGGGCGGGTGCACTAAGATGGCCGCCGTATTCGGCTCCCAAGTAGGTGCACAAAGATGGCGACAGCCCAGCCTATAAAAAGACCAGGAGTAGCGCTAGATGGCACACTCCAGATGACGTCGTATGACGAAACGCGTAGGGCGTGGTTTTGGTACGTCAGTACGTCACTTCCGGGCAGGGTGGCTTGAGCCGGTGGAACGCGGAAGCGAAAGCGGCTCGGCGAACACCTAACGCTGATCGTGAACTCCCTACATGTGAGTGGATGCTAAACAGCTCTAATCTTATCATACATATACTACGCAATGGAGGCATATTTTCTGTTCTAGTGACCGAGGAGTGCTGGACCATCTGTCTTACAAGTGCCGTAAGCAGCGGTGTATTCGGTGGACACCCACTGACGCCACATATTGTCATTTTTCTTACGTCGTTAACAACAAGCACTCAGCACTTTATATATGTATATGATATACGGTATGGTACACTGAGCACAGCCCATGGTATTTATGTATTGAAGTTTTAACAAGCACGCAGCACCTTTGTTATTATAATAAGCACTATATGCACTATATGCACTTTATAAATCGCACTATTTTGATTTTGATTTAAAGTGGTAGCGCCGATCCCAACTTTTTCTTGCACCTTATTTATCCACTACCTCAGAGGTAGGTTGGGGGCAGCTGACACCACAATAATTACTAGCCTGGTTCAATTAAGGTACTGAAACTCTGTAGCGCTGGTATCTAACCCTTTTATATGTATGCATCTATTGACACACACAGCCCAGCTCAGCCCCGCACCCTGGCTCCCACTTCTGTTTTAGTCTCTGTAAGTAGAGGGAGAGGGGATATAAGAGATGCATCCATGCTCAGCGCTGGATCAATTGAAGGATCAATTGAGGACTTAGTAATAAGGGAGTTGGGGGGAGCAAAGCAAGCTGTAAAACATTTTTTACTTAATGCAGGGAAAGTATTAAGATAAAATACGTTTTAGCTTTAGAACCACTTTAAGAGCAAAAGTCCAGGGCCCCTGTTCGGTTAGTTGTGGGATTCCAGAATTGCCACCATTATAATGTAACCAAAAACTGTTTTTTAAAATAGTTGCTGTATGTTTTATAGCTTTGTACTCTATGCTTGCTCTTTTTACCTTTTTTATTTTTTACATAGACAGGGAAACAAATGCCATTTCAGTCCTGTGGCTTACCTAATGTCCTGTATTTTCTTTGTACAGTAAAAAGATTTAGGAAGAACATTATTTGATATTATACTTAAAAACTAAAGTGAGACCTACCTACATATTAGAACTGGTAAAAGGTCAACGGCCTCTTTCACACGGACCGTTTATACCCGCCTACATCCAATCCACAAAAAAAGAGAGGAATGGGGATCCGTTCCCCTTCTGTCCATCGAATCGGATGGCAGTCAGGTGTAAACAGACAGGTGGCCCATAGAAAAGAGAGGTGTGTGTCCATGTCCCACCGCATAAGTGGAGCAGACATGGACCTGTCATCCACTTGCTCAGTGGGGATCAGCAGACAGATCCCCTGCTGAGTAAGCGGATCACAAATATCCTCGTGTGAAAGGGGCCATATTCCTTCACTCAACATAAAGAAACAGTGACGCAGTATAAACAAAAATGCTGGGTACACAGATTTATTGAAAGAATGAATCCTAAACACAAAAGGGTTGGCTTCTGATGGTAGCTTCCAGTTTTCAGTAGGGATTTGAAACATGCCAAATAGTTTAGATGAAACTGTGCAGAAAATAATCTATGTATGTGCTGCGCCAGCATCCCTTTGTGGGAGGAAGCCATACATAGTTAACCCTAGCAAGCTTTCTAACATAATTGTGCATGCACATAATTCAAAAATAGTACAGAAGTCCCAGCTGAAATAAACCCCTATGTTACACTATGTCTTTCTGTGGCCTGAGGTTGAGAAACCAAAGGCTGGCAGCGTTATACATTTATTATCAAGTATTATTTCATGCCAGATCCATTAGGGCTAACTCAAACTAAAATAAAACAAATACAAAAGTCTTTCTACATGATTGGTGTTTAACTAACAAGAAATATAAAATATGCATTAGAGAATACAAATATTTTAATAGCATTTTGACATAACACACGGGAAACATACAAAGGTATAAAGATAATGTTCTTCATTTATAAAGTTAAAGCGGAGTTTCAGCCTGGGAAAGCTTTTTTTAATAAAAATACCCCCGGGAAAGTCAGGGCTAGTACATTCCACAATGGCTAGCCTCTGATCTGTCCCGGGTTGCACTTACCTTTTAGAAGAAATACTTACCGTGAAAAAGTATTGTCCAGCGCTGCCATCTCAGGTGTGGGCAGCTTGAAGCCAGCGCAATCCTCTTCTGTGTCCTCTTCCGTCTTCTTTGGTCCCACGATGCACTGCACCGGCCCCGCCTTCACTTCCGGTGCCGCAGCGTCATCCCTGCACAGCTTCTGGGCATGCCCAGAAGCTGTTTAGCAAGGTATGATGGCGCCTGCACCGGAACTGACGTCGGGGCCGGTGCAGGCGCATTGATTCCTGGGAGCGATGACGTTCAGCTCCCAGGAATCATTGCAAGCCAGGAAGTGACGAATCGCCGTGGCCGCCGAGGGGAGGAAGAGGAAGTAAGGTAAGTATATTTTCTTCTAAACCAGGTAAGTAAAAAAAAAATAAAAAATTGCGATTATCCATTTGTTTTTCAGGTGACCACGGGCATGAAGATGGAGGTAAGTTTAATTTTAGGGTGGAACTCCGCTTTAAGGTGAGAGACAAATTTTAACCAGTTAAAAACCAGGCCTTTTTCTGACTGTTGTTGCTTACAAGAAAAAAATCAGTCTTTTTTGCTGGAAAATTACTAAGAACCCCCAAGCATTATATATTTTGATATATATATATATATATATATATATATATATATATATATATATATATACAGTATCTAACAAAAGTGAGTACACCCTTCACATCTTTGTAAATATTTTCTTATATCTTTTCATAAGACAAAACTAAAGAAATTACACTTTGCTACAATATAAAGTAGTGAGTGAACAGCTTTTATAACAGTGTAAATTTGCTGTCCCTCAAAATAACTCAACACACAGCCATTAATGTCTAAACCGCTGGCAACAAATGTGAGTACACCCCTAAGTGACTATGTCCAAATTGGGCCCAAAGTGTCAATATTTTGTGTGGCCACCATTATTTTCCAGCACTGTCTTAACCCTCTTGGGCATGGAGTTCACCAGAGCTTCACAGGTTGCCACTGGAGTCCTCTTCCACTCCTCCATGACGACATCACGGAGGTCGTGGATGTTAGAGATCTTGCACTCCTCCACCTTCCCTCAGCTTCTTTAGCACGGCAGTGGTCGCCTTGGAGGTGTGTTTGGGGTTGTTATCATGTTGGAATACTGCCCTGCGGCCTAGTCTCCGAAGGGAGGGGGATCATGCTCTGCTTCAGTATGTCACAGTACATGTTGGCATTCATGGTTCCCTCAATGAACTGTAGCTCCCCAGTGTCGGCAGCACTCATGCAGCCCCAGACAATGACACTCTCACCCCCATGCTTGACTGTAGGCAAGACACATTTGTCTTTGCACTCCTCACCTGGTTGCTGCCACACACACTTGACAACATCTGAACCAAGTACTTTTATCTTGGTCTCATCAGACCACAGGACATGGTTCCAGTAATCCATATCCTTAGTCTGCTTGCCTCCAGCAAACTGTTTGCGGGCTTTCTTGTGCATCATCTTTAAAAGAGGTGTTCTTCTGGGACAACAGCCATGCATATCAATTTGATGCAGTGTGCAGCGTATGGTCTGAGCACTGATAGGCTGACCCCCCACCCCTTCAACCTCTGCAGCAATGCTGGCAGCACTCATACGTCTATTTCTCAAAGACAACCTCTGAATAGAATGCTGAGCACATGCACTCAACTTCTTTGGTCGACCATGGCAAAGCCTGTTCTGAGTGGAATCTGTCCTGTTGAACCACTGTATAGTCTTGGCCACTGTGCTGCATCTCAGTTTCAGAGTCTTGGCAATCTCCTTCTAGCCTAGGTCATCTTCATTTAGAGCAGTGTTGCCAACCCCCCGGAGGGAAATTTACTGGCAGAACGTCCAAAATTTACGGACAGCACCAATTTTTTACGGACACTGAAAAAAGTACCTAAAATAAAAATTTTTAGTGCTAAACCGTGCAAATATCAATATTTTAACTATAAACATATAGCTAGTGCTATTAGCAATGTGTTAAAGTTAAACAAAAGTCAAAAAACATATTTCTCAAATTTACATGAAGGTTGGGTTACCATAACCCAGCCAGCACAGAGTTCCCCCTTACATCAGAGTCTGCAGACTCTGGTCAGACATGGTACAGGAGGTGGGCAGACACTGCGGACATGGTACAGGTGGTGGGAAGACACTGCGGACATGGTACAGGAGGTGGGCAGACACTGCAGACATGGTACAGGAGGTGGGCAGACACTGCGGACATGGTACAGAAGGTGGGCAGACACTGCGGACATGGTACAGGAGGTGGTCAGACACTGCAGACATGGTAAAGGGGATGATCAGACACTGCGGACATGGTAAAGGGGGTGGGCAGACACTGCGGACATGGTGAAGAAGGTGGGCAGACACTGCGGACATGGTGAAGAAGGTGGGCAGACACTGCAGACATGGTAAAGGGGGTGATCAGACACTGCGGACATGGTAAAGGGGGTGGGCAGACACTGCGGACATGGTGAAGGGGGTGGGCAGACACTGCGGGCATGGTGAAGGGGGTGGGCAGACACTGCAGGCATGGTGAAGGGGGTGGGCAGACACTGCAGGCATGGTGAAGGGGGTGGGCAGACACTGCGGGCATGGTAAAGGGGGTGGGCAGACACTGCGGGCATGGTAAAGGGGGTGGGCAGACACTGCGGACATGGTACAGGGGGAGGTAGGACCTACCCATCCATCTACCTACCTACCTGTGTGATATCAGGGGAGCTACTTACCTACCCGGTAGGTAGCTCCCCTGATATTACACGGGTATGTAAGTAGCTCCCCTCATATCTATCACGTACCTGGTGAAGACTGGAATGTTGTGGAGGCCTCTCTTGCTCCTCCTGTCTGACACTCCTGAAGGTGGGAACAGAGAGTGTAAGGCAAGGAGTGGCACGAGTGCCGTAGCGGCTAGCTGGTGGTGTTCACTCCGTAGGTGGGTACAGCTGGTAGTTGCAGTCCTTGGAACAGGGTGCAGTGGCAGCTTGGCACCAAAGCGTGGGAGCAGTAGCCAGCAGAAACCGGGCAGTGAGGTACAGAATCAGCAAGCAAGCAAGTCCAGAAGATAAGCCAAGGTCGATAACAGCCGGGCAGCGCGGTACAAGGTAAGCAGGCAGATCAGATCCGTTTAAGCAAGCCAAGGTCAGGATAGTGAGCAACAGAGCAGAAGCACGGGCAGAGGCAAAGTCCAAAGGCAGGCCGGGTCATACACAGGTGAGAAGTAACAACAGATCAGGTCTCAGAACCACGGGAACAAGCTGAAGACCATTCAGCAACTGCTCACAGTATTAGAGCAGTTTAAATAGGCCACTGGGAGCCAAATGCTAATTGGTGAGTGCAGGTGTGCAATGTGCACGGGTGTGAGCGAAAGTCCGTACTGGCCTTCTGGTGGAGGAAATCCGGTTTACCTCACATTGCCCCCCCCTAATGGGCAGCCTCCGGATGCCAATCTGAGACATCTTCGCAGGATGAGCTTGGAAAAAGGTCTTCACCAGTCTTGGGGCATGAACATTAGCTTCAGGCTCCCACGAGTTTTCCTCAGGACCATAACCTTTCCACTTGATTAAATATTGGGTACCTCCTCTCCCTCTCCTACAATCCACAATGGCCTCAATTTCATACTCCTCTTCATCGTCAATCATGATTGGTGCTGGAGGGTCCGGATTACGGGCAGGAAAGGGATCTGGTACAGCAGGCTTTAGCAGGGACACATGAAAAACTGGGTGAATCTTGTACTTCTCAGGTAGAAAAAGTTCATAAGCTGTCGGATTTATCATTCTTTTTACAGCAAATGGACCGATGTACTTGGGGGCCAATTTCTTGGAAGGACAGGCCATCTTCAAATTAGTGGTTGATAACCAAACCCTGTCCCCTGGCTTGAGATCCAGATCACCCCTTCTCTTTTTATCAAAGTATTTCTTGTTGTCTTGTTGAGCCTTGGCAATAGCTTCCTGCAGAAGTTTATTGTTGCTTTGTAGAAACCTCAGTCGCTCCTGAACCGCTGGAACAGGTGAATCAAAGACAGCATCGGGTAAAAAAGAAGGATTGAATCCGAAGTTCGCAAAGAATGGAGTTTGACCAGTTGCCGAGTGGACAGAATCATTGTAAGCGAACTCTGCTAGAGGAAGGAGCGAAGCCCAATCATCCTGTGAGAAAGAAGAAAAACACCGAAGGTATTGCTCTAGGGTCTGGTTGGTTAGTTCCGTCTGACCATTCGTCTGGGGATGATATGCTGAAGAAAACCATGTCTCAATCTTAAGTGCCTTACAAAGTTCTTTCCAGAATTTGGACGTAAACTGGACTCCTCGGTCAGACGTTATGCTCCGAGGAACCCCATGCAACCGCACTATTTCTTTGACAAATGCTTTTGCAGTCTCTGGAGCAGATGGTGTTCCAATCATTGGTACAAAGTGTGCCATCTTTGATAGCCTATCAATGATCACAAAAATAGAAGTAAAGTTTTCAGATACTGGGAGCTCGACAATAAAGTCCATATTAATCATTTCCCAGGGCTTGGTAGGAATGGGCAAAGGCCTTAATAGGCCCCAAGCTTTAGTCTTGTCTCCTTTGCTTCGGATACAGGTTTCACAAGTCTTCACATAATCCTGGCAATCTGCCCTCAGGCTAGGCCACCAAAAGGACCGTTGTAAAAGTTCCAGAGTCTTGCGCATCCCAAAATGCCCTGCCAAAGGGTGGTCATGGCACAAATTTAAGACTGACTGGCGAAGACTTGAAGGTACAAAAACTTTTTGCTCATGGATGAACAATCCATCCCGTTCTTGCAATTGTGAATCACATGGTGGACCTTCCTCCTCTGATGCTTGTTTGAGCTGTGACACAAAATCTCCTTGCAGTAACAGAAAATTTTGCGAGGATAGGATGGTGTCAGGTTGAGTAGCTTCCTTTTCTTCCAGAAACATACGTGACAGGGCGTCAGGTTTCCCATTCTTAGAACCAGGTCTGTAGGTTATGTGAAATGAGAATCTTGAAAAAAATAAGGCCCACCTGGCCTGACGGGGTCTTAGACGCTTAGCTGTACGGAGATACTCTAAATTTTTGTGATCTGTGAAAATCAGGATTGGATGACTTGCTCCCTCAAGCAGATAACGCCATTCCTCCAGAGCGGACTTGATGGTGAGTAACTCACGGTCTCCCACATCATAATTTCTCTCTGATGGACTGAGTTTTCTTGAGAAGAAAGCCACGGGATGTAGAAGAGACTTAGCGCCTTGTCGCTGAGATACGATAGCACCAACTGCATTTTCTGAGGCATCGACTTCCAGGACATAAGGTAATGCAGGATCAGGATGTTGCAGAATTGGTGCTGATGTAAAGAGAGCTTTTAATTTATCAAAGGCAAGTTGCGCTGCCAGAGTCCACTGAAATCGGGTGTTTTGTTTAGTAAGCTGTGTGATGGGGCTGATGATAGCTGAGAAGTTCTTGATAAATTTACGATAAAAGTTAGCAAATCCAACAAATCTCTGGACTCCTTTTTGATCTGCTGGCACTGGCCACTCAAGAATGGCGCTAACTTTTTGTGGGTCCATTGCAATGCCTGATGTTGCGATAATAAGCCCCAGAAACTGGATTGTTTCTTTCTCAAATTCACACTTCTCAGCCTTTGCGTATAACCGATGTTCCCGGAGACGGTTGAGGACCTTTTTAACGTGCAGCCGGTGTTCTTCAATGGAAGGGGAGAATATGAGTATGTCATCAAGGTACACAATCATAAAAAGGTCAAGGAAGTCCCTAAAGATATCATTGATGAAATGCTGGAACGTTGCTGGGGCATTACACAGTCCAAAGGGCATGACTAAATACTCAAAATGCCCAAAGCGGGACCGGAAAGCTGTTTTCCATTCATCCCCCTTCCGGATCCTTACTAGGTTATATGCACCTCGAAGGTCAAGCTTTGTGAACACTTTCGCTGTTCTGACCCGCTGGAAAAGTTCTGGAACAAGAGGAAGAGGATATCTATTTTTAATTGTTATTTTGTTTAGCTCTCTATAGTCCACACAGGGTCTCAGGGTGTGATCCTTCTTTTCAACAAAAAATATTCCAGCCCCAGCAGGGGATGTGGATGGACGGATGAATCCCCTTTCTAGGTTCTCATTAATGTATAGGCGCAATGTCTCAAGCTCAAGTTCTGATAGGGGAAAAATACGTCCAAATGGAATCTCGGCCCCGGGTAACAGTTCAATTGGGCAATCGTACGCCCGATGGGGCGGTGAGGTTTCAGCATTCTTCCTATCAAAAACATCTAAGAAATCATGGTAAGTTAATGGAACATATTGTGAAACTGAAGTCTCTGGTTGCAGTTCCATAAGTGGGGGCGAGGTGGTGACCGTATTAGGAAAACAGTGTTGCTGGCAGTAGGTGGTAGGGAATGAAACAGCTCCAGACTCCCAGTTTATTTGGGGATTGTGTGCCTGCAACCACGGAATGCCCAGGATGATGGGGAACAAAGGTGATGGGATAATGTCCAGGGTTAGGTATTCTGAATGATTAGAGGAGGTTACTGCCAGTAGCGGACACGTTTCTTGTGTGATAGGACCTGACTTGAGATTCGAGCCATCCGCCAAATTAATCTTCAGATGCTGCATTTTAGCTTGCAGTGGGACCTTGTGTTGTTCAGCAAATGAATAGTCCATAAAACAACTGCAGACCCCGGAGTCAATAATGGCTTGAGTTTGGATGCTCCCTCCAGGTAGCTGCAGGGAGAGAGTCAGCGAAAGGTGAGAGGAGATGCTCTTCAGAGGATATCTGGGAGTATCAGAAACAAGGACAGTCTTACGTGGTCTTATCAGGCAGTCACGCAGAAAGTGATCAATGCCCCCACAGTAAAGGCATAAGTTGTTCTGCTTGCGTCTAAGTCTTTCCTTGGCTGACAGAGGTGGACGAGAAAGTCCCAACTGAACAGACTCAACCTTGAAAGAGGATGGTGGCGGAGCTGGGGATACAGGTGCTGCTGGTGTCCATGTAGGTGGAATGTTGCCAGATTTTTCTGCCCTCCTCTCTCGGATTCTGCGATTAAGCTGAATAGCAAGCTGGATCAAGTTTGAGAGCATAGTTGGTGGATCTAGTCTGGCAAGTTCATCTTTAAGAGCCTCTGAAAGACCCAAACGAAACTGGTACTGCAAGGCTGCATCATTCCAGGCAGTGTCAGAACTCCATTTGCGGAACTTAACAACATAGTCCTCCACAGGCTGAAGCCCTTGCTGGAGTTTATGTAGAATAGCTTCTGCTGTGGAGGTCCGTTGGGGATCATCATAGATCTGGGCCATGGCTTCAAAGAAGGAAGAGACTGATGCAAGAACTGGGCTGGCCTTTTCCAGAAGCTGAGGAGCCCATGACTGTGGTTCCTCACGCAAGAGAGAAATGACAAAGCCCACCTTAGTAAATTCAAGGGAGAAAGTTCGTGGTTGTAACTCGAAATACAACTGGCAGGCATGGCGGAAGGCCCGAAACTTATAGCGATTTCCTGAAAAGCGTTCTGGGGTAGGTACCCGAGGCTCTGGAGGAGGAACCATTACTGTAGATGCAGTAGCTGGAGCAGGAACAGTAGCTGAAGTGCCAGGTACAGAAGCTTGAGATACAATGGGCAGGGAGCGTAAATGACCTTCAATCCGGAAGTAATTCTCCTGGAGTCCGGTCACCACTTGGATTAAGGCCGTGATTTGTTGGCACACCGCTTCAAGCAGAGAGGAGCCTCCTCCAGTCTCAGTCATGGCTGAATGGTACTATCACGTAGCTGGTGAAGACTGGAATGTTGTGGAGGCCTCTCTTGCTCCTCCTGTCTGACACTCCTGAAGGTGGGAACAGAGAGTGTAAGGCAAGGAGTGGCACGAGTGCCGTAGCGGCTAGCTGGTGGTGTTCACTCCGTAGGTGGGTACAGCTGGTAGTTGCAGTCCTTGGAACAGGGTGCAGTGGCAGCTTGGCACCAAAGCGTGGGAGCAGTAGCCAGCAGAAACCGGGCAGTGAGGTACAGAATCAGCAAGCAAGCAAGTCCAGAAGATAAGCCAAGGTTGATAACAGCCAGGCAGCGCGGTACAAGGTAAGCAGGCAGATCAGATCCGTTTAAGCAAGCCAAGGTCAGGATAGTGAGCAACAGAGCAGAAGCACGGGCAGAGGCAAAGTCCAAAGGCAGGCCGGGTCATACACAGGTGAGAAGTAACAACAGATCAGGTCTCAGAACCACGGGAACAAGCTGAAGACCATTCAGCAACTGCTCACAGTATTAGAGCAGTTTAAATAGGCCACTGGGAGCCAAATGCTAATTGGTGAGTGCAGGTGTGCAATGTGCACGGGTGTGAGCGAAAGTCCGTACTGGCCTTCTGGTGGAGGAAATCCGGTTTACCTTACAATATCATTGCAAGGCAGTACAAGTTACACATGAAACATCTTCTCCAACTCCTCGTGATGCCAGGGCCAGTGTGTGCCCCCCCGGCCCTCACCCTTCCATTCAGATGAGAGGAGCCGGCTCAGTCTGAGTCTGACTTACCTGCGGCGGATCGGACGGTCGGTCAGTGGCCAGCATGGTGCCCAGCAGCACGGCTCAGCCAGCACGGATAGGTAGGTGACGGTGACCCCTCTCCATAGCTCACGCCACCCGTAGTCTCGTACTCCTCCTCCAGTCCCAGGCCGGCTTCATCACGCAGGGACACAGGCGGGAAAACTTAAATGAGGAGAGGCGGAGGCAGAGGCGGGCCATGGGTGGCACTCGTCCGATGTAATTTCATGTAAATAACTCAGGGTCGGGGGCGGCGGCGGGGGTGGAGGCAGAGGCGGGCCATGGGTGGCACTCGTCCGATGTAATTTCATGTAAATAACACGGGGTCGGGGGCGGAGGCGGCGTTGGGGGTGGAGGCAGAGGCGGGCCATGGCACTCGTCCGACGGGGGATCTCCGGAACTGCGCGCCGCACATGCGCAGTTCTGACTGGCACTTTTCTCCTGCTATGGGCATTTACGGGCAGGAGAAAAGTGCCCTGTTTTAACGGGCTGTCCGTAAATCTACGGGCGGTTGGCAACACTGATTTAGAGCAACAATTCTTTTTTCAAATCCCCTGGGAGTTCTTTGTCATGAGGTTCTGTGTTGAACTACCAGTGACCAGGACGAGAGAGTGAGAGCGATAACACCAAATTTAACACACCTGCTCCCCATTCACACCTGAAAAAATGACAAAATGAAAAGAAAACACATTAAAAAAAATCAGTTATGGCCATTTTCTAGACTAATATCCTAGGGTTTGTCAAAACAAATGGCATGTGGGGTTGGGCCTGGGGGACATGCACAAAAGCAAAAAAAATAAAATTCCATAGGGCAAGGAGCAGCGATTCTAGTGATGCTTAAAGTTACATGACAATAGACTCTCAACGAACAGGTAAATGTTCAGGCGTTTGAACCATGGTTTGGTCTGAATTTAGCTTCAGATGGAACTTTAAACTCATCTGAAGTCACCAGAACAGGAATAGAGGGGACATTCCTCAATGGGGACACTATTTCTGGTGACCCTGGTGACAACCAAGAATTCCCTCACCTTGGAGGGATTTCCTCTTACTTCCTGTTTTGTTTATAAGACCAGAACAGGAATAGAGGGGACATTTCTCAATGGGGACACTATTTCTGGTGACCCTGGTGACAACCAAGAATTCCCTCACTTTGGAGGGATTTCCTCTTGCTTCCTGTTTTGTCTATAAGACAGAAAATGAGAGGACATCTACCCAGTGGGTACAAATGGCAAAAATAATAAAAAAAACACCTAGCAGGGGTTATAAATCTTCCTTACTCTATCCAAAAGGTTTTGCCTTTAGTTCTACTTTAGGTAAAGAATGAAAATGACTGGTGCCTTTCAAGTTCTAACTTGACAGTTATACTGCCTGAGGTTTTTGATGTCAGCACATACCAGAACTACAAGTTTAAAGGGCTCATAGGGGTTAAGTGACATACATAACAAAGCAATCTCTTCCCTGAATGCTCATGTGTGCTGAGTGCATACCATATGCTTTATATTTACAACATACAGTATATACCACTGCTCAAAAAAAATGAAAGGAACGCTTTGAAAACACATAAGATCTCAATGGGGAAAAAATTCATGCTGGATATCTATACTGATATGGACTGAGTAATGTGTTAGGAATCAAAGGTTGCCCCCTGTCACCCCTATTGTTCGTCCTGTCACTAGAACCACTCCTGGCTTCAATTAGGTATAACCAAAATATAAGAGGGGTGAGGATAGGACAAGACAAACATAAAATAGCCGCATATGCGGATGATATCTTATTTTATGTGAGAAACCCAAGGATTAGCCTCCCAAACATTATAAAGGAGTTGAGGAAATGTGGTGATTTATCCAATTTTAAAATAAACCCAACCAAATCGGAAATTCTAAACATAGGCTTAAACAAAAAAGAAGAGTGTGCCTTACAGGAGGAATTCCCATTTACATGGGCAAAGTTGAAGCTAAAATATTTAGGGATTAACCTGTCTTCCCACTTAGAAGATTTGTACCTAGACAATTATATCCCCCTGTTGGAGGAGATAAAATCAAGTACAGTAAAACCTTGGTTTGAGAGTAACTTGGTTTGAGAGCGCTTTGCAAGACAAGCACATTTTTAAAATAAATTTTGACTTGATATACAAGCGATGTCTTGATATACAAGTAGCGTCATGTATAAAAAAGAAGAGAGAAGCCTCTAAAGTGTAGCAATATGGTTACATTTAATGAAGGTTCAATATTTAGCAACTCACATGGTTGATGATTAAAACAGGCACATCTAAGAATGCAGGCATCTGGGGTAAAGCTGTCCACATAGACCATCCTCCGCACAGCCATCTTCATCATCCCTTCCCCACTGCACTCCACGAGTGATTCAAAGCCTCACTTTCAGATCACTCTACTGCAGGCTATTCTTCCCGGTCACGATTGCAGACTGACAGTGGTGAGAATCAGTGGTTCAGAAGACGGTCTATGTGGACAGCTTTACCCCGGATGCCTGCATACTTAGATGTGCCTATTTTAATCATCAACCATGTGAGTTGCTAAATGTTGAACCTTCATTAAATGTAACCATATTGCTACACTTAGAGGCTCCTCTCATCTCTCTTATATTCTGTAGCTCTGCTAGATTTTGCTTCTAATCCCCTTGGGAAGGCTACATATTGTGGATGGACATTTTATGGTTACACAACCTATCACATTGCTATAATCTTTGTATATAGACTATAAACTGAAGGACTTGTGGAACGAATCATCTGAGTTTCCATTATTTATTATGGGAAAATTTGCTTTGATATAAGAGTGCTTTGGATTACAAGCATGCTTCCAGAACGAATTATGCTCGCAATCCAAGGTTTTACTGTATTAGGAGAATTTCAGGTAAAATAAGTTCTTGGCTCAGTAGAATTAATACAACTAAGATGATGATCTAGCCAAAAATATTGTATAAATTTCAGATGCTGCCTATTGCAATTCCATCAGCCTATTTTAAGACTTTAAAACTATAATGTTGAGATACATCTGGCAAGGGAAGAAACCTAGAGTGCCGTGGGCAACTCTCAGTAGACACAAATCACTAGGGGATTTAGGAGCACCAGACATTAATAGATACCACACGGCAACGATACTGTCACATATGATAAATTGGGTTAAACAAGACAGAGAGAAAGATGGGTTGGATAAGAATTTGGGTTATGCCAAGCACAATTAGACAGGAATATTTGGATTCCTACTAAGTTAGAGAAACACATGAGGGGATGCACGATTTGACAAAGATGTTATATAGGACCTGGAATGCCCTTCATAAGCAGACTGGTTGGCAATTTAACTCCCCATTAATTTACATTGCAGGCACAACGTTTTTCCCGCTAGGGTTAGAGGGAAAATATGGGGGGGGGGAGGGGAGGGATAGGTGAATTAAAATGAAAAGATATTGTTTACAAAGGAAAGATCCTGTCACATTTTGTAAGCAAATTACCACAACCCATCAGATCAGGTAATGATTTAACCCCTATGGAAAAATTATTAGATCCACACAAGAAGATAAGACACAGTCTATCACAGATGTATGGGGTCCTACCTGACCTGATGGGTAGGAAGAGGCCACCTTTCATAGAGAAATGGGAAAAAGAAATTGGAATAAGATTGGAGGAAGATGGAGAAAAAAAAGTCCTGAGAGCAGCTCACTGTACGGCTAGAGATGTTAATACTATAGAGATGAATTACAAACTCTTAGCCAGATGGTATTTATCACCGGTTATCGCGCTTCGAGTCCAAGGAGAGAAATCTAAATTATGTTGGAGGGGGTGTCAAGTGGAAGGCACCTTGTTTCATATCTGGTGGAGTTGCCCTAGGATATGAACATTCTGGCTAAAAATACAACTTATAGCCCAGATTACTGGAGTAAGTGTGAGGGATGACCCGTGGGTGTGCCTGTTTCACTGTGTAGAGGGCCCCTTCAAAGAATATAATATTACCATCGTCCCAAACCTATTAAATGCCGCAAAAGGAACGATCCCAAAGAAATGGCTGGACTCAGAAATCCCTACAATGGAGGAGTGGTGTAATAGAGTAGAATTTACCTACAACATGGAAAGCTTATGTAGTAGAGATGAAAATAAGATAGAGACCTTCACAGCAAAATGGAAGGGATGGAAAGAATTTAAGGAAACTGGGAATTATATACGACTACAGGAAAGTTAGACTAGCTTTTTCAAAAGTTAGGGGTTGGAGCGTGAAGGGTGGGGGGAGAGGGGGTGGGTTTTAGGGGGGATGGGTGGAAGTAACTGGGTTATCCAAGGTGGTTTGTTTCAGGCTTGAAGAAAACAGATTTCTATGTGGTTTTTTACAATTTGCTGAAATACTTTGTATCATCTAATTAAAATGAATAAAAAATCCTTGTGAAAAAAAAAAAAAAAAAGGAATCAAAGGATGCCACATTGTTTGATGGAAATTAAAATGATCAACCTACAGAGGGCTGAATTCAAAGATACCCCGAAAATCAAAGTGAAAAAATGATGCAGCAGGCTAGCCCATTTTGCTGAAATTTCCTTGCAGCAACTCAAAATGGTAGTTTGTATGGCCCCCACGTGCTTGTATGCATGCCTGACAACACTAGCGCATGCTCCTAATGAGACGACGGATGGTGTCCTGGGGTATTTCCTCCCAGATCTGGACCAGGGCATCACTGAGCTCCTGACAACCTGGCGGCTTTGGGTGGACCAAAACATAACATTCCAGAGGTGTTCTATTGGATTTAGGTCAGGCGAGCATGGGGGCCATTCAATGGTATCAATTCCTTCATCCTCTGGGAACTGGCTACATACTCTTGTCACATGAGATTGGGCATTGTTGTGCACCAGGAGGAACCCAGGACCCACTGAACCAGCGTAGGGTTTGACAATGGGTCCAAGGATTTCATCCTGATACCAAATGGCAGTCAGGGTGCCATTGTCTAGCCTATAGAGATCTGTGCATCCCTCCATGGATATGCTTTCCCAGATCATCACTGACCCACCACCAAACATGCTGAACCATGTTACAGGCAGCATTATATTCTCCACGGCTTCTCCAGACCCTTTCATGTCTGTGACATGTACTCAGGGGGAACATGCTCTCATCTGTTAAAAGCACAGGGCGCTAGTGGTGGACCTGCCAATTCTGGTGTTCAATGGCAAATGCCAATCGAGCTCCACGGTGCCGGGCAGTGAGCACAGGGCCCACTAGAGGATGTCAGGCCACCCTCACGAAGTCTGTTTCTGTTGATCAGAGACATTTACCCCAGTGGCCTGCTGGAGGTCATTTTGTAGGGCTCTGGCAGTGTTCACCCTGTTCCTCCTTGCACAAAGGAGATACCAGCTGATGGGTTATGGACCTTCAACGGCTCTGTTCAGCTCTCCTAGAGTAACTGTCTGTCTCCTGGAATCTCCTCCATGCTCTTGAGACTGCGCTGGGAGACACAACAAACCTTCTGGCAATGGCACGTATTGATGTTGGACTTGCTGTGCAAACTCTATAGGGTCCAGGTATCGCCTCATGCTACCAATAATGACCCTGATCCTAGCCAAATGCAAAAATATGGAAAAACAGTAAAAGAAGATGAGTAGGGAAAAATTTCACTGGTGTCCACCTGTAAAATCATTCCAGTTTTGAAGGTTGTCTCATTGTTGCCCATCTATTGCCGCTGCTGTTAATTTTATTAACACCAAACGGAAACTGATTAACTGCCACTGTACTGACCGGATTAATATCCCAAGAGTTTCATTTACTTGATGCTATACTCTTATTAAAAAATTGTTGCTTTAATTTTTTTGAACAGTGTAATAGGAATGAGCAGAGTAAATTGGTCAAATTAGTTTCACCACAAAACTATTGATTTTAGTGTTCAGTGATATTTTGCTACAGCAGATTTTTTAAATTTTATTCAGTGACCTGTTTAGGCAAAATTTGCTTTAAGTGATTGTAAAGTCACATTTTTTTTTTTCGTTAAAAATAACAAATATGTTATACTTACCTCCTCTGTGCAGTTGGTTTTGCACAGAGTGGCCTGGATCTTCCTCTTCTCGGGTCCCTCTTCAACACTCCTGGTCCCTCCCTCCAGTTGAGTGCCCCCACAGCAAGCAGCTTGTTTTGGGGGCACCCGAGCCGAGCTGCAGCTCACTGTGTCCATTCAGCCAAGGAGCCATGGATCGGCCCGCCCCCTCTCTCTCTCCTCATTGGCTCACTGACTTTGATTGACATCAGCGGGAGCCAATGTTGCATAGGATGCATTAAGATAAAAAAACCTTCTGCCTGTACAATCACTTTAAACATATGTGGATATGCTGTTTTTTCAAGCTGGTATTTGTAATTTTATCATGGTAAGATGCTGGCAATTGTAGTAACATAGCAGCAGCTGTTTTATCTGTCTATCCGTCTGTCTGTCTGTCTGTCTGTCTGTCTGTCTGTCTGTCTGTCTGTCTGTCTGTCTGTCGTATCTATCTGTAGCAAGATTTCCAGGCATTGGGCCTGAAGTGGGTCTGCCATTGTTACTGGTAATACCTTCAGCCCATTTAAGTGTGAGATTTGAGACAATGACCATTCCGGCATCTTTGGTTTGTTTTGTTTATTTGATATTGGGTATGGGAGAAGGGAATGAGTGGGATACTCCTCTGGCTCAACTAGGTATAATTGGGACACTTTGCAGAAAAAATGCCTGTTAGCACTGTCTTGACGCCAGCTGGATGCCGACCAACGCTTACTGGCATTTGAAAAATGCTGTCTTGCTGAACTGTGCTAGAACTTGACTTGTAACCCTCTGGTTAATTCAAAAGATCCTGGACTGTAGTGAAACTTGACTCCTGACACTCTGTTTAGCTCAAAAGTCCTGTGAACCATTTCCTCCAGCCTTTCATTGACTGAGGTAGCTTTTCAGGGTCCAACCGCTGGTGCCCCCTTTACTCTTCAGGGTCCTCTCATTAGGCACCCCCTCTGACACTTCAGGGTCCTCTCACTAGGCACCCCCTCTGACACTTCATGGTCACACTGGCACCCCCTTTACTGCTAGCTAGCTCCTGGATCCCTTGGACCTTCGCCGGACCGGTCCCCTCTCAGCTAGGCAGACCCCAGGGGCAGTTACAGCTCTCTGTCCCCTCAGGCAAGCCGCCTGGAACACGCCTTCTGACAGGAGACAGCCGTATTCTCCCGCCTGGGACTCCGCTTCCCGCCAAAGATGCTGTGTAATGCGCTCCCCTCAAACTCATACCCACTCCCAGAATTCTGTGTGGCAGAATCTGCCTTTCTGGGGTAGATACAAGCCTGAATGAGCCACTGATTGGGTTTCCTCCACTGCCCAATGTATCTATCTATCTATCATATCCATCATATCCATCAAATCTATCTATCTATCTATCTATCTATCTATCTATCTATCTATCTATCTATCTATCTATCTATCTATCTATCTATCTATCTATCATATCCATCAAATCTATCTATCATATCCATCAAATCTATCTATCTATCTAATCTATCTATCTATCTATCTATCTATCTATCTATCTATCTATCTATCTATCTATCTATCTATCTATCTATCTATCTATCTATCTATCTATCTATCTATCTATCTATCTATCTATCTATCTATCTATCTATCTATCTATCATCAAAATTAGATAGATAGATAGATAGATAGATAGATAGATAGATAGATAGATAGATAGATAGATAGATAGATAGATAGATAGATAGATAGATAGATAGATAGATAGATAGATAGATAGATAGATAGATAGATAGATAGATAGATAGATAGATAGATAGATAGATAGATAGATAGATAGATTTGATGGATATGATGGATAGATAGATAGATAGATAGATAGATAGATAGATAGATAGATAGATAGATAGATAGATAGATAGATAGATAGATAGATAGATAGATAGATAGATAGATAGATAGATAGATAGATAGATAGATATCGTATCTATCTAATTTTTGTTTCATCTGTCTGGAGAAAGTAGAAAACAAAACCTTTGGGTTTAACCTCCTAGGCGGTAATCCCGAGCGTGACTCGGGGTTGGTTTTTCATATCAGGAGCGGTAACCCCGAGTCACGCTCGGGGTGGATAGGCAGAGAGCGCAGCGGTGTTCTCTTACCTTATCCTGGCGATCCAGCGATGATCTCTCATTGCTGAGATCGCCAGCAGAGAGTCCCGCCGCTCCTCCGTCCACCGTCGGTCTGATCACTTCCTAGTTCCGTTCCCTGCAGCAGCAATGCTGCATGGGAGCGGAACTAGGGAGGGAAATTCAAAAAAAAAAAAAAAAAAAAAAACGTTGCACAAAACACATAACACATTTTATATATATATATATACATATATATATATATATATATGCATATATATATATATATATATATGCATATATACATATATATATATATATATATATATATGCATATATATATATATATATATATATATATATATATACATACATACATACACATATATATATGCATATATATATATATATATATATATATATATACCGGTATATATATGTATGCATATATATATATGTGTATATATGTATATATATATATATATATATGCACACACACACATATACATATATATATACATATATATATATGTATATATATATATATATATATAAAATTATATTATTGATTCAATTATAATTCATGCGTTATATATTACACATATATATATATATGTGTGTGTATATATATATATATATATATATATATACATACACATACACACACGTATATATATATATATATAATATATAATGCATGAATTATAATCTAATCAATAATATAATTTTATTATATATATTATATATTAAATAATAAAATTATATTATTGATTCGATTATAATTCATGCGTTTGTGTTTCAAATTTATCACTAGACTCTTGTTTTGGTCAGGTTTAAGTCAGTAATTACTAAGAATTGTAGGCCTATAATGCATAACGCCAAATTTCCATGAAAACAATTGTACCGCTTTTGGTATGTAATTCCTGACATAATCATACCGCCAGGGAGGTTAATGGTAGGTTTTCTTTTTTGCTTAGTATTGTACCTATATAGAAACCAAAGGTTTGTATTCCAAAATAAGAGAATTTAACACTCATTGACTTGAATATTTTGTCTTAATTTTAGACTTCTAATGCCTGTAATTTTTGCAAGATATTCTCAAGGTATATTTTATTTAAAAAAAAACACATATTAATAATATATAAAAAAGAATCAATATTCTAGTCTAAAATTTAAATTATGTTGTACCTTTGCTAGACACCATATATTTTTTATTTTTTATTATTTTTTTTTTTTTTTACAAAAAGCATGTATTAGCAAAATGGCTTGATACAACAGTTGTGATCTCGGAGGCAGGATTTTGCAGAGATATTTCCTGTCTCAACTGACAGGTACTCTAAAACTAGTAGGTATATTTATATAAAATAGATTATTACATTTGAAAATATAAAACAACATTTTTTACTTTCTGCTATCAAACATATCCAATAAAAATTTAAAAAAATTGTAGTGATATAGTAAAGGAATGAGGATTGATAATTATTATTATAATTCAAATTATTCCTGCAGCAACCTGGTTCATCCATAGAGATGCATTTTATTGAGTCCCAGCACAGAAAAAAGTCCAGAAGATACCTGCAACAGATGACAAAATCCAACAATAGTAAATTTTACAATGAATAGCAGCCTTCAGCGTCTCAAGTGTCATTTATGGTATAGCAAGCATAGAGACACTACAATCCAGCATAATATGTCCAATGTATAATATGCACTTAAATAGCTTCCATGCATGCAATAACGTGTAATTATAATCTAGACCTGTGCTTTCATTTTGATGAAGAATGAATGTATGTGTCTTTAACAGCTAAAAAATTCACACAAAATACTAGTGTTTAACACTGGGGGGGGGTTCTGAATGGTTGACCAAACACCTTTTGATCTTCTTGTTAATCAAGATGAAAAGACTCTACTTGTAATTACTAGCAATAACATTTTAAAGACCCTTTAGTGTTTACCAGGTAAACAAACCACCATTTCCCATGAATGCCCCCTCTAGTCTAATTACCATCAATAAATACTTCTTGTATGGTTCTTCATCATCCTTAACCACTTGCCTACTGGGCACTTATTTCCCCCTTCCTAACCAGACCAATTTTCAGCTTTCAGCGCTCTCACATTTTGAATGACAATTATCAAATTTTTATCCTTTTTTTCACACAAATAGAGCTTAATTTAGGGGGTATTTAAACACCACTGGGGTTTTTTTTTTTTTTTTTTTGTTTGCACTATAAATAAAAATAAAAAAAAATTGTAAAAAAAATAAAAATGCATTTTTCTTCATGTCTGTTTTAATATTTTGAAAATGAGTAATTTTACTTCAAAATTTTTGACCAAAATTTATACTGCTACATTTCTTTGGTAAAAATACCCAAAATCAGTATATAATATTTTGTCTTTGTGAAGGTTTTAGAGTCTACAAGCTATGGTGCCAATCATTGAAAAGTGATCACACCTGATGCACTGATGACCTATCTCATTTCTTGAGACACTAACAAGCCAGGAAAGTACAAATACCCCCCAAATGACCCGTTTTTGGAAAGTAGACATTCCAAGGTAATTAGTAAGAGGCATGGTGAGTTTTTTTGAAGTTGTAATTTTTTCCAACAATTCTTTGCAACATGAAGATTTTTTTCCCCCCACAAAATTGTCATATTAACAGGTTATTTCTCTCACATGGCATATGCATACTTGCAACTACACCCCAAAATACATTCTGCCACTCCTCCTGAGTATGGCGATATCACACGTGTGAGACTTTTTCACAGCCTAGCCACATAGAGAGGCCCAACATGCAGGGAGCACCATCAGGTGTTCTAGGGACATAAATTACACATCTAATTTCCTGACTACCTATTACACTTTTGAAGGCCTTGGAGCACCAAAACAATGGAAACGCCCACAAAATGACTCCCTTTTAGAAAGAAAACACCCCAAGGTATATTGTGTGAGGCATTATGAGTCTTTTGAACATGTCGTTTTTTTTTCCACAAGTTTTAGCAAAATGTGGAAAGAAAATGAAAACGCATTTTTTTTTTTTTTTTACACAAATTCATCCATTTATAAGATATTTCTAACACATAGCATGTACATAGCAAAAATACACCCCAAAATATATTCTGCCACTTCTCCTGAGTATGGCGATACCACATGTGTGAGACTTTTTCACAGCCTAGCCACAAAGAGAGGCCCAACATGCAGGGAGCACCATCAGGTGTCCTAGATACATAAATTACACATCTAAGTTCTTGACTACCTATTACACTTTTAAAGGCCCTGGAGCACAAGGACAATAGAAACGCCCACAAAATGACCCCATTTTGGAATGCAAAAACCCCAATGTATATTCTATGAGTCATAATGAATCTTTTGAACATGTCATTTTTTTTCCACAAGTTTTTGGAAAATGTGGAAAGAAAATGAAAACGCATTTTTCAAACGCATGTTTTACACATTTTTACCGCACTTATGGGCACTGATGTGCACTATTGGGCACTAGTGTTCTTCCAGCTGATTGCTCGGGTCTCCTGGTGGGACAGGAGACCCGGCCGGAGTAGCAGAAGGCAGCAGAAGGGGGGGGGGGACATCCCCTCTCACTGCTTGTAATAACAGTCATGTGACTTATTAGCCGCATCGGTTGTTAGTATGCATCGTTTGGCTCTAGAAAATGGCACTGGGGTGATCCCTGCAGCTTCAGGGATCACCCCGGTACAACCACTTGAAGCAGAATTATGTACAGGTACAGTACGTAATCTGTTATCTCCATTTTCTAGACTAATATCCTAGAGATTGTCAAAACAAATGACATGTGGGGCTATGGCTGGGCCTGGGGGACATGCACAAAAGCAAAAAAAATTTAATTCCAGAGGACAAGGAGCAGCGATTTTAGTAATGCTTAAAGTTACATGACATTAGACTCTCACCAAACAGGTAAGGTATGTAACAGGTATGTCCAGGTGTTTGAACCATGGTTTGGTCTGAATTTGTGTTCAGATGGAACTTTAAACTCATCTGAAGTCACCAGAACAGGAATATAGGGGACATTTCGCAATGGGGACACTGTTTCTGGTGACAACCTAGAATTCCCTCACTTTGGATTTCTGTTTTGTCTATGGGACAGAAAATGAGAGGACATCTACCAAGTGGGACACAAATGGCAAAAAAAAACCCTACCTGACAGGGGTTATGAATCTTCCTTACTCTATCCAAAAAAATGTTTGCCTTTGAAGTAAAGAATGATAATGACTGATGCCTTCCAAGTTATAACTTGACAGTTATACTGCCGGAGGTTTTCAATGCCAGCATAAACTAGAACTGCAAGTTTACAGGCACATAGGGGTTAGGGGTTAGGGGTTAAGTGACATGGATGACAAAGCAAGCTCTTGTCTGAATGCTCATGTGTGCAGAGTGCATACCATATGCTTTTTATCTACAACATAAAGTATACACATAGTAAACAGAATGAGCAGAGTAAATTTGGTCAAATTAGTTTCACCACAAAACTATTGATTTTAGTGGTCAGTGTTATTTTTCTACAGCAGATTTTTTTCAATTTCACTCTGTGAACTGTTTAGGCAAAATTAGCTTAAAGTGATACTAAAGTCTTTTTTTTTTTTTTTTCAGTGAAAATAACAAACATTAGGTTTTTTTTTTTTTTTTCAATATAGTTGTTTTATTGTAGGAATTTAAAGCAAATTACAATACCATCATGTAAACAATATGTAAATACAAAACTGTACTTGGTGTACATATGTGGTATAAGACTTATGCATATAAAACAAAACAGCATGAACCAGGCGTAATATCCAATATTCCCATAACAGAATTTTTTAAATTTAAATAAATAAAATGTTTCTATAGCTTGAAGTGTATTTGCACTTTTGTAGTCAAATTGGGATAACACGAGCTTTATATTTTTACATGTCCCTATTCACATTGCATAACTTAACCACTTAAGGGCCGAGCCCATTTTTGACACATTTTGTTCACAAGTTGAAATCAGTATTTTTTGCAAGAAAACTACTTAGAACCCCCAAACAATATATATATATATATATATATATATATTTAGCAGGGACTCTGGAGAATAAAATGGCGGTCATTGCAATTTTTTGTGTCACGCGGTATTTGCACAGCGGTCTTTCAAACGCTATTTTCTTGGAAAAATTACGAAAAAATTACATTCCACTGCATTTAAAAAAACTAAACAGTAAAGTTAGCTGATTTTTTTGTATATTGTGAAACACCGAGTAAATAGATACCCAACATGTTATGGTTTAAAATTGCTCACACCCACGGAATGGCGACAAACTATGGTCAATAAAAATCTCCATAGGAGACGCTTTGAAAAATTTTAACGGTTACCAGTTATAGTTAGAGTGTAGTTTTTTTTTTTTTTTTAATTATTGCTCTCGCTCTGACGATCGCGGCGATACCTCACATGTGTGGTTTGAACAGCGATTTCATTTGTGGTGCGACTTCCGTATACGTTTTATTACGTGCGCGAGCTCACGGCGACGGGAGGCGGCTAAAAATGTTTTATTTTTTTTCCTATTTATTTTATTTTTTTTAATTTTAGCACAGGTTTTTAAAAAAAATAAAAATCTGATCACTTTTATTGCTGTCACAAGCAATGTAAACATACCTTGTGACACCAATATGCAGTCACAGGTACTCTTTATGGAGGGATCGAGGGTCTAAAAGACCCTAGACCCCTCCACTACAGTTCCATGTATTCAAAACGCTGAAAACAGCATTTTTGAATACATTCACTTTTTAAATCCAGCGCCTTTAGCAGCCGAGTAACCCGGATGTGATGTCATGGACGCCGCCTCCGGGTTACGTCATTGGAGACCCAATCGAAGCCGCATCCGGCTTTGATTGGGACGCCGACCGCCGGCTCTAAAAAAACAGTGCCAGGGTGATGCCTCTAGCTACCCTGGTACAACCACTTAAAGTCAGCCGACGTAGACCTACATGGGTGGTCGGTAAGTGGTTAAAGAATATTTAGCAATATTTAGCAATTGCAGCTTACTTTTTAGATGCTCTTTTCTGGATCCTACAGTATGAAAAAATCCTGCGAGTTCTCTTTGTTTATGAGGGGTGCTGGGCAGTTGTGGTTGCCATAATTAATCCTGTCTGTATTGTGCAGGCACTTCTTCTTTATCAGTTATAACTAGATTTGAACACTGTCTTTCCTAACAAAGGGTTAAAGGTGTAGAGGTTGGGCTTCTTGCATTGTATGTTAATGAGGACAGATTTGGGACAGGCTCATTCTGACATTGTTTAAAAAACCTTGCAGTCACTCATGACACCTTCTCCTGTGAATCATCTAAAAGGTAAAGAAATATGTTTTTAACTTTTTTAGGCATGCTAAATGAATTTGAACACATAACAAACAAATTTGACTGCAATAGTGGAAATAGGCTTCAATGGTCATATATCAATCACTCAACACTCACTACACCTCCATCAGATGGTCAGCAATATATTATTATGGTGTTTTTTTTTTTTCATTTTGAAAATATAGACTGTAAAACAGAGCAATTCTTAAAAAGAAAAAAAGCTCCTTTTTAAGTTATAAAATTTGCATCGCACAGACATGTGATTTGCAGAGCAAAAAATTTTAAATATTTAAAAAAATCTACTGTACGTACTGTGTTACTAGTAATGACAAAGTTATTGCCAAATAAACAGGTTCATAGCAGAAATGTGACAATTGCTCTGGTTCATAAGGGGTGTGCAAATGTGAAATGTGAAGTAGTTAAAAAAAAGCCTTGCACCAGAGATCATAAAAGTTCATTCCTGTCCCAGGTTAAGAGCTACATTTTTGAACAGATGATTACACAGAGAGACTATAATTATCATGCTTCCAGCTAAAATATTTCAATCCTGAACAGGTGTAGGCTGTAAATTCCCCTAGGGATCCTACTGGTCAATGTACTGACAATCCCAGGTATTCATTAGGGGCCAGTTCACACTGAGACACGCATTTGTACTTGCATGTTCTCATATTCCAGTTTTGACAGCCCATTTATTTGAATGGGTTGCCAAACGCATGGAAGTGTGCCAAAAATTGTTCGAACATTGCACCTTGTGGTCTGGTGGCTTCAAAACGCACATGGAACGCCTTTCTCACACTGCGTTCCAGGTGTGAATGGGCCCTTAGTCTTTTTGTTGATGATTTTGTTGACAATCTTCATCTGTCTTAGTACATATCCATTGGCAATTGCTCCTTTAAGGGGCATCCTAGATCATATCACAGCTGAATGGATATCAATTTTTTCAATTATAACCCCGTTCATTGGCATGGAGTGCTGTAGCTCCAAGCAGCAAGCTCATGGGCCCAAACTGACCATGCCAGCACTGATTTGCTTCCATGCTTTGCATAGTCCAATTAAAAGAGGAAGATAGACAAACTGGCAGGATCCCCAGGTCTTTTAAGAGGAAGAGTTTACTAAAGGAACGAAAATACTCGTACAACAGAATAAAAAATTGGAAGTGATGTAATGTGTTGTAGTGTATTTGTATTGTATTTTCGAACAACAACTGTACCGATTAACCAGTTGCCGACCACCTGCTGCACATTTACCTTGGCAAGGTGGCTTGGCTGTGCGAATCAACGTAACTGTACGCCGCTTGCGCCCCCTGGCGGTGATCGGATTTGTTCAAGAACTGATCACTCGCCAGGTCCAGGATAATGATTTATGGCCTGGACCTGCTGATTGGTTCTGGTGAATCCCAGAACAGTCCCAGATAGGTTTAGGGTACCCACCATATATTCGCTAATAAATTTTTACCCCCTGATCACCCCCAGCTAACCTCTTCACTGCCCTGTCACAGTGTCATTATTACAGTGGTCATATCTTTTTTCTGATCACTGTATTAGTGTCATGGGTGATGTCAGTTAGCATTAGTTAACATCAATCCAGGATAGTGTCAGATTTCCCACCACATGTTCAGTAATGAATTTTAACCCTTTGATTGACAGTGACAAACACACACACACTAAACACCTCCATTACTAGTATAGTGTCTGAACGGATCAATATCTTTAGAGATGTATAAAGTACTAGAGACCCAGACTTGAGTAAAAGTACAAGTGCTCTATCAAAAAAGTGACTTGAGTAGAAGTTGAAGTGCTCTTTAAGCACCACACTTAAGTAGAAGTACTAACGTATTCAACATTATTTGTACTTAAGGATTGCAAGTAGTTTATTTAAAAATTTACTACTCAAGTACTGAAAGTAAAAGTACAAGTATTGTGTTATGTAGGTTTTAAAGAAGTAGTCAAAAGGCCAGGGCCCCCCTCCCATTTTAGATCCCTTTTAGAGCAGGCCAGGGTCCCCCTCCCATTATAGATCCCCTTAGAGCAGGCCAGGGTCCCCCTCACATTACAGATTCCCCTTAGAGCAGGCCAGGGTCCCCCTCCCATTACAGATTCCCCTTAGAGCAGGCCAGGGTCCCCCTCCCATTATAGATCCTCCTTAGAGCAGGCCAGGGCTCCCCTCCCATTATAGATCCCACTTAGAGCAGGCCAGGGTCTCCCTCCCATTATAAATCCCACTTAAAGCAGGCCAGGGTCCCCCTCCCATTATAGATCCCCCTTAGAGCAGGACAGGGTCCCCCTCCCATTATAGATTCCCCTTAGAGCAGGCCAGGGTCCCCCTCCCATTATAGATTCCCCTTAGAGCAGGCCAGGGTCCCCCTCCCATTATAGATTCTCCTTAGACCAGGCCAGGGTCCCCCTCCCATTATAGATTCCCCTTAGAGCAGGCAAGGGTCCCCTTCCCATTATAGATTCCCCTTAGAACAGGCCAGTGTCCCCCCTCCCATTATAGAATCCCCTTAGAGCAGGCCAGTTTCCCCCTCCCATTATAGATTCCCCTTAGAGCAGGCCAGGGTCCCCCTCCCATTATAGATTCCCCTTAGAGCAGGCCAGGGTCCCCCTCCCATTATAGATTCCCCTTAGAGCAGGCCAGGGTCCCCCTCCCATTATAGATTCTCCTTAGAGCAGGCCAGGGTCCCCTTCCCATTATAGATTCCCCTTAGAACAGGCCAGTGTCCCCTTCCCATTATATATTCCCCTTAGAGCAGGCCAGTTTCCACCTCCCATTATAGATTCCCCTTAGAGCAGGCCAGGGTCCCCCTCCCATTATAGAGCCCCCTTAGAGCAGGCCAGTGTCCCCCTCCCATTATAGATCCCCCTTAGATTAGGGCAGGCCAGGGCAGGTCCCTCTTCCCATTGAATAGATCTGATCCCCTTAGTGAGTGACTTGACTTCAAGATAGTTCTTACTTCTCCTACCTTAGGCTGTCTCGAGTCCTCCAGCCTCTCTCTCCACAGTCCCCAGTCCAGTCCCCCCTGCTGAAAGAAGAATATATTCCTACCTCCATCCAGTTCTCCCGCACTGGGCGGCCACGCTGCACAGTGCCCAGAGACAGTCTAGTAGTCTAGACTCTTGTAACTCACAGTCCCTCCCCCAGCCAGGGCCCAGAGAGATCACTCCGCAGGCAGGTGTCTCTCCTCTCTCGCCACCACCACTTCACTTGAGAGCCGAGCGGGAGGCGGGACTCGGGCCGAGCCGAGGGAGGGCAGAGGCGGCGAGGCTCTGCCCCTGAGCCATCGCATCGGGTCGAGGATTGGTCGTGACTTGTGAGTCTCAGAGACAGTGAGACTCGAGTAAAAAAAGTCAGCGGCGGTGCGGGTTTGGAATGGAATGATTCGTAACATTTTTATTATTGTAACGAGCAACGATGCAGCACATAAAAAAAAAAATTGGAGTAAAAGTATTAAACTCATCGAAAATATGTACTGAAGTAAAAATGGAAGCAGGAGAAAAAAAATTATACTCTAGTAAAGTACAGATACCGCCTTTTAGTACTTAAGTACAGTAGTGAAGTAGTTCTACTTCGTTACTATACATCTCTGAATATCTTTGATCAGATGAGAACTATACTAGTGTCCCCAATAGTATAGTATAGTGTTCCCAAAATGCAGCTGTACCAGGATCAGCCCTGACACCTGCCAACACCTGCGTTTAGCCCCTCCGCCCAGCCCCTAAGAAGTGCAGTATCAGTAGATCACTTTCACTTCCAATACACAGCACACAAAAACCGCAGCGTTAGCAGAGTCAGACCTGATCTTTGCTATCGCTAGCAGTTACATTTTTTTAGTAGCGATTGAAACAGTCCTTGACAAGCAGGTGCTTTTTTACCTGTGAATCACACTAGGTATCTATAAAAGTATTGTCCAAACAGAAATACACTAGTGAAGAGGTCTACATGATGCTGAGCATGACAGAAGAGAGCGATTGGGAAAGCCTCACTGTCAAAATCAGGCTCAGTATTCGAACCTGTAGAGAGCAGCAGCACCCTGACAGATAGCTTTGACGACAGAGTAGTGGTCCCTGCTAAGGTCAGGCGTACCTGACCCCGTTCCCAGTTTGCTGAGGTGCAACAATCGCATTGTTCTCATATGGAGCAGAGCATCAGTACTAATGCCCCTCAACCTTCTGGTGAACTGACAAGCACCAGTGGCCCAGTATTATTATTATTATTATTATTATTATTAAGGATTTCTATAGCGCCAGCAGTTTACGCAGCGCTTTACAATATTAGAGGGAGACAGTACATTTACAATACAATAAAATACAAGTACAAATATTAAGAGGGCCCTGCTCAGAAGAGCTTACAATCTAATGGGGTGGGGCAGGTGTTACAAGAGGTTGTAAGAGTAGTGAATGAGCTGATGGCAGATTAGTTGGCGGTGTGATAGGCTTCCCTGAAGAGATGAGTTTTCAGGGATCGCTTGAAAGCAGCTAGAGTAGGAGATAGCCGTGCAGGTTGAGGTAGAGCATTCCAGAGGATGGGAGAGGCCCTGGAGAAATCCTGGAGACGAGCATGAGAGGAGGAGACAAGGGAGCTTGAGAGTAGAAGGTCTTGAGAGGAGCGGAGAGGACGGTTTGGGTGATATTTGGAGACAAGATTGGTGATGTAGCTCGGGGCAGAGTTGTGAGTGGCTTTGTATGTTGTGGTTAGTATTTTGAATTTAATTCGCTGGGCAATCGGGAGCCAGTGTAGGGATTGGCAGAGAGGGGAGGCAGACGCTGAGTGGTTGGTAAGGTGAACAAGCCTGGCAGCAGCGTTCATGATAGACTGAAGAGGGGATAGTCTATGAAGTGGTAGGCCTATGAGAAGGGAGTTGCAATAGTCGAGGCGAGAAATAACAAGGGAGTGAATGAGTAGCTTGGTGGTTTCAGTTGTTAAAAAGGGGCGAATTTTAGAGATGTTGCGGAGGTGAAGTCTACAAGCTTTTGACAATGATTGGATTTGGGGCTGAAAGGACAGGTTAGAGTCCAGGATTACACCTAGTACCCTGGCGTGAGGGGAGGGATTGATGGTTGCATAACTAATTTTGATAGAAAAGTCATGGAGGGGGGCACGGGCGGGAGGGAATATTACCAGCTCAGTCAGTTTTAGAGAGATTTAGTTTGAGGAAGTGGTGCAACATCCATGTTGATATGTCAGTAAGTAAGTTGGCAATGCGAGAGGAGACTGAAGGAGTGAAGTGAGGAGTAGACAGATAGATTTGAGTGTCATCGGCGTATAGATGGTATTGGAAGCCGTGGGAGGTTATCAAGTGACCAAGGGAGGCGGTGTAGATAGAGAAGAGGAGGGGTCCAAGAACAGAGCCTTGGGGAACCCCCACAGAAAGAGGCAATGGGGAGGAGTAGGTAGAGTTGTGGGTAACACTGAAGGAGCGCTGTGATAGGAGGAGAACCAAGATAGAGCAGAATCTTGGAGGCCAAGGGAACAGAGTTTATTAAGAAGGAGCGGGTGGTCAACAGTATCAAAGGCCACAGAAAGGTCAAGTAATAGAAGTATGGAGTAGTGGCCATTGGTTTTAGCAGTAAGTAGATTTGTGAGTTTTAGTAAGGCAGTTTCTGTAGAGTGCTGCGAGCGAAAGCCAGACTGTAAGGGATCAAGAAGGTTATTTTCACTGAGGTAGGAGCTGAGACGGTTGTAGACTAAGCGTTCTAGAAGTTTAGAAGTGAATGGGAGCAGTGAAATGGGTATTAAGTTGTTCGGGTTGGTGGGGTCTAGTGAGGGCTTTTTAAGTATGGGAGTGAACAGGTCATAGACAAACCAGCACTGCAGTAACACTTGGTGCCCATAAGTGCATAGTTCAAGCTGGTGCTGTGGCTAGCACAAGTAGTCCCGCAGCCACCAGGAATTCAAAGACAGGCCCGTAGAGCCCACAGTGTTCTTCCTGATGTGCTTGCAAATCCTGATTGGAATTTGGGAGCCTGTCACTTCTGCAGTGCCCATACTTCCCCATTCACTGGCCAAACCAGAATTCAGGTGGAAACAGACAATTTTACACCCCTTGGCTTTCGAGCTGTTTTTCACAGAAGATCTGTACAGAATCTATTGTGGACCAAAGCAATTTATATGCCAATCAATTTATCAATTTATCAAATTTGACCCTTGCCAGGAAATTTGCATGGAAACGCATCACTGTTTCCGAATTTAGATCCTTTCTGGGCCTATCCCTCATCATGGGCAATACTAAAAAGAGTGAGTTGCGGTCATATTGGTCCACTGACCCAATTCATCATATGCCCATGTTCTCTGCTGCCATAGCCAAGACTAGATACGAGCAAATCTTGCGGCTCATGCATTTCAATGGCAATGAACTCAGTCATCCTCAGGGTGACCCTGGAAATAACCGGCTCCACAAAATTCAGCCCTCGTAAATCACTTCAACCAAAAATTTGCAGCTTTATATATGCCCCAACAAGCTGTCTGTGTTGATGAGTCCCTGATTAAATTTTCTGGCTGCATTGTTTTAAAACAGTTTCTCCCCAGCAAGCATGCCAGATATAGGGTCAAGATGTATAATCTCTGTGACAGGGCAACAGGCTATATGTGTAGTCTCCAGATTTATGAGGGAAAAGATAGCAGTGTGGAGCCCCCACCCCCCCCCCCCGACTCTGCCCAGACTACATAGGGAGCAGCGCCAAGATTGTCTGGGGCTTGGTGTCACCCTTTTTAAGAAAGGGGTACTATTTGTACATGGACAATTATTACACAAGCGTGACACTTTTTAGTCATCGCTTTGATTTTTGAATTGGCACATGTGGCACGGTGCGACCTAATCCCCAGGGCTTCCCCCAAAGGCTTGTAGATGCCCGAGAGGCTGCTTGAAATGTAATAAATTGCTTGCAGTGAAGTGGAAGGACACACGGAATGTTTTCGTTCTGTTTTCCATTCACACAGATACGACAGTAAAAAAAACATAAAAAATAAAAAAAATAAAAAAGCCCAAAATAGTTGTCGTTAATTTTCTGTTCTTACTGTTTTACTGTACTTTATAATATACTGCTATACTGTAATGTTTTATTGTTACTGTTTTTCATTTTTAACCATAGTTTGCTTTAAAGATACCACCATTCTACTGTTTTACTGTACTTTATACTATTATATTGTAATGTTTTATTGTTACTGTGATTTTTTGTTAACCATTGTTTGCTTTGCAGGTACACCCGTCAGCTACAGCACTGATCTGTTTATCCTGACAGCAACAGCATTTGCTTTCAGCATATACGTAAATCAATGAATGTAGCACTGTAGGTGGTGATTTCACCACAGCAGATAAAATAAAAGCATATATGGCGAAACATAGGGAATGGGGAGGACACAGAGGGCGGATCTCTCCTATGCTTCGCCATATATTTTTTACACTTTTCATGGCAGAGATTTCCTTATCCACATTGATCAATGTGAATGGAGGAATTTGTTATGTTTTTTTTTTCGTTCAGCCCATCATTAGAAGTGGGTGGATGCTGGAAGGTCTAATGGTGGGCATACCACACACTTTCTGGCAGAGATTTCTTCATCCACATCCACATGGCTCAAATCATCTCTATTGCCTAAGATCCTGGAAGCTATGAGCATTTTTTCACTTCAGTTTTGCCGGATATAAACAGCACCATTTTTAAATTGGGAAAGCATCTTATCACACTGATCTTGCCGTGGCCAGATGCTTTAAGGGCAGAAGAGAGATCTAAAGTCTAATAGACCCCAATTTTTTCAAAAAAGAGTACCTGTCACTACAGATTGCTATCATAGTTTAGCACATCAAGAAATTAGATAGGAAGTCAGAAAGTAAAAGCTGCATAAATTCCAGTATATACAGTATCGCACAAAAGTGAGTACACCCCTTACATTTTTGTAAATATTTTAGTATATCTTTTCATGTGACAACACTGAACAAATGACACTTTGCTACAATGTAAAGTAGTTAGTGTACAGGTTGAATAGCAGTGTAAATTTTCGGTCCCCTCAAAAAAATTCAACACACAGCCATTAATGTCTAAACCGCTGGCAACAAGAGTGGGTACACCCCTAAGTAAGAATGTCCAAATTGGCCCCAATTAGCCATTTTCCCTCCCTGGTGTCATGTGACTCATTCGTGTTACAAGGTCTCAGGTGGGAATGGGAAGCGGTTGTGTTAAATTTGGTGTTATCGCTCTCACTCTCTCATACTGGTCACTGGAAGTTCAACATGGCACCTTACAGCAAAGAACTCTCTGAGGATCTGAAAAAAAGAATTGTTGCTCTACATAAAGATGGCCTAGACTATAAGAAGATTGCCAAGACTCTGAAAATGAGCTGCAGCATGGTGGCCAAGACCATACAGCGGTTTAACAGGACAGGTTCCACTCAAAACAGACCTTTCCATGGTCCACCAAAGGAGTTGAGTGCATGTGCTCAGCGTCATATCCAGAGGTTTTCTTTGGGAAATAGAGGTATGAGTGTTGCCAGCATTGCTGCAGAGGTTGAAGGGGAGGGGGGTCAGCCTGTCAGTGCTCAGACCATACGCCACACACTGCATCAAGTTGGTCTGCATGGCTGTTGTCCCAGAAGGAAGCCTCTTCTACAGATGATGCACAAGAAAGACTGCAAATAATTCGCTGAAGATAAGCAGACAAAGGACATGGATTACTGGAACCATGTCCTGTGGTCTGATGAGACCAAGATAAACTTTTTTGGTTCAGATGGTGTCAAGCGTATGTCGCGGCAACCAGGTGAGGAGAACAAAGACAAGTGTGTCTTGCTTACAGTCAAGCATGGTGGTGGGAGTGTCATGGTCTGGGGCTGCATGAGTGCTGCCGGCATTGGGGAGCTACAGTTCATTGAGGAAATGAATGTCAACATATACTGTGACATACTGAAACAGAGCATGATCCCCTCCCTTCAGAGACTGGGCCGCAGGGCAGTATTCCTACAAAATAACAACCCCAAACACACCTCCAAGACGATCACTGCCTTGCTAAAGAAGCTGAGGGTAAAGGTGATGGACTGGCCAAGCATGCCTCCAGACCTAAACCCTATTGTGCATCTGTGGGGCATCCTCAAACGAAAGGAGGAGGAGCGCAAGGTCTCTAATATCCACCAGGTCCCTAATGTCGTCATTGAGGAGTGGAAGAGGACTCCAGTGGCAACCTGTGAAGCTCTGGTGATCTCCATGCCCAAAGGGTTAAGGCAGTGCTGGAAAATAATGGTGGCCACACAAAATATTGACACTTTGGGCCCAATTTGGACATAGTCACTTAGGGGTGTACTCAATTTTGTTGTTAGCGGTTTAGACATTAATGGCTGTGTTGAGTTATTTTGAGGGGACAGCAAATTTACACTGTTATACAAGCTGTACACTAACTACTTCACATTGTAACAAAGTGTCATTTCTTCAGTATTGTCACATAAAAAGATATAATAAAATGTTTACAAAAATGTAAGGGGTGTACTCACTTTTGTGAGATACTGTACATTATAGTTTGTAGACGCTATAACTTTTGCGCAAACCAATAAATATACGCTTATTGAAATTTTTTGTTATCAAAGACATGTAGCGAAATACATTTTGGCCTAAATGTATGAAAAAAATTGAGTTTTTGGATATTTTTTATAAGAAAAAGCAGGAAATGTAAATTTTTCTCAAAATTTTCAGTCTTTTAGTTTATATCGCAAAAAATCCTAGTGGTGATCAAATACCCCCAAAAGAAAGCTCTATTTGTGAGAAAAAAAAGGACATAAATTGTGTTTGGGTACAGCATTGCATGACCGCACAATTATCAGTTAAAGTTACGCAGTGCCAAATTGCAAAAAATGGCCTGGTCATTAGAGGGTAAAACCTTCCGGTCCTTAAGTGGTTAAACGAAAATCGTACGATCTGTTACTGTACAAGAAAAATTGTTGTGCTTCTACCATCGGATAATATCGGATGAACTGTTGTGGTCGTCTCTCGGAGAGCACTGTCCTAACGATCAGATTATCGTACCATTGCTTTGAAAGTGGTATTTTTCGTCCGATCTTTGGATCATGTGTACGGGTAATAAGGGATCTTTAGATTGGATGCTGCGATGAATTGCACTAAGCTAGGATGACCTGCAACAATCATGCAGGCTCAGCCCAAGAACACTGAGAAATAATTATTCTTTATGTGCCCTGTTTACACTAAACATGTATGTAGGAGCACTTTGCATAAAAATGCAGCATGTCTGCATTTTTCTGCAACTCAATGCACAAAAATGTGTTAAAATGCACGTCAGCGAGTCAAAACACATTTATGTGCATAAAGTTAAGTTCAGCGTTTTTAGAACTTTAAACACTGAAAAAAATAAACATTAGGATAATTTGCAACAACAATTTGCAGCGCACGTGCACAATGCACACCAGCGTGCACATTCTGCGAACCATTATGCCAGCTGGCGTGACAGACCCATAACATTGAAATATATTTTAGGATTAAAATACACTTTAGTAGCAGATTGAATTCTGATGCCATGTGTTGTTTAAAGAAAAATAAAAAAAATTATAACATGGTGGGAAGAAGGTGGGACAAGCATTTAATGGATGTCTGTGCTGGGGCCCCAGAGGTACAGTACAGTAAGTGAAACACTGTGATAATAAACCTATCATGGAGTTATCATCTCAAATAAAGGACCCTCTGATGTCCCTAGAGCTTCCCACCAATGTAAGGATGCGCTTCACCACTAAGCACCAAAGTAATGAGGGACTCCGCTTTTTATGAGTACTGGAATTGCAATACAGCAAGGAGGTTCAGATTGTGTTTAGTGTGTAACTAAAGCCAAATCTTTTTTAAATATTATTTTGTTTTTGTTGTTGATTTTTGGCTGTCTTTGGAGAACTACTATATTTTTCTGTGTTGTATACACCACATAAAGTGAGAG
The DNA here is from genome assembly GCF_965119305.1 of Pelophylax lessonae. NCBI lineage: Eukaryota > Metazoa > Chordata > Amphibia > Anura > Ranidae > Pelophylax > Pelophylax lessonae. The sequence continues at coordinate 320,550,382 of NC_138768.1, read as the reverse complement.
GCTATTTCTCCATAATAATGTAAATCTCCTCTAAGGACTCATGCACATAGGATGTTTAAAATATGCCAGCGCTGCTATCAGGAAAAAGCAGCGTTAAAAGCGAGCTTCTAGCTATGTTTTTCAATAGCGTTTATGAGTGTTTTTTTGGGTTTTTGAGTGTTAGTGTTTTTAAGCAGTTTTACAATTAAAACACTACCTAAGATGTAAAAATGTCTAAAAATGCCAAACGCAGCTAAACTCAGCTAAAAGCATTTAGCCGCGTTTAGTTGCGTTTAGCCGCATTTTTTGGCATTTTGCATTTTTACAACCAAACAGCCTCTGCTCCAGGATGCACAGGCAATAGTTTTTATTTTTACTGCCCCTAAACGCTTATGCCTCCAAACTCCTCTGAAAGTTTATGTGTAAAAAGACACAGGCTAAGGTGGAGGAGAGTTCAAAGGCAGTAAAAAAAAAAAAAGCGCCAGATGCCCCTAAAAGCAGCTGCAAAAATGTCCTGTGTGCATGAGCCCTAAGGCTGGCTTTACATGCATCAATTCTTCAATCAGCCAGAGGGCTGTTAAAAAAAACTGAACAGATCCCCCCATCCACACAAGTGAACCTAACATTTATGGTGTGAATGGACCCTTAAAGCGTAACTCCACTTTTGTTGAGAAAAAAACATTCCCCTCTGGGTGATCTTTGTACATTGCAGGGATTTTAATACATTTTGTTGCAGATTCCTACCTTTTGTTATTCTGAAGAAACAATTGTTTGTTCCTCTGTGCCTCTGTGCTGGGTGGGTCAAATGGGAGTGGTTTCATAATTATCTATCAGCTGTGGCAGCTGCAGGGCTCTAATGAGGAAATCTGCTGGGCCTGCATCCCGGAAAAAAATCAAGTCAGGCTGAGCGCTGCTCAGCCATTCACAGGAAACCATGTTTTTTATGAATGAATACAAGGCTTTATCTGATTGGCCTAGGTGGAGACCTAGGTGGCTTCCACCCACCTCTGTAACTCAGCCAATCAGATTAAGCCTTGTATTCATTCATATAATACAAAGCTTCCTTTAAATGGCTGAGCAGCACTCAGCCTGACTCAATTTTGTTTCGGGAATGGGACAGGAATTCCCTGTACCCTGAGGTGGAGACCATAATGACTTCCCCCCACCTTTCCACCTCAGCCAATCAGAGGAAGCCTTGTATTCATTCATAAAAGCGGGAAATTGTATCATACTTACCTAATTTCCCTTTCCTGGTGCCAATCCATGGCAGCATACCAATGATAGAGCTCCGCCTCGACTCCTCCCTCAGGACTAGTGCATAGCATAAAAGACAAGAAGGTCCCTTCCCCCAGTATTCTCCTGTAATTTAGAATACCGAGGGTGGGAGCGTATGCTGCCATGGATTGGCACCAGGAAAGGGAAATTACGGTAAGTATGATACAATTTCCCGCTTTCCTGGTGCCTCCATGGCAGCATACCAATGATAAATAAATAGCTGACATGGGTGGGATAATGCACACACAAAAAAATTAATTTTATTCAGACAGAGGACATGGCAAAGCTTAGTGCCTTCCTTCCAAAGTTTATAGTTGAAAGGGATCCTGGATCAATTCTGTAATATGCCTGATGAAAGTATGGCAAGAAGACCAGGATGCTGCCCTGCATACCGTCTTCAAGGAGACGTTGGCCCTAGCTGCCCAAGATGCTGCTACAGCCCTCGTGGAATGAGCTTTCACCTGTGTTGGAGGCACCGACTTCTTGGATATGTACAGTTTTTTTGATTAGCTTCACTACCCAGGAGGCTAGAGTTCTGCTAGTGGCATCTTTCCCTCTATTTTTCCCCGTGAGGGATGATGAATAGTCTTTCCGATATCCTAAAAGATTCGGTGGCAGCCAAGTAGGCTTACAGCACTCTGGCGATGTCTAATTCGTGGCAAATATCGGAATCCATGTCAGTAAAAACTGGCAATGCCCAGGGTTCTCTTAGGAAAGCTGATGACGCCACTTTGGGGACAAAGCCATGAATTGGACGGAGTTCCACCCTATCCGGGAAAAAGTAAATGTGTTCCTCACCAATTCCTAGTGAGTGGAGTTCCAAAATTATCTTTCCAGATGTTATGGCTAAGAGGAAGACCGTTTTTAATGTAAGATTCCAAAGTGAAATTTGCTCTACTGGGGCAAACGGCTGATCTGAGAGGACCTCCAAAACGAATGAAAGATCCCATTTTGGAAAGGAGCGCCTGGCCGGAGGGTGGATTTTTAATACTCCTCTCAGAAAGGTCACTACTAAGGGGTCTTCTGCCCATCTTCTATTGGATGCGGCCGATATTGCTGCTACCTGAACCTTTAGGGAGCTCAGACCAAGACCTAAATCTAGACCCGACTGTAAAAAACTGAGGACATCAATCGTAGAAGGAGAGATCGGGTTGAATCCTTTTCCAGAAGCAAAGGTTTGAAACTTGTTCCAGATTTTATTGTAAACTGCATTTGTGGAAGGATTTCTCGCTCGTAGAAGGGTAGAGATGACCTCTGCGGAGCAGCCTAAGGTTTCAAACCTCTGCCTTTCAGCTTCCAAACCCGAAGGTCCAGCTTGTGGGGATTCGGGTGAAACATCCTGCCTTGAGATAACAGGTGAGGAAAGGAGGGGATCCTCGTCGGCGGTTCCAGGCTGAGATACATGGCTAGAAGGAACCATGGTCTCTTTGGCCAATAGGGTAGAATTGCCAAAACTTGGACTTCTTCCTTCAGAAGTCTTGAGAGAAAACTCACAATCAGTGGGCGAGGTGGAAAGGCATAAGCTGTCTTGAAGACCCATGGGCATACCAGAGTGTCCACTGCTTCGGCCGATGGGTGAGGAGAGCAGGAGAAGAAACGGGTCAACTTGTTGTTGCTCGGAGAGGCAAAAAAATCTACCTGAGGATAGTCCCAGAGATTGACTATCTGCTGGAAGATGTGGGGGTGTAGAGACCACTCGTTGCTGTCCGTGAATTTCCTGGACAGCATATCTGCTTTCATATTCAAAGTGCCTGGAAGATACACAGCTTTCAGGCCGAGGAGATTCTTCTCTGCCCATAAGAGTATTGGCTCCACTTCCCTGAGAAGAGATCTGCTGTGTGTGCCCCCTTGTCTCTGAAGATAAGACACTGCTGCTCTGTTGTCCAGACGCAGTAACACTCTCTGACCCTTGATGATGGAAGTCAAGGCTAACAATGCTTGAAAAGCCGCTCTGATTTCTAGGATATTTGACAAAATCCCGTTGGTAGGGAAAGGCCACCTTCCCTGTACCCTTGTCTCCCCGCAATGGGCTCCCCAGCCCTGTCCGCTGGCATCGGACGTAATTGAGATCCATGAGGAAGAGCCGAGGTGATGCGATTTGGAAAGATTTGTTGCGTCTGTCCACCAGTGTAGGCTTCTGATTGTTGACGCTGACAGACTGATCTTTTGAGAAAGATGTAGTCTCTTCCACTGTGCCAGAAAGGCTACTTGGAAATGCCTCAGATGCCAATGAGACCAGGGGACTAAAGGGATGCAGGCCGACATAGTGCCTATTAGACTCATGCATTGAGATGCTGTCAGGAAAGAACATCGCCGAACTTGGATCATTTTCTGAATAATGGCTTCCCTCTTCTGAGGAGGCAATGAAACTGAACTTTGTTTCGTGTTGAATAAGGCGCCCAGATAAATCATCTCTTGAGTAGGTATTAACTGGCTCTTCTGTAGGTTTATCAACCATCCCATTTCCGTTAATTCCTGCATTAACATTTCCTTGTGGACTATGAGCTGGTTTGGGTTGGAGGCCAGAAGCAAGATATCGTCTAAATAGTGGTAGACTCTTAGACCTCTTTCTCGAAGTGGAGCCAGGGATGAGATCAGTATCTTTGTGAAAACTCGTGGAGAGGTGGACAAGCCGAAGGGAAGGGCTTGGAATTGGAGGTGCAATTGTCCCACTGCGACTCTCAGGTATTTTGGAAAGAGGGGAGAATTGGGACATGCAAATACGCATCCTGCAGATCTATAGAGATCATCCAGTCCCCTGGCTGGATGGCATGGATAATCGTTTGCAGGGACTCCATTTTGAACTTTTCGAGAATAATGTGACGATTTAGCTTCTTTAGGTCTATAACAGGTCTCCAACCTCCTGTTTTCTTTGGGACCAGAAAAAGGGTAGAATAGAATCCCTTGAAGCGCTCTTCTGAGGGAACAGGAACTGCCCCTTTCGGAAGCTGGAGAGATGACAGGAAATGAGACAGTGCTTGTGCCTTTTTGATGGGAGGTCTGCCACGTTGTCTGTTGGAACGAATCTTGAGGAGGATGACCCAAAAAACTCCAAAAATGGCCCCAACGAATAGTAGATAGAACCCAAGGATCCTGACAGCGGCTTGCCCAGATTGGAAAAATTGTTTTAGCCTGGCCCCCACTGGGAGGGACAAGGCTAAGTTGGCGTCAAAAAGGTGTTGGCGCCTCTTGGGGAGCGGTAAGGACTTTATTTTTTCTGGAATTTAGGAAGGAAGCTTGAGTGCCTCTCCAGGGTCTCCTGCCCTCTCTGGCCTGTTTTGGCTGTCTGTAATCCCGCACATTAGATGGACGGAATCTTGCTGTAAATGGCCTTGACTTGCGAGCCCTTCTGTCTTGTGGAAGCATGCCCGATTTTCAGCCCGACACTCTCGAGATGGCTGTATTTAGTTGTTCCCCAAACAAATTTTTCCCATCAAATGGAATCTTGCACCAGTTCTGTTTGGATGCAGGATCGGCTATCCATGGTTTAAGCCATAAAGCTCTTTTTGCCATCACAGAATGGAGCATAGCTCTGGCTGAGCAGCGGATGGTATCAATTGCCGCTTCTCCCACAAAATCTGCCAAAATCTTGAGCTCTTCCAGGGCTTTGATTATGTCCTCCTTTAGGACGTCCTGACGTAAGGCAGTCTCGAAGTTTCCTGTCCAAGACCTAATAGCGGTGGAAACCCAGGTGAGGGCAATTGCTGGTCTGCAAGCTGCACCTGCTGCCAGATAAGATTTTCGTAGGTCCGAGTCAATCCTTCTGTCTAAAGGATCCTTGAAGGAAGTAGAGTCCTCCATAGGTAATGTAACGTTCTTTGCCAGGCGGACCACTGCTGCATCTACAACTGGCATAGAGGCTAAGGAATGCATATCCTGTTCAGCCAAAGGGTATAGCTTGTTCATACGTCCCACCGAAAACTTCTTATCTGTTTTCCGCCATTCATTATCAATGACCTCCTTAATTTCTCCCATTAAAGGGAAATAGATCTGTTTCCTTTTAAGGAATGGAAAATAGGATTTGGATTTTTGAGGAGTGGGATCTTCTACCTCCTCCCAGGCAATAGCTTCTTTGACCGCCTGAATGAAGGGCTGAACCAAGGTATACTGGAACCCAGATGGATCCCCTTCATCTGAAGATCCCTCCGAGTCTGACTCCCTGGCTGGATGCTCTACCGGATGTAAAGGAGTAATAGTTGTAGAGGGACCGGGACTTTCGGTATCTGGAACATGAGCAGACGATTTGGAAACAGATTGGGTCGGAGCCAATGCTAGCTCTGAAATTGAATCCTTAACCGTCTGTTTGATCAAGTCTACTACTTGTTTGCTTTCCTGCTCCCGATTGGCCGCATAATCTCTCAAGCAGTCCTTGCAGACTAATTTATCCGGGAGGGGATTTGCGCCACAGGCCCAGCATTTCTTCCTGGAAGTATGAGGAGGGGGAGATGGGGAATAGTCCCGCCTCCTTGATCTTGATCTTCCAGATCTATGTTGTGAGGATCGGGATCTATATGGACTCTCGTCATCTCGATATCTTGAAGATTTCTCCGATCTCTTGGAATGGGCAGGGCTGGTGAGAGAGGGAAAATTCCCATCACTCAAAGGCACATGCTCTCTTTTTTTTTTTTTTTTTTTTTTTTTTTTTTTTTAATACTCCCGTAAAGTTGGTCCCATATCTATCAGAAGTGTGAGGATCTTTTGCATGAGATGAGTGACTCATGATGGCTTACAAACAGCAGGGTCAGGAGAGAGAGACAGAGAGAGAGAGACAGAGAGAGAGAGAGAGAGAGAGAGAGAGACAGAGAGAGAGAGAGAGAGAGACAGAAAAAATCCCCATTTTTTTTTTTTAAAGACAATAGGGATGAAGAAAAAGAAAAGAGAGAGGGAATAAAACTGTCAGACCTATACAAGACAGATACCCATACATACACGTATACACACACACACACACATACATACACACATATATACATACATATATATATATACATACACACATATACATATATATATACATATATACATACACATATATATATATATATATACATATACACACACATACATACATATACACACATAGCTGCACAACTATACCCACAGATATACTTGTACAGATTTTAAATAAAAATTTACTTTACCTAAGGGCAGGGAAGGAGCACTTGAAGGTCTTCTCATAGAGACAGATCCCAGCAAGATGCCTCCTTATATCTTTAATTAGGGAAAGGGAGAGCCTAATGGACAAAACTGCTGCTCATAGTTTACTTTGATTGCTTTAGGGAAAGTAAGCACTGCTTTCCCCCAACAAATATGGCCAGCGACTAAGAGGTAACTTTTTGGGAAAAAGGACAAACCCCAAAAAAACTGCATTACTACCAGAATATAAGGAAGAAAAAAGTAACAAAATAGGCCTAACTAATAACATCATCTAGCGACAGTAACCTGAAAAAAGGGGAGAAATGAAAAATAAGACATTGATAACACATACAGTAGCCTTAAAGAAACCAGTGAAATATATAAATGAAACAGATAAAATAAAGGGGAACACTGACCCGGCTGTTGAAGTCAAGACTCATCCATAATTTTCCAGAAACTGCAGACTGCGTTCCTATGAGGAAACTCTGCTTTTGACCCCAAAAGATCCACAGAAGGGGTTCCCTGCCTTATTAGTGCTATGAGCGACCCAAGAGCAGGGACTGCGTCTGGGAGAGGCTGAACCCAGCGGAAGCTGCCAAACTAAGTAAGGCAGAGGTAGGGACATACTGCTAACTCTTCACCAGTTCCAGAGGTATGAGGAAAAAAAGGAGAATGCTGGGGGAAGGGACCTTCTTGTCTTTTATGCTATGCACTAGTCCTGAGGGAGGAGTCGAGGCGGAGGTATGCTGCCATGGAGGCACCAGGAAATACAATGCTTCCTTTGAATCACTGAGCAGCACTCAGCCTGACTCAATTTTGTTCCAGGAATGGGACAGGAAGTCCCTGTACCCTGAGGTGGAGACCATAATGACTTCCACCCACCTTTCCACCTCAGCCAATCAGAGGAAGCCTTGTATTCATTCATAAAATACAAAGCTTCCTTTGAATCACTGAGCAGAACTCAGCCTGACTCAATTTTCTTCCTTGAATGTTACAGGAACTCCCTGTACCCTTGCTGGAACTCAGCTCTGTATACTGTATGCAGCGGATGTTACATGCAGTTTATACAGCACTCACAGCGGGCACATTTGTTAGTGAAGGAAATCATTTTTTGGACCAGCTTGGCTCAAAGGAGCTATTGAAAGTTAAATCAAACATGAGTTAAGCTGTTTGATAGCTGAAGATCTACATCTATGCATAATTATTGAAAATCAGTAGAAATAACACTACATAAACAGTAAATGTGTGTAACATTGGAGAACATAAGATTCACACACCCTGAAATGTGTTTCTTACAGTCTCTTTATTAAACTCTCATCAATTTAACTTGGTACTCCCTCTTGTTGCTAAGTGAATGTCAACAGGTGGGCTACTAGCAGTAAAGTTAAGCAGAGGATGAAGGAAAAGAAGATTTGTTCATTTCCCACAATGCAGTTTGTTACACCACACGTGAAATAGTAAAATATGAGCTTCACAGGGGCCGAACTTTAAGTTTCTTTAATCAATGGGTATGTAAAGCCATTATACAAATTTAACCCTAAACATTTTCTTTCCCTCTAGAGCATATGCCAAAAAAAGTTTTACTTTTATCACGTTCCTATAGCAAAAAATATTTTTTATTATCAACAGGCTTGCAAAATTCTTGCATGGGCAGCTGCTGGGAGCAAAGGTATGCCCCCAGAACTACATCTTCCAAGAGCCCTTCCCCTACATACAGTGTGTGGGCAGGCTCCTGGAAGTCAAGTCAGCATTATATTGTTAGGAAAGAAATCAATGTATACATGTGGAGTAGGACAGGTTGGGTTGGGGGATAGGTGGAGTTCTGTAGCCCAGCCGATTGAACTCGCAGCACTTAATGGTATTTCAGTGCAAAAGAGACGCTCAGGGGAACTCAACAGCCCTAATGGAACTTTTCTGTTGGTAGTTTCCTTAAGAACTACTATTAATTCAGGCAAACCATTGTTCCACTGTCAGTAACATTACAGACATGTGATGTAAATTCAGATAGTTCATAGTCCTGCCTCTTTAAGAATCATTAATTATGGCAGTAACAAATTCTTAATGAATTACCGCCAATTATCAGTTTAGGAAACTGGCAGTAATTAAGACCAATACCAGTACTCAGAGCCAGAGATGCCTGTGCTGAGAAGCTGTCATGTACAGTATGTGACAGCTTCACTCACAGTGACCTTTGAAACCTTGTAACCTTGTAGTGTGGCTCTAAGCAAGAGTGAGATGTGCTTTCCCACTGGGGTTCAGGAAAAGGGATGTTGGCATTGAATATCACTTATCCAGAGGGGCTGGCAAAGAAAGTTTTAGACACAGCACGCCAAACTCGATCCATGTGAGTGTATGTGTAACGGTCTCAGCCAGCGTCACTCCACTAACCACGCACTCTGATGTGTTTTGTTTCGCCCACTAGGGCTTAGTCATAGAAGTGAGGCTTTATAGAGGCTCGACTAAGCCCCAGTGGGCGGGGGGGCGAAACGCATAAGGGGTGTGGTTAGTGGAGCGACGCTGGCTGGGGCCATTACACATACACTTACATGGATAGGGTTGAGCAAGCAGCATCTCAGACTCTCTTTGCAAGCTTCTCCCACAGTGCTGCCCTATCAGCTGTTGGCCAGGGATACAGGTGATGTTTAAATATGGGCAAAGCCCATATTTGGAAATTAATTGGTACGGGGTGGGCGAAGCCTAATGTATAACTGAGTGACTAGTTCCCCATGAGGTCTGCTTTACTTTTGTTTGACAGCACATGGCAGTGGAAGGATTCGAAAGCCGCTATTGGATTGAATATCCAATTCAATTGAATATCCAATTCAATATTGAATATTGTTTTTATTATTCAATATTGAATTAAATGTGAAGCAGACCTGATGGGGGACTACTTTCTCAGTTCTACACACCTGTAGACAGAGGCGGCTCTAGGCTTTGTGAGGCCTAAGGCAAAACTTGGACATGAGGCCCCACTCACGCCCATAATGGGAAAAATAATTCAAGCAATAAAAATTAACTGTATAAATTGCAGATATTAAGAACCTTAAACTTTGTACTATGAATTCACAGTTTCTAGAATTTTCTTTAACCAATTCTTCTTTAATCAAAGATCATTAAACATTGGGTATGTATGTATATATATATATATATATATATATATATATATATATATATATATATATGCTCTTACATCACAGTCCCCAGCATTTCCCTATAGGTCATGATTCCCTGAGTCCCCCCTTACATCAGAGTTCAGTGTCCCCCCTTACATAAAAGTTCTCCTTTAAATCAGATTCCCCCCAGGATCTCCTCCTTATATCAGAGTCCACAGAATTCCTCTTAACATTAGAGTCCCCCTCTTAAATCAATTTTCACAGAGCCCCCTTTACATCAGAGTCTCCAGAGTTTCCCCCTTACACTGTAAGAGGGAACTCTGAAGACTCTGATGTAAGAGGAGTTCTGGGCACCCTGATTTAGGGGGAATGTTTGGGACTCTGAAGTAAGGGGAGTTCTGGGAACCCCGATTTAAGGAGGAATGCTTTAGACTCTGATGTAAGGAGAGTTCTGGGAACCCTGATTTGAGGGGAAAGCTGGGGACTCTGGTGTAAAAGGGAACTCTGTGGTCACCAAAGCTCCCCCTTGCATCAGAGTTTCCAGAGACCCCCTTACACTTCCCTTCTCCAGTCCGCCACAGTCTAGGGCACGACAAGTCCCACTGCAGAAGGCTGTCATACCTGAGTCCCCACAGAGGGCACTGCAAATTCCAGTATAGTGTACTGCCAATCCTCCCCGATGAAAGGAAGCCTGCTATGCTTGGACTTGTACTGCTCTCTGTAGGGGACTGAGGAACTACTGCCTGCTATGCTAAGACTTGTAGTGCCCTCTGTGGGGACTAAGGCATGGCAGCCTGCTATTCTGGAACTTGTAGTGCCCTCTGTGAGGGACTGAGGATTCCTCAGTCCTCCACATTCTAGGGCACTATAAGTCCCAGCATAGTGGGCTGTCATTCCTCAGTCCCTCACAGCTGGGGGGAAAAAACAACAGAGTTAAATATCTAAAGGACAACTCCAACCAAAACTACCAATAATGTACAGAGTCCATATGCTATATAATGTCACAGCCCCGCTATCCCTCACCCTCCACCTCGGGTGCTGTCATTGTGTAGGGCAAAGGGCTCCAGCTCCACTATATTTGGCTTTGATGTCAGATATGCAGGACTGGCTCAGCTCCACTCTCTTCCCTGGCAACTGACTCTGGCATCACGGGGGGACTTTCCTCCTCCCCCAGCCACCCAGGGGCCATCTCCTTCTCCCCCAGCCACCCAGGGGCCCTCTCCTTCTTCCCCAGCCACCCAGGGGCCCCTCTCCTTTTCCTCCAGCCACCCAGGGGCCCTCTCCTTCTTCTCCAGCCACACAGGGGCCCTCTCCTTCTTCTCCTCCAGCCACCCAGGGGCCCTCTCCTTCTCCTCCGGCCACCCAGGGGCCATCTCCTTCTTCTCCTCCAGCCACCCAGGGTCCCTCTCCTTCTCCTCCTCCAGCCACCCAGGGTCCCTCTCCTTCTCTTCCTCCAGCGACCCAGGGTCCCTCTCCTTCTCCTTCAGCCACCCAGGGACCCTTTCCTCTTCCCCTAGCCACCCAGAGGCCCTCTCCTTTTCCACTAGCCACCCAGGGGCCCTCTCCTTTTCCCCTAGCCACCCAGAGGCCCTTTCCTTTTCCCCTAGCCACCCAGGGGCCCTCTCCTTTTCCCCTAGCCACCCAGGGGCCCTCTCCTTTTCCCCTAGCCACCTAGGGGCCCTCTCCTTCTCTTCCAGCCATCCTCTCCTTTCCTATAATACTTAGCATCTTCCATAATCGTTTTGTGAGTATATAATGTGTATACATGTCTATTACAATAAATTGTTTTAAAGATAATGCACTAGGCTGGTGCGCCCTCTGTCCATTTCTCTTTTTCAGTATCACAAAAGAAAGTAAGCAAGGCTAAAAGAGAATTAAAATTTAGCCCTTATTAGCTGCAGATATTAAACTTAGCAAAAATAAAAACAGCTTGGAAACAATCCAGCACATGGTTTCAAAAACATATTTCTTTTATGGAGATGGGGTAATTATATGTATTTTTTATAATTATGGTGGTTGTATTATTGTTTATTGATTATTCGTTTTGGCTGCTGTAATAGCTCCTATCTAATTGTAAGGTTGTGTTTTTCCCCAGGGCTGGCACAGCTGTTAGATTAGTATAATGGTGGCCTACGTTTGCATGTTTTCTAAAGTCTTTTCCTGCACATTGCACCTCTCTGAAAAGTATGTGTGTGCATATTTCTACTGTGCACACCTGTGCTGACTGCTGAGGTGTTGCAAGTGTGAAAGAGATATTCATCATTGGCCCTGGTCTTAAACATGTATAACTGCCAGCAAATTCCACGTCTATGGCAATTAAAAGAAGTGTTTGAAAGGCAAACCAAAATTTTGTCTGGTAGCCTTCCACTGTATAAGTGTATTTGGTACTGAAAGCATTCATCTGACTTACTGTAAACTTATTCAGGCAGGGGTTTATTTACTAAAGTGCACTTGGATACACCGAGCCTACTTCCTGGTTCTAACCTTGCTGTACAAGCTGGCCACGGCGAAAGGATTTCGGCTCCAGCAGGAGGGATGTCCATGACCGGATGATGCACACTTCTCCACACTGGAACTTTGTTTTATGGGCATGAATATATGCTTACTAACGTGAGTGCATCATTTTATTCATTAAACCTGTTGCATAAAGTCTACACTTAGAGGCGCCTCTGTCTGTGTTTACTGTAGATCTTAGGGCAGGGCTCTTCAAACTATGGCCCTCTAGTTGTTCTGGAACTACATTTCCCATCATGCCTAGTCATGTCAGAGTTTTACAATGCCTCTTGGGATGTGTAGTTCCACAACAGCTGGTGGGCCGTAGTTTGGGGATCCCTGTCTTAGGGGAACATGCAAGGAAAATAAAAAAACATTATTTTTGCTTGCACGTGATTGGTGGATAGAAATTACTAAAGCTTCCCCTCATTTCAGATCTTCCCCTTAGATCTACAGCAACTGCACTTCCAAGTGATCTACAGCAACTACACTTCCAATTGCACTTGCACTTGCAGTGCAATTGCAGTGCACAGTGATTTGCCTTTAGTAAATAAACCCCATAGTCTGTTGCCCTGTCTGTAGCAAAAGGTCATATTGTAATCTGCAGTAGGAAATTCATAGTTCATTGCAAGTTCTTAAGGAATGTTGAAGTGCCTCACTAAAGACGGATTTCAGACAGACACTATATAAATTATTGCCCAGGCTGATTACAGTGCCATCAATGTAAAATATGATATGATAGTCTGTTTCTGCTGACACTTGCAGAATGAACTGTCTTGCGAACATTCAAAATATGTGCCACATGTCTGATGAAACAAGCATAATTCTCCAGTAGCATTTGACACATTTATACTTTTTATTTTACTTTTAGCAGGAACCTAGCATTAGATGAACTTTGTCATGTCAAGTGCATGCATGCCCAGTGGTCTATTTCTAAAGAAAATTGCTGTGCGAATGCCTCAGCATTTACACAGCTGTTGCGAATAATCCTTGTAATATGTCTAATATGTGTATTTCCTATGCTTATCAGTTCCATCTAGTGGCCATAATGCAGTATTTTCCTGGTTTCAGTATTTCATGAAAATAACAAATTATGGTCACTAGATAGAGCTGATAATGATAGAGAATATTAAAAAAAAATTACAGGGATTATTCATTATAAGCCTTAAAGCGGTTGTATACTGCCGAAAAAAAAAAAAAAAAACCCTGCAAGACAAAGGCATAATGAGCTAGTATGCATCGCATACTAGCTCATTTTGAAATACTTACCTTAAAATGAAGCCCCGATACAGACGCCCGGACACCGCTGTGGGAGCTGTCATGCTCCCTCGGCATCTCTCCCGGGTTCGGCGGCTCCGGCGCTGTGAGTGCCCAGAGCCGCGATGAGGTCACTCTCTGGCAAGTAGCCGGCAAGGAACTCTGAAGGTCCACCGGACCTTCAGGCCCCTTTCACACTAGTGCGACTTGTCCTGCGATTTTGGACCGCAAACTTTTTTAACAAATTAAAAACTGAAAAATTGGGCGTGCAAAATTATTCAGCCCCCTTAAGTTAATACTTTGTAGCGCCACCTTTTGCTGCGATTACAGCTGTAAGTCGCTTGGGGTATGTCTCTATCAGTTTTGCACATCGAGAGACTGACATTTTTGCCCATTCCTCCTTGCAAAACAGCTCGAGCATAGTGAAGTTGGATGGAGAGCGTTTGTGAACAGCATTTTTCAGTTCTTTCCACAGATTCTCGATTGGATTCAGGTCTGGACTTTGACTTGGCCATTTTAACACTTGGATATGTTTATTTGTGAACCATTCCATTTTAGATTTTGCTTTATGTTTTTAGATTTTGCTTTATGTTTTGGATCATTGTCTTGTTGGAAGACAAATCTCCGTCCCAGTCTCAGGTCTTTTGCAGACTCAATCAGGTTTTCTTCCAGAATGTTCCTGTACTGTATTTGGCTCCATCCATCTTCCCATCAATTTTAACCATTTTCCCTGTTCCCTGCTGAAGAAAAGCAGGCCCAAACCATGATGCTGCCACCACCATGTTTGACAGTGGGGATGGTGTGTTCAGGGGGATGAGCTGTTTTGCTTTTACGCCAAACATAACCTTTTGCATTGTTGCCAAAAAGTTCGATTTTGGTTTCATCTGACCAGAGCACCTTCTTCCACATGTTTGGTGTGTCTCCCAGGTGGCTTGTGGCAAACTTTAAACGACACTTTTTATGGATATCTTTAAGAAATGGCTTTCTTCTTGCCACTCTTCCATAAAGGCCAGATTTGTGCAGTATACGACTGATTGTTGTCCTATGGACAGAGTCTCCTACCTCAGCTGTAGATCTCTGCAGTTCATCCAGAGTGATCATGGGCCTCTTGGCTGCATCTCTGATCAGTCTTCTCCTTGTATGAGCTGAAAGTTTAGAGGGAGGGCCAGGTCTTCGTAGATTTGAAGTGGTCTGATACTCCTTCCATTTCAATATTATCGCTTGCACAGTGCTCCTTGGGATGTTTAAAGCTTGGGAGATCTTTTTGTATCCAAATCCGGCTTTAAACTTCTCCACAACAGTATCTCGGACCTGCCTGGTGTGTTCCTTGTTCTTCATGATGCTCTCTGCGCTTTAAACGGACCTCTGACACTATCACAGTGCAGGTGCATTTATACAGAGACTTGATTACACACAGGTGGATTCTATTTATCATCATTAGTCATTTAGGTCAACATTGGATCATTCAGAGATCCTCACTGAACTTCTGGAGAGAGTTTGCTGCACTGAAAGTAAAGGGGCTGAATAATTTTGCACGCCCAATTTTTCAGTTTTTTTATTTGTTAAAAAAGTTTGAAATATCCAATAAATTTAGTTCCACTTCATGATTTTGTCCCACTTACAGTTTTATATCTTTATGTTCGAAGCTTGAAATGTGGCAAAAGGTCGAAGAGTTCAAGGGGGCCAAATACTTTCGCAAGGCACTGTAAGTATTAGGGGTGCTGGAGAGGCTGCTACACCCAGAAGGTTTTTTTTATCTTAATGCATAGAATGCATTAAGATAAAAAACCTGACTTTACAACTCCTTTAAAGTAGTACTAAAGTCCAGACATTTCTTATATTAATGCATTTTCTGTGTTAGGGTAAAAAAACATCCTACTACCTGTAGTTAGTATAAATGCTGCCATTACATTAGTGGTGAATGTCATGTTACACATAGTTGGCAAGTGTCCCAGATCCAGTGGAACAGTGGCCAAAATTCTGGAACTGTCCAGCATGATCCAGGAACTTAAAGTATGGCTTTAACACTTGTTTACTATGTATGACATGCCAGGCTCAGGCACTGATACATGTGAGTGCAACTTTTTTTATACTTTCTTTTAAGCATCGAACAAAATTTACTACACAATAAAGTCTTTCTCTGGTGGAGTATATCCCTACATCCTAGTCATATCCTGAGGGATCATTGGAGTGGAATGGCGTTAGCTTAGGAACCAATCTGGTTTTCTAAAAGCACATTTTGACCTTCTGTAAAAAGGGGTTGAACACCTCTGGTGAGTTGCCATCTACCCTTTGAGCACCCATGGTGAATAAACTAGAAGATGTGGCCAGACGACGTACCCGGCTATCGGATTGAGGTGAAGGAAGACTTCCGAAGTCACCTGCCCTGGCGTGAAGCCAGGTTTACGGCGGCAACGATCGTCTACCCCACCGCTGCATCTTATGATGTGCCTGTTTTTATTTCATTACAAGTGAGTGCAATCTATATTGTTTATATGAATAAATTACGGTCTTGATATACTGCACTAGTGGAGGCTTTATTTTATTCCCCCACATGCTTTTGGAGCTTTGGTTAATGATAAATGAATGGTGAACCTGAAGGCTTATTCTTCCATTGGACCATACTGTTTTAAGCGTTTCCTGCTCATTCACGAGAGTTAATGAGAATGGGGGTCTGGTGAGTTGCCATTTCACATTATCCCTGGCACTTGGTGGTGGAAACAGAGGTGATCCCTTTATACTTCACGATTATTTGGATCCCTGTTGCAAGACACATCATCTTTCCTGCATTGTTTGGCTGAATGGACTATGGAACATTTTAGTGATTTTAAATATTCAATATTATTTTTCACTGGGGTTTCAATTCCTTATGCCTGTAGTATGACAATTCAATATTGTTATTTCTTGCGCTACTAATATTTGGTATTGTTCTGGACCATTATTATCTATTTTAAACTAGAAGACACGTCTGTCTAGAAGCACTTTTCATATTTGGTGTTGGGCATTGTCACATTGGATTGAAGTTTTTGCATTTTTTCATTGATTTTTATTATTAATCTTTTCATTGATTGTGTCATTGATCTTTTTATAGTTTTTTTTCACCCATTTAACACATCACGTGTCATGTTTACTTATTTATTCTTAGATCCATAGCCAGAGAGATTTATGTTTGTATATGATTTTACACTGTGAAGCACCAATATCTTTATTTATCGTTTTTTTGTATACAGTATATCCCTTTATGCTGATGACACTAATATACCTGATGGATGCCAACCAATCATAGTTTAATTTACTTTACCTTCTGGAGGAGTTTGGGGGGTTTTTGGGCTTCAGGGTCAATTGGGAAAAATCCTTATTACTCCCCCTGTAAACTGAAACCATCCCTAAGATACATCCTAGTTCCAGGCTGCAAGTGGTATATCAATATAAATATCTTGCTGTTATAGTCCAGTCTCCTGTTTCCCTCTTTTACTCCCGAAGGTATTCTGTAACAATAGTAAACTATGGATGACTCTTCCCTTGGATCTCACGTGCAGAATAAATCTAAAGCTGGCCATACATTATACAATTTTCTTGTTCAATTTCCTTTAGATTTACCTTTAACTGTGTAGTAGAAGGGTCTACCTGATTGCATACAAATTAAAAGTGTATACTTTGACCTCCTATTATATAGTTTTGGTAAATCTAAAGGTAAATTGTGCAAGAAAATTATATAATGTATGGCCAGCCTTATTAACCAGTTAACGACCGCCTGTCGCAGTTATACTGCGGCAGGCAGCCCCTCCTGCGTGAACTGACGTAGTTATACGTCGGTCACGCCTGCAGCTAGGGGGCAAGCGCGCGCCGGTGGCGGCGCACTCCCACCCCCACTCAGCAGCGGGGAAGCCGATGCACAAGGCCGGCGGCTCTGATTGCCACCGACCACCCGCGATCGCTCCCCACTGTGAGGGAAGGACGGTCGGCTGTTGTAAACACAGCTGACCATTCTTTTCTCTGGAAGGATCACAGAGCCCATGTGATCCCTCTATATCAGAACATAGGTCTCTGGGATCATTTCAAAAGCCCAACCCCCATACAGTTAGAAACACTCCCCTAGGCTTACATTTAACCCCTTGATCACCCACTGTGTTAACCCCCTCCCTGCCAATGTCATTATTACAGTAACAGTGCATATTTTTAGCACTGATTACTGTAGTAATGTCACTGGTCCCCCCAAAAGTGTTAAAAATGTAAGTTAGGGGTCTGATATGTCTGCCGCAATGTCGCAGTCCCGCTAAAAATCGCAGATCACCGCCATTACTAGTAAAAGAAAAAAAAAACAATAAAAATGACATAAATCTTTCCCGTTGTTAGTAGACGCGATAACTTTTGCACAAACCAATCAAAATACGCTTATTGCAGGGTTTTTTTTTTAACCAAAAATATGTAGCAGAAAACAAATTGGCCTAATTTTTTTTTTATTGAATGTCCTATAGCAGAATGTGAAAAAATATTGTTTTTTTTTTTTCAAAATTGTCGCTCTTTTTGTGTTTATAGCGCAAAAAATAAAAATCGCACAGGTGATCAAATACCACCAAAAGAAAGCTCTATTTGTGGGGAAAAAAGGATGTAAATTTTGTTTGGGTACAGTGTCGCAATTGTCCGTTAAAATAACGCAGTGCCGAATCGCAAAATAGGGCCTGGTTAGGAAGGGGGCAAATCCTTCCGGTCCAAAATTGGTTAAGATCCATTTCCTTCCCAATTTTCTTTATATATTGGCTAATGCCCCTTGTCCCATAGCCCAGACATTAGCAAGGCACTACAAAGTGCCAGGTCCCTGGTTCAACTCAAAACCACCATACTGTACCTCCTAGTCCTATGTCTAGGGACACCCACACTGGTACATACTGAAGATATATTACATACAGGCTTAACTGTAGGTTGCTCCTACTGTGCTAAACATGAAAATGGCAACTGCTCAGCCATAATAAAAGAAAGGACTATGCACAATGGGTAGGGCTAGTTGTGTACAAAATGCATAGCGTTCCAACGCTCAGATCTGCTAAATCAGCAATGTGAACCTGTTTTTAATTTACCATCCAGTGTCATTTGAGTCAGTCAGTGGATGGCAACAAGTCATAAAAGCAGTTAATAAACACATAATACCAGGAAAAAAGCTGTGAAAAATATCGTAAGCTTGCAATGATCTGTTAACTTCATTAACTACTGTGGCCTGTGTACACAGTAAAAGTTATAATGTTCATGTTTTAACTTAAAATTTTCTTTTGAAAGATCTTTATGTTTGGGTTAATAGGACTGAAAGAAGATAAACAGGCAGCATTTATGAGCTTTTCCTTGAAGAGGAGGGGACTAACAGGCAAATGAAATGGAAAACTATTTCAAAGGTACTAGCTGAATGAAGGGAAAATATCCTGGGTTAAATGTTATTATTTTCTTTATTTATAATTTTGTACTTCATGTATACAATATGTGTTTTACATATGTAAACATTTAAAGCGTAATTCCAATTTACTCAGAAAAAAAAAAAAAAAAAACACATTCCGCTCTGGGTGATCTCTGTACATTGCAGGCATTTTAACAAACTTTGTTGCCAATTCCTACCTTTTGTTATTCTGAAGAAATCCCTGATTGTTCCTCTGTGCCCCTGTGCTCAGTAAGTCTTATGGGAGTGGTTTCATAATTATCAACCAGCTTCTGCAGAATCAGGGCTCTAGTAAGAAAGGGGTAGGGTCTGCATCCCTTAAGACCTGTTCCTATTGGGAGCAGTGGTGGCTGGTGCTCCATAGGATGGGGGGCCCGCAGATGGCCCACACCATACCCCCCCCCCCCGAACCACAGGCAGCCCGCACACCATTCCCCCCCCCCCCCCCAGTCACCAGCTCACTCACCCCGAACATGTGGAGGGCAGGCAGGCAACTAGCAGCAGTTGTGGCGGCAGCTTCTCCTAAGTCTCCTGCGTCTCCTCCCTCCTCCTCCACCTTGGCCAATGGCATGGCTTTTCCTTTCGACCAATCAGGAAACGGGTCTCAGGACCCGCTTCCTGATTGGCCAGGAGGAGGATCCGTGTGACAATAATGAATATTCATTCGCTATTGTCACACAACTGAGTGGGCTCAGGGCGCAGTACTCTTTTGACAAGGGGGCCCCAAGACCCTGCTCCCCCCCATGTGAATGAGTATGAGGTACATAGTACCCCTACCCATTCACTAAAAAAAGTGAATAGACAGTACAATTTTTTTTTTGAAAAGTCCTTTAATACAAATAAAAAAAAAAAACAATGTCCCCTAATGTAGATCCATTGTCAATTATGACGCCCGCCGCCACTCCCTGCTCTGGAGTCGGCGTGCATTCCAAGCCTTCATTTCGTTATCGCGACAGTAACCGGAAGTACAAAGTACATCATCAAGCTTCCTGATGACGCATGTGTAATTGTAAAACACGTTTAGGCTAGTGGAGCGTGGATGACGTACTTCCTGTTCAGGAAGCTTCCTAAAGACGCATGTGTAATTGCGAAATGCGTTGAGGCTAGTGGATGGTGTACTTCCGGTTCAGGAAGCTTCCTGATAACGCATGCGTAATTGCGAGACGCGTTGAGGCTAGTGGAGCCTCTTTGGGAATACTACTTTTTTTTGTTTAGATATCTGTAATCCTATTTCTTTGGTGCATTCTTGGCATGTGAGGCATTTTTGCTTTTTTGATATTCTATAAAATTCTCTATTTTTGTTCATGTGTCCTTTGCACATGTATTTATTTGAACATACTGATTCTAGTTATACTTACTGTACACTTTTATACCATAGCCAATATCCACCTGATGCCTATTATTTTCCCCAGTCAATTCCTGTGACAAAATAGTGGGGCGCAGGGCTGAGCTACTCTGCCTGTGTCCATGGAAGCACGCGGCACGATTCGGGTTTGAGCCTGCCGGTGTTGCATGATAGGAAGCAGCTTCCTATGGTGACACACCGAGAAGAGGAGGAGCCAGGAGTGCCAGTGGGGACCTGAGAAGAGGAGGTTTGGGCCGGTCTGTGCATTCGCATAGCACAGAGCAGGTAAGTATAAACCTGTTTGTTATTTTTTAAAAGTTGAATTTACAATCACTTTGAATGTAATTGTTTCATTTTTTTAGGCTTTTTGCTTTTATTTTCACCTGGTGATCTGGCCAGTAAAATATTTCCCATCTTATGGCGACTCCACTCTGGATTAAGGAGTAACAGAGACACCTTTGGACAGCTGCATTTTCAATCTGGGGAGAGGGTAGTGTTAAGGTGGCCATACACTAGTAGATTTTTGTATGAATGTTCTTGTAAAAATTCTCAATACATTTGATAACTTGATAATGAATGTTGTTTCTAAAGTAATTCCTTTTAACATTTGATTTTGGAATGAATAAACTTTCCAATATGAAAACCACATACACTGTTAGAAAAAAAAAATTGGTTAGAAAAAAACTTTCCATCCTGCTCCTTCAAATTTTTCATCACCCTGGTTGAAAATGAGCGTCATTTTGACTCTGCTAACAATTAGAAAATCAAACAAATGTTCTAAAAATGAAACATTTTGAACAGACTTCTACTATTGTATGGACAGCTTTAGACAAGAGTTGTATAAAGTACTCGAAACCCATACTTGAGTAAAAGTACAAGTGCTCGATCAAAAAGTGACTTGAGTAGAAGTGGAAGTGCTCGATCAAAAAGTGACTTGAAGTAGAAGTACTAAAGTATTCAACATTTTTTGTACTTAAGTATTGCAAGTAGTTTTTTTTTAAATTTTGCTACTCAAGTACGGAAAGTAAAAGTACCAGTAGTTTTGAAAAAAAATTGCTACTCAAGTACTGAAAGTAAAAGTACAAGTACTGTGTTATGTAGTTTATTAAAGAAAGAAGTCAAAAGTTTGAACATCATATTGTTTTTTATTATTTCAAATGCAGCTTTTATTTATACATACAGTAGCTTTTATTTTCATATGCGCTGATAATACACATGTTTTGAGCTTCATGAAACCTGCCATCTACTTTTCTGGCAGTGGTAATTTTTATAATTGTAACGAGTAACTATGCAGCACAAAAAAAAATATCGGAGTAGAAGTATTGAAATCATCGAAAAAATGTAGTGAAGTAAAAGTGGAAGTAGGAGAAAAAAATTCTACTCCAGGAAAGTACAGATACCGCCTTTCGGTACTTAAAGCGGAGTTCCACCCAAAAGTGGAACTTCCGCTTTAGGGAGTCCTGACCCCCCGACATGCCACATTTGGCATGTCATTTTTTGGGGGGGGAGCGGGTACCTAGTTTTGACATGTACCCGCTCCCACTTCCGCTCGGAGCGCCGCGGCGCCCTGAGCGGAAGTTCTCCTCTCCCCCTCCCTCCCTGCAATCTTCTGGGACACGTCAGAGGTCCCAGAAGATTGCCGGCCAATCACGGCGCGCAGCGCGACTCGCGCATGCGCAGTGGGTACCCGGCTGTGAAGCCGCAAACTGTAACAGCCAGGTGCCCACAGCAGTGATGCCGGCGCCGAGGGAGAGGATCGAGGCTTCCGGCGGCCGCATCGCTGGACCGTTGGACAGGTGAGTAAATGGCTGGAACTCCGCTTTAAGTACAGTAGTGAAGTAGTTCTACTTAGTTACTATACATCTCTGGCTTTAGATGTCCTAGCAGATTTTGATGTACTTGACTAGCAAATAAAAACTGAACTCCAGCTAACATGTGTTCATAAACCTTTGAGCTCTGGGTAATTTTGGTCAGCTGTCTGTAATAAGAAATAGGTTGGTGCCCCTGGTCAAAATATGTGGCTATATGTTCGTAATCTTTGAATTAACCACTTAAGCCCCGGAGGATTTGGCTGCTAAACGACCAGAGGGTATTTTGCGATTCGGCACTGCGTGACTTTAACGGACAATTGCGCGGTCGTGCGACGCTGTACCTAAACAAATTTGGCGTCCTTTTTTTCCCACAAACAGAGCTTTCTTTTGGCGGTATTTGATCACCTGTGCGATTTTTTGATCACGCGCTATAAACAAAAAAAGAGCATCAATTTTGCAAAAATAGCAATATTTTTCCCTTTTTTTTATATGAAATTCCCCCCAAAAAAAATGTAAAAATCAAAATTTTTTAATATTTTCGGCCAATTTGTTTTATGCTACCTATGTTTGGTAAAAAAAAATCGCAAAAAGCGTATTTTGATTGGTTTGCGCAAAAGTTATTGCGTTTACTAACAAAGGGAAAGATTTTTGTCATTTTTGTTGTTTTTTTTTTTAACGCGTAATGGCGGCGATCTGCGATTTTTTTGCGGTACTGCGACATTGCGGCGGACAGATCGGACCCTTGACTGACATTTTTGACACTTTTGGGGTTACCAGTGACATTTCTACAGTAATCAGTGCTATATATATGCACTGTTACTGTAAAAATACACTGGTAGTGAAGGGGTTAACTTTATTTGAGAGGGAGGGGCTGTGTGTGTCCCTAGGGGCGTGATTCTAACTGTGATTGGCTGTGGCTTCAACTGTATGCAGAGTGATCAATGGATCTACATAGTAGATCCATGTGATCATCTCTCATACAGAGAGGAGAATGACAGGTAGCTTGTTTACACAAGCTGCCTGACTTTCTCCCTCTCCCCCGCCGATCGCAGAGTGGCCGGCGGCGATCGGGTCCGCCGGTCACACGCGCGGGGGGGTCCGTGACCACGCGGGAGCGGGAGCGCGCCTCCGGCGGCGCGCGCTCGCTCCCTAAACCCTCACAGGCGAGCGACGTAGACCTACGTCACTTTGCCTGTGAGGGGCTGACCGCCGCCGTAGATAGTCGTGCGGCGGTCGGCAAGTGGTTAAAAAAGTAGAAATCAATAATATTCTATATAGTTGTAACTGACACTGAGGAACAGAAACTGCCAACACAACACACATACATTGTCAAAGTACATCAGTGTTTCTCAACCTTTTTTCCAGTCAAGACACCCTTTAGAGTTATGGACAGTCTCGAGGTGCCCCATTCTAAAATGTAAAAAAAATATTCTAATAGTTTTACATAACACAGCAACATCCACACATAGGACACCCAACTTTAGAGGTGATTTTTTTTTTTTCATCCAAAGCAAATACACTTTTGCACACTGGTACTGACTAGTACTCCGGTGTTTCTCTTCTCCCTCAATTTCTCTCCATCAGCCAGCTAAAGTCACCCCAGTGCTGAGAGGGAGAGAGGCACAGAAGGCAACAGAAATCCTCCTTATAAACTGATGACATTATTGGTTATTAAGATTCCAGTGTCTAGAAAGTTGCAATGGTGCACAATGAAAACCTGTGGCTTTATGTAACTAAAAGGCAGGCTTCATCCACCTGCTGGCTTGTATACAATTTTTCATACATTTTTAGGTATTTTTCCATGGCACCCCTGAACAAGCTTTAAGGCACCCTGGGGTTCCTAGGTAGTGGCACCCTGGCTGGAAAAGGCTGAAATACATTTCCATTGTAAATGAGGTCAGAAATAGTAATCTGAGAAGGCATGCCATGCACCTGAGCAAACACACGAGGTCGCCCTCACACAGAAGCTCGTCGTTTTATAACTCTTTTCATACCATTCCTACGCATGCTCTATGGTTATTTCCACTACTGCATTGCTAGGGCAAACTGTTATAATAACTTGGGACTGAGTTGTCTGCTTTTTTGTATGGCGGCAGCCATGTTTTTAGAGACCAGGCGTTAACTGTATTACATTCAGGCAATGCACGGTAACATGGCTCCTGTTCGGAGACAAAGAAGTAGAGGCGCTCTTGCAGTCATAGTAGAGTGAATGAGATACTATAGAAGAGTGTGAGCGGAGTGTCCGTGTAGTCCTATGAACGCCATGAGGGTTCTTATCGGTGAGGGTCATGTGATCAGTGACAGACTGGAGTTATTGTTATGCTATCATTGTACTTGTATAGAAGTTTTATTGCAGACGTTTTCCTCTCTATGTCCTCTATAATATGGAATGTAGTCAGATTTCATACCTGTTTACTTTTGTCCAAGTTTTCAGTCAGGGTGATTGGTAGGAAAGGTAAATCCAGCATAGCAGGTTCTTTGGACAGTGACTCAGTATATTCCTCTTGAAGCAAAAAACAAACATTTATTATATTGCAGCTTACGGATTATTTTATATGATGTCTGCATTAGTTTTCTTTTTTCCTTTCTGTACAGCTGGTGATCTGGCCAGTAAGGACTCGTTCAGGTGGGGTGCTTTAATGCAGGTCTGTGTATTCCCAGAACGGGGATGCACATGTTTTGCTTTTACCCCTATGCCACCATCCCATTCATTTCTATTGGATCACAGCTGGTGCTCCTGGCCCCTCCCCTTTCCCAAGTGCCCCCTGTGCAAGCCACTTGCTATGGGGGCACTCGTGCATGCTTGCTCCTGAGCTGCCTCTGTATAAGACACACAGAGCGCAGCTCTGCCCCACTCCCTCCTCACTGGTTGTGATTGACAGCAGCAAGAGCCAATGGTGTGCTGTGTCTCAGCCAGTGAGAAGGGAGAGACTCGGGGGGGGGGGGGGGGGCTCTGCTCTAGTGCACATCACTGAATGGAGATGGGGCTTAGGAAAGTATTAGGAGGGGCTGCACGCAGAAGGGTTTTCACCTTCAGCCTCAGCCACTTTAACCCTTTTGCACTGTTGTAACACAAATATGCGGCCCTACTGGACTGGGCTTTTTTCCTTGGGGCCACATATTTGCGTATCTCCCTTTGTGCTGGGAGCACGCCTCATGGCACGCTCCCAGCACAGAGAATCGGTACCCGTTCTAACGATCAGGATCCGGATTGTTCGATTCCAGGTCACCTGATCGCTGTGGTAGCCTATGCTTGGCTGTCCCAGTGCTCAGTCACTATGAACCCCATCCTGTTTTTTCTGTCTCTGTGAATGGATGAGAAAGATACATTGGGGTTTATTTACTAAAGCTAGAGGGTGCAGAATTAGTCACATTTCTCCATGGAAATCAATTAGCTTTGAACCTCAGCTTGTTCTATTACCCACTTTACGACTGCTCGCCGCAGATTTACCGTGGCAGGCAGCCGCTCCTAGCTCTACGTCGCTCGCTCTCAGGAGGCTAGGGGGCGAGTGCGCGCTACCAGCAGCACGCTCCCGCCCCTAATCGTCAGCGGGGAAGCTAGTGCAGGTGTCAGGCGGCTCCGATTGCCGCCTGACACCAGCGATCTCCCCCCCGCTGACAGAGAAGGACGGACGGCTGAAGTAAACACAGCCGTCCGCCATTCTCCCTGCAATGATCACAGAGACTATGTGATCCTGCTATATAGGATCACATGTCTCTGTGATCATCTCACAAGCCACACCCCCCACAGTTAGAATCACTCCCCTAGGCTTACATTTACCCCCTTGATCACCAACAGTACTAACCCCTTCCCTGCCAATGGCATTATTACAGTAACTGCATATTTTTAGCACTGATTACTGTAGTAATGTCACTGGTACCCCCCAAAAGTGTCAAAAATGTCAGGGGTCCGATCTGTCTGCAAAAAATCGCAGATCGCCGCCATTACTAGTAAAAAAAAAGAAAAAAATTACATAAATCTTTCCCCTAGTTAGTACACAAAATATCTTTTGCGCAAACTAATCAAAATACGCTTATTGCGTATTTTTCTTACCAAAAATATGTAGCAGAAAGCAAATTGGTCTAAAATGTTAAAAACTTTGGATTTTTACATTTTTTTTTTGGGAATGATACATAGCAGAATGTGAAAAATATTGTGTTTTTTTCAAAATTGTCACCCTTTTTTGTTTATAGCGCAAAAAATAACAATTGCACAGGTGGTCAAATACCACCAAAAGAAAGCTCTATTTGTGGTAAAAAAAAAGGAACCGCAAAGGGTACAGCATCGCATGACTGCGCAATTGTCCATTAAAGTAACGCAGTGCCGAATCGAAAAATAGGACCTGGTCATTAAGCAGGAAAATCTTACTGTCTTAAAATGGTTAAGCTTTGACAATAAAACCTGGAAGCTGATTGGTTTCTTCGCAGAAATTTGACTAATTTTGCACTCTCCGGCTTTAGTAAATAAATCCCATTGCATCTTTTTCTGCCCTTACAGAGAGAGAGAGAGAGAAATAAAAAAAAAAGTCTGTAGAAAAAAAATAATAATTAAAAAAAATAAATAAATAAAAATACCTAGATAAGGCTACGTTCACATGTGGGCGCAGCGGATAAAGGCAGAATCACTGCGATTCTGGCCGCGATCCAGAAATCATTGCAAATCGCGGGACGCCTGTGCGATGCCCGTAATTTGCAATGGCACCCCAAACGCTATGCGATGTTGCCGCGATTTCCGCCTGCCAAATCGCGATAACATCAAGCAAACAGAATCGCGGGACGCATGACGCCGAAAAAGGTACAAGAGCTTCTTTTGTGTGTCATGCGTCCCGCAATTCTGTTTGCGCGATGTTACCGCGATTCGGCAGGCGGAAACCACGGCAACATCGCATAGCGTTTGGGGTGCCATTGCAAATCACGGGCATCGCACAGGCGTCCTGCGATTTGCAATGATTTCCGGATCGCGGGCCACATGTGAACGTAGCCTTAAGGTTTGATCTAAGTCAGTGCCAGAGTTAGTGTTTGGGTCAAAGGTCAGGGTTAGTGTGTCTTAGGGCCCTTTCACACAGGCTTTCCAATCAGGTCCGCCTGTCAGTTTTTCAGGTGGATCTGATCGGATGCTCCATGCACCTCTATGGGGCAGCGGATGTCAGCCGTGATATGTCCACTGACACCTGCTTCTCTCCGATCCTGTCTGTGAAATCCAGACGGATGGTAACCCTATTTTCCATCCGTCTGGAGGATCGGATTGGAGGAAAACGGACAGGCAGTCGGTTTTCATCCAATCTCCCATAGAGATCTTTGTCTCTGCAAAATAAGGGGAGATGGAGCTGTCATCTGCCTGCTCAGCGGAATTCGGCAGATCGATCCCCGCTGAGGAAAACGGAGTCCGCCAGGCGCACCGGCCGTGTGAAAGGACCCTTAGGGTAAAAACAAAAGCAAAATGCGCACCATTGTTTCTGGGCTGTACTGTGGGTACAAATAACAAACACATTAGTGGTATCGCTGTGATTGTCAGGAGGAGGAGGATTTAATTTGGGTTGTTCTTTGGTGGAAGGTTATGGTAGTGGCAATAAATATACAGCTAAATTTGAAATTTTTTTTATTATACTGATTTGGGACAGTTTTCTTTGATAATAAAAAAATAAAAAAATCAGGAGGAAGCCAAGTTTGTCCTGAAAAACAAAAGGTATAATCCACCTGGATGAACAAAGCAGTTGTGGTGATACACTATATTACCAAAAGTATTGGGACGCCTGCCTTTACACACACATGAACTTTAATGGCATCCCAGCCTTAGTTTGTAGGGTTCAATATTGAGTTGGCCCACCCTTTGCAGCTATAACAGCTTCAACTCTTTTGGGAAGACTGGCCACAAGGTTTAGGAGTGTGTCTATGGCAATATTTGACCATTCTTCCAGAAGTGCATTTGTGAGATCAGGCGCTGATGTGGACGAGAAGGCCTGGCTCCCAGTCTACGCTCTAATTCATCTCAGAAGTACTCTATTAGGTTGAGGTCAGGACTCTGTGCAGGCCAGTCATGTTCCTCCACCCCAAACTCACTTATCTATGTCTTTAAAGACCATGTTTGTGCACTGATGCGCCAACATGTTGGAACAGGAAGAGGTCACCCCCAAACTGTTCCCACAAAGTTGGAAGCATGAAATTGTCCAAAATGTCTTGGTATACTGATGCCTTAAGAGTTCCCTTCGCTGGAACTAAGGTGCCAAGCACAACCCCACACCATCGCCCTCCTCCACCAAATGATTTGGACCAGTGCACAAATCATGTTCAACCTGGTAGAACACCTTTGAGATGAAATAGAGTGGAGACTAATGCCCCGTACACACGTGCAGATTATCTGCAGACTTTTGTCTGCAGACTTACCTTTTCTATGTAGTGCAAGGGCCTGCCGGATTGCATACAAATTGAAAGTGTTTAGGTTTGACCTCATATTATATGGTTTTGGTAAGTCTGCAGACAAAAGTCTGCAGATAATCTGCACGTGTGTATGGGGCATAAGAGTCAGGCCTATTCATCCAACATCAGTGCCTGACCTCACAAATGTGCTCCTGGAAGAATGGTCAAACATTCCCATAGACACTCCTAAACCTTGTGGACAGCCTTCCCAGAGGAGTTGAAGCTGTTTTAGCTGCAAAGGGTGGGCCAACTCAATATTGAACCCTACGGACTAAGACTGGGATGCCATTAAAGTTCATGCGTATAAAGGCAGGCGTTCCAATACTTCTGGCAATATAGTGTATGTACGGTTTTACTAATACACGTCAAAGTTGCAAAATTTGGCTTGGGCATTAAGATTTGTTTTACCCTTAGGCGTCAAGGGGTTAAGCAAACGTCCTCTACCAAAGCAAGTTTATTTTTTGCTAAATATGTTTCATCTGTTGTTAATCACTTCCGGACCACCGCCACGTAATTACATCAGTAAATACTAGCTGCCATAACCCTCTGTATTTTTCTACACAACAGGCGATCCTCTTTCGCATAAAAGGGGTTCCAGCGGCAGATTCGCCGTAAGATCACTTTTATGGGCGGTGGGTGAGGTGTCCACCCCCTTTCCCCGGCTCCGGTAAGCGGGGAAAACCATCCGGTTCGTCCATGTCCTAGGTAGGAAGTCGAGTTAGGGCAAGATGGCCCCCTCTCGACTCTATGGCCTTATAGGACCAGAGCGATGTCATACGTCGCTTCTGCCCAATGGCCTTAAAGGGCCCATTTTTTTTCTTGCTGAAATTACTTTTTTTTTTTTTTTTTGAAGATGTGAGGTCTTTTTGACCCCAGATCTCACATTAAAGAGAACCTGTCCTGCTTATTTATTTTACAAGGGATGTTTACATTACTTGTAATAGGAATAAAAGTGATCAAAACCATTTTTTAAATGGACAGTGTAAAAATAAAAGGTAAAATAAATAATAAAAAACATTTTTAATCGCCCTGTCCCTCTGAGCACGCGCGCAGAAGCGAATGCATACACAAGTTGTGCCCACGTAAGTAAACGGTGTTCAGACCACACATGTGAGGTATCCCCACGATCGTTAAAGCAAGAGCAATCATTCTAGCCCTAGAACTCTTCTGTAATGCTAAACTGGTAATCTGTTGAAATTTTTAGTGTCACCTATGGAGATTTAGAAGTACCAATGTTTGTCGCCATTCCATGAGCGTGCTCGATTTTGAAGCATGACATTTTGGGTATTTATTTTCTCAGCGAAGCATTCTCTTTCACAGTATAGAAAAAAAATGGGCTAACTTTACTATTTTTCTTATTTTTTCATTAAAAAAAGTGATTTTTCCCACAAAACTGTGTTTGTAAGACTGCTGCGCAAATACGGTGTGACATAAAGTATTGCAAAGATCTCCATTTTATTCTCTAGGTTCTCTGATCAAAAAAATAATATAATGTTTGGGGGTTCCAAGTATTTTTCTAGTAAAAAATACAGATTTTAACTAGTAAACAAAAAAGTGTCATAAATAGGCCTGGTCCTTAAATGGTTAAAGTAGGTGGGATTGAGCCATATGATTTGAAGGTCACAGGAAGCCAACAGGCTGTTTAACCACTTGAGGAACGGGCCACGCAGATATACTGCGGCAGGGCGGCCCTCCTGCGTGAAGTGACGTGCCTGTACGTCGCCTCGTGGTCTGGGGCACGCACACCGCTTCCGCTGTTATTGGACACAGCAGGAGCCTATCTGCGGGTCCGGCGGACGCAGCCTCTGCTGAGACCTGCCGATCGTTCAGAGCAGTGGTCCTCAACCCTGGCCTACAGGGCCCACTAACAGGCCAGATTTGCAAGATAACTGAAATACATCCCAGGTGATATAATTTGCTGCTCAGTGATTGCAGTACTCTAGTCTGCATCTCCCCAAGGTAATACTTAAAATCTGGCCTGTTAATGGGCCCTGAGGACCGGAGTTGAGGACCACTGGTTCAGAGGAAAGGCAGAATAGCGGTCTGCCTATGTAAACAAAGAAGACTGCCATTCTGTCAGAGAGGAAAATGGAGATCTTGTGTTTCTGCTAAGCAGAAACACAGATCTCTGTCTTCCTCCAGTTAGGTCACCCCCCACGCAGTTAGTAATCACTCCCTAGGAGCACACATAACCCTTTGATCGCCCCTGATGTTAACCCCTTCCCTACCACTGTCATTTATACAGTGACAGTGCATTTTTTTTTTTTTTTTTTTAGCACTGAGCACTGTATTGGTGTCACTGGTCCCCAAAAAGTGTCACTTAATGTTAGATTTGATTTGTCCGCTGCAAGTTAAAAATTGCTGATCGCTGCCATTATTAATATAAAAAAAGAGAAATTCCATAAATCTATCCCATAGTTTGTAGACACTATAACGTTTGTGCAAAATAATCAATATACACTTATTGGGGGTTTTTTTTACCAAAAATATGTAGCAGAATACATATTGGCCTAAATTGATGAATAAATTAGATTTTTTTACATTTTTTTATTTGGTATGTTTTATAGCATAAAGTAAAACTTTTTTTTTTTTTTTTTTATAGTGCAAAAAATAAAAACCGCAGACGTGATCAAATATCACCAAAAGAAAGCTCTATTTGTGGGGGAAAAATGATTTTATTTGGGTACAGCGGTGCACCTCTGTGTAGTTGTCAGTAAAAGTAACGCAGTGCCGTATCGAAACAAAATGGCCTTGTCATTAGGAGGTAAAACCTTCTGGGGCTGAAGTGGTTAAAGCTAAACTATAGGAACAAAAACTTTCAATTACATGAATTCCTTTTATAGCCACAAAGTGTATATGTGTGTGTGTGTGTGTATATATATATGTATGTATATATATATATATATATATATATATATATATATATACATCTCCACTCTGCGTGCACCAGATGCCTTTGCAAACAATAGATATTGCCATATAAAAGTAGCATCATCACAGTGCTGAACATAGCTTGGGCAGAGAGCAGAGCTGTGGGAGAGGCCTACTAAGCCCACCCACTACAGGCTGCTAGAGGAAGGGGGTGGAGACAAGACCAGTCAGCCTGCACAAGGAGAGAGAGAGCAGCAGTGACAGGTCTTTATTGACATAGTTTCACACTGGAATACTGCACAGATCTGGAAGAAATACACAAAGCACACCAAGATTCAAGAAAAATGTGCATTTGTTGCTTCTCCCAAAGTTCAGATTGACCTAATTAGCTACTATTTCATAATCCCTTAGGCTGTTTTGTAATGATTAAATGGGTGTGTTTGTTTTTGCTGATATTTATCTGATAAATTATCTTTGTTTACATAGGAGGTGGCAGTGGGTTTGTTGGACAGTGTCTGTCACAGTTATTAAGAAAGAGAGGTCATAAAGTTACCATTATCTCCCGAAAACCTGGAGAACAGAGGATTACATGGGTGAGAGATCTTATGACCGAAATCTATAATGTTTTTTTTTTTTCTTGAAAATCACGATGTGGGTAATGTATTCGCTTTTGCTAATTGTGTTAACTGGGTTCATAATCCGCTCATTACACAGTTCAGAAAATCATGAATAAGAGCAGTATTGGGCTCTTGTATGAGTGAACACAGAAGTTCTCAGTGCTCCTGGTATGAAGGAGAAAGAGAGGCTTTGTGTAGGGCAGAATACCCATAATGCTTCACAGGTGTGACAGGACACTGTCAGGACTTTGTACACTGGAGGCTTGTCACTACCTTGAAACATTCTTGGAAAGCTGCTCTAAATAACATAAAACACAGCTTCCACCTTGAAGACTGCCACGATTTATTATCAGCTCTGATGCCTTCCTACAGCTCCCACGTGTCCACCACTTTACAGGTTGTGGGAAATCCTAATCTTATCATTGTCATATTTGTCTTCACCCTCATAGCATCCAATTTCCTTCTCATTTCCTTGTGCAGGCTAGCAGATGGAAGATGATGTGAAAATGAAGTCTGTCAGTTCAGAACTGCTTTTAAAAATTTGTTGCCCAATTGTTATAATCATCCAAAGGCTTCGGTCACTTACCTAAAATACATTTCTGTAGAGCTGCACGTCTAATCGTTAAAAAATCGCGATCTCGATTCACTCCCCCTCACAATCTTAAAGCGGTAGTATACTCCGCTTTTTTACTTTTACCTACAGGTAAGCCTATAATGAATGTAGGTAAAATTAATATCTCCTAAACCGGCACAGTTTAGGAGATATTTGCCCTGCATGCAATCGTTGACAACAGC
Source organism: Pelophylax lessonae (assembly GCF_965119305.1). NCBI lineage: Eukaryota > Metazoa > Chordata > Amphibia > Anura > Ranidae > Pelophylax > Pelophylax lessonae. The sequence continues at coordinate 320,517,848 of NC_138768.1, read as the reverse complement.
GGCGCATGCGCTCTAAAGGTCTCAGAGCCGCTTGCCAGAAAGTGAACTCCCATGCATGCGGGGCGTCAGTGACGTCATAGCGGCTCCGGCCACTCACAGCGCTGGAGCCCCTGAACCTACGGAAGAGACGCCAAGGGAAGTTGTCAGCTGCCTCAGCGGTGTCTGGGCGTCCGTGTCGGGGCTTTGTTCTAAGGTAAGAATTTGATAATGAGCTAGTATGCGATGCATACTAGCTCATTATGCCTTTGTCCTGCAGGGTTTGTTTGTTTTATTTTATTTTTTTGGCGATACAACCGCTTTAAAACGGCATGTCCTTGATTCATACAGAGCTGTTCTCTGCTCACTCACAGCTGTAAAAAAAAGAAAAAGCCTCTGCCACATGTTTATCAACATTGTTAACCACTTTACCACCGGAGGATTTTCCTGCTAAAAGACCAGGGGTTATTTTGCGATTTTTTTACTGCGTGACTTTAACGGACAATCGCGCGGTCGTGCGACGCTGTACCCAAATGAATTTCACGTCCTTTTTTTCCCACAAACAGAGCTTTCTTTTGGTGGTATTTGATCACCTGTGCGATTTTTTGATCACGCGCTATAAACAAAAAAAGAGCGTAATTTTTGCAAAAACAACAATATTTTTCACTTTTTTTTATATGAAATTCCCCCAAAAAAAATGTAAAAATCAAAATTTTTTAAAATTTTCGGCCAATTTGTTTTACGCTACCTATGTTTGGTAAAAAAAATCGCAAAAAGCGTATTTTGATTGGTTTGCGCAAAAGTTATCGCGTTTACTAACAAAGGGAAAGATTTTTGTCATTTTTGGTGTTTTTTTTTTTAACGAGTAATGGCGGCGATCTGCGATTTTTTTTTGCGGTACTGCGACATTGCGGCGGACAGATCGGACCCTTGACTGACATTTTTGACACTTTTGGGGGTACCAGTGACATTACTGCAGTAATCAGTGCTATATATATGCACTGTTACTGCAAAAATGACACTGGCAGGGAAGGGGTTAACAGTATTGGACAGGGAGGGGTTAAGTGTGTCCTAGGGGCGTGATTCTAACTGTGTAGGGACATGGCTACTAGTGTAAAAACAAAGATCAACAGTTCTACATAGTAGAACTGTTTGATCTTCACTTTTACACAGGGAGAACTGACAGGTGGCTTGTTTACACAAGCCGCTCTGTCTTTCTCCCGCTGTAGCGGCGATCGTAGTGTGACCGGCGGACATCGGGTCCGCCAGTCACACTCCCGCACTCCTCCGTGAACGAGCCGAGGCGGGCGCGCGCCTCGGCGGGCGCGCGCCCGCCCGCTATTGGCTCTGGAAGGAGTGACAGGCGAGCGACGTAGACCTACGTCACTCTGCCTGGCCGGGGCCGACTGCCGCAGTAAATATACTGTGCGCAGTCGGCAAGCGGTTAAGGCTGCTAGATAACTATAAGCACAATGTTCTACAATGTATAATTTCTTTATTTTGGATCAAAGGAATGAGTCCCGGTTCACACATATGCAATGCGGGAACCCTGCGAATCCACAGCGGGTTCCCGAATCGCATTCAACTCGCAGGTAGTTCACACTCCCATATGCGAATCCCTGGGGGTGTCACTACAAAGTCAACGACACCCTCAGATCAATTTGCATATCGCAGTGTGAACTGTCAGTTCAGACATGAATCGGATCACATGGGTGTGAACACCCATACGATCCGATTCTGCTGCGGACCCAAAAAAGGGTTCTGTGCATGTTGTGTCCAGAATACAATGCAAATTCAGCCATACAATCTGTATGGCTATATTCGCATCGCACAGACATCGCATGTGATTTTCTGAGCAGTGCGCTCTGAATCACATACGATGTCTGTCATCACTATAGTGTGAACCGGGACTAAACCTCCGTCTGTAAGAGCCGGTTCACACTTCAGCGATGTCAGACATCGCATGTGATTCGGAGCACACTGCTCAGAAAATCACATGTGATGTCTGTGCGATGTGAATTCAGCCATACGGATCATCCCATTCTGATCAAAGTCACACAGGAACCTTTTTTTGGTCTACATCCGAATCAGATCGCATGGGTGTTCACACCTATGGGATCCGATTTATGTTTGAACTGACAGTTCGCACTGCGATATGAGAACTGATCTGGGGGTAACTTTGTATTGACACCCCCAGCGATTCGCATATGGCAGTGTGAACTACCTGCGAGTCGAGTGCGATGCAGGAACCCACAGTGGATTTACAGGGTTCCCGCATCGCATATGTGTGAACCGGAACTTGCCTCTTAAAGACTTATGCTGGCCATACACTAGTCGAAAAATAGTTCGAAAGACTGTCTTTTGGTCCGTTCGTTCATTTTTCGTCCAGTTAATAGACACACATAGAAATCCGGTTTTAGCTTTTCAGAGCTGAAAAATGGAAGGAACAGTTTGGAAAATTGTGCCGAATGAATGATGAATTGAAATGTTAATGCGTTTCTCGCCCGAACTGTTTGCACCAGGCATCTGTGACAAAATCAACGTAAATATGATTCATTTATGTCTATTGAACGATTTATTGATCAAAATTCGGTCATTACATGATGGCAACATTGTCTGCTCTCATGACCGGGTGTTGTTTTTTTGAAAATGAGTTTAAACGATTTTTGGTAGAGTGTATGGCAGATAGCTGCCATAAACCTGGAGAGGTTTTTTTTTTTTTTTTTTTTTTTTTTTTTTTTTTTTTTTTTCAAAGCCCGTGGTGTGTGAAACACACTCAAAAGACTTACAACCGGTGCATAAAAAAGTGCACACACGCAAACGTGAGACACACAAAAAGTGCACAAGGCGTACACATAGCCCTCCTCCGAAGAGGAAGGGCCCTGACCCTGATCCCCCGGGGCGCGAAGCTCCAGACAGGGACTGAGGTACTCACTTTGGTCCGCCCAGCCGAAGCCAGGCAGACCCCGTTCTCCAGGGGGACTGCCGAAACAGCCCACCCCCAAGTACTTGGTGGGGCTCCCCCGAAGGGAGACCCCATGAGAGAGGACGAACTAAGCCAGAAGGCCATATCCACCCCCTCCCAAGACTTTCAGGGCTGGCCCGAGGACCTACGCCATACAAGTCGTGCAAGTGATTCAACAAAAAAAGGGACAAACGTGTACACACAACAAAGAAAAAGAGTGGGGAAGGGGAAGTGGAGAAGTGCTGGGTAGTGCCAAAGTGCGAGACCTTGACAGGCCCCCCGGTCAGGAATAAAAAATTCCTCTGGTGCTGGCCAAAAGGCCCGCCCCAAGAGGCAGGTGCAGAAAAAGTGTGATGGTGCAGTGACCAAGGTGCCACAAAAACTCAGATGAGCTGCCCCTCACCAGTGAGAATTGAGGCACCCCTGGGCTGCCACCCCAGGGGCATGTACACCACGGGCTTTTTCGGTCTCAGCCCCCGGCCAAACCCAGTTTAGCCCTCCCCTACCAGGAGGTTTGGAACGTAGACAGCTAAGGGAGAGCCTGCCTTCAACTGGGGAAAAAGGCCCCCCTTGCCAGCCTGATTCACCCAGGAGGAAAAGGCTCTCCCACCGCCATCCGCATTCCTCACCAATTACATCCAGGAGCAGTACTAACCGGTGGACAAGGCCGGCTTTCTCGCTCCCTTCAAACTGATAGGGGCGGACCCATTCAAATCATAAGGCGGCAGACCCATCCGGCTTTCTCTGACAGTGCCTACTTCCCGGTCCCCCAGTTACACCCAGGGCGCCCCGGTTCATTTCAGCCCCTGCCGATACTAACCATCAAGGTCCATACCAACTGATAAGAACAGATACTACACTTGATCTTAGCCAAAAGGCCGAAAACCTGGAGAAGTGTTTCTCCCACCGCTTCCCGGACGTTTTCCCCAGAGCTGTCGGTAGCGTGAAAAACGATCAGGTCTGTCTATGTCCCAGGCAGGAAGTCGACTGAGGGCAAGATGGCCCCCACTCAACTCTATGGCCTTAGAGAACAGGAGCAACGTCATACATCGCTTCCTCCCATTGGTCTTAAAGGGCCCATTTTTTTTCATGCTGAAAAAATAGGTATAAAAGGGGATCAAAAAATTATTTTTTTAAAGGGACAGTGTAAAAATAAGAAATAAAAAAAAGGTAAAATAAATTCAAAGCGCCCTGTCCCTCAGAGCTCGTGCGCAGAAGCAAACGCATACGCAAGTCCCACCCACAAATGTAAACGGTGTTTAAACCACACGTGAGGTATCGCCGCAATCATTGGAGCAAGAGCAATGATTCTAGTCAGGAAATATTCAAAGACTGTGAAAACCTTCAAATAATTTGAATAGATAACTTGTTTCTGGTCACATATCGCAGCATTGGTAACACCTAGAAACCCATTGAACAAGCCTGTAGCCCTGCTGACCATTAAGACACTGGTCCAATGTCATCATGGACTTGAACCAGGAAAGACCTCTGTTGATGGTAATTAAAGGGAGCCTAGATACTAGAGAATATAACACATGATGCCAAGGGGTGGGTAAATACATGTATTTTTATATACAGCCAGTGTACTTCAACTTTTTTTTAGGTTTTTGTGTACATCTCCTGCACAGTGGAACCCTTGGAGAGGGGTGGTCAGTACTCTTGAGCTAAAAAGGCTCTATTACTTTTTACAATGCAAAATCCTGATTTTAAGAGAACATTGTATCCCTGGAGAGCATTGTAGAACATGGTCATAGTTGCATGCCTTCAGCAGGCTGGAGGCTGCTCCTTAACTAAACAGCTCTGCCTAACTGTTTTTGAAGAGTGTGGTAAGGTACAGGGGCATACTGCAAAGTAATAGAGAAGATTGTTGTCTGCTTTCTGATTTTTTATTTTTTTTTTCTTGTGGTTTGACAGGTAGATGTCACCAAAAAGGGACTACCACCATGCGATGCAGTTGTTAACCTTGCTGGAGAGAATGTTCTGAATCCCCTAAGAAGGTGAGGGATGTGCAATGAATATGCAAGTCATTTTGTTACTGTTGTAAAATGGTTATAGCCAGAGTTGTATAAAGTACTCGAAATCCATACTTGAGTAAAAGTACAAGTGCTCGATCAAAAAGTGACTTGAGTAGAAGTGGAAGTGCTCGATCAAAAAGTGACTTGAGTAGAAGTACTAAAGTATTCAACATTTTTTGTACTTAAGTATTGCAAGTAGTTTTTTTTTAAATTTTGCTACTCAAGTACTGAAAGTAAAAGTACAAGTACTGTGTTATGTAGTTATTAAAGAAAGAAGTCAAAAGTTTGAACATCATATTGTTTTTTTATTATTTCAAATGCAGCTTTTATTTATACATACAGTAGCATTTATTTTCGTATGCGCTGATAATACACGTTTTGAGCTTCATGAAACCTGCCATCTACTGTTCTGGCAGTGGTAATTTTTATAATTGTAACGAGTAACTATGCAGCACAAAAAAAAAAAATATTGGAGTAGAAGTATTGAAATCATTGAAAAAATGTAGTGAAGTAAAAGTGGAAGTAGGAGAAAAAATTCTACTCTAGGAAAGTACAGATACCGCCTTTCGGTACTTAAGTACAGTAGTGAAGTAGTTCTACTTAGTTACTATACATCTCTGGTTATAGCGTGCTAACATGATGATAATCCTGGGGGGGGGGACGTGTTTAATACCAACATCAAAACAATTTGAACCTTAAGCCATTTTTAGCAAAAACTGACATTATTTTAGATTTTTCACTCACACAGTTGTTTCCATCATATTCATTCATTAAGGCTGTCAATGCCTTTAAGCTGGCTGAGAATTCTGGTTGTATTATCTAAAGCTGGTTACACACTAGCAGATTTTTATACAAAAATTCTCATTACATTTGATGGCTTGACGAATGTCATTCAAAAGTACATCAACATTTTTTTGATGCAGCTTGACAACAACTAATCCAAGTCTAAATTATAAGTTTGGATAGCAGTGACTTTTAACCACTAATACAAATGTGGTGGTTTAAAGCGGAGTTCCACCTAAAACCAAAAAAAATACATAAAAATACCCCCGGGACAGTCAGGGCTAGTGCATTCCACAATGGATAGCCTCTGAACGGGTTGCACTTACCTGCAAGAAGAAATACTTACCTTGAAAATGTATTGTCCAGCGCTGCCATCTCAGGTGTGGGCAGCTTGAAGCCAACCTCTTCCGTCCTCTTCCGTCCCACGATGCACTGCACCAGCCCCGCCGTTACTTCTGGGGCTGCAGCGTCATCCCTGCACAGCTTCTGGGCATGCCCAGAAGCTGTTTAGCAAGGTATGACGGCGCCTGCACCGGAACTGACGTCGGGGGCCGGTGCAGGCGCATTGAATCCTGGGAGCGATGATGTTCAGCTCCCAGGAATCATTGCAAGCCAGGAAGTGACGACTCGCCGTGGCCGCCAAGGGAGGAAGAGGAAGTAAGGTGAGTATACTATCTTCTAAAACAAGGTAAGTAAAAAAAAAAAAGAAAAAATTGCGATAATCCATTTGTTTTTCAGGTGACCCTGGGCATGAAGATGGACGAAAGTTACATTTTAGGGTGGAACTCCACTTTAAAGTGGAACTTGATTCAGAAAATGAAGTTCAGTTAGATCATCTAAGGTTGGCTCCTTTTGCAGGTATAGCGATGTAAAAAACATTTAGGCCTTGTGCACACTGGACGTTTATAAAAACAAAAACACTCATAAATACTAAATAGCTGTGTTTTTCAGCGTTTTGCTAATTTTTCTAGAGTTAGAGCGTTTTTACAGCTGAAAAACTCCTCTTCAAACCCACTAGTTCAGTGGGTTCACTAGTTTTTTACAGCCAGAAAACACCCCTGCCAAAATTGCTGATAAAAGCCTATGGATGCATGGACACATAGGACGACATGCTGTGGAGTTTACTGGCTGTAGAAAAAAATGCCTGAAGCCAAAAACAGCATCTTTAAAACTGTCCAGTGTGCATGAGGCCTAAACATAAGAGCCTATAATGTTTAAAGTCCAGTAATACACTGTCTCACCCTGCTCTGCACATACTCAGTTGCTCTCTATTTTTAGTGCCAAATTTGTAGTGACCAATCTGCTGACACCCTAAAGATTTACTGCTGTTCAGGGGCTCTGGGCTTCAGAAAAATGGCAGCCTCCAGCAAGAAAAAACTGTAACATTGCTGGAGGCAATTTACTGCACACACTAATTTTGGGAGCATAAATATTATTGTGGAATGTGTGTTCCTTGCGAAAGAACATTATTTCTCCTCTCACCTTCCAGGACGGCAACACAGAGGCTCCACCCTACAGGAAACACAATCAGTTCACAGCTGTTGCGATTGCCACTGGGCACCTGCAATCTCTCCCTTTGAAGAGAGAACAGCGCTCTGCTGTTGTAAACACAGCAGACCATTGTTCTCTCTGGTATCAATGCAGAACTACTGTGTTTCTCCTATTTAGGAACACATGTCTCTGTATTGATTCCATAAGCCCATCCCCCCCAGTTAGAAAACACCCCCTAGGCTCACACTTAACCCTTTGATCGCCCCTGGGTTAACCCTTTCCCTGTCAGTGTCAATATTACAGTAACAGTGCAAATTCTTAGCACGGATTACTGTAGTAATGTCACTGGTCCCCCCAAAAGTGTCAAAAATGTCAGTTAGGGGTTCGATATGTCTGTCGCAATGTCTCAGTCCCGCTAAAAATCAATGATCGCCGCCATTACTAGTAAAAAAAAAAAAATAACATAAATCTTTCCCCTAGTTTGCAGATACGATAACTTTTACGCAAACCAATCTAAATAAGCTTATTGGGATTTTTTCTTGCCAAAAACATGTAGAGAATACAAATTGGCCTACAATGATGAAAAAGTTAGATTTTTACATTTCTTTTGGGGGGGGGGGGGTTATGTACCAGAAAGTGAAAAATATTGTTGTTTTTTTTTTCAGAATTGTGGCTCTTTGTTTATAGCGCAAAAAAATAGAAATCGCAGAGGTGATCAAATACCACCAAAAGAAAGCCCTATTTGTGGGGAAAAATGGGACATCAATTTTACTTGGGTACAGTGTTGCACGACCGCGCAATTGTTTTTTAAAATAACGCAATGCTGAATTGCAAAAAACGGCCTGGTCATTAAGGAGGAAAATCTTCGGTTAAAAGGCCCCTCCCTCCCCCTTGTCCCTTAGTATTGATTGTGTTTCTCCCACAGTGAAACGTTTTTTTTTTTTTCCTCTGACCAGAAGACCTAGAGAGTTGGATGGTACCCCTGTGAGGTAGATTTAGGAACGCCAGTGAGAGCCGCACGCCTCGAGCTTCTCACAGGTCTTCTCTTGATGTGGCACAGGTGCTTCGGACACAGTGTGGTGGTCCCTCCGCTTTGGTGCTCTGCTCAGTAGCTCGGGTCTCCTCCTGTCCTCCCCTGCATACAGTAGGCGCCAGGCTGCATAACATCAGCAGCGATGAGGGGAGGACTCAGCGTGCTCCAAGCCTCATTCTGAAACCGGAACTTCTGGTCTCAACAGGGAAGAGGCAGAGCTTGCACAGCGCGACCCCCTCCCCCTCCACTCTAACCACCTCCAATACCGGGCACTTTCACCCCTTTCCTTCCCAGACCAATTTTCAGCTTTCAATGCACTCGCACTTTGAATGACAATTACTCAGTCATGCTACACTGTACCCAAATTAAATTTTAATCATTTTGTTCACACAAATAGAGCTTTCTTTTGGTGGTATTTATTCACCACTGGGTTTTTATTTTTTGCTATAAAAAGCAAAAAAATAGCGAAAATTTTGAAAAAGAAACAATATTTTCTACTTTCTGCTTTAAAGGAAATCCAATAAAATCTAATTTCGTCATAAATTTATGCCAGAATGTATTCTGCTACATGTCTTTGGTAAAAAAAAATCCTGATAAGTGTATAAAAATAGGTCTGTGTGAAAGTTCTAGAGCCTACCATCTAGGCTACGTATCATTGAAAACTGATCAATCCTGATGTACGGACTTCCTATCTTATTTCTTGAGGCCCTAAAATGTCAGGACAGTGCAAATACCCCCCACATGAGCCCTTTTTGTAAATATGACAGTCCAAGGTATTTAGTAAGAGACATAGTGAGATTTTTTGCCCACAATAGTTTGGATAATGAAGAATTTATTATTTTTTTTCCCCCCCCCCACAAAATTGTCCTCTTAACAAGTTTCTTTACACAAAGTTGTCAATTTATCAGATATTTCTAACACATAGCATGTACATAGCAAAAATGACACCCCAAAATACATTCTGCTATTTCTCCTGAGTATGGCAATACCACATGTGTGAGACTTTTAAACAGCCTGACCAGATACAGAGGCCCAACATCCAAGTAGCACCATCAGGCATCCTAAAGGCATAAATTACACATTTCATTTCCTGAGTACCTATCGCATTTTTGAAGGCCCTGGATAATTTTTTAGCCACGTGAACAGATGATTCCTGGGACAGATGTGCGACAGATGTGGGACAGATGGTGATCGCTGGGACAGATGTTGATCAGTGGGACAGGTGTTTTTACTGTTTTGGGGACACTAGCTGGGGGTGATTAGTGAGTAAAAAGCAGTAAACTCACTGATCCCCCGACTGGCGGCACAGAACCGCTCTCCTTCTCCTCACTGACCGGCTCTGTGTGAGGAGAAGCAGAGCCGATCCCCATGACAACGGATGTGTTTACATTATATGATGGCTGTGATTGGACACAGCCGTCATGTGATCAGGAGGGCCAATCACAGAGCCCTCCTGCCGAGCGGTGTTGCGCTGTGTCTGGGGGACACAGGCACACCGTATCATGCAGCCACGCTATCTTCCTCTTTTTGAAGGAAGTTCATTAACATCCACTCAGGAGGAAGCTCCCACCCGGCCGTATGTGTGCAGTGGCCAGGTGGGAGATGGTTAAAGTCCATATGTGGTAGAATACATGTGGAAAGGGAGTGGACTGGCACGTAGATCCAGGAAATCCTCTGCAGCTCCCGAAGACAAATCTGGGATGCATCTCCTCAGTGGTATATGTAAGGAAGCACACTTACAGGGCACAAGAATTAAAAGGATCACTGAGTTAACACTTTTACCCCTTAACCCTGACGTAACACAAATATGCGTCCTTCGGCTTCAAGGGGTTGTATTGGGGTGATGCCTGCAGCTGCAAGCATCACCCCGGTACTGTTTTTAGAGCGGACAGTCGGCTTTCTTGTGATAACAACCGATGCAGCTAAGCAGCTGTTATCACAAGCAACGGGAGAGGAAGTCCTCTCACCGCCTATTGCTGCTCCGCTGGGTCTCCCCTCCCACTGGGTGCCCGAAGACCAGGGTCGTCATCAAGGGGGTACAGCCAGTACTCATGTATGGGGCCCTGGCACATAGGGGGGCCCGGACAGCAGGAAGATCGGTAGGATGACAGCATACCTCCCAACCTGGGCAGGACTGTCCCGCTGTACAGAGGCTTTGTCCGGCATAATTCTGGTGATAAATTTTCCCTCTTAGCTCAGAAGGACCTGATGCAGTGGGAACATTTAGAACAGCCAGGGATTGGCTAACAAACCAGCTGGGTGTGCACTATGCAGAGACTGCACCTGTCAAATTCATGCTGTGATGTCGGTAATGGGCTGGACTGCTACTCAGACCCGCCCCCTGTGTCAAGCAACACGTGCATAGGGAAGAAGGAGAAGGAAGATATGGCAGCCAGCAACAGAAAAGTATTTTAGAATGGTAATCATGTGGAAGATGGGGGACCTTTGAGGAAGATAAGGGCAGAGGAGAGGTGTGTGTGTGTTGCAGAGGTTGTAGCAGCTGGGAAGAGGTGCAGTACAGAGGCATTTACTTACATTCGCTACTATGTACAGCTTGGTATGGCACTACTCCCGGTTTTTAACATTGGCCTCAATGGAGAATATTGGTCAACTTGGTATGGCACTGCTCCCTGTCTAACATTTGCATCTATGGGAAATCTTGGTCAGCTTAGTAAGGCACTACTCCCTATCTAGCACTCTCCTGAACCCTGTGCATAATGCACTCCAGAACCCTGCATTCTGTATCTAGCATTCTCCTGAACGTATTCCTGACCCCTGCACTCTGTACGTAATGCATTCCTGACCCCTGCACTCTGTACGGGGATGGGGTTGTGAATTTGTGGAGGGATTTGGGGGGTTGCGCTATGAGGGGTAATTCGGAGGGATTTCTGCTAGGAAGAGGGGTTAGGGGAGGGGGTGATAATATAATTTTGATATTTTCGGTGGAGGGGGGGGGGGCTGTCAGGTAGGCTGTATGGGGCCCCAGGATTTCTAGCGGCAACCCTGCCGAAGACCCAAACTAAGCCGGAATCTGCTTTGATCCGGTCTCTGATCTAGTAACCTGGAAGCTATGTCATGACTTGCTGTTACTGAAGCCTTAAAGGCATCAGATTTAAAAAAAAATTACAGTATTCAAAACAGCCAAGCTTGGCATTTAAATGCTTTTAATGCAAAGGGGGGGTTACGGGTCTACAAGACCCCAGATCCCTCCATATAGAGTACCTGTCACTGCCTATTACTGTCACAAGAGATTTTTAAATGTCTTGTGTCAGCAATAAAAGTGATAAATAAACACAATAAAATAAATAGGAAAAAAAATAAATAAAAATGAAGGCGCCCAATCCCTCCGTGTTCGCACGCAGAAGTGAACACATACGTAAGTCACACCCGCAAATGTAAACTGTTTTCAAACCACACATGTGAGGTATCAATGAGATTATTAATGCAAGAGCAATAATTCTAGCACTGGACCGCCTCTGTGGTTTTTAACAGGTAACCGTTAAAAATATTCATATGAGTCGCCTATGGAGATTTTTAAGTACCGTAGTTTGTTGCTATTCCACAAATGTGCGCAATGTTAATGCATGACATGTTGGGTATCTATTTACTGATGAAACATCATCTTTCACATTATACAAAAAAATTAGGCTAACTTTACTGTTTTTTTTTTTTTTTTTTAATTCATGAAAGTGTATTTCGTCCAAAAAAAATGCATTTGAAAAACCGATGCGCAACTGCAGTGTGACATAAAATATTGCAACAATCGCCATTTTATTCTCCATGCTCTCTGCTAAAAAAAAAACAATATATATGTGTGTGTGTGTGTGTGTGTGTGTGTGTATATATGTATGTATATGTGTGTATATATATATATATATATATATATATATATATGTGTGTTTGGGGGGGTTCTAAGTAATTTTCTAGTAAAAAAAAAAAATAATGCTGATTTTAAATTGTAAGCAGAAAAAAGCTTGAGCATGAAGGAGTTGATGAACAAAACATGCATTCGTAGTAAAAACATATGGTCCAACCCAAAGTGGCAGCATAGGATTGAACAGCCTGTGTGATCATCAAAAGAGCTGATCAGATTGGCTCTCCCACATGCTGACATCACTCTTTCTCTTGTTAGTGATTGCCTTTACTTGTGGTCATAGACATTGCCGGTTAGTTTTGTCCCGGAAGTTCTTTGGCGCCATACTGTGCTGCTGTCTGAGATCAGCTCCTTTTAATTATCACACAGGCTTTTCCATCTTATGCTGCAACTCTGAGTTGGACCATGAGTTTTTACTATTTAAGTGTGTCTTGTTCAATAAAGTGACCTCAGTGATCCTAATAATCCTTGCGCCCTGTCATTGTGCTCCCTTGTGTCCATGACTTTCAAAGAGTAACTCCACTTTCGTTGAGAAAAAACATTCCCCTCTGGGTGATCTCTGCACACTGCAAGGATTTTAACAAACTTTGCTGCAGATTCTGACCTTTTTGTTCTGAAGAAATCATTGTTTGTTCCTCTGTGCTGAGTCGGTCTAATGGGAGTGGTTTCATAATTACTATCAGCTGTGCAGCTGCAGGGCTCTAATGAGGAAAGCTGCTGGGCCTGCATCCCTTTAGACCTGTTCCTATTGGGAGTATCTCACCAAGAATAACATTTTTGTTGCAGGGGATGCCTGAAATCTGACTTGTATCTTAGGCAGACTTCTGGGAACATTGGTGAGCCAATCACACAAGCAGGAAATTATGTTTCTGGGGTGTGGTCAGTACACATTCTGTGTACAGGACACCTCCAGGTAGCCATATTGTATTGCATTTTCAGAAAATTACAACAGCTGCAGATTCATTCATTCATTCAATTACAATATGATTTGAGTCACAGTTGTTTTTTTTTTTTTTTTCTTTATTTGCTATTTTTTTCCACCATGAAAGTGGAGTTACCCTTTAAGCTTGCACATAATAGTTTATAGTAGCATAACTCAAAGGGTCAGGCCTTTCATTAATACTTTTTTATAGAACGGAAGAATCTAGTTGGCTGGCGACATCACTGCTATATTTTCTAATTCTGTCCTTTTTCACCTGAGACTTGTGGTGTTAACGCCCACCTTTTCACGTGCCTTTTCATGTACAGTATCTCACAAAAGTGAGTACACGCCTCACATTTTTGTAAATACTTTATTATATCTTTTATACCTTTTTCATGTGACAACACTGAAGAAATGGCACTTTGCTACAATGTAAAGTAGTGAGTGTACAGCTTGTCTAATAGTGTAAAATAACTCAACATACAGCCATTAATGTCTAAACCGCTGGCAACAAAAGTGAGTACACCCCTAAGTGAAAATGTCCCCTAATTGGGCCTAATTGATCATCCCCCCCCCCCCCCGTGTCAAGTAACTCATTAGTGTTACAAGGTCTCAGGTGTGAATGGGGAGCAGGTGTGTTAAATTTGGTGTTATCGCTCTCACTCTCTCATACTGGTCACTGGAAGTTCAGCATGGCACCTCATGGCAAAGAACTCTCTGAGGATCTGAAAAAAATAATTGTTGCTCTACATAAAGATGGCCGCCCTAGACTGTAGGAAGAGTGCCAAGACCCTGAAAGTGAGCTGCAGCACGGTGGCCAAGACCATACAGTGGTAACAGGACAGGTTCCACTCAGAACAGGCCTCGCCATGGTCGACCAAAAAAGTTGAGTGAACATGCAGATAACTGCCATAACCCCGGTATTTTCTTACACGGCCGGCGGTCCTCTTTCACATAAAAGTGCTCTCAGCTTTTATGAGCGGCGGGAGAAGTGCTCACCCTCCCTCCCACCACTTCCCAGTCGTTTTCCCCGCTTACCGGTAGCGGGGAAAACGATTTGATCCCTTGTGTTGCTGGGCAGGAAGTCGAGTGAAGGTAAAATGGACCCCACGTGACACTATGCCCTTGGAGGACCGGAGCGACGTCAAACGTCGCTTCCGCCCAATGGCCTTAACCACTTGCCGACCGCCGCACGACTATCTACGGCGGCGGTCAGCCCCTCACAGGCAAAGTGACGTAGGGCTACGTCACTAGCTTGTGAGGGTCTAGGGAGCGCGCGCGCCGCCGGAGGCGCGCTCCCGCGTGGTCACGGACCCCCCCCCCCCCCCCCCCGCGCGTGTGACCGGCGGACCCGATCGGCGGGGGAGAGGGAGAAAGTCAGGCAGCTTGTGTAAACAAGCTGCCTGTCATTCTCCCCTCTGTATGAGAGATTATCATATGGATCTACTATGTAGATCCGTTGATCACTCTGCATACAGCTGAAGCCACAGCCAATCACAGTTAGAATCACGCCCCTAGGGACACACACAGCCCCTCCCTCTCAAATAAAGTTAACCCCTTCACTACCAGTGCATTTTTACAGTAACAGTGCATATGTATAGCACTGATTACTGTAGAAATGTCACTGGTAACCCCAAAAGTGTCAAAAAAGTCAGTCAAGGGTCCGATCTGTCCGCCGCAATGTAGCAGTACCGCAAAAAAAATTGCAGATCGCCGCCATTACGCGTTAAAAAAAAAAAAACAACAAAAATCTTTCCCTTAGTTAGTAAACGCAATAACTTTTGCGCAAACCAATCAAAATACGCTTTTTGCGATTTTTTTTTTTTACCAAACATAGGTAGCATAAAACAAATTGGCCGAAAATGTTAAATTTTGATTTTTACATTTTTTTTTGGGGGGAATTTCATATAAAAAAAAGGGAAAAATATTGCTATTTTTGCAAAATTTACGCTCTTTTTTTGTTTATAGCGCGTGATCAAAAAATCGCACAGGTGATCAAATACCACCAAAAGAAAGCTCTGTTTGTGGGGAAAAAAGGACGCCAAATTCGTTTAGGTACAGCGTCGCATGACCGCGCAATTGTCCGTTAAAGTCACGCAGTGCCGAATCGCAAAATACCCCCTGGTCAGGAAGGGGGTAAAATCTTCCGGGGCTTAAGTGGTTAAAGGGCCAAATTTGTTTTTTTTTTTTTTTTTTATTTATTATTGCTTTTTAGGGTAAATGTGAGATCTGAGGTCTCTTTGACCCCAGATCTCACATTAAAGAGGACCTGTCCTGCCTGTCTCTATTACAAGGAATGTTTACATTCCTTGTAATAGGAATAAAAGTGATCAAAAATGTTTTTTTTTTTTAAAGGGTAAAGGGACAGTGTAAAAATAAAGTAAGAAAAACATTTTTTTTTAAACAACCCGTTCCTCAAAGCGTGCAACCCCTCCCTCGAACGCAAACGCAAGTCACGCCCACATATGTAAACGGTGTTCAAACCACACATGTAAGGTATCAGCATGATCACTGGAGTGAGAGCAATAATTCTAGCCCTGGACCTTCTCTGTAACTCTAAAACTGGTAACCTGTAGGAGTTTATGTACCAAAGTTTGTCGCCATTCCACAAGCGTGCACAATTTTGAAGCATGACGTGTTGGGTATAAATTTACTCAGCGTAACATTATCTTTCACAATATAGAAAAAAATTGGGCTAACTTTACTGTTTTTTTTTTTTTTTTTTTTAATTAAAAAAAAAGTGTATTTTTTCCAAAACAATTTACGATTGTAAGACCACTGCGCAATTATGTTGTGTCATAAAGTATTGCAAATATCTTCAATTTATTCTCTAAGGTCTCTGCTAAAAAAAATATATATAATGTTTGGGGGTTCAAGGTAATTTTCTAGCATAAAAATACAGATTTTTAACTTGTAAACAACAGATGTCAGAAATAGGCCTGGTCCTTAAGTGGTTAAACTTTAAGCTTACACAGTAATGTTGTTTATTAGTGTAAACAGAGTAGTGCGTTTAATCAGGTGTGTGTGTATATATAGGAATCTCATAAAAACCAATAAAAATAACAACACAATGTGAACAAAAGTGTGATCATAAATTGTAAATATTCCTAATCATGACTGTAAAACCCAAAGAAATGATAAAACTGAAAAAATAAAAGGAAAAAAAATGTGAAAAACGAAATAAAATCTGTAATGGTCGTGGGTATAGCCAAATGTCAGCTCATGACTCCAGATGCGTTATGTTCTCAAACGAACTTCTTCATCTGGTAGAGTAATTGGTAAAATCAACTGTCCCATCCTTTAGCTGTAATATCTCCGGTCAGAGCTGGTTCTGGAAATTGGTCTTGGAATGTAGCATCCTGCTTCCTTATCTCTCAAGGTTTTCTCTGTAGGAATAGAGACACACAAACTCTCCTATCATGCATGCGAGGGGGATGGGGGCCTCTATCACTAGAAATAGGTTCATCATAAAGCATCACTCGAACTACTGTGATTTATATAAAGTCTTACCTCTACCTAAATTTCTAGGTTCACATATATATATATATATATATATATATATATATATATATATATCTACGGCTACATTTAGTGAAAGATTCCTGACTCAGCCAATTCTTCCAACAATTACTACCCCAGCAATTTTTTAATTTTAGTTGTGTTTGTATTGTCCCAATACTGAAAATACACGTGAATTAGATGTGTTGATAAATGCACAGTGTAATTTTTTTTTTTTTTTCTTTCTTCTTTCTCCTAGGTGGACAGAACAGTTTAAACAGGAAGTTATTGCCAGTAGAATTGAAACTACGCGTACCCTCAGTCAAGCTATTGCCAAGTCAGAAAGTCCCCCTCGCTCTTGGGTGGTAGTCACTGGAGTGGGTAAATAAAGTATATATTTCTGTTTAGAGCCACTATTTAGACCCATACATTTACCACCTGGCCATGAACACAATACATGCCCCTCCTTGGGATGGTGGCTAGGGTTTTGACCTTTCTTCAAAAAGGTGTTGAACAGCGGTTAGCTTTGGTCACTATCAAAGGCCAAGTGTGGGCTCTGGCTGTGTTTTTCTAACACCCTATAACTACACATGCCCTGATTCGCACTTTTATTCAGGGGGTACACCATATGGCTTCCCCGAGGCGATCCCCGCTACCTCCGTGGGATCTGAATTTGGTATTATCTGTTCTTCACAAACCTTCCTTTGAGAACATTAGGGAAATTCCTCTGCTTGCCTTGTCTCATAAGGTTGCCTTTTTTGGTGGCTATTACTTCTGCCTGCAGAGTATCTGAATTGGCGGCGTTGTCCTGCCGCTCACCTTATTTGGTGGTCCACAGAGATAAAGTGGTACTCCTACTCCTAATCAGTCGTTTCCTTCTAAGGTGTTTGATTTTTCATTTGAATGAAGACATTGTGCTGCCTTCACTTTGTCCTAAGCCCAAGCATCCCAAGGAAATTGCATTGCATTCTTTGGATGTGGTCCTGGCAATTACAGTTTACCTGGCAACTACTGAGTCGTTCAAAAAATCAGATGCTCTATTTGTCCTTACCGAAGGATCTCGTAAAGGATTGGCTGCGTCTGCTGCAACCATATCTAGATGGATCAGACAGACAGTAGTTTAGGCTTATTCGCTGAAAGGTCAGGTTCCTCCTTTCCCTGTGAAGGCACATTCTACTAGGACGCTGAGTGCCTCTTGGGCTTTTCGCCATCAGGCGTCAGTGCTGCAAGTTTGCAAGGCGGCAACTTGGTCGTCTGTGCACACGTTCACAAAATTCTTCGGATGCCTCTTTTGGCTGCAAGGTTTTGCAAGCTGCTGTCTAAAAGAGAAAATTTTTTTTCTCTTTGAGGGTATATGCTTTTTCTGGGTGAGCTCCAGTTGTTCCTGGTTGAGCTCCATGTTACCTGGTTGGCAAAGTTTAGCCTTGGAGAATTACGTTCTTTTTTGCATTGTTTTTCCCACCCCATATGCAAATACTGCTTTGGGACGTTCCCATGGTCAAGAAGATATGGAGCTGCGTCTGTCAATGAAAGATAGAGAAAACTAGATTTTTGACTTCTAATTATGAGTGGGATGGGGTTTTTTTCTTCGAAACACTGCTTACAACAAAATTGAGAGCTTTTTTCCTGCCTTGTGTCCTACTCCTGTAGGGGGCAGCATAACCCAATGCTCAAGAAGATATGGAGCTTCGTCTGTCAACTGTCTGCTGACAGTATTAGGACAGGAGATGTACCAGGGGATTGGAGGAAGGCTAACGTGATTCCGATATTCAAAAAGGGCCAGAGACATATCCCGGGAAATTATAGGCCTGTCAGTCTGACATCAATAATATGTAAACTTTTGGAGGGGATGATAAGGGACTATATCGTAGAGTATGCTAAAGACAACAACATCATCAGTAGTAACCAGCACGGGTTTACAAATGGGCGTTCTTGTCAAACCAATCTCTTAGCATTCTACGAGGAAGTGAGCTGTGAGCTAGATAGGGGGAGACCAGTGGATGTGGTGTACTTGGATTTCGCTAAGGCGTTTGATACAGTTCCCCACAAGCGCTTAATTTATAAAATAAGGTCTGCAGGTATCGACAGCAGGGTTTGCTCTTGGATACGGAATTGGCTAAAAGGCCGTGTCCAAAGGGTAGTAATAAACAGCGCATACTCAGACTGGTCTGAGGTAGTAAGCGGGGTGCCCCAGGGCTCAGTCCTGGGACCAACCTTGTTCAATTTATTCATAAACAGCATTGAGGAAGGGATCAGTAGTTCGTTATCAGTTTTTGCAGATGACACAAAATTGGCCAGGGCAATAACTGCACAGCATGAAGCAGATATCCTACAGAATGACCTGGACAAAATTACGGAGTGGGCAACGACATGGCAAATGAGGTTTAATGTGGAGAAGTGTAAGGTTTTGCACTTGGGGACCAAAAACATAAAAACACAATACACGTTAGGAGGGGAACCCTTGGGGGAATCAAAAATGGAGAAAGATTTGGGAGTCTTAGTTGATGATAGATTAGGCAACAGCATGCAATGCCAAGCGGCAGCTTCCAAAGCCAACAGAATATTAGCATGCATAAAGAAAGGGATGTATTCCAGAGATAAGACTATAATCCTTCCACTTTATAAAACTCTGGTCCGACCGCATCTGGAGTATTCTGTCCAGTTCTGGTCGCCAGTCCTCAGGAGGGATGTGTTGGAGCTGGAGAAAGTCCAGAGAAGGGCAACTAAACTGATTAGGGGGTTGGAGGACCTTACCTATGAAGAGCGGCTGCAATCGCTCGATTTATTTTCCCTGGAGAAAAGACGTCTGAGAGGGGACATGATAGCAATTTATAAATATCTTAATGGGGATCTCAGCTTAGAAGAAAAGCTGTTCATTCGAAGGAATTGCATGAGGACTCGAGGACATACAATGCGATTAGAGGAGAAGCGTTTTAACCTCAGGCAACGTGGGGGGTTCTTTACTGTTAGGGCTACAAGATTGTGGAATTGTCTACCACAAGAGGTGGTTTCTGCGGGTAGTATGGTGACTTTCAAAAGACTCTTAGACTTACATCTCAAGGATCAGGAGATTGAGGGCTATGTTAGATGATTACAGTCACACACACCTACACAGGTTGAACTGGATGGACTATTGTCTTTATTCAACCTCGCCTACTATGTAACTATGTAACTATGTAACTTCAGAGAAAAGGATTTTACGGTAAGTCAAAAATCCAGTTTTTTTATGTCTGTGCATCAGAAACATACAGGACACAGTTTGCTGTTTATCTGCCTTTTCAAACACAAGATGAAAATCAGTAGATTGCGTCTTCTAGGAATTTACATCATGTGAGTTTAGGTTTTATGACTGTCCTTTAGCTATTTACTTCCTCTGTGGACCCTAAGAAAGCAGTAAATTGGGTACAATGGCAGTATTGCAGTGATGTTTTTAGTGGAACAGTGGTGTAGAAACCTATTATTGATCAAGTCTTGTAGAAACCTTGACAAAAATTATTTCTCTATCGCTCATTGACAGACGTAGTCCTCGGTGATACAGCACCTTCGGGTTATGTTGCCTCCACAGGAGTAGGACTAGACAGGAAATGAAAAATGCTCTGGCCAGACCCCAGGGGCAGTCCCAGAGGGTATATCCTCTCTCTCTCTGCCACAGAAAATCAGTTTTTTTCTGTCTAGTCAGGAGTAAGGACCTAGATACCTTGCTGGGATCTTCGATCCTGGCAGGATTTTTTTCTTAGAAAATAATTTTTTAAGACAGCTTTTTTTCTCCAGTGTTCCTGTGAGATCTTCAAGCAAGAAAACTGAACTGGGCAACGGGCTGGATGTTGAGATCCAGTGGTCACCCCAGTTCAGCCTACGAGCGCGTGCAGGCCATAGCTCCGCGCTGGGTCGGCCGCGACATAGTCCCACTGGACGGGGACTGACCCCGCGAGTTAAACGTCTCGCTGAAACGCCAAAGACCATGAGTCACGGCGCCCGTATTGGTCGACAGCCCTCCTACCTCGGTGGAGAGGGGTACTGTCAGGAGTTGGCGCCCGCCTGGTTCCGGTATGGTGAGTAGTATGTTCCCCCTTTCCCCCTGACGGGTCTTGTGGTGAACGCGGGCCCCTCTCTGTAATGGTAAGGATGGGTTCCCCTCTATCCTACAACATGTCACAGATCCCCCTAATTGAGTGTGATTTTTGTGTACAAAAAGCCAGGAGGCTTGGTTTGGGAGCTGACAATCTAATTGTAAAAATGTGTAAATGATTGTAGTCAGTGGCAGTACTAGAACTTTACTGTGATAGTATAAGGTATCCTACCTGTCAGTAGCCACAGGGCGATGTCTATACATGTATACTGCATTCCAGATCATTCCTCCAGCTAAGCAGATGCCTCCCGACGGCCACGGCCCGCTAGGGTCCGGTACCTCCGACCACGCTGACCACCATGAGGGTGAAGGGTTGTGAGGCCGAGATCCTTCTGCAGATATGTAGATCGCACGAGGCCGCCATTTTGGTGTAGCCTCGTGTCTCCAGCATGGGGGCGGCCATGTTTGAGGTGACTCAAACACCTCATGGAGCCAGGGGGAGGAGCCGGCAGGCGTGTTAAGGGGCGGAGCCGCCTCTTTTACCCAGGAAATAGGGCCAAAGACTTCCTGTCTGTAACAAGACAAGCACTGAGCAAGCTGATGAAAACTTCTGTGCATCAGGGATGAGCCTTGGGGTCTGTCTCTCTCTCTCTGTGGGGTCCAAAAAGGCAGGTAACACTGAGGGGCGCTGTTACGACTGGGGGACACAAAAAAAAAAAAAAAGTTTTTTTTTTTTTTTTTACTTTGTCATTTTTTGTCGCTGGCAAGTGTCTTGTATAATCATTGACCCTGCCGCATTGGTATCCCCACCTGATCCCCTCAAGGTGGCCGCAGGACCCTTCAGTACCCCACTTGTTTTTAATGCATTATCGGCAGTTTTGGAGTCTTTGGTATCCCGGGTGGAGGTGGCCTGTCAGGGACGGGGATCAAGAAGCGACCCCCGCCTACCCCTATTGTTTATCAGATACTTCAGATACGGATTCGGAACTGGTCAATGCAGTTGCAGGTCCCTCTTAGGGGGCTGTTGTCTCAGGTAATATCTCCTCGGCAGTGAGGAGCACGTTTCTGCCTCCGCCATAGCACAAGAGTGGTGGATGCACTAGTTGTGTCCGTCCGGGAAACCTTTAGTCTTGAGGTTACACCGGCAGAGGTAGCTGAAACTGAGATTCCTTTTTTGGTACTTGTTAGCCTACCAAAAGGGCGAAGGATTTTCCTTTACCCAAATGGGGTCGTTTAGAAACGAACCCCTGTTATTTCCAAACGCATGGCTAGGTGCTATCCGTTTGAGGAATTCCTCTTTATAGGATAGACGGTACCACCTGCTGTCTTGCCACAGACTGTTAGGATAAAAAGACCTCGTAACTAACGAGGACCTTCCTTTTCTGCTCATATAGAGTTGTTCGTTCCGCGAGGGCGGGCGATAAGGCGAAACCCTCCAAAGCCCCTTTAGAGGGGTTTCAAAGGGCGCTGGTCGGGTAAACAAAGAGTCCGGCTCAGCCAAGCCTGAAGAATATAGCCTGATGCGCCCCTACCCATCTCTGGGGTGGGGGGGGGGATGTCTTCACCGGTTTCTGGAGGACACAGGATCGAGTTTCGATCACTTCCACCGGTGCGATTCTTCCCTTCTAACATTGAACGGTTTCAGGGGTTCTATTCGAACCTATTCACAATGCCCAGGAAAGAGGGCAAGGTGCGTCCAAATCTGGACTTGGGAAGAAATAGTCCATCCGTACAGTGGTGGCCTCCCTGCATCAAAGAGATTTCCTGGCGTCCATAGACATATAGGATGCCTATCTTTATATCCCCATCATCGCAGGACATCAGCGTTTTTTCGCTTTCCCAAAGATCATCCCTGGTTCCCACCAGGAGACTGAACTATCTGGGCCTAAGGTTGGATACATCCTGGGCAAGAGAGTTTCTCCTTGCTGGGAAACTCCAGAAGGTTCAGTCAACGATTCGGATGTTGCTGTCCGTCAATTGGCTGGGACTGATGGTGGCCTTCTTAGAGGCAGTACCGTATACCCAGTCTCATACCCGAATTCTCCTGAAGGAGATTCTTTTTTAATGGAATCAGAATTCCGATTCCCTGGACAATCGGATCCGGTTGAGCGAGCGGACCAGGAAGTCTCCGATGCTCAACCAGGGGAAGTCATTTCTTCCGATAGTATCCAGATTACCAATAAGGGTATCGGAACTGAGAGCGATCAGATTTTGTCTGATTTACTGGATCGAGCAGCTCTAGAGCAGCCCGATTCGGATCCAATCGCATATGGCCTCTTCATCCAGAGGTTTTTCCCTAGCTGTCCCTTCATTGGGACATCCCAGATGTGGATCTGTTGGCACCTTGGCCTAACAGGAAGGTGCGGAGGTTTGTAGCTCGCGCCACAATCTTCTAGCGGACGCAGCAGAAACGCTGATCGCCCCGTGGGGGCAGCATCAGCTACGGCATGCCTTCCATCCTCTCAAGTTGCTGCGGGAACTTCTTCGCAGGATAGAGGTGGAGGGAATTCCAGTTATTCTGGAAATTCCAGATTGACCTCGTCGAGCCTGGTACGTCGACTTGGCGAGGCTAGTCGCGGACGCTCCTTGGAGACTTCCTCTCAGGGAGGATTTGCGGTCTCAGGGACCGATCTTCCATCTTGCTTTACAGTCGCTGGCTTAATGGCCTGGCCATTGAGACCCAGGTACTGAAGGACAAGGGAGTGTCAGCTTCAGTTATTCCTACCTCCAGTTAAAGCAAGGAAAGCGACTTCCAGCACATGGAAGTCTTCTATTGCATGGTGTGAATCTATTGGATTTCCCCCCACAGACCTATTCGGTGACCCGAATTTTGGTCTGTCTGCAACAAGGGGTTGAGCAGAAACTATCCTTGAGCACGATCAAGGGTCAGGTTTTCGGCGTTAGCAATCTTCTTTCAAGAAACCTTTGGCTAATCATTCCTTGGTGCGGAATTTCATCCAGGGGGTGCGACATCTGGCTCCGCCAGTGTGTGCACCCTTACCGCCTGGTATCTTAATTTAGTGTGGTCGGTTCTTCAGAAACTTCTCTTTGAAGATATTAGGGAGATTCCCTTGCTTACATTCCCAGAAGGTGGCCTTCTTGGTGGCCATTACTTCTGTACGCAGGGTGTCAGAACTGGCCGCATTATCCTGTCGTTCCCCAGATCTGGTGGTTCATAGGGATAAGGTGGTTCTTCTTCCGAATCCATCCTTCCTTCCTAAAGTGGTTTTCGTAAGATGGACTCACTTTTTGTGATCACGGATAGCCCTTGAAGGGGGTTGCCTGTGTCTGCCGCGACCATATCTACATGGATCAGTCAGACGGTGGTACAGGCTTATTCTATTAAGGGTCGGAATCCTCCGTTCCCTGTTAGGGCGCACTTCACTCGAGCGATCAGTACTTCCTGGGCCTTTCGCCATCAGGCGTCAGTGGTCCAGGTATGTAAAGCGGCCACCTGGTCGTCGGTACATACCTTTACAAAATTTTATAAAATTGATGTGATGGCATCGGCGGATGCCTCATTTGGCCGCAAGGTTTTGCAGGCCGCAATTTGAGGAGACCGGTGGTCTACCTCGAGGGTTTTTTTCTGTTTGAAAATTTTTTTGTTGAGTCTCATCATTAAGGATGAGCATTGTAAACTTCTAGTTGGCACCGGTTGGCCCTTCTAGATTTGGATTTGATTTCCATTTTCCCACCCCTCATTTGTGATACTGCTCTGGGACTTCCCGAAGGTGCTGTATCACCGAGGACTACGTCTGTCAATGAGCGATAGAGAAAAATGGATTTTTGTAAAATCTTACCGTAAAATCCTTTTCTCTTAGCTCATTGACAGACGTAGTACCCGCCCCTCTGTTTTTGAGTTGGGTTGGGTTAAATTCTCTAAGCACTGCTTTTGTGACATAACTGATTTGCTGTGGCAGAGAGAGAGAGGATATACCCTCTGGGACTGCCCCTGGGGTCTGGCCAGAGCATTTTTCATTTCCTGTCTAGTCCTACTCCTGTGGAGGCAACATAACCCGAAGGTGCTGTATCACCGAGGACTACGTCTGTCAATGAGCTAAGAGAAAAGGATTTTACGGTAAGATTTTACAAAAATCCATTTTTTCTGTACTTTGTTTACAGGGTATTATCCTCCAAGTCCGACACAACAGTATACAGAGAATAGCCCTGGAGGAGATGCAGACTTTCTCTCCCGTCTGGTTAAGGATTGGGAGGATGTAGCAGGGCTGCCACTAGTTGATGACAAATCTGTGACACAGCTGACAAAAGTGCGATCCGGTATGTAAACAGAAGTTTCTAAAATACACCAAAGTAAGTCACTAAAGGTTATCTTAGAAAACATCTTTTGTCTGTAAGGAAACTACACATATTTGGAGATAATTCAAATTATGCTAAACTCTATTTTGTACCTAAATGTGATAAGCTAAATAAAAGCTTTTCCTAAAGTTTAACTAAAAGCAAAGCTTTTTTTTTTTTTTTTTCTTTTTTTTAAATTTTGGATATTGTGAATTGGGATTAGAACGTCTGTCAGTTTTTATTGCTGTCTGTGCCCCTGTTACGTAGATTCACCCTCTTTGTCCTGTGTACTATTATGAACGTGAAAGTAAAGAAAATCCCACATTTTGGGTTGTCCCCAGAAAAGTAAGAGGGGAAATTTCACTAGTTCTAATGACCGGGGGGGGGGGGGGGGGGGCAAGGAATTCGCTTAATTTGAAGAGAGTTACTGTTTGGCTGTGGGACAGGAAGTGGAGGGAATTCTCAGCAATGGGACACAGATGGCAAAAAATAAATAAACTGACAGGTGTATAACTCCTCCTTTTACTCTATCCAAAATGGGGAAAAAAAAAAACGTTTTCCCTATAGCTCTACTTTAAATAACCTTTGGTTATCAGAAATGAATGATAAAAAAGTATATCTAAAGTTTTTGTTTTGAGTAGTGAATGGTTAAAACCCCTGGTAGGGAAGGTAAATCTGTCCATTAGGGACATAGCAATAACAATCTGGCAGTGGATTTAACATTCCTGACAGACTCCATGGCAGCATACGTTCGGGTAGGCCCCGCCTCCTCTCCTACCTCATAGGACCACACTCCCATAAATCTTTGCTCCCTTTCAGCATCAGTGTTCCTTTTTTGTCCTCCTCATACATACGGTGTTATGTTCCTACAAACGGTCCGATATATTGGAAGCAGGATGGGTCACGGAGCCTCCGCTAAGCCCTGGCTATTAGCAGGGTATGGAGGGGGCAATGGAAGAGACCCTCAGCAGGAGCTCTGTGGTCTGGCCGAGAGAGCCCAGCTGCGGCGGGTGGCCAATATTTGCCCGAAGATACAGCCTGGTGTTGCGTCTCCTGGACCTATCCCTGCTTGGGCAGGGTGGTAAGCCCTGTTATGGGACCAATTTTTATCTTTTCTATCCTTTGTTGTTATGCTCGTGGACGATCTGTGTGTCTCATGTCTATGTTGCCCCTTTTTTTTCTTTTTTCCAATAGGCTTATTGTGTTTTATTGTGCAGTCCGGGTTCACTCTAGCTCCCTTTTGAGGCTCTCACGGTTACTTACGTTTCCCTCTGGCTCCCGGTCCCGCCGCAGCCGCTATTGCGGCCGCCGCTTCCGGGTTGTGCGGCGCGTCTGCGCATGCGCAGTACGCTCCAAGTATAGGATTTGGCGCGCGTGTGCGGGAGCGACGTGTGACGTCACTCGCGCACGCGCAGTGCCCTCCGACGGCCGCAGGGCGGCCTGTTTGAATGGGAAGTGCGGCCAGAGCGGGTGGGATGGTTAGCATAGCGATAGCCTTCCTCAATCTCTGGATTAAGCATTTGTAAGGTAAGGTCTTACAGTTACTGTGCCTGTTAAACTTTATTTCAACTTGCCACTCCTGTAAAGATGCTCAGCATTCCTGTACTTTTCCTTCAGCTGGGAAAGAGATTGCCCTGTATAGTTCAAGCTAGGGACTCGTCTCCGCCCCCTAGTGGCCAGCCCGCTCATACCAGGTATGTGCTGGGCGAAGAAGGGGGGGTGGGGTGGGGAGAGCTCTGTGCTATATGTCAGTTTCTCCTCTTTCTATGCCTTCTGTCTGTCTCCAGCTCCTCTAGGTCTGACCAGCAGCCCAGCGCACGCAGTGTAGACAGACATTCAAAATCGCAACACCAGCACTCCTCATCCAGGTCCAGGCGCAGTTCCCCACATAGCAGGGAATGGGAAGGCCGGTCTTCTTCCGCAAACATCACGGCTGCTCAGAACGCCCGCAAGGGAAGAAGTGTTGGGGTTGTGGTACCTCAGTACCGGATGGTTCTTCTCTGTGCATTACATGCTATACCCAAGCCACAGGCGAACGGGAAAGCTCGGACCAGCATATTGAGGAGGTTGTGCGCAGAGTCCTCAAGGACTCCCTCGCTGAGCTGCATCGGCCAAGTACCTCTGCAGGGCCGTCACGCTCACCGGATAGAGATCTCCTGGCTCAAGATCC
Source organism: Pelophylax lessonae (assembly GCF_965119305.1). Classification (NCBI taxonomy): domain Eukaryota; kingdom Metazoa; phylum Chordata; class Amphibia; order Anura; family Ranidae; genus Pelophylax; species Pelophylax lessonae. Next base: position 320,490,756 of record NC_138768.1, on the reverse strand, counting down.
GTTTGAGTTCTCCCAACCCAACCACCCTTCCATTTTCCCTTCAGAGTCTGATTCCGATTCGGATGACTCCGGTACAGGGTGAGTTCAGCCTTGTCTTCACCTTGGTCAGGGCGGTGAGAGAAACTCTTGACTGGGAAGATCCTGCTCTTCAGGCCGGACCTACTGTCACAAGGTCCTACTCTTCACCCGTGTCCGGTGCGTCTGCTCCTCAAGGTTTGGTTCTTGAGAGGGGGAGGTTGGAGGCCCTCGGGCGCCCAGAAGAGGTGATTCCTACTCTTATAAGTTCTGGAAGAGGCAGCACCAACAGAGTTTATGAGAGAATCTGGTCAAGATTTGTCAGTCATCAACTTCCGGTGACCTAGTTCAGTGGTCACACCGACGGTTCAACAGATCCTCAGCTTCCTGCAGTCTGGCCTGGATCTCTCTTTATCAGTGAGCTCACTCCGGGTGCAAGCTTCAGCCATTTCGGCTTTCACCGGAATTTCATGGGTAAAACATCAGTTAGTCCAGCAGTTTTTCAAGGGTGCGGTCAGGCTTAGGCCTCAAAGAAAACTGAGGTTTCCTAAGTGGGATCTACCACTAGTTTTGGATTTCTTTTCTTCCATAGATATGGATTCTATGTCTGTTGAGCTTACGCTGAAGACGGCATTTTTGGTGGCTATCACTTCTGCCAAAAGGGTTTCCGAAATCCATAGTCTGGGAGCAAAAGAACCGTTCTCGACCTTCTTCCAGGACAGGGTGGTCCTAATTCCTATGCTGGGGTCAAATCCGAAGGTTACCTCCGTCTTCCATGAACATGTGGATATAGTTCTTCCCACCTTCAGAACCAGTGAGGGATCTCCAGTCCATCCCCTAGATGTCGGCAACGCCTTAAAAGTCTACTTGGAAGTTACATCCTCTTTCCGTCAGTCGGATTTTCTTTTTGTTCTTCTCCAAGGGAAGAGAGGAGGAATGCGTGCATCTTCTAGAGCGATAGCTGAGTGGATTGTTCAGGCTATTCAGTGGGCCTACAGAGCAAAGGGCTTGGCCCCTCCGGAGGCGGTTACGGCTCATTCGTCTAGAAGCATTTCTACGTCTTGGGCAGTATCTAAACATGTCGCACCTGAGGTGATCTGCAGAACAGCCTCCTGGTCATCTATCAACACTTTTCTTTCCCATTATTGTGTTGAGCCTGCTGCATTATCCTCTGTTAATTTTGGCATTCAAGTCCTGTCAGTTGACGGTGCCATTTAAAGTTTCTTTTTGTTCAGCATCTTCCCACCCGGGAATGTATAGCGAGTTATTTCCCGAACGTATGCTGCCATGGAGTCTGTCAGGAAAACGGAAAATTGATATCAAATACTTACCGTAATTTTCCTTTCCTGATGGACTCCATGGCAGCAGGAGTCCCCTCCCGATTCCTGAGTAGGCTAGTTACAGAACACTGATGCTGAAAGGGAGCAAAGATTTATGGGAGTGGGGTCCTATGAGGTAGGAGAGGAGGCGGGGCCTACCCGAACGTATGCTGCCATGGAGTCCATCAGGAAAGGAAAATTACGGTAAGTATTTGATATCAATTTTCCGTTTTTTCTGCACTCTATTCAAAACTAAAAACAAAAAAAATAAAAATTTGAGATAATAATACTAAATAAACACCCCAATGAACTACAGGTTAAATAAACATGCAATTATTAGTGTTCTAAGATTATTTAGATTATTTTAGCCTTATACCTCTGCTAGCATTCAAATCAGAATTTTTGTTACTTTTACTGGTAAGGATCATTTGGGGTATGCAGGTCTCCTGTGATTCCCTGATATTCAAACAAACTAGTACAGGACAAGGAAAGTGCTTTCATTATTCTTTATGCTGTATATAAAGTAAAAAAAAAAATCTTCTTTTTCCATCCCAAACACTTACACTAAATAAAATTGCAGAGCTCTAAACAGTTGCTAGCTGTAGCTTCTAACTGCCAGGTATGGAGGCTTTGTTTACATTGGCTCTGACTGAGCTGCTGAGCTGGCTTTTACCATAGTCCAACACCTAAACGTATGTGGGCTACATTAGCTCTGGAAATATGTATATATTAAGGCATTACAGAGCAGTGCAGTATGGTTATCCGCATGTTCAGTGACAGCCGATGTAAACAAAGCCACTTTACTTGTTTGCTGGAAGCTGCAGTTGGCACCCATCTAGTTACATGTCTTTACTTGTTTGTGTTTAGAAGGGCAAGAAAAAAAGGTGTTTTAAAAGCCTTTAATATAATTGTAGTCCCATTTTAAGCTAACAATTTACAAATTAATATGAAAGATAACTTTAACATGTAATAGATATTTATATTTACATTGTGTTTTCTTAAAACAAGTTTGAGCTGGAAAAAAAGTTAGACCTTAGAAATGTGCTGACTTGTATAAGACAAAAGTAAACTAGTCAAAACGTGCAGTATATCTTGTTGCCAGCAGATGACACTGTTCCCCTACATTTTATCATTTTATCACGGTACTTGATGTTGTTATGAGCACATTTTTAAAATGATCTTTTTAAATTATGATGAGTTTTTAAAGTCTCTCAATAGAAAGCATTCTATTAATTGCTATTTTTGAAGCTCAAGTAGCAGGTTTGTTTGGTTTAGGGCAGGGGTCAGCAACCGTAGATCGCAATCTACCAGAGGATTGCGGCCAGGTGACTGGTAGATTGAGATCTGGGATTGCTAACCCGCCGTCCCAGAGCATCAAACGGAGTGCAGTGCAGAGAGACTACTTGTAAAGTTGGAGCTGTAGTGGGGAGCAAGAGCTGCATAAGCTGATGCCTCCACTGTAGTGCTGACTCCTGTCCCATGTCATGAGTGATACCAACTGCACTTCATCTCTTATCCAAGCTAGTGATCACCAGAGTTGTGCCAGCAGCAGGAAAGAAGAGATCTTCAGGTCAGTGTGAAGCAATATACTGGGCATAATACTATAGGGATGATTTCACACTGATGCGCTGCAGTTTACCCACACTGCAGGTGCATTGCAGTATACCTGCAGCTTTCCTGCGGGTTTACTGCACTTAGCCATAGACTTCTATTATATCCTGCTATATCCTATTATTTCCTGCAGGCTCGGTGCACTTTCAGAAAGTGCGCCATGACTGCAGGATATAATGGAAGTCTATGGCAAAGCACAGCTAACCAAGGAAAGTTGCAGATGCACTATGCTGCAACCACGGTGTAGGTAAACTGCAGCACATTGGTGTGAAAGCAGCCTTAAAGGGGGTTTAGAACAATAAGGGTTAATTTACATTTGCAGTTTAGGGAGTGGCAAATCTCCATAGTTAAGATGTGTTTTTATCACCCCTGCCCCAACAGCACCCCTTTTATCTCCAGTGGCCAGTGGTGTACACTTCACGACCACAGCAGGAGTTCTACGTCCTGTCATAGTTGGTGGGTGTAGCATCTACCAAGCATGACCCATTCAAATGAGTGAGGCCACTCTGCAAGTGCCCTGCAACCTTGTGCAGTACAGAAAACGAGGGAGTAAAGCTGGCAGCGTTGTGTTGCTTTCTGACCACCTGCTTTAACCCCTTGGACCCCGCAAAAGCATGCAGTTGCGGGGCGCTTGCAGAGTGGCCCCATTTAGTTAATGGGTCGTGATTGTTTAAATCAGGTGTGAGGAAGCGACACTGTGCCCAGTGATCTTTGACTTCTCCCATGTTGTTCAGGTAGATCTCCACTTTTTTAAGGTTGCCTATCCCTGGTTTAGGGTAATAAAAAGTGATAATTAATTTGATTAAAACGCACTCAATTTATAAGGCTGCTGTTCTTTACTTCATTTATCTCCATGCCCTGGAATATCTTAGATTCTAAACACAAGTTCTGATGAGAAATATTCACTCTCCCACCATCAGACTGAGACCGTTGTCAGTTAATTGAGTACTGCTTATTCTCTTTTTGTTTTTTTCCTACAAGGTGTTGTGCTGGGTCGCAATGGGGGTGCCCTTCCCACCATGCTGTGGCCTTTCCGGTTGTGTCTTGGTGGTACTGTGGGTTCTGGAAGGCAGGCATTCCCTTGGATTCACATTGATGATCTATGCAGTTTGTTATGTCACACAATCGAGCAAGACGAAGGTGTTGGTGGAGTTCTGAATGCAGTGTCTCCCTCCTCAGTCAACGATACTAATGCTGATTTTACTCGAGCCCTGAGTAAGGCGTTGGGACGTCCTGCATTGTTCTTCACGCCAGCCTTTGCTGTGCAACTGCTACTGGGAAACGACAGAGCTCCGATGTTACTTGAAGGGCAGAGGGTTGTCCCAGAGAGGACTCTACAAAGTGGATTTACCTTCCTATATCCAGACCTTGACTCTGCACTTGCTGAACTTTTGCGCTAAAAGAATATTTTAATTTGTTGATACTGTGCAACATCGAACTGTAACACAGGTTTTGAAATGGGAGCTGTACTGTGCTTATAGAGAGTGGTATTTTCTTAGTTGCTTTATTTGACTTGAGATCACATTTTTACAGCTCTAGGTCTATGTCTTTTTTTTTTTTTTTTGGTTATTTTGGAGACTGTCAGCACTGTTATTTAAAGCTAGTGATTGCCCTCTAATTCCCTGCGCAAAGTAGTGAAGCTTGTGTTCCCATAACTGCTGTTGCTGAAAGGTCACTGGCAATTAGCAAGGGCCTGCCACCCTGAACAAAGAAAAGGTTAAAGTGGATCGAAACCCTAACCTCAAGACATTCAGTTAGCTAAATTACTGTGTATCGGAAGTAATTGGCATTTGTAAATAAAAGTAAAGCTTTATTAATATATATATATATATATATATATATATATTATATTCCTCTAGGTGGATTCTGCATCAATCCGATGCTGCACCTTCCCCCCGCTGCCTCTTTAGTTGGAACGGAGCAATCAAACACCGCTGATTACTTAGTTTTCCCCTCCGCTCTGAACAGAGGACTCTGATTTTCGGTCACCGGCTCTCTGCTCTGCGCCTCCAGCACTCACTGGAGTGCTGGGCTGGGGAGGGAGTGCCTGGCTCAGTCTCCCAGTGGTGCAGCTGAGAGGCTGAGCCAGCTGTCCGTCCAGGCATCTGGGTAATTCCCGACTGTAAAGTTGGGATCTTTCTCCAGCCTGGACCTGGTGAGTGACATCAGCTGACAGCAAGCTTTAGCTAGAAACTTGTCACCGGCATGTAGAACGAACTGCAGTACTGTGATTCATAGAAGTATAGCCAAAATACTTATTTAAGAATTAAAAGTATACCTTGTTTTCATCCTTTTTTTGTATCTCGGCTCTGCTCCTCTTCTCCAGCCTACTAGCATTCACTTTCTGTCTTCATTAATGCACTGCAGTGGGGCTGCATATCAGGAGCGTTGGCACAGATGTTCATAGCCTCCACCAGAAGCACTTGTGACAGGGTGATCATGTATTGGAGCTATTAGGAGACTGGGATGGAGTAAATATTACCTTTATAACAGGACATGCCTGAAAAAAAAGACTTTCATGACAAGTGTACCAGTTATTATTTTATTCAAAGCTGCAGATTTAAAAAGATGTCACAAGAAAAATAAATTAGGTTTGTGAGCACAGGAACTGGAAGACACCTTCAGCATTAAAATGAGTGGTTCTTATCCTGTGCCACTTTATCCAAAACAAAAGAAATAATGGGCCTAGAGTTGGCCTACAGCTGTATTCTACAATAGGTATGTAGGTTATATTATAATAAATGCCTGCTAAAGCAGGAATTTTATTTCATTTAAAAATATTTTTTCTACAATTAAGCTATGTCTGGTTAAAAAAATGGTGAGTTGGCTTCCATATTCATTCCAGCTCTTTACATACTGTGCATTCTGGCTTTCTTAGTTTGACAATGTGTGTGTTGTACATGTTCACTTGTAAATGATTACATCAATAAAAAATGTAAATTCATAACTCCTCTTTCCATCCCATGTACTCCTTCACTTAGGCCTATATTTATGAAATAGCAAACACAGATTATCAATGATAGGCATATAGACACTCCCACACAGAATTTATATTTTACTTTGAGGAGGCACTATTGCACTTTACCTTTGTGATAATTTGATACATTGCAAATTAAATAGCATTGCTATCCATATATGGTGGGGATCGAAAGTTTGGGCACCCCAGGTAAAAATTTGTATTAATGTGCATAAAGAAGCCAAGGAAAGATGGAAAAATCTTCAAAAGGCATCAAATTACAGATTAGACATTCTTATAATATGTCAACAAAAGTTAGATTTTATTTCCATCATTTACACTTTCAAAATAACAGAAAACAAAAAAATGGCATCTGCAAAAGTTTGAGCACCCTGCACAGTTAATATCTTGTACTGCCCCCTTTGGCAAGTATCACAGCTTGTAAACGCTTTTTGTAGCCAGCCAAGAGTCTTTCAATTCTTGTTTGAGGTATCTTTACCCATTCTTCCTTACAAAAGTCTTCCAGTTCTTTGAGATTTTTGGGCTGTCTGTCACGCACTGCTCTTTTAAGGTCTATCCATAGATTTTTAATTATGTTGAGGTCAGGAGATTGTGAAGGGCATGGCAAAAACGTCAGTTTACGCCTCTTGATGTAATCCCCCGTGGATTTTGAGGTGTGTTTAGGATCATTATCCATTTGTAGAAGCCATCCTCTCTAACTTCAGCTTATTCACAGATGGCATCAAGTTACCATCCAAAATTTGCTGAAATTTTATTGAATCCATTTTTCCTTCTACTCGTGAGATGTTCCCTGTGCCACTGGCTGCAATACAACCCCAAAGCATCATTGATCCACCCCCATGCTTAACAGTTGGACAGAGGTTCTTTTCATTAAATTCTGTGCCCCTTATTCTCCAAATGTACCTTTGCTCATTCCGGCCAAAAAATTCAATTTTAACTTCATCGGTCCACAGAACTTGTTTCCAAAATGCATCAGGCTTGTTTATATGTTCATTTGCAAAGTTCAAACACTAATTTTTGTGGTGAGGACGTAGAAGAGGTTTTCTTCTGATGACTCTTCCATGAAGACCATATTTGTACAAGTATCTCTTTATAGTGGAATAGTGTACCACAACTCCAGTGTCTGCCAGATCTTTCTGGAGGGATCGTGCAGTCAAACGTGGGTTTTGAATTGTTTTTCTCACAATCCTGCAAGCTGTTCTGTCTGATACTTTTCTTGGTCTTCCAGATCTTGCTTTAACTTCCACTGTTCCTGATGACTGCCATTTCTTAATTACATTCCGAACAGAGGGTATTGACATCTGAAAATGCTTTGCTATCTTCTCATAGTCTTCTCCAGCTTTGTGAGCGTCAACTATTTTCAGTTTTCTAGACAACTGCTTAGAAGATTCCATGGTGCTGATTGTTGGGGCAAGGTCAGATGAGTCTGGGCATTTAAAAACTTTGAGATTGACATCACCTGGTCTTCCCAGACGATGATTGAGAACAATCCATGACATTGGCAGGTCTCAGCCTTGCAAAGGGGGCAGTACATGCTATAAATTCTGAAGGGTGCCCAAACTTTTGCAGACGCCATTTTTTTGTTTTCTGTCATTTTGAAAGTGTCAATGATGGAAATAAAATCTAACTTTTGTTGACATATAAGAATGTCTACTCTGTAATTTGATGCCTTTTGGAGATTTTTCCATCTTTCCTTGGCTTCTTTATGTACATTAATACAAATTTTTACCTGGGGTGCCCAAACCTTCGATCCACACTGTAGTGGAATAGGTAATACAATTTCTCCATTTTCCCAAATTATTGTTAAAAGTGGAATTTCACTTTCCCAATCCAGATTGATTATTTTTAATCCTCATGCTGCTAGCATTAGTAAATAGATAGGAAAGTATATCATATTTACTTGTGTGAACTTTTTTTTTTTTTTCATTTCTTCAGTTACTTCCTAGTTTCATGCCTAGGCAAATTATGTCATACATCCCACGAGTCTTCAGGAGGGGAGGAGAGGAGGAGGAGTTTTTACAGCTCAGCATGCATACTTGAGCTAAGGGCAGGAAGTAAATGCCACATGAATCATTTGCCCTTACTCAAGATGGCCACAGTCAGAAATGCTAGCGGGTGTTTTTGAAAGTGATGTTTTAGCAAAATAAAGCATTGAGACATGGATGGATTGGGGGTGGGGGGGTTGCTTTGAATATTAAAAATGAATTAAATTGTGTTTTTGGTTTATGTAGCTTTACCAAACTACTTCCTGTACAAAGAATCTAATAAAGGCTGCCTAGGAGAATGGCGTAACCTTGATATCTGTTCATTATCCATAAAACACACTGGAGACTGTTTCCAATAGCCTCCTCAAGTGTGCTCCTGAGCAACCTCTCCAATATCTTGGGCCATTGGCGGTGGTTCCCCATCCCAGGAAGGTGATAATAATAAGTGAGTATCCATGCGATGAGCTGTACCTATAAACTGTCAATACCACATTGACGGGAATCATCATCTATCATTCACAGTCTTCGTACCTTAATCCAGGCTCCTGAGTCCACCTTCTTTGCCGTTTTTTCTTTGTATATCTTTTACAAGCAAAATACAGAGCAATGAACTGTAAGCTCCAGATGAAGCATGTATTCGAAACATATTGAGTGTTCTAGCTCAATGAACCTTTATTTGCACCTGTGATGACCACACCGCCAGATCTCTTTGGAGGACAGCTACTTTACCTGTCGTCTTCAACGGATCCGTTCGATGTGGAACATATCTCAGATAACTATTCAATTACTCTATTGGCTTCTACCTGCTTGTTTACGGATTTCATCTTTTATTGATCACATCATTTTCTAGTACATTTCAGATCATTTTCTAGTATATTGTTGCCTTTTAGGCGATGTGTTTGCTTTTAAATGTACAACAATAAAATGCATATGTTTTATTTTACCCCATGCCTTTAAAGTCCATGTTTTTCCTTTAATGATCAGTTTAGTTCTAATTCAGGATGTGGCACATATTAACTGTCTATACGTGCTCAGAAAACCGCTATCTTGGTAATTTTCTATGACAATGGACAGTGCTATATTGTCAGAAATAGAACGCCAGAAATGGCAGAAGATGCCAAAAAGAAAAAAAAAAAAAAAAAACTACTATAAAACTGCCAGCAGGATTTATCTCTTGGATGTGACTGTTCCCTTTTATCTTTCTGTAAAAGGTGTTAGATTGTAAAGCGTGTGGCAATACACCATGCTTTGCAGAATTTGCAACAATGACAAAATGAAAGTGTCAGCAGTTGGTGCCATTGTCAGCTGTGTCACAGTAAAAGTCCAGATTTACAATTAAACGCTTTCGGACTGCCCCACGCACATATACTGCAACATGATGGACCTTCACAGCAAAATTACGTATTTATGTCTTTTTTGTTTCTGGTTCTGGGGCACCTGTCGATCGTTCCCGAGAGAGGCAGAACAGCAGTGTGCCTATGTAAACAATGCAGGTCGGCGTTCTGTCAGAGGGGAAGATGGAGATCCTGTGTTTCTGCTAAGCAGGAACAAGGATCTCTGTCTTCCCCCGGTCAAAGCATCCCCCACACAGTTAGCAAGCACTTCCAGGGAACACATTTAACCCTTTGATCGCCCCTGATGTTAACCCCTTCCCTGCCAGTATCAGTAAAGTGACAGTGCATTATATTTAGCACTAATCACTGTATTTGTGTCACTGGTCCCCAAAAAGTGTCACTTAGTGTCAGATTTGTCCACCGCAATGTCGCAGTCCCGCTAAAAATCGCTGATCGCCCCCCATCACTAGCAAAAAAATAAAATAAAAACTCCATAAATCTATCCCATAGTTTGTAGAAGCTATAACTTTTACACAAACCAATCAATATACACTTATTGGGATTTTTTTTTTACCAAAAACATGTAGCAGAATACATATTGGCCTAAATTGATTAAGATATTTGATTTTTTTTTTTATTGGGTATGTTTTATAGCAGAAAGTAAAAAAAATATATGTATTTTTTTTCCAAAATTGTCGGGCTTTTTTGTTTAAAGCGCATAAAATAAAAATTACAGAGGTTATTAAATACCACCAAAAGAAAGCTCTATTTGTAAAAAAAAAAAAGACATCAATTTTATTTGGGTACAGTGTCACACGATTGCGCAATTGTAAGCTCAAGTAACGCAGTGCTGTATCGCAAAAATTGGTCTGGTCATTGGGGGGGGTAAACCTTCCAGAGTTGAAGTGGTTAAATTTAGTATATATATATATATATATATATATATATATATAATATATAGAAATATCACTAAATAAATAGTTAGTATTATGATCCGCTGCGCTTCAGGATAAACAAAAAACAAACACCTTAAGGAAAGGTGATATAAATAAATGAATATGTTGCTGCTACTTAAATAAATGTAAAATAAAATTCACCAAAAAAGAACTGACTCTTTGACTGGAATTTTAGTAGCGCAGGGATGGTGATGACATCCCACTAAATCACACTGCTAATCCAATGTGATGACTAAAATAATGACAAGATGCATAAATATGAGATAAATACATAAAATCACATAAAATAACATGCATAAAAGTCCATTAAAAAAAAAAAAGAAATGCATAAAGCATATTTTAAGGTGCATTCATGAGGAGTCCAAAGTACAGAGTACAAACATGCAGGATCACTAGTGTGGATTAAAGGGCCACCATTGCTTGCCTTTAACCTTGGTTAAATTTAGTTGCCCCTATATTTACTGCTACTGATTCTATCGGCTTCCAATAAAGGTAATGGCTGTCGATACATTTTAGTCTTCAGTTTTATATGTCCCAGGTTTTTAACAGGTTTACTTTAATGGCCCACCCGATTTTAATTTCCAATAGTTTTTATTGCTATATTTCAGGTATTGCATATAAAACAAATATAAATGTTTAATAGAGAGAATGATTATCCATCTACATCAACCAATGCAAACAAATCGGGAGGAGGCCTGAGCATAGGCCTTTACACCTATCCACTCTTGAATAGAAGAATTCCCAGGCTCCAGATAACCAGTCTGGGAATGTAGTCGAGGAAGAAAAAAGGAAAAGTAAAGAGTAACTAAGGTGCGTGGTGCGATGATAATACTCCAAACTTGGACTCCAGGAGCGCCTTCAGGCTCTACAGGGGCCCTACCAGGTAGTTATTCCAAGGCTCCCAAATCTTTTCAAACTGTGGAATTTTATCATTGAGGATGGCTGAAAGTTTCTTATTGATCATTATCCAGGAAAGCTTGGCCTTAATCAGGTCAAACGGTATCACGGGTGATTTCCATGACTTACTGTAGCTACCGTGATGCAGGCCACCAAAAAGACAAAATAAGTCAGTTTATTCATGCATTGCAGAGCTTTCTAAAATTGAGCGACCCAGTAAGGCCTCTTATGGATTCTTTTAAGGTTTGTGCCCGTAATGAGTAGAGAAAATTGTAGACCCTAATCCAGAATCTATGGACTTTTAGGCATTCCCACCAAATATGGAGAATCTAAGCATCATGGGAACAGCCTCTAAAGCAGCGTGGAGAGGCTCATGGCATGTAGGAGCCAGAGACCATTCTCATTGGGACCATATACCATTGAAATAACACTTTATAATTTGCCTCTATAAGTGAGGTATTTATACAGTCAGGTCCATAAATATTGGGACATCGACACAATTCTAATCTTTTTGGCTCTTTACACCACCACAATGGATTTGATGTGCTTTAACTGCAGACTTTCAGCTTTAATTTGAGGGTATTTACATCCAAATCAAGTGAAAGGTGTAGGAATTACAACAGTTTGTATATGTGCCTCCCACTTTTTTAAGGGTCCAAAAGTAATGGGACAATTGGTTGCTCAGCTGTTCCACAGGTCAGGTGTGTGTTATTCCCTTATTATCCCATTTACAAGGAGCAGGTAAAAGGTCCAGAGTTAATTTCAAGTGTGCTATTTGCATTTGGAATCTGTTGCTGTCAACTCTCAATATGAGATCCAAAGAGCTGTCACTATCAGTGAAGCAAGCCATCATTAGGCTGAAAAAACAAAAACCCATCAGAGAGATAGCAAAAACATTAGGTGTGGCCAAATCAACTGTTTGGAACATCCTTAAAAAGAAAGAACGCACTGGTGAGCTCAGCAACACCAAAAGACCCGGAAGAACACAGAAAACAACTGTGGTGGATGACCGAAGAATTCTTTCCCTGGAGAAGAAAACACCCTTCATAACAGTTGGCCAGATCAAGAACACTCTCCAGGAGGTAGGTGTATGTGTGTCAAAGTCAACAATCAAGAGAAGACTTCACCAGAGTGAATACAGAGGGTTCACCACAAGATGTAAACCATTGGTGAGCCTCAAAAACAGGAAGGCCAGATTAGAGTTTGCCAAACAAAATCTTAAAAAGCCTTCACAGTTCTGGAACAACATTCTATGGACAGATGAGACCAAGATCAACTTGTACCAGAGTGATGGGAAGAGAAGAGTATGGAGAAGAAAAGGAACTGCTCATGATCCAAAGCATACCACCTCATCAGTGAAGCATGGTGGTAGTGTCATGACGTGGGCATGTATGGCTGCCAATGAAACTGGTTATCTTGTATTTATTGATGATGTGACTGCTGACAAAAGCAGCAGGGTGAATTTTGAAGTGTTTTGGGCAATATTATCTGCTCATATTCAGCCAAATGCTTCAGGACTCATTGGACGGCGCTTCACAGTGCAGATGGACAATGACCCGAAGCATGTGTAGGTGTAGCTATTATCCTGGGACGCTGTCATATTACGGCGCACCAGAACAGCCTCTCTCGCGCCCCCTGTTGCTAGGACACGGCGCGATCCCGATCTCGGTAAAGAGTTAATGACATGACTCTTTACCCATTTGATTACCCAAAACTGGAGTTTTCTGACAGCAGAAGGAGTGGGCAGGGATGAGTCATATGTTAGGATTCCAGCTTTCTTAAAATCAGCCTGAGGTGGTGACATTTAGCAGCAGTAGTAATACTGTTGCTTATATTTTACTTCCCGCTTGTGCTTGAGTTATGACTTGACCAAAGGCCAATTTAGTTTGGCTGTTTGACAAACCTTCAAACCATCAGCTAATTCCTAATTACCATCACCTGGGTGATCATATCCCGTCCCCAGAGCACCACATCTATGTGCAGCCTGTAGTGTTTTGGGCTGGCTAGCCACCTGGAGTGCTGGCAGAGCCCAAACTGTCAGGCACAGAAAGTCACAAAGCTCCAGTTTGCTGATGTATTGGCTACATATTAGAAATAGCTAATTGTACTTCCTGTACAGCTGTGCCAGATGAGAAATAGAGAGCTTAAGAGAGTAAGAAAATACACAATGTGAGTGTTAAAGTGTTACGAAACCCACAACAGTAAAATATGTCTGTAGATGCTGAATAGCATGCTTGTTATACTGTGTAACTTACGTGATTAATCCTCTGCATTGTGTAAAAAGGCTGTGTGTATACATAGATCCTCCCCTTCCTGCAAGTTCACTATGGGCAAGTTCAGATAAGACAAAGTAAGTATAGTTCAGCTGCACATGCTCAGTTTGGTTTCTATTGCTGGAAAGAAAGCTTCCTGGTTTGAGCTGAGCTATTCAGGTCACATGATAATAACATCACACATGTGGGTGTGTATACCGATCCTACATGACAACCCAGTCCCTCCTTTCTCCTCCATGCCCAGTAACTAAAAAAGAACACAGTAGGTGGGATGTCCCATCTTGATTGATGGATGATCCACCTCCCATGAAAGCATGAGGATACAGGCTATAGAGGATTTCAAGAGGCAGTGAAATCTCCTCCTACACGAACACTCTGGACTCGGGTGGACCCTGCAGAGTATCACGAGACCGCAGTATACAGATCAGCTAACAAGGTATATGGCTGCAGTATTTTAATGTAAAAATATTATTTATAAGCTGTGGACAGTGTGTGGGGCTGATAAATATTTTTTATAATACTGGTTTTAGTAACACTTTAAATACTGTTAACCTCCCTGGTGGTATTCCCGAGTGTGGCTTGGTGTGGAATTTCAATGCCATTAGCAGTAACCCCGAGCCACACTCGGGGTACCGCCAGGGAGCATCGCTGGTTCCTGGAAGAGAGGTTACTTACCTTGTTCCCCTGGATCCCGCCATGTATTCCGGCAGCATACGGTGGCCGGATCTTCCATCCGATGCTCTGTGCCCCGGCTTCCGTTCCCTGCGAGCGCTGCGTCGCAGGGGGGTGGAACCGGCGGCAAATTCAAAAAGTAAAACACACAAACCCACTGATATGTAATCCTATTGGATTACATTACTAAATAAAATAAATTGACCTTAGTTTGCCCCCCAGTGTCCTTGCCTGCAGTTTTACTGTACTTTATCTATAAATATATATATATATATATATATATATATGTGTGTGTGTGTGTGTGTATGTGTATATATATATATAATATATGTGTGTGTATATATATATATATATATATATATATATATATATATATATATATATATACAGTCAGGTCCAAAAATATTGGGACATCAACACAATTCTAATATTTTTGGCTCTATACACCACCACAATGGATTTGAAATGAAACAAACAAGGTGTTCTTTAACTGCAGACTTTCAGCTTTAATTTGAGGGTATTTACATCCAAATCAAGTGAAAGGTGTAGGAATTACAGTTTGTATATGTGCCTCCCACTTTTTAAGGGACCAAAAGTAATGGGACAATTGGCTGCTCAGCTGTTCCATGGCCAGGTGTGTGTTATTCCCTCATTCTCTCATTTACAAGGAGCAGATAAAAGGTCCAGAGTTCATTTTAAGTGTGCTATTTGCACTTGGAATCTGTTGCTGTCAACTCTCAATATGAGATCCAAAGAGCCATCACTATCAGTGAAGCAAGCCATCATTAGGCTGAAAAACAAAACAAACCCATCAGAGAGATAGCAAAAACATTAGGTGTGGCCAAATCAACTGTTTGTAACATCCTTAAAAAGAAAGAACGCAAACCCCCACTATACAGGATTGCACGCGGATGGAGGACCTCACACTCACGGCACAAAATAGAAGGGAATGATATGAGAAGACGTGGGGATTCTGGAACGCTTTCATCTTCACTGACAAGGGGAAGTCCCTACTGGGCGCTTAGAGCTGAGGATTGAGCTTGCGCTTGATTGGCGGGTGACGCAGTCGATGTCGGGCGCCCCACCTATCCCCCACCTCCCCCCTTTTTTTTTTTCTTCTTTCTTCGCTTTCGCCCCTCTGTTTCCTTCACTCTTTCCCCTCCCTTGGAACTCCTGCTCTGCACTTCCCTATCTTGTATTTTCAACATTCTATAAAAGGTTGGGTAGTGACAGTTTGGGAAAAGTTGTTGATACCCTGCTGATATCTTGTATCCCTCTCCAGGTGTCTTAAACTAGTGTAGTTCAGACGAGTCCCGAGGGGGGGTGTTTCGCCCCCTCTTTTGGACGTGGAGACTTGTTTTTCCAGTTTTCTCTTGCACTAATGCACTACCATTATTGAATGTTTATTTTGTATGGAAGATGCTTCACCTATTTGACTGGGGTATTTTTCGATCACGATTGTATTTATGTTTGTTTTTTCCAATGTACTGCCTTTCTCAATAAATAAAATATTTGGAAAAAAAAAAAGAAAGAACGCACTGGTGAGCTCAGCAACACCAAAAGACCCGGAAGAGCACGGAAAACAACTGGTGGATGACCGAAGAATTCTTTCCCTGGTGAAGAAAACACCCTTCACAACAGTTGGCCAGATCAAGAACACTCTCCAGGAGGTAGGTGTATGTGTGTTAAAGTCAACAATCAAGAGAAGACTTCACCAGAGTGAATACAGAGGGTTCACCACAAGATGTAAACCATTGGTGAGCCTCAAAAACAGGAAGGCCAGATTAGAGTTTGCCAAACAACATCTAAAAAAGCCTTCACAGTTCTGGAACAACATCCTATGGACAGATGAGACCAAGATCAACTTGTACCAAAGTGATGGAAAGAGAAGAGTATGGAGAAGGAAAGGAACTGCTCAGTCATGATCCAAAGCATACCTGTATTGCTTCCAATGGAACTGGTTCTCTTGTATTTATTGATGATGTGACTGCTGACAAAAGCAGCAGGATGAATTCTGAAGTGTTTCGGGCAATATTATCCGCTCATATTCAGCCAAATGCTTCAGAACTCATTGGACGGCGCTTCACAGTGCAGATGGACAATGACCCGAAGCATACTGCGAAAGCAACCAAAGAGTTTTTTAAGGGAAAGAAGTGGAATGTTATGCAATGGCCAAGTCAATCACCTGACCTGAATCCGATTGAGCATGCATTTCACTGGCTGAAGACAAACCTGAAGGGAAAATGCCCCAAGAACAAGCAGGAACTTAAGACAGTTGCAGTAGAGGCCTGGCAGAGCATCACCAGGGATGAAACCCAGCATCTGGTGATGTCAATGCGTTCCAGACTTCAGGCTGTAATTGACTGCAAAGGATTTGCAACCGAGTATTAAAAAGTGAAAGTTTGATTTATGATTGTTAATCTGTTCCATTACTTTTGGTCCCTTAAAAAGTGGAAGGCACATATACAAACTGTTGTAATTCCTACAGCTTTCACCTGATTTGGATGTAAATACCCTCAAATTAAAGCTGAAAGTCTGCAGCTAAAGCACATCTTGTTTGTTTCATTTCAAATCCATTGTGGTGGTGTACAGAGCCAAAAAGATTAGAATTGTGTCGATGTCCCAATATTTATGGACCGACTGTGTATATGCTGTGAAAAAAAAATCATATGTAAATAGTTGGTTTGGGCAGCTCGTTCTTAAGAATTACATGCAAAATAATTGTACTGCTTTCAGCACCTAAAATCAGAAACAATAATACCGCCAGGGAGGTTATATAAATCAATCATAAAATGAAAACCGCTCTCTGCAATTACTGTATTATAGCCATCTGAATCCCAGGGTTCAAACGGTACCTGGACTCAGCAGTTGTGATTACAGAGAAAGTGACGTGACGTGGTAGCTAGGTTAGAGCCGATTTAGCCAGCAACAGGTTTCCATTAGTACTACTGTTAGAAGTGATCTATTGCTATAGAGCTGGGTACGAAGGGGTCGTGTCTCCCCGATCCTTCCTTTGCTTAAATTCAAGGTTGTGTTCACTGGGCCAGGTAACTAGCATTTTAGAAAGGTAAGGTCAGCAGTTGTTTTTTTTTCCCTCAGTTTTCAGGGTGTTACTCCTACAAATTAGTACATTTACTTGTTGCTTGTTTATTGCCCCTAGTGCACAGAACATGCTTTAGCCACAAAGATAATTAAAGTTCATGTATTTTTGATACCACTCTTTTGAAATATCTACAGACTAAGTGCAGTGCTCCTGCTCTATTACACTTTCATGTCTGTAATTGGCACTAATATCCAATCCACTAAACAGATAATCACAATTCACACAGCATACTTAGTAAACTAGTAAAGGGATTGACCTGCTTTCAAGCGGTAGTATTTCTTTGTTAGCAATGTGTTAATGTGCTTGTGTGGCTGTGAGATTTTTTTTAATCAAGCAGTGATTAGAGCAAAGTGTCCAATTCCTGCTCTTAAGGATTTTGTACATGAGATAAATAAAGCAAAGGTTTTCCCTAAATTAGAATTTTAATGGGGTTATTGTCAGTCTTAGTTAACTCCAGCTGCTAGAGTCATAAACGACGAATGTTTCGAATAATTGGAGCCCCTGAGCATTACTAGAGTGCTTAAACGAGAAAAGCTTGACTTTACCAAAGAAAAGTCCAATTTTAAATTACTAAAATTATTTTTATGGGTAACATCCGGTCAGAAAAAGGTCTGCAGGATAGTAAAAAAATTCTAAAAAAATGAATTGAAAGGTTGGAGTAAAATAAGTAAGTTATCAGTGGGCACTGTTAAAGTCTACCATCCTGGAGCCAACTAGATTATATTACAGGCAAGTTAGCAAGAGTAAACAGAAGGAAAAAAAACAATATGGTTCACTAAAGAGGTGAGTAGGATTGTAAAGAAAATAAATTCAGCATATAGAAGATTCAAGGAAACAGGAGGCGTAGCTGATATAGTGGAGTATAAAAATAGACAGAAGGAGGCCAAACACAGTATCAGTGCTGCCAAAATCACAGAAAGAGGAGGAAACCGCCAAATCTTTTAAAAAAAGAGAGAAAACCTTTTTTAGGTATTTTGCGCCTTTTTTTATTTTGCTGACTTTTACCTTTGGACTTGACTTTTGACCCTGGCCTTGACCCTAAAACTAACCCTAGCAACCTTGATTTGTTAGTTTTGTCTTTTTTTTTTTTTTTTTTTTAATTTCTTTTTTTATTCTATATTTTACATTTTTATTTGTTTTTTGTTTTTTTTATTACAAATTATAGGCCTGTCAGTCTGACATCGATAGTATGTAAACTTCTGGAGGGGATGATAAGGGACTATATCATAGAGTTTGCTAAAGACAACAACATCATCAGCAGTAATCAGCACGGGTTTACAAATGGGCGTTCTTGTCAAACCAATCTCTTAACATTCTACAAGGAGGTAAGCTGTGAGCTCGATAGGTGGAGACCAGTGGATGTGGTGTACCTGGATTTCGCTAAGGCATTTGATACAGTTCCCCACGAGTGCTTAATTTATGAAATAAGGTCTGCAGGCATCGAACGCAGGGTTTGCTCTTGGATACGGAACTGGCTAAAAGGGCGTGTACAAAGGAAGGTAATAAACAGCGCATACTCAAACTGGTCTGAGGTGGTAAATGGGGTCCCCTAAGGCTCAGTCCTGGGACCAACCGTGTTCAATTTATTCATAAACAGCATTGAGGACGGGATCAGTAGTTCTATATCAGTTTTTGCAGATGACACAAAATTGGGCAGGGCAATAACTGCACAGCATGAAGCAGATATCCTACAGAATGACCTGGACAAAATAACAGAGTGGACAACGACATGGCAAATGAGGTTTAATGTGGAGAAGTGTAAGGTTTTGCACTTGGGGACTAAAAACATAAAATCACAATACACTTTAGGGGGGGAACCTTTGGGGGAATCAAAAATGGAGAAAGATCTGGGAGTCTTGGTAAATAATAGCCTAGGCAATAGCATGCAATGTCAAGTGGCAGCTGCCAAAGCTGGCAGAATATTAGCATGCATAAAGAAAGGGATGTATTCCAGAGATAAGACTATAATCCTTCCATTTTATAAAACTCTGGTCCGACCACATCTGGAGTATTCTGTCTAGTTCTGGTCACCAGTCCTCAGGAGGGATGTGTTGGAGCTGGAGAGAGTCCAGAGAAGGGCAACTAAACTAATTAGGGGATTGGAGGACCTTAATTATGAAGAGCATCTGCAATCGCTTGATTTATTCTCCCTGGAGAAGAGACGTCTGAGAGGGGACATGATAGCAATTTATAAATATCTCAATGGTGATCTCAGCATAGAAAAAAAGCTATTCAGTCGAAAGGATTGCATGAGGACTCGAGGGCATACAATGCGATTAGAGGAGAAGCGTTTCGACCTCAAGCAACGTGGGGGGGTTCTTTACTGTTAGGGCTACAAGATTGTGGAATTCTCTACCACAAGAGGTGGTTTCTGCGGGAAGTATGGTGGCTTTCAAAAGACTCTTAGACGTAAATCTCAAGAATCAGAACATTCAGGGGTATGAGAGATGATTACGGCCACACACACCTACACAGGTTGAACTGGATGGACTATTGTCTTTATTCAACCTCACCTACTATGTAACTATGTAACAGAGAGCAGTCACTATTGGTGTACCACAAGGCCCTGTACTGCATCCTGTTCTATTTAATCTATATTTAAGTGATATAACTAAAGGTTTGTTGGGCCAGGTATATCTTTTTTCTTATGACACAAAGGTGTGTAATAGGGTTGATATCCCTGGAGGTGTCTGTAACATTAGTCAAAGCAGTGGAGACTGCAGTTCAATGTTTCTAAATGTAAAATAATGCACCTAGGTAAAAAAATTATTCCTTGAAAGAGTACACCATTGGGTGGAACAGTGTTGGCCAGCACTACAGAGGAAAAAGATTTGGGGGTACTTATTTCAGATGATTGCAGAATGAGCAAACAGTGTGACAAGGCAGTGGGAAAAGCGAATAAAATTCTAGGATGTATCACTAGAGGGAAGCAGGAGGAAGGAGGTTCTGATTCCCCTATAAAGTTATTTAGTGAGACCTCATTTAGAATACTGTGTCCAGTTCCAGAGACCTCACTTACAAAACGTTATTGATAAACCAGAACGAGTCCAGAGACGGGTAACAAAAATGGTGAAAGGTTTGGGGGATAAAACATATTGAGAGCAACTTCAGGAACATAATATGTACAGTCTGGAGGAAAGAAGGGAAATGAAAGACCTGATTGAAACCTTTAAATACATCAAGGGGGTGAATAAGGTTCAGGAGGGCAGTTTTTTCAATATGAAACCAAAATCAAGAACACAGGGACATGACCTCAAGCTAACTGGAGGAAAGTTCACAACTAATCTTAGAAAGTATTATTTTACTGAAAGGGTAGTTGATGCTTTGAATAACTTCCAGAAGAGGTAGTGAGCCAGTCAATAGTAAATGGCTTCAAACATGTTTTGGATATACATAGATCTATACTGTGTTGTTTTCTAGGATTTAGAAATGATTGTGCCAAATATGACAACTATTAGGCTCCGTTCACATGGGTGCCTCCTGCTATGCGAAATCCGTTTGCTCAGCAGGGATCTCTCCAATGATCTCCGCTGAGCAGACGATGACAGATCCGTGTCCCTTCTAAAATGCAGAGTGGACACAGACAGCCTCGTTCTTGGGACTACAAAGTCGCATGACAAGTCATACTCCATGATTTCCAATGAGTACCATTCATATCTGTATGACTTCATGTCGCAACAACTTCAAAGTAGTCCCTGCACTACTTTGGGCCAATTTTAATGCGCTTTGAGGTCCATAGACATAGGCATTGCTTTAAGTCAATTCACAATTGCGTTAAAATCGTGGCAAAAAAATTGTGACAAAATTGCGTGACTTTTAGGTCGCATAAGTGTGAAAGGGGCCTTAGCTGTTTCTGAAATGTAAAAGATTCAACATCTCCTTGAGAGGATGGATGGAGGAGAACACAGGCAAAAAGGCCAAAATGTGCCCTATCCCCCAAACTGAGACAGACCATGCTTGCCCATTTGCACATAAAGTTGCCAGCCCAAACCCAGTATGCAGAGATGGCACTTGCTCTCTGCTAGTCATAGGCTTGGCAAACAGAAAAGGTGGTGGGCCTGGTGTCATCTGATAGATAGTTATGCTATCTACCTTCCCTATATCTGTTTCTTTAAAGTTAATATACCCTGAAATATGTGTTTGTTGTTTTGTACTGAAACTGCTTGCATTTCCTACTTTGTACATAAGTATTGTATAGCTATGTCCTTGTTATCTTGCATTCAGTTATAGCTCATTGACCTCTCAATGCATTTATCAATTATGACTGGCTGCACTTTACTATGTAATGTTGTTTTTGTACTGCAGTACTCTAAATAATTACGAATTTATGAAAAAAAGAAAAGTGGGGTGGTGGGAGAGGATGGGGTTTGCAATATAGTTAAAGCAGTGTACATTTGTGATAATGAGCACTGTGAAACTGAGTTTTTTTTTTTTTAACATTATGATAACCAAAGCTAAGATAAGAAGTGGAGAAGGAATTAAAAACAGTTAGGGTAATAAGGGGTTTAATTTGAACTGACAGTATGTACAAATTGAAAGACAAATTTGATTTGCACACCATTAAATTATGAATAAAGACTATAACTCTGCAGTCTTCATTCATACAGGAGCCAGTGTCTGTGCTTCCAATACACAGAGAAGGACCTGGCTGTCAAAACCAACATATTACACAAGGAGAGTGGATGTTAGCTTTTGCTTTGTTTTTCTATAGCTTTAAGTGTGTTTTGCATTCTCGTACAAGTCAATGGAAATGCAAAGCCTACCTAAGGCAGGTCAAATGTACCTATCAAATTCTGATTAATTTCAGTGTCTCAAACTGATGCCATTGACACAAGCTCAAAGTCCATTGACAAGGGCCCTAATCTGTAGGGGATAGCTGCCAATTTCCCTTTTAGGCTGCAGTTAGCACTCCTGATACATTGAGTGGAACTCAGCTGTAAAATTTGACAGTTGGGTCCTTGGGAGTGGTGACAACAACAGAAGACAGCTGGGTCATTTGCCTTGCAAAATGTATCCTTGGGAAAGCAATTTTGTTTGTATTATAAGGATCAGTATGATTTACGTCTATATTTTACAGTTTCTTTAGAATGGCAGATTTTGTTAAACTCTCTCTCAATATCTCTCTTACTTTTTGGTTCCTCAATGTGTATATGTAAGGATTAAGAAGTGGAACAACCACAGTGGTCAGTATTGCCACCTTTTTATTATAATCAGAGGACTGCCCTTGAATTGGCCTTACATATGTGAAAATGCAACTTCCATAAGCCAGCAACACCACCAGGGCATGGGAGGAACATGTGGAGAAAGCCTTTTTTCTTCCCTGAGCTGAGTGAATCTTTAATATTGCTTTCACTATCTTTGCATAGGATACAAATATGATGAGTAAAGAGGTTAGCAACATAATGGAAGATGTGATGACTTCCTGTAGCTGGATAGCATCAGTATTTTCACAAGCATTCATGAGCAGAGGCATAACATCACAGAAGAAATGATTCAATACACTGGAGCAGTATTGTAATCGCATCATTCCAATAGCAGAGGTTGCTATGGAGAAAAAAGCTCCCACCCATACTCCCAACATAAGCCTTACACATAGTTGTTGGTGCATGATAATAGAGTAACGCAAGGGGTGGCATATAGCTACATAGCGGTCAAAGGACATAACAGCCAAGAGAAGGAAATTGCTTACTCCCACTAAGAAGAATAAAAAGGACTGTGCAAGGCAAGCCAGCAATGAGATGGTCTTTCCACCAGGCAGCAAACCTTGCAGCATTTTAGGGACAGTGATATTGATAAAACAAATATCCAGAATAGACAGATTACTTAAAAAGAAATACATAGGGCTACGTAGACGCTGATCAGAGAAGACCAAAGTGAGGATCAGAAGATTCCCAGCCACTGTGCAGAAGTAGATGAAAAGAATTACAAAGAAAAAGTAAATTGCTGCTAGGTGGGAGGAAAACATAAAACCCAACAAGATAAATTCTGTCACCAGAGTCATATTTCTTTTGTCCGATAAAACAAACTCAGTTTTAGAAAGGCCTTGCAATACATAAATGGGCAGCATTATCAGCTGAATGAGAAGGTAGCCCTGCAGTGAAGAAGAAAAGGATCGATTCCTTACGTTTTGCTTTCTCTGAAATCAAACATAGATAGTGCTTGTTATAAAAAAGATGAAAACATAAAGGATATGCTTTGCAGTCTCTGCAGCGAACATGCTGTCCAGTTATAAATAGAAATGTATTAGTAGCAGAAATACTTCTTTTAGCTGCACCACAACTATAAGAGATCCTAGTTATGTATCCTGGGTTTTATAGACAATGCATGCAAAGCCACAAAGCTTAGGCAGGCCATACATGATGATTAATTTTTTTTCATTCTACCAGCAGGTTGAACAAAAAAAAAAGTGAACTCATTCCCCCATCCACACATTTGATGTGGATGGGGGAATCACTCCTGTTGAGCTATTTTTTTCTGACAGTGGGGATCCTTCCCTGCCGGAAGAATACAATGATCAGGGTGGCCAGCTCTAGCCGGCCACCCTGATTATTGGGGAAAAACCTGATAGGCTGGTTGTACAAAAGGAGATCAATAGATCAACTTCTATACAACCAGCTAGCCCATACATGGATCAAAATTTGTCAGGTTCAGCAGGGAATTTCAATCCATGTATGGCCGGCTTTAGAGTCTTGTCATTCACTCTTCGCCTCACAGCATCTCTACTAAGGACTCTACGCTTATTCTCCAAATCATGTGTAGCAAGGTTTCCAGGCCTGTGGCCTGATGTGGGTCTGCCATCATTACCGGTTACCTCTCCAGCCCATGTGAGCTGCGACCCTGGGTGTGAGAACTGAGACATTGACAACTCCGGCATCTTTGTTTTGTGGTTTTATTGTAGATAAGGGGATGGGAGAAGGGAATGAGTGGGATACTCCTTAGGCTCAACTAAATACACTTGGGACTTTATCTAGGAAAAATGTCTGTTAACGCTGCCTTGATGCCAGCTGACCCTAGCCAGCGCTCAGTGACTCTCAGAACACACTGTAACTCGATAGAAGTGCTGAATCCTTGACTTTAAGTCCAGAAGATCCAGGACTGTGGATTAGAGAACTACTGACACTGCGGTACTGCAAAGTCACTGACTACTTCCCCCCAGCCTTGCACTGGCTTGAGGTAGTTTGTTGTAGGTTCCTGTATGGCTGCAACTCTCAACTGACCCTCTGTACAATTCAGGCCCAAACTGATGGTGCCCCCTTTAACCTTGAACTCTTCGGGGTTCACTGACTCTGTATCCCCTTAGTAACTTCAGGGTCCTCAACCTAGGTACCCCCTTTCCGGAGTGGTCCCCTCTGACTCTAGGCAGACCCCCAGGGGCAATCCTAAGAACTCACGACCTGTGTAGGCTTTCCTGGGACTGGACCCCTCTCTCTCTCTCCTCAGGCTCTCAGCACACCAGATCCCCTCAGCTCAACTCAGCAATCTCTGGATTCCCAGGCGACACTTCGAGGCATCCACTTCCTCAGACAGGAGGAGAGACAGCCGTTCTGTCCCTCCTGGGACTCTGCTCCCGCCAAAGACACCATGTCATGCACTTTCCCCAAACTTATATCCACTCCCAGAATCCTTTGCGGTATAATCTGCCTCCTGGGGTAGCTACAAGCTTGAATGTGTCTCCTGATTGGGCTTCCTCCACTATCCTATGAGAAGCCTCTCATAGGAGCCAGTGGGGAGACTTCCCCCTCAGCAAACACATCTGGAACCCATGACACCCTAACTAACAGAATGGCCCTGCTGTTAGGCAGGCAAGGCCCACTATACATTTACCTAGCACCTACCTGTAGGGGGCTACACCTGTAAAATCCAGCTTGTATTGCATCCCTCCCAACCAGTGCCGATTAAGGTTTGGGCTCCTCTGCAAAATATTATGTTGGGTCCCCCACCTCTTTTGGACAAAGGGAATGAAAGGCTGATAAGGGCTGAACTTATAATTAATAGTTACTACTACTTTTTTGTCTTTGAATTCTAGATTTTGTTGTGCTGTCCATAAGAAAATCAATAACAAGTGGCATTAACTCAATCTATAAGTGTAAGTAAAATAAATGTGAAAATCAATTTTAAAAATAGTCCATGCAAAGTCCATAAAAATCAGTAACCACAAAGTGCAAATCCAAAGGATCCATGAACCAGCTTCAGTGTTCAACCACCAGAATGGAGACACACTATCAGCTTACAAAAAATGGAGACCTTTAAATGGGAGGTCGAACAGCGCTCAGGCAAATGTCACAACCGCTGGTTGATAATTGAAAAACCCTCTGTCAGCTCACATTCTCAGCAAAGGTCACATAAATGTAGTAACAAACATAAGGGAAAAGAACAAAGGATCTGGCATAGTGTAGTATATGAAAACAAAGCTCTTTATTATTGTAACTGGTACTCACAAACACTGAAGGAAGGATAAAAAAAAAAAAAAAAACCACAAGCGCCGCTCAACCATGCATGCGGCTGGTACTGAGACAATGTATTTTACGATAAAATGTGTAGGGGAGAACTAGCGCTAACATCATTGCGCATATTTGGGTGAGTGTTGCTTGTGGTTTTTTTGCTTATCCATCCTTCACTGTTTGTGAGTACCAGTTACATTAATAAAGAGAAGTGTTTTTATATACTACACTATACCGCCTCCTTTGTTCTTTTCACTTATGCTTGCTACTACTTTTGTGTGACTTTGCTGAGCTGCCAGAGTGCTGTTCACTTATCTGCCAATGGTTGAGACCTTTGCCTGAGCGCTGTTCGACCTCCCATTTAGAGGTCTCTATTTCTGGTTAGGTGATGGTGTGTCTCTTTTCAGGTGGTATGACACTGAAGCTGGTTCATGTATCCTTTGGATTTGGATTTGCACTTTGTGGTCACTGAATTATTTGACTTTGCATGGACTTTTTAAAAAAAAAAAAGATTTGCACTTTTTTTACTTACACTTATGAATTCAGTTAATATCCCTTGTTATCGATTTTCACTATTGACAGCACAACAAAATGTTACTTAAGTTCCTGTTTATTATCTTGTATTCAGATCATTTTGAGTGCTGCTGCCTGACATATTTATGTATTAATCTGAGGTTATTTCATTGCACTAAGCAAAGATTTCTGTTAATTTTATTTTCCATTCAACATACTTGGGAACATGTGTGCTTGAAATTGGGCTGGGGAGAACAGACTAGAAAACAGAAATTAAATGACCAGCACAGCAGAAAACACACGCCACTTTCATTTGCTGTCATCAGTTTGGAGGATCCTGTAGGATACAAGAAGTGACATCACTCTGACAGGAACTGCCCAAGTGGAGACTGAAGATTGCATTGGTGCCACTGTGCTGGTTACCAAGTCTGAGGTTTGGTGCCACTGGGCTGGTCACCAGTTCTGAGACTGTGGGGGTGTCATAAGCTTATCATGCCACAGAACTACCAATGTAGGAGGAAACTGTCCCAGGGGGAAGATGCCTCCAATGCTAATGCGGGCTCCCCCCCCCCCCAATTTAATCCAACCTGCCTCAACCCCCTGTGCTCCATCATGCATCTAATTTAGCCCCTCTGTAATCCATCCTGCAAATGACTTGAACCTACTTTCCAGATCTTCTCTAAGTTTCCTTCCTCCTTTGCCCCCTTGTCCCCCCCCCCCCCTGGTTCCATTCTAAATGTGCTTCAACCCTGCTTTCTTTGGCCTATTATATTTTCAGTCCCTCTTCTTGTTCTGCTTCAAAGTAGGCAGATTTCTGGGGCCCTGTAGGTGAAAATGAGCCTTGATAAAGACACATTAGTTTACTGGGCCTTTCACCTGTTGCATACCTCCCAACATTTTGAGATGGAAATGAGGGACACCTATTAAAAAAAGTATGTAAGCATAGGACACACCCCCTGCCACGCCCCCTAAAGGAGAATTAAACAAAAAAAAAAGATTAGTTAGTGCTTTTTTTTATCACTACTATTTCTTTATATTGGCTTTTGAAATTTACAAATGCAGCAATTTAGAATATGGATGAAAGGTTTAGCATTTAACACTTTTTTAAGATAAAAAGTGAATTTTATATACAACTATATAGACCAGACCAAAAGTAGGGACAAATGAGGATAAAAGAGGGACAGAGGGACTTTACTCCAAATCAGGGACAGTCCCTTGAAATCAGGGACAGTTAGGAGCTGTGCTGTTGTTTAGAACTGTGCAAGGAAGTTCCCTCTCTCTTATGCACCTAGACAGCCTCTCCCTCTGATGATGGGGCACATTTTTAGAGAGCAGTCTCTCTCTTTCTTTAGAGGACAAGTCTATCTCTATCACTGTCATGGTAATCAAAGGACAGTCCTTGTTTACAGGCCAGGGATATTGCAGAGCTCCAATTTGAAGTAAAAGGCAAAGTAGGTTTGTAGGTCTCCCAAGTGTCCCAGGAAGGCTTTAGTTCAGTGGTTCTTAACCTTTTTGGAGGTACTGAACCCCACCAGTTTCATATGCGCATTCACCGAACCCTTCTTAATTGGAAAAATAAAATATGATTTTTTTCAAATTCAAACATAGGTGTATATATTATTTTAGGTATATATTTATACATAGGTGCACAAAATGAACAAAACCATTAAGAACAAAGAACAAAACCATTAAAACATGATTTTCACACAAAAACAAAAACATAATAATGAATATTTACTGCAAATTAGTGTGACTTCTGCTGTTGTCTTTCAGAGACCAGTTCAGAAATGCGCGGCTTTATCTTGGCAAGTGCCACTCTCATGTCATTATCATGTCTAATGTCACCTCACCCTGGCCTGCTGTAAGGGGGGATCTATATGGGGGACGGGACCGCACCTCACCCTGGCCTGCTGTAAGGGGGATCTATATGGGGGACCTGGTCCCCCATATAGATCCCCCCTTACAGCAGGCCAGGGTGAGGTCCCCCATATAGATCCAAGGCCCCCCATATAGATCCCTCCTTACAGCAGGCCAGGGTGAGATAAGGTCCCGTCCCCCATATAGATCTCCCCCCTTACAGCAGGACAGGGTGAGGTGAGGTCTGGACCCTGGCCTGCTGTAGGGGGATCTATATGGGGGACCCCAGAGTGACCTAACCTCACCCTGGCCTACTGTAAGGGGGGATCTATATGGGGGACCCCAGAGTGACCTAACCTCACCCTGGCCTGCTGTAGGGGGGGATCTATATGAGGGAGCTCACCTCACCCAGGCCTACTGTAAGGGGGGATCTATATGGGGGATCATGTCCCCCATATAGATCCCCCCATACAGAAGGCCAGGGTGAGTTGAGGTCCGGTCCCCCATTTAGATCTCCCCCCCTTACAGCAGGCCAGGTTCCCCATAAAATAGATCCCCTTTACATAGTCTTCTCAGTGTTCTCACACAGTCATTCAGACAAGTCAGTCACTAGACTAGTACAGCCAGTACTACTCCAGTCCTACCTTTTTTTCACCTGTGCCCCGACTCCCGATCACAGGCTAGGTTTTCCTCCTGCAGGCTGCAGCACCGCTGTCACCACTGGCTCTCTGGCCTCTCACCTGCCGGCTTCTTCTGCTGCTGCGGCTGCCTGGCCTGTTGGTTCTCTCCCGCGCTGCGCTGGACGGCCGCTGCATGGGTTAGTCCCTCCCCCAGACAGTCCCTCTCCGCACACCTGGCCTGTCTCCCCCCCCACCACTCCACAGTGGGCGACGCCGGCTCCGGCTGGATCGGATTCGGCCGGGAGCCAAGCTGCACAGCCAGCAGTGAGAGTGAGCCAGGGGCAGAGAGAGCTGCGAGTGCGAGCGGAGCGGGAGCGGAAGGACATGCCCTAAACTGGAGAAATAGTCCCTGACAGCGAAGTGGTACTAGCGGAGGGTGTGCCGAACCCTCAAGACTGACCCACCGAACCCCTGGGGTTCGATCGAACCCAGGTTAAGAATCACTGCTTTAGTTACTTATTCTTACAGGTAATTATACAGTGCCAACTATTTTACACGATACTTTACATATTGTACATATACATCAGTCCCTGTCCTCAAGGAGCTTATAATCTAAAGTTTTGTCTTACATATATACAGTACATATAAGATGGTTAGTAATCAGGTAGTGATGGGGATCCCATAGCTATTGCTCTGCCTAGAGCCCTATGTAGCATTAATCCAGGAGCCAACTAATCTACCAGCATGTCTTTGGGGTGTGGGGGGTGTGGGGGGGGGGGGGAACCAAAGTACCCACAGCAAACCCACGCAAGCACAGAGAAGACATGCAAACTCCATGCAGATAGTGTCCTGGTTGGGATTTGAACTGAGGACGATAGTGATGCAAGACACAAGCACTAACTACTAGCGTTGTGCTTACTAGTAAAGGTACTTGCAGGTAGCTATAGGCTACTTTTACACAAGTGGACTGATTGGGTCTGCCTGTCATTTTTTCAGGTGGACCTGATCGGACCCTCTATTATCCTCTAAGGAGTGGTGGATGTAAACAGACATGTGTCTATTTACATCTGCCGACATCTGATCTGCTAAAAACAGACAGATCTGTTCCTCATCTGTCTAGCGAGGCAGATTGGCTACAGTCGGGTATAAACAGACAGGTGGCCCATTTACATCCAACCGTCCATAGAGGAGAGTGGTCTGTATTTGTGTCCGCTCTGCATAAGCGGAGCAGACACAGACGACCTTACCGCCTGTTCAGTGGGGATCAGCGGATACGCTTTGGTTAATAATTAGCTATTGATGAGGATCCTACAGCCTTTTGCTTTGCCTAGGACTCCATGTAGCATGAATCCAGACCTGCTATAATTTCTTCTTAAGCCTCGTACACACATACCGATTGTTGGCAGTGAATTTTCGGCCGCCGCCCAATCGGCCGATTAGTCGACAACCGACTGCGACTTTTCGGCCGAACAAAATCTGGTGTGCATGCTATAAAATTTTTGTTGGCCGTCAGCAGAACGGCCGATTGTTCGTCAGTCAGTACAGATTTCGGGCCGACAAAAATCAGTTGAGCAAGACTGGGCATGCTCAGAGAAAAAAAAACACACGAAAAGTTAACCAGCACATGACATCACTTCTGCAGTTGGTTGTTGTTGGCCGACAAAATTCGTGTGCAGTCTAGAGCACATTTCAACCAACACAACAACACTGGACAAAAGACGGCCGATTGGTCGGCCACCAATCGGTGCGTGTGTACGGGACTTTACTCTCCCTACTCTCTTACTGCTCCCTCCCACCAACCTATTATTTCCTTATACCATATATCTAAAATCTCACTTTTACATACACTGACACTTAATCTTGATGGCTCCTCTTGTTCTCACCTTTGCTAGTACAGTATATGTAATGTGAAAGCATATTCTGATTACCTTCTACCTATACTTATTTATAGAATTTTAATTTAGGTCCTGGGAAATCAAACCTGTACATAATTTACCTTCTTTAATTTCAAGCCAACAATAATAATAGCCCATAAAAAACTTCACACGTGGGATTAATTATGCTAACATTTTGCATTTGAGAGATGGAGGATAATCAAGCTTTTTACTTGTGATACATTTGGGGGTGTTAAAGCTAATTATTGGCCTTGATGTCTTTGTTGATTTTTTAAGGAAACTATTTTTTTTTCTAAGACAATGTCACATGGTCAAAAATTATAATCATTTTGCCTTATAATGACAATTGCACACTTAAATATTTTAACTCATATTTTTGTTTTGAAAAAGATATGGCTTTACTGCAAGTAATATGTGTGTGTTCTCACTCGTGCCTCTGGGATATAATTTCTAAAATGGTAAGCCGCAAGTTCAAAACTATATATATATATATAGTTAGGTATGTGCAAATGGTTGGAAAAAACTGCGCTAACCTCTGGTGGTAGGGGGCTGTATAACCCCACTGCTTGATATACTGTAATATAAACTGTATTAAAATTTAGTGCCTTATACCCATATAAATCATATATACTGTGTGATAAAGGTGTCACAGAAAAAATTATTAATAACTAGAGTACATATAGCAGCAAAAATGTCACCATCAATAATTAAAGTGCAAATGTTAACTGGGTGAGTGGGTATCATCCGTAAAGTGCATTACATGTGCTGACAGTTAAATTCATATAATTATTACAGTAGCATACATAAAGTGCAATTTTATAAATAAATACAATGAGAAAACAAGAGGCAAACCGCCAGTGGTTTAAATATAGTCCGTGATGATATTGTGCTGGAAAGAAGAAAGTGCAAAAAGTGCAGTATAGTCCTTTCAGTGCAAATACTGATGCAGTAGTGGGGTGACCCTCCACTTCACCTCGGGTGCCGAATGGTAAGATAGCTCACTTACCAGATCCCGTGGATTCCTGTTGGCGTACGCCAGCAAGAATCAGTCTGCGCTTGTTCTCATATGCTCCGGGTTCCTGTTGGTATATAGGGATCCTCTGGATACGCCTTGTGGCTCAAAATATAAAAGAAAGAAGGCTCCTCATCGTGTAGAAGGTTAAAAACTCCTTTTATTTAAAACTCTTCACATGAACAAAAACTTTAAAAACGTTAAAAAGTCCCTGCAATGTGTTCACTCGAAACAGGGAAAAAAACGTCTCTGCTAGTGCCCTTACAGACTTGGTCCAGCCTCGCGGCTGCTCTCCGGGGTCTGTATGTGAAGTTTGCGCCGTACCGCCGTACCCGGAAGTGGGAACTTGGTGTGCGGTTCACCGAAGGGCTCAGAACGAGGCAGCGTGCGTTACAGCTTGACGCGTTTCGTCATAGAAATTACATCATCGGAAGCTGTGCGTACGCTGCGTCAGTCAGAATAAATAGGGAAAGCGAAAACTATATCCGCTCTTAGGTCCTCCCCCTTCTTTACAACTCATAGCTATACCGGATACATCTCACAATGTCTGTATTCCGAGGTAGCATTGCTAATAGGCGGAGTTTGTTATGGGGTTGCTTAACCGTGTAAACATAAAATAAACTGGTCTGAGCAATACGTCTATTTACTAGGAAATGTATTATGTGCCATAGGAATAATATTTAAAATCCAATACTTATTTATTTAATTTGATCCAAAAGTCATTATAAAAACGGGACATTATGTAAAATATTTTTATATTTATACAGTGCCTTGCGAAAGTATTCGGCCCCCTTGAACTTTGCGACCTTTTGCCACATTTCAGGCTTCAAACATAAAGATATAAAACTGTAATTTTTTGTGAAGAATCAACAACAAGTGGGACACAATCATGAAGTGGAAAGAAATTTATTGGATATTTCAAACTTTGTTAACAAATAAAAAACTGGGCGTGCAAAATTATTCAGCCCCTTTACTTTCAGTGCAGCAAACTCTCTCCAGAAGTTCAGTGAGGATCTCTGAATGATCCAATGTTGACCTAAATGACTAATGATGATAAATAGAATCCACCTGTGTGTAATCAAGTCTCCGTATAAATGCACCTGCACTGTGATAGTCTCAGAGGTCCGTTTAAAGCGCAGAGAGCATCATGAAGAACAAGGAACACACCAGGCAGGTCCAAGATACTGTTGTGGAGAAGTTTAAAGCAGGATTTGGATACAAAAAGATTTCCCAAGCTTTAAACATCCCAAGGAGCACTGTGCAAGCGATAATATTGAAATGGAAAGAGTATCAGACCACTGCAAATCTACAAAGACCTGGCCGTCCCTCTAAACTTTCAGCTCATACAAGGAGAAGACTGATCAGAGATGCAGCCAAGAGGCCCATGATCACTCTGGATGAACTGCAGAGATCTACAGCTGAGGTGGGAGACTCTGTCCATAGGACAACAATCAGTCGTATACTGCACAAATCTGGCCTTTATGGAAGAGTGGCAAGAAGAAAGCCATTTCTTAAAGATATCCATAAAAAGTGTTGTTTAAAGTTTGCCACAAGCCACCTGGGAGACACACCAAACATGTGGAAGAAGGTGCTCTGGTCAGATGAAACCAAAATCGAACTTTTTGGCAACAATGCAAAACGTTATGTTTGGCGTAAAAGCAACACAGCTCATCACCCTGAACACACCATCCCCACTGTCAAACATGGTGGTGGCCGCATCATGGTTTGGGCCTGCTTTTCTTCAGCAGGGACAGAAAAGATGGTTAAAATTGATGGGAAGATGGATGGAGCCAAATTCAGGACCATTCTGGAAGAAAACCTGATGGAGTCTGCAAAAGACCTGAGACTGGGACGGAGATTTGTCTTCCAACAAGACAATGATCCAAAACATAAAGCAAAATCTACAATGGAATGGTTCACAAATAAACATATCCAGGTGTTAGAATGGCCAAGTCAAAGTCTAGACCTGAATCCAATCGAGAATCTGTGGAAAGAACTGAAAACTGCTTTTCACAAACGCTCTCCATCCAACCTCACTGAGCTCGAGCTGTTTTGCAAGGAGGAATGGGCAAAAATTTCAGTCTCTCGATGTGCAAAACTGATAGAGACATACCCCAAGCGACGTACAGCTGTAATCGCAGCAAAAGATGGCGCTACAAAGTATTAACTTAAGGGGGCTGAATAATTTTGCATGCCCAATTTTTCAGTTTTTTATTTGTTAAAAAAGTTTGAAATATCCAATAAATTTCGTTCCACTTCATGACTGTGTCCCACTTGTTGTTGATTCTTCACAAAAAAACTACAGTTTTATATCTTTATGTTTGAAGCCTGAAATGTGGCAAAAGGTCGCAAAGTTCAAGGGGGCCGAATACTTTCGCAAGGCACTGTATTTTTATATTTATATTTATTTGTATTCAAATATTGTAGTTTACTACGTGTAATATATCTTATAAATATCTTAATAAAGTGTGCTGGGTGTATGTGTATTAAATTAAGGTGCATAGTGCAAGTTACCATACGTGGCGTGTATACAAGTGTGTTGTGTATATATGTAGAATTATATATGGTGGTATGGATTGTGCTATAATTTATATTTATAATCCTATAATGTCATAGGTCTTGGTGGGTCAATATTACTTTATATAAATATTTATAAGTGAATGATCAATTATTACTAAAAACTGAAAAAAAACTATTAAAAATGTTTTAGTTAAAAATATTCAATATTCAGGGAAAATTTAGGATAGGGTCTAAAAGGAATGTGGGTTATATCCGTTTACAATGAATATCAAAAATAGCCAAAATATCATAAAAATATATAACTACTTTAAAATTTGGTAATGAAACAGTTAAGATCCAAATCTATATTCATACCCCCAGGTTGTAGTGTTCCCAGTTCATAGATCCAGTACGTTTCATTTTTTGATACTGCTACCCGCATGTCTCTACCACACCAGTGGGTATCAATTTTGTCTATCCCACTGAACGTGAGTAGTGTGGGGTCACTGTTATGATGGATTCTAACATGTTGTGAAACGCTGTGCTTTCTGAAACCTTTCTTTATATTATTTAAGTGTTCCCCTATTCTTATTGTCAGCTTTCGTGTAGTCCGGCCTACATATTGTAGGCCGCACAGACAAGATAATAAATATGTAACGTGTACTGGAACACATAATCAACTTTTTTATCTTATATTCCTTGGAGGTAGTATTAGATTTAAATTTTGTTAACTTTCTGGTTCTGTGTTTTACTATCTTACATGATTTGCATTTACCACAAGAATAAAAACCTTGAAAATCCAGGAAGGAAATCATATTTTTGGGGGGGTCTGGGACATTGTGTACCAATACATCGTGAGATGTATCCGGTATAGCTATATAGTTGTAAAGAAGGGGGAGGACCTAAGAGCAGATATAGTTTTCGCTTTCCCTATTTATTCTGACTGACGCAGCGTACGCACAGCTTCCGATGACGTAATTTCTATGACGAAACGCGTCAAGCTGTAACGCACGCTGCCTCGTTCTGAGCCCTTCGATGAACCGCACACCAAGTTCCCACTTCCGGGTACGGCGGTACGGCGCGAGCTTCACATACAGACCCCGGAGAGCAGCCGCGAGGCTGGACCAAGTCTGTAAGGGCACTAGCAGAGATGTTTTTTCCCTGTTTCGAGTGAACACATTGCAGTGACTTTTTAACGTTTTTGTTCGTGTGAAGAGTTTTAAATAAAAGGAGTTTTTAACCTTCTACACGATGAGGAGCCTTCTTTCTTTTATATTTTGAGCCACAAGGCGTATCCAGAGGATCCCTATATACCAACAGGAACCCGGAGCATATGAGAGCAAGCGCAGACTGATTCTTGCTGGCGTACGCCAACAGGAATCCACGGGATCTGGTAAGTGAGCTATCTTACCATTCGGCACCCGAGGTGAAGTGGAGGGTCACACCAATACTGCATCAGTATTTGCACTGAAAGGACTATACTGCACTTTTTGCACTTTCTTCTTTCCAGCACAATATCATCACGGACTATATTTAAACCACTGGCGGTTTGCCTCTGGTTTTCTCATTGTATTTATTTATAAAATTGCACTTTATGTATGCTACTGAATTAATTATATGAATTTAACTGTCAGCACATGTAATGCACTTTCCGGATGATACCCACTTACCCAGTTAACATTTAACAATTTAATTATTGATGGTGACATTTTTGCTGCTATTAATTAATATTAATAATTAATATTTTTTTCTGTGACACCTTTATCACACAGTATATATGATGTATATGGGTATAAGGCACTAAATTTTAATACAGTTTATATTACAGTATATAAAGCAGTGGGGTTATACATCCCCCTACCACCAGAGGTTAGCGCAGTTTTTTCCAACCATTTGCATTTACTGCAAGTAAAAAAAAAGTTCTATAACATACAGCTATTTACAGCGTCTTCAGTTTATATATCTATAATGGAATGATCTGTTTTGCCTAGAACTCAAGGGCAAAGGGTGCTTGAAAAGGGATTGTTATACACTTGAATGTGATTCCAATACTCATAGACAAAGGACAATATGGGTATACTATATATAGGTGTACTATTTAATCAAAATATGAGGCTTTTCTCATGTCTATATAGTATGCCTGGCCAGTCAGTATATTTGAAAGAAATTGAAAGCCCTCTAGGACCACACCTTAGCTAAAGCCATTTTTTTTTTTTATTTGTTATTAAACACTTTATTGAAAGTTTTATAAGCATACAAGTAAGGTTACAAAAAGTGTACAAAAATCCAAGACCAAGTGGTAACAAACAACCTTAGTTGGGACAATAACAGGTACCGAATGACATGTAATATATGGCTAGTAAACAGGTGAAGGTCAGTTGGGGAAAACACAAAAGCGAACAGCGAGAAGAAACCCAGGAATAGGGCAAGACGTGCGTGGAAAGCAGCGTTCGAGTACCAGTAATTGTCTGAACTGAATGCTATATTTCTCCCATTAGAAAACTGAACCCCTGGAACCCCTTGGCCGGGTCACGGTCGAGAAGCGGATCCTGCAAATGGAACCAGAGGCCATTTTTTTTTTTATGTTGATGACCACTTGTGCTCTACATAAATATTTTTTTGATTTTTATATTCTTTACTCAACTTTTTGATCTAATCAACAGGATAGAAAACATGTCCCAGCAGCAGAACAGAACTTGGTGCTTCCCAGGTAGAGAACTGGGCCAGTGTTAATTTCATCAAGGAAAACGTTTATTGTCAAAGTTTTTGTAAGCAACTTTTTTACTGAACACTGTGCATTACAGGCCATCCCTCAGACCTGAGACCACCATCCAGCACTGTGCAGCATTACAGGCTTCATCTGACCATTGTGACCAATGAACACCGGCATCCAGAGCACTGTGCATTACAGGCCATCCCTCAGACCTGAGACCACCATCCAGAATGTGCAGCATTACAGGCCACTCAGAGTCAGACCACCATTCCAGAGCACTGTGCATTACAGGCCTCCCCTCAGACCACCATCAAGAGCACTGTGCAGCATTACAGGCCTCTCATACCACAATCCACAGCACTGTGCAGCATTACAGGCCTCCTCAGACCACCATCCAGAGCATTGTGTAGCATTACAGCCACCGTCCAGAGCACTGTGCAGCGTTACAGGCCTCCTCAGACCACCATCTAGAGCACTGTGTGCAATGCATTACAGGCCTCCTCTTCAGATTATCCATGTCCAGAGCACTGTGTGCATTACAGGCCTCCTCAGACCACCGTCCAGACCACTTTACAGAATTACAGGACTCCTCAGACCATCCAGAGTGGCTAAATGTGTATCTGTGAGTTTGTTCAAACCTTAAAGGAAATGTAAAGGCAGAAGGTTTTTTTTTTATCTTAATGCATTAAGATAAAAAAAACCTTCTGTGTGCAGCAGCCCCCTTCAGCTCTCCTAATACTTACCTGAGCCTGTCTTTATCCAGCGATGTTGCAGGAGTGTCTAAGCTTCCTGGGACTCCCCTCCTAAAACAGCAGTGTGGCGCGATTGGCTCCCGCTGTTGCCAATAAAAATAATTCAGCAAACTAGCAGAGAGAGAGGGGGGCAGGGCCAGGTCACGGCTTTGTGTCTGAATGGACACAGGGAACTGTGACTTGACTTGGGTGCCACCATAGCAAGCTGCTTGTGGTGGGGGCACTCATTAGGAGAGAGGGGCCAGGAGAGCCAAAGAGGGACCCGAGAAGAGGAGGATCAAGGCTGCTCTGTGCAAAACCAACTGCATAGAGCAGGTTTAATACCATAAATAATAACATGATATTTGCTTTTTTTTACTCCAGGAGCATATAGTGAGTTTAGAAATTCTTTAGAAATGCTTAAATAATGTATTACAATTTAATTAAACACATTCGATTTTAGTTAACCACATTATTTTATTCAACTAAAATGTACTGGATATTTTAGACAATTAAAATTAAACTAAAACAATTGCAGATGACTAAAATGGGACTAAAACTAAAATGGCATTTTAGTCAAAAGAATGTAACTAAAATAAAATTTGATGCCAAAATTACCATTGGACTGGGCTTACGTTATGCCTGGGGTCACTGCTTCTGGTTGCTTAGAAGTTACAGTCTAACAGAATCCAGCATATGACAGTCAGGAAAGGCTGAAAGCAGAACTCACAAATTGTTTATACAATGCATGCGCAGATGAGTGTACAATACTGGCATCTGTATGTGTGTTTTCTGATTTCCTCATACTTACATAGGGAAATCTGTTTGTTTTAGAAGCAGACATCAGGTTTCTTTGAGTGTTTTGCTGGCCATACACTAGCCAAAAAATCGTTCAAACTCATTTTCGAAAAACGAACATCGGCTGTGAGAGCAGACGATCGTGCCATTATGTAATGACCGAATTTTGAACGATAAATCATTCAATGGACATAAATGAATCAGTTTTCCGTTCATTTTGTCACATATGCCTAGTGCAAACAGTTCGGGCGAGAAACACATTAACCTTTCAATTTATCGTTCGTTCGGCAGAATTTTCCAAACTGTTCAACTGTTCCTTCGATTCTTAAGCTCTGAAAAGTTAAAAAAGTTTTCTATTTGTGCCCATTAACTGGACGAAAAACAAACGAACGGACCAAATGACAGATTTTCAAACGATTTTTCGGCTAGTGTATGGCCAGCATTTGAGTGGACACTTCTCAAACAAATGCCGTTGGAAACGTCTACACAAGCGGTCTTCTAAAGTAATAGGAACATGGATACTATTGTTGT
Organism: Pelophylax lessonae; assembly: GCF_965119305.1. Lineage (NCBI taxonomy): Eukaryota > Metazoa > Chordata > Amphibia > Anura > Ranidae > Pelophylax > Pelophylax lessonae. The sequence goes on along the minus strand of NC_138768.1, from coordinate 320,452,004 downwards.
ATGTTGAGCACATGTCAGTTGGCAAATAGATGCTTCCATGGTGTTACAGGAATTCTGTATCGGGGGTCAACAATTCTGCATCCAATGTCAATAATTGCTTGACTTATATGGGATATATGACCTATGCAGTGTTAATTTCGTCGACTAAAACCGACTAAAACGTTTTCGTCGACTAACACAATTCAGATGACTAAAATACGACTAAATCTAAAATGTCATTTTAGTCAAAAGACTATAACTAAAACTAAATCGAAATTTGCTGCCAAAAATTAACACTGGTGCATGCTCAAAGCATAAATAATAACATATTAGATTTTTCACTCCAGGACCAGCAGTAGTATATAATGAGTTTGGAAATTGTAGAGAAATGCTTAAATAATGCATTACAAATTACAATTGAACTACACCCATTTGATTATAGATGACTAAAATGAGTTTTAGTCGACTAAAATGTAGGGCGTTTTAGTCGACTTAAATATACTGGAGTTTTAGTCGACTAAATACGACTAAAACTAAAACACTTGCAGAAGACTAAAATAGGACTAAAACTAAAATGCCATTTTAGTCCTAAGACTAAGACTAAAACTAAATTGAAATTTGCTGCCAAAATTAACACTGGACCTATGACATATATGTTACAACAGTGCTATCTAAAGGCTGAGTTAGGAGATGTTTACCAATACAAACTAAGTAGAGAGAAAGGATACGCCCATTTGGGATTGTCTAGCCAAACTTTGCAAATAGAAGGTCAGCAGCCTAAGGTGACAGTAGGACTCCATATTGACATAACAACAAGAAAGATCTGTGCCAGAAGAAACTATGATACTTTTGCCTAATTTCCTGCAATCACTAGAAGAGTAGAGCCTGGGATCCTGGTTGTCTACGGAGATCGTGAAGCTGTTATAACCTGAGCTAATTAACTTTTTAGCGTATTCTTATTGTACACAGACTATTTTTTATGCTCATTCTCTAGGAAGGATAGGTGGTGTTTGTGCATGCTTGTATGTACAGCATTTTGCTTAGTAAAAGCACATTAATACACTCCAGAGGTTTCTATGCTTCCTTGGTTTTAATGCAAGCAACTCTAAAAGGCGCAAAGCAAAACAAGCATTTTCCAGGACTTTGCCAGAAAAGAAAGATGACAATGTAAACTCCTTCTAGGCACTACGAGGCAAAGTAAGTGTATTAACTAACTTTTTATTCATGTCAGGTGTTTTTATTTTTTGCAGTATTTTAGGGTAAGGGCACTTTACACAAGTGAAGCTTTCAATTTTGGTGCAAGGTCTGTTATAATGGGATAAACTGTTGCAACATTGTAAACATTATTGGGCAATGTCAGGGGACATGCCTGGTAGCTACAGGAAACTTTAAAAGGCCTGCCAAGGGAAAAGGCCCCACACAGTTGGAGCAGTGTAAGTTCAGGGCCCTCAAACATTTCCAAGGCAACAGGAACATAATAGACAACTGGACAATCTGCCATTTTTTCTAAATGGGAAGTCTAAATGTACTCAGACAATGTAAGTATATTGTGATGTTATATATATGTTTGAGAAAGGGTGGTTGCCAGGTACTAGGCTGCTAGGCCATAAACCAAAGTTCCAGCGCTGACACTGCAGTAATCCCACTGTTAAAGTTCTGACTAACCAGTGGTGCTGCTGCTTGGAAAACTACTGATACCAGCATAAAAGTTTGCAAAAGAAAGAAAAAAAAAGAAAAAACAGCGCTATCCAAAGGTTGGTGTATTGAATACTAAGAGGACATCCCATAGAATAAAGTAATGTTTATTGTGAAAAATCATATAAAATGAATTGATAGTCAATAAAAATCATCCCAAACCGGTAAGACATCTGGGCTGTGTCTGCTGATGATGGGCGGTAGCGACCTGCAAAGCCACTGGATGAGGAGTCCGATCCCCCGGATAAGGTGGAAGAAAGCCCCAGCCGGATGGTAAACCGAATGGTAAAGCCTGGGAGTGTAGAAACAGTGCCGGGCCAGCCGATGCTTAATACGGAGCGCCTCCCGCAATGCAGAGCCGAGAAGAACGGAATGGCCTGAACCGGAAGTGACAACACCGGAAGTGAAACCAGCTTGGAATGCATATGGGAATGGTTTGTCGTGACGACATGTTTCGCCCACATGCGCTTTGTCAAAGTCACGGAAGAGACGGCAACAGGAACTCTTAAAGCGAGGGGAGGGAAAAAAGGGCCACCCAGTGCTTCTGCAAAATCATTAATCCCTCTCCACCTGTACATATGCAGTTGTGGGAACAATATACATGAAATTAAAAGCTTAAGCAATACAAAAATGTGCAATCTATTAAAAAATATACATAAAAAAATATACATATATATTAATCAAATTTTTATCAAATATATTGATCAAGTTTTTAAAAACAAAAACACACACATTCTCCACATGAAGAGAATGCAAATACTACAGGATATGAAGAACAGAAATAATTCATAAAAAATGAAAAGATTAAACTTTTTGGGATCGGACTCCTCACCCAGTGGCTCTGCAGGTCGCTACCGCCCATCATCAGCGGACACAGCCTGGATGTCTTACCGGTTTGGAATGATTTTTATTTACTATCAATTCATTTTATATGATTTTTCACAATAAACTTGACTTTATTCTATGGGCTGTCCTCTTAGTATTCAATACACCAAACTAGGCTACTAGGGTCAATAGAGTTACACCATTTTACCTTATAAAGACAACCCATAGATTAGTCTGTTTTTTAAAATCTAAAACCAAAATTAAGTCTCGCAAAAGAGTGTCAACATGAAAATAAAATAATAACAGTACAGAAAAAACTCAGTGATATCTGCACTCACAATATGTCCACATAAACAATAACCATAGTTGGTTTCTCTGCTTAGCAGAGACAGTAGGTAAATGTAAAGTATGTGCTGTCTGCTTAACAGAGAGTTGTGATTGTTTAGCAGAGTATGCTCAGTGCGCTCTGGTGCAGCTTATCCTGTCTGGGAGTTCACACTGGTCTAGTAGCTATGGAATGTGCTAGACAGTGGGTGGGAACCACGCAGATCAGAGCATGAATATCCATACAGCCATGGCCAATTAGATGGGGAGGTGCCCCTAAGCATGCTGGGTGAATATATTTATATTTGATGAGCAGATGGGCTCTGGGTCTTCCTCTACAGAGAGGTCCAGGTGGGGAAGGGGCCTGCTGCCCCTCCTCAGCACCGGCTGCCATGTGGCCTCAGGTGGGCGACCTGTGGGCCTGAAACATTGAGCTGAAACTGAAGGAGGATGTCCACAGATCCTGTCTGGTATCAGGGAAGAAGGTGACCGGCTCCCAGGGCCTTGTGAGTACAGACCCTCTAAAGGGATCCTAGAGTCTAGTGTTGCTAAATCCCCCTCTTGGTGCTACAAGTCAGCATACTGGGTGTAAACTAAAGGGGACACTTTCTAGTGTCTTGAAGAAGCAAAGTTCACTAAATACCTTCTGCTACAAAGGGACTTTGCTTGATACTTTACAGTCTGCTACACAGTTCTACTGACACCCTGCTACACAGTTCTACTAAGAAAGTTGTCCTCGCATGTAAATAGCTAATTTGAGTATCCTACTAAATCCCTTCTTCTATCCAAGTTCTCCAAATACAAAAAAAAACAACAAAAACCCTAGACTGGTCATTGGAGACGAGCGCACCATCAATGGGAGACTCGGGCACAAAAATGTAAGCGGCTCCTCCGGAAGGGGGGGGGGGTGGGGAGTTACAACATGTGGGGGCTCATCTGGAATTATCCCCTAAATTATCACAGCAGTTGCTACCAGCAACGGGCGAGAAAGTGTTTAAGAGATGGTCATGTCTTGCTTAGTGAATTGTGGGACCAGAATAGAAGAGAAACAGTGTTGTGCCATGGAGGGGAATGTCTCCTGTACAGTTGCCAAAGTCTGGTGCCGTGCAGCAGAAAGGACACAGAGCACATCGGTCTGGTATATGGCAGATGCCCGTGTGTGACTGTGGAGCTGCGTGCCTGGGGTCGGTGTGTTCATTGCAGGGAGATGCTGCTAAAGCTAGAGCCAAGTAATTGCCAGCCTAAAATTCTGTGTGTGACTTGGGAGAAAGGATTTACTACAGAGATGCCTATGTCTACTGTCACTACTACTTCTGGGGAAGACAGATGTGCACTGAGGACACAGCTGGGGCCAGGGCCAGTGGTTCACACCCACACAACTGTCTTCCAAACCAGGGAGACCTGCATCTCAACAGTACAGAACACCAAGTTGGTCAGAGATGGAAAGCAGCAGGAGCATCCATCGGCAGTGGTCACTGCGGTTTATCACCTGGCTCTTAAAAAAGCAGAGGAGACCCAGTGGATTAGGAGGCCCGAGTCTGCAGGATCCTCAGGTGAGGAGATAGAAGCCAATAGAGTTTCCTGGTGTGAGGAAGAAATCTGGTACTTCATGTACAGTACATAACAGAGCCTTATCGCAACAAGTCCAAACCCCAGCTCTGGGAAGAGTTCCTGTTAGTGAAGGAAAACTAGAGTCTGGGAAGATCATATCCACATTGACTGAGTAGTTGTCAACCATGCTGGAAATAAAAGTCTGGTGTGGTCAGCAACATTTGGGGTCCTTATGGAAAAATGGTCCAGATACCCCACCCATATTTCTACTGCTAAGTTACACTCAAGTTGCTGCTATCTAGTGTAGCTGAAGCTTTTCTATTGAGAAAGTTCTGTTGAGTTCAGAGGCTACTGTGCCTGGAGCCTCTAGAAAAAGAAAAAAAGAATACCAGTCCTTTCACAGCTGCTGTGGCTGAACAGAAAAGAATCATCTGTTTGAAGTTTGCTGTTGTTGACAGGGGCAATTCTCCCAATTCCTAAATTCCCTTCTAAGGGGTATCTGGGATTTGTCCTACATTCTAGAGAAAGAGACTTATGTAAAGAGGACTTCTCTTGTTTCATAACTGCAAACCTGGAGGGGATAAACCCCTTCCAACTTAAAGACACTTTGCGAAAATCCTTTACTGCTGGACAGTTTGTGAAGATCGTTGGCCAATTGGGCCCTACTGTTACTAAGTCAAGTTGTGAGAGCTGCTGCCATGTCAGAGGACAATTGCTTACTACCTTTGTTCAAGAAAAGTGCTGGAGGAAGGACTTCTACTGAAAGCTTTTTCAGTTCTACAAGTAAAGTGCCGGAGGAAGGACTTCTACTGAAAGCTTCTCCAGTTGTGCTAGCTCTATCTTATGGTGTCTGCATGCAGGTTAGTCATTGCTGTAGGCTCAGGCAATGGCTTGCCATAAGAAGAGGATGTGTTACTCCTGATGCTGCAGAGGTGGTGTCACTGCAGGTACCAGTTGAGTGGACTTCACATTATTCATGCTGGTCCGTGGACTTTAGTTAGCAGAGCCAGAACCCAGTTACATAAAGGCACTTTTGCATTTCTGCCTTACTTGCTTAAGCCCAAAATTGTTGCTAAAAAGGTCTAGCTAGTAATGCCCCGTACACACGTGCAGATCGTCGGCCGAACGATCGGCCGTCTTTTGTCCCCGGGCTGTCGTGTCTGTTGAAAAGTGCAAAAGACTGCACAAGAATTTTGTCCGCTGACTACAGCCGACTGCAGAAGTGATGTCATGTGATGGTTAACTTTCCCTGTGTTTTTTCTTTTCTGAGCATGCCCAGTCTTGCAAATCTGCTCTCTGTCGGCCGAATTCTGTATTGACTGGCGAACAATCGGCCGCTCTGGTGTCGGCATACAAAAATTTTAATGCTTGCACGACAGATTCTTTTCGGCCGAAAGTGCGCTGTCGGCAGCATCATACTAACAAGCCTACAATCGGCCGATCGGTCGTCGGCCGAAGCTTTTCGGCCGACAATCTGCATGTGTGTACAGGCCTTTAGATTAGGTAGGATGTTTGCTTTGTTTTCTTCTAGGAACACAAAGAGATAACGTTTCAAGAGTTGCCCTTAGGAGGCAGGATTCACAGAAGTGGGCTCTACGTAAATGTTAGTGATAAATGCAAGTCAGGTGGGAGGGTTGCCTTCAAGGAGAGGATGCTCCCACAGTTAGTTTGAATAGGATAAGTAAAAATTATATACATGTGCACTTTTTACTTTTTTTTCCTCTGCAGGATTGCAAGGAGCTACTGTGCTGAGGCACTTCACTGTAATATATTGTGTAGTATAGTCAGGTTGTGGTTGGTTATCTTGCCTTTCCAATCATTTTTTTTGTTTGGCGTAGGGTGCACAAACAAAGAGCACTTGGTATTTATATATTATACAGTAGATGTCTTATATTTTTTCACTATAACATATTTGTACATACTGGCCACATATGGGGTATGCCCCATGGCCTTGTTCATTTGTTATTTCCCTTTTCCCCCTTTCATAGTTTGTAGGATACTCTGCATCGTTTTTTGTACAAAAATTTTTGTAGGGACGGCTGCCCAGACCAATAAAGACATGACCTATTTTTGGCGGGGGGTGGATGTAGCGCCCTCCTAAGTAGGTGCTAGAGTGAGTGTATCATAGTTGTTGGTTTCTCTGCTTCACAGAGAGACAGTAGGTTAATTTAAGTGCTGTCTGCTAAACAGAGAGCTGTTATTGTTTTGCAGAGTCTGCTCAGTGTGCTCTGGTGCTGCTCATGCTGTCTTGGAGTTCACACTAGTCTAGCTATGGAATGTGCTAGACAGTGAGTGGAAACCATGCAGATGAGAGCATGAATATCCATATAGCTCTAGCCAGTTAGAAGAGGAGGTGCCCCTAAGCATGCTGGGTGACTGTATTTACATTTGAGTCTTCCTCTACAGAGAGAGGTCCAGGTGGGGAGGGGGCCTGCTGCCATGCAGCCTCAGGTGGGTGACTTGAGGGCCTGAAACATTGAAGCTAAAACCCAGGGTTCTCCTAAGAGCTGACTAAGGGAGAATGTCCACAGATCCTGTATGTTATCATGGAGGAAGGTGACCTGTGGCCAGGGCCTTGTGAGTACAGACCCCTTAAAGGGCTTCTAGTGACTGGTGTTGCTAAATCCCCCTCTTGGTGCTACAAGTCAGTATACTGGGTATAGGCTAAAGAGGACACTGGCTAGTGTCTTGAAGAAGCAAAGTTCACTAAATTTCTTCTGCTACAAAGGGACTTTGTTTTATTCTGTAAAGTCTGCTACACAGTTCTACTGAGAAAGTTGTGCTCGCGTGCGAATAGTTAATATAGAGTATCCTACTAAATATCTCTTCTCCAATTCAAGTTCTCTAAATAAAACAAACAAAAAAAAACAAATCCCCTACCCTGGTCATTGGAGACAATGAGCAGATGAGTGTGTGCGCCAAAAAAGTGTGAGAAAATAACCTATGACTGGCTGTGGATTAATCAGTGGGAGATCTGGGCACAAAGATTCAAGCGGCTTCTCTGGGGGTAGCGCTACAATTGCATAAATTCATAACAGGACATTGAGTCAAGTGAAAAATTTGTATGCATAATCCATATGTGCAAAATTAATCAATTATTTCAATTAGAAAGAGTTGATATAGAATCCAAAAAAGTCCATCAAAGATATAAAAAAGTGTTCCTGTGCAGAAAAGTTAATTAATACACTTATGTGTTTAGAAGAATTTCATGCTCCAGCATGAGTGAAAAACCTCTTCACACCCGGAAAGTGCACACCCCACTCACAAGCTGCTTAGCACTGACCAGTGTGTTTTGGGGGGTGGGCCATCCTCCTGTCAGAACACAATAGCTAGGCAGGGAGATCGCTGTACTAACAACATTGCATAGTAATACAGCAGCTCCTCTTGAGGCTCTTCAGTTTTTTTTTTTTTCATTCAGTCCGCTGGGTTGAACGAAAAAATAAATTAACAGTTTACAGTCTGTCAATTTAGAAAGCAGTGTTTTGACATTCTTCCAGTAGAGTGAAAAGTCCAGACAGGCCCACAGGAGGTGGTACAGATAACCAACCTCTGAATTACACCTTCAGCGATTGTTATTAGCTAATATTCGATATGCAGAGTGTAACCCTTAAGGGTATCTATCAGAGGTGTAACTAGAACCTTCAGGGCCCCAGTGCAAGAAACCACAAAGGGCCCCGCGTAAATTTTGAAAAAACAACATTTTTCACATTTTTTTTTATATGAAATTCCCCCCCCAAAAAATGTAAAAATCTAATTTTATTAACATTTTTGGCCAATTTGTTTTATGCTACATATGTTTGGTAAAAAAAAAAAAAAAATCGCAATAAGCGTATTTTGATTGGTTTGCGCAAAAGTTATTGCGTTTACTATCTACGGGAAAGATTTTTGTCATTTTTGTTGTTTTTTTTTTTTAACGAGTAATGTCGGCGATCTGCGTTTTTTTTTTGCAGGACTGCGACATTGCCGCGGACAGATCAGGCCCTTGACTGACATTTTTTACACTTTTGGGGGTACCAGTGACATTACTACAGTAATCAGTGCTATACATATGCACTGTTACTGTAAAAATGACACTTGGAGGGAAGGGGTTAACTTTATTGGAGAGGGAGGGGTTAAGTGTGTCCCTAGGGGCGTGTTTCGAACTGTGCAGGGATGTGGCTGTGTGTAACAGCAGAGATCAACAGTCCTACATAGCAGGACTGTATAATCTGTGCTGTTACACAGGGGAGAATGACAGGCGGCTGTGTTTACATTAGCCGCCTGCCTTTCTCCCTCCATAACTGACATCGGGTCCGCCGGTCACTCGCGCGGAGGTGTCCGTGAACGAGCGGGGGCGGGAGCTCACAGGCAAGTGACGTACCGGTACATCACTTTGCCTGCACGGGGCTATATATACTTGCGGCGGTCGGCAAGTGGTTAAGCCTGCCATACATGGATCGAAATTCAGCAGGTTCAGGAGGGACCAGCCAAATTTCAGTCTATGTATGAGCTAACTGGTTGTATACAAGTCGATCTATTTGTAGGTTTTTATCAAATGATTAGTGCCGCTGACTATAGCCGGAAACACTGATCATTGTATTCTGTCAGCAGGGAAGAATTCCCCCCCCCCCCCCCAGCAGAATATAATAGCGCAGCAGGAGGATTCCTCCATGGACATCAAATGTGTGGATGGGGGAATTGGTTCATTAAAAAAAAAAAAAAAAACCAATCATGTATGGCCTCCTTTAGGCTCCGTTCACATGTGGGCGTTTTTGGGCGTTTTTGGAGCGTTTTTCTGCTCACTAATCAGCTCTCAAAACGCCCAACAAGACAAATCCCATTCATTGCAATGACCCCTGTTCACATCTGAGCGTTTTGACGCCCTAAGGAAAACGCCAAACGCTCAAAAAAGTACTTGAGCTTCTTTTTGGGCAGATCACAGGCATTTTGTCCCATAGACATCAATGTAAAGTGTTATTTGGCGTTTCACAGGCGTTTTACAAGTGTTTTACAAACGTTTTGTTGCTCCTGATCAGCTCAAACAGCACAAATCTACACCCAGCTCTCCACCCAGCTCTCCACCCAGCTCTCCACCCCCTTGGCACGCCTCTGTGAGCACATTGTCCAGGAAACATGGAAGAAACTAATTTCTTATTAGAAGCTGAATCTTTCATTGCTATTATCCGGACTTTTCCTTGTCTGTATGATACCAAAAACATCCATTATAAGAACAGGAATAAGAGGCAGAGGGCATGGGAGGAAATAGCTACTAAAGTTATTTCAGGGTGGTCGACATTGAGCAAGAAGCAGCATGAGAAAGGTAAAGTGTTGTGTTCTGCATGTCTTGCCTTGTGTCTGATTTCATGTCTGCATTTACAACAGCATGTATGTGGGGGGAGATATGTGTTGCATTGCATATCAGTGTCCACCAGTGCCACATATCAGTGCCACAAGTCAGTGTCCAAGAATGCCACAAATCAGTGCCGCAAATCAGTGTCCACCAGTGCCACAAATCAGTGCCGCAAATCAGTGTCCACCAATGCCACATATAAGTGCCACAAATCAGTGTCCAAGAATGCCACAAATCAGTGCCGCAAATTAGTGTCCACCAGTGCCACATATCAGTGCCACAAATCAGTGTCCAAGAATGCCACAAATCAGTGCCGCAAATTAGTGTCCACCAGTGCCACATATCAGTGCCACAAATCAGTGTCCAAGAATGCCACAAATCAGTGCCGCAAATTAGTGTCCACCAGTGCCACAAGTCAGTGTCCACCAATGCCACATATAAGTGCCACAAATCAGTGTCCAAGAATGCCACAAATCAGTGCCGCAAATTAGTGTCCACCAGTGCCACAAGTCAGTGTCCACCAATGCCACATATAAGTGCCACAAATCAGTGTCCAAGAATGCCACAAATCAGTGCCGCAAATTAGTGTCCACCAGTGCCACATATCAGTGCCACAAATCCGTGTCCAAGAATGCCACAAATCAGTGCCGCAAATTAGTGTCCACCAGTGCCACATATCAGTGCCACAAATCAGTGTCCAAGAATGCCACAAATCAGTGCCGCAAATTAGTGTCCACCAGTGCCACAAGTCAGTGTCCACCAATGCCACATATAAGTGCCACAAATCAGTGTCCAAGAATGCCACAAATCAGTGCCGCAAATTAGTGTCCACCAGTGCCACATATCAGTGCCACAAATCAGTGTCCAAGAATGCAACAAATCAGTGCCGCAAATTAGTGTCCACCAGTGCCACAAGTCAGTGTCCACCAATGCCACATATAAGTGCCACAAATCAGTGTCCAAGAATGCCACAAATCAGTGCCGCAAATTAGTGTCCACCAGTGCCACAAATCAGTGCCGCAAATCAGTGTCCACCAGTGCCACAAATCAGTGCCACAAGTCAGTGTCCACCAATGCCACATATAAGTGCCACAAATCAGTGTCCAACAATGCCACATATCAGTGCCACGTATCAGTGCCACAAATCAGTGTCCACCAGTGCCACAAATCAGTGCCACGTATTATTGCCACGAATAAGTGTCCACCAGTGCCACGTATCAGTGCCACGTATTAGTGCCACGAATAAGTTTCCACCAGTGCCACGTATCAGTGCCACGTATCAGTGCCACGTATTAGTGCCACGAATAAGTTTCCACCAGTGCCACGTATCAGTGCCACGTATTAGTGCCACGAATAAGTTTCCACCAGTGCCACGTATCAGTGCCACGTATTAGTGCCACGAATAAGTGTCCACCAGTGCCACGTATTAATGCCACGAAAAAGTGTCCACCAGTGCCACGTATCAGTGCCACGTATCAGTGCCACAAATAAGTTTCCACCAGTGCCACGTATCAGTGCCACGTATCAGTGCCACGTATTAGTGCCACGAATAAGTTTCCACCAGTGCCACGTATCAGTGCCACGTATCAGTGCCACGTATTAGTGCCACGAATAAGTTTCCACCAGTGCCACGTATCAGTGCCACGTATTAGTGCCACGAATAAGTGTCCACCAGTGCCACGTATTAATGCCACGAATAAGTGTCCACCAGTGCCACGTATCAGTGCCACGTATTAGTGCCACGAATAAGTTTCCACCAGTGCCACGTATCAGTGCCACGTATTAGTGCCACGAATAAGTTTCCACCAGTGCCACGTATCAGTGCCACGTATCAGTGCCACGAATAAGTGTCCACCAGTGCCACGTATTAATGCCACGAATAAGTGTCCACCAGTGCCACGTATCAGTGCCACGTATCAGTGCCACGAATAAGTTTCCACCAGTGTCACGTATCAGTGCCACGTATCAGTGCCACGTATTAGTGCCACGAATAAGTTTCCACCAGTGCCACGTATCAGTGCCACGTATCAGTGCCACGGATAAGTTTCCACCAGTGCCACGTATCAGTGCCACGTATCAGTGCCACGAATAAGTGTCCACCAGTGCCACGTATCAGTGCCACGTATCAGTGCCACGAATAAGTTTCCACCAGTGCCACGTATCAGTGCCACGTATTAGTGCCACGAATAAGTTTCCACCAGTGCCACGTATCAGTGCCACGTATCAGTGCCACGGATAAGTTTCCACCAGTGCCACGTATCAGTGCCACGAATAAGTGTCCACCAGTGCCACGTATCAGTGCCACGTATTAGTGCCACGAATAAGTGTCCACCAGTGCCACGTATCAGTGCCACGTATTAGTGCCACGAATAAGTGTCCACCAGTGCCACGTATCAGTGCCACGAATAAGTGTCCACCAGTGCCACGTATTAATGCCACGAATAAGTGTCCACTAGTGCCACGTATCAGTGCCACAAATCATTGTCCACCAGTGCCACATATCAGTGCCACACATGAGTGCCACAAATAAGTGTCCACCAGTGCCACGTATCAGTGCCACAAATCATTGCCACGTATCAGTGTCCACCAGTGCCACGTATCAGTGCCACCTTTACTTGGGGCGACTTGAGAAGTCGCCCGAAAAGTCAGAGTAGTGTGAATGGAGTAGAGGGTTGTTTTTTTTTTAATAATGCTCTCGCTCTGGCTATACTTTTTTTTCTTACCTTGTAGTTTAATTGCACAAACAAAATCCCTGGTCACATGACACCACAAATAAGCACTTTGTATCATACCATGAATGCACACCAATACAGAATGTTAGATTGCAATAATACCTTTATTTGAAATGATACCTTTAAATTTATTTAATGCACATCAATACAGAGATTGTCACTTATCAATTGTCATTAGCAATTTTCAATGGCTTCCATTTGCCATGGAACCTGTCCTGTGTTCATGAAGAAGTTGTTGAAGGTATCTCGAACATATGCACCAGTTGTGTTCCCACGACTCCCGCTCCATTGTGCCCTCTGCATTGTGTGCATTAAAGCATCTTCGAAGCACACACCATCCCGCTTCCTTACAAAATTATGTAAGATGCACGCTGCCTTGGCTGCGCATATTGCGTTTTCCATGTTGAGATTTATGACGCTGTGTAAAAATCGCCATTTGTTTGATAGCAGGCCAAAAGCACACTCAACCACTCTCCTTGCTCTGGTTAGCCTATAGTTGAACACCCTCTTCTCCACATTGAGGTTTCGGCTTGAGTATGGCCTTAGAAGGTGTTCATGAAGCGCAAACGCTTCATCCCCAACAAACACATAGGGGACAGGTGGACCATTGGTTCCCGGTAGTGGATTGTTATCAGGTAGGTCTAGGTTATTGTTACGTAGCATCTGGCCAAAAGTAGAATGCGCAAAGATGCTGGAGTCCGAACTACTCCCGTAAGAGCCAATATCAATGTAGCGGAAGCAATAATTGGCATCCACGACCGCCAATAGAACAAAAGAGAAATATTTTTTATAATTAAAATATTTTGTACCACTGTTAACTGGTTTAATTACTCGTATATGCTTGCCATCTATAGCTCCTACACAGTTTGGGAAATTGCATCTTTCCCAAAAGACTTTAGAAATAGAGAGCCACTCGTCCTCCTTAGGTTGGGCCATCTCCACATCATGTAAGACATCCCAGATTTTGTCACAAGTGTCCCGTATAATGTAGCTAGCTGTAGATTTCCCAATCATAAATGCAAAGTGTAAACTTGCCAGGGATTGACCAGTTGCTAAGTACCTGTGGAAAAGAAAAAAAAAAACATAATTATTTTCTTTTTTTAACAGTTTTTCAACTTAAACGTAAATGGAAAAGCTTGAAGGACGCTTATGCCCGTTATAAGCGCCAGTTAAGGGAGTTCCGGAGTGGGCAGGCAGCTGAGGAACCGCCGCAATATATTCATGCAAAAGACCTTGACTTTCTGTGGCCTTCACTACAAATGAATAAGTAGGTCATGTTACTTTGAAAGTTACATATAAAGTATGCATGCAGACATTCTAGAGCATGTTTTTTTTTTCCACAGTACCCAGAGTTCCTGGAGCAACACAGCTCCTGAAGAAGAGGACGACAACGAAGTGGAGGAGAGTCAAGAAATACAAATTGAAGAACAACGAGAAATGCAATTTATGGACATGGCAGTACCGGACATGTCATTAACTGAATTAGCATCTCCCTCCCTTGAAATGCCAGTTCCAGATAATACAGAACCCCAAGTAGAAGAAAGACCTTTGACAGAGGTATCAAGAAGCCCTGAAATGCTTCCCCCCCCTGCTGCGACACTACGGCGAGCAACCACAAGGCCACCAAAACGAAGAAATGATAGATTTAACCAAATAGTGGGCATGATGTCGCAATTTGTACAAAGAAGGCAGGAAAACCCTACAATTATGTTTCTAAGAAGTCTGGAGCCATTTGTTGACAAGGTCCCTGAATCGAGGCAGATAGCAATGCGGAAGGCAATGCTGGACTGCATTTCCTCCTTCATCCCCTCAGATGACCCACCCTGCCCATCTTCAGCACCTTCCCAAATTACCTCTGCACCTTCCCAAATTACCTCAGCACCTTCCCAAATTACCTGTCCTCCACGTACTTACCACCATGCACCATCCTCATTCGCACCACCACCACCGCCAACACGACCACCTCCCTACTCCGGTTTTCCCCATTACCCAAACCCCTCTTCTGCTCCATCCCCATACTTTACACAGGGAGCAATGTTTGACAATTTATGCCCAAGCTCCCCTACATTTCATAATTTGTAATTTTTTTGGTATACAGTTTTCGGTTGCAACATTCATGTTTGCTCAGGACACTCTCCTGTGTTCAAGAGTTGTTATTATTTAGCATAGAGTTCTATGCAATTCAGCAGATTAAAAAAATTAAAAAAAAATGTACCACAAGTACAAATGTTGTGTTGGTGTCTCTATTTTATTCATACGGGGTATAGCATGGCTTATTCATAGGGGTAGAGCATGGATGCTCAACTTGTGGCCCTCCATCTGTTGTGGGACTAAAAATCACATAATATCTGCGCATTTGGGAGTCTCATGCTTGTAACTGTCAGCAGCTTGCAATGGTTAATGGGACTTTTAGTTCTGCAAAGGCTGCAGGGCCACAGGATCAGCAATACCTGGGGTAGAGGACAAGGGGGAGGAGGTTGGAGGTCTTTGGAGTGTGGGAGTAAACCCACGCAGGCACAGGGAGAACATACAAACTCCAGGCAGGTAGTGTCGTGGTTGGGATTCCAACCAGTGACACTCTTGCGGGTGCACATGGTGGGTGGAAAGGGAGGTGTTTGTACGTGGCACTGGTGGACACTTATTCGTGGCACTGATTCGTGGCACTGGTGGACACTTATTCGTGGCACTGATTCGTGGCACTGATACGTGGCACTGGTGGACACTTATTCGTGGCACTAATACGTGGCAATGATACGTGGCACTTATACGTGGCACTGGTGGACACTTATTCGTGGCACTAATAGGTGGCAATGATACGTGGCACTTATACGTGGCACTGGTGGACACTTATTCGTGGCACTAATACGTGGCAATGATACGTGGCACTGATACGTGGCACTGGTGGACACTTATTCGTGGCACTAATACGTGGCAATGATACGTGGCACTTATACGTGGCACTGGTGGACACTTATTCGTGGCACTAATACGTGGCAATGATACGTGGCACTTATACGTGGCACTGGTGGACACTTATTCGTGGCACTAATACGTGGCAATGATACGTGGCACTTATACGTGGCACTGGTGGACACTTATTCGTGGCACTAATACGTGGCAATGATACGTGGCACTGATACGTGGCACTGGTGGACACTTATTCGTGGCACTAATACGTGGCAATGATACGTGGCACTTATACGTGGCACTGGTGGACACTTATTCGTGGCACTAATACGTGGCAATGATACGTGGCACGTATACGTGGCACTGGTGGACACTTATTCGTGGCACTTATACGTGGCACTGGTGGACACTTATTCGTGGCACTAATACGTGGCAATGATACGTGGCACTGATACGTGGCACTGGTGGACACTTATTCGTGGCACTAATACGTGGCAATGATACGTGGCACTGATACGTGGCACTGGTGGACACTTATTCGTGGCACTAATACGTGGCAATGATACGTGGCACTTATACGTGGCACTGGTGGACACTTATTCGTGGCACTTATACGTGGCACTGGTGGACACTTATTCGTGGCACTAATACGTGGCAATGATACGTGGCACTGATACGTGGCACTGGTGGACACTTATTCGTGGCACTAATACGTGGCAATGATACGTGGCACTGGTGGACACTTATTCGTGGCACTAATACGTGGCAATGATACGTGGCACTTATACGTGGCACTGGTGGACACTTATTCGTGGCACTAATACGTGGCAATGATACGTGGCACTGATACGTGGCACTGGTGGACACTTATTCGTGGCACTAATACGTGGCAATGATACGTGGCACTGGTGGACACTTATTCGTGGCACTAATACGTGGCAATGATACGTGGCACTTATACGTGGCACTGGTGGACACTTATTCGTGGCACTTATACGTGGCACTGGTGGACACTTATTCGTGGCACTAATACGTGGCACTGATACGTGGCACTGGTGGACACTTATTCGTGGCACTAATACGTGGCAATGATACGTGGCACTGATACGTGGCACTGGTGGACACTTATTCGTGGCACTGATACGTGGCACTGATTGTAAGTGGAGTAGGGTGAGGGAGATGGGGTTTGAGAGATGGGGGATGGGGACGTGGGTTGTTGCTTACCGCAGTGTAATGATCAGCCTTTCCACAGGTGGAATACAGTCACGAAAATCAGTGTCTTGTCGCTGAAGATGTGCAGAGAGTAACTCCAGCAACTCATCAAAACTGTACAATATAATATTGATTGTTAGTGGGCAAATAATATATCATTCATAGTACAAGCTTATTGAGGATATTAGGAGATGTACCCACCTTTTTACTGACATCCGTGTGTATTGAAAAAATTTGTCCTCGTGCACACGAAGGTCATCATACATTGCCCAGAACTGGCCACGCTGTCGCCGATTAGCAATCACAGGATGGACCCAGTATTGTCGATTACTCTCTTCCTTCTCTTCCTCCAGCATCAGAAGTGCAAGTGATGCACAAAACAGAAATCCTCTTTCATTGTCGTCCATTTTAAGCAGCAGAGAACTCACACAGACAAAAAAGAAAAAAACAAAATGAAGAAGAGGAGGTCCCTGGGAGGTCCAATGCAGGGGAGGAGGTCCCTGGGAGGTTCCTTTGCAAATTTTGTAAACAAAACACAATGCTTTTCATTGGCCAAGTCACTACACAAAAACGCCTATAAAAAACGCCTATAAAAACGCCTGTAAAACGCTTGTAAACGCTTGCAAAAACGCCTGAAAAAACGCCTGAAAAACGCCAAAACAAGGCTGGAAAAACGATAAACAAACGCCTGAAAAACGCCAACGCCCACATGTGAACCCAGCCTTAGACTGCGGTCATAACTGAAGTATCACTCATCACAGAATGGAGAGCCCCTAATAAAGTTTCCATCACAACTTGTCATAGAACTGATCAGTAGATTACCACTTACTGTACATTCTAGTGGATTTTTAACCACTTAAGCCCCGGAGGATTTGGCTGCTAAACGACCAGGGGGTATTTTGCGATTCGGCACTGCGTGACTTTAACGGACAATTGCGCGGTCGTGCGACGCTGTACCTAAACGAATTTGGCGTCCTTTTTTTCCCACAAATAGAGCTTTCTTTTGGTGGTATTTGATCACCTGTGCGATTTTTTGATCATGCGCTATAAACAAAAAAAGAGCATCAATTTTGCAAAAATAGCAATATTTTTCACATTTTTTTATATGTAATTCCCCCCAAAAAAAATGTAAAAATCAAAATTTTTTAACATTTTCGGCCAATTTGTTTTATGCTACCTATGTTTGGTAAAAAAAAAAAAAAAAATCGCAAAAAGCGTATTTTCATTGGTTTGCGCAAAAGTTATCGCGTTTACTAACAAAGGGAAAGATTGTCATTTTTGTTGTTTTTTTTTTTAACGCGTAATGGCGGCGATCTGCGATTTTTTTTGCGGTACTGCGACATTGGGGCGGACAGATCGGACCCTTGACTGACATTTTTGACACTTTTGGGGTTACCAGTGACATTTCTACAGTAATCAGTGCTATACATATGCACTGTTACTGTAAAAATACACTGGTAGTGAAGGGGTTAACTTTATTTGGGAGGGAGGGGCTGTGTGTGTCCCTAGGGGCGTGCTTTCTACTGTGATTGGCTGTGGCTTGAGCTGTAAGGACACTGATCAACGGATCTACATAGTAGATCCATGTGATCAGTGTCTTTACACCGAGGAGAATGACAGGCAGCTTGTTTACACAAGCTGCCTGACTTTCTCCCTCTCCCCCGCCGATCGCAGAGTGGCCGGCGGACATCGGGTCCGCCGGTCACACGCGCGGGGGGGGTCCGTGGGCGCGCGCTCGCTCCCCAGGCTCCCAGGGTAGTGACGTACCGATACGTCACTCTGCCTGTGAGGGGCTGACCGCCGCAGTATATAGTCGTGCGGCGGTCGGCAAGCGGTTAATGATTGAACTGTATTTGTGTACAGAAGTGGAAATTGCATGCTCAATTCCTCCCAGTTATGCACATCTCAATTTGCATCTTTAAGGGCTCTTATCCATCTTCATTACAGTTTGCATGTTCAAGTGCATCTCTTCATTCATGTCCCTGGTTGCTTGGCTAATTGTGTATATTCACACATGTTCCAAGAATAAAAGGAATGCTGTGATATGTTTTGTGATAGTTGCCATTTATGGTATGTGTAAATCTCATATAATCTTTATCATGTTAATGTCATTTTTAAATGTTTAAATTTATGGGTCTATTAATATAATATCTGATGACCCTGCCATAAACGTCCTCGTTCAGGCATTACCTGTTATAGGGTGACAGCGCTCTGTCCCTGTCTTCTGCTTGTGCCCCTGCATTGACTCATGATAAAAGGCCATTTGAACACACATCACAAAAGACATGGTCTACTTGGTGGACTTCTTCTTGGACTTTCACTATATATTGTTGGCTATAGTGTAGCACTAAATCATTGAACTTTCACTACACAGGCATGGTCTACTGTTGTCACTATAATGAAACCCACTCTAAGAGATGCAATGCAGCCATCACTGGACTGCATGTATATAGACCAGTGTTAATTTCGTCGACTAAAACCGACTAAAACGTTTTCGTCGACTAAATGAACACAATTTTATTTGACTAAAATATGACTAAAACTAAAACAATTCAGATGACTAAAATATGACTAAAACTAAAATGGCATTTTAGTCTTAAGACTAAAATACGACTAAAACTAAAATGGCATTTTAGTCAAAAGACTAAAACTAAATTGAAATTTGCTGCCAAAATTAACACTGGTGCTCAAAGCTGAATACCATAAATAATAACATATTCGATTTTTCACTCCAGGACCAGCAGTAGTATATAATGACTTTGGAAATTGTAGAGAAATGCTTAAATAATGCACTACACATTACAATTGAACTACACACATTCGATTATAGATGACTAAAATTAGTTTTAGTCGACTAAAATGTAGGACATTTTAGTCAACTAAAATGTACTGGAGTTTTAGTCGACTAAATACGACTAAAACTAAAACACTTGCAGAAGACTAAAATGGGACTAAAACTAAAATGCCATTTTAGTCCTAAGACTAAGACTAAAACTAAATTGAAATTTGCTGCCAAAATTAACACTGATATAGACAATGTCTAGAAGCAATAGGATGCAACAAAGTATGACAAAAAAAAAATCATACCTTGGCTATTCATTTACAATGAGCTTGGTTTCCTTAGATGGGCATAAGGAATATGTTGCATGTGCCAACACATCATAGTTGATGGATTTATCTGATGTGAAGGTGTGTTTCTTCAGGTATGTGACCTGAAACAGACTGCCAGGTTCAGATATAAAAACAGACAACGTAAAAATATATTTTTATTCTGAATTCAATAAGCCAGTAGCAAAATACATGCATTTAAAAACAAACATACGATTTATGGTGGTAAACTAGAACCTTTAAAACATTATAAATTAGCAGTGCTCAACATATATAGCCTCCGCAGCTGTACTCAAACAGCAAATTGCTGTCCAAGAATGCAAGTGGAACCCTACTTTAAATACAGTTGTCTTCTTGTTGGACTGTTTGTATGAACAATGACCAGTAAAGATCCTCATGCACATTTCCCTCACAGAATGTTGTAAGTTGACTTCATACAGACTAGAAGTTTTACCGTTGCTTGCAATTAAAAACAAAAATCAGTTTTAGCCTGTCATTTCTTAAATGCTATATTACAATTAAAGCAGTGGGAAAGCCAAATAGCAATAAAAGGGATTGCATTTTATCAACACAAAGCATTTACACAACTCATATTCAAATAATGCAACATATACATACATCTTTAAAAAATATAAAAAAAAAACAAATCTGTAAATAATTGCGTTTAAATATTAAATACTCTAAAATAGAGTTTGTGTTCAACATTTTAATAAACAATATGCATAGACACCAGCCTGTGGTTTATGCAGTCTCTGATAATACATGTGTTTCTCTCTTTTGCAGCTTCAAACAGATCAAAACTTGAGGTTAATCATGAGGTCGGAGAGCTTGTTGAGATCATTAAGAGATGGCTCCCTGTGAAGGACAAAGTCCACTTTGGTATCTTGTTGGGGAAAGATACTTAGAAGTTCATTCCTTAGTCTCTCAGTCTCTCTGTGGGAGCG
This sequence comes from Pelophylax lessonae, assembly GCF_965119305.1. Taxonomy (NCBI): domain Eukaryota; kingdom Metazoa; phylum Chordata; class Amphibia; order Anura; family Ranidae; genus Pelophylax; species Pelophylax lessonae. The sequence goes on along the minus strand of NC_138768.1, from coordinate 320,431,398 downwards.
TATCTCTGGCTTATCTTTGCCCTTATGCCCACCTGGCTTTCTGTCTCTGAGGTTGAGGACCTCTGTCTGAGCTGATGGCCTTGGTGGACTTTGGGAAGCGAGAGGAGATTTTCTACCAGCAAACGAGTGACCTTTTGTCTTGATTCTAAATTAAAACAGGACAGTGTTAAAGTGTCAAAGCTATAATAAAGGCATTTAAAAAAAAAACAAATATGTCATACTTACCTGCTATGTGCAGTGGTTTTGCACAGAGCAGCCCTGATCCTCCTCTTCGCAGGTCCCCTTCTGGCTCTCCTAGCCCCTCCTGCCAAGTGCCCCCAGAGAAAGCAACTTGCTATGGGGGCTCCCAAGCAGGCCCGTTCCCGAGCTGCTGCTTTGCATGTTCATTCACACACACAGCCGCAGCTCGGCTCCACGCCCCCCCCCCATTGGCTCACTGGCTGTGATTGGCTCCCGCTGCTGTCTCAGCCAATGAGAATAGAGAGTCTCCGGAAGGCCAAGGCTCTCGTGCACATTGCTGGATCGTGGTGGGGCTCAAGTAAGTATTAGGGGGGGCTGCTCCACAAAGAAGATTTTCTACCTTCATGCATAGAATGCATAACGGTAAAAACCTTGAGCCTTTAGAACCACTTTAAGCAGATTATATAAAAAAGAGAAATGTTATCAATAATTTTGTTCAATGAGACTTACTTGGGTAGCGAGTTCTTGGTCAGGAACTGGTCCAGTGGTGGCCCGTTTCTCCCCAAGGGGTCATCTGGTACCATAAAAAAGTCACCAACAAAGGTGAACGGCAGCACTCTGTAACATTCCCCAAAGACAACAAAAGAAGCATAACCGTTATAAAAGGTTTACCATATTAAAGAGATTAGTACTTTTGATATTGATTGAATATTTAAGCACCTGTCTTTTATTATATTTTGCCAAGCTTGAGATTCTGCAATTATGTCCCGTAACTGATCATTTGTGACTATGGCACCATCTGTCTTCTCGGCCAGCTGCAGCATGAACCTGTGTTAAATTAGACAAACAAAATGTTACTGGAAAATAAGTTTGACTCAATTTCAATAGTCCAGTAACAGTTAATCAACAAAACAGGGAAGATAAGTGTATTGTGTATGTTACAATCACCACCAGTTCCTTGCTTTTCTGCTTTGCTGAGTCTACATTCCAGTACTACTCTGACTAGTGCATCCTGCATCTCAGGTTCTCTGAATGTGATAGATCATGTTACTTCATAGACTTCTATGAACCAACATGTCCCCATGATGGGGAGGTTGAAATTGACTGGGGAACAAATGTTAACGCTATACTTACCTCTACCTTCCTCAACCTGCAGGCTGAACGAAAGACATCTAACAAATTCCTCCATCTACGCTGTGTTCAGCTATTTTATTTTGACAGATGGAGCTGCTGGCTGTCGGAATACCTGAACAGTATCTGCATCTAATTGGATGCATGCACTGCTGGGCCTGGTGAGCCTCCATAAGATTTGAGGGGCTTAATAAGTAGCATTAAAGGGATACAAGTGGTGACCCACACAGTGTTTGGGCCCTTCATAGAATTATAGCAAATGTATTGGTACAAACAATGCTTCCTTATTGTAATGCGAGAGAATAAGTAAATATATAAATGGTATAAATAAATGTTATAGTTTAAAGTGACACTAAACACAAACTGATTAATTTACATTGCCCCTTCTATTTCTGTATATGGATGATGGCACTGTAATTATTTTAATAAAAAAAAAACCCATCTAAGTACCTTTTTTCTTAATCAATATACTGCTCTCACTTGATCGAGATCTTTCCCAGCCTGCCGGCAAGGAAACATAAGCAGGAGGAGCTTCTAGTCCTCTGCTAATGGTCACATGTTCAAAATAAAAAAAAAAACAGCCTTTGGAATACAGAGTAAAATAATTCATTATTATCAATAAACAGTTTTAAATTGACATACAGATATGTAGTATATTTGAAATGAAATCTTTATTATTTTGTGAAGATAGCATGGTGTGGGTGGATTTCTGCAAGTCACAGGCTGAGTGAAGCCCCTCTCCAACCTGTTTTTTTTTTTTTTTGAATAAGAGGGAGGTCAAGCCTCCATTAATCTACACATGTAATATCCTGCCCCCATTGTGTTTAGCTGGTTAGTGGGCGTGGAGGAGCAGGGGGGAGTGAGCTGTCATTTACAACTGTGTATACACCCACATGTGTGACTCTATAGTCACACGGGCTGCTCAGATGTGATAGGGAGGAAATGCTCAGCATAAAAAAACTCACTGAAAATTGGGCATGTGCAGAGTTGCCACCACAGCTGCAAAGTCCCTAGCTGCATTGGGGACATGGACAGAAGGGGGAAGATTGGTTTTCTGTATTCTTCAAAAAACGAATCCCAGTGACTGAGTATTAACAGCATGTAATACACCATTTATCAATAGTTTTTATGATGTGGGTTTAGTGACACTTCAAGATAAATAAAAACAAAACTGGTGTCCCAAGCACTTTGGGAGACTGGTGTTTTTGCAACAATTTCCCCTAATAGATTAGATAAACTGGCTAGGCTTTTTGTGACCAGGAAGTGTCAGGAATCAGATTATGTATACTATCTTCACAGTGTCATATTTTCTTTGCACTTTAGACTTTTGGTCTGCATTAAATACTTGGTTGTAGGAAATGACAGCCACTAAAACTGGCTGTTGTGAATAACAAATCCATCTTCTTACTGGAGATCAAGAACAATGAGCTGTCGCTTGGAAATTCCCAGTGTACCAAAAGGACAGGATTTTTTTTTATTTGCCCTAATCAATGCCCCACAGAGTATTTGTCTCCCAAACCTACTGAATTCAGTTATTTAATAGTAGCCATTATTTTCGTTATACAGCAGATTCTGCTATTTGACTCCAGGGAAAGAGAACTGAGAGATCTCAGTCACCTGGAGTAAAATAGCAAACAGAATTTATTTATGAGATTGGCATGTTTATGTGACGATGCTGTTACCTGTCATCGTAAGATGTTATTCTTTTGCCTTCCACAGTCCTCGAGGGGGTGAAAGATAGAAGACCTAGATCATTTAGCTCTGTCAAGAATTGTTGCTCTATAATAAAAAAAGGAATAAAAATGTAACTATTTGTGTATACCTTACCACTTCCTGCTCTGAACAATTGTTTATTATTTATTTTGATTATTATTGTTTTTATTATTATACAGGATTTATATAGCACCAACAGTTTAGGCAGTGCTTTACAATGTAGAAGGGGGTCAGTACAATTACAGTACAGCTCAATACAGAAGGAATAAGAGAGCCCTGCACATGGAGCTTACAATCTAAAGGGAGAGAGAGGTGGTACAAAAAGGTAATAGCTGCAGAAGATGATCTGATGGAGGTGACTCAAATACAGTTCTTAGGTGGAGGGGAGGTGGGCTTCCCTGAATAAATTAGTTTTCAAGGATCGCCTAAAGGCGGACAGGGTAGGAGGAGCTGACCGGACATACTAGGGCAGACAGTTGTCCAGTTTCGGATCTACAGTGGTAAATAAACTTCAGATGTTCACTTACATCAGTGTGCGGTCATCACTTTGTGTTTGAAGATATTGCTGGAGACTACTGATCTGACCTGCACCTGATTATAGATCCTCACCTGAGCGGCTCATCTGCATTTGCCTCAGGGCAGACAGTTCCAGAGGATGGGAGAGGCTCTGGAGAAGTCCTGGAGAGGAGTATTGGAGGAGGTAATGAGAGAGCTAGAAAGCAGGTCTTTAGAGGAGCAGAGAGGACGATTTGGGCAATATCTGCTGATGTAGCTGGGGGCAATGTTGTGGATGGCTTTGTATGTTGTGGTTAGTGTTTTAAATTTTATACAATGGGGTAGGTGAAGCCAGTGAAGAGATTGGCAGAGAGGGGCAGCAGTCATAGATCGGTTAGTAAGGTGTATTAGTCTAGCAGCAGCATTCATAATAGACTGAATGGGGAATGGCCTATGTAAGGGTAGGCCAGTGAGGAGACAGCTGCAGTAGTCGAGGCAGGAAATAGCCAAGGAGTGAATAAGTTATTTTGTGGTGTCGTTAGTCAGGAAGGGGGAATTCTGGAAATGTTGTGGAGGTTAAGGTGGCAAGATTTAGCCTTGTGATTGGATGTGGGGGCTGAAGGAGAGGTCAGAGTCTAGGGTCACACCCAGCACCCTGGCATGTGTAGAGGCACCAATGGTCGTGCCCTTTATCTCAATGGTCAAGTCATGGGAAGGGGATTGTGGAGGAGGAAATATTAAAAGCTCAGTTTGAAGAAGTGGAGTGACATTCATACTGATATGTCGCTCTGTAAATTTGTGATACGTGAGGAGATTGATGGGTTGAGTTGAGGAGTCGAGAGATAGATCTGGGTCTTGTCAGCATAGACATGATATTAGAAGCCATGGGAGGTTAAGAAATAGTGTTTGCATGCCTTGCTAATACATTTAAACCAACACACTTATTTTCGTGAATAAATTCTGTGCTTAGTAAAGGTACTAAGTATTTCCCACACCTCATGCTATTAGCATTATTTTTTTATTTTAAATTCAGGCTGCAAACATTTTGGTGGAGTATATCTGTAGTTGTGATTTGAGTCCATCCAATATTGATTGATTAATAATGGGTGGATACCATAATACAATAGTGCAGCGCTAAATAATTATAAAACTATAAGATGATCAATAGAAAACAGATAAATGAATGTCCATATCAGGAAAAAGAGGAAAGAAAAAAATTCAGTCCTTAGTCCAAGATCCCATATGATAGAGAGTGCAAAGGAAAGTAGCACTAGAAAAGGTTAGTCCAACTCCACACCCGTAGTGTAAACACAAACTGATTACCGGACAAATTTGATCACTAAATTATAGGTGGTCAAATGCAGCACAGGGAAAAATAATGGTCTCCCGAACACCATACACTCGATGTCACCACTTAAACTTGTCCGGCAAAATGGATATGTGGGGAGAAGCAGACAGACAATATTGGAAACAATGGTCTGTGTTTGGAATAAGGATCTCATCTATATCGGTGCCCCCATCATTTGGGTCATCAATATTCTGGAGGTTTCCAAACTGGACAGGGCTGAGAATGATATCCCTGAAGAAGTTGCTGATGTATGGGCTCCCTGATTCTGAAAGGCAATGACCTCCTCCATCCAGGCCACACCCTACACCACACTGGGAAGCTTGGATGACCATTGTTTCCAATATTGTCTGTCTGCTTCTCTTCACATATCCATTTTGCCAGATGAGTTTAACTGGTGACATCGAGTGTATGGTTTTGGGGAGACCATAATTGTTCCCTGTGCTGAATTTGACCACCTATAATTTAGAGGTCAAATTTGCCCGGAAAGCAGTTTGTGTTTACACTATGGGTACAGAGTCGGACTAACCCTTTCCAGTGCTACTTTCTTTTACACTCCCTATCATGTGGGATCTTTGACTAAGGACTGAATATTTTTTCTTTCCTCTTTTTTTCTGATATGGACATAATTTATCTGTTTTTTATTAAACATCCTATAGTTTGATAATTTTTTAGCGCTGCACTATTGTATTATGGTATCTATTGGGAGTTTTTGTATTTGACTTTCAGTGCTGGCTGCTCTTTCCTAACTCTAGCACAACGTTTTTTTAATTTGTTGTTAATAGTGGGTGGATGTTGGAAGATGGAATCACCCAATAAAGTGGATTGACTAAAGTAAACAGACTTTACAAGTGCAGTTGCTCCAGAGCTTAGTTAATGAGGGAAAGCTCTGCTGACATTCATCATCTAATTATGTGCAAGCAAAAATGCAGTTTTTTTTTTTTTTATTTGCCTGGCATGTGATTGGGTATTCTTTGCAAAGTGAAGCTTTATCTCATTTACTAAACTCTGGAGCAACTGCACCTACAGGGTGCACATTCTATTTTCCTTTAGTAAATCAACACCAGTGTATTTATTCAGCAACTTCATCCTATGCTGTGTTGTACAAGAAGGCTCATAAAAAGTTTAAAGAGAAGTACATACTGTACACCGGTTTAGCAAAATGAAGAAAAACAAAATTCAACAGCATTGGAGAAATAGAGTAGACGAGGTAGGGTAATTCAATTACTAAGGAAGTATATATGAGACCAAGCTTTGCAGTGAAATAACTTCTTTACAGAATGTCTCCAACTTACAAGCTGACCTCAATGCACGGTTTCATTGGGCAACTATGTGGCAAATGAGGTTTAATGTTGATAAATGTAAAGTTATGCACTTGGGGGCTAAGAATATGCATGCATCATACATACTGGGTGGAGTAGAACTGGGGGAATCCATAGCGGAGAAGGATCTGGGTGTTCTGGTAGATCATAAGCTTAATAATAGCATGCAATGCTAAGCTGTGGTTTCCAAAGCAAGCAAAGTCCTTTCTTGTATTAAACAGAGGCATGGACTCCAGAGAGAGAGATATCATGTTGCCCCTGTACAAATCATTAGTAAGACCTCATCTGGAATATGCAGTTCAGTTTTGGGCACCAGTTCTTAAAAAGGATATCGGGGAACTGGAGAAAGTGCAGAGAAGGGCAACCAAACTGATAAGAGACATGGAGGAGCTCAGCTATGAGAAAAGATTAGAGGAACTGAATTTATTCTATCTTGAGAAGATGAGATTAAGGGGGGATATGATCAACATGTATAAATACATAAGGGGTCCATATAGTGAACTTGGTGTTGAGTTTACTTTATCGTCAAAACAGAGGACAAGGGGGCACTCTTTACGTCTAGAGGAAAAGGGATTTTGTCTCCAAATACGGAAAGTTTTCTTCACCACATGAGCTGTGAAAATATGGAATAGACTCTCTCCAGAGGTGGTTCTGGCTAGATCACTAGATTGCTTGGATTATTTCCTGGGTGTACATAATATAAATGGGTACTAATATTTATAGGTAAAGTTGATCCAGGAAATATCCAACTGCCTCTCGGTGGATCAGGCAAATGCCTGCTGAGCAGTGTTAGGTGGCAAGGATCGGCGGCATTGATGAGCACTGATAGGCCGCATTGATGAGCACTAATAGGCGGGACTGATAGGCAGCATTGATGAGCACTAAATGGTGGCATTGATGAGCAATGATAGGCGGCATTAATGAGCAGTGATATCAGTGGGCAGATCTTCCAAATTCTGATAAGCCCCCCCACCTGCAGACCCCGACAACCCCAGCCCAGGGTTGTCGGGAAGAGGCCCTTGTTGCCATCAACTTGACTAGCCTCAACAGAGTCCTGACTGCAACTCGATAAAACACCTTTGGGATTTGTGCGCAGAATGCGAGCCAGGCCTTCTCGCCAACATCTGTGCTTAACCTCACAAATGTGCTCCTGGAAGAATGGTCAAACATTCCCATAGGCACACTCCTAAACCTTGTGGACAGCCTTCCCAGAAAAGTTGAAGCTGTTACAGCTGCAAAGGGTGGGCCAACTCAATATTGAACCCTACGGACTAAAACTGGGATGCCATCAAAGCTCATGTGCATGTAAAGGGAGGTGTCCCAATACTTTTGGTAATATAGTGTATTTAATTTTTCTCATAATGCATCAGTAATTTAAAGTTCTTACTGATTTAAAAAATAAAACAGATATACCCTAAACCAAATATTTTTAAACAGTAAATCCTTAAAGATAACAATGTACCTTATATACTCGAGTATAAGCTGAGGCGCCTAATTTTACAAAACAAAAAAACTGTGAAAACATATTGACTCGAGTATAAGCCTAGGGTGGGAAATGCAGCATCTACTGGACCACCACGAGACCCAAAACAGGGGCTGTGGGCATGGTGCAGGGGCAGCGGGCATGGTGCAAGAGATGCAGGGCTGTGGGCATGGTACAGGAGATGGTACAGGCATGGTAAAGGAGATGGTTCAGTCATGGCATAGAAGATGGTAAAGGCATGGCACAGGAGATGGTACACAGGCATGGCACAGGAGACGGTGCTCAGGAGATGGTACACAGGCATGGCACAAGAGATGGTACACAGGCATGGCACAAGAGATGGTACACAGGCATGGCACAGATGGTACAGGAGAATGTTCTGTACCATACCCGCAGCAATGCATTTCCTGAGGAGATGCAGGGGCTGTGGAGGAGTCTCACTTACCTTTCCGCCTTACATTTAAAATGCACCGTCTGCCTGGAAATAGCCGAATGCATACAGGCTTTCTCGAGCGGCGGCAGCGCATGCGTACTGTCTGGGGAAAAGGTAAGTGAGATTGTGACTTGAGTATAAGCCAAAGGGGGGCTTTTTCAGCATAAAAAAACATGCTCAAAAAGTCGGCTTATACTCGAGTATATACTGTATATATGTGCTTAATAATATTTTTTTCCCCAACAAATAATTTAAAACCGAAACACGGAACAGGAGATGAAACTGCTAAATAGTGCTTTTGCAGGTTGAAATTAATAGTAGTAAAATAAGAGCATGTCCTGGTTAGTTAAAGGTTAACTAACTCCCTGTGCACACAATAAACATTCATCTGTGTTAGCTGCATCTCTCTCACTCATAGATCTGTCTGAGGGAAATGAGGAGATAAGACAGCTTAGTGTATTACTTTTGTTTTGGTTTACAAATGTTATAATGAATGCTCACTGTGATTGGCTCTCAGAGTGATCATTCAATGAGGAAGGCTACTGACTGGCTCCCAGTAAAGTGTTGGAAGCTCATCTTTACAGACACCAGGTCTCACAAGGTTGTGCATGAGAGGGAGCAGGGGAGATAAGAAACTGCAGGCAGTCTCCTAAACATACAGGGGATGCTTTGTGTACAGAGTAGGGGGTTTTATGGACATGTGTAAGATGCCAAAGGTAGGCAACTGGTTAAGTGATGACAAAAGTAACATGTGATTAGAATTGGGCAACCTGACAGCTGGTCAGGTGCAAGGATGTCCCAATTAAGGCACAGAGCACTGTCAGAGCCCTGATTGGACAACATGATGATGACTTTGTCCAATCATGACATAGTTCTCATAGTCCCACCCAACACTATAAAAAGATTTCCACAGGAAGCTTTTGCAGTGTGTTGTTGGAGTGGAGATAGATAGAGAAAGGCTCAGTTTGCTACTAGCAAGTTAGTGTGTTCACTTATTGTGACTCTGACTGTAGAGTGTTAGTGTAGTGTTAGTGTAGTGTGAGTACAGTGTGTCAGTATAGTGCGAGTATAGTGCGTCAGTATAATGTGTGAGTAAAGTGTAGTGTGTGAGTATAGTGTAGTGTCAGCGTAGTGTGTTAGTGTACTGCAGTGTTTAACTCAGCATTACATAACCCTTTTTTTCGGTTTATTTTCTTTGTCTTTTTTTCCCCCTGCCTGCCCCCTTTTTTTAAATTCTCAGCCAGTTTTTCTGACTGCAACGATGGTTTTCCCCCTTATTTTAAAGATGCAGATGTTCCTATGCCACATGTTCCCATGCCACTATGAGGGGGCAAACAGCAGCGCCTGTGTCCACAGGCAAAGGTGGATGTGGTCCGTCCTCAGGCAGGGCACATTTTTCTCTGTTTAGTGATGTTGCCTGTGCTATCCAGCCACAGCATGCAGAGGAGGTGGTGGACTGGCTTACTAAATCATTATCATCCTCTATGACCTGAGCTGACACTAGTGCGCAGTCCAATGCAGCTTCTAGAGTGGCTTATTCTGCCTCCTTGTCCACAGCTACTCCTGCCATAGCCCCAGCATCAGTCATTGAGGAGTCAGCTTAATTTTCTGAACACAGAGTCAGCCACTTGCTTCTTCAGGATGCATAGACAATATTGGATTCTGATGTTGGTTCTAAGGTAGAGGAAGGGAGTAACATGAGCCCACAAAGAGGGGAGAACACTGCTAAAAAACAAATTGGTAGTCATGTTCCTCCAGCCACACGGTATTGCCAAGTTGGCTCCAGTGATGATGAGGATGGAGGGGTTGATGATGATGATCATGAAGTCACTGATGCGACTTGAATAGAGCAGAGGAGGAAAGTGAGGGAGAGAAACAACCCCAATGAGGCAGGATGTCCCCTAGAGGCAGCCATCATGGAAGAGTAGAGAGCAGCCACCCTGTTATATCCCAGCCCACTATCCACAGCTCAGCTGTGTGGGCCTTTTTTAGCACATGCGCACCCAATCTCACTGTTGCAGTTTGCCAGGGCTGGTGCAAAGATTTTTGTCTGCTTAGGCGAAGCTGCATTTTGGTGCCCCCTCCACAAAACATCTTCCTGCTACCTCTCCCTTCCACAATGCAAACCCCCACCCTGATATGGCATACAATTTATTTGCCTGCTGATGTCACATCATCAATGTTATCATGCATTAAGTCATGAATGTAATGCAGTGTACATTGCATTGCATTACATTCTTTCCCAGCCTTAATGGCTGGGGAAACTGTCAATGTTGCTTCCAAGTCAGGAACAAGATGGGGAAGAGAGTGGACATGTGTCCGCTTGTCTCCCTCCCCTTAACCCGGCGACACCCGCTATGCCGGTCCCAGATGCAAAAGATGGGCAAGCGGTGTTCGGGATTCATAGCGGGGGGGAGGGGGGCACTTTACTGGGGTGCAGTGTTAACCTCCCGAAGTGAAAATTACTGAAAGGGCACCCAAAAATTTAAAAACAGCATCATTTTTTTACTGGCAAAAATCATGAAATTTACTAACTGAGCCACATTTTTACGGACACTTTAAAAAAAGTACATAAAATGGCAGATTTCAGTGCAAATACCAATATTTAAGCTATATATTTTGTGCTAATTGCACATGTAAGTGGTGTGATTAGCAATGTGTTTATATAAAAAAAGGCAAAAAACATATTTGCCCATTTATATGAAGGTCAGTAATATAACCTAACACAGGGTTTTCCTTTACAGTGTAAGTGGGAACTCTGTGGACCCTGTTATAAAAGGGAACATTTTGGATCCTGATGTAAAGGAGAACTCTGATGTAAGAGGTGAAGCTGCAGACTCTGGTGTAAAGGGAAACTCTGATGTAAGGGAGTCCCTGGTCACCACAGCCCCCTCCTTACACAAGAGTCCATAGAGCTCCTCTTTACATTACAGTCCACAGAGACTGCAGCCATGGCACAAGGGATGATTAGAGACTGCATACATGGCACAAGGGTTGATCAGAGACTGTATACATGGCACAAGAGATGGTCAGAGACTGCATACATGGCACAAGAAATGGTCAGAGACTGCATACATGGCACAAGAGATGGTCAGATACTGCATACATGGCCCAGGAGATGGTCAGAGACTACATACATGGCACAAGAGATTGTCAGAGACTGCATACATGGCACAAGAGATTGTCAGAGACTGCATACATGGCACAAGAGATTGTCAGAGACTGCATACATGGCACAAGGGATGGTCAGAGAATACAGACATGACACAAGAGACTGCATTCATGGCACAGGAGATGGTCAGAGACTGCATTCATGGCACAAGGGATGGTCAGAGATTGCATTCATGGTACAAGAGATGGTCAGAGATTGCATTCATGGTACAAGAGATGGTCAGAGGCTGCATTTATGGCACAAGAGATGGTCAGAGACTGCTGGCAGGGCACAAGGAATGGTCAGAGACTGCAGGCATGGCACAAGAGACGGTCAGAGACTGCTGGCATGGCACAAGAGACAATCAGAGACTGCATACATGGCACAAGGGATGGTCAGAGACTGCATACATGGCACAAGAGATGGTCAGAAACTGCATACATGGCACAAGAGATGATCAAAGACTGCATACATGATACATAAGACTGTCAGAGACTGCATACATAGCACAAGAGACTGTCAGAGCCTGCATACATGACAAAAGACTGTCAGAGACTGCAGGTATGGCACAAAAAATGGTCAGAGACTGCGGGCATGGCACAAGAAATGGTCAGAGACTGCGGGCATAAAACAATAGATGACCAGAGACTGCGGGTATGGAACAAGAGATGGTCAGAGACTGCATACATGACACAAGAGATGGTCAAAGACTACATACAAGACACAAGAGACAGTCAGAGACTGCATACATGGCACAAGGGATGGTCAGAGACTGCAGGCATGGCACAAGAGACGATCAGAGGCTGCGGGCATGGCACAAGGAATGGTCAGAGACTGCGGGCAGGCACAAGGAATAGTCAGTGACTGAGAGCATGGCACAAGGAATAGTCCGAGACTGCGAGCATGGTGCAAGGAATAGTCAGAGACTGCGAGCATGGCACAAGGAATAGTCAGTGACTGCGGGCATGGCACAAGGAATAGTCAGTGACTGCGGGCATGGCACAAGGAATAATCAGAGACTGTGGGCATGGCACAAGCAACAATCAAAGACTGCAGGTAGGGCACAAGGAACAATCAAAGACTGCGGGCAGTGCACAATGAATAATCAGAGACTGCGGGCATGCCACAAGGAATAATCAAAGACTTGCCCTACCTTCCAGAGATGGTATAGAGAGATTTCCATCTGTGCTGTACCACCAATGCCACTCGTTCTCCTCCTGGGCCCTCTGCTGGCCTTGGCCCCTCCCCCTGGCGGTACTCCACTCCAGGCTGCTCCCCTTCATCTCACACGCCCTCCAGTTCAGCAGTGATGGTCTGTGTGTGCTGCAGAACTGGAGGCATTCCTGTCCCTCTCTCTGCCACCGCCCAGGTGGGAGGAGTGATTTTTTTCTTCAGGATCCAGCGATCCTCGCCTAGAGGGCTGAAGGGAGAGAGGGGGCGGAGTCTTCGAGCCTAAGGTGTCTCTCTGCCCTCGCTGCATCTGGCAGAGGAAGAGGAATGCAGTAGCAGGGCAGGGACGGTGAGCTGGTGAAGTGAACGGCGCCTGACCAGGGGTGTGCTGTGCCACCTGTCAGTATCGGTGAACTAGGTACAGGTGGAAGCAGGGACGGCAGCTGGCGCTAGGATAAGAACCTCGTGGGGAACCCCTGCTTTGGCACCCCCCCCCCCCTCCCCTGGCACCCTCAGGCGGCCTCCTTGGCTGCTTTATGCTGACGCCAGCCCTGCAGTTTTCAATCTGTGCTGCAAGCAGATCAAGCATGGCAAAAACACCAGCCATTTGGGTACCACATGCTTGACAAGGCATTTCATCTCTCACCACACACCCTGTTGGAAACGCCACCTGCAATCCACAAACAAGGCACACAATTCTCCTCACCTTTCATGTCTACCCCCGATATAGCTCATGACCTCTCAGCAGCCTCCACTGACAAGGATGATGTCAACACAGGGTGTCCCAGGTCCTTGCAACATGTCTGCCAGTAGCACACCATCAGCTGTAGACTAAAGCAGGCAAATTTCTCTGCCCCAGCTGCTGCAGCGCAAAAAAAATAACTCACTGCCATCCACGTCCCCAGTGTCTGAATTCCAGCTTTTCCAATAAAAGAAAGCTTGCAGGGAAAACCAATTTAAATGTAATTTTTTTTTCTTTATAAATGTCAGTTTTGCTGCAGCAGGTTCTTTACACGGTACAGATGGGCCATTTTACAGGCAGACTAAAGGGACCCCCCAGGCACTATATTTAAAGGAATTTTTCATTTTTATTGTTTCACTTTAAGCACCATTAAAATCATTGCTCCTTTAACAACAATCTTTTTGTAAAGTTTTTTTTGCATTGATACATGTCCCCCAGGGCAGTACCCGGGCCCTCATACCCTTTTTATGGCCAATAACTTGCATATAAGCCTTCAAAATGGGGACTTTTGATTTTTAAAGTCCGGGTCCTTTAGACTTCAATGGGGTTTGTGATGTTTGAGAGCTCTGGTGCGAACCGAACCGGTGGTTGTTCAGCCCATCTCTGCATGTGATAGGACATAAGAGTCAACTGTATACAGCAGATAAAAACATTTTAGCACGTTAACTATGTACAGCTGCAGCGATAGACGTTTTGGTTAGTATCAAATTAATTGCCAACAGAGGGCAGTGGTGCCTTAATGACAGAGAAAAGCCTGAAAATCTTGTAAGACTTAGATATACAGTAGATCTCATCTGCTTCTATTCAAAAAAATATTTTCATGCCTAGGCATGATTGTTCGATAGAGACAGCAAAAAGCATTGTAGAAAGGTTATATTCAACATGTAGTAACTTGCTCACTGACATGGCATATTTTGAATAAATCAAACTAAATGGGGAAATTTGAGATCTGTGTTGGACAGGCAGAGCCATTTCTCCTAAGTCTGAATTCAATGGATATGTGCATCTTTAACCTACAGTTACTCCTATACCACTTGTAAAAGAAGTTACTGTTTTGCAAGTATGTAGTATTAAAATTATGTTAAAATGATTGTAAAGTCTCGTTTAAAAAAAAAAAAAAAAAAAGACAAACGTCTTATACTTACTTGCTCTGTGCAGTTGGTTTTGCACAGAGCAGCCTGGATCCTGTCAGGTCTCTCTTCGTTGCTCCTGGCCCCTCCCTCCTTTGGAGTGATCCCACAGCAAGCAGCTTGCTATGGGGGCACCCAAGCTGAGCTGCAGCTCTGTGTGTCCATTCAGACACGGATCTGTGGTTCGGGCCCACACCCTCTCTCGTCTCCTAATCGGCTGACTGACTTTGATTGGCAGCCGTGGGAGCCAATGGCGCTGCAGCTGTGCCTCAGCCAGTCAGGAGGGAGAGTCCCGGACAGCCGAGGGACTCGTGGACATCGCTGGACAGAGATGGGGCGCAGGTAACTATTAGGGGGTGCTGGGGAGGCTGCTGCACACAGAAGGATTTTTATCCTAATGCTTAGAATGCATTAAGATAAAAACTTTCTGACTTTAAAAACTCCTTTAAACCCTCAATGCCGCCTTAACCGCTTTCAACAGCTGATTTATTCACTTACTGAGCATGCAGCTTATCTTTAATCGTGCCAACATTCTTGCTTATGCTGGTGCCATGATCATTGTCTCCAGGGCTTTTTTTCTCAGAAAATAGGTGAATTGATCCACGAGCACCAAAAACTGCAGGGGGGAAACTGCAGGGGCCCCCATGCACTGCCCAGGGGTGCCCATGCAATAGGACTGCCCTGATTCAGCCCGCTGTTTAATGAGGGTATGACATTTCTGGTCCAGGGAGACGTGGTATGATAAACATACAACTCAAGAACTGACCTTTGGATCATGCACACTATTTACATCTGCACCAGCATTATTTTCCTAAATCCAAGGGTCAAGTACAATAAAAGAAGATAAATGGTAAGAAAATTGGTAGAAGGATGAGCAAAATGAATGTTTTTGTAAACAGCTTTGGAGAATACTTACTGTATTTTCTGGCGTAAAAGGCTACTTTTGAACCTTAAAAAAATCCCCCAAAAATGGGGGGTCGTCTTATACACCGAGTATACAATTTCCAAGGTAACCTAAGTATAAGTATTATTGGTAAATGTAATCTCTCAAGACGCTGGCTGTGTGGAAATCCTGTACCGGTATACCGTAGCTTCGGCTACATACAGTATACCGCGCTGAGTCAATCAGGGAGAGCGATGTATTCTATTATTGAATGCAAAGCCTGCTCGGATTGGCGGAGTAACATCAGCCCGTCTCTCTGACTCTGCCAATCCGAGCAGGCTTTGCATTCAATAATAGAATACATCACTCACTGGGATTGGTTCAGCGCGGTATACTGTATGTAGCCGAAGCTATAGTACATACAGTATACCGGTACAGGATTCCCGCACAGCCAGCATCTTGAGATTACATCTACTGGTAATACTTATACTTAGGGTACCTTGGAGATATTATGAGAGATTACATGTATTACAGTACTTGGGGTACCTTGGAGATCTATGAGAAATCTGATGTTTTTCAATGGTGTTGCCTTGCTTTGGAAGGGGGGTAGTCTTATACAGCGAGTATAGCCCAAAACCTATGTTTTAACTTGAAAATTAGGAGGGTCGTCTTATACGACGGAAAATACGGTATAAAGCAGTGGTGTTTTCTAAATTACAGGGAGCGATTCACCTGCAGTGAATGTAATATTCACTGCTTTATAAATGTAAATCCAGAGTGTGGTTAAAAACGTAAAAAGAGAGATTATGTATATATATATTAGTAGATGGTAACGATTATTTCTAGAACTTGATTATATTAATACTCCTGGCCAGTGGGTCTTCAGAGTAAAGGCCCTAGACATCAGTGGGCAGTTGAACACGTAGACACTAAAGTATTTTTGTTGACCACCAGGTTTCTAAAGCCTAGTACACACCATGTGTTGAACACAAAATAAACCTGACAGCCACTGTACTAACAATTCAATGTTAGTACAGCAAGCTCCCCCACTGAGCTGTTGTGTTCTGACAGGGGGAGACCCCCTGCCAAAAACACTCCGGCCAGTGCTTTGGCCATTGGCTGAGAGTGCTGATTGGGAGCCAGTTGGCTGCTGGTTTTCCAGCATGCACGTCCAACAGAAGCTGGCCAAACACTTATGCACAGTTTAGTCAACTACGTGAAAACATAATATTCCTGAGGTTTGAAAACTGTGTTACTGGTGAACAGTTGTTAAATGACAAAAGTATACCTTTAACTTTACTGTCCTTCTTCATCCTCCACTGGGGGACAAAGACAGTGATATTGCGATGTCCTTTGTCCCAAAAGTACTGTACAGCCAATGCAATGCCACGGCAAGAGAAAAAACGATGAAGGCCATGTCTGCAGGAAAAAATAGGAGACACTGGTAACTTTGCAATACACATCTTCTTGTATACGTGGACAGACCACTCTTGCTGGCTTGTAAAACTGCCGGATTCAGCTTTCCCTTAATAACTAAAATTGGCTTTACACATAATAAATCAATATTAAAACACAAAACAAAAAATGTAAATATATTGCAGCTTGCCAATCATTGGATGTGATGGCTGCATTTGTTTTTTAAGCTTTTTCCCTCTGTTTTCAACTGGGGATCTGGCCAGGAACTTACCGCCTGTATTAAAGTGCCCCCACTCTGGATGAATGAGCACAGGGGCACCTTTGGATAGCAACATTGTCAATCTTGTCAATCTTGGGGAAGGGGAGTGGACTAGCAGATTTAAATACACTAACACATTAAAGCCAAACTCCAGCTAACATCTGATAAGCAGTTATCCTTAAGAATCCTAAAAAAGAAAAAAACAAATGCAGCCATCACATCTAAGTATTGATAAGCTGCAATATAACAAATGTTTGCTTTTAGGTTTAATACCACTTTTTGAACTGCAGTTTGTTAGCACGGTGGTGGGACAGTAACCTGTGGCCAGCATGTCAAGCATTATGGGAATTCACCTGCTGCCAAGCCTTCCCTCATTACCTCTCACAGCAAACTTACAAGTCAAAACCCTATGAAATAATCTGGGGAATTTAAAAAAAATCTTAACAACAAGTTTCTGGCAGTTGTGCCCTTAAAGCAGGGTTCCACCCAAAAATGGAACTTCCGCTTTAAGTGCTCCTGAACCCCTGACATGCCACACTTGGCATGTCATTTTTTTTTTGGGGGGGGGGGGGGGGTGGGTACCTAGATTTGACAGGTACCTGCTCACACTTCCGCTCAAGCTGCCTAGGCGGCTTGAGCGGAAGTTCTCCTCTCCTCCTCCCTCCCTGCAATCTTCTGGGACACGTCACAAGTCCCAGAAGATTGCCCGTCCACTCAAAACGCGCAGAGCGACTCGCGGATGCACAGTGTGCACCCGGCTTTGAAGCCGCAAGCAGTAACCGCTGGGTGCCCACACTGGAGATGCCAGCGCCGCGGGGAGAAGAGAGAGAGAATCGAGACTCCCACCGGCTGCATCGCTGGACCGTGAGACAGGTGAGTGTGTGTTTATTAAACAGCAACTTCACTAACGTTACAGACTCGTTTGGAAAATGTAGGTAGTTCCAACTACCTCTACTTTAAGAACCAGTCACAATGGCAATGATAGATCCCTAAAGAATTACGGTCAGTTCTCAGATAAGGAAAATACTTACCATATAATAATAATTACCATAATTACCATATATACTCGAGTACTGTATAAGCCGAGGCCCCTAATTTTACCACAAAAAAATGGGAAAAATTATTGACTGCAGTATAAGCTTAGGGTGGGAAATGCAGCAGCTACTGGATCCAACTGGACCACCACGAAACCCAAAACAGGGGCTGCAGGCATGGTGCAGGAGAATGCAGGGCTGTGGGCATGGTACAGGAGATGCAAGGCTGTGGGCATGGTACAGGAGATGCAGGGCTGTGGGCATGGTACAGGAGAATGCAGTGCTGCGGGCATGGTACAGGAGAATGCAGGGCTGCGGGCATGGTACAGGAGAATGCAGGGCTGCGGGCATGGTACAGGAGAATGCAGGGCTGCGGGCATAGTACAAGAGAATGCGGGGCTGCGGGCATACTACAGGAGATGCAGTGCTGCGGGCATGGTACAGCAGAATGCAGGGCTGTGGGCATGGTACAGGAGATGCAGGGCTGCGGGCATGGTACAGGAGAATGCAGTGCTGCGGGCATGGTACAGGAGAATGCAGGGTTGCGGGCATGGTACAGGAGAATGCAGGGCTGCGGGCATGGTACAGGAGAATGCAGGGCTGCGGGCATGGTACAGGAGAATGCAGGGCTGCCGGCATGGTACAGGAGAATGCAGGGCTGCCGGCATGGTACAGGAGAATGCAGGGCTGCGGGCATGGTACAGGAGAATGCAGGGCTGCGGGCATGGTACAGGAGAATGCAGTGCTGCGGGCATGGTACAGGAGAATGCAGGGCTGCGGGCATGGTACAGGAGAATGCAGGGCTGTGGGCATGGCAATGATACAGGAGAATGCGGGGCTGCGGGCATACTACAGGAGATGCAGTGCTGCAGTCATAGTACATGGTATGGGAATAAGGGGGCAATTACAGGACCTGTAACTTCTTCCTCTCTTTCCAGTTGCACAAGCACAACAACGGCACCACCACTTCTAATAGAGTCTTTCTCGGCTACCTCATAAGACAGCTCAATATTATCAGTGGTCGCCAAACTGCAGGCCTTTGCTTGCCTTTATCCGACCCTTGAGACATTATTCCTCCCTCTGACATCAAAAATGGGGTATTATTCCTCTCACTGACACTAATCATGGGGCATTAATTCTTCCACTGACCAATGATGAGGCACTATTCCTTCCACTGACATCAAGGATGGAGCACTATTCCTCCCAATTACACCAACAATGAGGCACTATTCCTCACCCTGATACCAATGATGAGGCACTATTCCTCCCACTTACACCAATAATGGGGGCACTATTCATCCCACTAATACTAACATTGGGACACTATTCATCCCATTGATATCAACAATGGGGCACTATTCCTCCCACTGATACCAATGATGAGGCACTATTCCTCCCACTGACACCAATGAAGGGGGCACTATTACTCCCACTAATCCAAATAATGAGGCATTCCTCCCACTTACACCAACAATCGGGCACTATTCCTCCCACTGTTATCAATGATGAGGCACTATTCCTCCCACTGACAAAAACAATGGAGGGCACTATTCCTACCACTAATACCAACAATGGGGCACTATTCATCCCACGGATACCAATGATGGGGCACTATTCCTCCAACTGACACCAACAATGGAGCACTATTCCTCCCACTGACACAAACAATGGGGCACTATCCCCCCCACTAATACCAATAATTGGGCACTATTCCTCCCACTTACACCAACAATGGGGGCACTATTCCTAGCACTATTTCTTCTCCACCTGACCACAGGGGCGACATGTAATTTTTTACTAACACTGTCCATATTCTGCCCCCCCCCCCCCCCCCAAAGTCGGAAGAACAGTAAACTGGCCCTTTGGTTAGAAAGTTTGGAGACCCATGACTTATTGGGATGTATTTTACCAAAGATTGTGAAGAAATATAATTTTTACATTTTTTTATTGAATATTTTATAGCAGAGTAAAAATACTGCTTTTTTAAAAAAAATGTCAGCCTTTTTATCTATATTAATAAAACCCAATGTGTCTCTGCGTCCGTCCCTGTGTCCGTGGGATTGCACTACTGCGCATGTGCCCCACGGACAGCCGAGCGCAGAGACTTCGGGGCCGCTGGATGAATACGAGAGGAAGAGTGGGGCGGGGGACAGAGGAGGAAAGGGGCAGAGATGGAGGATGAGTGGAACAAGGAAATATTATTAGAGAGGAGGGGCGGTGGAGGAAATGGGCTTTATCGTAGGTTTCTGAAGAACTGGATGCACCCGACTGCCTCACATTCCCCCAACACGCCCATAAAGGCTTAGCCTCCCGCTCGGCCACGTCTACATATCGTGGTCCGCGTCGCCAAGGTCATCGTGGTGCACTGAAGGGGGAGGAGAGTGGAAGCCGGGGGGTGCATCGGACACCCACCGACGCACAAAGTGGCGCCGCGGCGGTCGCAGTGGTGGACCGCATTAGCCTGATCCTGCCATTCATCCGGGGGAGATCCTACGGGAGAGATGGCCTAAGTGCAATGGGTGGAGCCAGAGACCCACCCGGCTGAGTCACAGCCCAATTGAATGCGGACAAGGGTGGAGCTTGAAGAGGCCCAGGGAGTCCCGGGCATACAAATCCCAGCATGCATGTAATCATGTTGCCGTGGCAACCTATCAACAACAATGTCTATAAGAAAGGGAAGAGGAGAGAATAGATCGGACAAGTGGCATATATACACTAATCAGCATACAGCAAATAAAATCAGCATACAGCAAATAAAATCAGCATACAGCAAATAAATGAAGGGGATTGCGAGAGGTTTAGGCACAAAAATTACCTTGATCATAAAAAGCCTCTAATGTAGTTTTGGTGATATATTACGTACCATTTACAGCATTATCTTACTATTTACAGTACAAGTGTCTATGCATCCAGTCCCTGTGTCCGTGGGATTGCGCTACTGCGCATGTGCCCCACGGACAGCCGTTGGGACTTGGAGGGCAGAGACTTCGGGCGGCCGGGCGAAAATGTTACACCCCTCCGCCCCCCCACACTCTGGGCCCCTCTTCCTGTCTGCCCTTTTCGGTGCTCCCATGCAAGAAAGCACACTGTGAGAGCTCCCGGTGCTGTCATACCCCGCTGCCCGGCGTCCCTCCCTTCTCCTCCTTCTCTGCCGGATGCCATGGCTGTCACTCCCGAATCCACAGATTGGCGATCCCGGCCACCTGACCCAGGCTGAGAACTGAGCGCCGAGAGATCGAGTGACAGCTCTGGGGAAAGAGTCGGAGAAGGGGGAGAAGCCTATGAGCAAAATAGCAGCCACTGGATGAATGCGAGAGGAAGAGTGGGACAGGGACACAGGAGGAAAGGGGCAGGGATGGAGGATGAGTGGAACAAGGAGATATTATAAGAGAGGAGGGGCGGAGGAGGAAATGGGCGTTCCCGTAGGTTTCTGAAGAACTGGATTACAGGATAACAAACAACATCATACCCCATATAAATCATATCTTACTATATAAAGTACAAGTGTCTCTGCGTCCAGTCCCTGTGTCCGTGGGATTGCGCTACTGCGCATGTGCCCCACGGACAGCCGTTGGGATTTGAAGCGCAGAGACTTCGGGCGGCCGGGCAAAAATGTTGATGCGGCGGGTGTGCGCGGGCACGCGAGAGCTGCTCGGTCAGCTCTGCGCATAATGTTTGCCCACGCGTGTCCCCGATGTTGCTAGGGCAACAGGGATGCTATGCGCAGAGCTGGCTACGTCATGCGGCTCTCGCGTTGTTAGAAAAAAAAAAAAAAGAGAGATAAGCGAGAGCCGCTCAGTCAACTCTGCACATAATGTTTGCCCACATATGTTCTAGCGCCCGTTAATTTAACGGGCTTAATGTCTAGTAATTATATAATAAAAGTAAAAATCTAAGTGGGGATTAAATACCACCAAGAGAAAGATCTATTTGTGTGAAAAAAAGTTATATAAATTTTATTTGGGTACAGTGTTGCGTGACTGCACAATTTTCAGTTAAAGTAGCAGAAAAGCAAAAAATGCCAGTCATGAAGGGGGTAAAACCTTTGAGAGCTTAACCACTTCAATACTGGGCACTTTATCCCCTTTCTGCCAAAGACAATTTTCAGCTTTCAGCGCTGTCGCACTTTGAATGACAATTGCGCGGTCATGCAACGCTGTACCCACAATACATTTTTGTAATTTTTTTTTTAAACAGATAGAGATTTCTTTTGGTGGTATTTATGCACCACTGGGTTTTTATTTTTTGCTAAACAAATTAAAAAAAGATCAAAATTTTTGAAAAAAAAAAAAAGTTAGTTTCTTTTATAACATTTTGAAAATAAGTACGTTTTCTCCTTCACTGATGTGCACTGATGAGGCTGCACTGACGGGCACTGACAGGTGGCAATGATGAGCAGTCTTTATGGGTACTGATAGGCCGCAAAAATGGGCACTGATAGGGGGCACTGATGTGCATTGATGGCCGGTGTTCTAAAATTTAGTCGGACCCGTGAAAATTCTGGACCTCGTCACTTCCGGGGGACGCTCCCTCACCAACAGCTGGTGCGAGCCCCGATGCGCATGCGCACAAGGCATTTTCAAGGTCCGATTAAATTCGAAGACTTACGAACAGCTGAGAGGAGGAGGAGGGGCTGAGGTGGGACGCACACACCGCTGCGGGAAAATGTTACAACACCGCCACGCAGAGCTGACTTAGAGGGGGCGGGAAGGAAGTGAATACTCATACTAAATAGTCATGATAAAAAATGTTTAGTATTTCTTATTTTTTTATCATTACTATTTAGGATGAGTATTCACTTCCTTCCCGCCCCCTCTAAGTCAGCTCTGCGTGGCGGTGTTGTAACATTATCCTGCAGCGATGTGTGCCTCCCACCTCAGCCCCTCCTCCTCCTCTCAGCTGGTCGTAAGTCTTAGAATTTAATCTGACCTTGAAAATGCCTTGTGCGCATGCGCACCGGGGCTTGCAGCAGCTGGGTTATGACGTAGTGTCACCGGAAGTGACGAGGGTCCGGAATTTTCATAGGTCCGACTAAATTTTAGAACACCGGCACTGATAGACAGCACTGATGTGGAGACACTGACAGGCATCACTGATGGGCACTGTAAGGCATTATTGATGGGCACTGGTGGGCATCACTGAGGGGGGTGCACTGATAATCACTTCACTGATTATCAGTGCAGATCCTTCATGTCAGGACAGCCGCTTATCGGCTCCACTCTATTCACGCGCTGTCAGAGCGAATGGAGCAATGCCGATAACCGGCATTTCCTAGGTATAGTGTGATCAGCTGTGGATTGGACACAGCTGATCACATGGTAAAGAGCCTATATCATAGGCTCTTTACTGAGATCAGAGATGCAGTGTGTCAGAGGACACCGCACCACTGATCGCCACACATTAGTGGCGAATCCTGATGGACGTCATATGACGCCAAAACAGGATAACCGATCCACTGCCCAGCCGTCATTTTGCTATTTGCTAGCATTAGTAAATATATAGGAAAGTATATCATACTGTAGTTACTTGTTTTAAACTTTCTTTACATCCCTTCAGTTACTTACTGGTTTCCAAGCATAGGCAAATGATGTCATACATCCCAGGAGTCTTCAGGAAGGGAGGAGGGGCATTCTTAGCTAAGCACACCATCCTACCTGCATGCTTGTGCTATGGTCAGATGGATTTCAGGAAGTAAATGATACATAAACCATCCGTCCTTACCCAAGATGGCCACTGCCAAAAATGCTAGGGGGTGTTTTTCAATGTAATTTCTCAGAAAAATAAAGCATGGAGATATGGATGGATTGGGAAATTTGCTTTGAATATTAACCACTTGCCGACCGCCGCAAGTACATTTACTGCGGCGGTCAGCGCCTCCTGGGCAAAGTGACGTAGTACTACGTTGATGGCCCAGGAGCCTGTAGGGGGCGAGCGCGCGCCGCCGGAGGCGCGCTCCCGCCCCCGCTCGTTCCCCTGCATCCCCGCGCGTGTGACCGGCGGCTCCGATGTCCGCTGGTCACTCGCGATCTCCCGGTGGAGAGGGAGAAAGACAGGCGGCTAATGTAAACAAAGCTTGTCATTCTCCCTGATGTAACTGCAGAGATCATACGATCCTGCTATGTAGGATCCTATGTCTCTGTGGTTACATGAAAAGCCACGCCCCTTTATAGTTAGAAACACGCCCCTAGGGACACACTTAACCCCTGCATCTCTAATAAAGTTAACCCCTTCCCTGCCAGTGTCATTTTTACAGTAACAGTGCATATGTATAGCACTAATTACTGTAGTAATGTCACTGGTACCCCCAAAAGTGTCAAAAATGTCAGTCAAGGGTCCGATCTGTCCGCCGCAATGTTGCAGTCCCGCAAAAAAAAAATTGCAGATCGCCGCCATTACTTGTTAAAAAAAAAAAAAAAAAACAATAAAAATGACATAAATCTTTCCCTTAGTTAGTAAACGCAAGCAAAACTTTTGCACAAACCAATCAAAATATGCTTTTTGCGATTTTTTTTACCAAAAATATGTAGCAGAAAACAAATTGGCTTAAAATGTTAAAAAAATTTAGATTTTTACTTTTTTTGGGGGGGGAATTTCATATAAAAAAAAAATGTAAAAAATATTGTTATTTTTTCAAAATTTTTGCTCTTTTTTTTGTTTATAGCGCAAAAAGTAAAAATCGCACAGGTGATCAAATAGCACCAAAAGAAAGCTCTGTTTGCGGGGGAAAAAAGGACGTCGATGTCATTTGGGTACAGCATCGCACGACCGTGCAATTGTCCGTTAAATTCATGCAGTGCCGAATCGCAAAATAGGGCCTGGTCAGGAAGGGGGTAAAATCTTCCGGGGCTGTAGTGGTTAAAAATGAATAAAAGAGCATTTTTTATTTCTGGTGCTCAGATGCAGTGTACTTCCACTTCAAGTGGTTAAGACCAACTCTGAGCTGGCATATAGAGGTATACCAGTACTCAGAACTGGCAGTGCCTGTGCAGGAAAGCTGTGACAGCTTTCAGCACTGTACTGTATCCCAGGCACTATTTAGCTGTTGGCCGTGAGATTCCCTGCCGAAAGCTAAATGCAAACAAAGAGGCTGGGGATAGTAGTGATGGTATTGCGGAAATGTGGCAATGTCCATTTTTGAGAAATGACTTGTTACTGGTAGGGCAGAGCTTGATGAGGCACCGAGAGGCTTGTTCTCTATCAGGTCTGCATGACTTTTGATAGACATTGGTCAGTGGACTCTGTCTACTTGACATGGCAGTGGGAAGATTCCTATGCTGCTATTGGACTGAGGAAGACGTGTCCAGTATAGTCACACTGGCTTCACTGCAGGCACCAACAGGTACATGAATTGGGGGGCAAGCACCAACATTTTCAGTGCCACAGAATTCAAAAGGGTGTGTTCTACTTGTATAGGTAGAGAAGCAGTTCTTAAGTGAACAAAAGCCCACTGACACTGACCCTCGTTACTTATGGTTTCCCGAGATTATCTGATTTCCAATAATTTCTGCTGCAAAAAAAAAAAAAACAGGTTGATTTTAAAGCACTTATTTGTAACCCAGAAATAATTATTATGAATATATAAATGGCATAGAAAAAAAAGACACATAAAAACCTTACCCTAATGGGTGCAGATGTTCATTGGTTGGTTACATGCTTTGTGAAAGAGTATTATGAGTCATGGAAAGGATGTGATACAAGCATGAAAGAAGACATGAGAAAATGCGGGGAATACTGAAGGAACAGTACTGAAAACACCTCTTATACAGTAAAAATAGAACTGACTTTCCCTTAAATAAAAAGTTTCACATTTTGTTAGGTAACAAATGTCACCGTCCTTAAACAGAAAGCAGTGGTGTATTTAGGGTATGCCACATATGACTCATGCCCTGGGTGCCCCTTGAAGGGGGGCACCGCTCAGCAGTAAGGATGATCAGTGCTGACTAGCTACCAAGAGGTGAGTAGTTATCGCACGGACATCATATGCTGTCTGTTAGGAAGTGCCAACAGCCAGCTTTTACCTTTTATGTGGATGGTTTTATCAAATTTTATTACACTACCAGAGCTCACTTTTGTATTTTATTTAAATGGGAAAACATCTGCAACATTTTCAGGCCGGGGTAGTGAATGACCAAGAACTGAGGAGTTTGATACGTATGCGATGTGTATTGACCTCCTTTATGAAGTCCTGCTGTTTGGTGACTTTTCACCTTGTGTTTTATAGTGGCAGCGGGGTACTAAGCGGTGCCCTTCACAAAGTGTCCTGCCCCCTGAAAGTAGTGTGCTCTGCCTTCCTATCCCCCAAAGCAGAGTCCTCTGTCCATCACAATCCCTTCCTACCCTTCCCATTCACCCATGCTGTAGTGTCCTCTGACCCCCCCCCCCCTCAAACAGTGTCTCTTCCGTCCCCTTCCCCTCCCTCTTCCCCTAATCCCCAACCCCTTCCCCGCCCCCCCCCCCACCCCTCCATACACAAAGCTCTGTGTAGGTAGCACTTTCTACCTACCAGAATGTATACAGCAGAGCAGAGATCAGGAGACAGCATAGCGCTGGGGAGTTTATTTCATAATACCAAGCTGGTGATTGGTTACTAGGACCACCTAGCAACCAATCACTGAGGCAGCTCCCGCCCTCCATCCAGCACTATTCTGCCTCCCACTCGCCACTCTGCAGTGAACATGAGTGGCAAAGGCTGGGGGGGAGGCAAAGCTGTGGTCATGATTCGCTGACGCGCCCCCCCCTGCAATCGAAGTATGGGGGGGGCTCTGAGGTGAAGGGGAGAACTCTGATGTAAGGGGGGAACAGGATTCTGATAGAAGAGGGGCTCTGATGTGAACAAGGCTTGATGTGAAGGGGAGAGGGGGTGGCTATGACTGTGGTTCCCGCATCGCACCAGTGTGAACACAGCCCTAATGTTACATTGTATTTCTAAATCACAGTTGAATACTGTTCAAAAGCTTCAGTTTTCACATCCAAGGCTATATTACTCAGCAAGTCCCGGCTGTCTTTATAAAAAGAGCAGCAGAAAGAGGGACAAGGCATGCTACTTATGCCCCATCTACTTCAATTAAGTTTTTTGGGTGTACAAAGCACATTCAAGTACCACAATTGGTTCAAGATAATAGTTTGAGGTTTTACTAATGGCTTCTCTTTTGTTAGTTAATTTTTATGGTTGGAAAATGAATAATTAAAAATATCACACGTATTTTTTACTTCATTTCTATGTAGGTACTGTAAATATAAAGACAAAAGGATGTCCCAAAGTTGTCCATTTCAGGGGTGGCAAATACACTAATATAACCACAACAGCAGGGTAAAACTGGGGGCTACTTGTGGCTTAAAGAGCTGCCTGAAAGACCAATTGTCCGAAGTCTGCACAGTGCATTAACTGAGGTCTGAACATTCACCTAATAAAACTTAGGCTGGCCATACACTATACACAGGGCTGCTGTTAGAAATCACAGGGCCCTGTACAACCTACCTGGCAAGCCCCCCACCCCCGAATATATCAAGAGAATATTTTCACTAAAAATACACTAATCTCATTATTAGCGGACACAAACATAACAGAGAACCTGTGTGAATTAGTCCTTTTTAATTATTTTTTACATTAAAAAAAATTATAATTTTTTTTTAAAATGTTAAAAATCTTTTACGATTATCTTATTTTACAATTTTTTTAAATTATTTATTACAATGTTTAATTATTATTTTTTTTTTTTAGAATTTGTTATTTTTCTTACAGGACAGGGAGGCCTGCAGCGCTCTGGGAGAGGGGGGGTGGTACAGTGAAGGGGGGGGGGCACACGGGGGGGGGGGATCAGAAGCAGGCAGAACAGTGAGGGGGATCAGTGTCGTAGATGCAATTGCAGGAACGATGCCCTGTGTCTGTGTCTCATCGCCTGCAGCAGCTGAAAGCTGGCACATGGGGGAGAAACTGGCTTTCAGCTGCTGCAGAGAGCTGCACAGGGCTTCCTTCTATAATTACCCCTCTGCCTGACCGCACTGATTCCCCTTGCTGTTTGGGCCCCCCTGTGTGCCCAGGCCCCCTACAGGAGGACTAGTGGTCCCCCCTATCAGCGGGCCTATACACATCCACACAAATGAGGCAGATGGAGGAATCCCAACCGCAATACACTGATCAGGGGCTGCGCTCCCTGATAGAGACAACGTTTCCAGCGTGTTCCTTTGACAGAAGTCAAATGATCAACTTCTGTTGATTAGGGACAGTCACACACTAATCAAAATTTGCCCAGTCACTGCTGAACCAGCCGAATGTTGATCAGAGTAAAACCAGCTTTAGAGAACATAGGAACAGAGGACTGTATGGCAACCTTTCAAATCTGGGAAACAGTTGGCTGATGCTGAAAAGCCCAAGATAGGCTTGAATTTAGAAATACCTAAGCCACCTAGAAACGGTGAAGAAGTAGATTGACACCAATGGTCTACCAGAGTTACAAAGAGGGAGCCAGTCCATCTTTAAGAAAATGTGGCGGAGAGATATACTCTAACAGCCCATACTACATGCAAACAATGGAGGGACATCTCCTTGGCCTGTACCAGAGTAGAACAGAGGGATGGAGGTACAATGTCCTAGTTAGTGTTACTAAACCCAGGAGCCTGCATTCACTATAATTGGTCTCCCACAGTACACATGGAAATGCAATTATTTTAGTAAATATAAACTGCTAAATACCTTTTCTTATCAGCTGTATATAGCACTCTCGTGACCCTTGACCCTCTATTTGGACAGTGCCGAGTGGAGTGGCCCTGCGCTGATCACATACCACCAACCCCCCCCCCCCAAAAAAAAAAAAAAAAAAACATTATCTAGCAATACACACCAGACTGAACATGTGCAGCCTGTCCCCTGGCTCTGCATTATCAGGAAATATATTGGGGACAATGGAAGAAAGGGGTGATCAAACAGTCTTCTTACACAATGCAGAGGGTTAACCCCTTAGGTTCTACAGTGAGTATAACAAGCATGTGTTACTGCATATACACACTGATTTTGCTATTGTGGGTTTAGTAACACTTTAAAGTGGAAAGAAGTCACCACCTCTAGACTTCAAGACAACTTTGTCCTTGTGAAGCACAAGAAAAGGATCATCAGAGGACAAGGCTGCCAATGTAAATGCTCACCTTGTTACTTTGTATTTACTCTGTTTAATTAAATAAATAAGCAATTGCATAACTACTGGTATTTATCAGGTTGCTCTTTGGCATATCAGTTTTTTCCACTATATAACATCTATGTATTGCTATGGTTTGTTGCTAGGCAACTGTACAACGTCCGTTTGTCACACTTCTAGCTTTCTAAATAATTAAGTGATACTGATTTTGAAGATTTCCAGACCCCTATACAGCAACACAAGAATTTCCCTATATACCCTCAAACAAATGTGCAGTGCCTCACAAGGTTACCTGGTCCCTAGGCTGCCACTATGAAGTGTCCTAAAAATGCTACCCAAATATGTCACTCACCAAAGCGGCATGACCCATTTCTGTGTTCTCTTAGATCCCTCCCTCCCACTTTTTTATCTTTTCTGTCATCAATGTAGTCAAGACAGTGCGCTGTGCCAGTTATTAACACAGACACCAAAGAACCCCCGAGAAACAGAAATGTGATTTGTATATATGTGATAGGTTACTACATTTTTTACATCATTTTGTACATTGTTAAATCAAATGTATTCATACATAACCTCTCACAAAGGTCACAGTACTCCCCCTGACAATGCTTTTAACCACTTAAGCCCTGGAAGATTTTACCCCCTTCCTGACCAGGGCCTATTTTGCGATTCGGCACTGCGTGACTTTAACAGACAATTGGACGGTCGTGCGACGCTGTACCTAAACGAATTTGGCGTCCTTTTTTTCCCACAAACAGAGCTTTCTTTTGGTGGTATTTGATCTCCTGTGCGATTTTTTGATCATGCGCTATAAACAAAAAAATGAGCGACAATTTTGCAAAAATAACAATATTTTTCACATTTTTTTTTATATGAAATTCCCCCCAAAAAAATGTAAAAATCAAAATTTTTTAACATTTTCGGCCAATTTGTTTTATGCTACATATGTTTGGTAAAAAAAAAAAAAAATAAATATAGCAAAAAGCATATTATGATTGGTTTGCGCAAAAAATATCGCGTTTACTAACAAAGGGAAAGATTTTTGTCATTTTTTTTTTTTAACGCGCAATGGCGGCGATCTGCGATTTTTTTTTGCAGGACTGCGACATTGCGGCGGACAGATTGGACCCTTGACTGACATTTTTGACACTTTTTGGGTTACCAGTGAAATTACTACAGTAATCAGTGCTATAAATATGCACTGTTACTGTAAAATTACACTGGCCGTGAAGGGGTTAACTTTTTTTGAGAGGGAGGGGTTATGTGTGTCCCTAGGGGCGTGATTCTAACTGTGATTGGCTGTGGCTTGAGGTGTAGGAACAGTGATCAACGGTTCTACATAGTAGAACCGTATGATCACTATTCCTACACAGGGGAGAATGACAGGCGGCTTGTTTACATTAGCCACCTGCCTTTCTCCCTCTCCACCGACGATCGCAAGTGACCGGCGGATGATCTGGTCCGCCGGTCACACACGCGGGGGGGGGGGGCCCATAACCGAGCGGGAGCGCGCCTCCGGCAGCGTGCGCTCGCTCCTGAGACCCTCACAGGCTAGCGACATAGACCTACGTCGCTCTGCCTGTGAGGGGCTGACCGCCGCAGTAAATAGTCATGCGGCGGTCGGCAAGCGGTTAAAGGGGCCCTACTACACAAACCAGTAAGAGTAACTACAACATGCCCTGCGGAGGGGGAGCATGTATTGGACACACCCTAAAGTGTCAATGATCAGGAAACAGCACTTTATCCACTTGCCGCCCGCCCGCCGCAGTCTGGCTCGGCTGCGCGAATTACCGTACCTGTACGTCGCTCCTCGGACGTTCGCACAGCGATTCAAGAAGCTGATCTGCGGGGCCAGTGGCCGCGATTGCTGCCGGGCGGCCATGATCACTGCCTGGGAAAACAGAACAGTGTTCTGCCATTGTAAACACGGCAGACCGTTGTTCTGTCAGCAATCAACACAGGGCTTCTGTGTTCCTCCTATTTAGGAACAAAGGTCCTTGTGTCAATTCCATAAGCCCACCCCCCTCACAGTTAGAAAACACCCCCTAGGCATACATTTAACTCTTTGATCACCCCTGGTGTTAACCCCTTCCCTGGCAGTGTCATTAGTACAGTAACCTTGCATATTTTTAGCATTGATTACTGTAGTAATGTCACTGGTCCCCCCAAAACTGTAAAAAATGTCAGTTAGGTGTCCGATCTGAACTTTAGGGCAAATCAATATATACTTATTGGGATTTTTTTTACCAAAAATATGTGACAGAATACAAATTGGCCTAAAATGATGAAAAAAATTTGATTTATAAAAAAATTTTTTTATTGGGAATGGTATATAACATATAAATATTGTTTTTTTTAAAATTGTCGCTATTTTTTTTATTTACAGCGCAAAAAAATAAAAAAATCGCAGAGGTGATCAAATACCATAAAAAGAAAGCACTATTTGTGGGAAAAAAAGAACATCAATTTTATTTGGGTACAGCATCGCACAACCGTGCAATTGTCACTTAAAATAACACAGTATCGTATCGCAAAAAATGGCCTGGTCATTAAGGGGGTAAAACCTTGCGGTCCTTAAGTGGTTAATGAAAATTCAGAAAGGGAAGCCTATAGCATCTTCTTTTACACACCAGGATGAGGAATCTTAGTGCTATTTATAGCACACACAGAGCGAACACCTAATAACACTTTCAGGACCACTCAAAGCACCAAAATTACAGTATGTAGCATTTAAGGTACAGTGGGGAAAATACTTATTTAAATGCCTGTAGATTTCGTAAGTTTGCCCACTTACAAAGAAATGAAGGGTCAATAATTATCATAGGTGTATTTTAAATAAAAGAGACAGAATATCAACCAAAATCCAGAAAAAAACACGATACAAATGGTATAAATTGAGTTGCAGTTCAGTGAGTAAAATAGGGTATTTGATCCCCTACCAACCAACAATATTTGTGGCTCCCACAGACTGGTATGTGCTCATGTGGTACACAGATTAGTCCTGTCAATTTAAGAAGGTGCTCCTAACGACAACTCGTTATGTGTATAAAATTCACCTGTCCTCAGAATCTCTTTCTTCCATTCAAACCTCACCATCATGGGCAAAACCAAAGAGCAGTCAAAGGACATCAGGGACAAGATTGTAGACCTGCACAAGGCTGGAATGGGTTACAAGACCATAGCAAGAAGCTTGCTGAGAAGGAGACAACTGTTGGAGTGATTATTCGCAAATGGAAGAAATACAAAATAGCCATCAATCGCCTTCGGTCTGGAGCTGCATGCAAGATTTCACCTTATGGGGTAAGGATGATAATGAGAAAAGGGGGGGGGGGATCAGCCCAGAACTACACAGGAGGAGCTTGTGAATGATCTCATGGCAGTTGGGACCACAGTCACCAAACAAACCATTGGTAACACAATACGCTGCCATTGATTGAATCCTGCAGTGCCCGCAAGAAGGTAATGTAAACCGTCTGAAGTTTGCCAATCAACAACAAAATTATTCAGTGAAGGATTGGGAGAAAGTTCTGTGGTCAGATGAGACCAAAATTTAGCGCTTTGGCATTAACTTGACTAGAGGAAGAAAAATGCTGACTATGACCCTAAGAACACGCGATTCAAAAGACCCTGGAGCGAAAGACCCTGGAAACATTATGCTTTGGGGCTGTTTCTCTACTAAAGGTACAGGTCAACTTTGCCGCATTGAGGGGCCAATGGAAAGGGCCATGTATTGTAAAATCTTGGATGAGACCCTTCTTCCCTCAGCCAGAACACTGAAGATGGGTCATGGATGGGTCTTCCAGCATGACCCAAAACATACCATCAAGGCAACAAAGGAGTGGCTCAAGAAGAAGCGCATTTAGGTTGTGGAGTGCCCTAGCCAGTTTCCAGACCTTAATACTATAGTAAATTAATAGAGGGAGCTGAAACTTTGAGTTGTCAAGAGACAGCCAGGAAACCTAAAGGATTTAAAAAGATCTGTAAAGAAGAGTGTGTTATGGAGGTGCCCCAAACTCCATCGCTATTGGCAGGGAGTTATTTCCACTATTAATTCGGTCTTTGGGGTGGTCTTATTGGCCCAACCTGGAACATGTTTGTTGTCTATACTGGATAGAACGAGAACTCGGGAAAACACTCTTGTGCCGACTGTTCGGTGTCTTTTTCTTGCCCGTAAACTTATTGCACAAAAATGGCTGGCACCACACCCCCCAACAGTTGAGGGGTGGATAACACAAATTAAGGAGAATATACTTAAAGAAAAACTGATTTTTCTGCATAGGAGGTTGTCCAGAGAAGTTTGTTAAGATATGGAAGAAATGGTTGGATAAAATGGATCTTGCTATGCAAGGAGGGAAGGGTGGAGAGGGGAAGGA
This sequence comes from Pelophylax lessonae, assembly GCF_965119305.1. Lineage (NCBI taxonomy): Eukaryota > Metazoa > Chordata > Amphibia > Anura > Ranidae > Pelophylax > Pelophylax lessonae. The sequence goes on along the minus strand of NC_138768.1, from coordinate 320,398,006 downwards.
GAAGGTATATGGGGGGGGGGGATTACTTCCTCCTTCCCTCTCTCTGCCCCCCCCTTTTTTTTCTTCTTTGATATTATTTGGGTATGGGGGGAATGTTATTATTATTATGTACATGAGGATATGTTTGTGTGCTGTTTGTATAAAACTAAACATTTTTAATAAACATTACGTGATAAAAAAAAAAAATAAGAAGAGTGGACCCAAATCCCTCCTTAGATGTGTGGAAACCTGGTAGCCAACTACAAGAAACGTTTCACCTCTGTGGTGGCCAACAAGGGTTTCTCCACCAAGTACTAAATCACGTTTTGATAAGGAATCAAATACTTATTTTACTCACTGAACTGCATTCATAACAGTTGCATCATGTTTTTTTTCGGGATTTTTGGTTGATATTCTGTCTCTGTCATTTAAAATACACAAAATGATAGACCCTTCATTTATTTGTAAGTGGGCAAACTTACAAAATCTGCAGGGGATCAGACCCTTTTTTTTTTTTTTTATACTGCATGCCTCATTTCCCAACCTTGACACAGAACCAGGTCGCAAATGATTCCGAGAGCTGCATCTGCAATAGAATAGCTAAGTAGGACTACCAGTGCCAGAATGGTCTTCAGTAATGATCCAAACAAAATTGGACACCCTGGTGCTCCAGATATGGGGTTGTGTATGGACTGAAAGCGGCATCCTGTACAAACAAAAATGTTAAAAAGAAGAAATAGGAGACCAAGTCCCTTCAAGAGCTATAGCTCAACAAAGTAACTAAGTGCAGGTAGATGCACAAAGGCATACTTTCAATCAAGTAATGCAAAAAGAGAATATTCAATGACCTGTAACCCATACCAGTATAGAAAATTTATTATATGTATGTGAAGAAAACATTTTAAATATTGAAAAGCCATCCTCTGCTTCAGTCAAGTGATTGTGCCTAGGTACAAGTTCTCAAGATCTTCCTGAGGCAAGGAGGAAAGCATTTTCTCAGTCTTTCATCTGAGTGTTCATTATAATGTTCTAGTAGAACACACAGTTAGGCTCGGTTCACGTTGCCGCTACTTAGAATCTAAATTGTGAGACCCCAAGTCACATGAAATGTGAAATCCCATGTTAGTCAATGAGAGCTGTCTTAATTAGCACTACTGAAGTCGCTCTGACGTCAGAAAAGGTTCCTGCACTGCTTCAAGGTGACCTCTATTCTTTACTTTTATCAAAGTAGTACTCATGTCACCAGAAAGTCGCCTGGCAAGGTCATACTAGGTCTCCCAGTTTCAGGTCGCAGCAGTGTGAACCGTGCCTAAGAGGAAGCATAAGGACTGAGCTGTGTGTGACTGTGACCCTTCCGTTTTAAAATTTGTCACAAAGTGAGAGACCACAGCGGAAGAACTGAGTTGTGTGCAACAGCCTGTACAGTATATGCAGGTCAGGGACAGCATCTTTTTATAGAAAGTAGCTACTGATCCTAGATAATGCCTGAACTAGGTTGGCTCTAGGGAGAAAGGGAAAATAAAGGCAGGAAATATCTAAAACTGCTTTGCTTACATTTTGCATTCATGCACTTACATTGACAAATACTACACGCATAGTTTCACCTCCACAATCCAAAACACAAAAACTGCTGATGACCACTGATACTATTTAGATGTGAGCAATTAAATGCAAAGGTGCACTGCATGATAACCATGAATGATAACGGGACCATTTTATTAGTTGCAGAGATGTATAGTAACTAAGTAGAACTACTTCACTACTGTACTTAAAGTACCGAAAGGCGGTATCTGTACTTTCCTAGAGTAGAATTTTTTTCTCCTACTTCCACTTTTACTTCACTACATTTTTTCAATGATTTCAATACTTCTACTCCGATATTTTTTATTTTTTTTTTGCTGCATATTTACTCGTTACAATTATACAAATTACCACTGCCAGAACAGTAGATGGCAGGTTTCATGAAGCTCAAAACATGTATTATCAGCGCATACGAAAATAAAAGCTACTGTATGTATAAATAAAAGCTGCATTTGAAATAATAAAAAACAATATGATGTTCAAACTTTTGACTTCTTTCGACTTTTCTTTAATAACTACATAACACACTACTTGTACTTTTACTTTCAGTACTTGAGTAGCATTTTTTTTTCAAAACTACTGGTACTTTTACTTTCAGTACTTGAGTAGCAAAATTAAAAAAAAAACTACTTGCAATACTTAAGTACAAAAAATGTTGAATACTTTAGTACTTCTACTCAAGTCACTTTTTGATCGAGCACTTGTACTTTTACTCAAGTATGGGTTTCGAGTACTTTATACAACTCTGATTAGTTGTGAAATCTATGCAGTTATGTGCAGTGCCCTCTGATGGTTGGTTGAATTCATAAAGTGTTGTAGACAAATCCTTGCACCTCCACACCACAAATATTGACAGATTCATGTACCTGTCAAGAACAATTTCATGAATCTATGGTCCGAGGTGTTCAACACAGAGGCCAGAGTGTTCATACTGGACACCGGTCCTCAGTACAGCTCACTGAAGCAGAGTATGATAAAATCACAGAGCTTTTGTTCTGAGGTGAGCGGAGCCTGAGCCTGATAGAGAACTCAGACTACTTTCCCATCATGTCAGTCTCCCTTGTGACTGACAGCAGAAGACAGTGGATGGATTCCATAGCTACTATTAAACAGTTATGGAATCCACCTACTGTCATCAGCCAAGGGGGAACCTGATTGGGAACTGGTCACTCAGAGTTCCCCCATTAGGCTTCCTCCACTGTCAATGTGACATAACTAATGTGTCATCCCTAACTCATTCAGTTGTTGGCCAAGAGATTCCGGTCATTGTCCAAAAATGGTCATTGCTGAAGAGAAGTCACTGGTTGCTAGGACACCAGCGGCTGCAATTATCCTAGAAACCCTGGGGGCCAAGGGTGAGTCACTGGCTGCTAGGACACCGGTGGTAGCTGTCATCCTAGCAAGCCATGAGCAAAGTATGGGAAGCTGTCACTTTCATGATAAAAGAATCTAAGAAACTAGCGGTAGTTCTTTTTGAATTTGTCGCAACCTCAATCTGTTGAAAACATAACAAAACAGTTAGGGGCCACCAGAAAAGTGTTGTAGATGCTTTATTGAACCCCCCCCCCCCCTGTGTGTCCCTTGACTTGTAGGAACTTGCATGCAGTAGTTTAGGTGTGCTTGACAAAGAATGCAGTGATAGGTATCCTCCAAGAATGCTTTATCTCTGCACTCAAACTGCTGGGGAAGTAGATTTTTTAGCAGTCAGATGTATACAATCCCATTACGCAGAAGGACTATGGCTCATAGTTAATATGCTTGATTGATGATGGCTCATTCATGTACTGTAGTTTCAAATGTTTCTTATTTGAAGATTTCTATAATTTTTGACCAATGGTGCAAAGCGATGCTGGCCCTAACAATCAGACTTTACAAATGTGACTGGAAGCATTCAGCAACAATATAATAGGGCTCAGATGTATAAGCACCAGTCACACAATGCCCAATACCATTATCAAAGCACATCTGAACTTTTATGTCTTCTCTTGACATGTCCAGCGAATATTTGTTTTTAGTTTTGGATAAAGTGAGGAAAGGTTAGAACCTCTTTCGGATTTTTACAGCTATACAGAGCGCTGTTAGGGCTTGTTCACACTTGACTATATCTCTAATGCCTAACAAATGCTCCTTTAGTATGGGCTTCAGACAGGAGTCAATGAGCTTTAGTAAGGGGTGTTTTACAAGCGTTAAAAACGCTTCACAATGGAAAGTGACAGAAATAAACTTATTTCAAAACTGCGCCGCAAACGCCCGCCAGAGCGTTTGCTAAGCGTTACCATAGACTTGAATGGGAGACATTGAAAGGCTTCAAATGCCTCCTAACTTGACATGAGGCTTGAATTTTGAAGCGAAGCAATGCTAACACTTCATGTTTTAATAGTGTCAACATCAGCTTTTTATTCCTGTCTGTGCCACTGTTGTAAAATTTCCCTCACTTTCTGTCTGGGGAAGCCATTGTCACCAGTATAGAAAGTGGGATGTAGCACTAAAAAAGTTTTTGGCTTGACATACACTATAAAGGGGATTTTTCACCCCTTTTTTTTTTTCCCCCTGCCTACTATGAGGTCCATTTCCGAAACTCAAACTCACCCACCCAGAGGATACAGCATTCCCACACCACCATGTTGATTGTGACACCGAGAGACACCGGCTGATGGTGTCAAGCTTGTGCGGCGAAGAGTACAAAGACAAGTTTGTCTCGCCTACAGTCAAGCATGGTGGCCAGAGTGTCATGGTCTGGGGCTGCATGAGTGCTGCCGGCACTGGGGAGCTACAGTTCATTGAGGGAACCATGAATGCCAACATGTACTGTGACTAGGCTTGTGACGGTATCAGATTTTCATGCTGCGATTAATTGATTAAGGTTTTGCCACGGTATACGGTATTATCACGGTATTCTATTATTAAATTTAAATTATTAAATTTCCACCTCACTTCAATTTCATTGCTGAATTTAGGGGCTTTGGTTCACTTATGCACATTATTATATAGTCAGTCAGTACAGACTCTGTGAACCAGGCCTAAAATAGGTCATCAAGCAGTGTCTGGCCTAACTGGTGATAACTGGTCCTGGCGCTCGGCTCCGATCCGATGGCCTGGTCATTAAGAGGCCAAATCCTTGTGGTCAAGAAGTGGTTAAACCTGAAGGAGGTGTTGTTTATAAATTACTTTACTATTGCTTTAGGCCTGGTTCACATGTATGCGGGTTGGTGGTTCACATGTATGCGGGTTGGCGGCCCACATTTGCACAGGCATAGCAGCCCATTGATTTGAACGGGCAGCTATGCCCTCATTTTCCGCAGAAAAAAGGTACATGCAGCATTTTTTCAAAATTCAGTGGCCTTGAAATCCATCTTGCTTTTGCACCATGCGACTAACCTGCAGTTCCTGCTCTGGCAAGCTTTCTGCATTTTTTGTATATGTGGGCACGGCATTTAAAAACAGTTTGCGTGTGCAGCAACGGCAGGTAAGTCGCATGGTGCAAAAGAAGGATGGATTTCATGGCCACTGCATTTTTTTAAATTCTGCATGCACCTTTTTTCAGCTGAAAACGCAGGCATAGCAGCTCAAGCCCATTCACATCAATGGGCTGCTATGCCTGTGCAAATGTGGGCCCCCAACCCGCATACATGTGAACCAGGCCTAAAGCAATAGTAAAGTCATTAATTGGTTAAACCTGCAGGAGGACTGGTGTTTTTATCTTGATTTGCCCCTTTAAAGGCCAGGCCATCGGATCAGAGCGCCAGGACCAGTCATCACCAGGTAGGCCAGACACTGCTTGATGGCTATATAATAATGTAATGTGGGCTGCTATGCGTGTGTGTGTGTGTGTATATATATATATATATATATATATATATCTGCACGATTCTGGCCAAAATGAGAATCACGATTTTTTAGCTTGGAATAAAGATCACGATTCTCTCACGATTCTCTGTGTAACAAAAAAAAAAATTGGGATAACTTTACTGTTACGTTTTTTTTTTTTTATTCATTAAAGTCTATTAATTGCGTTTGAAAGACTGCTGCGCAAATACAGTGTGACATAAAATATTACAACAATCGCCATTTTTTTCTGTAGGGTCTCTGCTAAAAAAATATATAAAATGTTTGGGGGTTCTAAGTACTTTTCTAGCAAAAAAAAAACTGATTTTAACTTGCAAGCAACAAGTGTCAGAAAAAGGTCCAGTCTTTAAGAGGTTAAACTTCCTTTCTCCCTGGCAGAGGGAAGGAAAAGATACAAATGTAATCATTTTTGTTTATAGTTAGGAGACTTAGGCTTCTTTCACACGGTCCGCCTCCGCAGGCGGATCCGTGTTGCTCAGCGGGGATCGATCCGCGATCCCCGCTGAGCCGGGCGGGTGACAGCTCCGTCTCCGCTTGCAGAGCAGAGAGGGAGGTGTCTCAGCACCCGCTGCCCTCTATGGGGGATCGGAGGAGAGCGGACCGCTTGTCCGCTCTCATCAGATCCGCTCCGCTCCGATTACTGAACGGATGTAAAAATAGGGTTTCCATCCGTCCAGATTTCAGCACAGGATCGGATGCGGATGGCAGCGGGTGTCAGCGGAGGTGTCTCCGCTGACACCCGCTGCCCCATAGAGCTGCATGGAGGATCCGATCAGATCCGCCTAAAAAACTGACAGGCGGATCTGATCGGACCGCCCGTGTGAAAGAGCCCTTAATGCTGAAAGGCTTTAGCTGTGTGAGTGAATGAGTCATCCAGCTCACTGAAATGTATCAATTCACAAGTCAGACCCAGGAGCAGAGAAACTCTGTATTTTAAAAATGCCACAATAACAATACCGTGGCTATGCAATACCGCAATATATGGAATTACCGAAAACCGGCATATGTCTAACTGTGACATACTGAAGCAGAGCATGATCCCCTGCCTTCAGAGACACGGCCACAGGGCAGCATTCCAACATGATAACGACCCCAAGCACACCTCCAAAACCACCACTGCCTTCCTAAAGAAGCTGACGGTAAAGGTGATGGACTGGCCAAGCATGTCTCCAGGCCTAAACCCTGTGGGGCATCCTCAAACAGAAGGCGGAGGAGTGCAAAGTCTCTAACATCCACCAGCTCCATGATGTTGTCATGGAGGAGTGGAAGCAGACTCCAGTGCCACCCTGTGAAGCTCTGGTGAACTCCATGCCCAAGAGGGTTAAGGCAGTGCAGGTAAATAATGGTGGCCGCACAAAATATTGACACTTTGTCCCCAATTTCGACATTTTTACTTTTGTTGCCAGCGGTTTAAACATTAATGGCTGTGTGTTGAGTTATTTTGAGGGGACAGCAAATTTACACTGTTATACAAGCTGTACACTCACTACTTTACATTGTAACAAATTATAATTTCTTCAGTGCTGTCACATGAAAAGATATAATAAAATATTTACAAAAATGTGAGGGATGTACTCACTTTTGTGAGATACTGTATGAGTACAGAGTTGTACAGTCATTCCCTTCTATGGCTGGCTGCATGCCCCACCTGCACCTTCCCTGATGTGAGAAAATGCACGTCACATAAGACAGGAGGCATAATGCTTCATTCAGAAAGAACCTGCCTAGTGCTGCATGATCATTGGGCACTCCGGCTAAACCAGGAGGAGCCGGTGTAAGGGGTGTACTCACTTTTGTGAAATACTGTATAAATGCCAATGCTTCTGTGCATTAGCATTTACCTGCGTACAATGTATTTTCCATCATGCAGAAGTTTTGCATTCACAAATGCCTGAAAACATCTGTATGCATGAGGCCTTAGGCTCTATTTACATTTCCCGATTTGGAATTGTGGGCAGAATTGCACCGATTCTGCCTGTGATTCAAAATCATGTGGCGATCATTGCACAACGTTCAACATGCATATGGGTGCCATTATCCCCAATGGGACCCCAAATGTGATACAATATTGCCGCAATTGTTGTGTGGCAATTGCGCCTCTCAAAATCGCGTAAAGATTGTCACCCAAAAAGGAGCAGGAACAACGGTGCGTAGGGCACCCCAGTTAAGTGAATAGGCTGGCCCTATATGACACGCAAAACCACATGCAAACTGCTAAACAAAATTGCGATTGGGAATGTTTGTCCCACCACGCAAAAGTGTTAATGGAGCCTAACTGTGTTGTGAACTTTAAAAATCTAGATACAGAGATGAATGAGGGCTTGTTAGAAAGTGGGTTGAATATGTCAGTGCTTTAGTATGCATGATCTGGGTGCATTTATTTACACAATTGTGCTTCGATATTCAGCAATAGTGTTGCTTCTGGAATACAATCACATTATAGGCATTGTATCTTGATACCTTGTACTGTATTAACATCTGTTGCTCATTGGATTATCTAGAGCAGGGGTAGGCCACCCCCAGCACAGGGGCACGCAATGCCTTTTTTGCCAGCACTTGACTCCCTCCCCATGAGCAGAGCAGCGCAGGGAAGTGTCAGTAAGACACAGCTTTTGCCGCACTAATGCATTCCGATCTCAGAATTCCCATACTGAGGGGGGAGGCACTGTGCAAGATGAGAAACATTGTTTGGTTCTCTATCTTTGCTATAACTGCGATCATCACTGGCAGTTCTATCCAGCTCTTGTGATTGGGAAGAGATTGGTGCAGTTCTGCTAGAGGGGCGGTTCCTGTTTCCAGGAGGAGGACTGTGATTGGCCACTGGTAAAGTCAATTACAGTCCGGCTAGCACTGCCCACCATCTGGAGGAAGGTGACTTGCTTGGCTGCCACTACCAATCTCAGAAAGAAGGGATTTCACGGTCACCGAGAAAACAACAGAGGACAGTTTGTGGAATTACTGTTGAGCTTCTGGGAACTTTGTTGAAATAGTTAGATAGCTGTTTGTTTTCATTTTTTTGCTGCTCTCCCACTATCCTACCACACTGGCCATTTTAATTTTGGGTGGAGAGAACAGGTGGTAAAACCTTTGGCGCATCCTCGTCTATCAGACCTTTACCTCGGTGACACTTAAAATTACCTATTGTTTGTCATATCTCACTTTTTTTTTTTACAATTCCTGTCCCCCTTGCTCTCTTTTTTCATGTATTCCTCACATAGCTATAAGTATACATTGAAAGGAATTGATGTACTCAGGAGATATATATATATATACACACACACATACACACACACACCCGCACACACACACACATACCATATCTCACAAAAGTGAGTACACCCCTCACAATTTTGTAAATATTTAATTATATCTTTTCATGTGACAACACTGAAGATGACACTTTGCTACAATGTAAAGTAGTAAGTGTACAGCTTGTATAACAGTGTACTTTTGCTGCCCCCTCAAAATGACTCAACACACAGCCATTAATGTCTAAACAGCTGGCAAAAAAAGAGAGTACACACCTAAGGGCTCTTTCACACGGCCGCTCCGTGTGAAAGCTCCGCTGCGGGACTTTTTTTTTTTTTCACGGAGCGGATGACATTTGTGTCATCCGCTCTGTATGTCCGCATATCATCCCATCCGTTTGCGGATGATATGCGGACATAATGTAAGTCTATGGGGATTGCGGATGTCAGCGGATGACACCGCTGACATCCGATTTTCCTTCCTTTCCGTTTTTTGAACGGAGGAAAAAACTGAATTTTTGTAAGATCTTACCTGTAAAATTCCTTTCTCTGAGTTCTCCGACAGTCGCCGCCACTTCATATTCATCACTAATGGGGTTATTGACCTTTGCTCCGCAGGAGTAGCTAGGCAACAAAATAGCTTTTCCCACCCCTAGGGGGTGGTCCCCTCAGTCAATACCTCCCTGCTTCCTGCATTCCCAACTCAGTTTCAGTAGCATAGCAGTAGAGTACATAAACAAACCCCAAAAGAGGGGCGGGGGCGGCGACTGTTGGAGGACTCAGAGAAAGGAATTTTACAGGTAAGATCTTTCAAAAATTCTGTTTTCTCTTACGTCCTCTGACAGTCGCCGCCACTTCATATTCATCACTAATGGGGACGTCCCATAGCAGTGTAGACATGAGGGGTGGGAAAAAAAGCAGCCGCGCCTAAAGCAACGCAGTACCCACATCAGAGAAAGGAACCTTACCAAAGTAAGAGAACCAACTGGGCAACAGGAAAAAAAACGTGCTCAACAGGAGCAACAACCCAGGAAAACAAGTAACCCAGGGATAAAAACATCCCAACAGCCAAGGACCCAAAACAAGGGGCCCTAAGGCACTGCAGCACTAAGAACCTTGCGGCCAAAGGAAGCATCCGCCGATGCCTGAACATCCACCTTGTAGAATTTTGAGAAGGTGTGAACTGACGACCAAGTCGCCGCCTTACACACCTGGGCCACAGAAGCCTGATGACGATAGGCCCAAGACGTACTCAGAGACCTGGTAGAGTGCGCCTTCACAGGGAAAGGGGGAACCTTCCCCTTCAAAGCATAGGCTTGCACAATGGTCTGTCTGATCCATTTGGCGATGGTCGCAGCCGACGCTGCCATGCCCTTCCGAGGACCCTCTGGAAGAACAAAAAGAGAATCCGACTTGCGAAAGGATTTTGTCGAGGACAGGTAAACCCTGATCGCCCTAACAACATCCAAGGAATGCAAAGCCACCTCCCTTGGATGCTTAGGTTTCGCGCAAAGCGAAGGCAAGACAATGTCCTCATTGAGGTGAAATTCCGAGATCCTCTTCGGAAGAAAAGAAGGGTTAGGTCGTAAGACCACCTTATCCAGGTGAATCACCAAGTAGGGAGAGCTGCAGGACAAGGCCGCCAGCTCCGATACCCTGCGAGCCGAAGTGATTGCCACCAAAAAGGCAACCTTCTTAGACAAGAGAGACAATGAGATCTCCCTGAGCTTCTCAAAGGGAGCATGTTGCAATACGGACAGAACAAGGTTCAAGTCCCATGGAGGTAAAGGATTCCTCCGAGGAGGAGCCAAGTGACGCACCCCTTGAACAAAGGTGCTAACCAAAGAATTAGACGCCGCAGGGCGTTGAAAAAGAACGGCCAGCGCAGAAATCTGACCCTTAATCGTGGCCAACGCCAAACGCTGGTCCACTCCAGTTGGGAGGAAAGCCAACACTCTCGATACCGAGTACGAGCGAGGGGAATACCCCCTGGACTCACACCAGGCAAAATACGCCTTCCAAGTACGGTAGTAAATCTTCCCCGAAGAGGCTTTTCTAGCCTTGATCAAAGTGGGAATGACCTCAGGGGAGAGACCCCTATCCTTCAGGACCTGGCTTTCAACAGCCAGGCCTTTAAAGCCAGCGACTGTAAAGCAGGATGGAAGATCGGTCCTTGAGACAGGAGATCTTTTTGAAGAGGCAGACGCCACGGAGCGTCGACCGCCAGATTCACGAGGTCTGCGTACCAAGACCAGTGAGGCCAGTCCGGTGCCACCAGAATCACCGTGCGCGGTTCCGAGGCCAACCTGCGAAGGAACCTGGACAGCAGCTGAATCGGCGGAAAGGCATACATCAGACGATACTGACTCCAGGACGTCACTAACGCGTCTGAGGCGTCTGCCCGAGGATCGCGCGTCCTTGCCACGAACCTTTCCACCTTGTTGTTTAGACGAGACGCGAACAGGTCCACATCTGGGAACCCCCACTTCGCGCACAGCATCTGAAAGACATCAGGGTGAAGGGACCATTCTCCCTGGTCCAGGGTCTGGCGACTCAGATAATCCGCCTGCCAGTTCTCCACTCCCGGAATGTGAACCGCCGTTATCGCCGGGACGTGCGTCTCGGCCCAAGACAGAATGTCGGCCACTTCCCGAGCCGCGCGGGCACTCCTGGTGCCCCCTTGGTGGTTGATGTAGGCCACCGCTGTGGCATTGTCCGTCTGCACCCGAGCCGGACAGCCTTGAAGCCTGTCCGTCCAACGCAGAAGGCAGAGATGTATTGCTCGCAATTCCAGAATGTTGATCGGAAGGGAGGATTCCTCCCCCGACCAAGTTCCCTGGGCGGACAGAATGCCCAGGACACCACCCCAGCCCGACAGGCTGGCATCTGTGGTGATCACCGTCCACGACAAAGGACGAAAAGACTTGCCCCCCGACACCGCCGGGGACTGGAGCCACCACAAAAGACCCCTTCGGGCGAGGCGGCTCAACGAAATCCGTGTGTGAAACTGGGCGAAGGGAATCGCCTCGAAAGCCGAGACCATCAATCCCAGACACCTCATACACGTCCGGAGGGACGAGCACTGATTGTCCCTGAGGGACCTGACCTCTTCCTGAAGTGTCCGGAGCTGGTCTTCCGGCAGGAAGACCTTCGCTTGAACAGAGTCCAGTATCATTCCCAGGTAGGGAAGACGAACGGACGGACACAACGTCGACTTTGGGAAATTTATCGTCCAACCGAACTCCTGCAGAGTCTGCATCGTGATGGACAGGTCGTTCACCAGGCCCTGACTGGTCGCAGACCGAATCAAGATATTGTCCAGATATCCCAAGACAGAGATGCCCTGGGCTCTCAGTAAAGCCAGTACCGGCGCAAGCACCTTGGTGAAAAACCCGGAGCCGAAGCGAGACCGAAGGGTAATGCCACAAATTGGTAGTGATCCTCCGCAATGGCGAATCGAAGGTACCTCTGGTGACCCTCGAAAATTGGAATGTGAAGATACGCATCTTTCAAATCGATGGAGGCCATGAATTCCCCCGGAACCAGGGCAGCCACCACCGAGCGCAGGGATTCCATGCGAAACTTGCGAACCCGCACAAAGTGGTTCAGAGCTTTCAAGTCCAGAATCGGACGCACCTTGCCCTCCTTTCTGGGCACAGTGAACAGATTGGAATAGAACCCCCGAAATCTGTCCCGATGAGGCACCGGAACAACCACTCCCTGGGCCCGCAGGTCCCGCACCGCCAGGTGCAGATCCCGCAAGCGCTCCAGAGTCAGCTGAAGGTTTGAGGGGAAAAATCTGCCCGCCGGCCGAGAGAGAAACTCGATCTTGTAACCAGATCAAACGATTTCCTGAACCCACCTGTCCCGAATGCGGTCCAGCCAGGGTTGAAGAAAACCGAGCAAACGTCCCCCCACCCCAGAACTGGGTGAGGGCGTCCCTTCAGGCCGTATTGTTATGGGCAGCGGACCCGGACTGGCCGGACTTCTGCTTACCCGTCCACGGCTTCTCCTGGGAGCCTTGGCCCTTGAAGGGCTTGCCCTTATAGTGCGACCGAAAGGCACGAAAGGACCCCTGAGAGGGTCTAAATGAGGCATTCTTCTTACCACGAACAAACTTATTCTTGTGAGTCTGGGGCAAGAGAGTGCTTTTACCCCCAGAAATACCCTTTATCAGAGTATCCAAAGATTCGCCAAAAAGGCGAGATCCCGCGTAGGGCAAATTAGCTAAAGTCTTGCGAGAAGATTGGTCAACAGACCAACATTTCAGCCATATCAGACGACGGTTCAATACCGCCACACTTGAAAGACGCGCAGCCAAAAGGGACCAAATCCAAGTCCGCATCACACAAATACATGACACCCTGATGAATCTGATCCACCATAGCCAAAGTTGTCGGCGGGGCAGAGTCAGCCACCAGGGTGCGCCTGAGCACCTGCGTCCAATCCGCAATAGCCTGGGCTGCCATAATGGAAGCAAAAATCGGCTTCAGCATAGAGCCAGCAACTGTGTAAGAATGACGGGCCAGAGACTCCAATCTCCTGTCCGTAGGGTCCCGGAACACCGGGGTATCCTCAGCAGGGATCGCAGTGGATTTATTTAAGATCGCCACTGCATGATCCACCTGAGGCGGCACACACCAGCGCTCATCAGTGGCGGGTGTTAATGGATAACGCAGCTTAAACCTACTCGGCACAGCAAAAGGCTTTTTTAAATTGCGCCATTGCTCATCAACCGCGCGCTGAAATTCCGTAGAGCAAGGAAAAACCTGCGATGTTTTGCGTTTTCTTTGCGTCCCATAAGAGGACATCAAAACAGGAGGACATGGTTCATCCTGCAAATGCAGCGTTTGCTTGATAGAAGCAACCAACTCATCCATGAGTGCAAGCTCTTCAGACGAGCCAGGGGGAGAATTATCAACCCCTTCCACCTCAGCCTCCCCCTCAGACCCTACAAGGTCTAGAGATGAGTGAGACCCTGAGAAGGGCACTCCAGCCATAGCAGCCCCATCGCCCTCTGAATCAGAGGAAATAGACACCCTGGGCCGTTTTGTGGATCGATCAGCCACCAGCATCTGCACCTGAGCAGCCAAATTTGCCACAATAGTAGCCAGATCAGCCCCCTCGGGGGAAGCAGCAGCCCCTTGGCCCCCCACCAAGGTGGGAGGAAACTTGCAATCCTGAGAATCCATGCCCCAGCAGTATTAGGAAAAAAGGAGTACTGCCCCTTTAAGATCGCAGCGAGCGTAGCCCACCGCACCCACTGAATACCCCGACCCCCACAGGGATAAGAACACTAGGCAAGGAATACAGGAAAATGGAAAGGTAAAAACCTGGAGAGATCACACAGGCTGCTGCACCGATCGCTGTCCCAGAGCAAAAGGAAGTGATGCAATGACTGACCGCCCCTGTAAAGCCTATGTAAGGCTACACAAACATGGCCGCTCGGCTGAGGACTGCATAGGCAAATAGAAAATGGCGCCGACATGTGGCCTGATCGATCGCCGCCAAAATGGCGGCGGTTGGCGCCAAAACGCCGCGCCTTACCACACAGAACCGGCCACCATCATTCTGCCGCAAAAAAATGGCGGATCGCCGCAGCGATTGCCGCACAGCATGTCCAAAACCAGACTGCTTCATGTATGCACTCAGCAGAGCAGGAGAGCCCCCCCCCCCCTCGCAGCCCACACACAGGCAGTAATTCCACACAGGAACTGACAGGATGCTCAGCAGCCACACAGACATGCAGGGTCACACAGTCCCAGACTGACACCCAATAGACAGGTCCCCACATAGAGATACACTTACCAGTCCGGATGGCGTGGGGAGCCTGCTCCAGCGACCAAACCGCTGTACTGAGGACAGGGAGTGTCGCAATGGAACTGCGGTGCGAAACCGCAATGGTGTCCAGTGAGGTAGCCACCTCACAGATAGCATCCCTGCAGCGAACAGGGATGGGTCATTCAATGTGCCAGGGAAACCTGTGCTGATCGCTCGATGGCAGGCTGGGAAGCCCCTGGCCCTGAACCCTGGGATCCAGGGTGGCCAGTCCGAGACCCAGCTCCGCATGATCATCTTCATCAGAAGAAGCTAACTAATGCTGAAAATAAACAGCTAAGTAAAAGAAAGAGAAGAAAAAAAAACTCCAAATAAAATCAAAAAGAGAAAAGAAGCTGAGACTGAGAGCCCCAGCACAGGAACAGCCAGCCTACTCCTTAGCTAGGCATTAGAAACTGAGTTGGGAATGCAGGAAGCAGGGAGGTATTGACTGAGGGGACCACCCCCTAGGGGTGGGATATGCTAAAAGCTTTGATATTAACTATTTTGTTGCCTAGCTACTCCTGCGGAGCAAAGGTCAATAACCCCATTAGTGATGAATATGAAGTGGCGGCGACTGTCAGAGGACGTAAGAGAAATAGGGTTCTGTTCCGTTCCAAAAAATGGAACAGAACTGAAAGGAGGAAAAATCGGATGTCAGCGGATGGTATTGCGCTGATATCCGCAATGCCATAGACTTTTTTTTTTTTTTTCACGGAGCGGATGACATTTGTGTCATCCGCTCCGTATGTCCGCATATCATCCCATCCGTTTGCGGATGATATGCGGACATAATGTAAGTCTATGGGGATTGCGGATGTCAGCGGATGACACCGCTGACATCCGATTTTCCTTCCTTTCCTTTTTTGAACGGAGGAAAAATAGGGTTCTGTTCCATTCCAAAAAACGGAACAGAACTGAAAGGAGGAAAATCGGATGTCAGTGGATGGTATTCCGCTGATATCCGCAATGCCATAGACTTACATTATGTCCGCAAATCATCCGCAAAAAAATAGGATGATTTGCGGACACACGGAGCGGCCGTGTGAAAGAGCCCTAAGTGAAATGTCCAATTTGGGCCCAAATTGTCAATATTTTGTGTGGTCACCATTATTTTCCAGCACTGCCTTAATCCTCTTGGGCATGGAATTAACCAGATCTTCACGTCTCCACTGGAGTCATTGGGCTCCTCCACCTTCCGTTTGAGGATGTCCCACAGATGCTCAATAGGGTTTAGGTCTGCAGACATGCTTGGCCAGTCCATCACATTTACCCTCAGCTTCTTTAGCAAGGCAGTGGTCGTCTTGAAGGTGTGTTTGGGGTCGTTATGTTGGAATACTGCCCTGCGGCATAGTCTCCGAAGGGAGGGCTCATGCTCTGCTTCAGTATGTCACAGTACATGTTGGCACTCATGATTCCCTCAAAGAACTACAGCTCCCCAGTGCCGGCTCCCCAGCACCGGCAGCACTCATATAGCCCCAGACCATGACACTCACCATCATCATTGACTGTAGGCAAGACACACTTGTCTTTGTACTCCTCACCTGGTTGCCGTCACACACGCTTGACCCCATCTGAACCAAATAGGTTTATCTTGGTCTCATCAGACCACAGGACATGGTTCCTGTAATCAATGTCCTTAGTCTGCTTGTCTTCAGCAAACTGTTTGCGGTCTTTCTTGTGCATCATGTATAGAAGAGGATTCCTTCTGGGATGACAGCCATGCTGACCAATTTGGTGCGTATGGTCTGAGCAGTGATAGACTGACCCCCACCCTCTCAACCTCTGCAGCACTCATATGTCCATTTCCCAAAAACAACCTCTGGATTGGACGCTGAGCACGTGCTCTCAACTTTTTTGGTTGACCATGGCGAGGCCTGTTCTGAATAGAACCTGTCCTGTTAAACCGCTGTATGGCCTTGGCCACCATGCTGCAGCTCAGTTTCAGGGTCTTAGCAATCTTCTTAAGGCCATCCTTATTTAGAGCAACAATTCTCTTTTTCAGATCCTCAGAGAGTTCTTTGCCATGAGGTGCCATGTTGCACTTCCATTGACCAGTATGAGAGAGTGAGAGCGATAACACCAAATTGAATCCACCTGCTCCCTATTTACACCTGAGGCCTTGTAACACTAACAAGTCACATGACACCAGGGAGGGAAAATGGCTAATTGGGCCTAATGTGGACATTTTCACTTAGGGGTGTACTCACTTGGGTTGCCAGTGGTTTAGACATTAATGGCTGTGTGTTGAGTTATTTTGAGGGGACAGCAAATTTACACTGTTATACAAGCTGTACACTCACTACTTTACATTGTAGCAAAGTGTAATTTCTTACTCGGTGTAACTTACTCCTGACCCTTCAATTCTGCCTCACTTACAACTGAACCTTTGCATCACTTAATTAATGAACCCCTGCACTCTGCGTCCCTTTAATCAATGGGTGCTCAACCTGTGGCCCTCCAGTTGTTGCAGAACTACAAGTCCTATCATGCCTCTGCCTTTGGGACTCATGCCTTTAATTGTCAGCTTTGCAATGCCTCATGGGACTTGTAGTTCTGCAACAGCTGGTGGACCACAGGTTGAGCAGCAATGATTTAATCCAAAGCCAGTATTCAGCGCAATTAAAACCACACCTACTTTTTGCCATGGCGCGCTGCCCTTTTTCTTAGCTGGGAGGGCCCAGCTTATGATCTTGCCCACTGCTTTCAGAAAATGCCCCTGACCTCAGCTCATCACTGTGCATCCATTCCAGCTGCTTGTATGTGACATCACATACAAGCATCTGGGCTGGATGCGACAGGCGGATAAGTGGGATGAGCATGCAAGGACAGGTAGCTATGTCTCGTCTCTGCTTCCCTGCACCAGATGAAAAGAGGGTACAGCAGTGGGGCAGATGAGCAGGGGGGTACAGCAGATGACCAGGGGGGTACAGCAGTGGGGCAGATGGGCAGGGGTTTTCAGCAGTGGGGCATATGGGCAAGGGGGGGGTTCAATGTTGGAACAGATGAGAAGGCCATTCAGCAGTGGGACAAAGAGCAGGGGGGGGTTCAGTGTTGGGACAGATGAGAAGGGGGTTCAGCAGTGAACAAGAGAGGAGGGGGCTACAGCGGTGGGGCAGATGTACAGGGCGGTACAGTGGTGGGGGAGATGTGCAGGAGGTACAGTGGTGGAAGAGATGAGAAGGGAGTTCATCAGTGGGGTAGAAGAGCAGGGGGTACAGAGGTGGAGCAGACGTGCAGGGAGGTACAGTGGTTTGGCAGACATGCAGGGGGCTTTAGTGGTGGGGCAGATGAGAAAGGTGGTACATTGGTGGGACAGATGAGCAGGGGGGTTACAGTGGTGGGGCAGAAGAGCAGGTGGTTAAAGTAATGGGGCAGAAGAGCAGGTGTTTAAAGTAATGGGGCAGATTTGCAGGAGGCACAGTGGTGGGGCAGATGAGAAAGGGGGATACAGTGGTGGGACAGATAAGCAAATGGGTTCAGTATTAGGACACATAAGAAGGGGGTTCAGCGGTGAGACAGAAAAGCAGGAAGTTTCAGTGGTGAGACAGATGAGCAGGGGGTTTAAGTGGTGAGACAGATGAGCAGGGGGGTATTGTAATCTGAGGTGCGAAGGTGCATGAATTATGACTGATTTGAGGACTAGAGGTGCAGGAATTGGGGCTGATCTGATGTGTGAAGTTTTAGGAATTGGGACTGATCTGAGGCGTGAAAGTAGTTTACAGCATTTGTTTTATAAAAATTCCTTTTCGTGATCGAGAGGATGAAGTTGACATTTTTTTTTTTTAAGAAAAGCCGCACCCTCAATTACTATGAAAACTATTTTCGGCACACTGTTCTCAAAAGGTTGCCTACCCCTGATCTAGAGTAATCATTCACTTCTGCTAAGGGCAGCAGCAAAAATGCACGATGGTGCAATTTCTTCATCACACAGTACATGTCAGATATATCTTAGTGCATTCAGTTTATTTTCTAAAAAAAAGACTGAAAACTTTAACCTGGCTTTTCATCATATAATAATACCATAAACATTTCATACATTTAAATTGTTTTGCTAATGTAAAAATCAAGAAAACTATTTCCAAGATGATAAGTGCAGTGTTGAACACAGCATAGTACAGATTTAAACTATTGAGCCAGAAATGGTATTTGTATATGGGACTTTATTGGTGACTGGGCATCAAAGGGCAACACATTTTCATGTGTTTAAAATCATGGTACTTCATTGTATTAATACAAACAGAAACAGATTTGCATACTTTTTGGGATGGAGGCACGCTACTCAGTTGGTCGATCCAGATCACACCCCCTTTTCATTGTATTAATACATATTAAAACATTAGGAAGTTCTATTAAGATTTCATCAACTGTGATAAGCTTCCATAACCAAATGGCTTTTAAAACCATTGGAGCCGTCTCCTCCTGGCCCTTCAAGGGGCTTAGGTTCCCTTGAGGTGGGGCAGAGTTTATGATCATGTGAGCGCCGTGATTGGCTGTCACATGATCAGAAAGCACCCGATTGCAAGCAGCGATCAGGAGCTTTCTGTCAGCAGCCGGTAACTATGTCGGGAGCGTGCAGGTCGCGTGCTCTCAGCACAGCTGTATTTGCACCAATGTACACAAATATGCTACCGCTTTGCATCAAGCCAGTGAGAGGTCACATATGTGCGTGCGGCTGGGGCCAAGAGGCTAATTGTCATAATATTTCTGAACACTACCTAATTTACAACCTGTGCAAAACATAAGCATATGCATGTTTTCAAAAATACAGGTTGGCCATCCTTGGTTCAGTATACTGTATCCCATGTAAACAGTTGTGAGGAAGAGTAACCAATGCGTTTTGTGCTTAGCTTTGTCAGAAAGATATAGGTAATTCAACATACACCAAAGCTACATATACCGTATAGTGAGTACTGCAAAACCTAGAGGAAGACCACAGAGGGAGAAGTGAGAAGACCTAGAACACTACCAATATAAAATAAAGTTTACTTAACCAAAGATGGTCACTATAGAATTTGTATTCATGTGTAGCCAGGTGCTTGGCTAAGAATGGAGAGTAAAGCCCCGTACACACGCAACGATTATCGGCCGACCGGTCGTCCGTCTTTTGTCCAGAGTGGTGTTTTGTTGGTTGGAATGTGCCTAGACTGCATACGAATGTTTTTTCTTCTCTGAGCATGCCCAGACTTGCTCATCAGATTTTTCCCTGTCGAAATCTGTACTGACTGCACGAAAATCCGCCGTTGTGTTTACGGCCAACAAAAATTTTATAGTCTGCACACCAGATTTTTTTCAGCCAAAAAGTCGGAGTTGGTTGTCAGAAGCATCATACTAACAAGCCGAAAATCGTCAGAATGGTCGTCGGACGAAAATTCCCTGCCAATTTTCGACGCGTGTGTACGGGGCTTAAGATAAACACTGGCTGCCGCTGATCTTTGTAGCTGCTGCCCTGCAGTGCTGAACTTTTAACAGCTATATCAGCAAAAGGAGGGAGCTGCTGAGCAGGAAGATTTCAATCAACTGCGTAAGGTAGCATTACACTGTGGGAACTGTAGTCCAGATGAGAGAGACCTTACTGTAATCTAGAGTTTTCGAACTGCATTTCCCAGAGGTAGATTTCCAGGAGGAGGGGAAAGCGCTGCATTTTCTCAGGCTGTAGAGGATGCACATCTCTGTCCAGTGTGCACCACCATTGCTGCACAACGGTATACAAATAAAACCAGCCCTTAAAAAAAACCTTAGCATAATATTGTTGCCTGTGAACTTGTTTTCCCGCTTAAAGCATATTTAAACTATCACCAGACTACATAACCCTTAAAAATGTGGGTCAAAATAAGGTTGTCTTTCTAAAATGGTTGTAGGGTCTTTTTTTTAAATTTATTTACACCCCAAGTTGGTAACCCAAAAGAAGGTGGATTGAGTACTTCCGGTTTCTGATATGTGTCTGACGTCACATTCTGACTTTATCAAAGGATGAAGTAGTTGATCCATTATCTTGGATTCTGGCCTTGTTGTGTTTCTTACTGCATGGGAGCATTTGGTGTTGTAATACATTTTTTTTTTTTATGTAATTCTGCTGCACTATGGTCACTATTTTTTTAATATGAATACCTTTTATATAACAGAGGAAAGATCTGACCAGAAGAGAGTTTGTGGAGACGAAGGAATAGGTTTGTTTTGGAGATATCTCTAAAACAAACCTGGTTTTGGGTACGAGTAAATTGGAATAAGGGTTGACGCATGTGAACGGGAATGCACAAGGTTATTTATTCTGGCATGGTTTTATGTGAACACAATTACATTTGATATTTGTTGTAACTGTATTACACTAGAAACAATTGTTTTGATTTGGATAAATACATCACAAGGATTGAAACGCTGGGAAGTTATTATATGCAAATAACATAGCTTGGTAAGAGTATATTGAAATGTAAGTTTGGGTAGGAATAAATCACCTGGTGCTCTAAGGCATGAACTTTCATATATACGCAATACTTTATTAAATTGATTGTAAAGTCTCGTTTTTTTTTTTTGGTTAAAAATAACTTACATGTCATACTTACCTGCTCTGTGTAATGGTTTTGCACAGAGCAGCCCAGATCCTCCTTCTCTCGGGTCCCTCTTCTGTGCTCCTAGCCCCTCCTTCCAGTTGGGTTGCCCCACAGCAAGCAGCTTGCTATGGGGGCACCTGAGCCGAGCCAAAGTTTCCTGTGTCCAGTCAGACATGGAGCGCGACTCGGCTCGCCCCTTTCTCTTATTGGCTGACTGACAGCAGCCAATAAGGAGGGGAGTCACGGGCAGACGAGACATGCCTGCAACATCACTGGATCTAAATGGACCTCAGGTAAGTATTAGGGGGGCTGCTGCACACAGAAGGCTTTTTATCTTAATGCATTAAGATAAAAAAGCCTTCTGCATTTAAAACCACTTTAAGTTTTGATTAGTGTAGTATGCTCAAAGTCACTACATAGTTTTTCCTTTCACTTTTGAGTTACCAAATTGGAAATGTGAAGGATACTAAATAAATAAAAAAGAAGACACCATAACTAATTTGGAAACACAGCTTTATTTTGACCCACCTTTTGAAGGATCATGCAGTCTGGTGAGAGATTGAATATGCTATAAGAGGGAAAACAAGTTTACAGGCATCGTGATTCTGCTAAGGACTTTATAAGCGCTGGTTTTATGTGTATGGTGTATTCGTCTACGTGGCATATTTTATTGCATAATGGTGTGCTGACAACAAGTGACACCTGGGTACCAGGGTTGCCACCTCATCCCTTTAAACCAGGACAGATATAAATTACATAGGTCCTGAGGCTAATATAATGCAGAGAAGGCAATAAGTGAGTTTAATTACCACCTTAGGTGTACTTTTAATAAACAGAGAAAAGTCGTGATCCGGACTCTGGTGTGTACCGGTTTAGATAGCTTAGATGAAGAGCAGAGAACATGTTCTTCGCTTCTCATCACAGTACATGACCGTTCTGTCACAAACGGCCTGTTTAGAAAAGTGAGATCTGAAGATCTCACAGCCGTTACTCTGAAATATCTCCATTCCAGATTCTCCAGCTCAGAGGTGGAGAATCAGGGAGAGAAGCTGGTGAGATCAGAGGAAGAAGACTTCTTTCTTCCTATATATCAGCACCAGTGGGTTCAAAATTAATAATAAAAAATGTATATATATATATATATATATATATATATATATATATATATATATATATATATATACATACATACATACATACACACACACATACATACATACACACTGTATATACATGTATA
Source organism: Pelophylax lessonae (assembly GCF_965119305.1). NCBI lineage: Eukaryota > Metazoa > Chordata > Amphibia > Anura > Ranidae > Pelophylax > Pelophylax lessonae. Next base: position 320,375,744 of record NC_138768.1, on the reverse strand, counting down.
TATACTGTATGTGTATAGATAGATATTCAGTTAGTTTTCATGTGTCAGAACATGTCATTACCAGTTCTTTTAAACTTTGGTTTCACTTTTTAAACTTGGCGGCACTGTAATCTCACAATATCTCGTGAGATTACAGGCAGTCCACCCAGTTATACACGGATCTAGGCCGTTTTCAGAGGAAAAACTTCTCCTCTGATCACCCTGTGAGAAGTGAAGTTTTCGGCCTATTAAACAGGGTGCCAGAGGAGATAATTCTTCTCTGAGAACTGCCGAGAAGTGAACTGAGAGAAAACCTCTCAGTTTATTAAACGTACACCTTAATCAGCCACAGAACCTGTGTAATTATGTGTCCTGGTTTAAAGAGATGAGGTGGCAACCCTACTAGGTACAGAGCAGAGAGCGGACTAATCGCTGTGCGTTACCAGATGGTAAGTTGTAGTATGATTGGGACTGGAAAGCTGCTGCTGTGCAGATTTACTATCTGTTGCTAGAGAGACAAAAGCCCTTTAGGAACTGACCGTACAGCAATCTAGTAGCCTTATTGCTGCCTGCAGGCTCGACTAGGACAATTCTCAAGTGCACCAACGTTGCAACTGGGATTCCACTGCTAGCCAGCTGAAGAGTTCGGACTAAAGACTGCCCTTTACAGCTGCTACACAGAGACCTCCACCTATTCCCTATGCCAAGAGGTACCTTTCAGAGGACATTGCATTTTATCCTAGCCATTCTCCTAGAGTGCACTCTGAACTAGTTATAGTACTAATATTTACATCGCAGTTCAGGTTTCTATGCATTGTTTATTGCTGACTTATGAGTTAATTCTAGTCTAGTAGTGCAGAACTTTATTCTAAGTTACCTTGGCATAGTGATTAAACTGTCTAGCGGACTGTCTGAACCTACCTTCTGTATGCTCAAGTCACCATTTATTCTAACTCATACCAATACATTGAGTTAATTCACCACTCTTGTGTCTATTTCATGGTACTAACTCACAGCCAAGTTAAAAGGTATACTATATTGTCAAAAGTATTGTGAGGCCTGCTATTACACGCAAATTAACTTTAACTGCTTGCCGACCGCCGCACAACTATTTACTGCGGCAGTCAGCCCCTCACAGGCAAAGTGACATAGGACTATGTCGCTAGCCTGTGAGGCTCTAGGGAGCGAGCGCGCCGCCGGAGGCGCGCTCCCGCTCGGTCATGGACCCCCCCCCCGCGCGCGCATGTGCCCGGCGGACCCGATGTCCGCCGGGCACTCGTGATCGTCGGTTACACCGGAAGAAAGGCAGGCGGCTAATGTAAACAAAGCCGCCTGTCATTCTTCCGTGTGTAAGAATGGAGATCACACGGTTCTACTATGTAGGACCGTTGATCTCTGTTCTTACACTAGTAGCCACAGCCAATCACAGTTAGAAACACGGCCCTAGGGACACACTTAACCCCTCCCTCTCCAATAAAGTTAACTCCTTCACTGCTAGTGTCATTTTTACAGTAACAGTGCATATGTATAGCACTGATTACTGCAGTAATGTCATGCAGAACAGAGAACACAAATTACAAAGCAGCTCCTTTGGGTGTGGTGCTACACATGAAAACATGCATATGACGGCACACTATGGGAGGCACACAAATCAGTGATAAGAGGGATATTAATTAAGCATGGCGCAAGAATAAAAAGGGAAAGGAATAGGCAATTACTGACATTATTAGATAAACTGAAAATACTAGAAACTGAGCATAAAAAGAAAAAGGTAAATACAGCATTAGGAGAATTGAGTGTGGTAAGAAAGCAGATACTAGATTTAATGCAGTATAGAGCCAAAGCCGCCACACAAATATCAAGGAAAGTTATATACGAGTCAGGGAACAAATGCGGAAAGACCCTAGCAAGATCTATCCAGAGCCAAAAGACAAGATCATATATACCACAGATTGTATCACCAGAAGGTATTAAGAAAGTAATACCAGAAAAAATAACAGAAGAGTTTAGGAACTTCTACTCATCACTTTATAATTTACCGGAAGTGGGAAAGAAAGGGAAGAGTATCTAGTTAAGTCGGGAATACCCAAAATCACTGAGGAAGAGAGAGAGGAGCTGGAAAGACATCTCACAGGAGGAAATAGAGCAGACAATAAAAAATATGAAAAAAGGTAAGGCACCAGGTCCAGACGGATTGACACCACAGTACTTCCATGTATTGGCCCCTATTTTGGGACCATACATGGAAAGACTGTTTAACAAAAGGGGACCAGGGGGGGACATTGTCTAGAGACACGTTAACAGCTTATTTAACATTAATACTAAAAGAGGGTAAAGACCCAGCGAGCTGTGGAAGTTATAGGCCCATATCGCTTCTGAATACAGATTTAAAAATATACACAAAAATTCTAGCGGCAAGAATGGCAAAGGTACTCCCGAAAATAATTGGCCTCGATCAGGTGGGCTTTATGCCTGCGAGAGAAGCCAAAGATAGTAAAACGAGGGTTCTAAATTTGATTCATGTAGTCACTAAAACAGAAACACCGAGCGTTATACTGAGCACCGACGCAGAAAAGGCCTTCGACAGAGTCGAATGGGCCTTTATGCAGTCGGTGCTCAAGTACATAGGAGTAGGAGAAATGATGCGGGAAAGAATATCTAGGGTTTATTCTAATCCAACAGCAAGGGTAAAAGTGAACGGGATATTATCGGAACCCTTACGCATAAAAAAATGGTACAAGACAGGGATGTCCATTGTCCCCCCTGCTCTTCGCACTCACTCTAGAACCCTTTTTGCATAAAATCCGACTTAACCCGGATATAAAAAGGTGTCACGGTAGGGAAAGAACAATACAAAATCGCAGCGTATGCGGACGATCTACTGTTTACATTGACAGAGCCAGAAATCTCGATCCCGGTACTGTTGAAGGAATTTAAACAGTATGGAGAACTATCTAATTTTAAAATTAATTACGGGAAATCTGAAGCGCTGGGAGTAGGAGTAGCAGAGGTAAACAAGGCTAGACTAAAGAGCAATTTCGGATTCGTATGGGTAGAGAAAGCTGTGAAGTATCTAGGAACGTATATAACGGCAAACCTAACCCAAGTTTATGAGTTAAATTTAATCCCCTTGATTGAAGAGACAAAGAAAACGCTGGAACAATGGAGAGGAGGTCTCCAGTCATGGTTTGGCAGAGGAAATTTAATAAAAATGAATATTCTACCAAAATACTTGTATATAATAAGAGCGCTCCCTATCAAAATACCGAATAGCTTCTTTAAAATTGTAAACGGGATATTTGGTAGATATATATGGGCAGGGAAAAAGCCGCGGATAGCTCGTAATAGCTTGTCACTACCGAAAGACATGGGTGGACTAGCAGTTCCTGATCTGCGCAGGTACTATCATGCTATTCATTTGAATCGAATTCTGGACTGGTGGCATCAGGGGGAAGTGAAAAGATGGGTCCAAATAGAACAAGCCCAGACCACAGTATCACTGAAAAGAGCGATTTGGTGTTATAAGATACTCCCTAAAACTTTAAAGATACACCCCTTAATGGGAAATACATTAAGGATAGGCTATCAGCAGTCCCTGAGACAGAATCTAATTACAACAGAGTCCCCGTTGTACCCGGTCCTAGGGAATCCCGAGTTTACACCGGGCCTGGACAGACAACATTTCAAAAAATTAAGGGAAACAGGGCAAGAAAGCATTAAGTCTTTTGTGAATCAACAGGGGTGGCCCACAATCGCTAGGTTAACAGAAGAGGAGGGACCGTATGGCCTACGTCTGTGGGAGGCACTTCAACTACGGCATTTTCTGGAGACATTACCTGATCCTGGAAAATTTAAGAAACCATTGACATCCTTTGAAAAATTATGTGAGAAAGCAGGGGGGGTAGAACGGCCACTATCTAGCTTATATAAAATATTGATTACACCACTAAGCCAGCCAAGATTAAAATGGCTGGAAAGATGGAAACAAGAACTAAATATGAACATAACGGAAACACAAAAACAGAGGATATTCAGGGCAATATTTAGACCAACAAAATGTACCAAAATTCAAGAAATAAATTATAAGATCTTAACTAGGTGGTACAATACACCAGATAAGCTAAATAGGTGGTATACGCATAGATAATGACTCTGTATTTGGTTAACCTTATTCTGTGTATGATAGTGTGCTGTGTAAATGAAATTAAAATAAAATGATAAATATAAAAAAAAAAAAAACATGCATATGTACATTTTTCACAGGTTGTATATGATGTAGTGTTTGGTTTTAATTGCCATAATACCTCCAATCTAGATGGAGGCTTACAACAAAATCATAATAATTCATATGATAATGATAATAATAATTCATACTTGTTCACATACAGTAAAAAAAAAAAAAAAAAAAAAAATTGTGTGTTGCTTTTTGACTCCTAGGCACCGATAAAGCTCCATATACAAATAATGTACCATTTGGCTCTCTAAAAATAAGGGTTGTAGTGCCCCGAGTACACATCAGCCCAATTATATATGTTTATAGAATTGAACTGGAATTGAAATCATTACTTACATCATGGCCACATTACTTCCATCTATAATGATATGTCTCAGTTGGTCATTTCCTTTTTCATTTCTTAGGTTAAGCTGGAAAGGAGTCTGCATTGCTTCATTAAATCGCTGCGCTCCAGTCACAATAGGTGCATTGCATTCTTCCTTACCAGTTGCATCTTTGGGTTGTTCTATGCCCATATTTTCTGGCTCAAGGCCACCATGAAAGATATCCTCAACGGGGTGATTATTACCCATTGGTGTGTTCTTCAGTAGATCACCCATTCCCATAGTTGGGTTAACAATGTTTATCTCAGGCCTTGCTAGAACAAGGTTTTTCGGAATTTGTAAATCATTCTCTTCGTGTCCTTTTCTTTGGGGCACACTTTGAATAATATGTTCTTCAAAATCATTTTTTTCATTGAGTTTCCTTAGAAATCCAGCCACAGAACCATCTCCGATGTCCACAATTTCACTGGGTGAATAGCCACAATTTTTGGCAGCTGATTTCATCACTTCTAAAAGGTAGTCATCGTCATCATCATTACTAGAAAGAGCACGTGACATACCTTTTAGCGTAGAAGGCCTTTGTACTTGGCTATTGTCTATATGGTTATGACTACATTGTTCCAATTTAACTTTGTCCAGAATCTGAGAAGGCTCCTGGATGCCATTTTCTGACAACACCTTAAGCACAATGGATTCCTGATAACCCATTGTCTTGAAAAAGTCTAAAAGCATGTTAAACTCTTTTTGTGTTGCTAAAGAAAAATTGTGATGAGAGCCTGGTTCTCCGTCATCCCACCTCATAATAGTATCCAGTAGTCCAGATATTTGCTGGAATTCCTCATCATCTTTTACTAGCGGTTCCATCCTTTGATTCAATTCAATTGCTTCATTCACATAAGAACCTGAAGACTCACATTCATCTAACTTCATGACTGGTCTTTCCTGTACACCAAGGGGTTCTGGCTGTTTTTTTAGATCCCATATATTGTTCCTAACTGGTTCACGAGGTTCAGAAGCCCTCTCACGCAAAACTCCTTTAACAGGCCTAGTCTTGGTTAAATCTCCTAGCTGTGATATTACAGGTTTGTCAAATCTCGGATTAGGATATTCCATTTCTGCAGGAAGGGGAGGAAGCTTTCTCATTGCATAACATTCCCTCTGGTGGCTTGTGGATTGTTTCGGTCTACTCTCTTTGTCCTCCTCTACAAGAGCTAGTAACTGTTCCTTGGTGGAAGTTGGAAGAATAAGAAGATCCAGTGCATGTAGGTCATTGTGTTCTTCTACCAGAGCCTTAAATTTCCTTTTGATAGAGGTCTCTTGGTCTTCAGGCTTGGTGTTACAAACTTCTAAACATGCATGAATTCGACTTTGGGCCATTACTACTCCCTCAGCCAAGCCAGAGATTTGAATTAGTCCATGACTTTGAGGTTTGATGCATGCTGAAGTAGCTCTAATTAGGCAGTCAAGGAAGAGACCCTCCGCCCCAACAAAGATGCAGTGCATCTCACGAGGGTAGTTAAAGTCCTCAGTTAACTCTGGGGTGCATAGTCCTTTAATATAATCCTAAAGGAACAGAAGAGAATGATTGTATTTTATGCTTAAAACCATACCCACCAAAAGATTTTTTTTTTTTGCAACCATTGCATGCAAGAATACATAGTTTACACCTTAAAGATTTCACATCTTGCTCCTCCCGCCAGCTTGTACCTCACTATGGGACGTACAAGCTGGCGAAAGGAACAGTTTTGTGCAGTATGGAGGGGGGGGTTTCAGGTATTCAACCCATCTGGCTTGTCGATTACCTGTACTAGCTGGAAAGCAATGATACAGTACTATTTTGAGACATAAGATGCTTGAAAGGTGAGTATAGTATCTTTTATGTTTACAGCAGATGTTTTTTTTAAAGGGACTTGTGGTGACATTTTTTATTTTGGGGATGGGTGGGAATGGTCAGTAAATCGAACCTTGCATTTTTTAAACAACGTCTGCTCTAACTCATCCTAAAGCCTCGTACACACGCAACGAATTTCCGCTGACCGGTCGTCCGTCTTTTGTCCAGAGTGGTGTCTGTTGGTTGGAATGTGCTCTAGACTGCACAGAAATTTTCCCGTACGACAGAATTCTACTTCAGAAGTGATGTCATGTGTTGGATTGCTTTGTATGTGTTCTTTCGTCTCTGAGCATGCCTAGTCTTGCTCATAAGATTTTTCCCCATCGAAATCTGTACTAATGAGACGAAAATCGGACGTGTTTTGATGGTCGACAAAAATTATATAGCCTGCACACCAGGATTTTTTTGGCCGAAAAGTCGGAGTCGGTTGTCAGAAGCACCATACTAACAAGCCGAAAATTGGCAGATCGGTCGTCAGACAAAAATTCCAGGCCGAATTTCGACTCGTGTGTACAGGGCATTACTTTCCAGATTCAAAAATGTCCTCCACCATGAGTCTCTCCCAGTGCAGGATCCAAATACAGGAAAAGTAATAAAGGAACCATGGCCCTGCAATGGTTTTAAGCTGGATACACACTATACAACTTTTGTTGGTAGACTTCCTTTAGATTTACCTTCAACTATGTAGTGCAAGGGCCTACCTGATTGCATACAAAATGAAAGTGTTTAGGTGTGACCTCATATTATATGGTTTTGGTAAGTCTGAAGGAAAAAATCTAAAGAAAATTGTATAGTGTGTATCCAGCTTTAGAGTTGCAGGTTATGCTGTCCATATTTGGACTAGTACCAAACATGGACTTACAACAAGTGATGTCACAGGGAATTGTGGGGAGACACCTTCAGTGATGTCACACGGAACTGTGGGGAGTCACCTCTCAGGAGTTCCCTGAACCTATCAGTACTGGGATCTCTATCATTTCTTAACCAAAAGGTTTGGGATCCTGCCCTGGAGAAAACCCACTGTAAGACTCGATTCACACTAGAGCGACTTGTCAGACGACTTGTCAGCCTGACAAGTCGCGGTTCCTCACAGTCCATTGACTGCTACAGGACCCGTTCTAATAGGAGCGACACAAGGCGCTCCGACTTAGAAAAAGGGTCCTGTACTACTTCGGGGCGACCTCTGAGCGACTTGCATAGACTTCCATTATGTGAAGTCTGTGCAAGTCGCTCCGAAGACGTGGTGCATGGGAACGCACAAGTCGCCCCCGAAGTAGTACAGAGTCGTGCCGCTCCAGTGTGAACCGACTCTTAGAATTTTTTTTTTTTTTTGTCCTTAGAAACTTTGAAGGCATTTCTTAAAGTGGACGTTGTCATTTTTAAAATTGTTTTCTTCTATTAAATCTTCTGCCCTCGCTGGGTTATTATTGGAAAGCAAAAAGGTAATTTGGTGCCAGTACATACCTTATTTTCTATACTTTCATTGCTTGTAGAGCTTACTTGGGTGGATGATGCCACTAAGGCCGTTTTCACACAAGCAACAGTTTCTGGCATCTCTCGGAAAAGTGATTCATGGTGGATGGCTTTTTAGAGGCAGTTTGCAGACATTTAGTAGGTGATACTGCTGTCTCCTGAATCCCTGTTTTATGTTACTTGGCTGTAGTGGGATTTTGTATTGAAATATCGCACCGCAACTGCAAGCCAAGTATTTGGCTTGTGGTTGCGGTGAAGTCCATTTGACTTCAATGGCTGGGTTTGACAGGCGGTGCTGCATGTGATACTCAACATGACAAGTTCAATTTGTCTATGTAAAAGAGGCCAGGCCTAACACCATCCATGTGACAGTTTTATGGCCTGGAGATGGGCTGCTTAGGCCTGAGCACTATCACATGGGGACAGTCCCATTCTTTACCACATCTGAAAGCCTTGCTTTGTTACAGCAAAAGAGTGAGGCCTCGTACACACGCGTCGAAAATTGGCAGGGAATTTTCGTCCGACGACCGATCTGCTGATTTTCGGCTTGTTAGTATGATGCTTCCGACAACCGACTCCGACTTTTCGGCCGAAAAAAATCTGGTGTGCAGGCTATAACATTTTTGTCCGCCGATTTTCGTGCAGTCAGTACAGATTTCAACAAGGAAAAATCGAATGAGCAAGTCTGGGCATGCTCAGTGAAGAAAGAACACAAAGAAAGCAAACCAACACATGACATCACTTCTGAAGTAGAATTTTGTCGGGCGAGAAAATTAGTGTGCAGTCTAGGCACATTCCAACCAACAAAACACCACTCTGGACAAAAGACGGACGATCGGTCGGCCGATTATCGTTGCGTGTGTACTAGGCTTGAGGGTTCATTTACTAAAACTGTAGAGTGCAAAATCTGGTGCAGCTGTGCATGGTAGGCAATCAGCATCTAACTTCAGCTTGTTAAGTTAGGGGCCCCCTAGCTGTTGTGGAACTACACATTCCATGAGGCATTGTAACACTCTGACATTCACAGACATGACTCGGCATGATGGGAATTGTAGTTCCTGAACAGCTGGAGGGCCATAGTTTGAAGACCCCAGAGTTAGGCTTTGACAAATAACCTGGAAGCGGATTGGTTTCTATTCAGAGCTGCACCAGATTTTTCACTCTCCAGTTTCAGTAAATCAACTCCTGTTTAACAAATAAAGAAATGAATAATTCGCTGACAAATGTCCTAAAGGATGAGTATTACATATGACCATATAACCTCTGAGTTTTTTGTTAAAACTGTCGCTTTCCTTGTAGTGAAAAGTTTCCCTCACAGAATGTATGGGGGACCTTTCCAATGTGGCCACAGACCGGAATAAAACAATTTTTGCAACTCTTCCCCTGCCAGGAAAAAAAAAAAAAAAATAGCTGTTCATGTCCATATTGCAAACTATTGTGCTTACTTCCTGTCAGGGTGACCACCCAGGAAGTGAAAGAAAATCTCACAAGTGGAGACACAGACATCAATTAAATTCCAACAAGGGTTTTAACTTTTCCCATTCTATTCAGAACCAGGAAATAAAAAGTTTTGACTGGGATGGGGTCTTATTGTTAAAAGTGGTTGTAAAGGCTGAGGGCTTTTTACCTTCATGCCTTCTTCATGCAAACTTTCAGCATGCAGCTGCCCCCTCAGCCTCCCCTAATACTTACCTAAGCCCAATCTCGATCCAGCGATGTGCACGAGACCCGAGGCTCTCCCTTCTGATTGGCTGAGATGCAGCAGCAGGAGCCATTGGCGTCTGCTGCTGCCAATTACAGCCAATTGGGCGGGAATGGGGGGCCAGGCTGAGCCACTCTCTGTGAAACGCAGAGAGCCGGCTCGGGAGGTAGCAGGCATGAGTGCCCCCACCGCAAGCGGCTTGCTATGGGGGCACTTGGCAAAGGGGAGGGGCCCAGCACGCCGGTGGGGGACCCGAGAAGAGGAGGATCTAGTCTGCTCTGTGCAAAACCCCTGCACAGAGCAGGTAAGTAGGACATGTTTGTTATTTTTTTTTTAAACAACATTTTAATATGATGTATATCAAAACATGTTAAGCTAGATCTTTCCACGGCCTTACCTTAGCTTTGACGATGCTCCTTCTTTCTCCATTAAGTTGAACCCATATTTGCTGGTGTCTCGTGGCTTGCAGGGGTAAGGGATCCTGCATAAGCATTCCAAGTATGTTCAGGGTGACTCCAAAAAGTCTTTCAATGCACGCTTGCTGCCTTCGCAGTGCTTTCTCTGATCCCTGCGGCACAGTAAACTCATCCACGCTCTCATCATCTTGCGCAGCCTCATATTCGCCCACTGCCATCAGCATTTTAGGTAGAACAGCTTGTCCCTAATATGAAAGACTTTGCAAAGAGAGGATATCCTCTGAAATGTCAGTAGCAGATTGCTAGCTCTTGGGGCCAGACTGTTTTGCACGCAGCGTCGCTCAGCTCACCTGTCTCAGCATACTTCCTCCTCCTTCTCAGATAATAACAAGAGACAGGCTGCACCTGTTTGTGTTTTCTGAAGTGAAACAATATTCTGTGCCTTCTTTCATCTTCTTCCTCATTCTGTAAGAGTTCAGGCCTTGTTTTTATCACCGCCCCATGAATGTGTTTGTGCCTGTCTTACCTTAGCAATACCTGAACACTTCCCTGACATGTGACAGATATCATACTCAGGGTCACAAGGCTGTCCTTTAAAGGTGACCTGGGTGCTCAGTTTTTTTTTTTCTTGGCTCCTTCTAAATATCACCAACCTAAGCTGTTCTCCTTTAACAGGCTGCAATTAGGACTAGCTATTCTGTGGCTACAGCATGTCTGCCTTCTGCACTAGAAATAACATTCTTACTAAAAAAAATATCTATCTGTAAATAGACACTCTCTCACCCTTCCTGATGACTGATGGGAAGTTCCTGTGTGTGTCAGACTACGGGGAATTCCACATTTTGCTCACACAGGGGGGAGGAGCAGTGAAAAGCTTATTTTCTTTCTTTTTTTTATCGTGTTAACAGAGGCAAAATACAGGTTTACTCCTCTGTCTCCGTAGTATGGGTGACGCCATCTTTGCTAGGACCAAAACTGCTTGCTGTTACTTTCAGTTCATGACGTGCAGGAATTTTTTTGTAGTTTAGGACTCGTGAAGGAAAATATATGTCCCACAGGAGATAGTTCTAGCCTGCTCTGAAGAGGGTTTCAAAATAAGGGCTGAACGTGGTTCTAAATGCACACAATATAACTTATGCTGGCCAAACACTATATGAAAAAACGCTCAAACTCATTTTCGAGAAACGAACACTCGGCCGTGAGAGCAAATGATCATACCATCATGTAATGACCGATAAATCGTTCCATATAAATCAACCCGTTTTTTGTTCCTTTTGTCACATATACAGTACCTAGTGCAAACAGTTTGGACGAGAAACACATTAGGCCCCTTTCACACTTATGCGAAACGATTTTGACGCGATTTTGAAAGCAATGGCTATGGCTATATACCTCAAAACGCATTAAAATCGGGCCAAAGTAGTGCAGGAACTACTTTGAAGTCGGTGCGACTTCAAAACGCACTGATATGAATGGGGCTCATTGAAAATAATGGAAAACGACTTGTCATGCGATTTTGCGGTCCAAAATCGCGGGACAAGTCGCACTAGTGTGAAAGGGGCCTTAACCTTTAACCACTTAAAGAGGAAGTAAACCCTCCTCTGACACTTTTACCTATAGGTAAGCCTATGATAAGGCTTACCTATAGGTACTGTAAATATCTCCTAAACATGTACCGTTTAGGAGATATTTACCTTAAATGCAGCCAGTGACATCACTGGCGCATGCGCTCTGAAGGAACGGCCGCTCGTGCCGTTCCTTCAGAGTCCCGTGCCGTCACCGCGGCTCCGGCCAATCAGATGGCTGGATGCCGCAATCCCGGAAGACGGGCGACTGGACATGTCGCCCGTCATAGAGGTAAGCGAGCTAGCACGGCGGGGGCTCGTTCTAAGGTAAGTATTTGATAATGAGCTAGTATGCGATGCATACTAGCTCATTATGTCTTTCTCTTTCAGGATGAAAAGAAAAAAAAATTTTTTTTTCAGTTTACAACCTCTTTAAGCCCCGGAAGATTTTACCCCCTTCCTGACCAGGGCCTATTTTGCGATTCGGCACTGCGTGACTTTAACGGACAATTGCGTGGTCGTGCGACGCTGTACCTAAACGAATTTGACGTCCTTTTTTTCCCACAAACAGAGCTTTCTTTTGGTGGTATTTGATCACCTGTGCGATTTTTTTTTGATCATGCGCTATAAACAAAAATAGAGCGTCAATTTTGCAAAAATAACAATATTTTTCACATTTTTTTATATGAAATTCCCCCCCAAAAAAATGTAAAAATCAAAATTTTTTAACATTTTCGGCCAATTTGTTTTATGCTACATATGTTTGGTTAAAAAAAAAAATTTGCAAAAAGCGTATTTTGATTGGTTTCCGCAAAAGTTATCGCATTTACTAACAAAGGGAAAGATTTTTGTCATTTTTGTTGTTGTTTTTTTAACGCGTAATGGCGGCGATCTGCGATATTTTTTTTGCGGTACTGCGACATTGCGGCGGACAGATCGGACCCTTGACTGACATTTTTGAAACTTTTGGGGTTACCAGTGACATTTCTACAGTAATCAGTGCTATACATATGCACTGTTACTGTAAAATTACACTGGCAGTGAAGGGGTTAACTTTTTTTAGAGGGAGGGGCTGTGTGTGTCCCTAGGGGCGTGATTCTAACTGTGATTGGCTGTGGCTTGAGGTGTAGGAACAGTGATCAACGGTCCTACATAGTAGAACCGTATGATCGCTATTCCTACACAGGGGAGAATGACAGGCGGCTTGTTTACATTAGCCGCCTGCCTTTCTCCCTCTGCACCGACGATCGCCGAGTGACCGGCGGACATTGGGTCCGCCGGTCACACGTGCGGGGGGGTCCGTGACCGCGCAGGAGCGCGCCTCCGGGGGCGCGCGCTCGCTCCCTAGACCCTCACAGGCTAGCGACGTAGTACTACGTCGCTTTGCCTGTGAGGGGCTGACCGCCGCAGTAAATAGTCGTGCGGCGGTCGGCAAGCGGTTAATTTATCATTCATTCGGCAGAAAATTTCCAAACATGTTCTTCATTTTTTTTTTGGCTCAATTACCAGATTACCGATTGGTGCCCATTAACTGTCCGAAAAATGAACGAAATGACCAAATTTCAGCCGATTTTTCATATAGTGTATGGCCATTAGTTGCTACTAATATTTCTAAGGTTGCATTCACATGAGTGTAAAGGCCCGTACACACGTACCGATCGTCGGCATACAAACGTCGGTGGACGAAGGATCTGCCGATTGTATGCGTGTTAGTATGGTGCCTCCGACAGATGTCTGCGCACAATCCGCGGACAAAAGTCTTTCTTGCAAACATGAAAATTTTTGTATGCCGACACCAGAACGGACGATTGTTCGCCTGTCAGTACAGAATTCGGCCGACAGACCGCAGATTTGCAAGACTGGGCATGCTCAGAAAATAGAAAACACAGGGAAAGTTAACCATTACATGACATCACTTCTGCAGTCGGCGGACAAAATTCTTGTGCTGTCCTTCTGCTGTCTTTGCACTTTTCAGCAGACACCGACATCCCGGGGAGAAAAGAGGAACATTTGTATGCCGACCATCGGTACGTGTGTACGGGGCTTTAGTCCCGGTTTACACATATGCGATCACAGACATCGCATATGATTTGGAGTGCACTGCTCCTGAAATCACATGCGATGTCTGTGCGGTGCGAGTTCAGTCATACAGTTTGTATGGCTGAATTCGCACCGCAATCACAGTGAACATGCGCAGGACCCTTTTTTTGGTCCGCAGCAGGATCGGATAGCATGGTGGTTAACACTAGTGCGATCCAATTCTGTGCGAACTGTCAGATCGCACTGCGATCTCATCTGGGGGTGTGGTTAACCACTTAAGCCCCAGCCCTATTTCGGACACTTTTTGTTTACAAGTTAAAACCAGTATTTTTTCCTAGAAAACTACTTAGAACCCCCAAACATTATATATATTTTTTTAGCAAAGACTCTGGAGAATAAAATGTCGGTCATTGCAATATTCTTTGTCACGCGGTATTTGCGCAGCGGTCTTTAAAACGCCATTTTTTGGGAAAATTTTAGAAAAATCACATTTCACTGCATTTAAAAAATACTTAACAGTAAAGTTAGCCCATTTTTTTGTATATTGTGAAAGATGATGTCACGCCGAGTAAATAGATACCCAACATGTTACGGTTGGGATGGCGACAAACTACGGTCAATAGAGATCTCAATAGGCGTCGCTTTAAATTTTTTTAACGGTTACCAGTTTAGAGTTAGAGTGTAGCTCTTTTTTTTTTAATTATTGCCCACGATCTGGCGATCGCGGCAATACCTAGCATGTGTGGTTTGAACAACGATTTCATTTGCGGCTCGACTTCCGTATACGTTTTTTTCCGTGCGCGAGCTAACGGTGACGGGGGTGCCTACATTTTTTTTTTTTTCCTATTTATTTTATATTTTTTTTAACTTTATTACAGGTTTTTTAAAAAAAAAAAAATATCTGATCACTTTTATTGCTGTCACAAGCAATGTAAACATCCCTTGTGACAGCAATATGCAGTGACAGGTACTCTTTATGGAGGGATCGAGGGTCTAGGACCCCGTTCACACTGGGGCGACGCTACTTGCCGGGGCGACCTCACAGGTCGCGGTGTGCAGCTCGCACCGTGACCTCGGAGCGGCCGGCACGGACTTCATAACATTGAAGTCAATGCAGGTCGCTCCGGGTCGCCCCAAAGAAGCTCCGGACCCTTTTTCTAAGTCGGAGCGACTTGTGTCGCTTCTATTAGAACGGGTCCACAGCTTCTCTATGGCAGGCGACCTATGGCGACCTGTCAGGCGACCAGGTCGCCTGACAGGTCGCCCCAGTGTGAACCGGGTCTAAAAGACCCTAGACCCCTCCACTACACTTCCATGTAAGCAAAACGTAGAAAACTGCATTTTTGCATACAGCCGTTTTTTTAAATTTGCCGCCTTTTGCAGCACAGTAACCCGGACGTGACGTCATGGATGCCGCCTCCGGGTTACATCATCGGAGACCCGATCGAAGCCGTTTCCGGCTTTGATCAGAACTCCATCCAGCCGGCGGACATGCCGGTTGGGTGCTCGGGGCTCCGGGTGGGACAGGAGCCCCGAGCAAAGTCACGGAAGGCAGCAGGAGGGCGTCCCCTCCCGCTCACCCGGGTAACGATCGAGCGGCTCCCGAGCCGCATCGGACGTTACTGACGGAAAGCCGACCGTCGGCTCTAAACCACGGTACCGGGATGGTGTCTCTAGATAGAAGCATGATCCCGGTATACTACCGTTAAATTTGCCGACGTAGGGCTACGTCACTTTGCGGTAAGTGGTTAACTTTGAATTGACATCCCCAGCGTATCGCATATGGCAGTGTGACCTGCCTGTGCTGCGGATGCGGGAACACACAGATATATTCCTGCATCGCAATAGTGTGAACTGGCACTAATAAATGTTACTGCTCCTATTACGCATGTTTTTTTTTTCAAGTGCAAAAGTTCCTGCGCAATGATCGGTAAATACAGTTTTTTCTTGCAATCTGGCATACTGTACATGCACTATATTGTCAATAGTATTGGGACGCATGCCTTTACACGTACATTACTATTATTAACCACTTCAGCTCCGGAAGGTTTTATCCCGTTAACCACTTTAAGACCGGAAGGATTTGCCCCCTTCCTGACCAGGCCCTATTTTGTGATTTGGCACTGCGTTACTTTAATGGACAATTGCGCGTGTACTCAAATAAAATTGATGTCCTTTTTTTCCCACAAATAGAGCTTTCTTTTTGGTGGTATTTAATTTTTAGCGCTATAAACAAAAAAAAAGCAACAATTTTGAAAAAAAGAAAAAAAAAACAATATTTTTCACATTCTGCTATATAACATTCTCAAAAAAAAATTGAAAAATCTAAATTTTTTAACATTTTAGGCCAATTTGTTTTCTGCTACATATTTCTGGTAACGAAAATCACATTAAGCGTATTTTGATTGGTTTGCGCAAAAGTTATCGCGTCTATAAACTACGGGAAAGATTTATGTCATTGTTATTGTTTGTTTGTTTTTTTACTAGTAATGGCGGCGATCTGTGATTTTTAGCCGGACTACGACATTGCAGCAGACAGATCGGACCCCTAGCTGACATTTTTGACACTTTTGGGGGGACCAGTGACATTACTACAGCAATCAGTGCAAAAAATATGCACTGATACTGTAATAATGACATTGGCAGGGAAGGGGTTAACACTGTGGGTGATCAAGGGGTTAAATGTGTAACTAGGGGTGTGTTTCTAACTGTATGGGGGTTGGGCTTGTGAAATGAACAGAGAGACCTGTGTTCCTATATAGAAGGATCACAGTCACTCTGTGATCATTTCGGAGAGAAGAACTGTCAGATGTGTTTACAACAGCTGACCGTTCTTCTCTCTCAGCGGGGAGCGATCGCGGGTGTCAGGCGGCAATCGGAGCCACCTGCCTCATGCATCGGAGTCCCCGCTGCTGAGTGGAGGCAGGGAGTGCGCCACCGGCAGCGTGCGCTCGCCCCCTAGCTACAGGCGCGCAACGACGTAGACCTACATCAACGGTAAATCAACGGCGGGCGGTCCGAAAGAGGTTAACTGACCGAAAAATGAACGAAATGACCAAATTTCAGCCTATTTTTTGTGTATGGCCACCATTAGTTGCTACTAATGTTTCTAAGGTTGCATTCACATGAGTGTAATAAATGTTACTACTCCTATTACGCATGTTTTTTTTTGAGTGCAAAAGTTCCTGCTCAATGATCGGTAAATACAGATTTTTCCTGCAATCTTGCATACTGTACATACACTATATTGTCAAATGTATTGGGATGCATGCCTTTACATGCACATTATTATTATTATTAACCACTTCAGCTCCGGAAGGCTTTACCCCCTTAATGACCATTTTTTGCGATTCGCTACTGCATTACTTTAATGAAAAATTGCGCGGCCGTGCAATTGATGTCCTTTTTTTTTCCACAAATGGAGCTTTCTTTTGGTGGTATTTGATCACCTCTACGGTTTTTAGATGTTGCGCTATAAACAAAAAGAGAGCGTCAATTTTGGAAAAAACACAATATTTTTTTACTTTCTGCTATAAAACATTCCCAATAAAAAAATGTAAAAAATCTAATTTTTTTATCAGTTTAGACCAATTTGTATTCTGCTACATATTTTTGGTAAAAAAAAAAAAAAAATCCCAAAAAGCATATTTTAATTGGTTTGCGCAAATGTTATAGTGTTTACAAACTGCAGGATAGATTTTTGGACTTTTTATTTATTTATTTTTTGTTTTTATTAGTAATGGCGGCGATCAGGGATTTTTAGCGGGACTGCGACATTGCGGCGGACAGATCGGACCCCTAACTGACATTTTTGACACTTTTTGGGGACCAGTGACATTACTACAGTAATCAGTGCTAAATATTATGCACTGTTACTGTTTAAATGATACTGGCAGGGAAGGGGTTAACACTGGGGGTGATCAAAGGGGTTAATGTATGCCTAATAATGCTTACTGACTGTGGGGGGCTCTGTGACAGGCATAGAGAGATCGGGGTTTCAGCTCCTAATCTCTCTGCCTGTGTGACAGAAGACCCACCTGCTTTGTTTACATAAGCAGGCGGGTCTTCTGCCTGTTGCTGTGACGATTGCGGGAGGCCGGCGGCCATCGCCGCCGCTCCTCCCGCTGCCTGACTCCTGCTGTGTCTAATCACAGCGGGAGCGCGGCCTCAGCGGCGTGCATGTGCGCATACACGTAGATCTACGTGATTATGCGCAGCCGAGCCGCCCTGCCCCAGTAAATCTGCGTGGGCGGTCGGCAATTGGTTAATATGATACTGGATTTATAGAGTGCCAACAGTTTGCACATGAACTTTAATGCCATCCCAGTCTAAAGCTGGATACACACTATACAATTTTTCTTCCTTTAGATTTACCAAAACCATGAATATGAAGTCAAACCTAAACACTTTTAATTTGTATGCAATCAGGCAGGCCCTTGCACTACATAGGTAAATCTAAAGGAAATCGAACAACAAAAGTCATATAGTGCGTATCCAGCTTTAGCCCGTAGGGTTCAATATTGAGTTGGCCTACCCTTTGCAGCTATAACAGCTTCAACTCTCACAGGAAGGCTGTCCACAAGGTTTAGGAGTGTGTCTATGGGAATGTTTGACCATTCTTCCAGAAACTTATTTGTAAGGTCAGGCACTGATGATGGACGAGAAGGCCTGGCTTGCAGTCTACACTCTAATTCATCCCAAAGGTGTTCTGTTTGACACCCTGTCTGGGTTGATGTCAGGACTCTGTGCAGGCCAGTCATTTTCCTCCACCCCAAACTTGCTCATCCATGTCTTTATGGACCTTACTTTGTGCACTGGCCCAAATCATTTAGTAGAGGGGGGATTATGGTGTGGGGTTGTTTTTCAGGGGTTGGACTTTGCCCTATAGTTCCAGTGAAGGGAACTCTTAAGGCATCAACATACCAAGACAATTTTATGCTCCCAACTTTGTGGGAACAGTTTGGGGATGGCCCCTTTCTGTTCCAACATGACTGCACACCAGTGCACAAAGCAAGGTCCATAAAGACATGGATGAGTGAGTTTGGGGTGGGGGAACTTGACTGACCTGTACAGAGTCCTGACCTCAACTCAATAGAACACCTTTGGGATAAGTGGTTTTAAAGGCTGAACATATTTTACCTTAATGCATTCCCCGCATCAAGGTAAAAAATGTTACAGTGAAAGAATTTTCCCCATTACCAGCCCCCCATACTTACCTGAGTCCTATCTCAATCCAGAGCTGTGCTCGTCTGCTGGTCTGTCTCTCCTAACAGTACTCAAAGACAGCAGTTGGAGCCATTGGCACCTGCTGCTGTCAATCAAATCCTGTAAGCAGAGAGTGGATGGTGGGGCTGAGTTGGTCTGTGTGTCTATAGATACCCTCAGCATGGCTCAGAAGCAAGCCCAGAGGTGAATCCCATAGGAAGTGGCTTTTTGTAGTGGCGCACTGAGAAGAGGAGGAGCCTGGAGTGCTGGTGGGAGACCCCAGAAGAGGAGATTCAGGGCTGCTCTGTGCAATACCATTGCACAGAGCGGGTAAGTATAACATTGTTTATGAGGTATTATTAAAAAAAAAATGCTTCTAGTTGAGTCCCAACCAAACTCTTCCTAAATTTAATGCTTCCTTAGCCCCGTTCACATCAGCGTGATTTGACAAATGCGATTTAACCGGTCAAATGGCAGCCTATTGCCAACAATGGGAGAGTCCCAATCAGTGCGATGCCAACTTTGCGGCGCCACACCAATTTCCAAAAGTAGTTCCTGCACTAATTTTGGCGACTAAGAGCTGACTAGAGGGGTTGAGACACTGGAGAACCTGGAAAAACAGTATTATGAGTACAGAGAATCTTGTCTAAGGGCCTGACCTGTTAGGGGGCCACCCCAGAGTAGAGTAGTCCGAGGACAGGTGTCAGCTGGTGGAACGAAAGGGGGTGCTAGGCGAGTACCCTGAAGATAGTTGCTTAATCAAGTCTTCACTACAGAGACTTTACCTCAAATTCATCTAGTGGCAAGGTGAATCTGCATCTTGGCTGTACCTTCAAATAGGAGTCCTTATCAACTGTGAATTGTTCAATTCTGGAGTATCCCACTCTTCCCCTTCTCCTATCCCTATTTAAAATAAAAGCAACAAAAACAACGAATCATTGGCTGAGCTGGAGAGTAAAGTGTTAGGTTTCTGCATGCAGTTGCAAACAGTAACCCAGAGGGACCCAAAAAGGTGAAGAATTGAGCAGTCCTCAAGGGGGCAGTGCTTCAAGTACATGGTAATGCAGGCATATATCAGGAATATTAAATGTTGGGTTTACATTTTCTTTAAATGGCTTTAGTTTTCTTAACAAAGAAAAGCACATCACCTTTTTGGAAGTCCCTGATGGACGATAAGATTTCAAAATGGCAAAAAACTGTGTCCTGACCCCTGACACTCTGCCTCTTTAAGAAACTCAAGGCCCTCTTATGGATTGTTAAGGTTTAACTCTGTATATTGAATAAGTGCCTCAAATGAATAGCAACACTTGACTCTAGAAAAAAAAGGGGGGTACCATTGACCAGGGTTGACTAATTGGAAAAACAAGGCGAGATGACCCCAAGGCAGGATAAATCTCGGCACCCATTAACAACACATTTGAAATGACATAACAATTAATACGTTTATTACAACAAAAATTAAAAAGTTTTTTTTATGTACATGTATACATATATTATATTGCCAAAAGTATTGGGACGCCTGCCTTTACATGCACACGAACTTTAATGGCATCCCAGTCTTAGTCCATAGGATTCACTACTGACTTGGCCCACCCTTTGCAGCTATAACAACTTCAACTCCTCTGGGAAGGCTGTCCACAAGATTTAGAAGTGTGTCTATGGGAATGTTTGATCATTCTTCCAGAAGCGCATTTGTGAGATCAGGCACTGATGTGGACAAGAAGGCCTGGCTCACAGTCTCTGCTCAAGAAAGAGAACCAGGAAGAAAAGAGGGACAGGAAAAGAACGATAAAGAAAGAAGAGAGGGAAGGGAGGAAGAGATAAAAAGAAAACACGGTGGGGAAAAAGAGGGGGGTGGGGGATGGGGAAATATTGGAAAGCATAGATCAGAAACCCCAAGTCCAAAAGGACAATAGGGGCCAAACAAAGGTCAGCATAAAGCAATGTGGCTAATGCCCACCTGAAGCTGATGCAGTAAGTAGTGTCCCCCTGGCAAGGTCCACAATAGGGGGCAGGCGAGGCCCACCACATATACCCCCAGGCTAGCGCATGTGACGTCACCAGACCAGATCCCCTGAAACGTGCAAGCGTGAAAGTATTTGTGCACAAATGCGACCAGGCTATCCAGCTGCAATATAGCAAATAGGAAGGCGCAGGCAAAATAGTCAGGGGAGGCACCCCCCCTCCCAGGGGATGACTAGTCCGCCGAAGGAGGACATCTAACCGCCAAATGTGGCCAATGGTAAATCAGGTCCACCTAAAGTGATGGCAACCACAATAAACATGAGGTATAAAACCTACTAGCAAACATAGAAAGTAAGTAACAAACAATAATTACAACCAAAATTAACAATAAGTATGCACCAGTGATTGAGGAAATATTGAGGAAATAAACACATTTGAATTGTTGGCACAGACTGCACGGGCCCCCTGTTCATGAGATAGTTATCACAACAGAAGAGATACAACATGTAGCACCCTACAAAAAAAGGTTTGTATGTTAATACTTCATTGAGACCATGGGGGATGGGGGCATTAAGCCTCTTTATCCACAGGGTCTCTTGCTGCAAAATCAAACAGTCCCAATTGCCACCCCATGGGTTCTTGTGCATCCCCTCAAGGATCTTAAATTTCACTACTGCACAGTCAAATCTATGGTGTAGGCCTATATAGCGTTCTACAATAGTAAGTTTTCAATTAGATGAATAGTATAGATTGTTTTGCCAACATAAAATGCATGGCAAACGCATGTCATCAAATAGATAACCCCTCTGGTTCTGCAGTCTGCATATGTGCGTGGTAAAAACAGTTCACCCTTAGGGAGACTAAGGCCGGCCATACACTGTTCAAATCTCGGCTGGTTTCTGCTGATTTGAACCATTAATGAGCAGGCTGAATGTACCAAATCAATCAACTTGGGTAAAATCAGCCTACCAGATTAATTTGCAATTACCGCTAGAGGCTGCTATAGCCCCTAGCAATAATCACTGTCTTCTCCCTAGGGGGGCAGCCAACGATTGCGGCAGGAGGGATTCCCCTGTCAGCATTGCCTGTGTTGATAGGGGAATTGTGCAAATTTCTTTCCTGCAACCCGTTTCAGCCCCTCCCTCTGTAGTCCTCAGATCGGTGGAAGAGAGCGGTGGGAGGCGAGGTGACCGCACAGTGGCGCTGTCAATTAAGGTATTTAGCTGCATAACTTTTAAAAAACACAGACACCATACTGTAGAGTGAGGGAAAAAAGTATTTGATCCCTTGCTGATTTAGGACGTTTGCCCACTGACAAAGAAATGATCAGTCTATAATTTTAATGGTAGGTTTATTTTAACAGTGAGAGACAGAATAACAACTAAAAAAATCCAGAAAAACGCATTTCAAAAAAGTTATAATATTGATTTGCATTCTAATGAGTGAAATTGATTCCCTATCAATCAGCAAGATTTCTGGCTCCCATGCACCTTCTATACAGGTAACAAGCTGAGATTAGGAGCACTCTCTTAAATGTGCTTTTCAGTACTTACAGTTCATTTACTTCCCACTCCACGCCCTCTACTCTTTATCTATACCATGCAAGTAGTATTATGTACTTCATATATAGTATACTCCTACTTACTACCAATTCCTACTTACTCGATATAGATATATGTCTACTCAGCATACTCCAACCACCTCTACCCATTTTTCTTTCGTGTGTGACATCTTTCGCCCAGCTCGTTGGGCCTCATGCGCCCTCAGCTCCCGTGGGAGGCGACTGGGTCCATGCCCCCACCTCCAGTACCAGTCACTGCTTTGGCCACCATGTAAGTTTTGGGATTGTGGGGACCTTTTCCCTTCTCTTTTCCCCTCCCCCCCCCTCCAATTTTCATTGACCATAATTTTTTGCAATGTTTCTATACGCCTATATTTTTCATTTTTTATAGACATGGATCATACACCTACTCTGAAGAAGTGGCAAGATAGTCCACGAAACGCGTTAGTCTATGGGTGTTATGATTTTATTACAATACTCTGTTACCATTGTCCCATTGCTTTGCTGGTTCTATTGAATCTGGTCTGGGGGTCTCATGTCTGTTTTTACCATTCCAATTTATACCATCTACTGAATATGTCTGTATTTTACATCATGTTTACTCCTTTTTTGTATGTAACAATAAATGTGATATTTTTACTATACCAACCTGGTCGTGTCATGTCTCTCACTCAAAGTCCCAACCTCTCTTTATTTTTTCTATTAAATGTGCTTTTCAGTACATGTATACTCAGCTTTATGGCAACCCTGAGGTGTTTGAACTTGCTTTATTTATAAGAGGACAGGACTTTCCAAAACTATCCAAAAAAGACAACCTGAAGTTCCTGAAAATAAGCAATCTTCTTTTTGAGCTTGAAATTACCAAGGAAGCCCCACATCTACCAGGTCTTAGCTACCTAGGCACTGTCCTTGTTAGCAACCTAGTTGTAGCAAAATGACCAGACTCTTGTGTTGTGGGCTGCAAGTCAGGCATGGTGAGTGGAAACAGAGAGCTCTTGTCGGCCCTGATTGCATGATTAGGTTGCAGTGCCATTATCTTGCATGTGTGTTTGAATGGCCAAATCATGCTTCTGCTGGGTAGAGACATTCCAAAAGTCCATAGGTGAAAAAACAATGCACAGGTGATTTTTTTTAACCACTTGCTGCCAATTCGCGTACATGCTTATTCCATCTAAAAGCAATCCTAGCAGCTGAGTAGCTACTGGATTGCTTTCATAGGCAGCAGGAGAGAACGTCCCTCCTTCCCTGCCTTCAATCACATGGGAGAGGCCAGTATCCAATCTGGTGGTGCTACCGGTTTATCATAGAATTGGCCCGAGGGCCGGAGACCAGAAGCAATGGCATTACACTACTTCCGGTTAGGGCAGATGTAAACACTGTCATTTTTTTTTTCTTTTAAAAACATGAGATCAATTTATTTTTGAATTTATGCTTTCCAGGGTAAAAGAGAGATCTGGGGTCTTATAGACCCCAGATGTCTCCATAAGGAGGACCTGCCATGCCTTATTTCTATCAGAAAGGATTGTTTGCATTTAATAAAAGAGATCAAAAAATAAATACAAAAAAGGGACAGTGTAAGAATAAAAAAAGTAACAAAACAAATAATAACATTTTTTTTTTAAATCGCCCCCGTCCCTCCATCTTTGCACACATATGTAAACCATGTGTAGGGTTACGCACGCATATGTAAACTGTGTTTGCACCACACATGAGGTATCGCCACAAACGTTATAGCAAGATCAATAATCCTAGCACTAGACCTCCTCTGTATCACTAAACTGGTAACCTGTAAAATTTAAGCGCTACCTATAGAAAGCATCGTAGTTTGTTGTCATTTCACGAGGGTATGTGTAAATACTATTTGATATAAAAAAAACTGCAACGACAACCATTGTATTCTCCAGGGCCTCTGCTTAAAAAAAAAGATAATGTTTGGGGGCTAGGAAAAAATGCAGATTTTTACTTGTATACAAAAAGTGTCAGAATAGGCCCGGTCTGTTATTTACTGTAGAACTTACGTTGGTTGGGTCATTATCTACGCTCCTCACTCTAGTAAGAAACAGAGTTCAACCAGTCTGCACACTTGTAAAACTATTGTTGACAGAATGTTTCACATTCCTTTCATCTCTTTAAACTCATGCTATGGGAACTCAAAAGTGATATCCACTCAGACATTTTTGTAAATATTTTATTATATCTTTTCATGTGACAACACTGAAGAAATGACACTTTGCTACAATGTAAAGTAGTGAATGTACAGCTTGTATAACATTGTAAACTTGCTGTCCCCTCAAAATAACTCAGCACACAGCCATTAATGTCTAAACCGCTGGCAACAAAAGTGAGTACACCTCTAAGTGAAAATGTCCAAATTGGGCCCAGTTAGCAAATTTCCCTCCCTGTTGCCATGTGACTCATTAGTTTTACAAGGTTTCAGGTTGGAATGGGGAGCAGGTGTGTTAAATTTGGTGTTATAGCTCTCACTATCTCATACTGGTCACTGGAAGTTCAACATGGCACCTTTTGGCAAATAACTCTCTGAGGATCTGAAAAAAAGAATTGTTGCTCTACATAAAGATGGCCTAGGTTATAAAAAGATTGCCAAGACCCTGAAACTGACTTGCCAAGACCGTACAGCGGTTTAACAGGACAGGTTCCACTCAGAACAGGCCTTGCCAATGTTGACCAAAGAAGCTGAGTGCACGTGCTCAGCATCATATCCAGAGGTTGTCTTTGGGAAATAGACGTATGAGTGCTGCCAGCATTGCTGCAGAGGTTGAAGCGGTGGGGGGTCAGCCTGTCAGTGCTCAGACCATACGCCGCACACTGCATCTACATGGCTGCTGTCCCAGAAGGAAACCTCTTCTAAAGATGAGGCACAAGAAAGCCTGCAAACAGTTTGCTGAAAACAAGCAGACTAAGGACATGGATTACTGGATCCATGTCCTGTAATCTGATGAGACCAAGATAAACCTAACTGGTTCAGATGGTGTCAAGTGTGTGTGGCAGCAACTTTGTGAGGAGTACAAAGACAACGGTGTCTTGCCTACAGTCAAGCATGGTGGTGGGAATGCTAGCACTGGGGATCTACAGTTAATTGAGGGAACCTTGAATGCCAACAGGTACTGTGACATACTGAAGCAGAGCATGATTCCCTCCCTCCAGAGATTGGGCCGCAGGGCAGTATTCCAACATGATAACAACCCCAAACACACCTTCAAAACGACCACTGCCTTGCTAAAGAAGCAAGCTTCTACAAGCTGTACACCCACTACTTTACATTGTAGCAAAGTGTAATTTCTTTAGTGTTGTCACATGAAAAGATATAATTAAATATTTACAAAAATGTGAGGGGTGTACTCACTTTTGTGAGATACTGTAGATTTAAATTCAGCCGGTACCTGCTGAACTGGTTGACTTTTTAATCCATCTATAGCCAGCTTTCGTTACCATCTGTTTTGGCAGATTCTACAGAGTTGCTCACATTAAATCAGCTGCAACCTTAAGATATTCCTGGCATTGATGAGACTAGACCTGGCATTTGCAAAGCAGTAAGGTCTCTTCATGTGGACATGGCTTAAAACTCAAACAACACACCAGGAATCTTTTTGGCAATGTGTCCTAAGGAATTTGTCCAAGTCTTCTACTGCAGCCTTCAAACAAGAATGCTCTCCACTTTACAGGTTGAAAGCAGAGGCTCCTAAGGAGAGAATCGCCTAGAGTTCTTTTGGATGAAGAAGAGAGACATTTTTCACTTTTATATCTAAGTGGTCACATATGCTTTGACACCTTTTAACCTTTAACACTTTTGCGAATACAGTCATCGCATGTGATTCGCACCCCATTGCTGTGCAGATCACATGCAATGTTTGTGCGATGTGAAATCAGCCATACTGTTTGTATGGCTGAACTCGCATCCCATTTGCATGAAAATGCTGCAGTCATTTTTTTTTTCCTGCAATAGAATCAGATCGCAAAGGTGTTCACACCCATGCAATCTGATTCCTGTCCGAATTCAGAGTTCGCACTACAATCTGCGAACCGATGTGGGGGTGTTATTAACTTTGTATTGAAACCTGCAGCGGGTCGCAGAGGGCAGTATGAACTGCCTGCGGGGGAGATGCGATGAGGGAATCCGCACTAAAATCGTGGTGGTTCCCGCATCACAGTAGTGTGAACCCAGGCTTAAGGTCTTTTCATACTGCCCTGAACAGTTTTTGTACACTAAACTGTAATGGATCAGTGTGCGGCAGTTGTCAGTTCTGGTTGTAGTGAGCCAATGGTAGAGGGCAGTGTGATGCATGGTTCAGTGCATCACACTGTTGCTTTTTTTTATCAGCTATATTTGACGTGTACAAAGCATTGAGCTGCTGTACATGAGATCCTGTCCTGTATGCTGCAATAAAATGCAGCATATCTGACAAGTTTTCCTTTATAAACTTATATTGGCTTATGGTGAAATCTAAAGATTGCAGACGGGAGGTGCTCTGTTCCAAGTTTTTTGTTGCGTTGAACTGCATTACTATGGCTTTGATTTATGCTGGCACCTAGTAGTGACTTAGGACCATTACAACTTGTTTATGTGATTTTCTGTCTCTCTGCCCCTCCCTCCTGTTTGGTGCTAGTTAGTTTAGTCTCAGCCTAACCCTCTGTCAGGACCTGGCCTTGAACCTGGGACCACCACTGTGCCTGGCAATCAGGGGAGGACTGGCAGCCTTGGGCCTGGGGGGCAAGTCCAGTCAAGTGGCCCATTGAACCACCGAGCTCACCATCTATGCCCACCTGGTTTATAACGGATATTGATGTTATAAAGCAAGACAAATATGATACAATGTGGTAACATAATTTAATGTTAATAGCAACAAAGGAGGTTTAACAAAAATAATGCATCAATGCAGCCTCACCAGTGCCCATCAGTCCAGCCTCATCAGTGCCCATTAATGCAGCCTCACCAGTGCCCATCAGTCCAGCCTCATCAGTGCCCATTAATGCAGCCTCACCAGTGCCCATCAGTCCAGCCTCATCAGTGCCCATTAATGCAGCCTCACCTGTGCCCATCAAGGCATCCTGATCATTGCCCATCAATGCAACCTGACCAGTGCCCATCAATGCAACCTGACCAGTGCCCATCAATGCAGCCTGATCAGTGCCCATCAATGCAACCTGACCAGTGCCCATCAATTCAGCCTCACCAGTGTCCATCAATGCAGCCTCTCTAGTGCCCATAAATGCAGCCTCACCAGTGCAGCCTTATCAGTTCCCATCAATGCAGCCTGATCAGTACCCATCAATGCAGCCTCACCAGTGCCCATCAATGCAACCTGATCAGTGTCCATCAGCTCAGCCTCATCAGTGAAAGAAGATTATTGGTGAACCCAACAAAAACTGCGCAAAATGAATGTGATGTATAAATAAATAAACACTACTCATATCTATAAATGTGTTTAGGGTGAAATTGCTTCCACTCTGCGAGCTGCAAAATCAACGTGAATAACGTGACAAATGAAAAAGTGAAAAAATGTGGCGCTCAACAGTTTGATAAAACACAAAGTAAATTATTCCAATGTGCAAATGTTCGTGCAAAAAAACTGTTTCTAGTGTCCAAAAAAAAAAAAAGGGTTAAGCAAACAGTCAATGATGGAAACACAGACTTGATAGGAGTGAATCTCAAAAAAGCCTCCACCTCCACACGATCACCCAGTGAAATGTATAGGTACCGCTTACCAGAACCACTGGACCCCTTAGTTATAGGGGGTCAAACATGCTTATTGATCCATATCAGATCCGACCTTGCACATCCCCCTCTCACACAGGCGAGATAGGAGCCGCCGCTCCACGCCTGCGTTCCTTAGACCCTTAGATTGGGAACGTGAGACCGTAAACTTCCGGGTCTAAGGAACGCAGGCGTGGAGCTGGGTCTCCTATCCCCAGCAAACTGAAAATGATCCTTTGATGAGTAATACTGCACCATGAGAGCCTGTTTGTCATTTCTCTCCATCTATGACTTGGTTCTTTAATGCTCCATCGATTTGGCTACACACTGTCGCCTGTGTGAGAGGGGGATGTGCAAGGTCGGATCTGATGTGGATCAATAAGCGTGTTTGACCCCCTATAACTAAGGGGTCCAGTGGTTCTGGTAAGCGGTACCTATACATTTCACTGGGTGATCGTGTGGAGGTGGAGGCTTTTTTGAGATTCACTCCTATCAAGTCTGTGTTTCCATCATTGGCTGTTTGCTTAACCCTTTTTTTTTTTTTGGACACTAGAAACTGTTTTTTTGCACGAACGTTTGCACATTGGAATAATTTATTTTGTGTTTTATCAAGCTGTTGAGAGACACATTTTTTCACTTTTTCAGCCTCATCAGTGTCCACCAGTGCAGCCTCATCAGTTTCCATCCATGCAGCCTCATCAGTCCCCATCAACGCAGCCCCACCAGTGTCCATCAGTGCAGCCTCATCAGTGCAGCCTGATCCTTGCCCATCAATGCAGCCTCACCAGTGCATATAAGCTCAGCCTCATCAGTGCAGCTTGATCAGTGCCACCTATCAGTGTCCATCATTGCCACCTACTAGTGCTGCATATCAATCCAGCTTATTCATTGCTCCTGATCAGTGCTTACCATTGCCGCCACATTCTCTGCCCTGCTGACCCCGTCCTATGTCCCACTGACCCCCATCATCTGCCCTCATGTCCCAGGGTCTGATAAGGAAGCCGCAGCCATTCATTGTGAACAGCTGTGGCTTCCTCATCAGACCCTGAGACAAGAACAGTATACTGTGGCTGGGGTGGGATACATTTAGATGGGGGTGCCCGATTTAAATCTTGCCTAGGGTAGCACAAAAATAAAATACACCACTGGACACTGATGCAGTAGTGACTAGTGGCAGTCATTAACCCCTTTGTGCTGCATTAGTTGTACCAGTGTCAGTGTTTATTAACCATTTCATGCTGCACAATACAGGGGTTAATTAACACTGACACTGGTGCCACTGTCACTAATGCAGCACAAAGGGGTTAATTAACTGTCACTGGTCACTAATGCATTAGTGGCCATTGGCAGTACATTAACCCCCTCCATGCTGCATTTTACAAACAGCATTGTAAATTAACTCCTCGTCTCAATGAGTTAATCACTTGAGCCATTTCACACATCTACAACACTGACATAACATTGCCTTATGTAAGGTGTATTATCAGCCTGAGCAGCCTCTGAAAACTCACTATTCCACAGGGCTTCACTCAGTTCCTTGCAGAAGCACTCTCCTCCGTCCTTTCTTCCCGCCTCCTGGCCTCTGGATGACATCATACTCGGCCGGGACTAGAAAGCATCTGTCGGGTGGAGATCACTCCGCCTGACAGGGAAGTGACTGGACTCACCAGTCAAAAAGGCCACTCGCTCCGCACCGATTCCACCCTGCAGACAGGCATGACACCCGCCAGCCACCGCTACATTATAGTATACTTGCAGAGCTGCAGCAGAGCAGTGATGCTCCGCAAGTATAACACAATGTAGCGGCGGCCGGCGGGTGTCATGCCTGTCTGCAGGGGTGGAATCGGTGCGGAGCGAGTGGCCTTTTTAGGAAGCATCAGAGCGGCCTGGAGGGCAATCGCCTCCCTGCCTCCCGGCCCAGTCCGCCTCTGCTGGCAATGACTCTACTTACTAAGCCACCTGGAATACTGGACAGCTCCCTGGACAAATCGTTGAATCCTGCTGTGGATCTTAATTGGCTTGAACCTTGAACCCTTTGCTCCTCCCATGAACTTCCTGATTTAAGCCATGTCTCTGCACTTCCTGGTTGCCAGAATATTGTGCCTTCACCAGCCAATATCTTGCTTGTCTCTCCTGCTGCCGTCCGTATCTTCGTTACCATTTGTTGTCGACATTTGGCTTGTTCCTCGACTACGCTTCAGCTTAATCCCAACCTGCAACTACTCGTTACCGACCTTTGGCTACTCCTAGACTACGCTTCTGCTTGATCCCAACCTGCAATATCTGCTACTGGACCCTGGCTTGCTCACCTCCTGGCGGGGCGATCCTGAGAACCGCAACCTGGTACTAACACGCAGCAAAATCCATCTCCACCATCAGAAGCACTGGTGAACACCGGTTAGTAATTAGATTCCGCACCTCAGGTGAGCCTGCATCATCTGCCAGAGTGACCTGCCTGTGTTCCTATCCTGCTGGTTCCTGTGTAAGCTACTGGTCTTCGAGCCTGACTCCAGACCGTGACACCCACTCTGCTTTCTTCTTTACTCCCTCAGCCGGTGTTAGGTCTTCATAAGGACAGGGCTTAAGAAGCTTTGGCGTGATGACATGCACGCCCGCTCTGGAGTGAGTCGCTCGCTGCTCGCCGCCCGCCGCCCGTCACTCCAGGGTGCAGGCACCCGGAGTGCTGATGGATCCCAAGCCCGAGGTCTCCCTCTTCTCCACATCTGCCTCAGATGTGGATGAAGAACCCCGGTTGTTTGGTTCTCTCATCGATCTAGGGTAATTGGACTTCCCCTCTGTCTCCACTGTTGGATGAATGGACTGAAGAGGAGATCTGGCTGCTTGCCGGTGAGGACTGGAGGGTGGGAGGATTCCTTTAAAGGAGGAGGCCAGGGTAAAGACCTTGAATCAACTGAGAGAAAGGATTGTGCTAGAAAGAGATGGTCTACCACAGATATAATAACTAGCAGAGACCCCCTGCAGCTGTATACCACTGATTTTTTGCTGTATACTCTGATTACTGCTGCACACTGGTACTGGCTGCTGTATACTTTGACTGGTTGTGGTATGCTCTGACTACAAGCTGTATATTTTGAAGGGCTATTGCGCATTTTGACCAGCTTCTGTATACTCTGATGGGCTGCTGCTCACTCCGATTGGCTGCTGTATGTTTTGATGGGCTGCGGCATACTTTGACTGGCTGCTGTATACTCTGATCAACCGATACATATGCTGGAATGTTCTACTTTTTGTCTTAAAGGGACTGAGTTAATATTTGACCCATGCTGGTGCCCTTTCAAATATATAACCAATCCCACCCATGATTAACCACTTGCCTACAGTGCACTTTCACCCCCTTCCTGCCCAGACCGATTTTCAGCTTTCAGCGCTCTCACACTTTGACTGAGAATTACTCAGTCATGAAACACTGTACCCATACAAAAATTGTGTCCTTTTTTTCACACAAATAGAGCTTTCTTTTGATGGTATTTGATCAATACTGGGTTTTTTATTTTTTGTGCTATAAATAAAAAAAGACTGAAAATATCGTGAAAAAACACATTTTTCTTTGTTTCTGTCATAAAATTTTGCAAATTAGTCATTTTTCTTCACAAATTTTGGCCAAAATGTATACTGCTACTTATCTTTGGTAAAAATAACCCAAGTAAGTCTATATTATTTGGTCTTTGTGAAAGTTATAGAGTCCACAAGCTATGGTGCGAATCATTGAAAATTGATCACACTTGATCACACCTGATGTACTGAAGGCCTATCTCATTTCTTGAGACACTAAAAAGTCAGGAAAGTACAAATACCCCCCAAATGACCCCTTTTTGGAAAGTAGACATTCCAAGGTATTTAATAAGGGGCATGGTGAGTTTTTTGAAGTTGTAATTTTTTCCTACAATGCTTTGCAAAATGAAGATTTTTTTTTTTTTTTTTTACAAATTGCCGTATTAACAGGTTATTTCTCTCACACAGCACATGTATACTTGCAACTACACCCCAAAACACATTCTACTACTCCTCCTGAGTATGGCGATACCACATGTGTGAGACTTTTTCACAGCCTAGCCACATACAGAGGCCTAACATCCAAGTAGCAGCGTCCGCATTCTAGGAGCACAAATTACACATATAATTTCCTGACAACCTATTGCACTTTTGAAGGCCCTGGAGCACCAGGACAACGGAAACCCCCATAAAATGACTCCATTTTGGAAAGCAAACAGCCCAACGTATAATTTTTGAGGCATAATGAGTCTTTTGAATATGTCATTTTTTTCCACAAGTTTTTGGAAAATGTGGAAAGAAAATGAAAACACATTTTTTTTACACAAAGCTGTCCATTTATGCAATATTTCTAACACATAGCATGTATATAGCAAAAATTACACCCCAAAATACATTCTGCTATTCCTCCTGAGTATGGCGATACCACATGTGTAACACTTTTACACAGCCTAGCCACATACATAGGCCTAACATCCAAGTAGCGCTTTACACAAAGTTGTCCATTTATCCACTTTAAGACTGGGCCTATTTTTGACACTTGCTAAAATCATTTTTTTTGCTAGAAAACTACTTGGAACCCCCAAACATTATATATTTTTTTTTAGCAGAGACCCTAGAGAATAAAATGGACATCGTTGCAATATTTTTTATCACACCATATTTGCGCAGCAGTCTTCCAAATGCGATTTTTTTGAAAAAAATTCACTTTTTTGAACTAAAAAATAAGAAAACAGTAAATTTAGCCCAATTTTTTTCCATAATGTGAAAGATAATGTTACGCCGAGTAATTAGATACCCAACATGTCATGCTTCAAAATTGCGCATGCTCACAGAATGGCGCCAAACATTGGTACTTAAAAATCCCCATAGGCAACATTTTAAAAATTTCTGCAGGTTACTAGCTTAGAGTTACAGAGGAGGTCTAGGGCTCAAATTATTGCTCTCGCTCTAACGATCGCAGGGATACCTCACATGTATGGTTTGAACACCGTTTACATATGTGGGCGGGACTTGTGTATGCGTTTGCTTCTGCAGGCGAGCTAACGGGGACAGGGCGCTTTAATTTTTTTTTTTTCCTATTTATTTTATTTATTATTTTTTTATTTTTACACAGTTTAAAAAAAAATGTTTTGATCATTTTTATTCCTATTACAAGGAATGTAAACATCCCTTGTAATAGAAATAGGCATGACAGGTCCTCTTTATTGTGAGATCTGGGGTCAAAAAGACCTCACACCTCACAACTACACTAAAAAAGAAAAAAAAAAAAAAATTGTTGAAAGAGGAAAAAAAAAAAAGAAAAAAAAAAAGCGGCCCTTTAAACCGGTTGCTAGGCAACGTCTCTTGACGTAGCTCCGGTCCTCCAAGACCATAGAGTCGAGTGAGGGCCATCTTGCCCTCACTCGACTTCCTGTCTCTGAGGATCCGGGACCGGATAGTTTTCCCCGCTGCCGGCGGGTCCGGTAAGCTGGGAAAACGTCTGGGATGTGGCACGAGGGGGGGGGCACCTCTTTCCCTGCACCGTAAGGGTAATTCCGCGGCGAATCCGCCACTGGGACCACCCTTATCTGAAAGCCGACCGCCCGCCGTTTCAAAAAATACCGGGGTTATGGGGGCTATCTGCTGCCATAACCCCAGTATTTAGCTTTTAATGGCCGACGCATATAGTCGTTAGGCGGTCAGTAAGTAATTGCATGTATATGGCAAACAGGTGACGATGACTGATGGGGTGACAGGTGACGATGACTGATGGGGTGACAGGTGACAATGACTGATGGGGTGACAGGTGACGATGACTGATGGGGTGACAGGTGACGATGACTGATGGGGTGACAGGTGAGGATGATTGATGAGGTGACAGCTGATGATGATTGATGAGGTGACAGGTGACGATGATTGATGAGGTGACAAGTGACGATGATTGACGGGGTGACAGATGACAATCACTGACGGGGTGACATGTGACGATGATTGATGGGGTGACAAGTGACGATCACTGATGGGGTGTCAAGTGACGATGATTGATAGGGTGACAGGTGACATGACTGATGGGGTGACAGGTGACGGTGATTGATGGGGTGACAGGTGACGGGCGATGGTCACTGATGGGTGACAGGTGACGGGCGATGGTGCACGGCGGTACTGATGGCAGTCTCTGGTGACAGGTGCACTTTAGGCTACGTTCACATGTGAGCGTAGCGATCGCGGGCAGAATCACTGCGATTCTGCCCGCGATCCAGAAATCATTGCAAATCGCGGGGGCGCCTGTGCGTTGCCTGTGATTTGCAATAGCACCCCAAACGCTGTGCGATGTTGCTGCGATTTCCGCCTGCCGAATCGCGGTAACATCGCGCAAACAACGCATGACGCCCCAAAGAAACTCTTGTACCTTTTTTTGGGCGCCATGCGTTGTTTGTGCGCGATGTTACCGCGATTCGGCAGGCGGAAATGGCGGCAACATCGCACAGCGTTTGGGGTGCTATTGCAAATCACGGGCAACGCACAGGCGTCCCACGATTTGCAATGATTTCCGGATCGCGGGCAGAATCGCTGTGATTCTGCCCGCGATCACTGCGCTCACATGTGAACGTTATGGGTGTCAATTTCTGGGCACTGATGAGGTGACTGTTGGGTGACAGGTGACATTGGGGGGGGGGGCTGAGGACTGTGTGGGGACATTTATTTTTGTGATTTTACTTTGTTACATGTGTACAGAGCAGTAACTCACTATTTCTAGCTCTTCTCCCCTCATACTGGAAACTGTGTGAGGGGAGAAGAGCTAGTAACAGTCAGTTACTGCTCTTTGTTTACATTTTGTGATCGGCTGTGAATGGATTCACAGCCGATCACATAGTAAACAGTCACTATCAGTGACTGTTTACTACCGCCGGTGACAGCTGTGTTCCTACAGAACACAGTGCCACCGACATGACCACGCTGCGCGCTCCCGATCGCGCATGCGCGGTCATCTCCCGGGCGCCTCCATTGTGATCGGCTGTGTCATTGGAACACAGCCGATCACGTGGGAAACAGCCACGCCCATTGGCTGTTTCCCCCCTGCCGGTGACGGGGGGTGTCCCGGGGACACCCCGACACCGGCAGTGCAGGGCGGCGCGCACGCGATCGCGCGCCTGCCCTGCTTAAAGTGCAGGATAATGGACGCTCCGCTCCGCCGTCATATACCGGGGGGCGGGCGGCAATCGGTTAAAGATGAGAGGTAAATCTAAAACCAGCAATGCAAACCAACCCGCTTCCAGCCCAGATGGCATTCAGTGTTATATGTCAGCGGAGACTAGTATTGTGGAATAAGGGCCTAATAACCCTAGACAAGGAACCTCAGGGCGTAACGAGGCGGGAAAGCAAAGATCTATAATGGAAGAACTTCCAGTAAGGAGGATTATTGGCCCAGGGGCAATTAGACCCAAATGTACTGGAGGGGCCCATCAAGGGGGACCTAAGGCACAAAGCAGCAGCCCTAAAGGGGAGAGCCCAGGCTTATTGGAAGGAGTTGGTGATTTGAAGGAGCCTCAAGCAAGCATACCACTTACTAAGGAAGTATTAGCGGGACTACTGGCTAAAGTGGAAATATCTTTGAAATCAGACATAGCAGCAGTCTGAACAGATATTGGTCAAGTACTCGGCCTGGTGGAGGAAGTGGAAGAGAGGATAGACATGCACGACCGATTACTGGACGATATGAGTATACAGATACAATTATTGCAAAGAGCTATTTGTTCTTTACTATATAAATTGGAAGATCAGG
Source organism: Pelophylax lessonae (assembly GCF_965119305.1). Lineage (NCBI taxonomy): Eukaryota > Metazoa > Chordata > Amphibia > Anura > Ranidae > Pelophylax > Pelophylax lessonae. The sequence goes on along the minus strand of NC_138768.1, from coordinate 320,339,900 downwards.
AGAATAGGAGCCGGAGGAAAAATGTGCGAATTAAGGGCATACCGGAGAAAAAGAAGGAGGAAGATCTGTTAGCGGTAGTACAGGGTTTCTTTAACCCGATGCTGAAAAAGGAACCCCCAGAGACTTTAAAAATCGATAGAGTACACAGGGTGGGAGGATATCAAAACCAGAGTAGGAAGGGGAGGAGCTGGTCAATGGCGCCAACTCTGAGTGCACGCTGAGACTCGGAGGAGCAACGTCCAGTGAGATGACCCGAGGAGTACCCGATCCTCCACCGGACCCGACCGGCTAGACTCCCGGACCCCCCCCCCTAGGAGACCCACCGGAGGAGGCACTTAGAGACACGCCAGACAGTCACATCCCAATGAAAAATGTACAAGATACCTCTGTTAACCATATAGAAAACAAGATATTAATAGTACTGGCTGCTCAAGAGACTAGCAGGTGGGTCAGCTTGAGCGAGGAAAGGGGAAAAAAATCCCCCCCCCCCCCACTGCTACAGCCATATACCGAAGGTGCAGATTATTAGCATCACTCCCATTAACTGTCTCTTGAAAACACTGTATCTATATGAGAGATTGAAATATAGCAAAGACCACCGCCCAATCAAAATCCAAATAGACTGTTTCTTTTTTTTTTTCCTTTTTTTTTTTTTTTCTCTCTCCCCCTCTCTTTGAAAAATACTCAGGAGTAGACCGTACCTATGTATCATTGTTTAACCAATAAGATTGCTATAAACAAATGGATATTGGATAAAAGCCTGAAGGAAATCCTCCTGACCCCCCTACGCATGCCCCATAGGGAGCCACTAGGACAATCCCTTCGCCCCCCCTGACTTCACATCTCCTTGCTTGACCCCCTTTGCCTCAGGCTAGAGAAAAAGTTTAAAATAAATATGAAGAATAAACAGACAAAAGAAGGGGCGGGGAAAACAACTAAGGTAACTGCCAGTCCCGGCACAATTAAAATGTACATGACCCCAGATGGAAAAGGGCAAACCCCAACCCCTGATAAGCAACTGGTGGTAAAACCAAAACAAAACACTGAAGGAAATAAAAAAAACAAAAAACAAAAACTCACAGGAGTCAATGAGCAGGACAGCATGGAACTATTAGGGGAAAATTCACAGTCCATGGGAGACAGTACATTGGGAAGAGAGGAGGAAATGGAGATCAAGGATTAACCACCCACAAAAAGAGAGATGGTGGAAATGTTTGCCAACTTAGAGAGATCAATTAAGACTGAAATGGCGACTTTCCATAGAGATATGGGACATGTTTTTTCCAGAGTGGAGGAAACAGAAAAAAGAATAGACGATCATGGAAGAGAGATGAAAGAATTGAAGGAACAGATGAAAAAAATACAATTAGAACAAAGGAACATCATATATAAAATGGAGCATCAGGAGAATAGAAAGAGAAGAAATAACTTGAGGATCAGAGGGTTTCCGGAGAGGGGAAAAGAGGAAAAGTTAGAGGAAATGCTAGAAAGTGTGTTCAACCCCCTGTTGGGAAAGGCAAGTACAGATAAAATGGAAATTGAAAGAATCCATAGAATACGAAATCCCCCAAATATTCCAAGAGAAAAGACAAGGGATGTCATAGTAAGGTTTCACAAATACGAAACTCGTGCCCAGATCTGGGAAAAAATGAGAGATAGACCAGTACTAAGATACGAAGGAGCAGAGGTACAGGTTTTCCCGGATCTATCCAAGGAAACAATCAATAGAAAACGCATTTTAAGACCAGTAGTGGAAACTTTAAAGAAGCACAATATACAGTACTTCTGGAGTCATCCAGCAGGATTAGGAGTCTGGAGAGAGGGGAAGACAGTTGTGTTAAGATTCCCAGAGGAGACCCAGGCTTTTTGTGACACTCTAAAAATCCCAGTAATAAAAATACCGGGGTGGACAGATCAAGGAGTCCCAGAAGGGGAAATGGAAGATAAAGATCAGCGACAAGGATGATTTCAGAAGAGACTGATACGAAACAGGAAGAGTGAAAATAAAAGAGAGGACATGGGAGAGATTAGGGGGGGGGATGGGAGGGGGAGGGGGAGGGGGCCAGGGGGGGGGAAGAGAGAGGTTAAATTAGAAATATTATAGTATGGACAGCTCCATAAGGGCAGATGCGGGCACAAACCTACAACCCAAATACAGGGATGAAGGGAGGAGTTGGCGAGCAAAGACGAAGCTCAACCCCAGAGATAAGTCGATTTAAGGAGGGAGGAAGTAACTTGACTATCCTAGCCAAGGGAGGGGGTAAAGCTAGGTGCCCATTGGGGGAGGGAGGGAGATGGGGAGGGAGGGGGGAGGAGAGGTTAGGTGGGGAGGGGGTAGGGGGGGAGGCGGGGAAGAAGAGGCGAGACGTATAGTAAAAGAATATGCAGTCTCCATATTGAATATAAATCTCTATTCTCTAAATGGGAGTCAGCCCTCAGGAGACGCCAGCCTACTAATCCTACATGTGCTAAAGGGGAAAAAACAATGAGTGTAGCTAGGGAAAGTAAGGGAAAATTAAAACAAAGAGATGGGAGCGGTAAATTATATGTCTTATAATGTGCGAGGTCTGAACTCGCCAGTGAAGAGACAAAAAATCATGGGGGAAATTAAGTTTCTGGATGCTGATGTGGTTTACCTTCAAGAGACCCACATCACACATGTCTCTAATATCAGACTGTACTCCCGAAACCACCCTTTATGGTACTATGCAGATACACTTAAGAAAAAATCAAGTGGGGTAGCAATAGGATTCGCCAGAGGCATGAGATTTGTTTTGGAAGATAGGCTGGTGGATCCAGAGGGTAAATTCCTTTTTTTGAAGGGGAAGTTAAACGAGGCGGAAGTCACATTAGCAAATATTTATAGCCCGAATGAAGGACAGGTAGCTTTCCTGGGGAAGATTCTGGGGAATTTAATGAATTTAAAAAAAGGAGGAGTGATCTTGGCAGGGGACCTCAACTTGAGCCTTGATCCAAAGATGGATAGTACAACAAAGAATCAAAGGTTTTCGAACCACCTGATTAAGTGGGTTAGGAGAAAGTTATGTCAGAATCAACTAGCGGATATATGGAGAATACTCCATCCAAAAGAAAGGGACTATACCTATTTTTCAAATGTACATGGGACATATTCAAGAATTGACTACCTTTTGATAGAACCTCGCTGGATTGAGAAAGTATTGGAGGCGAAGGTTGGGATTAGGACCTTGTCAGATCACTCCCCCATTACAGTGAAAATGAAGATGGGTAAAGATCAACCTAAAATGGCCACGTGGAAAATCAATGAAGACTTAATTAGGGATAAAAAATGGGGAAGGGAAATAGAGAAAGAGCTGGAATTCTATTTTCAAAAAAACGATATTGAGGAGACATCTAAAAATATAATATGGGAAGCACAAAAAGCCTATATGCGAGGTATTTTAATCTCAAAAGGAGCACAGAGGAAAAAATAAAGTACTAATAATAAAATCAGATTAATGAAAGAGATATATGACCTGGAACAAAAACATAAAAAAAACAATAAAGGAAGAATTAACTATCCTTATAGAAAAAAAAAAAAGAGGAATTAAAGGACTTACTAGAACAGGAAACCAGACAGGAATTCAATAGGGTGGCCAGAGAGAAATATGTGGAGGGGAACAAAATTGGGAAAAATTTAGCAAGGATCCTCAAAAAAAAAAAAAGCAATGAACTTTATTGATAAGGTTAAAAATAAAAATGGGGAATTGGTGTACTCGACCACTGGAATAGCTAGAGAGTTCCAAAATTACTATGGCGATCTTTATGCTGTAAGGGGAGATAGTAAACAAGAAAACAAGTCTGATAGAGGTGAGAGGATTAAAACATATTAGGAAAAGGCTAAAATGAAAAAAATAGAAAAGGAAAAACTAATACTTTTAGAGACGCCAATCACCGTAGGAAAAAGCCCTGGCCCAGACGGGTTCACTATTAGTTATTATAAACATTATAAAGATTTACTTGTCCCAAGGCCGAAAGGGTATATGAATGGCCTAGGCCACATGTGTCAAACTCAAGGCCCGTGGGCCGAATCCGGCCCTCCAGGCCATTTCATGTGGCCCTCGCACCTCTCCTGCAGCTGCAAGAGAGCAATAGCCCTCCTCCAGACCCTGTGCTTTCTGCTTTCCAGCAATGCCTCTAGATTCTTCCCAGCAGGAGCACAAGGTAAGGGTGGTACACTGTAATGTAAGGGAGGGTGGGGGACTCAACTTCTGATGGTGGGGAGGCTCCTGACATCTTATGTATGGATAAGCGATGCTCTTGACATCTAGGTTTACAGATACAACCAGCCTTTTTTGAGGGCAATCATATTGCTGATGCGGCCCTTGATTAAATTGAGTTTGACACCCCTGGCCTAGGCACTCAGTTCAATATGAGTAAACAAGCCCTCCTAGCCTCGATAACAGTTATCTTAAAAGAAGAGAAGAATCCAACGCTATGTTCTAGCTACAGACCTGTCTCTCTCTTAAATGCAGACACTAAGTTGTTCACAAAAATCTTAGCAACAAGAATGAAAGAGCTGATGGAAGAGTGGATCCATAATGACCAAGTAGGGTTCATACCAGGAAGGCAAGGGAGAGATAATGGGATTAGAACGATACTCCTGATGAAACAAATGCTTAAAAACAAAACACCAAGTGTGATACTGTCATTTGATGCTGAGAAAGCATTTGACAGAGTCAACTGGGAGTTTATGATAAGAACTCTGGAGGAATTAGGTATAGGACCCAGAATGATGGCCTGGATCAGCACATTATATAGTCAACCATCAGCGAGAATAAAAATGAATGGGACACTGTCTGAACCATTCGTTATGCACAATGGAACAAGACAGGGATGTCCCCTGTCCCCAATGCTGTTTGTTATCTCTTTGGAACCCTTGCTAGCTACAATAAGAGGATGCCCAGATATCAAGGGAGTAGAAGTTGGGGGGGCAGAGCATAAAGTCGCAGCATTTGCCGACGACGTGTTGCTCTACGTCTCCAACCCAAGGATTTCCCTACCTAATATAATTAAAGTCCTAAAACAATATGGAGAACTCTCAAATCTAAAAATTAACCAAACGAAATCTGAAATACTAAGAATTAAAATGAGTATACAAGAGAGTAATAGTCTAAAAAGTGAATTCCCTTTTGTATGGAGGAGAGATGAGTTAAAATACCTAGGAATCAAACTAACATCAACCCCAGAAAGACTATATAAAGCCAACTTCCTCCCACTATTAAATGAAATAAAAATGGAGATTAATAGATTAATAGCAAGACCTATATCATGGACGGGGAGAATCAACATTATAAAAATGACAGTCCTTCCAATGATATCATACAAATGTCAAATGGTCCCAATACAAATCCTGTATGCCTTCTTTAAGACATTAAGAACACTGGTAACCAACTTTATATGGAAAAATAAAAAACCACGAATAAAATACACAACACTAAGTAAAAGTAAAAATGACGGGGGGTTAGCACTACTAGATTTTAGGAAATATTATCAAGCTTCAATCCTTACACGGGTGATGGAATGGGGGAAAAAAGCGTGGGGGAAAAATTGGGTTAAAATAGAAAATGTAATGAGTGACACAGACTTAGGTAAAATTATTTGGATTCCACCAAAGTATAGAAAGTTAAATAGTAATACACATATAATTACACGACAAGCACTAAAAACCTGGGATATGATATACACCAGAAAAAAATGGGAATACAATTCACCTCTCACACCACTACAGGATACAAAATATTTTGCACCAGGGGAGGGGAGGGAATATGGCAAATGGATGGGATGTCAGATTAAAAGACATAATGGAGAAGGGAAAAATTATTAAGTTACTTGATCTAAAAGAAAAGAGGGAAAATTGGGACCTAACTGAATGGAGGTACTGTCAACTGAGACTTTGTTGCTTCGTTGCCCCAGCCAATACGAGAGGCAAACAATCTATTACCATATGAGCAGATGTGTATATCCGGGAAAATAAAAAATAATATCTCAACTATTTATAAAATATTGAATGCAGGGGAGAAGTTGACAGCCCCCCCATTCTTAGAAAAATGGGAAAGTGAACTGGGTGCCCGAAAAGAGGGGTTACAATGGGGAAAAAGTATAAAATTAGTACATAACTCCGCGATAGATACGAGTACGGCAGAAATGAACTATAAATTCATCTCCAGATGGTATAATATGCCAGACAAATGGGGAGATACCTCCCGGGAAGCTTGGTTCATTGCTGGAGGGGGTTTCAGGTTACGGGCACAGTAGCTCATATCTGGGGGGGAAAGGAGGGAAGAAGGGATTGAGTAGAAAAATAATATTTTTTCTTCTTTGTATTTTCTTTTCAATCCTGTCTATGTTTCAAAGGATACGGATTGTATTAAAATATGTATGTTAAAATTTTCAATAAAGAAATATAAAAAAAAAAAAAAACCAGAGTAGGATTACTCCAAGAGATGTGGTTGTAAGATTCCACTAGGTAGAGGAAAACATGAGAGTTTTGGAAAAGGCCCGGAAAAATCCTGGGATCGTCTTTGAAGGAGTGAACCTAAAGTTATATGATAATTTGTCGGTTGAGACTCTAGCAAGAAGGAGACTTCTTAAACCCCTGACAGAACTCCTGCGGGCTTCTAATACTCCCTTTCAGTGGGTTTTCCCAGTTTGCCTTAAAGTAAAAAAATATACAATATATATAAAAATATATAAAATATATAAAAATATAGGGAATAGAATGTGCATTTTTTTTTTTAGAAATAGCACAAAAATGGGGGAATATGCCACTTGATAAATGGGGATACACACAATTGCATCACTCTGTTCACTCCCTACCACAGCCTCTGTGGGGGAAGGGATAATATGAGACCATTCGAGAAGTTATTTAGCTCCTCCACATGCATTAAGCATAGCATATCAAAGATATATCAGAGTCTACTAAGGGAATTAGAACCTGTATATCTGCCTTACATAGAGAAATAGGAACAGGAACTAGGATCTCTTCAAGACAAAGAAAAGAGGAAGAAAGTACTAAGACTAGCTTGTTATTCTTCGGTAGATTCAACCACTTCAATACAGTGCACTTTCACCCCATTCCTGCCCAGGCCAATTTTCATATTTCAGCGCTGTCACAATTTAAATGACAATTGCGCGGTCATGCTACACTGTACCCATATGAAATCTGTATCATTTTTTTTCACACAAATAGAGCTTTCTTTTGGTGGTATTTAATCACCGCTGGGTTTTTTATTTCTTACAAAAAAAAAAGAGAAAAAGACAGAAAATGTTGAAAAAAAAAAAAAGTTTTTCTTATTTTCTGTGAGTAAATTTTGAAAATAAATCATTTTTTTCCTTCACTCATGTGCGCTGATGAGGCGGCACTTATGGGCACTGATAGGCTGCACTGATGGGCAGTGATGAGGTGGCGCTTTTTGTTTGCTGACAAACCATGGAAAATTTACTGATAGAGCACATTTTTTACTGACAACCTAAAAAATGACACAACACCTTTGAGAAATGAAGGCAATGAATATTTCACTTGATTTACTGAAGTTTTTACCCCCTTTATGACCAGGGCATATTTTGCTATTTTAACGGACAGTTGCACTATCATGTAACCATGTAACCATGTACCCAAATGTATTTTATATAATTATTTTCACACAAATAGAGCTTTCTTTTGGTGGCATTTGATCTCCACCAGGTTTTTAATTTTGTTTTATATAAACGAAAAAAGACAGAAAATATTGAAAAAAAAATATTTTCTACTTTCTGTTGTTAACCACTTGCCGACCGCCTAACGCCGATCTACGTCGGCAGTCAGCCCCTCACAGGCAAAGCGACGTAGGTCTACGTCGCTAGCCTGTGAGGCTCTAGGGAGCGAGCGCACACCACCGGAGGCGCGCGCCCGCTTACGGACCCCGATGTCCGCCGGGCACTCGCGATTGTCCGTTAGAGCGGGAGAAAGGCAGGCGGCTAATGTAAACACAGCCGCCTGTCATTCTCCCCTGTGTAAGAATGGAGATCACACGGTTCTGCTATGTAGGACCGTTGATCTCTGTTCTAACACCAGTAGCCACATCCAATCACAGTTAGAAACACGCCCCTAGGGACACACTTAACCCCTCCCCCTCAAAAAAGTTAACTCCTTCCCTGCCAGTGTCATTTTTACAGTAACAGTGCATATATATAGCACTGATTACTGTAGTAATGTCACTGATAACCCCAAAAGTGTCAAAAATGTCAGTCAAGGGTCCGATCTGTCTGCCGCAATGTCGCAGTCCCGCAAAAAATCGCAGATCGCCACCATTACTCGTTAAAAAAAAAAACAACAAAAATGACAAAAATCTTTCCCTTAGTTGGTAAACGCAATAACTTTTGCGCAAACCAATCAAAATACACTTTTTGCGATTTTTTTTACCAAACATATGTAGCAGAAAACAAATTGGCCAAAAATGTTAAAAAATTTTGATTTTTACATTTTTTTGGGGGGGAATTTCATATAAAAAAATGTGAAAAATATTGTTATTTTTGCAAAATTGACGCTGTTTTTTTGTTTATAGCGCATGATCAAAAAATCGCACAGATGATCAAATACCACCAAAAGAAAGCTCTGTTTGTGGGAAAAAAAGGACGTCAAATTCGTTTAGGTACAGCGTCGCACGACCACGCAATTGTCTGTTAAGATCACGCAGTGCCGAATCGCAAAATAGGCCCTGGTCAGGAAGGGGGTAAAATCTTTTCCGGGGCTTAAGTGGTTAAATATAACCAATAAAAAAATAGAATTTCTTCATGAATTTCAGCCAAAATGTATTCTGTCTTTGGTAAAAAAAAATCCCAATAAGTGTATAAGAATTGGTGTGCTTAAAAGTGATAATACAATACACTGACACTGTACCAATGACACTCGCTAGGAAGGGGTTAACATCTAGAGGCAATCAAGGGGTTAACTATGTGCCTAACAATGTGTAATGTGTGTTGCCTTTACTTCCAGATCTGGTTGGTTTTTCTCCCTGCTATTCAGGGAGAAGAAACAGCCAAATTGTTGTTCCTATGCAGTGGCGGCTGGTGAAGTTTTAAGATGGGGGGGCGCAAGACCCCGCCCTTCTATTTTGACCCCTCACATTTCTCAGAAGCCCCACCCCTTATATACCCCACCCATTTTGTCCCCTGTATTTTGCTTGCGTGAACAAATTCTCCCAATATATCACATATTAAGGGGTCCATCAGTACTAGTATATCCCATAATAGGGAGCAGGGGCCCTATTATGGGATATACTGTGAGAGACACCCTATTATGGGATACACTGACTGAGAGTGGCACAAACCCCACAGTACAGACCCCCTAGCACAAAGCCCACAGTACAGGCCCCTTAGCACAAACCCCCAAGTACAGACCCCCTAGCACAAACCCCACAGTACAGGCCCCCTAGCACAAACCCCACAGTACAGGCCCCCTAGCACAAACCCCACAGTACAGACCCCCTAGCTCTAATCCCACAGTACAGACCCCCTAGCACTAATCCCCCAGTACAGACCCCCTAGCACAAACCCCACAGTACAGACCCCCTAGCACAAACCCCACAGTACAGACCCCCTAGCACAAACCCCACAGTACAGGCCCCCTAGCACTAATCCCACAGTACAGACCCCCTAGCACAAACCCCACAGTACAGACCCCCTAGCACAAACCCCACAGTACAGGCCCCCTAGCACAAACCCCACAGTACAGGCCCCCTAGCACTAATACCACAGTACAGACCCCCTAGCACTAATCCCACAGTACAGACCCCCTAGCACAAACCCCACAGTACAGACCCCCTAGCACAAACCCCACAGTACAGGCCCCCTAGCACTAATCCCACAGTACAGACCCCCTAGCACAAACCCCACAGTACAGGCCCCCTAGCACTAATCCCACAGTACAGACCCCCTTGCACAAACCCCACAGTACAGACCCCCTAGCACAAACCCCACAGTACAGACCCCCTAGCACTAATCCCACAGTACAGACCCCCTAGCACAAACCCCACAGTACAGGCCCCCTAGCACAAACCCCACAGTACAGACCTCCTAGCACAAACCACACAGTACATGCCCCCTTTCAATGTAGTGACCAGCGTACATGCCCCCTTTCAATGTAGTGACCAGCATACATGCCCCCTTTTAACCACTTTCCCACCGGAGGATTTTGCAGCTTAAAGACCAGACCCCTTTTTTCAACTTGGCACTTCGTGACTTTAACTGATAATTGCTCGGTCATGCAATGCTGTACCTAAACGAAATTTACGTCCTTTTTTTCTCACAAACAGAGCTTTCTTTTGGTGGTATTTGATCGCCTCTGCGCTTTTTATTTTTTGCGATATTAATAAAAAAAGAGCGAAAATTTTGCAAAAAAATTACATTTTCAACTTTGTCTTTTAAAAAATATCCAATATACTCAATTTATGTCATTTTTTTTTGCCAAAATATATTTAGCTACATGTCTTTGACAAAAAAAAAATCAATGAGCGTATTTTTATTGGTTTGCGCAAAAGTTATAGCGTCTACAAACTATGGTGTAAATAGTGAAATTTACGCAGCTTTAATTTCTGACTGCCAATCTCATTTCATGAAGTGCTAAAATGGCGGGGCAGTACAAAACCCCCCCAAACTACCACTTTTTGGAAAGTAGACATCCTAAGGAATGTCCTGACAGGCATGTTGAGCTCATTGAATATTTCATTTTTTTGTCACAGGTGTTTGAAAAATGACTAAAAAAATTTTTTTTTTTTTTTTTTTACACAAAGTTGTCATTGAAATGATATATTGCTCACACATGCCATGGGTATATGTGTAATTACACCCCAAAATATATTCTGCTGCTTCTCCTGAGTACAGGGATACCACATATGTGGGACTTTTTGGGAGCCTAGCTGTGTAGGGGTCCCCAAAAACAAATCACCACCATCAGAATTTCAAAGGGCGTACATTTTTCATTGCATTTTCTCACTACCTCTAACGGTTTAGGAGGCCCTGAAATGTCAAGATACCACAAAACCCCCCCAAATGACCCCATTTTGGAAAGTAGACACCCCAAGCTGTTTGCTGAGAGGCATGGTGAGTCCATGGAATATTTTATATTTTGCCACAAGTTTTGTGAAAATTACAATTTTTTTTTTTAATTTATTTTTTTTACACAACGTTGTCACTAAAAGATAAATTTCTCACACATGACATGGGTATATGTGGAATGACACCCCAAAATACATTCTGCTGCTTCTCCGGAGTATGGGGATACCCCATGTGTGAGACTTTTTGGGAGCCTAGCTGTGTATAGGACCGCAAAAGCCAATCAACACTCTCAGGTTTTCTAATGGCGTAAATTGTTCATGTCATCTCTGCACTACCTGTCACAGTTTCGCAGGCCCTAAAATTCCAAGATAGCACAAAACCCCCCAAATGACCCCATTTTGGAAAGTAGACACCCCAAGCTATTTGCTGAGAGGCATGGTGAGTCCATGGAATATTTTATATTTTGCCACAAGTTCCGGGAAATATATATATATATATATATATTTTTTTTTTTTTTTTACACAAAGTTGTCAGTAAATGATATATTGCTCACACATGCCATGGGTATATGTGAACTGACACCCCAAAATACATTCTGCTGCTTCTCCTGAGTACAGGGATACCCCATGTGTGAGACTTTTTTGCAGTCTAGCCGAGTACAGGACCCCGAAAACCAACCTCCACTTTCAGGCTTTCCAAGGGCGTAAATTGTTGATTTCACTCCTGACTACCTATCACAGTTTCGGAGGCCCTAAAATTCCAAGATAGCACAAAACCCCCCCAAATGACCCCATTTTGGAAAGTAGACACCCCAAGCTATTTGCTGAGAGGCATGGTGAGTCCATGGAATATTTTATATTTTGCCACAAGTTCCGGGAAATATATATATATATATATATATATATATTTTTTTTTTTACACAAAGTTGTCAGTAAATTATATATTGCTCACACATGCCATGGGTATATGTGAACTAACACCCCAAAATACATTCTGCTGCTTCTCCTGAGTACAGGGATACCCCATGTGTGAGACTTTTTTGCAGTCTAGCCGAGTACAGGACCCCGAAAACCAACCTCCACTTTCAGGCTTTCCAAGGGCGTAAATTGTTGATTTCACTCCTGACTACCTATCACAGTTTCGGAGGCCCTAAAATTCCAAGATAGCACAAAACCCCCCCAAATGACCCCATTTTGGAAATTAGACACCCCAAGCTATTTGCTGAGAGGCATGGTGAGTCCATGGAATATTTTATATTTTGCCACAAGTTCCGGGAAATATATTATTATTATTTTTTTTTTGTTTTTTTTACACAAAGTTGTCAGTAAATGATATATTGCTCACACATGCCATGGGTATATGTGAAATGACACCCCAAAATACATTCTGCTGCTTCTCCTGAGTACAGGGATACCACATATGTGGGACTTTTTGGGAGCCTAGCTGTGTAGGGGTCCCCAAAAACAAATCACCACCATCAGAATTTCAAAGGGCGTACATTTTTCATTGCATTTTCTCACTACCTCTAACGGTTTAGGAGGCCCTGAAATGTCAAGATACCACAAAACCCCCCCAAATGACCCCATTTTGGAAAGTAGACACCCCAAGCTGTTTGCTGAGAGGCATGGTGAGTCCATGGAATATTTTATATTTTGCCACAAGTTTTGTGAAAATTACAATTTTTTTTTTAATTTTTTTTTTTTACACAACGTTGTCACTAAAAGATAAATTTCTCACACATGACATGGGTATATGTGGAATGACACCCCAAAATACATTCTGCTGCTTCTCCTGAGTATGGGGATACCCCATGTGTGAGACTTTTTGGGAGCCTAGCTGTGTACAGGACCGCAAAAGCCAATCAACACTCTCAGGTTTTCTAATGGCGTAAATTGTTCATGTCATCTCTGCACTACCTGTCACAGTTTCGCAGGCCCTAAAATTCCAAGATAGCACAAAACCCCCCCAAATGACCCCATTTTGGAAAGTAGACACCCCAAGCTATTTGCTGAGAGGCATGGTGAGTCCATGGAATATTTTATATTTTGCCACAAGTTCCGGGAAATATATATATATATATATATATATATATATATTTTTTTTTACACAAAGTTGTCAGTAAATGATATATTGCTCACACATGCCATGGGTATATGTGAACTGACACCCCAAAATACATTCTGCTGCTTCTCCTGAGTACAGGGATACCCCATGTGTGAGACTTTTTTGCAGTCTAGCCGAGTACAGGTCCCCGAAAACCAGTCCCCGCTTTCAGGCTTTCCAAGGGCGTAAATTGTTGATTTCACTCCTGACTACCTATCACAGTTTCGGAGGCCCTAAAATTCCAAGATAGCACAAAACCCCCCCAAATGACCCCATTTTGGAAAGTAGACACCCCAAGCTATTTGCTGAGAGGCATGGTGAGTCCATGGAATATTTTATATTTTGCCACAAGTTCCGGGAAATATATTATTATTATTTTTTTTTTGTTTTTTTTACACAAAGTTGTCAGTAAATGATATATTGCTCACACATGCCATGGGTATATGTGAAATGACACCCCAAAATACATTCTGCTGCTTCTCCTGAGTACAGGGATACCCCATGTGTGAGACTTTTGCCGTCTAGCCGAGTACAGGACCCCGAAAACCAACCTCCACTTTCAGGCTTTCCAAGGGCGTAAATTGTTGATTTCACTCCTGACTACCTATCACAGTTTTGGAGGCCATGAAATGCCAAGACAGCACAACCCCCCCCCCCCCCCCAAATGACCCCTTTTCGGAAAGTAGACAACCTGAGCTATTTGCAGAGAGGCATGTTGAGTATTTTGCAGATCTCACTTTTTGTCACAAAGCTTTGGAAATTGAAAAAAGAGGAAAAAAAATGCATTTTCCTGTTTTTTCTTCATTTTCCAAAAAAAATTAGAGCTGCAAAATACTCACCATGCCTCTCAGCAAATAGATTGGAGTGTCTACTTTGCAAAATGGGGTAATTTGGGGGGGTTTTGTGCCATCTTGGCTTTTTATGGACTTCAAAAGTGTGATAGGTAGTAAGGAGTGAGATCAACAATTTACGCCCTTGGAAAGCCAAAAGGTGCGCATTGGTTTTCCGGGTCCTGTACGCGGCTAGACTGGCAAAAAGTCTCACACATGGGGTATCATTGTACTCAGGAGAAGCAGCAGAATGTATTTTGGGGTGTCATTTCACATAAACCCATGGCATGTGTGAGCAATATATCATTTACTGACAACTTTGTGTAAAAAAAAATAAAAAAAATTTTTTTTCCCGAAACTTGTGGCAAAATATAAACTATTCCATGGACTCACCATGCTTCTCAGCCAGTAGCTTGGAGTGTCTACTTTGCAAAATGGGGTCATTTGGGGGGGTTTTGTGCTATCTTGAAATTTCAGGGCCTCTGAAACTCTGACAGGTAGTCAGGGGTAAAATCAGCAATTTACGCCATTAGAAAACCTGAAGATGTGGACTGGTTGTCGGGGTCGCGTACACAGCTAGGCTCCCAAAAAGTCTCACACATGGGGTATCCCTGTACTCAGGAGAAGCAAAAGAATGTATTTTGGGGTGTCATTTCACATATTCCCATGGCATGCATGAGCAATATATCATTTAGTGACAACTTTCTGTAAAAAAACAACAACAAAAAAAATAATAATAATTTTCCCGAAACTTGTGGCAAAATATAAAATACTCCATGGACTCACCATGCCTCTCAGAAAAAAGCTTTGGGTGTCTACTTTTCAAAAAGGGGTCATTTGGGTGGTGTTTGAACTGTCCCGGCATTTTATGCTCAATCTTAGCCACACATCACCCACTCTTCTAACCACTTGAAAATCAAGCCTTTTCTGTGCCTTTTTGTTTACATGAAAAAATATTTTTTTTTTACTAGAAAATTACTTTGAACCCCCAAACATTATATATTTTTTTAAAGCAGAGGCCCTATAGAATAAAATGGTGGATGTTGCAAATTTTTTTGTCACACGGTATTTGCGCATCAGATTTTCCAAACGCAATTTTTGCGAAAAAAATACATTTTTATTAATTTATTGCACAAATACACTATATAATTCCAATTTTTTTGGTAAAATTTAAAAGATGATCTTATGCCGAGTTCATAGACACCTAACATGACATGCTTTAAAAATTGCGCATGCCTGCGCAGCGGCAAAAACATACGTACATTTTTAAAAACCTTTAAAAGTCTCTACAGGTTACCACGTTAGACTTACAGAGGAGGTCTACTGCAAGAATTACTGCACTCGATCTGGCGATCGCGGCGATACCTCACATGCATGCTGCAATTGCGGTTTACATATGACACTAGACCACCGCTTGCGTGCGCCATTGCGCGCAAGCATCGGGGGAAAGGGGGGGGGGCTCAATTTTTTTTTTTTTTTCTTTTTTCTTTTGCTTTTTTATGTTATTTTGACACCTTTCCTTTCATTTTTTTTTTTTTTAAATCATTTTTATTGTTATCACAGTGAATTTAAATATCCCCCATGATAGCAATCTGTGGTGACAGGTACTCTTTTTTAAAAAAATTGGGGTCTTTTAGACTCTAGATCTCTCCTCTGACCTTAACGCATCTGACCACACCAAAATTGGTGTGATAAAATACTTTCCCAATTTCCCAATGGCCCTGCTTATTTCTGGCGAAACAGAAGTCATGAAATGCTCGTAGCCTCCGGCATCTTAGGCCATAGAGATGATTGGAGCCATTCTCATCTCCAATTAGCTCTATGGTTAGACAATTGAACCACCGGCTGCACTCTCGGGTTAACCGGTGGGGCAGGAGAGCCCGAGGAAAACCACGGAAGGCTGCGGAAGGCGGCGGTGGGGGGGGGGAGGCCCCTCCCACTGCATGTAAAAGCAGTCTAGCGGCCAATTACCTGCTAGGATTGCTTTTACATGTAAGCCGACCGCTGGCTGTAAAAAACGATACCAAGATGATGCCTAAATCTGCAGGCATCATCCTGGTATAACCACTCAAAGTCCAGCAACGTACCAGTACATTGCTGGTCCTTGTTTGGCATATAGGTTTTTTTTTTTTTCATGCAGCCTGTGGGCTGAACGGAAAAAAAGAGAACCTATCAGAAATCAGCACAGGAATAATGCGTAGTATTACTCATCATTAACCGCCCAAACAACCACCCACTGAATTTAATGATGGGTATACACGACACTATCCACGTATACCAAAATAGGATTTTAACTGCAGTGCTGAAATCAGAAAATCACCACAGCTGCTATCAGCAAAGGTATCCATATATGCTGAGCGCAAACACTGTTTGTGTCAGAATATATAAAATCAATGCGTGGTAGCCGACGAGTACCTGCTAGAGAAACAGGTCACAAAAGAATGAAAAAACAAAGGACATTAAAAAAAAGTACAGTAGGAAGAGTAGGACATATAAAATGACTGACACAACAAAAGTTTTTGGATTCTCATCATTAACCGCCCAAACAACCACCCACTGAATTTAATGATGGGTATACACGGCGCTATCCATGTATACCAAAATAGGATTTTAACTGCAGTGCTGAAATCAGAAAATCACCACAGCTGCTATCAGCAAAGGTATCCATATATGCTGAGCGCAAACGCTGTTTGTGTCAGAATATATAAAATCAATGCGTGGTAGCCGACGAGTACCTGCAAGAGAAACAGGTCACAAAAGAATGAAAAAACAAACTAAGGACATTGAAAAAAGTACAGTAGGAAGGAGTAGAAGGACATATAAAATTACTGACACAACAACAGTTTTTGGATCCTTTTATTTTTCTAACTGTTTCTTGATTTGGGACTGCGATCTTCTGCGATCTTCTCTTCCAGCTTGGGTCTCTCAAAATGTCGATGGACATCCAACATCTTTCGAGACCCTGTGTTTGTTTGCCCTACACTGTGTCGTGCTGTACCCTACGCTAATACTCCACTAGTGTATGGTAGCGCTCGAAACATTCCCCGATGCAGAGACCAGGTTGGTCAGGACATTTGGGACAATAATAACGGGTGTCACGCCTAAATCCGCGCCTGCTACAGACACGACATCTTTTTTGGGGGTATCTTTGGGTAGGGGTACTCGGGAGGACATAAGGAAAATGCCTCTCATGCAGCCGGCTCACTGCATCTGGAAGGGGAAGTTGGGCAGGCATGCCTCCTGGGTACAGGTAGGCAAGGATGATCTCTTCCTGGAATTCCCGGAAAGATCCAGTTCGTCCTGATGCCCTGTATAGGACAAAGGCGTTCAGCATAGCCAATTGGTAAAGGTAAACAGACACTTTTTTGTACCAGCGTCTGGCTTTACGGGCAACTAAATACGGCGCCAAAAGCTGGTCGTTAAGGTCCACCCCTCCCATGTTAAGGTTATATTCGTGGACACAGAGGGGTTTCTCCACAACGCCAGTTGCCGTAGTGATTTGGATCGTCGTGTCTGCGTGAAGGGAGGACAGAACATAAACATCCCGTGTATCCTTCCACTTCACCGCAAGCAATTTGTCTGTTTTCAAGCAGGCTCTCGCCCCCCGACTAAGACGGGAATTTACAAGCCGTTGGGGGAAGCCCCGGCGATTAGGTCGCACGGTGCCACATGCGCCAATTTGTAAATCGAGAAGGTGACTAAATAGTGGCACGCTTGTATAAAAGTTGTCCACGTACAAATGGTACCCCTTTCCGGATAAGGGTGACACCAAGTCCCAAACGATCTTACCGCTGCTCCCTATGTAGTCTGGGCAGTTGGGGGGCTCCACACAGCTATCTTTTCCCTCATAGACCCGGAAACTAACTGTATAGCCTGTGGCCCTGTCACACAATTTATACAGTTTGACCCCGTACTTGGCACGCTTGCTGGGGAGGTACTGTTTCATAGCAAGGCGGCCAGTAAATTTAATCAGGGACTCGTCAACGCAGACAACTTGTTCGGGGGTAAACAAGGCTGCAAACCGCTGATTGAAGTGGTCTATGAGGGGCCGAATTTTGTGGAGCCGATCATATTCAGGGTCTCCCCGAGGACGACAGATTTCATTGTCGCTGAAATGCATGAATCGCAGAATTTGCTCGTATCTCCCCCTGGACATGGAGGCAGAGTACATGCGCATATGGTGAACTGGGCTAGTGGACCAATATAGCCGCAATTCACTCTGTTTAGTTATGCCCATGTGGAGGGAAAGGCCCAGAAAGATCTTAAATTCGGAAACCGTTATAGGTTTCCAGCCGAATTGTCTGGCAAGGTGTGAATTTGGGTTGGCGGCGATGAACTGTTGTGCATATAAATTTGATTGATCCACAATCGATCTGTAAAGATCTTCCGTGAAGAACAGCTCATAAAAGTTTAGGGGCGTAAAACCAGCTGTCTCCACGTGGATTCCAGGTTGGGCGGTGAATGGGGGAAGTACTGGCGCTGTAGTATCGGTGGGTTGCCAATTAGGATATGCCAGTGCATCAGGGAGGGCACTATGGGCTCTACGGGCCTGTCTACGAATACGCGGTGGCTGCGGGCCACTACTTGTGCTAGCCACCACACCAGCTTCAACTGCACTTAGGGGACTCGCCACGTCACCAGGTCTTACTGCAGTGCTGGTTGTACTAGGTCCAGGTTGTACTAGGCCGCTGGCGCTTGCCAGGTCGCCAGAAAAATGAGCGGCACTAGTAACCACACTCTGCTCCATACGAGCACCCTGCGATTCCTGCATCTCAACAACTTCAGAATGGGGTCGGGTACGCCTGGGTCTAACAGGGACCCATCTGTCGTCGGAGCTATCTGTCAGGGAGCCGCTGCTGTCATCAGGTTCATATACTGACACTAATTCGGTCATTGTAGCTTCCCCTTCGCTATCAGATGACTCGGTCAGCATAAAACTGATAAGCTCTTCATCTCTGTACGAACGTTTGGTCATTTTGGTAACTAAATTTACCCGTACAGTGATGCGACTCACAGGTAATAAAAGCACCTGGTTGTCGAAGATTATTTCAAGCGCTACCAAAAAAACTGCTAATGCTAGCAGGGATCAGGCCTGACTCTGCTAACACAGCGGTTTTGTGTCTTGTGTTTTTTTGCAAGTGACAGTAATCTATTGATTACTACACTTGCCTGGGTGAAAGGGTTAAACGCAGGTGCTGGCCGGAATCAGTGCTGATCGTGCAAACACCGCGTTTTGGGAACCCTAAACTATGGGGGTGCTAGTATAGTTCTGATCAGATCAGATATTGATCTGTTCAAACACTATACTAGAAATGGAAGTGTATGTGCGTGCGTGCGTGTGTGGTAATCAAGGGGTTACTTCTAAACTATGCGCTGGGGATCTGGGGGGGGGGGGGGTGGCGGGGACCCTAAACCTCCTTTGGGAAAGAAACTAGCTAGCTAGCGCAACCTCAAGTCACAATGACACTAATACAAAATACAGTAAAAACAGTATATTATGTGTGTATTAGTGCTAATGTGACAGAGGGTGTAGGGGTTAACGGGATGTGATCAGGGGGGGGATCAGGGGTTTAAATCTTTATTGGAAGGGGCTGGCGGGTATCCTAAGGATAAAAGGAACGGTGGCAAGCGCTAAACCTGGTCACAAGTCACACTTATACGGGTATATAGAAAATGCTATATACTGTATACAGTGTGTTGTGGCAGGGGGTGTAGGGGTGATCAGGGGGGGATCAGGGGATTAAATCTTTATTGGGCGGGTGGCGGGGACCCTAAACCTCCTTGGGACAGAAACTTAGTCGCCTGCGCTAATTCTGATCACAATGACACTAATACAAAAATACAAAAACACTGTATATTACGTTTGTATTAGTGCTGATGTGACAGAGGGTGTAGGGGTTAACTAGCGGTGATCAGGAGGGGATCAGGGGGGATCAGGGGCTTAAATCTTTATTAGGGGGGGGTGGCGGGTAATTCAAGTGGAAAAAGGGGGGTCGCAAGCGCTAGACCTGACCACAAATCACACTTATACGGGTATATAGCAAAATGCTATATACTGTATACGGTGTGTGTTATGGCAGGGGGTGTAGGGGTGATCAGGGGGGGGTCAGGGGCTTAAATCTTTATTGGGCGGGTGGCGGGGACCCTAAACCTTCTTGGGACAGAAACTTAGTCGCCTGCGCTAATTCTGATCACAATGACACTAATACAAATATACAATAACACCGTATATTGCGTTTGTATTAGTGCTGATGTGACAGAGGGTGTAGGGGTTAACTAGCGGTGATCAGGGGGGGGTCAGGGGAGATCAGGGGCTCAAATCTTTATTAGGGGGGGGTGGGGGGTAATTCAAGTGGAAAAGGGGGGGTCGCAAGTGCTACACCTGTTCACAAATCACACTTATACAGGTATATAGGTAACTGCTATATGCTGTATATAGTGTGTGTTGTGTCAGGTGCTGTAGGGGTTAATCGGGGGGGCGATCGGGGGTGAAATGTGCCTATCTACCTGTGTGTGGGTGTGCTTGGTGCAGTACTCACAGTAAGATGTGCTCTCCTCTCACGCTGGATCCAAAAAGACCGTTGTGGGGGGAGGGCACATCTCCTCTAAGCCTGTGTTTACATTTCACAGGCTTAGAGGATGATCTGATTGGGCAGGACCGATCAACAGGTCCAGGCCAAAAATCATTGGCCTGGACCTGATGACTGATCGGTTCTGAACCCAATCGAGCCATCGGTGTCGGCGGGCACGCGCGGGAGCGTGCACAGGACCGGCAGGAAGTAGCGACGTAGACCTACGTCACTCTGCCTGGCCGGGGCCGACTGCCGCAGTAAATATACTGTGCGCAGTCGGCAAGTGGTTAATGTAGTGACCAGTATACAGGCCCCCTTTCAATGTAGTGACCAGCGTACATTCCCCCTTTCAATGTAGTGACCAGCGTACATGCCCCCTTTCAATGTAGTGACCAGTATACAGGCCCCCTTTCAATGTAGTGAACAGCGTACATTCCCCTTTCAATGTAGTGACCAGTATACAGGCCCCCTTTCAATGTAGTGACCA
The DNA here is from genome assembly GCF_965119305.1 of Pelophylax lessonae. Taxonomy (NCBI): domain Eukaryota; kingdom Metazoa; phylum Chordata; class Amphibia; order Anura; family Ranidae; genus Pelophylax; species Pelophylax lessonae. Next base: position 320,318,853 of record NC_138768.1, on the reverse strand, counting down.
GCGTACATTCCCTTTTAATGTAGTGACCAGTATACAGGCCCCCTCTCAATGCAGTGACAAGCGTACAGGCCCCCTGCAGAGGTATGGCAGTGGGAGAGATGGGATCAGGCAGAGGGATGGTGGTGGGACAGATGGGATCAGGCAGAGGGATGGTGGTGGGAGAGAGGGGATCAGGCAGAGGGATGGTGGTGGGAGAGATGGGATCAGGCAGAGGGATGGAGGTGGGAGAGATGGGATCAGGCGGTGGGATGGAGGTGGGCGGCATGGGATCTGGCGGTGGGAGGGATGAGATCAGGAAGAGAGATGGAGGTGAGAGAGATGGGATCAGGCAGAGGATGGCGGTGGGAGAGATGGGATCAGGCAGAGGGCTGGCAGTGGGAGAGATGGGATCAGGCAGAGGGATGGCAGTGGGAGAGATGGGATCAGGCAGAGGGATGGCGGTGGGAGAGATGGGATTAGGCAGAGGGATGGCGGTGGGAGGGATGGGATGAGGGCATGAGGCAGAGAGGGATGGCGGTGGGAGGGATGGTCATGGGATGAGGCAGAGCAGAGGGATGGCGGTGGGAGGGATGGTCATGGGATGAGGCAGAGGGATGGCGGTGGGAGGGATGGTCATGGGATGAGGCAGAGGGATGGCGGTGGGAGGGATGGTCATGGGATGAGGCAGAGGGATGGCAGTGGGAGGGATGGTCATGGGATGAGGCAGAGGGATGGTGGTGGGAGGGATGGTCATGGGATGAGGGATGAGGGATTTATATCAACAATCAAACCTCAAAATCAAACGGCCTCTCCCCTTTTTAAGTGCATCTCCTGTACTGTCCTGTTTGTGTAAGTGAAAGGTTTTACTCCCACATTTCCACAGTGACAGTTTTAGACCCGCCAACATTTCCACAGTGACAGTTTTAGACCCGCCAACATTTCCACAGTGACAGTTTTAGACCCGCCCACAATTCCACAGTGACAGATTTAGCCCCACCCAAATTCCCACAGTGACAGGGTTGGTCCCACCCACATATTACACTGTGGCAGGTTTGGCACCGCCCACATTCCCACTAGTGACAAGCCCTGCCCACATTTTTATTAGTGACAAGCCCTGCCCATAAATACAATAGCCACAAGCCCCACCCATATTTATGATAGTGAAAGCCCCCATATTTCTAATAGTTACAGGCATCGCCCACATTTCTAATAATGGCAAGCGCCATCCACATCTTTACTAGTGACAAGCCCTGCCCACATTTTCAATACTGACAAGCCCCAACCACATTTCTAATAGTGATAAGCCCTGCCTACATTTTTAATAGTGACAATCCCATCCACATTTTTAATAGAGACAGGCCCCACCCACATTTTCACTAGTGAAAAGCCCCGCCCACATTTTGAATAGTGACAGGCTCCGTCCACATTTCTAATAGCGACAGGCTCCATACACATTTCTAATAGTGACAAGCTCCACCCACATTTCCAATAGTGACAGGCTCCATCCACATTTCTAATAATGACAAGCCCTGCCAACATTTCCAACAGTGACAGGCCCTGCCCACATTTTCAATAGTGTGACAAGCCCCACCCATATTTTCTCTTTAACTGCGCTTCCACTACTTTAACTGGCAATTGCACAGTCATGCCACACTGTACATAAATGAAATTTATATAATTTTTTTCACATAAATGAAGCTTTCTTTTGATCACTACTGGGTTTTCTCTTTTTTTATTATATAAAAGACCAAAATATTCCAAAAAACAAAATTTTCTACTTTCCGTTATAAAACATATTCAATAAATAAAAACCTAATCTAAATTTTTATATGTTTAGGCCAAAATGCATTCTGTTACATTTCTTTGGTAAAAAAAAAAAAAATCCCAATACGTGTATATTAATTGGTTTGTGAGAGTTCTGGAGTCCACAAACTATGCTATATATACTGTAAATTACGCAGCTATAAACACTATACTGTAATGTCGGTGATCAGCGACTTATAGTGTGAATGGGTGGCGGGTAAGCTGGCGCTAACAGACACTATATACATTGACACTGGCTGGGAAGGGGTAACATCCAGAGGCAATCAAGGGGTTAACTGTGTGACTAACAATTTGTAATTTGTGCTGCTTTTCAGGGAGAAGAAACAGCCAAATTGCTGTTCCTATGCACACAGTGCTCTGAGTGTTTATAAACACAGAACTGTGTGTGATTGGACACAGCCGATCAGCTGATTTAAGCCAAAATCTGCTGCTAAACTCGTGTTGTGCTCAATCACAGCTCAGGTTGGCAGGGGGGCACACACATGCACGCCTCAAACCCAAAATACAGACAGCGATGTACAGGAACTTTGCCTGCCTGTGCTTGCCATCTGCAGTAAATCTACTGTGGGCAGACAGCACATAGTTAACCTGCATAAACACAATATGAAAACACTGACAATATCCAGAACAGAGTAATTTGCCTTCTTTAGATTTAAAAAGGGGTACGCTACATACAGAGTGCAGAGTTTAGGGGTGGTATGTACAGAGTGCAGAGTTTAGAGTGCAGTACGTACAGCACACAGAATTCAGGGTTGTAATACGTACATAGCACAGAGTTCAGGGTTGTAGTACGTACATAGCGCAGAGTTCAGGGGTGCAGTATGTACAGAGCGCAGAGTTCAGGGGTGCAGTACGTACAGCGCACAGAGTTCAGGGGTGCAGTATGTACAGAGCGCAGAGTTCAGGGGTGCAGTACTTACAGCACGCAGAATTCAGGGTTGTAGTACGTAAATAGTGCAGAGTTCAGGGGTACAGAATGTATAGAGCGCTGATTTCAGGGGTGCAGTACGTACAGCGAACAGAGTTCAGGGGTGCAGTATGTACAGAGTGCAGAGTTCAGGGTGCATTACTTACAGCACACAGAATTCAGGGTTGTAGTACGTACATAGCGCAGAGTTCAGGGGTGCAGTATGTACAGAGCGCAGAGTTCAGGGGTGCAGTACTTACAGCACGCAGAATTCAGGGTTGTAGTACGTAAATAGTGCAGAGTTCAGGGGTACAGAATGTATAGAGCGCTGATTTCAGGGGTGCAGTACGTACAGCGAACAGAGTTCAGGGGTGCAGTATGTACAGAGTGCAGAGTTCAGGGTGCATTACTTACAGCACACAGAATTCAGGGTTGTAGTACGTACATAGCGCAGAGTTCAGGGGTGCAGTATGTACAGAGCGCAGAGTTCAGGAGTGAAGGACGTACAGCGTGCAGAGTTCCGGGGTGCAGTATGTACAGAGCGCAGAGTTCAGGGGTGCAGTACGTACAGAGCGCATGGTTCAGGTGTGCAGTATGCAAAGAGTGCAGAGTTCAGGCATACCTCCCAAAGTTTCTTTTTTTTGAAAATATATTTATTGAAGATTTTCTCTTTACATAAAAAACGAATAAACTCAAAATTAAACAAAACCCAAAAAAGAGTGACACTTGCACTACCAACGCAGGGGTGCTACAGAAGGTTGACCGAAAATAATTCTTTTCTATATGGATATCATAAAAATATTTATGGTGTGGTTAAAATGAACATTACTGTATATAGGAGAGCATGAAATCTGGCAGAAAAAGTACAAACCAGGAATAAACACTCCAAAGGTGATCTCACCCAGCAAGGCTCAGAAAATCAAGGTTTGTATATCCCCCACAAAATATATGACCCATTATGGTGTAGCCCTGGCAGGATCAGCTAGCCGCTTAGACCATACCTTGTGTTTTTTTGCAGGGCAACCTCTATTCACATAAGTCTCTTTATATAGTGGGAGGCTGTTATTTACTAAGGTTCTCCAGAAGGCAGTAGAGGGAGGGGCCTGCTTCTTCCAGTGTAGTACAATAGCCTTCCTATCTCAGAAAAGCAAGAGGCCAACCATTGTTCTCACTGCCACAGCAGGAACCAGGCTCTCAACCAGACCCAGAATACAGATTTCTATTGAGAAGGGAATTTTACTTACTGACACCCCATTGATAACTGCCAACACCTCCAACCAATAGCCCACAATTACTGGACAGGACCAGAAGATATGACAGAAATCACCAGGGCATGACTGCATCTCCAGCATTCTGAAGGACGAGAGGGACTCATGAGATGAAGCCTAGATAGATGGTGTGTAGTAGGCCCTGTGAGCTATCTTGAACTGAATTAATCTGTCTCGTGAGTAGACCAGAGTACGGAATGGGAGGTCCCAAATATCATCCTAATCATCATCGTCCAGGTGCTGGATATCCTGCTGCCATTTGGTTCTAAGGCCAGATAGAGTAGAAAGAGATACCGATGGTAGGTGGGCATATATACTGTAGGTGAGATGTGGGTTCCTCTATACAATCTACCCGGAGTACTCGCTCAAGGTCAAGTTGGACCAAAACTAGAGAGTCATGTGGAAATTGGATGGAGAAGACATGGGAGAGCTGTAGATAGTGAAACAAATAATGAAGGGGAAGCATAGGCGTGCGCACAGGGTGTGCCAGGTGTGCCTGGGCACACCCTAATAACCCTGTGTGGTGCAGATTCACCCTGTTTGAACCCCTGATATTTCAGCAAAGCCCCCTAACGGCTCCTGCAATGTTTATAAAAAATACAAAAAATAATAAAATTGTAAAATATAATAAAAAATAAAAACTACTGGCAACCTCCACTGCCCTCACACCACTCTCTGCCCTACTGACAGCATCCACTGCTCTACTGACACCATCAGTATATATACACATGTATGTGTTTGAGCTTTGAGGTGCACACCCTAATGCAATAGGCTGTGCACACCTATGAGGGGAAGTCTGAAATCTTTAGGATAGTTGTGGCCAGGACTTCAGGGTAGTACCGTTAGTAATTTGTGAGATACTCTCTATAGTAAATTTGGCCCAGGCACATGGATCCGGTCTCCCAACTTTTTAAATGGGAACGAGATACCCCTATTAGCAAAAGTATGTAGGCATAGGACACACTCCTGCCACACCCCTTAACCACTTAAGCTCCGGAAAGTTTACCCTCCTTCATGACCAGACCATTACTTTGACAATTGCGCAGTTGTGCGATACTGTACCCAAATAACATTTTTGTCCTTTTTCCCCACAAATAAAGCTTTTTTTGGTAATATTTATCACCTTTGCGGTTTTTATTTTTGCGCTATAACCAAAAAAGACCAACAATTAAAAAAAAAAATCTATTCTTCATAAATTAAGGCCATTATGTAGTCTGCTACATATTTTTGTTAAAAGAAAAATTCCAATAAGCATATATTAATTGATTTGCGCAAAAGTATTAGCGTCTACAAACTATTGTATTTTTATTTTATTTTTATTTTTTACTAGCAATGGCTGCGATCAGCGACTTATAGCGGGATTGCGACGGATAAATTGGACACCTGACACTTTTGACACTTTTTGGGGACCAGTGACACTAATACAGTGATCAGTGCTAAAATATATGCACTGTCACGTCACTGTACTAATGACACTGGCAGGGAAGGGGTTAACATCAGGGGCGATCAAATGGGTAAATGTATACCTAAGTTGTGCTTACTAACTGTAGGGGAAGTGCTTTAACTAGGGAAGGCCAAAGAACTGTGTTCCTACTTAGCAAAGCCTTCCCCGATGACAGAACAATGGTTTGCCTTGTTTATATAGGCAGTCTGTTGTTCTGCTTGTGTCTCGAACGATCAGCAGGTCCCGGTGGACATCGAGCCTGCCTTACCCGTAGATTGGCTCCCACTGTGTCCAATCACAGCGCGAGCAGGTCGCCGATGGTAACTGATCTGGTACAAAGCGGCCGCCTGTCGCAGTGAATGTACGTGGGGTGGTCCACAAGCGGGAGAAGATTATAAAAAAAAAATGATTGGTTAAACCCACACATGCTTTTTTTTTTACCACTTCTATTACTTTATACTGGTTTTTAAAATGTACAAATGCAGCAGTTTAGAAATTGGACGAAAGGTTTAGCACTGGGGAAATCTTTTTGAAAGATAAATAGTGCATTTTATATACAACTATTTAGCAGTAGTGTATTTAGGTTTTGTGCTGCCCTAGACCTGACTAAATTTGTGCACTCCCTAATTTAAATATGGCCCACCCCTTCCTGTCAAGGCCACACCCCTTCCTGTTTAAGACCTGCCCCGTCATCTTTCTTGGATGAGGACAGCGGGATGCCTTGGGAGGAGGACAGAGGGACGCCTTGGGAGGAGGACAGAGGGACGCTGTGGGAGGAGGACAGAAGGATGCCATGGGAGGACAGAGAAGGACACCTTTGGAGGAGGACAGAGGAGGACGTGGCATCTTTTAACTTGGTGGAGAGGAGGGTAGAGGATATGTGCTGGCGGGTGCTTTGGGAGTAGAGAGGACTTGTGCTAGTGGGGGGGGGGTTGGATCTTCCCACTAGCACATGTTCTCTCCCCTCCCAAAGCACCCCCCAGCACATATCCTCTACCCCCCTCCCCTCCCATCACTCCACCATGTGTGCCCCCCTCCTTCCCGGTTACTGTGTCCCCCCTCCACTGTAAACAATGCACAGAACTCAGAACAGCAGCGTAGCTCTTGCAGTATATTCATGTCCCTCCTCCGTGGCTCCTACTCCTCCTGGCTGTGTACACGAGAACTTTGGAGCTGAGGAGATGAAGTGGGATCCTCAGTGAGCTGTATGCAGCTGTCAGTGGGGAGAAAGGTGTCGGCTGCCATAGAAAAGTGATCGCCACGTGTGGGACCCCAGGCAGCAGATGTCCCGGGTGCCCATGCAAGCGCCCCTGTCAGGCCAGTTACCAGAGCTCAGGGCCACAACTTGTTGTGGCACTAGGCTCTGGGATTCAGCCTGAGTGCCCAAATAGTCAGTTCGGCCCTGGTTGGGGCCTTGGCCCCCTACATCAGTTTGGGATGTACTCTGCAGTTTTTTGTTTTTTTTTGCGCTAGAAACAAAAAAAAAAACAACAATTTTGAAAAAAATATATATTTTTTTTTACTTTCTGCTATAAAACATATCCGATAAAAAAAATGTAAAAAAATCGAATTTCTTCATCAGATTAGGCCAATATGTATTCTGCTACATATTTTTGGTAAAAAAATCACAATAATTCCAAATCCCAATTGAGGTATATTGATTGGTTTGTGCAAAAGTTATCACGTCTACAAACTAGGCATGTCCAACCTGTGGCCCGGGGGCCGCATGCGGCCCGGAACCATAGGCAATGCGGCCCACTGCCCTCTGACAATTTTTTTTTTTTTTTTGCTGGTGAGGAAGGAAGTCGAGTTGAGGGCACGGCCACAGAGGTTTCCAACTAACTGTAGGCAGAGGCTGCCTCGGAGGGGGATCATCCACTAGTTGTGTTAAATTAGTGCTAGGGAGGGGGGGGGGGGGTGTGGCAGCGCGGGAAGGGCGCAGCAGTGTTTTATTACTTACAGTATATACCTTAACTATAGTATATATTTTATATGCGGCCCGAGAAAATTTCTCTACACTCAATGTGGCCCAGAGAAGCCAAAAGGTTGGACACCAATGAACTAGATGATATATTTATGTCATTTTTATTTATTTTAATTTTTTTACTAGTAATGGCGGCAATGAGCGATTTTCAGTGAGACTGCGACATTGCGGCTGACAGATCGGACACCTGACACTTTTGAGTGAACCAGTGACATTATTATAGTAATCAATGCTACAAATATGCACTGTTACTGTACTAATGACACTGGCAGGGAAGGGGTTAACACCAGGGGTGATCAAAGGGTTAAGTGTGTCCCTAGGGGATGCTTTCTAACTGTGTGGGGGATGGATTCACTAGATGAACCCAGAAATTTGTGTTCTGTGTCTGCCGGACCCGCTGATTGGCTTCCCCTCTGGCCAATCAGCGCTCGTGCGTGCCCCCGCGTGCCCCTGCTGGCTATTGCACAAAACGACGTACAGATTTGCCACAATATATGTACTGCTGGAGGTTTTTTTTCTTTTCTCTCTGTTACGTCGTCTAGCGCAATAGAGCCGACTCGCCGCAGTATATGCTCTGCTGCAGGACGGCAAGTGGTTTTTATTTTTTCTTTCCGTTCTTATCCTGAATTAAAGGGATTGGTATGTGCCAAAGAAACACATTCACTGGGTAAAACAAAGTGAACTGAAAAAGCTCATATAAAGTACACGGTATGTCAAATGATACTTCATTTTAAAATTACTTTATTTAAAAAAATGTTTTTAATTGTAAGCAAAATAGCAAAATCAAAATGAAAAACGGCATTTAAAAAAAATGGAAATAAAGACAAAACACTGAAAAATTAATGAACCTAAAATGAAAATAAAAATAAATGTAACATGAAAAAAACAACTAAAAAAATAAAAACAAAAAATAAGAAAATGTAAAAAAATGTGAAAAAATATAAGAATAAAATAAAAAATAAGGGTGTATAAAAAAACTGTGAAAAAGTTATCACTATAATGTGAAATACTCGATTTAATGCAGGGAATTATTATTGTCTAAGAACTGTTAATGGTTCCTTGTATAGCCACATACCACTTTCAGAAACTTTCTTATGTCTCCTGTACTGAAACCATATATATATAATTCACAAAATATTCAAAAGCTTTTTATAAAGCTAAAATTAAAACGAAAACAGGCATTAACCTCCCCTAAAGAGAAAACTACTGGTGTCCTTACAAAAACAAGGGCATACATTGTTAAATTCCACTCCTTAGTGGTTGCCTGTATAATTTCTAATTTTCAAAAAGGACGTTTTTTGATTTATGAAAACATAATTTTTTATATCACGTTGAACTTCTTTTTAATTAAATGATTGCACAAGTCACTTTACATTGAACTGGTTTAAATATTCTATTTGTTTACATTGTACACTCGATTGTATGGTTATCAGAATTGGTGTTTAGGTATTGATACAACTGATTCAGATATTTGTATGATGGATGGATAGATCACAGCACATATTTGTGTTTATTTATTAATGACTAGTGTTGAGCGAACACGGACTGTATTATTCGTGTTCGTACCGAATAATTGGATTTTTTGTACCCGAACACGGACACGGACACTTTACTGTATGTTCGGGTAAAAATCCGTGTTCGGTCGTTTTATTTCCGGGTTTTGCATGCTTTGGCGCTCTTTTCATGGCGGGCTTTCAACAGCCAATCAACAATCGTTTAACTGGTGTGCCTTAAGCCATCCCAGCCATGCCTGCAAATGTCTTAGTAGCTGTGATTGGCCGTCTGAAGCATGTGACCAAGTCTTTATAAGTTCGAGGCAGCCGCCGCAGCAGCGTCATTCTGCTGCTTAGCTAAGGGACAGAGCACACATCAATGTGCTGGCTGCTGATTAGGGAAAGATAGGCAGGAAAAAACCATTTGTGTCCGGATAGAATTGAGGGACAGGTCGGAGTGTTTAGGCAGGGCGAGTTGTAGGCATTTTAGGGATAGAGTCTGCTGAATTATAGGGTCAGTGTCTTCTACAAACTACAATCGATATTGCTGTGTGGGGGGTGGGGTGAATCTGCACTCAATCCTGATCTACGATCTCTTCTCAATCCTGTTAGGGACAGAGTCTGCTGAATTTTAGGGAAACTGTGTTCTACAAACTACAATCGATATTGCTGTGTGGTGTGGGATTGGAGATAGGCAGGTGTCAGTGATCCACATCCATTTTTCTGTGTGTGAGCTGCAGTGAACACAATCTTTTTGGGCTGCAGTGAACACAATCTTTTTGGGCTGCAGTGAACACAATCTTTTTGGGCTGCAGTGAACACAATCTTTTTGGGGTGCAGTGAACAAAATCTTTTTGGGGTGCAGTGAACACAATCCTTTTTGGTGTGCAGTGAACACAATCTTTGTGGGGTGCAGTGAACAAAATCCTTTGTGGGGTGCAGTGAACACAATCTTTTTGGGGTGCAGTGAACAAAATCCTTTTTGGGGTGCAGTGAACAACATCCTTTTTGGAGTGCAGTGAACACAATCTTTTTGGGGTGCAGTGAACAAAATCCTTTGTGGGGTGCAGTGAACACAATCTTTTTGGGGTGCAGTGAACACAATCTTTTTGGGGTGGAGTGAACAACATCCTTTTTGGGGTGCAGTGAACAAAATCATTTTTGGGGTGCAGTGAACAAAATCATTTTTGGGGTGCAGTGAACACAATCTTTTTGGGGTGCAGTGAACACAATCTTTGTGGGGTGCAGTGAACACAATCTTTTTGGGGTGGAGTGAACAACATCCTTTTTGGGGTGCAGTGAACAACATCCTTTTTGGGGTGCAGTGAACACAATCTTTTTGGGGTGCAGTGAACACAATCTTTGTGGGGTACAGTGAACAGAATCTTTGTGGGGTGCAGTGAACACAATCTTTGGGGGGTACAGTGAACACAATCTTTTTGGGGTGCAGTGAACACAATCTTTGTGGGGTGCAGTGAACACAATCTTTTTGGGGTGGAGTGAACAAAATCATTTTTGGGGTGCAGTGAACAACATCCTTTTTGGGGTGCAGTGATCAAAATCCTTTTTGGGGTGCAGTGAACACAATCTTTTTGGGGTGCAGTGAACAAAATCCTTTGTGGGGTGCAGTGAACAGAATCTTTGTGGGGTGCAGTGAACACAATCTTTGGGGGGGGTACAGTGAACACAATCTTTTTGGGGTGCAGTGAACACAATCTTTGTGGGGTACAGTGAACAGAATCTTTGTGGGGTGCAGTGAACACAATCTTTGGGGGGTACAGTGAACACAATCTTTTTGGGGTGCAGTGAACACAATCTTTGTGGGGTGCAGTGAACACAATCTTTGGGGGGGTACAGTGAACACAATCTTTTTGGGGTGCAGTGAACAACATCCTTTTAGGGTGCAGTGAACACAATCTTTGTGGGGTGCAGTGAACAACATCCTTTTAGGGTGCAGTGAACACAATCTTTGTGGGGTACAGTGAACAGAATCTTTGTGGGGTGCAGTGAACACAATCTTTGGGGGGTACAGTGAACACAATCTTTGTGAGGTGCAGTGAACACAATCTTTGTGGGGTGCAGTGAACACAATCATTGTGGGGTGCAGTGAACTCAATCTTTGTGGGGTACAGTGAACACAATCTCATACTTCTGAAGATTTGAGGGTGCTGCCTGTTCCATACCCCCCCTACTCCTCATCTAGCCTTTTAGGGGTACAAACAATAGTAATTGGGGCCTAGTGTGGTTGTGTACGTGTGATATACATACACTTTTTTTGGATCATATTTTCTATTCCGCTATTTAATCAAAAACCTTTGGGGATCAGTTAAATTGGGGGATAGTCTGTGTTGGTACGTGTGAGAGAGATCCACCTTTCCAAGTTGTTGGGGTTCATCTCATACTTCTGAAGGTTTGAGGGTGCTGCCTGTTCCATACTCCCCCTACTCCTAGCCTTTTAGGGGTACAAACAATAGTAATTGGGGCCTAGTGTGGTTGTGTACGTGTGATATACATACACTTTTTTTGGATCATATTTTCTATTCCGCTATTTAATCAAAAACCTTTGGTGATCAGTTAAATTGGGGGATAGTCTGTGTTGGTACGTGTGAGAGAGATCCACCTTTCCAAGTTGTTGGGGTTCATCTCATACTTCTGAAGGTTTGAGGGTGCTGCCTGTTCCATACCCCCCCTACTCCTAGCCTTTTAGGGGTACAAACAATAGTAATTGGGGCCTAGTGTGGTTGTGTACGTGTGATATACATACACTTTTTTTGGATCATATTTTCTATTCCGCTATTTAATCAAAAACCTTTGGGGATCAGTTAAATTGGGGGATAGTCTGTGTTGGTACGTGTGAGAGAGATCCACCTTTCCAAGTTGTTGGGGTTCATCTCATACTTCTGAAGGTTTGAGGGTGCTGCCTGTTCCATACTCCCCCTACTCCTCATCTAGCCTTTTAGGGGTACAAACAATAGTAATTGGGGCCCAGTGTGGTTGTGTACGTGTGATATACATACACTTTTTTTGGATCATATTTTCTATTCCGCTATTTAATCAAAAACCTTTGGGGATCAGTTAAATTGGGGGATAGTCTGTGTTGGTACGTGTGAGAGAGATCCACCTTTCCAAGTTGTTGGGGTTCATCTCATACTTCTGAAGGTTTGAGGGTGCTGCCTGTTCCATACCCCCCCTACTCCTCATCTAGCCTTTTAGGGGTACAAACAATAGTAATTGGGGCCTAGTGTGGTTGTGTACGTGTGATATACATACACTTTTTTTGGATCATATTTTCTATTCCGCTATTTAATCAAAAACCTTTGGGGATCAGTTAAATTGGGGGATAGTCTGTGTTGGTACGTGTGAGAGAGATCCACCTTTCCAAGTTGTTGGGGTTCATCTCATACTTCTGAAGGTTTGAGGGTGCTGCCTGTTCCATACCCCCCCTACTCCTCATCTAGCCTTTTAGGGGTACAAACAATAGTAATTGGGGCCTAGTGTGGTTGTGTACGTGTGATATACATACACTTTTTTTGGATCATATTTTCTATTCCGCTATTTAATCAAAAACCTTTGGGGATCAGTTAAATTGGGGGATAGTCTGTGTTGGTACGTGTGAGAGAGATCCACCTTTCCAAGTTTTTGGGGTTCATCTCATACTTCTGAAGATTTGAGGGTGCTGCCTGTTCCATACCCCCCCTACTCCTCATCTAGCCTTTTAGGGGTACAAACAATAGTAATTGGGGCCTAGTGTGGTTGTGTACGTGTGATATACATACACTTTTTTTGGATCATATTTTCTATTCCGCTATTTAATCAAAAACCTTTGGGGATCAGTTAAATTGGGGGATAGTCTGTGTTGGTACGTGTGAGAGAGATCCACCTTTCCAAGTTGTTGGGGTTCATCTCATACTTCTGAAGGTTTGAGGGTGCTGCCTGTTCCATACTCCCCCTACTCCTCATCTAGCCTTTTAGGGGTACAAACAATAGTAATTGGGGCCCAGTGTGGTTGTGTACGTGTGATATACATACACTTTTTTTGGATCATATTTTCTATTCCGCTATTTAATTTAACTGGGCCTCCATGCGAGACCTGTGTGCCTTGTTGCGCTGTTTTGAGTACTCCACCAACATGGCCAGTGGCAATGACGCCGTTCTCAGCTTAACTATCCCACTTCTATGCCTCCTTGAAAAAACAATTCGGGCGATGATGGAAGAGGATGTGGCACAGGATGAGGAGGAGGAGGAGGATGAAGAGGTAACATTTCCAAGGCTTTCAGGGCAGTCATTCGCAAGGGGCTCCGAGGGTGGGTTCCTGCACACGCAAACGCCAGGGACGCAATTGTCCAGCAGGGGCACAGTTCTGGAGGATGAGGAGGATGAGGAGGAGGAGGAGCTGGAGGAGGAGATGGAACCATGTTCACAGCAGGGTGGCACCCAGGCCAGCTCATGGCCATCACTGGTGCGTGGCTGGGGGGATACAGAGGACACGGACGATACACCTCCCACAGAGGACAGCCTTTCGTTGCCTCTGGGCAGCCTGGCACACATGAGCGATTACATGCTGCAGTGTCTCCACAACGACCGCCGAGTTGCCCACATTCTAACTTGTGCTGATTACTGGGTGGCCACGCTGCTGGATCCCCGTTACAAGGACAACGTACCGTCCTTAATTCACTCACTGGAGCGCGATCGCAAGATGCGCGAGTACAAGCGCACGCTGGTAGACGCCATGCTGCTGGCATTCCCATCTGACAGCGGGGCCACAGTGGAAGCACAAGGCAGAGGAGGAGGAGGAGGAGGTCGCCAACGCAACCAGGGCACCGCCAGCACCTCAGAAGGCAGGGTTAGCATGGCCGAAATGTGGAAAAGCTTTGTCAGCACGCCACAACAAACAGCAGCACCAGCAGCTCAGATGGAACGTCTTAGCAGGAGGCAGCATTTTACCAACATGGTGGAGCAGTATGTGTGCACACGCCTACATGTAGTGAATGACAGGTCTGCCCCCTTCAACTTCTGGGTCTCCAAATTGGGCACATGGCCTGAGCTTGCCCTTTACGCCTTGGAGGTGCTGGCGTGCCCTGCAGCCAGTGTATTATCTGAACGGGTATTTAGCACGGCTGGGGGCGTTATAACAGACAAGCGCAGCCGCCTGTCCAGAGACAATGTGGACAAGCTCACGTTCATTAAAATGAACCAGGCATGGATCCCACGGGACTTTTCCGTACCTTATGCAGAATAGCAATGGATACCGACCTTACCCACCCATTGTTCCATTTTTGCTCTTTCTCACTCTTTTGGGGTGTACCCTCATTTAAAATTTTTGAAAAGAAGCAGTGTTGGCTACCTCGTCCTCCTCCTCAGGGCCAGATTAATGTAGGGGCTATTGGAGCTGCAGCTCCAGGCCCCTACCTTTTATATAGGCCCGGGTTGGCCATATTCACTGTTACCGCTCTTCTGTCACTTGTAAACACAGAAGTCTGGCTTCTATGCTCGCTTCCCCAGGCAGCACCCTCAGAACCTCCCCACACAGCGTGAAGGCCGGACAAGGAGGGACAGTTGGCGATGCATGGATTTGTTTATGGGCTTCAGAGACAGCATCCCATGTTGAATTAGGCATGCATGGCTGCACCCTTCCTCCTCTGGGTGCATGGCAAGGCACGGCCCTTAAGGCCCTTCAAAATCCTCAGCACCAAGCCCATGATGCTGTTAATCCGGCCCTGGTCCTCCTCCACCGCCGCTTCCACCTACACCGCCCATAGGTGTGCGCAGCCTATTGCATTAAGGTGTGCACCCCAAAGTTGAAATACACATGCATGTGTTTGCCAGCAGGGAGAGTAATGTATCGGGGCCATGTACCTGTAGGCAAGGAGAAATAGAGCAGAGCAGGTCCCAGGGAGATCTTTCCCATCTCCTCACTGGCAATGCTATGTGCCCTAGGTGATTAGGGTGTGCCCAGGCACACCCAGCACACCCTGTGCGCACGCCTATGTCACCGCCACATCCACCACCACCTCAACCTCCCTCCTACTCCATATGGGCCTCGTCCTTCAGAGATGAAGAAGAACATTGTTTTATTTTTCTGTTTTTTTTTGTTGTTTTAAGTTATTTCCCTATCCACATTTGTTTGCAGAGCACTTGCCATGCTCTTAATTACGTTTTGCTGCCATTTGCAGCACTCTAGCCCTTTCCTTTGGTGTTTTAGAGCCATTTTAGTGCCTTAAAGTTCGGGTCCCCATTGACTTCAATGGGGTTCGGTGTCCGGGAAAAGTTCGGTAAAAGTCCGGGACACGGACCCGGACTTTTTTTTAAAGTTCGGCCGAACCCGTCGAACACGGACATCTAGGTGTCCGCTCAACCCTATTAATGACACAAAAGGTTTGACACTTAAGTTTTAGACAGCGCACTATTCATTTTCACTATATTTTTGGATCCCAGCATTCCAGAGATTTCTTTTAGTGCAGCAGTCTGTGTAACCCTGGGGCAAAGCGCAACCTTCAATAACAAATACTTACTTACTGGTGGATACAAAGGTGGTTTTTGCAGCTAGCCCATTGTGGATGTATTTATTTATTACAATTCCCGAAAAAAATTGTCGCAGAGGAGGTTCTTGACAAGGCCCCCTCGGAATTCACTGAACTAAGAGGAATCTTTATGAGATTAAAAAACGTGATGGTAGCAGAAATGCATGCCGCATCAGTTATTGTATTTTTAGAATGTTATATTAACCACTTAAGCCCCGGAAGATTTTACCCCCATTCCGACCAGGGGGTATTTTGCGATTCGGCACTGCGTGACTTTAACGGACAATTGCGCGGTCGTGCGACGCTGTACCTAAACGAATTTGGCGTCCTTTTTTTCCCACAAACAGAGCTTTTTTTTGGTGGTATTTGATCACCTGTGCGATTTTTTGATCACGCGCTATAAACAAAAAAAGAGCGTCAATTTTGCAAAAATAGCAATATTTTTCACATTTTTTTATATGAAATTCCCCAAAAAAAAAATGTAAAAATCAAAATTTTTTTACTTTTTCGGCCAATTTGTTTTATGCTACCTATGTTTGGTAAAAAAAATCGCAAAAAGCGTATTTTGATTGGTTTGCGCAAAAGTTATCGCGTTTACTAACAAAGGGAAAGATTTCTGTCATTTTTGTTGTTTTTTTTTTAAACGTGTAATGGCGGCGATCTGCGATTTTTTTTGCGGTACTGCGACATTGGGGCGGACAGATCGGACCCTTGACTGACATTTTTGACACTTTTGGGGTTACCAGTGACATTTCTACAGTAATCAGTGCTATATATATGCACTGTTACTGTAAAAATACACTGGTAGTGAAGGGGTTAACTTTATTTGGGAGGGAGGGGCTGTGTGTATCCCTAGGGGCGTGTTTCTACTGTGATTGGCTGGGGCTTGAGCTGTATGGTCACTGATCAACGGATCTACATACTAGATCCGAGTGATCAGTATCCTAACAGCAAGGAGAATGACAGGTGGCTTGTTTACACAAGCTGCCTGACATTCTCCCTCTCCCCCGCCGATCGCCGAGTGACCGGCGGACATCGGGTCCGCCGGTCACACGCGCGGGGGGGTCCGTGACCACGCGGGAGCGGGAGCGCGCCTCCTGTGAGGGGCTGACTGCCGACGTAGATCGGCGTTAGGCAGTCGGCAAGTGGTTAAGGAGAAAATGATTCCTAGAGATGGAACGTTTTCCCAGATAAACTAGATAATGAGCTCCAGGAGTGGTTTTAGTTTTTCAATGATGCTGGGACTAACTTTCTCCCTTTTCTACTAGATCGAAAGAGAAAGAAAGTATCCAGGTTGAATCAAGAAATTAAAACATCAGAGAGAAACTTAACCCTTTTAATCAAGAAGAAGCTTACAGGCTTTATAGTCAGGAGTTAAAGGAAATTTTAGCTAAAAGAGGAAACAAAGAGAACTTAAAAGCAGAAAAAATACTTTAGGGATGTTGAAGATTATAAACGTAAATTTGTTTTTAAATGGAAAGAACAAGTAGAAGATACACATACTACAGGTCAAAATCAGGTATTATCCAGTACTTCACGGGAAGGAGCGACCTCTGGAGGAACCAGCACCCATAATTACCAACCAAGGAAGGGACATAATGTCCAATACTGCTCTCCTTATAGAAATTATACCCAGCCACCCTATTATTCTCCAGGAAGAGGTTAAATAGACTATACGGGTGGAATACACTGGATTGGCGTATACGACAGTGTTCCAGGTCCTACCAATATCCAGCAACTTTGCACAGCCATTGAAGAGGAGTGGACCAACATTCCATAGGCCACAATCAACAACCTGATCAACTCTATGCGAAGGAGATGTGTAACACTGCGTGAGGCAAATGATGGTCACACCAGATCCTGACTGGTTTTCGGACCCCCCAATACAGTAAAACTGCATATTTTAGGTTGGCCTTAATTGTGGTCAGCCTAAGGCACACCTGTGCAATAATCATGCAGTCTAATCAGCATCTTGATATGCCACACCTGTGAGGTGAATGGATTATCTCGGCAAAGGAGAAGTGCTCATGAACACAGATTTAGCCCTTTTGTGTACATAGAAAAAGTCTTTGAGTTTGGCTCATGAAAAATGGGGGCAAAAACAAAAGTGTTTCATTTACAATTTTGTTCAGTGTATATAAGTAAACTAAGCATTAAGAGTCAAATTTTGTCGAATTCAGGTTTAAAAAATTACAAAGGAATTACAATTCCAGCCAAAAAAACACAGTTTATACACACAGGATTGAGGAATGCTTCCCTCTTTAACTCTCCCAGGTGATGTAGGAGGAAATATAGCTATTTTTAAAGACTTTTTAAAGATTTGGAACATGCAAAATTTAAACATAGGAAAAAGGTATACTTACATAAAAGTGTTAGAGCCTTATTGGACCACAAAAATGTGGTCATACGCCCTGCCGACAAGAAAGGTGCAATCATTTTGCTCAGAAAAGAAGAATACTTAGTAGAGATGAGCAGTCTTCTTTTTTTTTTTTTCATTTTCAATGGCTTTATTAAGTCAAAGAAAGAATTAAAGGTTACAGAGTACAGCATCTTAGCATATCTATAGGAGGTGTAACCGTCTGCATCTGGGGGTACAAACATTAAACAATTTGATAACAGTATGGAGAGATCAGGTGTTAATCATTCCACAAACTAAACCTTTTTAATATTTATTATAATAAAGTCTGCATACGGTTTTACACTATGGAGCCTCTGTTGCTTCTCTTTTCATGATGGCTGCTGTACTCATCTGTGTACCTTGAGTGTGGGATAGGTGCTGTCACAGTGGTGACACACACAACTTGCTCCTCTGCAACCGCAGCCTGCAAAACTTTGCAGCCAAAAGCAGCATCCAAGGATGCAAGTACATCCACCTTATAAAACTTTGTAAATGTGTGTACAGACGACCACCTAGCTGTCTTACACACCTGAACCACTGCCGCCTGATGACGGAAGGACCAGGAGGCACTAAGCGTCTTCGTAGAATGCCCTTTGACAGGGAAAGGAGGAACCTGACCCTTAATAGAATAGTCCTGCACCACTGTCTGCCTGATCCATCTGGGAATGGTCGCAGCAGATGCGGCCTGCCCCTTACATCCTCTTAGGTCCATCCTTAAGAACAAACAAAAAATCGGATTTCCGAATCGACTCTGCCAGGTACACCCGAATTACCCTGGCTACATCCAAGGAATACAGAGCAATTTCTTTAGGATGTTTTGGCTTAGGACATAAGGACGGCAACACAATATCTTCATTCAAATGAAACCCCCGAGATAACCTTAGGAAGGAATGCCTGACAGGGTCGTAACACCACTTTGTCCCTGTGAACCACCAGGTAAGGTGATCGACAGGACAATGCGGCCAACTCGGACACCCTACGCGCAGATGTAATAGCAACCAAAATGGTCACCTTCTGCGACAGAGTGAGCAAAGGAAGTTCACAAATGTTTTGAAAAGGAGGCTTTTGAAGCACCGATGGTACCAAATTTAGATCCCACGGAGGTACCAGAGATCGCACCGGAGGAGCCAGATGGCGAACTCCCTGCACAAAGGTGTGAACCAAAGACTTCACCGCCAACTTCCTTTGGAAAAATATGGCCAAAGCAGAAATCTGGCCATTGATGGTGCCCAGAGCCAAATGTTGAACTACACCTAATGGTAGAAACTCCAACAGGCGAGACACAGAAAAGGAATGGGGAGAAACCCCCGGGGACTCACACCAAGTAATGTACACCTTCCAAACTCGATGATAAACCTTACTGGAAGTAGAATTCCTAGCCTTCAACAGCATAGGAAGCACCGACTCCGATAGCCCTCTGTCCTTCAGCACCTGGCTTTCTATAGCCAAGCCGTTAAAGCCAGCGACTGTAAAGCAGGGTGCAGGATTGGTCCCTGAGACAGAAGATCTTCCCTGAGAGGAAGTTTCCAAGGAACACCTGCAACCAGTCTTACCAGGCCTGGGTACCAGAACCGGCGAAGCATGTCTGGTGCCACCAAAATGACTGGAATCCCTTCTACCTCGATTCTACCTAGCAGTCTTGACAGAAGTTGTATTGCAGAAAAAGCCTAAATCAGACAATACTGACCCCAACGTGCCACCAGGGCGTCTGCTGCAATGTCCAGAGGATCCCCGGACCTTGACACGAACCATTGCACCTTCCCGTTGAGACGGGAGGCCAACAGGTCTACATCGGGAGTCCCCCACTGGAGACAAAATTGATGAAACACCTCCAGATGAAGGGGCCATTCTCCCTGATCCAACGTCTGCCGACTGAGATAATCTGCTTGCCAATTCTCTACAGCAGAACAGAGATGTGTACATGTGTACAGCAGAGAGGGCTGGAAAATATAGTTCTGCCCACCTCAGAATGCAGGCTACTTCCCAGGCCGCCAGGGCACTCCTTGTGCCCCCTTGCTGATGGACCTATGCTACCGCCGTAGCATTGCTTGATTGTATCCTCACTGGGCATCCCTGCAGACGATCCGTCCACTGAGACAGACAAAGTCTGATCACCCGAATCTCCAGGATGTTGATCGGCGGCCTGGTCTCCTCTCGAGACCAAACACCTTGAGCCGAGTATATTCCCAAGACACCTCCCCACCCAGACAGACTGGCATCCATGGAAATCACTGTCCAATACAGGGGAAGAAAGGACTTTCCCAGGCGAATCCCCGGGGAGCGGAGCCACCATATCAGAGACCCCCCTCGTACCCCGACTCAACAGGATCAGAACTTCCAGCGACTGTGGATCTTTGTTCCACTTGGCAAGAATTTCTCTATGCAGAGGTCTGGTATGAAACTGAGCAAACTGAACCGCCACGAAAGTGGAAAGCATCAAACCCAGCACTTACATGGAAGTCCTGAGTGACGACCGACGGTTATACAACAGGAGCATCCTGCAACTTCAGAAGTTTCAAAGTCCAGCATCAGACCCAAATAGTCCAGCTTGGTAGGCGGAGTCAAACCTGATTTTTGAAAATTCAGTGTCCATCCAAACTCCTGAAGAGTTCGCACAGTAATGTTCAAGTCGGCTTCTAGAGCCGAAGAAGACTTTGCATGCAGAAGCAGATCGTCCAGGTAACCCAGTACCACGATCCCCTTCTGCCATAGGAAGGCCAGCACTGAGGCCAAAACCTTTGTGAATACCCGAGGAGCTGAGGCGAGACCAAAAGGTAACGCCTCAAATTGATAGGGCTCCTCTCCCACGGTAAAACAAAGAAAATGCTGATTCCCGACATATATTGGAATATGAAGGTAAGCGTCCTTGAGATCGAGAGAAGTCAGAATATTCCTTGATGAAGGAAAGCTATTACCGTGTGGATGGACTCCATCCGAAATTTCTGAACCCACACAAAGTGGTTCAGAGTCTTGAGCTCCAAGATGGGGCGTACCTTGCCTTCCTTCCTGGGAACTGTAAACAGATTTGAATAAAAACCTTGAAAACGTTCCGACTCTGGAACCTGGCACAATGACTCTTTGTGCTAACAGTTCCTGCACTGCCCCATAGAGGCCCTGTAGCCGATCGTGAGACAGGCGCAAGTTGGAAGGAAAGAACCTTGCCGGAGGCAAGGACCGAAACTCGATCTTGTAACCGAACGGAATCAACTCGTGGACCCATTTGTCACGAATGAGCAAGGTCCACGGGTCCGCAAAAAGGCGAAGACGTCCCCTCACCCCGAATGCGCGCCTTCAGGCCAGGGAAGGCTTGTCTGCAGAACCAGTAGTGCCTGCTTTTTACTTACCATTCCGGGGTCTCTTGGAGCCTACCGCGAAGTTACAGGTGGATCTCGAACCCTTTTCCTGTGATGCAGATGGACGAAAGGGCTGCTTGTGAGCCGGGAAAAAAGGACCACTTTGCGATGAGTTTTATTGCCCCTAGCAACCTGCGGAAGTAATGTACTCTTACCTCCCGTAAGGCCCTTAATGATATCTTCCATAGAGGCACCTAACAAACGGTCACCTACAAAAGGTAGATCAGTCAGCGCCTTTTTAGAAGCCTGGTTGGCCGACCAATGCTTCAACTAAATCATGCGGTGAAGAATCACCGCCGTCACAGATACCCTGTCGGCCAAGGGGACCATATCCAAAGATGCATCACAAATGTACTGTAGCCCCTGGATCAACTGATCTGCCAGCTCAGGAGGGTGTTGACCCCCTACCAGATACTGGCGTAAACATTTTGCTCATTCCGTTAAAGTCTGGGATACCAAAGTGATAGCAAACACTGGCCTCAACATTGAACCTACCACGGTGAAAAAGGTTAACAGACCAGAGCCTCAGCTCTCTTGTCCACAGGATCCTTAAAGGATGGAAAAACCTCCACCTGCAAAAGTGTGGCCTTATTTAGCCTGGAAACCTCAGAGTCTACAGACGGTGGAACCGTTAGTTTCTTCAGGAGAGACTCCTCAAAGGGATATCTTCTAGCGAAGCACTCAGGTATTCCAACCATGCGTTTCGGGTAACCCCACTGACTAGTGACAATCTCATCAAAATAGGCAGGAAAAGGGAACACCTTTGTCACTTTGGAAGATTTGCGGGTGCCAAACTGCACCGGTGTCGCCGACTCAGCATGAGCTGAGTCCTCCAACTTTAACATTTCCAGCACTGACACAATCAAAGCCTCCACCAGAGCTTTTTTCATGCGCGGCTGCGGAGGAGAATTTATCCTCACTGTTTGAGCACTCAGGGTGCGTGGACCCAGTAGGCTGACTCGTCTGCGGTGGCCAAATACACCTCAGATTCTGAGGAGACAGGTGTAGGAGGGTGGGGGTGCTTTTCGGTAGGTTGCCTTTGCAGTGCCATATCAACCTTTGATACTAGTGACTGCAGGGCCGCTGTCATGGCTGCCAGGGCAGACTAAGACCAAGAAGGTCCCGCGGCTTCTAGGAGTGGGTCAGGCTGTAATACATACTCCAGAGGCTCCACGGTTAATCAGAGCTGCACTGTGCACAAAAAAAGAAAACACTGATTGGAGCACCACAAGATTTAGCGCAACCGCAGTGCTGTATATAGCAGAGGAAGGATCGTATACCCACTAGAGCTCACCACCACAGAGCTGAAGAGTGCCAAACAGCCTCCCACACTGCGATCAAAGAGGAAGAGGAAGCGCTGACACTGACACTAGAGGCCCCTACAGCACATCACCGCACAAGACTACAAGAAAATGGCCACTGCTATTTTCAATGAGAAACCCAAAATATGGCTGCTGGACTACACAAACATGGCCGCTGAAGCCAGTGAACACCATCTACGGCAAAATGGCAGCTCTACGCGGGACCTGGGACCCCACTGGACCCTAGGGAAATAGGAATCCACCAGGGGAGAACCCCCCAGGGCCCCCCCCCGCAGCACCAAAGGTACAGGCACCCAGTTAGCGACACCCATCGCCCTCGAGCCCAGCACCAGTGAAGCCCCCCCAAAAAGCACCCGTGCCCCCCAAAAGGGGGCTAATGGGGGGAACAGGGGGCAGGTGAGGGCGACCAATGCAGGGGAACCCTGTTAGGTGAGGGGGAAAATGTGAGGGGAGGAAGGACGCAGAGGGGGGCCTACCATCCCCAGGGAGGGCCCGCGACCACCCCAGCAATTCCCAGAGAAAGGAGGGGGGAACACTACTCCCCACACCTTGGCATCAGGTGGGCACCACTCCCAGCAGTCAACTGCACCATCTTGGAATGGGGGTGCTGCACCCCTAGGTAAGCTGCGACTCTGATCGTGACTGCTGAAGTGACCAGGGCTTTACGACCTTGTGGGGTGTTTCACTCGCCGGTCAGCCCCCATCCAGTGGGGACATGTTGCAGAGCTAATAGTTGGGTCGTGCTCACAGGCCAGACTGGGAAAACCATAACGATCTAGGATATCCAGTGCGTCGCCCGGTCCAGCTGTTAATTGTAGTTCACACAGGAACAGGTTGATTGTAGTTCACACAGGAACAAAAATAATAAAGAAAAGAGAAAAAAATTCAATTTAAAAAGGAAAAAATGTCAAGACCACAGATCCCAGCAGAGAACCAGGTCTTTACTCCTGACTAGGCAGAAAAACTGAAGTCCTATATCAGGAAGTGATGGTATACCCTCTGGGACTGCCTCAGGGGTGTAGCCAAAATTGTTTCTGCCTAGTCCTACTCCTGAAGAGAGAGCAACATAAGCCCAATGGTCTAGAAGACATGGAGCTGAACGAAAAAGAAATGTATTTTTTCCCAAAAAATTGCGTTTGAAAGACCGCTGCACAAATACCGCGTGACACAAAATATTGCAATGACCACCATTTTATTCTGTATTAGTCTTTGCTAAAAAAAAAATATATATATATATATATATATATATATATATTGTTTGGGAGTTCTAAGTACTTTTCTAGCTACAAATACTGACTTTACTTCTGACAAGTGTCAGAAATAGGCTTGGTCCTTAAGTGGTTAAACGCATTTGGTTTTTAAGGATAATGCACTATGAGTTTTCTCTACCCACTTTAACTCCAAAACATCCATGAATCAGGAGCCTGCTTTTTCTCTAAGCCCCAGTGAGACGTCCAAAAGGAACAAAATCCCTTTCATCCTTTGTGGATCTAAGCTTCTGGTAAGCGGCCATTCATTTTATCTAGGACACAGTGGTGAGGCAACAGCACTTTCAATTGTGTTTGCATGAAGACACCATTACACAAAGGAGATGGATGGACAATCTAAGTGGGCACTTAACTCACTTATTCATAATTTTTGATATCACGTTGGATTTATTTTAAATGAATTGATTACACAAGTCACCTTACATTGAACTGGTTTATATATTCTAATAGTTTGTTTACATGGTACACTTGATTGTATGTTTATCAGAATTCAGTGGTGTTTAGTTATTGATACAACTGATTGGGATATTTTGTATGATGGATGGATAGATCTATCACAGCACATATTTGTGTATATTTATTAATGACACATAAGGTTTGACCCTTCTTAACTTTTAGACAGCGCACTATTCATTTTAACTATATATTTATATATCTTTTGCAGATATAGTATATGCTCCTGAGAAAGTAGAGCGAATCCACGAAACGTGTTGAGCTTATTTGGACGCAGTTATGCCCTAAAGATATGTTTTACTCTATTTATACCATACTATGTAATTTCTGCAATTTTTTATTGATCTTATGATACGGAGTATATGTTGGCTCATATCACCATATACTGTTTTGTGCTACAATTCTTACCTTGTATATGTATGAATTGCACTATGCATTTTGATGTGTATATATAATACAATTAATACCTATGTATGTAAATACAGAAATATGCTATTTTTTTTTTTTTTAATAAATCTGTCATTATGGATCGACCATTTACCAAGTTGTTTGTCACATGCCCCATATAAAGTCCCAAACGCCTTCTCTCTTATCTCCAAATATAGGGATGGAGGCGTATAATCATATGTGCTTCGTTTAGTCCCAACCCCCCCCCCCCCCCGTTTATGACTTTTAATAGAAGACACTTACCTGTCCAGGGATCCCGCAATGTCGGCACCCCAAGCTGATTTGTCCATTAGCTGCAAGTAAAGGAAAACTGCAGGAAAGCCTTCAGGCTTCACAGCCAGTTTCCTACTGAGCATGCGCAAGTCGTGCTGCACTTTATGAATGGTCCCACCGTCTTCTGGGACACACACAGGTCCCAGGAGGTGGGGGAGTGGAGGATGGGCTGGATATGTTGTAGATCACCGTGCGGCAATCTTACACGGAAGTGGGAGCAGGCAAAAACCAGGTATCCGCTCCCCCCCCCCCCAATAAAAGAGTGCCAAATGTGGCAGTGGAGGGGGTGAGGGTGTGGACAAGCGGAGCTTCCTCTTTTGGGTGGAGCTCTGCTTTAAAGTGCATCTCTAAGCAAAACCTTTTTTAGTTCAGGATAGAGTGGGGAAGGGTAAGACCCTCTGTCAAGTTTTTACAGTCATCTGTGTTTCCATTGGGGATATTCACCCCTATGTTACTGCATTATATATTTTGTTTTTAATTGATATCTGGTGAGGATTGAAGCAATTCGGAGCACATTGCTTGAGAGGGAGAAGAAAGAGATTTATTGATAGATGAATACTAGAATGTACTAGTTTAGTAAGGGTATTTTGGCATGTGGATCTGGGAGGTGATTTACTTTAGGTGATACACAATGGATATTGGCACATATATGGGAGCACATTACCATAGAGATATGGGTTGTATGGGGTATGGGAACATATTACACTTTATAGTTATTTTTTGGAACAAAAGCATCACACATGCGGTATGTAGGTGTCCAGATACATTTTCCCTAAATACCACATGCGATCATGAAACTGGTAAATTCACTATACCGCTCTGCCGTATTTACTGCAAAACGCTGAAAACGTAAATACCGTATGAACAGGCGTTAAACTCAATTTACAGGAGGAAATAAATAATGAAATGCATGCGGTAATTAACCACTTGCCTACTGGACACTTAAACCCCCCTCCTGTCCAGGCCAATTTTCAGCTTTCAGCGCTGTCGCACTTTGAATGACAATTGCGTGGTCATGCAACACTGTACCCAAATTACATTTTTATCCTTTTTTTCAAACAAATAGAGCTTTCTTTTGGTGGTATTTAATCACTACTGTTTTTTTTTTTCTCTGAACAAAAAAAAAAGACCAAAATTTTTGAAAAAAAAACAAAAAACTGTTTTTATAGTTTGTTATAAAATTTTGTAAACAGTTAATTTTTCTCCTTCATTGATGTGCGCTGGTGAGGCGGCACTGATGGGCCCTGATAGGCAATGGTAGGCTGCACTGTTGGGCACTGATAGGCTTCATTGATGGGCACTGATAGGCTGCATTGATGGGCACTGATAGGCGACACTGATGGGCACTTATAAGGCAGCACTGATGGGCACTGATAAGGCAGCACTGATGGGTGGCACTGATGGGCAATGATGGGCGGCACTGAAGAGCACTGGTAGTTACATAGGTAGGTGGTGCTGAAGGGCACTAATAGATGGCAATCATGGGCACTAATAGGTGGCACTGATGGGTGCCACTGATGGGCAATGATAGGCACTGGTATGGGACACTTATGATGGGGCACTAATAGGTGGCACTGGTGAGCACTGATAGGTGACACTGGTAGGTAGCGCTGGTGGGCACTGGTAGGTGGCACTAGTAGGCACTGACAGATGGCACTGGTAGGTGGCACTGGTGGGTGACACTGGTGGGCACTGATAGGTGGCACTGGGGGCACAAATAATCCCTCTCCTCTTCAGGACCGATGTCCCTCTGACAGTAGCCGACGATTGTTGTTTTTTTTCTCCTCACACTGACAGCGTGAGGAGAAAAAAACAGCTGATCGCCGGCTGCTGTTTACTTTACATGATCAGCTGTCATTGGCTGACAGCTGATCACGTGGTAATGGGGCGGGATCGCCCCGATCTCCGATCTGTGATCAGGCGAGTCTCATGGACTTGCCAATCATAGGGCGAGCTGGGCTCGCTCCGCAGGGAGCGCGCAGGCTGCTCATTGCCGAGAGGACGTCAATGTATGCCCTCCAGGCAATTCAGGTCCGTGGTGTAGTCGTTATTCGGCTATAGCGCGGACGTCAAGTAGTTAGGTAGTAATTTGAGGCATGCGGTATTTATGAAATGTATACTGGTTGTTAAAGGATAAGTTCACCTTTTCAGGCAGAATTTCACTTTTCATAATAAATAGAAGTCTTTTCCAATTCCATTTCTGGCTCAGCTATCCCAATGAGCTTTTCTCTCACTTCCATCATCCACAGGAGGTTTAAAACCTTGGCAGTTTATTTGAAGTTTGAACTGATTTTCAGATTCTGTCACTTCCTGTATATTTTATCAGCATTCACTTCCCTTTAGGTCATCTCCCAGAAGCCTTCACTTCCATGTGGCATCACAGAAGAGGGTGTGTTTACCACTCTGGACCACACCTTGATAGATTGGTCGGACGTGCCATCCTATTCCATAGTTCTGGTATAGCTGAAGGAAATTGTACAGAGATTGTACAATTAGATTGCATGGCTTTATACAATACAGTATTACTTATACAGTGGTTCTCATCCATGTGATATACACAGACAGTCTGCTGCTTCTGTTGGCTCTTTCTGGTGTTACCCTGGTTTACCTCCTGGGTCCAAGCACCTTTCATCACATCCACCTGGAGGGGCTTGCTCACCATTGACCACCTAGAAGGTTGCCACCTGCTGGAGACTTATTGATACGCTTTTTAATATATTGTATGTGTGAGTGCATATTTATTGTTTTTCATGTCATGAACATGTTGCAATAAATGCTACACTTAGGTAGTGGTGCTTTTCTTTTTTTTTTTACATGGTTTGCTGGTGGGATCCTCCCCAGATCCTGCTTGAAAGAGAGACCAACACTGCCATAGAGTGAACTTCGTACCACAGTATTTCTATCTCCCTGTCAACCCCCCTCTCTCCGTGTCACCCCCTCTCTCTCTTCTTGTCACCCCCCTCTCTCTCTCCCTGTCACCCCCCTCTCTCTCTCCCTGTCACCCCCCCTCTATCTCCCTGTCACCCCCTCTCTCTCTCCCTGTCACCCCCCTCTCTCTCTCTGTGCCACCCCCCTCCCTGTCACCCCTCTCTCTCTCCCTGTCACCCCCTCTCTCTCCCTGTCACCCCCTCTCTCTCTCCCTGTCACCCCCCTCTTTCTTTCTCTCTCCCTGTCACCCCCGCTCTCTCTTCCTGTCATCCCCCTCTCTCTACCTCTCTCTCCCTGTCACCTCCTCTCTCTCCCTGTCACCCCTCACTCTCTTTCTGTTACCCCCTCACTCTCTTTCTGTTACCCCCTCACTCTCTCCCTGTCACCCCTCACTCTCTCCCTGTCACCCCCCTCTCTCTCGCTCTGTCCCTGTCACCCCCCTCTCTCTCTCTCTCCCTGTCACCCCCCTCTCACTGTAACCCCTCTCTCTCTCCCTATCACCCCCCTCTCTCTCTTCCTGTCACCCCCCTCTCTCTACCTCTCTCTCCCTGTCACCTCCTCTCTCTCCCTGTCACCCCTCACTCTCTCTCTGTTACCCCCTCACTCTCTCCCTGTCACCCTCTCACTCTCTCCCTGTCATCCCCTCACTCTCTCCCTGTCACCCCACCCTCTCTCCCTGTCACCCCCTTTCTCTCTCTGTCCCTGTCACCCCTCTCACTCTCTTTCCCTGTCACCACTCTCTCTCTCTCTCTCTCTCTCCCTGTCACCCCCCCCTCTCTCTCTCCCTGTCACCCCCCTCTCTCACTGTCACCCCCTCTCTCTCTCTCCCTGTCACCCCCTCTCTCTCTCCCTGTCATCCCCCCTCTCTCTCTCTCCCTGTCACCCTCATCTCTCTCTCCATCACCCCCTCTTTCTCTCCCTGTCACCCCCCTCTCTCTCTCCCTGTCACCCCCTCTCTCTCTCCCTGTCACCCCCCCTCTCTCTCCCTGTCACCCCCCTCTCTCTCTCTCCCTGTTACGTCACCCCCTCTCTCTCCCTGTCACCCGCTCTCTCTCTCTCCCTGTCACCCCCTCTTTCTTTCTCTCTCCCTGTCACCCCCTCTCTCTCTTCCTGTCATCCCCCTCTCTCTACCTCTCTCTCCCTGTCACCTCCTCTCTCTCCCTGTCACCCCTCACTCTCTTTCTGTTACCCCCTCACTCTCTTTCTGTTACCCCCTCACTCTCTCCCTGTCACCCCTCACTCTCTCCCTGTCACCCTCTCACTCTCTCCCTGTCATCCCCTCACTCTCTCCCTGTCACCCCACCCTCTCTCCCTGTCACACCCTCTCTCTCTGTCCCGGTCACCCCTCTCTCTCTCTTTCCCTGTCACCACCCTCTCTCTCTCTCTCCCTGTCACCCCCACTCTCTCTCTCCCTGTCACCCCCTCTCTCTCCCTGTCACCCCCTTCTCTCTCCCTGTCACCCCCACTCTCTCTCCCTGTCACCCCCTCTCTCTCTCCCTGTCACCCCCCCCTCTCTCTCTCTCCCTGTCATCCCCTCTCTCTACCTCTCTCTCCCTGTCACCTCCTCTCTCTCCCTGTCACCCCCCTCTCTCTCCCTGTCACCCCCACTCTCTCTCCCTGTCACCCCCTCTCTCTCTCTCCCTGTCACCCCCTCTCTCTCTCTCCCTGTTACGTCACCCCCCTCTCTCCCTGTCACCCCTCTCTCTCTCTCCCTGTCACCCCCCTCTTTCTTTCTCTCCCTGTCACCCCCTCTCTCTCTCCCTGTCACCCCCCTCTCTCTCTCCCAGTCACCCCTCTCTCTCCCTGTCACCCCCCTCTCTCTCTCCCTGTCACCCCCTCTCTCTCTCCCTGTCACCCCCTCTCTCCCTCCCTGTCACCCCCCCTCTCTCTTCCTGTCACCCCCCTCTCTCTCTCCCTGTCACTCCCTCTCTCTCTCCCTGTCATCCCCCTCTCTCTCTCCCTTCTCTCTCTCTCTGTCACCCCATTTATTTTTCTCTCTCTCTCTTTCTGTCACCCCTTCTCTCTCTCTCACTGTCACCCCTTCTCTCTCTCTCTCTCTGTCACCCCGTCTCTCTCTCTGTCACCCCTTCTCTCTCTCTCTCTTTCTCTCTGTCATTCCCCCTCTCTGTCACCTAATCTCTCTGTCAAACCCTACCCCTCTGTCTCTCTGTCAAACGCTCTCTCTCTTTCTGGGGGGGGGGGGGGGGGATACAGCTCCTCGCCAAGGGCGCTGGAGACCCTAGTTACGCCTCTGCATGCATCCCTATGGGATAGCGGATACAGCGGAGATATCTCTGCTGACACCCGCTGCTATCCGCTTCCGATCCTATCTGTGAAATCCGGACAGATGGAAAACCTATTTTCCATCCGTCCACCGGATTGGATGGGATCAGATGAGAATGGACAGGCGGTCTGTTCTCATCTAATTCCCCCATAGGGGACAGCAGGCATCTGACATCTCAGTCTCTACACACAGAGTGGAGAGGGAGCTGTCATCCGCCTGCTCAGTGGGGATTGGCGGATCGATCCCCCGCTGAGCAAAACGGCTCTGTCGGCAGGTGCGGGCTGTGTGAAAGGACCCTTAGGGTTTTAATGCCTCATCTAAATCCTTTCTTAGTTGCCATTTTTAGGCAAGGCATTTGACAAGAAGTTACATTTCAAATGTAACATATTCACATTAATGTATTTTGCACAGCATGTGCACTATAATTACATAATCAGAAATGAATCAAATAAAGTACATTAAAATAACTAAATTTCACTGTTCAGACAATTGTTTTGCTGCTAAGAAACGACATATTACTTGAAATGTATGACCGCAGCATTATTTAGTGCTTAAAAGATCAGCTGCAGAATGTTAGCTCCATCTCCAGGAATCACCTCTATTTTAATATCTGCTCCAGCAACTCTGTTTCGTTTCTGGGAATGGCCACAAAGGGGGAAGGGGGCACTGATAGAATAATAGGAGAATGACTAAAGCAGTGTTAATTTTGTCGACTAAAACCGACTAAAACGTTTTCGTCGACTAAATTAACACAATTTTAGTCGACTAAAATACGACTAAAACTAAAACAATTCAGATGACTAAAATACGACTAAAACTAAAATGGCATTTTAGTCAAAAGACTATAACTAAAACTAAATCGAAATTTGCTGCCAAAATTAACACTGGTGGATGCTCACAGCTTTATACCACCATAAATAATAACATATTAGATTTTTCACTCCAGGACCAGCAGTAGTATATAATGAGTTTGGAAATTGTAGAGAAATGCTTAAATAATGCATTACAAATTACAATTGAACTACACCCATTCGATTATAGATGACTAAAATGAGTTATAGTCGACTAAAATGTAGGACGTTTTAGTCGACTAAATACGACTAAAACTAAAACACTTGCAGAAGACTAAAATGGGACTAAAACTAAAATGCCATTTTAGTCCTAAGACTAAGACTAAAACTAAATTGAAATTTGCTGCCAAAATTAACACTGGACTAAAGAGTAGAATAGGCATGTGGTGCAGATTATGATGCTGCAATGTGA
This sequence comes from Pelophylax lessonae, assembly GCF_965119305.1. NCBI lineage: Eukaryota > Metazoa > Chordata > Amphibia > Anura > Ranidae > Pelophylax > Pelophylax lessonae. The sequence goes on along the minus strand of NC_138768.1, from coordinate 320,287,444 downwards.
TGGAGAAATCAGGTATGGATTTAAATAAAAAAAAAAAAAAACAAATGGTGTAGAGGTTTCCTTCAAAATCCTTACCAGACCTGAAGATCCTGGTATATATATATTGTGGGGGGGGGGGGGCTGGTATATATTGTGGGGGGGGGCCCACCCACATAGTTTTCTTTAATTTTTTAATTTTTCAAAAATGTTTTAAATTCAGCTGTCTGCGGGGAGCCCTGCTGACAGTTGATAACTTATTGGTTGTTAAGGACACACCGGCCGCCTGCTCCTTAACAACCATGACAGTTACTGGTTGTTAAGAACGCCCACGGCCGCCTGCTCCTTGACAACATAGCATTTACTACTGTGGATAAATATGCTGGCTACCGCCAGGCGTTAATTTGCCGCACATTTTCACTACTACAATACCGTGTGACTTCATGAAGTGACTCATGTGGTATTTTAGTAGCATTTTTTTGAGTGCCAAAAAACTTTTTGAAAAATGCTGAGTGGTATGTTACCACATTTTTTAAGGTGCTCCAAACTGCTTTGTGAATGGAGCCCAAAATCTTGATGCCTTAAATTAGAGTACTTGAGAAGATAGAAGACACCTCATACATTTGCTTTGGAACATATGAGCTTTATTTTACCCTTACTCGTGATGGGTCAGATATGTTGGTGAACAAAAAGAAGCTTGCTAGTGGATTATAGAAGAAATGGTCAGATTATCGAACGATCTGTCGTCCATTTTTTATGGCATGCTAGTCTGATGTGGAAAGTGAAGAGGTTTTTTTCATACGAATTTTCCCGTAAGACAGAATTCTACTTCAGAAGTGATGTCATGTGTTGGATTGCTTTGTATGTGTTCTTTCGTCTCTGAGCATGCCTAGTCTTGCTCTTAAGATTTTTTTCCGTCAAAATCTGTACTAATGAGATGAAAATCGGACGTTATATTACAGACAACAAAAAATTTATAGCCTGCACATCAGGATTTTGTCAGCCGAAAAGTCGGAGTCGGCTGTCGAAAGCACCATACTAACACCATACTAACAATCCGAAAATCGGCAGATCGGTCGTCGGACGTAATTTCCCTTCAGATTTTCTTATCGTGTGTTTTAGGCACACCTGTACAATATTCATGCTGTCTAATCAGCATCTTGATATACCACACCTGTGAGCTGGATGGATTCTCTCAGAAAAGGAGAAGTGCTCACTAACACAGATTTAGACAGATTTTTGAACAATATTTGAGAGAAATAGGCCTTTTATGTACATAGAAAAAGTCTTAGATCTTTGAGTTTAGCTCATGAAAAATGCGGGCAAAAACAAGTGTTGCATTTATAATTTTGTTCAGTGTATAACTGGTCTTTGCCATATTTTTCTAGCAGCCTTTTTTCAATTCAATTGACTTTTTGGACATCTGAGCACTGTGGACTAAATATAATATTCATATATAATATCCATGCCTACTCTTATCTCTGAACGTTCTCTTCTACTTACTCCATGCCTGCTTTCCTCTCTGGATATTCTCTTCTACTTCCTCCATGCCCACTTGTCTCTCTGCACATTTTCCTCTACTTATTCCATTGTCAACTCCTGTCGCTGAACATTCTATTATACTTCCTACATGCTCACTTTCCTCTCTACTTCCTCTATTCCTGCTGTACTCTCTAAAGGTTTTACTTTACTTCCTTATGCTCATTCTGCACCACATGCCTATTCTACTTTTTAGTCATTCTCCTATTATTCTATCAGTGCCCACTTCCCCCTTTGTGGCCATTCCCAGAAATGAAACAGAGTTGCTGGAGCAGATATTAAAATAGAGGTGATTCCTGGTCTGGAGATGGAGCTAACATTCTACAGCTGATCTTTTAAGCACTAAATAATGCTGCGGTCATACATTTCAAGTAATATGTCATTTCTTAACAGCAAAACAATCGTCTGCACAGTGAAATTGGGTTTTATTTTAATGTACTTTATTTGATTCATTTTTGAATATGTAATTATAGTGCACATGCTGTGCAAAATACATTAAGGTAAATACGTTACATTTGAAATGTAACATTTTGTCAAAGGCCTTGCCTAAAAATGGCAACTAAGAAAGGATTTAGACAAGGCATTAAAAAGGATACTAAAGGATAATTAAATAAGCTTTCAAGAAATTAGCATTTGACTTTGAAGGACTCCACTCTAAACCTTCTTATGCCAAAAAAATGCCTTAAAGTAGTTGTAAAGCCTGAAGGTTTTTAACCTTAATGCATTCTATGAAGGTAAAAAACCTTCTGTGCTGCAGCTCCCTCCCCCCCAGACCCCCCCTTTTTCTTACCTGAGCCCAAGGCCGGTCTGGCCTATTGGGATACTGGTCACGCCGGTCTGGCCTATTGGCAAGGCCGACTGCCCTGGAGCCGCTTTGAGGGCAGAGGCACTCAGGGCTGGCACTACGGCAAGGTAGGCACCAGCCTAGAGCGCCCAGCCTGCCCCTATGAGGGGGTCCCGCCCGCTTGTTCCGCTGCTGAGAGGGAGCCTGTGTCGGCGTGCTGCCACTGTGTGATTGGAGGGGGGAGGGGGGTTTTCCGCCGTTTTCCACCCTTGTCTGCTCCCTGCAAAGGGTAGGCTGACCAGTGCTGCTGCAGAGAGAGAAGCAGGTGGCTTTAGGGAGGCAGAAACTAAAGCAGAAAGTCAGCTGACCAGCTGACGACCAATACAGTGAAGGAGGAGGATCTTTGCTAGGAAACCATGTCAGGAGAAGCATCCCAGGGCAAGTGTGAAGAGGCACTGAGGCTGAGGGGGAATCGACTGACATAGTGAGTAAGGATGGCACCCCCCCATCACCACTGACACTCTTTTCCCCTCACCAACACTGCTGCCACCCCCTCACTACCACTGCTGCCACTGATCCCACTCCATCACCACCACCGCTGCCACTGATCCCACCCCCCCTCACCACTCCTGCTGCCACTGATCCCACCCCCCCTCACCACTACTGCTGCCACTGCTTTCACCCCCCCTCACCACCACTGCTGCCACTGATCCAACCCCCCTCACCACCACCGCTGCCACTGATCCCACCCCCCCCCTCACCACCACCGCTGCCACTGATCCCACCCCCTCACCACTACTGCTGCCACTGATCCCACACCCTCACTACCACTGATCCCACCCCCTCACCACCACCGCTGCCACTGATCCCACCCCCCCACAACTGCTTCCACCCCCCTCACCACCACTGCTGCCACTGATCTCAACCCCTCACCACCACCACTGATCCCACCCCCCTCACCACCACCACCGCTGTCACTAATCCTACCCCCTCACCACCACCACCACTGTCACTAATCCCCCTCCCCTCATTACCACTGCTCCTACCCCCCTCACCACCAACGCTGCCACTGATCCCACCCCCCCTCACCACCACCACTGTCACTATTCGTACCCCCCTCACTACCACTGCTTCGTCCCCCCTCACCACCACTGCTGCCACTGATCCCACCCCCCTCACCACCACCGTCACTAATCCTACCCCCTTCACTACCACCACTGCCACTGATCCCACCCCCCTCACCACCACTGCTGCCACTGATCCCACCCCCTCACAACCACTGCTCACACCACTGCTGCCACTGATCCCACCCCCCTCACTATCACTGCTGCTACTGATCCCACCCCCCTCATCACCACCACTGTTTCCACCACCACCATCGCTGCTGATCCCACCACCACCGCTGCCGCTGATCCCACCCCCCCACCACCGCCACTAATCCCACCCCCCTCACCACCACCGCTGCCACTGATACTACCACCACTGCTGCCACTGATCCCACCCCCTCGCCACCACCACCACCACGGATTCCACCCCCCTCACCACATCCACTTATCCCACCCCCCTCAGCACTGCCACTGATACCACCCCCTCACCACCACTGCCAGGGCTGCTGTTAGAAATGATGGGGCCCTGCACAGCCTAGCTATCCCCCCTATACCCTGCAGCAGCTGGCAGGAGGAAGAGGAGAAGAAGCCATCAGCCCTGCTGGAGGGGCACAAAGTGCAGCAGGGGGAAATAGGCCATCAACAGTGATGTAGGGGGGGCATTTACTAGAACAGATCCCCTGTAGTTCCCCCCCTCTGCAGCAATTCAAAACTGGTGGAGGGAGAGAAGATGAAGCTAGCAGGGGAGTCTGGGCAGCAGGGAAAAGGGGGAATCTGATCATGGACAGGAGGGTGATCAGTATGGAGGGGGGGCAATTGCAAGAACCAATGCCCTTTATGCCTCTCCCTGTAACAGCTGTAAGCCAGCAGGCAAAGGGGGGAGGAAAAGCCAGCTTTCAGCTGCTGCAGGAAGACACATACAGGGGTCAGTTCCAGTAATTTTCCTCTGACCGCACTATTCAAACCCTTTTTTCATGATCAGATTCCTCCTGCTGCCCGGGCCCCCCCCCCCCCTGAACTGATGGGGCTTGGGCACCGTACAGGAGGCCTGTACCCAGCTCACTCCTCTTGGCCCCAGGAGGGGGGGGGGGAGGCAAAATGAGGTTTCACCTAGGGTGTCAAAAATCCTTCCACCAGTCCTGGTGGCACCCGTACAGTATATGGCTGCAGGGGGACTGGGGCCGACATGTCAACTGCGCATGCACCCAGGCTCAGGAAAGCGCGTACACACTTGCCCATTTTCAGGTTGGCGGGTGCATGTGTAGTGACGTAATGGTGCCGGGCAGTGCCATTTTTAATAGGAAGGCACTGAACTTGGACTGTGCGGTGGAGCGTGCCTCTCTACACCAGGGCCGGGTAAGACCGGACCCCTCCGCAGCCTCTGACATCTGTACATGTCCGCACAGCCTATGACATCTCCTGTACCATGTCCGCACAGCCTTTGACATCTCCTGTACCATGTCTGCACAGCATCTGACATCTCCTGTACCATGTCCGCACAGCCTATGTCATCTCCTGTACCATGTCCGCACAGCCTATGACATCTCCTGTACATGTCTGAATAGCCTATGACATCTCATGTACCATGTCTGCACAGCCTCTGACATCTCCTGTATATGTCTGCATCCTCTGGCCATCTCTTGTCTTTTATTATGTCTGTAGTCTCTGAGGGGGAGTCTGGAGAGGAGTCAGGAGTGGGAGTGCCGCCGGGATGGGGGTCATGGGAGAAGTCAGACGTGTGTGGACTGCGGAGAAGAGACTATATGATAAAACCAGAGCCACCAACCTGGAGCCGACTGACTGAGCCCTGCACAGTGCACCTAGGAGGTCAGTGGCAGCTCCGCCAGACCAGTCTGATGAAGGGGGGGGGGGGGGGGGTCAGTGATGTAAGGGGGAAGTGTGTACATTAATATACATTAATATAAGGGGGCACTGATATAAAGGTTACCCCCTTATATCTGTAACCCCCCCTTACCTTAGTGTATTCTTTCTGCAGAAGGTGGACATTTCCAAGATTCCCCTTTACATCAGAGTCTGCAGGATTCCCCATTACAGTGCAAGGGGAACTCTGCAGACCCTGATGTGAAGGCAAACTTTGATTATTCTTTATTCTGGTAATATATCACCATCGCAATAAGTGGAATATTCTTAATAATTGCTCCACTTTTAACTGAAATTTGCTCTTATGTATATATAAAGCCCTATGTGATTTCATATCGGTCTTATCTGCATATAATACATTCTTCACACAATAATAATGAAAATAATGATAGTATGCTGTTGGGCTGGTATAATAATGCTGTGGGGCTGGTATGAAATTATTTCCAGGCTGCTTTTTATTCCCAGTCCAGCCCTGCCTGAGCCCGATTAGATCTAGCGATGTGCAGGAGCACTCTGGCTCCAGCTGCTGTCTCACTCCCCATTGGAAAGTTGATAGCAGTGGGAGCCACAGCCACTGTCAATCAAATCCAATGACACAGGAGCAGGGGGCGGGACCGGGTCCTGCTGTCTGTGTCACTGGATTTGATTTGTCTGTGTCAGTGAACGCAGCAGTGGGACTAGGGAGCGAGCATGCACAGGTGCCCCCAGGAAAAGTGTCTTTCTGTGGGCGCATCTGATGAAGAGGAGGGGCCCGATGCGCTGGTGGGGCACCCCAGATGAAAAGGATCAGGGCTGCTCTGTGCAAAACGATTGCACAGAGCAGGTAAGTATAGGCACATTATTTATTTATTTTTCAAATACACAAGGTTTATAACCCCTTTAACGATTGACATATGCCTTCCGTGACCTTCCTCTGACAAGCTTGGGTCGACTCTAAGGTGTCTCATGCTATCCTGGGTCCCTACCTCCCCCCCCCCCCCCCCACTTTGCTCTTAACTTTCTTTCCTGTCTCTTTTCATTTACTGGGCTCTTTAGTCTCTTTTTTTGTTTATTGGCATCCAGGACTGCCTACACGGGGTCATTGACACATGGGTCCTGGCTACTCTGGCAAAATTTGGGGTTTTCCCTGATATACAGTACATATATCTTATATTTAAGTTTAATGTGATTGTTTGAGAAGAAGGCCCTACCTTCTTCGTCTATGCTATGTGTCCTACTGCATGTCACCAGTACCGGCGTGGGCGGACTAGGTGCTTTCTTTGTAATACTGAAAGTTTTCTGCAAGTTATCTTTGTATTACTGCAAGTTTTTCAATACAAATTTTTGAACTATAAAAAAGTGTCTCAACAATTAATTTCTCTTTTTTGCTTCCTTGTGGACTGTTATTTTATACACTATAAAAGCACTCTGTTATCTCTGTTCAATTAGTGCAAAAAATTACTTGTTGATCCTGCCAGAAATCTTGTGAGCTATCAGCTTCCGCTGTACTCTGCCTGCACTGTACTCCTATCAGGTACAATGTTGCCAGCTATCTTTGTTGACTACAAAACATCTTCCACTAGGTAGGAAAGGAAAGGGTGTTCTATATTTCTGTGGAGTGAATAAACGTCAGAAAGTGAAATGATCACAAGTTAATAGAAAAAAATATATATATATTAAGGGTCCTTTCACACGGGCTTTCCTCCAGGTGGACTCCATTTTTCTCAGCCGGGATTGATCCCCCGATCCCCGCTGAGCAGACGGATGACAGATCTGCCTCCACTCAGTGTGCTGAGATGGACCTGTCAGAGCCCTGCTTTCCTCTATGGGGGATCGGATGTTAACAGACCCCCTGTCTGTTTTCATCTGATCCTATCCGATCCTCCAGACAAACCCTATTTTCCATCTGTCTGTATTTTGTGGACAGGATCGGATCGGATAGCAGTGGGTGTCAACGGACATGTCACCGATGAAATCCTCTGCCCCCATAGAGGTGCATGGAGCATCCGATTAGGTCCGCCTGAAAAACTGACAGATGGACCTCATTAGAAAGCCTGTGTGAAAGGACCCTAAAACAGAAAACTGATGCAAACACATCTAAGGGCTGGTAAATTGCAATATATTACAGTTTTGTTCCTTGGTCTAGATATACTTTAATCATGTGCTATATATTGTTTTCTGACTCACAAAGCAGTCATTGTTTTGCATGAGCTATTTCTCATGTGATTAAGATAAACCAAGCTAATTTAGGCAGTCCCCTTTCTGAATCAATAAACATTCTGCTATCCATAGGTAGCTTGTTCCAAAGTGCTGCAGCGAGTCTATCATGGAATAACGGAAAATTCCTATCATACTTACCGTAATTTTCCTTTCCTGGTGGTCTCCATGGCAGCCTACGTGTGGGTTAACCCCGCCTCCTCTCCAATGGTATAGGACCCCCCTCTATAAATTTCAGCTTGCAGGCACAGCCAGTGTTCCATATCTTAGCCGAATCCAAGACCAGAGGGTGGGAACTCCGGCTGCCATGGAGACCACCAGGAAAGGAAAATTACGGTAAGTATGATAGGAATTTTCCGTTTTCCTGGCAGTCTCCATGGCAGCCTACGTGTGGGAAATAACTAGCCCAAACCACACGGGTGGGAATGTTTCAAATCAAATTTTACTTCAAATTATTAGCAGACAAAACAGTCAAGCCAAAATTAACTGAAGATAAGGAGGCTAGCTCCACACAATAATGTGTCATAAACGTATTTACAGAAGACCAGGAAGCTGCTCTGCAGACTACTTCTGGTGCAACATGATGTGAAGCCGCCCAGGACGTTGAGATGCTTCTCGTTGAGTGGGCTGTCACCGCCTCAGGAGGAGCCAAACCCTCTACACAGTAAGCTCGCTGAATGGCAGACACAATCCAGGCCGCAATGGACCTTGACGAGGCCCGTTTCCCTCTATTCTTGCCTGAGAAAAGGACGAAGAGATTATCCGATTGTCTGAAAGAAGACGTTGACTGGAGATATTCCATAAGAGTTTTCCCTACATCCAAGGGATGAGGTTCATTATCCTCTGAAGAACGAAAGGTAGGAAGTACAATCTCCTGGTTCTCATGAAAAACCGATGATACCTTCGGATTGGAATTGAGCATCGGAATTAGGACTACTCGGTCCGGGAAGAACGTGAGAAAAGGTTCTTTATGACCAAGAGAACTGATCTCAGAAACTCTTTTAGCTGAAGTGATTGCTACTAAAAAGGCTGTTTTAATGGTAAGATCTCTAATGGAGTCCGACAAACTAGATCTTGAAAGGACGTTCAGGACAAGGGGAAGGTCCCATTTTGGGAACCTTGGCTTCCTCTGAGGTCTGAGTCTGACCGCACCTTTGAAGAATTGTTGTATGAGTATATGCTTGGCCCAGGAGAACCCTGAGAACACCGATAAGGCTGATATTTGCACCCTGAGAGTCCCAACTGATAGGGACTTATCCAGACCTGCTTGAAGGAACTTCAGGACTTCTTGAACTCCGAAATTCAGGGAAGGATTTCCCTCCGGGTACGTGAATTCCAAGAATCTAGACCAGACTCTACAGTAAACTCTGTTCGTGCTAGGTCTCCTAGAGTTCATTAAAGTAGGGATTGCCCCAGGAGGGCATCCGAGTGACTCCAACCTCTCCCTCTCAAGAACCAGACCGTTAACCTGAGCAAGGCGGGGCAGGGGTGTAATGTTGTTACCTGCGAGAGAAGGTCTGGTTTGATGGGCAGGGGAATCGGGCTCCGATAGCTGAGTTGCAGGAGAAGTGGGAACCAGGGCCTGTTCGGCCAGTGAGGGGCTACCATGACGATCTCCACATTTTCTGCTTGGAGTCTCTGAAGAAATCTGAGGATGATGGGAAATGGGGGAAAAGCATATGCCCTGCTGAATTCCCATCTGTCGGTCAGAGCATCCGTTCCGCATGCTTGGTGACACTTGCTGCGTGTGAAGTACCGGACTAGCTTGTGGTTGCATGGAGATGCAAACAGGTCTACTTCTGGTGAGACCCCTAGGGACAGAATCCACTTGAATGAGTCTATGTGGAGAGACCACTCGTTGTGATTCAACTGAACTCTAGAAAGGAAATCTGCCTGAACATTCTGTGGCCCCGGAATGTAGGCCGCCGAGATGTTGGACAGATGGGCTTGGGCCCATGTCATGATTGGGTCTACTTCCTGAAGAAGGGAGAGACTCCTGGTACCGCCCTGTCTTTTCACATAAGCCACTGCCGTGGTGTTGTCCATTCAAAGAAGTACGGATTTGCCTTCCATTAGATGATGGAAAGCTTGAAGAGCTAAAAAAGCCGCACGAAGCTCCAGGACGTTGGAAACCAGGGAGTGGGCTTGCGGAGGCCATTTCCCTTGAGCCACCTCTGTCATGCAATGGGCTCCCCAGCCAGAGTTGCTGGCGTCGGTTGTAATGATGACCCATGTGATGGGGACTAGAGAATGGCAAATGAGCAGGTTCTTGCGTTGGAGCCACCATAATAAGCTGCTCCTCATGCTGTGGGAAATAAAGATACGCTGATCGTGATCTTCCGGATTCCACTGCCGAAGGAAGCCCCTCTGAAAGGGCCGCATTCGCCACAGTGCCCACTTGACCATAGGGGCCGTCGAGACCATTGTGCCGATGATCTTGAGACACTGGGATGCCGTCAGAAAAGAGGATGAGAGGGCTGGAAGGATCCTCTCCCGAACCACCGGGATTTTCTCTAGAGGCAGAGAAAGTGTATTCTGAACGGTGTTGAATTGAGCCCCTAGATAGACCAGATGTTGAGAGGGCTCCAGATGACTTTTTTGAAGATTCAACAACCACCCGAACTCCATGAGAGTTGTAGTGACCAGGTCCCTGTGGAACAAAAGTTGATCCCGGTCTTGTGACAACAGTAGAAGATCGTCCAAGTAGTGATGTAGACGTACACCCTTTGTTCTGATTAGAGCCACCACAGCTAGAAGGACCTTGGAAAACACCCATGGGGATGTGGACAGGCCAAAAGGAAGGCAGATGAACTGGAAGTGTTGATGTTCTACCGCGAAACAAAGGTACTTGTGGAAGTTTACTGCTATAGGCACATGGAAATACACGTCTTTGAGATCTATTGACACCAGCCAGTCTCCTGGAAGTACTGCTTTCTGGATAGTAGATAAGGTTTCCATTTTGAACTTTTCGTTCTTGATGAACCTGTTGAGATAGGTGAGATCTATCACAGGGCGCCAGGATCCATTCTTCTTCTGTACTAGAAAGAGGGGCGAATATACGCCTTGGAATCTTTCCTGCACGGGCACCGGAATTATTGCGCCCTGAGCTACCAAAGTGCTTACATAGTCGAGCAAAACATTTCTTTTCTCGTCCTGAGAAGGCAAGCGAGTGGGAATAAATCTGGACACGGGATCTGTTGAGAAAGTCCATGTGTGTCCTGTGGACACTGTCCTGATGGTCCAGAAGTCTGAGATTGAGGCCGCCCAGACACGCTGAAAGCGGAGCAGGCGTGCCCCCACCTGGCATGTCTGAACGGGCCCAATCTCAAAAGGACTTTGAGGTTTCTTGACCGGAAGGTGCTGAGCCTCTGACCGGCTTACGAGAGGATGCTTGGCTGCTCTTCCAATTTCTCCTGTAATCTCGCCCAGGCCTATATGAGCGGGCATCCTTTGATCGCTCTGCAAACTGCTTTCTTGGTTGCTGCTTCTTAGGGCCAAAGAGGCGCCTATCTTGGGGAAGGAGACCTGACTTTCCACCCATCACTTTAGTAATTGCATTATCCAATTTGTTTCCAAATAAAGAGGAACCTTCAAAAGGGATTTTGCACCAAGCCTGTTTAGAGGCTGGGTCTGCCAGCCAGGGACGCAACCACAGGGCCCGTTTGGCTGTGACAGAAGCCAACATGGATCTGGATAAGAGACGTAACACATCAATGGATGCTTCTCCAAGAAACACAGAAGCTAACTTCAGTTCCTGAACAGGAGAGTTCTCTACTGCATCTTCAGACACACTTCTTAATTTTAGTTCAACATCAGAAACCCAGGTTTCCATGGCCTTAGACATGGCTGCTAGTGCTAGCACAGGTTTACAAGCCGCACCGGCTGTGACATAAATTCTTTTTAAATCCAAGTCCATCTTCCTATCCAGAGGGTCTTTAAAGGACACCGCATTATCCAGCGGGAGTGTAAGGTGTTTTGCCAGTCTGGAAACTGCAGCATCAACCAGAGGAGCTGATTCCAGGTGACTGACTTCTTCCGATCTAAAAGGATACAACTTAGACAGTTTGGAGGATAAGGAGGTCTTGCTGTCCCCTTTACTCCACTCTTCTAGGATGACATCCTTCAATTCTGACAGGAGCGGAAAGTTTAGCCGCTCTTTCCCCAAATGTTTGAAAAACCTTCTCTGTTTTACTTGTGGGGTACTGGGATCTTCCCATTTCAGAGCCTCTTTGACTGCTCTTATGAGAGGTGCAACAAGGGCAAAATCAAAACCCCCAACTGCACCTTCCTCTTCTTCCGAATCGCTCTCTGAGGATTTCCCGGAAGTGAAGCTTGGCTGAGAGGGACCTTGCTCTTCAGGAGCATCAGCAGGAGAGCTGGGAGTAGCAGATCCAGGTGTGGGACTAGCATTCCACTCTTTCATGGATTGTTGGACAATCCGTTTCACCAGGGATTCCAATCTCTGATCTTCAGACTCTCTTTCACCAGCTGCACGAGCGAAACAGGGCTCGCAAAGGGACTTGTCCTCCGGGACATGCGCCCCACAACCCCAACAGGCTCTCTGGGCCGTATGGCTACTGTGGCGGTGTGTGCGGTGTCTGGAGGAGGAATGTGATCGCTCCTCTCATGTCTGCTCCCTGATGGAGACTCACGGCGTCTTGACCTTGAAGATGATTCTCTTCGTGGCCTGACAGGGTCTCTTTCTTGACCAGACCTGGAGGAGCTGGGAGAAAGAGAAATCCAGGGAGACACAGGATTTAGCCATGAATCATGAGCCAGCATCCCTCCCTTCATATCCCTCTAAATGTACCAGCACTCACCTGTTGTGAGAGGGCTGGCCACAAGAGGGCGGTGAAGCAGGATCCATGTTTCAGGCAAAACCACAAACTCACTAGGAAGTAGAGCATACAGGGATCACTACAAAGCAATAAGGAACATTCAGGTGTTGTCCTAATATGCATCCAACCGCTCTCCCCCCCCCCTGCATACCACAAAAAGGTATGCAGCATCCGGTCCCCACATACCTGGTAAACAAACGGACAAGGTACCGGGAAGACGTCGCTATGCCCACAGTGCATTCCCAAATGCTCTGGAGCTGACAGGCGTTTAAATTTTCGCGCCAGGATGACGTCAGCGATGGCCGGCCGTGATCGCAAGTGCGCATGCGCGGACCAGGCCTCGCCTCCGATCTCAGCGAAGTGCGCATGTGCAGGCAGCGAGCGGAGCTCCATTACCATACAGCGCATGCGTCCGCCGGACTGAGTGGAGGGGAAGCAGGAAGGAGATGGCTGGAACGCATGGAGCGTTCCAGCCGCCATTGGTCCACCAGGGATAGCAAAGAAAGATAGTTTGGAGACAAACAAACATAACAAAAACACTGCCATGGAGGAGACAAATCTTCAGACCCTGTCAGGATATCCATCGGCCATCCGAAGCACCGCACAGTTATCAGCCAAAGGGGATTTTGAAATGTCACTCACCCGCCCGTGGCTGGGCCCTGGACATAGACACCGACTTTTCATTCTGAGGTAAGCCGACCAAATTCCAACAGGAAATAATCCAAATAGTTGGTCCTTGGAGGAGGACAAAAAAGGAACACTGGCTGTGCCTGCAAGCTGAAATTTATAGAGGGGGGTCCTATACCATTGGAGAGGAGGCGGGGTTAACCCACACGTAGGCTGCCATGGAGACTGCCAGGAAATCAGCAGTTCAATCTACTGTTGCATAAAATGAGTAAAGGTTAGGTGGACACCTCTAAAATTAATAAGGAAGGATACTACAAAATACAGACATTTTAGGGTCCTCTCACACGGGTGGTCCGTATGTCCATTTTTCCTCCCATCCATTTGCGGATGAAAAACGGACATAATGCATGTCAAAGGGATTGTGGATGTCAGCGGATGACCATCCGCTGACATCCAATTTGCGTCCTTCCCGTTCAGTTCCATTTTTTGAGACGGAAGAGAACCCTATTTTCCTTCCGTTTAAAAAACGGAACGGACGCAAAAACGGATGTCAGCGGTGTCATCCGCTAACATCCGCAATCCCATAGACATACATTATGTTTGTTAATAATCCGCAAACAGATGGGATGATAAATGGACAAATGGAACGGACCCTCCAAAAGTGCATCCATGTCCTTTAAAAAAAAAAAAGTCACTGAGCGGATGAAAAAACTGAACGGACCGTCTGAAAGGACCCTTAACCTTCCTAGCGGTATTCCCGAGTGTGGCTCGGGGGTTACATTTCAGTGCCAAAAGCGGTAACCCCGAACCACACTCGGGGTACCGCCAGAAGCATCGCTGAATCCTGGTAGAGGGGTCACCTGGTAGAGGGGTCACCTTGTCATCGGGATCCAGCGATGTATGCGAGCGGTGTGCGGCAGCGGATCTTCCTCCCTATGCACACGTGTATATATATACGTATATATATACAGATATATATATAAATATATATATATATATATATACATACATATATATATATGTATATATATATATGTGTATGTATAGGTATATATACAGTATATATATATATATTTATATACATACATACATACTTTAACTTATTTATAGTCATGTATTATATTATAATTTCCTGACAGACTCCATGGCAGCATACGTTCGGGTAGCCCCGCCTCCTCTCCTACCCTATAGGACCCCACTCCCATAAATCTTTGCTCCCTTTCAGCATCCGTGTTCCTTTTTTGTCCTCCTCAAGCATGATGATGCGTTCCTACAAAGCAGTCCTATGTATATACTGGAAGCAAGGAGTGGGTCAGAATGGAGCCTCCGCTAAGCCCTTTGCTCTTAGCAGGGTATGGAGGGTGTAGTGTATTAACACAGGCCAGGCTGTACAGGTTGCTTCTTTATTCACTGAACACCACGCATAAACTGAACTTCAGCCACACCCAGCTCCCAGACATATACATAGTATTGTAACATTTTGCAGACAGCAACTTAACCCGTTGCTTACCATACTACATTCCCTCTTCTCTTTGAATAAAACATAACATGCACAACGGATTAATAAGATTAACAAAATGCATGGATGAACAACTAAAAATTTAAACTATAAACTCCTGACTATACACATAGTCCTTAAGGTAGGCCGGTGGATTCGTTGCTCGTTTTTCTCGTGGCCATTCCGATGTGGATGGTTGTGGATTGAAGTCTGGATCACTGGCAGTACCATCGCTAGTCTTTGCCTGTTCGCCGTCTTCCAATACTTGACCTTCTGGCTCAATAAATTTCTTCACAAATGAGGAATTACGCACTTTTGTGTGTCCATCTAAATCCTCTAAAACCACTTGAGTACCTCTTTTCTCCTTTACAACATAAGGCTCAAGTTCAAAGGACGGAGCCAGTTTGTTAAACCGATCATTTTGAAGCAACACCTTATCACCCTGTTGAAGGCCACTGGGTTGACAATGGCGGCGGTGGTTTGCATACTGTTCAGCCCGGGTCTTCCTTTCCTCATCAATGTGCCGAAAAGGTTTCAGACTCATAGGAGGACCCCCAATGTCTGGCAATTTTGTCCTGAATTGACGACCACAAAGAAGTTCCGCAGGACTAACTCCCGTGACAGTATGCGGAGTTGTGCGATAAGCTAAAAGAAAACGCCACAGTTCCTTTTTCCAGTCTCTTCTCTCTAAATGAGCAATTCGCAAAGCTTTTAGCAAGGTTTGATTCTGGCGTTCCACTTCCCCGTTAGCCTGTGGCCAGTATGGAGTTGTACGATGATGTTCAATAGCATTTGATTTCAGGTAATCCTGAAATTCCTGAGAAGTAAATTGGGCACCATTATCACTCACCATCCGTTTAGGCAACCCATGAGACGCAAAGATGCTCTCCAACCCCTCAATTACAGTTGATGATGTAGCTTTAGTGAGAACTACCACCTCTTGCCACCTTGAATAATAGTCCACAACAACTAAAAGATGGTGTCCAGATGGAATGTCACACAGATCAATGGCTAAATCTTCCCATGGTCCCTCAGGTAGAACAGTGTGAGTTACTGGTTCTGGTTTAGGTTTGCTGCCCACCAACTGACATGCTCGACATGAAGAAACCAAACGTTCCACATCCTTGTCAATTCCTGGCCACCAGACTTTCTCATGTAATCTTTGTTTGGTGCGAACAATGCCTTGATGGCCCTCATGGGCTAAATGTAATGTACGTTTCCGTAAGTCTTTAGGCATCACAATACGATTTCCACGTAAAACCAGTTGTCCTGCAATACTCAGCTCTTGTTTGATTCTGTGATAGCTTGGGTCACAATCCACCCAAACCCCTGTCTTACACATTTTCTCAACCGAGCAATTTCCGGATCCACAGATGACAATTCTTCAACCTCCCGCGGTGTCAATGCCTGACGCATGGCGTTAGTAGCCACAAAACGAATGTACTCTTCTGCTAGGTTATGAACAGGTGCTGAAGACTGAGGCAACCTGGAAAGTGCATCTGCTGCATTAGTCGGTCCAGGTCTGTACCGCACTGTAAATCGATACGGTAACAATCTGAGAACCCATCGTTCAATTCTGGCGGATGGTTTTGATCGTGGCGAATATATCACTTCCAGAGGCTTGTGGTCAGTGATGATTTCAAAATCAAGTCTGTAGAGATACGTGTGAAACCTTTCACATCCCCAAACAACAGCCAAAGCTTCTTTCTCGGTCTGAGAATAACGCCTCTCGACATCAGTAAGGGATCTGCTTGCATACTGAATAGGTCTGTAATCGCCTGTGCACTGTCTCTGGACCAAGATGGCGCCTAACCCCACAGGGCTAGCATCGACAATAACTTGGGTGTGTGCAGTAGGATTGAAATAAGCCAAAGTTGTGGCGCAAGTCAGCCGTCTCTTAAGTTCATTAAATGCACCTTGTTCCAAAAGGCCCCACTTCCAAGGGACTGCCTTGCGAGTCAACAATCTCAAGGGTTCACTGACAGTCGCCATATCTGGAATAAACTTAGCACAGTAATTCACTAGCCCAAGAAAACTGCGGACTTCTGCAGGGTTTTCAGGATTTCTGGCATCAGACACAGCTTTAATTTTACAGTCCTCCAGACCAATGCCCCTGTCAGACAGCACATGGCCCATAAAAGTCATTTTATTCATTTGAAATGTGCACTTCTTCTCATTTAATGTTAATCCTTTCTCCTTCAAGCGATTTAGCACAGCACGGAAACATTCATCGTGCTCCTGTGTGTTTGTTCCCCACACAATTATATCATCAGAAATGTTATGTGTGCCTTCACAACCATGTAGCACTTGCTAAATCACATGTTGATAGGTCTCCGGTGCTGACGATACGCCAAACATCAACCTCTTGTATCTAAAAAGACCTTTATGGCTTGCAAATGTAGTGATGACTCTAGATGCTGGGGTTAGTTCAATCTGATGATAACCCCATTTCAAATCCAGTTTACTGAAGACACTTGCACCATTCATTGCATGTAGAACATCTTCAATAGTGGGAATTGGATGTCTCTCTCTCTGCACAGCTTGGTTAGCACATCTCATGTCCACACAAATCCGAATATCTGTGCCCTTTGGTACAACAACTAACGGCGATACCCACGGAGTGGGTCCATCCACAGGTTCGATAATGTCAAGGTCTAGCAGCTCTGCCAGTTTGTGCTCAACAGGTGATCTCAGGCTATAAGGAAGTCTGCGTACTGGCTGTGCAATAGGCTTTACATGTGGATCAATGTGAAGCTCCAACTGAAAATCCTTTAATTTTCCAAACCCAGAGAAGCAATCTTTAAATTCCTCTTTCAATGCAGAAATAGCAGGAGACACCATATTCACTCTTGCGCTGCCTACATCAAGGCCAATCTTTAACACCCCCAGTGCCATAGCGGTTTGACGACCAAGCAGAAACGACCCTGTGCCATCTACAACATAGAATTCGGTCTGCAATGGAGGACCAGTCTCATGTGTTTGCACAGGGGTATAGAATTTGCCTTTAAGTTGTAGTGGTGTACTGGAGCCATAAGTATAAATCTGTTTAGTGGTGTTACACAATTTAAGGTGATTTTCTCTGCCTTTAAGACTGTACCAAGAAGCTAAGTCCATAACATTGCATGTAGCTCCAGAGTCAATCAGCACTGACACATCTGTATTTCCAATCTTAATGGGTAATGTCCCAGCTTGCAGAGAACACAGGGATAATATAAATTCACAGTCAGAAGCACTCTCTTTATCCTCAGCTATAACATTTACTTGTGCTGATGGTCCTTTGGGTTTGTTATCTCTGGTTGTACTTACACACACAGCTGCAAAATGACCTGTCTTTCCACAAGCATAGCACATTTTATTCTGTACCACAGTGCAGTCCTGACATGTGTGTCCCTCTCTGCCACATTTACTGCAAGTTATATGTAAAGTCCTCTTCGGAAAACTCTCTTTTCTACTCCAGAGATTCCTATTATTATAGGTAGGTTTGGAGACTGTATTGACAGATGCAGTGTCTTTGGTTTCAATATGCAGAGCCTGGAGCTCAGACAGTTCAATGGCTCTTGCAATCTCCTGCAGACTAGTAAGTGTGAGACTAGGTTCTCTCAATAATCTCCTCCTGAGGTGCACAGATGTGCATTTCTCTATGACCTGATCTCTGATTATCTCCTCAGTTACAGTCCCAAAATCACAAGACTTTGCCAGATATTTCAGCCTAGTCACATAACCATCTGTGGTTTCTCCCGGTTCTTGCACAGCCTGTCTAAACTTATATCTTTCATAGGGAATATTTTTCTTTGGCTCAAAGTACTCACTCAGTCTATTCATGGCTGTCTCATAGTCCGAATCTTCCCCTGTTGCCCCCAGGGTTTCAAAAATGTCCTGAACTTGTGATCCAGCTAGATGCAGCAGCATGGCTCTCTTCTGAGCAGGTGCAGTCACTCCTGTGGCTATAACATAGAGCTGAAATCCCTTTTTCCACTTGTCCCAGCGCTGTGAGAGACTAGTGTGGTCTCCAGACACATCAAATGGTCCGATAGCCGGTAAATCCAGAAAGCTAGCCATCCTCATCGCCAAAATGTAGTGTATTAACACAGGCCAGGCTGTACAGGTTGCTTCTTTATTCACTGAACACCACGCATAAACTGAACTTCAGCCACACCCAGCTCCCAGACATATACATAGTATTGTAACATTTTGCAGACAGCAACTTAACCCGTTGCTTACCATACTACAGAGGGGGCAATCGAAGAGACCTGGGCGGGAGCTCGGTGGTCTGGCCGAGAGAGCCCAGCTGCTGCGGGTGGCCTACCATTGCCCGAAGTAAAGCCTGGTGTTGCGTCTCCGTGGACCCGTCCCTGCTCCAGGAGGCAGGGTGGTAAGCCCTGTTATGGGACACTTTACTTCCTTGTTTTGGTGTTGATTTTACTTTCCATAAGCTAACTTGTGCCTCTTTCCCCTGTGTTATCGTCACATTTTGATCATGAGGCTCTTTTAATATAGTCAGGGTTGCCTGTGTGTCTTTTTATGTGTGTGTTTAAGCTTTTTTTTTTCCAGGATTTACCTCTTCCAGCCCCCCTCCCCCCCAGTCTATAGGCAGTTTATAACTAATCCTGGGTTTCTCTCTGTGCTTGATTCAGCCAGCAGAAAGTTATTTCTGTGCCTTAAGTATGGATTCATCTCCGCCCCCTAGTGGCCAGCCCGCTCATACCAGGTATGTGCAGGGCTGGAAAGGGGGGAAGGGAGGGTTTTTTTCTGTCTATGGCCATTGCTTTTCTATGTTTTTGCATGTCTGTCTCCAGCTCTTCCAGGTCCGATCCACAGCATAATGCACGCAGAGAAGATCGGCGTTCCAAATCGCAACACCGGCACTCCTCATCCAGGTCCAGACGCAGATCCCCCCATAGTCCGGGGCGCGAGGACCAGTCTTCTTCCGCTAAACATCATGGCCGCTCAGAGCGTCCTCATGGAAGAAAATGCTGGGGATGTGGTATATTGGTTCCGGACGGTACGTCCCTCTGCAACCGTTGTTATGCCCAAGCAACGGGCGAACGGGGAAATTCGGACCAGCACATTGAAGATGTAGTGCGCAAGGTCCTCAAGGACTCTTTGGCAGAGCTTAATCGTCCAAGTACATCTGCAGGGCCGTCTCGCTCGCCAGAGAGAGACATTCTGGAACAAGATCCATTTGAGCCTTCTCAACCCAGCCACCCTTCCATCCTTCCTTCGGATTCGGATACGGATGATTCTTGTCCGGGATTTGAATTCAACCTCGTTTCCCCCTTGGTATGAACCGCAAGAGATGCTCTCGATTGGGAGGATCCTGCAGTCTCCCCCCCAAAGCAGAAGAAATTCTTCAAACAATTATGTAAGGAACGTTTGAATTTTCCGTTCCTAGGGGAGTTGGGAGATATCATCTCTGAGGAATGGGGTAAGGTTGAGAGGAAAAACTCCATGATTACGAAAATGGCGAAACTATACCCCTTCAAGCAGGAGGAAGTCAAACACTTGGAGTCTCCACCCCTAGTGGACGCCGCAGTGATGCGGCTTTTAAAACATGTTACTTTACCCATGGAAGACACGGTGTCCTTCAAGGAGCCTCTAGAGAGGAGAATTGATGCTGACCTCAAGAGAGTGTATCTCACAACAGGTATGGCCTGTAAACCAGCTCTAGCCCTGGCTACAGTTTCAAAAGCCATGGAGGTCTGGATTAATGGCCTTGATGAAACCCTCAAAGGAGTTTCAGAAGAAGCAGCAAAGAGCTCTCCAATCCAAGAGCTAAGGATGGCTGCGGGGTTCTTGGGGGAGGCTTCCATAGACATCATCCGCCTCTTGGCCCGGTAATGTTATCCTCCGTCACCGCTAAACGCGCCCTTTGGTTTCGGCTTTGGGTGGCCGATGCCGCGTCTAAACAGGCATGGTGTTGGATTCCCTTTTGAGGGCTTTTCCCTCTTTGGGAATAAATTGGACGCAGCCATAACTTGGGCCACGGGTGGTAGATCTGGTTTCCTTCCCCAGGACAGACGCATTGGTGCCCAGAAGCGGGCCCCTCCGAGGAAGCAGTACACAAGCCGCGCCAGGGAGGCGCACAGTTATAGACCAGGCAAGACATTCGGGAGAGGATGGAAGTCCAGGCAGTCCGCCTTCCAGAAGGGCTCCAAGGGCACTTTGTCTGGAGACCAGGGGGCCACAAAATCCTTTTGAGAGTGGCCTCGCCCAGGCATCCCCAGTAGGAGCTTGTTTGCTTTGCTTTCGGGATGTGTGGGCGAACTCAATTCAAGATCCCTGGGTCCTCAACACAGTGTCTCAAGGACAGATCCTTCTCTCTTACCTAGACTCACTGGTGGTTCAGGAGGCCGTAATTCCAGTTCCAGAATCGGAAAGAGGTCAGGGAGTCTACTCACCCCTCTTCCTTTTTCAAAAGAAAAACGCAACTGGAGGCCCGTGATAGATCTTACGTACCTCAACAAGTCTATCCGCAGAGAAAAGTTCAAAATGGAGTCTCTGGTCATGATTCAGTATTCAGTCCAACCAGGAGACTGGCTAGCGTCTATAGATCTGAAGGACGCTTACTTTTACGTTCCAGTAGCGAAAGAATTCCAACGGTTTTCTCCGCTTTGCCATCGGGAAAGCTCATATGCAATTCACCTGTCTCCCCTTCGGGCTTTCAACATCGCCTTGCACGTTTTCCAAAACCTTATTGGCAGTAGTGGCCCTTTTATCAGGATCAGAGGCATCAGGTTACACCACTATCTAGACAACCTGCTTCTCCTGTCTCAAGACAGGTCTCAACTTCTTCTGCATCTAGAGCAGGTGATCTCAATTCTCCAAGATTTCGGGTAGATCTTGAACTTCGAGAAGAGTCACCTGGTGCCCACACAATCGCTTGTGTTCCTAGGAGCGCTGTTCAATATGGTGAAATGTACCATCTCCCTGCCCGAGGAAAAGATCCCGGTGGTCCGAGACAGAGTGGCATTCGCCATGGCTTCATCTCATCTCACTGCTCGGCAGTGCCTGAGGATAGTAGGTACCCTGGTGGCCACAGCTCCCATGGTAAAATGGGCCTTGTGGAAGTTGAAGCCCTTCCAGAGGGGTTTCTCCAGCAGTGGACTTCAGAGAGCATGTCTCAACAAATCCATCTGATCTCATCCATGAAGAGGTGTCTTCCCTGGTGGCTTCTACGGGAGAATCTCGTCAACTGCCATTCCATAGCTCCAGTAACGTGGTGCACAGTAACCTCGGACGCCAGCAGTACAGGTTAGGGAATACACTGCCAGTCAGAAGTGGCACAAGGCAGATGGGTTTTTCCCGCCCCGGAGTAGTCTCCAATGTGTTGGAACTGCGGGCTGCCTTCAAAGCTCTGCAAGCTTTCCGCCATCTGATCCAAGGATCCTCGGTAATGCTCAGGTTGGACAATACAACAGCGGTGGCATATGTGAAGAGGCAGGGAGGGACCCGCAGGCTATCACTACTTCAAGAAACAGAGCCGATATGTCCTGGGCTCAGAGGCACCTGGCCAATCTTTCGGCAGCCTATGTCCCAGGGACACTGAATATGGAAGCAGATTTCCTTTCCAGATACAAACTCGACAACGAGTTTGTATCTGTCCATTTAATCCTTATTTTTTTTTTATCACTTTTATTCCTATTACAAGCAATGTAAGCTTCCTTTGTAATAGAAATAAGGAAGACAGGTCCTCTTTATGGAGAGATCTGGGGTCAAAAATATCCCAAATCTCTTCTTTACCTTAAGAGTCCATTCAGACTAGCGCGACTTGTCAGGCGACTTGGTCGCCTGACAAGTCGTGGTCGGTCGCTCGCCATTGAGTAGTACAGGACCCGTTCTAATAGGAGCGACACAAGTCGCTCCGACTTAGAAAAAGGGTCCCGTACTACTTTGGGGCGGCCTGGAGGCAACTTGCATTGACTTCAATTATATGAAGTCCGTGCAAGTCGCGCCGAAGTCGTGGTGCACGCTGTGCACCGCGACTTCACAGGTCGCCCCACAAAGTCGTGTCGCGCCAGTCTGAATGGGCTGTTAAAAGCGAAAGATAAAAAAAGATATTAATAATGTTTTGATCTTTCACTTTTATTTATTTAATTTTTCTTCCAGCATGGATTGTAAGTGACTTCATGTTGTTCCAGTCCTCCAAGGCCATAGAGTTGCTCAAAGAGTGTTAACTCCTTGATCGCCTATGGGAGCAGCTGGCCATAACGTTGAGCGGCGGGAAGGGGGGCCTTCCCGTTCCGCCACTTTGGAAATCGGCCCAGCAGCTCATTAGCTGCTCGGGCCAGTTTCATGAGAAAGCTGGCCGCCATGTTTTCAGCTATAATCCTGGTAAACCACTTGCAGACCGAAATGTAAGTATTCGTATTGTGATTGGCAAGTGGTTGAAGGCTAAATTCCCCCTTTTTTTTTCCTTCTAAAAAAATCCAGCCCCCTATGTACCAATATACTATTAATGTACCTTGGTTGCAGAAAAACACAAGCTTTCTTTGATTTTGAGAACAAGGCCTTACCTCAGTCCCTGCTATATTTCTTAGGGTCCTTTCACACAGGCTTTCCGCCCGGCGGACTCTGTTTTGTTCAGCAGCGATCAATCTGCCGATGCCCACTGAGCAGGCGGATGGCAGATCCATCTCCGCTTACTTTGCAGAGACGGAACTGTCAGATCCCCACTCTCCTCTATGGAAGATCGGATGATAACGGACAGCCTGTCCATTTTCATCTCATCCTATCCGATCCTCCAGACAGATGGAAAATAGGGTTTCCATCCGTCTGGATTTCACGAATCACCTCGGATCGGATAGCAGCGGGTGTCAGCGGAGATGTCACCGCTGACATCCACTGCTCCATAGGGGTGCATGGAGCATCCGATCAGGTCTGCCTGAAAAACTGACAAGTGGACCTGATCAGAAAGCCGTGTGAAAGGGCCCTCAGAAAGCTTCAGACTGCCTGGTATACAGACAGAAGATCCAGTAAGACACAAGAAGGAGTTTACCAGCTCACCTCATTAGCACACCTTCACCCATCAACTACATTTTCACAGCATCCCGGGAATTTCTCCACGCAGTTGCCTGGCTTCCCCAGTGTACCTTCATGCTGAAATCCCTGGGACTGCATGCAGCCCACGGGACAACCCTGATGTAGTGCAAGGGCCTGCATGATTGGATACAGAGTGATTGGATAGATGCTGTCTTCTCCTATTATATAGTTTTGGTAAATCTAAAAGTGATTGTACAGATATTGTACAATAAGATTGTATAGTGTACATGGAGATGAGTTGTGAACGTGGCCTAACAACTGAGTGTCTCTATCCGCTTCCTCCTATGTACTTATATAAAGATGTTCATACACTATGCAATCTGATTGTACAATCTTTGTACAATTTCCTTAGATTTGCCCAAACTATGGAATAGGATGACACACCTGACCAATCCATTCAATTTGTATCAAATCAGACAGGCCCTTGTTCTACATAGCTCTAAAAGGAGATTGCACGTCAGATTGTATACAAAGTGGGTGTAAGGTGGGTATTATTTAGATTGTAAGCTCTTCTGAGCAGGGCCCATTTGTATTTTATTTTCCTGTAACTGTATGGTCTCTCTTTTTAAAGTGCTGTGTAAACTTTTAACACTATATAAATCCTGTATTATAATAATAATAAAAAAATAATAATATTGTAATGGGGAGGTGTGGTCTAGAGTGGTGAACACACCCTCTTCTGTGATGCAACGAGGAAAGAAGAATTCTGGGAGATGACCTAACAGGAAGTGAAAGCGGAGGAAGTAATGGAATCTGAAAATCCTTTCAAAAATACAAATAAACTGACAAGGTTTTAAACCTCCTGTGGATGAGGTAAGTGAGAAAAGTACACAGTAGGTAGGCTGGGCCAGAAATGGCATTTATTTATTATGAAAAGTGAAATTCTGCCTGAAAAGGTGAACTTATCCTTTAAATCCAAAGTAGTCTATTGTGAAATGGAATGTAGACTTGCATGTGATACCTTCACCAAACAGCTTACCTCATAAAAAGCCCCATTATCGGAGCAATGGAAGCCTTATGTTGCCACTAGATGTAAAATCACCAGCTGCAGATGGCAACTTCAGATTAACCCACCATTAAAACCTCAGTAGTGCTCCTCTCAAAGAAAAATGTGAAAACGCACTCAGTGTAAACCATACAAAAGCTATTTTTACTGTAAAATCAGTTGCACTCACATGAAATAAAAAAATTAACGGCTAATCCCAAAGTACTTAGCCACCACCTCCACTCTAGTCGCCGCCACCTCCTCTCTAGTCTCCATAAAGCGATGTACAAAGCTGAAACTCTATGAGTATTGCAGAAGTCATCAGGATCACAAGTCTATCTATCCCTCTCCTCTACCTGTGTAGCTCTGCCCTACATGTTTCGTCTTTGCTGTGTCATCAGGGGCGGAGTCAGCTGTCAATCAGGCAGCTGGGTGGATCCAAAAAAAATTGTCGGAATCTTTCCAGAGCCTGGAGCGGTTCCATCATTTCAAGAGGCTATAACCTGCTGTCAGCTAATTCTGGGTCACAGGAGAGCAAAAGTAAGTGCACTGTGACCCACAAGAGAAGAATTGCCAAAAAAGCTTTAGCCATACTTCTCTTTAAAGGAATAATCAACCACTTTACAAACTTGTTTTTATTCATTTTTTTAAAAATGTAGTCATTTGCTTAAATTAAGTACCTTAATAAATAAAATAAAATTAAAATAAATCTACCTTTAACCACACTGGCATTATTACAGTGGGACACAGCTGCCAAACACCCACAAACAACTCACAGTTGCTTTTATACCTCAGGTTATGGGCCACAAAAACTACAAAATAAAAATAACTTTAAATTAATTTCTATCCCTGCTTGGGTCTGCCAACACATAAAAGATATCCCACTTTACCAAGCAGGGGTCTGGCTCCCAGCCTACACAAAATAAAAGCAAACAAGAACCACTTTCAAATTCACGGTTTGTCAGAATACAGCAGGTTGTCTGTATTTGAACAAATAGCTGCCATCTGCAATGTGCATTAACAGCGTGTTTAAAAATAAACAGCAGTTAGGCCTAAATATAACAGTGCTTCCTGTCCTGTCATTATAGCTATGAAGTCCATGTTATAACAAGCAGCATTAATGTAACACAGACCATAAGCAAATAATATTATCTTTAAGCAGCAATAAAATTACCTCCTTTGGGCATATACTCACTAAAACTGCAGATATAAAAACAAAACACCAAAATGATTACCTTTATGTATTTGTTAAAAGATAAAACGTACAGTGGATATAAAAACTCTACACACCCCTGGTAAAATGTCAGGTTTCTGTGATGTAAAAAAAATGAGACAAAGAAATATTTTCAGAACTTTGTCCACCTTTATTGTGACCTATAAACTGTACAAACTGAAATCTTTTAGGTGGCGGGAAGTAAACATAAAAAAATAAAATAATATGGTTGCTTAACCACTTAAGCCCCGGAGGATTTTCCTGCTAAAAGACCAGGGGGTATTTTGCGATTCGGCACTGCGTGACTTTAACGGACAATTGCGCGGTCGTGCGATGCTGTACCTAAACGAATTTGACGTCCTTTTTTTCCCACAAACAGAGCTTTCTTTTGGGGGTATTTGATCACCTGTGCGATTTTTTGATCACGCGCTATAAACAAAAAAAGAGCGACAATTTTGCAAAAATAGCAATATTTTTCACATTTTTTTATATGAAATTCCCCCCAAAAAAATGTAAAAATCAAAATTTTTTAACATTTTTGGCCAATTTGTTTTATCCTACCTATGTTTGGTAAAAAAAATCGCAAAAAGCGTATTTTGATTGGTTTGCGCAAAAGTTATCGCGTTTACTAACAAAGGGAAAGATTTTTGTCATTTTTGTTGTTTTTTTTTTTAACGCGTAATGGCGGCGATCTGCGATTTTTTTTGCGGTACTGCGACATTGCGGCGGACAGATCGGACCCTTGACTGACATTTTTGACACTTTTGGGGTTACCAGTGACATTTCTACAGTAATCAGTGCTATACATATGCACTGTTACTGTAAAAATACACTGGCAGTGAAGGGGTTAACTTTATTTGGGAGGGAGGGGCTGTGTGTGTCCCTAGGGGCGTGATTCTTACTGTGATTGGCTGTGGCTCTAGCTGTAAGGACACTGATCAACGGATCTACATACTAGATCCATGTAATCAGTGTCTTTACAGCGAGGAGAATGACAGGCAGCTTGTTTACACAAGCTGCCTGACATTCTCCCTCTTCCCCCGACGATCGCCGAGTGGCCGGCGGACATCGGGTCCGCTGGTCACACGCGCGGGGGGGTGCGTGACCGCGCGGGAGCGCGCCTCCGCGGGCGCGCGCCTCCGCGGGCGCGCGCTCGCTCCCCAGACCCTCCCAGGCTAGTGACGTTAATTAACGTCACTCTGCCTGGCAGGGGCTGACCGCCGCAGTAAATCTACTTGCGGCGGTCGGCAAGCAGTTAAGTGTGCACACCCTTAAACGAATACTTTGATAAAGCACCTTTTGATTCTATTACAGCACTCATTCGTTTTTAGTTATGAGTCTGAAAGCATGGCACATCTTGAGTTGGCAATATTTGCCCACTCTTCTTTGCAGAAACACTCCAAAAATCTGTAAGATTGTGAGGGCATCTCCAGTGCACAGCCCTCCTTAGATCACCCCACAGATTTTCAATCAGATTCAGGTCTTGGTTCTTGCTGGGCCATTCCAAAATTTTAATCTTCTTCTGGTGAAGCATTTCTTTTGTTGATTTGGATGTATGCTTTGGGTCGTTGTCATGCTGAAAGATGAAGTTCCTCTTCATGTTCAGCTTTCTAGCAGAAGCCCGAAGGTTTTGTTCCAATATTGACTGGTATTTGGAACTGATCATAATTCCCTCTACCTTGACTAAGGCCCCTGTTCCAGCTGAAGAAAAACAGCCCTAAACCATGATGCTGCCACCACCATGCTTTACTATGGGTATAGTGTTCTTTTGGTTGTTTTTGCGCCAAACATATCTTTTGGAATTCTGGCCAAAAAGTTCAACCTTGGTTTTTCCAGACCATAACACATTTTCCCAATGCTTTTGGGAGATTTCAGATGTGTTTTTGCAAAATTTAGCTGGGGTTGGATGTTTTACTTCGTAAGAAAGAGACAAGGAGGGTACCCCCAGTTGTTTGGGACTATAAATGCCACTTAACACTGAAAAGAGTATACACCAGAGTATTAAAAGGAATCAATTTTTATTTATACACAAGAAGAAAAATTAGTTGTACAATAAATGCATATTCCAAACAAAAATTGACTGGATATACATCAAAATCTAAAAGTGCATGCAAGAACAGACCATCCTCGGCTCGGCAGAAGACTCCTAGGTACAGCTGGTGGAGAGAACCGGACAGGACCCTATGCGTTTCGGGTATAATACCCTTCTTCATGGGTCAATCAGAGTTCAAAACACTAAGTGTGCCAGGGGGAGTCTTCATATGGAGAGAAATGGACTGTTAATTAAAACGGTAAGTATACCGAAAGAGGAATACCGAGTCTCCCACAAACATAGTTCACTGAGGGTGAAAAAAGAGAAGCTGGCATGCGCCTAAGCTGCTCATGTGCGCCACAGTGATACACTTGGTCCAAAGAAATCCCTACCTATACAGTGCCTTGCGAAAGTATTTGGCCCCCTTGAACTTTTCAACCTTTTGCCAAAAGGAAGGAAAACCTGATGAAGTCTGCAAAAGACCTGAGACTGGGACGGAGATTTGTCTTCCAACAAGACAATGATCCAAAACATAAAGCAAAATCTACAATGGAATGGTTCACAAGTAAACATATCTAGGTGTTAGAATGGCCAAGTCAAAGTCCAGACCTTAATCCAGTTGAGAATCTGTGGAAAGAACTGAAAACTGCTGTTGAATGGGCAAAAATTTCAGTCTCTCAATGTGCAAAACTGATAGAGACATACCCCAAGCGACTTACAGCTGTAATCACAGCAAAAGGTGGCGCTACAAAGTATTACCTTAACCACTTTACCACTGGAGGATTTTGCTGTCTTACGTCCAGACCACTTTTTGCGATTCGGCACTGTGCGACTTTAACTGACAATTGCGCGGTCGTGCGACGCCGTACCCAAACTAAATTTACGCCCTTTTTTTTCATACAAACAGAGCTTTCTTTTAGCGGTATTTGATCACCTGTGCGATTTTTTCTTTTTGCGCTATAAACAAAAAAATTGCGTTTATTTTGAAAAAATTACATTATTTTTCACATTTTTTTATATGAAATCCCCCCCCCCCCCCCAAAATGTAAAAATCAAAATTTTTTTTAATTTTTGGCCAATTTGTTTTCTGCTACCTATGTTTGGTAAAAAAAAATCACAATAAGCGTATTTTGATTGGTTTGCGCAAAAGTTATTGCGTTTACTAACTAAGGGAAAGATTTCTGTCATTTTTGGTATTTTTTTTTTTTAACGCGTAATGGCGGCGATCTGCGATTTTTTTTGCGGGACTGCGACATTGCGGCGGACAGATCGGACCCTTGACTGACATTTTTGACACTTTTGGGGGTACCAGTGACATTACTGCAGTAATCAGTGCTATATATATGCACTGTTACTGTAAAAATTACACTGGCAGGGAAGGGGTTAATTTTATTCGAGAGGGAGGGGTTAATGTATGCCTGGTGCTTACTAACGTGTGTGGGGGGAGGTGACTGAGTGACAGAAGGACAGATCGCATGTTCAACTATGCTGAACCATGCTATCTGTCCCTGCCTGTCACTTAGGAGATCCGCCCGCTCTGTTTACACAAGCGGGCGGATCTCCAAACTAGATTCCCCGACGATCGGGGAAGAGCGGCGGCGATCGCCGCTCCTCCCCTGGCCCGACTCCCGCTGTGACTGAACACAGCGGGAGCGAGACTCTGGCGGCGCGTGCGCGCCGCCCACAAGGGGCGGAGTCCAGCGACGTAGGTCTACGTCGCTGGACGATAACGAGCCACATTGCTGCTAAGTGATTAAGGGGACTGAATAATTTTGCATGCCCAATTTTTCAGTTTTTTATTTGTTAAAAAAGTTTGAAATATCCAATATTTTTCATTCCACTTCATGATTGTGTCCCACTTGTTGTTGATTCTTCACAAAAAATTACAGTTTTATATTTTTATGTTTGAAGCCTGAAATGTGGCAAAAGGTCGAAAAGTTGAAGGGGGCCGAATACTTTCGCAAGGCACTGTATGTATGGATGAGTATAGATGAGTATATGAGTATAGATGAGTATTTAGCGTGGCTAGAGGTCAACAGAGTAAGGTAGGGGTGTCCATCCACTATAAGGAGTATTCCAAAGATGGAGGTGTGTAGCCTCCTATGGGAGCTGGCGGCCTCTACTTCGTAAGAAAAGGCTTCCGCCTTGCCACTCTACCCATAGCCCAGACATATGAAGAATACGGGAGATTGTTGTCACATGTATTACACAGCCAGTACTTGCCAGATATTCCTGCAGCTCCTTTAATGTTGCTGTAGGCCTCTTGGCAGCCTCCCTGACCAGTTTTCTTCTCGTCTTTTCATCATATGTGGAGGGACGTCCATTTCTTGGTAATATCACTGCTGTGCCATATTTTCTCCACTTGATGATGATGTCTTCACTGTGTTCCATGGTAGATCTAATTTCTTGGAAATTCTTTTGTACCCTTCTCCTGACAAACATTTTAACAATGAGATGCATCTGATGCTTTGGAAGCTCTCTGCGGACCAAGAAAATGTCAGGAAAGACCTACTTGAACAGCTGACTTTATTTGGGGTTAACCAGAGGCACTTTAAATGAAGTCAGGTGTGTACTGACTCCTATTTAACATGAGTTTAAATGTGATTGCGAACACAGCTACATCCCTGGTTATAAGAGAGTGTGCACACTTATGCAACCACATTATTTACATTTTTTATTTTTACTTCCCCCCTAAAAGATTTAAGTTTGTTTTTCAATTGAGTTGTAAAGATTATAGGTCACATAAAGGTGCAAAAAGTTCTGAAATTATTTATCTTTGTCTCATTTATTTACATCACAGAAACCTGACATTTTACCAGGGGTGTGTAGACTTTGTATATCTATTGTATTTTGAATTAGAATAGTGTAAGGCAGACCATAGATGATCCATGACCAGCAGATTGGAAAAAAAAAAAAAAAAAGGACTTGATTTCTCCATCCACATATTCAAGGCCCTTGTACTTTGACAGTGTGGAGACTTCCCCACTGTCGGACTACACTGATCAGCACAAAAATTTGAAAAGGCAGTTGTAAGAAGTTGATCGATAGTACTACTACCCTGCCCATACATGGATTGAAATTTAACTGGTCCCTGCTGAACTTGCCTAATTTTGATCCATGTATAGGTGGTTTAATTTTCCTTTTTTTTATGCTTTGTATAGTAGAACTATAGCAGAAGAGTGAGGGGCAGCTCAAGGAACCAATCAGGTGTATTACATGTAAATATGTTGACAGTGGACATACTAATAGGAGCAGAGGGATAGGCTGCTGCCATCCAATTATTTAACTACAGGCTTGGGGCAGGGAGGTGACCTACCTGTATTGCTTAATGGCAGTAAAAAAAAAAAAAAGGTCATCGACCTGACTGTACAGCCTAGTAGGACTATGTAAATCTTAAAACAGCCTAGACAGATTCTTTGACAGGTAAAAAAAAACTCTGTATATTGCTATTGTGTTTTTAGGGTTAGTTCCCACCACATGCGTTCAAGTGCTTTTTTTCTGCATCAAAAGCCCAGAGAAAGTAGGTTACATGGTTTCCAATGGCATAGTTCACACCAGTGTGGTTAGTTCCAGTGTATTCCAATTCCACAAAAAAAAAAGTAGAAAATGCTGCATTTTTCCTACACAGAACTGTACTGGAACGTGGTAAAAAGCATTAAAACGCAACACAACACACCTACACTTATCAAAAACACATCAAACGCTGCAGACCTCAGTTCAGTGAAAAGAAAAAAATCAGGAAAAAAACATCTGGTAACGCATCAAAAAAGGCAATGGAACCCGCCAAAAATGCGCATGCAGAAACTGATCTGGAACGGATCTGGGTGTGAACTAGACTTTTCCCTGAGCTTTACCACAGAAAAAAGACATAAAACCAAAGCAGCAGATCAGAATTAACCTCTAGCTGATTCCTTAGCTGAAATCTAATTGATTATCTTATTTTCTCTTTGGGCATAAGTATATAGCACTACGTTACACTGGATTCACATCTGTGTGATGTAATAGCACACATACGTTGCAGTGCGTTACTATAGGACAGCCGATTCATTTGAACAGGCTGCCTACCACATATAAAATGACACTAAAGAAGTGCATAACCTTTTAGAAAAAAAAATAATAACTGCACCAAATAACGTGGTGTGATGATACTATGCGTTATGGTGCAATGCAATACACATGTGATGATTAGGTGTGTTGGGGTGCCATTAAGAAAAATATGTTATTGCATTGATTTACTAAAACTGAAAAGTGCAAAATCTGGTGCAGCTGCGCATGGTAGCCAATCAGCTTCCAACTTCAGCTTGTTCAATTAAGCTTTGACAATAAAACCTCCAAGTTTATTGGTTTCTACGCAGAGCTGCACCAGATTTTGCACTCTCCAGTTTTGGTAAATCAAACCCAATACATTGGAATATTATTGGGTCATGTGCATTTGGTGTGTCTTTTTTTTATTGTGAGCTGCAGCCAAACCTTCACAATAAATGCTATAGATCCTTACGCCGTTTACACATGAGCCGAATGTCGGGAGACAATGGGCAGTTCAATAAACAAAAACAGCTGACATTCGGCCCGTGTGTATGTCGGCCCGTGTGTATTATACGATTCAAATGTTCTACACATAGTATTGTTTAGCCTAACACAATCTCTTACTTCACTTACTTTCAAGCTTTCACCTCCCTAAACTCTTTACTAAGCGTTTATCAAATTATGAATAAGTAAATTTTTTCGTACTACTTCATTTTTCGTTACTTACGATAGTCATACATCATATTTACACATCTGCATCTCACTTATCTCTTACTTTTTGGTTATATCCGTAGCCGCTGTGTTATCGGTTTCATTTGATATGTTCCTCAGTACATACGATTTATGTCTTGTTGTAACATACAGTGCCTTGCGAAAGTATTCGGCCCCCTTGAACTTTGCGACCTTTTGCCACATTTCAGGCTTCAAACATAAAGATATAAAACTGTAATTTTTTGTGAAGAATCAACAACAAGTGGGACACAATCATGAAGTGGAACGAAATTTATTGGATATTTCAAACTTTGTTAACAAATAAAAAACTGAAAAATTGGGCGTGCAAAATTATTTAGCCCCTTTACTTTCAGTGCAGCAAACTCTCTCCAGAAGTTCAGTGAGGATCTCTGAATGATCCAATGTTGACCTAAATGACTAATGATGATAAATAGATTCCACCTGTGTGTAATCAAGTCGCCGTATAAATGCACCTGCACTGGGATAGTCTCAGAGGTCCGTTTAAAGCACAGAGAGCATCATGAAGAACAAGGAACACACCAGGCAGGTCCGAGATACTGTTGTGGAGAAGTTTAAAGCCGGATTTGGATACAAAAAGATTTCCCAACTTTATACATCCCAAGGAGCACTGTGCAAGTGATAATATTGAAATGGAAGGAGTATCAGACCACTGCAAATCTACGAAGACCTGGCCGTCCCTCTAAACTTTCAGCTCATACAAGGAGAAGACTGATCAGAAATGCAGCCAAGAGGCCCATAATCACTCTGGATGAACTGCAGAGATCTACAGCTGAGGTGGGAGACTCTGTCCATAGGACAACAATCAGTCGTATACTGCACAAATCTGGCCTTTATGGAAGAGTGGCAAGAAGAAAGCCATTTCTTAAAGATATCCATAAAAAGTGTTGTTTAAAGTTTGCCACAAGCCACCTGGGAGACACACCAAACATGTGGAAGAAGGTGCTCTGGTCAGATGAAATCAAAATCAAACTTTTTGGCAACAATGCAAAACATTATGTTTGGCGTAAAAGCAACACAGCTCATCACCCTGAACACACCATCCCCACTGTCAAATATGGTGGTGGCAGCATCATGGTTTGGGCCTGCTTTTCTTCAGCAGGGACAGGGAAGATGGTTAAAATTGATGGGAAGATGGACGGAGCCAAATACAGGACAATTCTGGAAGAAAACCCGATGGAGTCTGCAAAAGACCTGAGACTGGGATGGAGATTTGTCTTCCAACAAGACAATGATCCAAAACATAAAGCAAAATCTACAATGGGAGGGTTCACAAATAAACATATCCAGGTGTTAGAATGGCCAAGTCAAAGTCCAGACCTGAATCCAATCGAGAATCTGTGGAAAGAACTGAAAACTGCTGTTCACAAACGCTCTCCATCCAACCTCACTGAGCTCGAGCTGTTTTGCAAGGAGGAATGGGCAAAAATTTCAGTCTCTCGATGTGCAAAACTGATAGAGACTTACCCCAAGCGACTTACAGCTGTAATCGCAGCAAAAGGTGACGCTACAAAGTATTAACTTAAGGGGGCTGAATAATTTTGCACGCCCAATTTTTCAGTTTTTTATTTGTTAAAAAGTTTGAAATATCCAATAAATTTCATTCCACTTCATGATTATGTCCCACTTGTTGTTGATTCTTCACAAAAAATTACAGTTTTATTTCTTTATGTTTGAAGCCTGAAATGTGGCAAAGGGTCGAAAAGTTCAAGGGGGCCGAATACTTTCGCACTGTATTTTAAATATACAACGGCAGTTACAAATACTCTTACTTAAGCTGTATATTGATCATACTACACATATACTGTCTGGTTAATTAGACAATTACTGTGGGTAGATATTGTTACTTAGACCCCGTTCACACTGGGGCGACCTGTCAGGCGACCTGGTCGCCTGACAAGTCGCCGTGGGTCGCCTGCCATAGAGCAGCACAGGACCTGTTCTAATAGGTGCGACACAAGTCGCTCCGACTTAGAAAAAGGGTCCGGAGCTTCTTTGGGGCGACCTGGAGCGACCTGCATTGACTTCAATGATATGAAGTCCGTGCCGGCAGCTCCGAGGTCACGGTGCGAGCTGCGCACCGCGACTTCACAGGTCGCCCCGGCAAGTCGGGTCGCCCCAGTGTGAACGGGGTCTTAATCTTGGGCCCAGGTAACATATTGACCGGGTGGTGGATTCTTTTGTTTCTTATTTCCCATAGTTCCTGTTTCTACATATCCACAGGACTTACAAGTCCAAGTTTCGGGGCAGTCAATACAGGGGAGTATTTCCTCAACCTTTATAGTTACACATTATATTATATTCAAAACTTTTGCTTCTTATCACATACACGTCAATTTTGTTGTACATACAAAATTTATCCTGTCGCTTATGGCGTTGCACCACTACAGTTGTCATCCATCACGCTTACGTTCACTAATTGACTTGTTTGGTGATAACTTTCCTCATCCATTAACACATACATCATACGTTTACGACATATCGCAAACACTCATACCTCTTACCCGACACGTTTTCAGGTAACTAAGGCCTGAGTTTACATTGTTAATTTGCCTTGTACGCCTCAGGTAACTCGGCCTCTATCACACTCAAGGTCTGAGCGCTTTCAGTCCTGTGCAACTCGAGTTTTCGTTTGCTAACTGACCTCCTATCACCATTATGAGTCCGCTCGTTGGACCACAAAACTCACACTTGTACACATTTAAAAAAAATATATATATATATATTATATATATATATATATATATAGTATATATATATATATATATACATATACACACACAGTATCCCACAAAAGTGAGTACACCCCTCACAATTTTGTAAAAAAAAATTATTCTATCTTTTAATGTGACAACACTTAAGAAATTATATTTTTAAACAATGTAGTCAGTGTACAGCTTGTATAACTGTAAATTTTCCGTCCCCTCAAAATAACTCAACACACCGCTATTAATGTCTAAACCTCTGGCAACAAAAGTGAGTACACCCCTAAGTGTTAATGTCCAAACTGGGCCCAAAGTGTCAATATTTTGTGTGCCCATCAATATTTTCCAGCACTGCCTTAACCCTCTTGAGCATGGAGTTCACCAGAGCTTCACAGGTTGCCACTGGAGTCCTCTTCCACTCCTCCATGACAACATGACAGAGGTGGTGGAGGTTAGAGACCTTGCGCTCCTCTACCTTACATTTGAGGATGCTCAATAGGGTTTAGGTCTGGAGACATGCTTGGCCAGTCCATCACCTTTACCCTCTGCTTCTTTAGCAGGGCAGTGGTCATCCTGGAGGTGTGTTTGGGGTCATTTTGTTGGAAAACTGCCCTGTGGCCCAGTCCCTGAAGGGAGGGGATCATTCTCTGCTTCAGTAAGTCACAGTACATGTTGGCATTTATGGTTCCCTCAATGAACATGCTTGACTGTACGCAAGACACGCTTGTCTTTGTACTCCTCACCTGGTTGCCGCCACACACACTTGACACCATCTAAGCCAAATAAGTTTATATTGGTCTCATCAGACCACAGGACATGGTTCCGGTAATCCATGTCCTTAGTCTGCTTGTCTTCAGCAAACTGGTTGCGGGTTTTCTTGTGCATCATCTTTAAAAGAGGCCCCTTTCTGGGACGACAGCCATGCAGACCA
This sequence comes from Pelophylax lessonae, assembly GCF_965119305.1. Lineage (NCBI taxonomy): Eukaryota > Metazoa > Chordata > Amphibia > Anura > Ranidae > Pelophylax > Pelophylax lessonae. Next base: position 320,251,318 of record NC_138768.1, on the reverse strand, counting down.
ATTTGATGCAGTGTGCAGTATATGGTCTGAGCACTGGCAGGCTGACCCCCCACCCCTTTAACCTCTGAAGTAATGCTGGCAGCACTCATATGTCTATTTCTCAAAGACAACCTCTCGATATGACGCTGAGCATGTGCACTCAACTTCTTTGGTTGACCATGGCGAGGCCTGTTCTGAGTGGAATCTGTCCTGTTAAACTGCTGTATGGCCTTGGCCACTGTGCTGCAGCTCAGTTTCAGGGTCTTTGCAATCTTCTTATAGCCTAGGCCATCTTTATGTACAGCAACAATTATTTTTTTCAGATTCTCAGAGAGTTCTTTGCCATGAGGTGCCATGTTGAACTTCCAGTGACCAGGATGAGTGAGAGCGATAACACCAAATTTAAAACACCTGCTCCCCATTCACACCTGAGACCTTGTAACACTAATGAGTCACATGACACCGGGGAGGGAAAATGTCTAATTGGGCCCAGTTTGGACATTTTGACTTAGAGGTGTACTCACTTTTATTGCCAGCGGTTTAGACATTAAAGTGGAGTTCCACCCTATTTTTATACTTACCTCCATCTTCTCGCTCCGGGTCACCTGAAAAAGAAATGGATAATCGCATATTTTTTTTTTTTTTACTTACCTCGTAGCGAACAAAATATACTTACCTTACTTCCTTCTTCCTCCTTCCTCGGCCGCGGCCCGTCGTCACTTCCTGGCTCTGCAATGATTCCTGGGAGCTGGACGTCATAGCTCCCAGGAATCATTGCGCCTGCACCGGCCCCGACGTCAGTTCCGGGTCGCGCGCGTCATCCCCTTCTAAACAGCTTCTGGGCATGCCCAGAAGCTGTGGAGGGGTGACGCGCGCGACCCGGAACTGACGTCGGGGCCGGCGCAGAGCATCGTGGGACCACAGAAGGCGGAAGAAGACGCCGAAGAGGACGCGCTGGCTTCAAGCTGCCCACATCTGAGATGGCAGCGCTGGACAAGACGTTTGCAAGGTAAGTATTTCGTCTTGCAGGTAAGTGCAACCCGGGACAGATCAGAGGCTAGCCATTGTGGAATGCACTAGCCCTGACTGTCCCGGGGGTATTAAAAAAAAAAAAAACAAATCCAGGGTGGAACTCCGCTTTAATGGCTGTGTGTTGAGTTATTTTGAAGGGACAGCAAATTTACACTGTTATACAAGCTGTACACTGACTACTTTCCAGTGTGGCAAAGTGTAATTTCTTCAGTGTTGTCACATAAAAAGATATAATAAAATATTTACAAAAATGTGAGGGATGTACTCACTTCTGTGAGATACTGTATATATATATATATATATATATTTTTTTTTTTCACAATAGATTTGTTCTTAGTTACATAGGTCATGTCACAGGTTTCAGACATCGAAGAATTTGCCTCCATCCCACCATCTCCTTCAGGGGATCAGAACATGGTAGCACGCCCTCTCTGAGATCCTGGATCATCCCCAAGCTCATGGCCGACCTACAGTGCAGGGGTATCCCATAACCAGCTTCGGCTCGTAAAGCTGAACTTTTCAGAATATTATTCCCCAGTGCACCAGGCACCAATGCTGAGCAAGTCACCTTACGCACGGTTGCCACATCCTTCTTACCAATTCACACTACCCTTAGCTCATTGGCGACCTCCTTGCATGAGTTACGAGCCAGGGTAGATGCATTGGAAAGCCGCCGAACCCCGACCCTGGAGGCACCCTCCATTTCCGGGACACCAGCAGTTCCCAAGACCGCGACTGTCTCAGCCCCCGTCTGCCTTATTTAATACCAGTAAATATTAAGATAGTTTTTTTTAGATGGTAAAGATGTCAATTTGGCATCCCTTTTAATAGCTGCCTATGATATAGCCGACAACAAGTCATACGTTTGCAATGATGTCTCTGTGGTGGTTAAGAGCAGGGACCACAAGCTAAACCATAAGCTCTCCATCCCAGACTTGTCCTTGTGCTTAATGTTTTCAGGGATGTAATCTTCTCCGCAAACCCACATAGGGGGGTGGAGCTTGACCTCTACCTTTACACGGTAGTGGAGTTGGGTCAGAAATATGGCGGGTCGGCTGTTTAGGACTACCATCACTCCTCTTTCGCCAAGGCTGGCCAAAATCTGGCCCAGCACCAGGTAGTTACAGACTGGGGCAACGTAGACACAGAGTTATTTTGCCGGTATTTTGCTGGACTTAGGTCTCCAGTTTGTGCAACTTGCCAGTCATCCACACACACTACCTACTGGGGCCCCAATGCAGAACCCCCCATCCTACCAGGCACATCCAGGGCACCCACAGGTTTACTCTGGGCCCCAGCTCATACAACACAACTAGATAAGCTAGGGCACCCAATTTAGTTTTTAGGTAAAGCACAGATTTGCAACAATTTCAATCAAGCCACATAACTAAGCCGCATCAACATTCCATTCTTGCAGGCCTGTTTGGCTACTCACCCTTCCCCCACTTTAAGTGAGTTTTAGGTAGATGCTTTTACACAGGGGTACCACAAGGGGTTCATTTCATTACCACAATCCACTATTGAGTGTAAAAATCTACTGTCGGCAGCCACGGATATGGAGGCAGTGGATTGGTTACTCCAAGCCGAATTAGAGAAGGGTTTTATCATAGGGCCATTCATGACACCGCCATTCCACAACTGGAGAGCTAACCCAGTTGGCCTGGTTAGGGGTACGTTCTCCAATAAATTAATTTATGATTTGTCAGCGCCTCATTCTTCTCACGTGCCTAGTCTTAATTCCTTGATCCAATCTGAGGAATTTTCACTCAAATATATATCAGTTGATCAGGCTATCCAGTGCATTATCAGTAAGGGGAAGTATGCATGGCTGTTTGTCTAAAGCAGACATTTCTGATGCCTTCAAGCTTCTCCCCATATTGCCTTTCCTCTGGCAGTGGCATGGTATCAAGTGGAGAGGTCTGTATTGTTTCGCACCAGACTTACTTTCGGGTCCAAAAGTAGACCCTGGCTGTTTGATACCTTCGCGCAGGCACTAAATTGGATTCTCGTGCATGAAGCACACTGTCAGAGGGTTGTTCACTATCTAGACGATTACCTTCTTATTAAAAGTCCTCAACAAGCCCATTCTGATTTACAGAAGCTCATGGCACTTTTTTCTGCACTTAACGTCCCAGTGGCAGCTAAGAAAGTTGAGGGCCTGGCTACTGCACTCACCTTTCTGGGGATTACTTTAGACACCCAGTCCATGCAGGCTAGTCTGCCTGCGAAAATATTAGCTAGAATTAGAGACCATATCAATGCATTTATTGTCTCCCAGGAAGGAACTGCAATCACTGCTGGGTATGCTAAAGTTTGCTATGAGAATTATTTCCCAAGGTAGGCCCTTCATTTCTAGGTTGCTGGCATTGTTACCCACAGCTCCCGACTCCGATTCTCGGATCAAACTAGATCCTGCGGCCTTATCAGATTTATACATGTGGGACGAGTTCCTTTAGAGTTGCAATGGCATTGCCATGTTCATTCCTGCAGTGTCAGTCTCATCTCCCCGAGTTATTACCGAGGCTGCAGCCACCAAAGGCTATGGAGCAATTTTTGGCACTCACTGGTTAGCATGATCGTGGCAAGAAGAAAGTCTGGCAATTTCCAGGTTTGCACAAACGTCATTGCTTTCTGAAATTTGCCCTATAGTTTCCGCAGCACAGGTGTGGGGTCACCAATAGACAGGTAAAACTCCTGTTTTCTCCACAGACAATAAGGGCACCTCTAAAATCATTAACAAAGGTAGATGCAGTTCATTACTTATGTCCTTCATACGCAGGTTCATTTGGCTGTCCCTCCAATACAAATTACATTTTCACTGCAGATTCATCAATGGTGTAGATAAGGAGTTCCCAAACTGTGGGTCGCGACCCACTGGTGGGTTGCGAGCTGCAATTGAGTGGGTCACGCTGAGCCGGAAATCACTGATTCATAACTCCGCCAACGCAGTTTACGGAGGCTGGTCTGCATCTCCCGGCGAGGAGGATACTTACATCAGTGAGTACGTATGTGGGCTGTTATGTGGGATATGTTCATGGGGTGCAGAGCCAGCTCCTCGGTCCTGCTGGCGGCTAGACTGGGGGCGGGATTCTCTCAGCTATACCGGGCAGAGACAGCAGCCTCGGTGTCATAGGAGGAACAAGTAGCCTGGCGGTGTCAGGAGTTCATGGCAGCTTCTGTGACCCCAGAGGATCTGAAGACATAAACAGGTATGCTCCTGTCTGAATGTTGTTTCTTAACACCACATATTTATTTATATATTCAATGTATTCAATAATACATTGAAAAGTAGTACATTTATATTTTTAATTTAACATCCCCCTCCCTTTAAAATATGTATTATTATTATTATTTGCATTTATATAGCGCCAACAAATTCTGTAGCGCTTTACAATATTCAATTACAAGCAAGAGGGTCCCGAAAAATAACTGTATTCAGAAGTGGGTCTTGGCCCAAAAAAGTTTGGGAAGCCCTGGTGTAGACAGCACAGCTGCAGATGCTTTATCACGATTTAATTATCCACTGTTTTTCCAGCAGGTTTCAGATGCAGACGCCATCACCACTCCGGCCCTGCAATGCTCACTGTTAACAATGGATTCGATAGAAACACAAAAAAAAGAGAAAGATGGGGCTTTCTAGGCCGATTAGCAGGCTTAATTACCGGACCCCACACATCAGCCTCACTCTATCATAGAGTACAGGAGCTGTTGTCCATTACAATGTGCTATGAGGATTATACATTGAATTTACCTGCCTCAGACCAACTTTGGATGTTATTGGGCTGGAGTACTTGGCTATGTCTAAGACTCTGTTAGTGGGATTTGCAAAACTCAAATGATTTTGTGATTGTTTGCTGCACATATTGCAGATTGAGTAACCACATAATCCCTGACAGCACAAAGGGGAGGAATTCCCTATATGAGCATAAGTATGTAGAGGTACATCCTCACTCTGGAGACTTATCTATCGATACAACCTACCGTCATTACCGTTGCATCTGCTAATTCATTGGTCCGTCTGTCCTGTCTATCCATCACGGTCCTATATACAGTGGGAAATACCGGTCTTTTCTGGTCTCTCTGGCCCTGAGGAAGCCCCATGCGAAACACGTCAGCTTGCTGAGACCCCTAGATCGTATTCCACCAGAGACCCTATAACATCTTTAATGGGTTTCGACATCCCTATATGGGAAAGTACTTCTGCACTTGTGGTTTTTAGTTTTTCTTTGTATTTGTGTACGGGATTCATGCCCTTGTGTCATATATGTTTTTAATATGTGTCAAATAAAATATTTTTTTTATATAATTGGTTGATATTCTTGATCATCCTCCTCCCAATCGGCCTAGAAAGCTCCATCTTTCTCTTTTTTTGTGTTTCTGTGTATATTAGGGGTAGGGGTCTTTACACTGTAATTTTTTCTCAAATGTATTTGATACTCACTGGGCCTGTGCGGTTTCATTGATCGACAAGTAACTTTCAGCCAACACAAGAAAGGCGTACTATACGGCTTGGAATACTTTCCAGTCTCAGTATCCCAGTCTAAATTACTACGAAATTCAATACCTGCTGGCTTTCGTAGCCTACTGCCATTCCCAGCTCAAATTATCTCATAACAACATTAAGACATATTTGGCAGGAATTTAGCACTTTGCATCCTTACTGCACCCAGATAGGCCCTGTTTTTTCGGCACATCCCATTAAGGCCATTTTAAAGGGGATGAAGAAGAGTAGTACCCCTGCCTCGGCCAACAGGCTCCCTATTACCGGGCATATATTCTGCAACATGTCTAATATGCTTACCAGGTCCCCCTTTGGGCTACTACAGCAGCCTCTCAACAATGAGTCCCCGTTCACACCATTAAGAAGTGAGGTAGGTAGAATTCATCCTGCTACTCCAGGTATATCCCGAATCCACACGTCAGGATGTCCCATGCACTTTCACACTTGGCTGACTAGTCTGTTATGCAAATTGTCCAATAAACCCCTTTTCTCTTTCATCCTACTGTCTTTATTTTTGCCCCTTTTAGGCATACTGTCCACGTGACCACGGCACACCCCAGGTCACTATTCCCTCCTCCCTCCCTTACCTTTCCTGGACTATTTCTAAGAGACTCCAAGTACAAATATATACATGCTTATCCTTACCTTTGGTGACATATCCCCTAACCCTGGGCCTCCATTTGGCTTTGCTGGATGCTCCCATCACCCTACACCCTCTGTCAGCAGCCACAACCCACAGAACTTAGTCTCCATTCCTCTTCTTCCCAAAACCAACCTCCTTCTCCTGTGCCCTCTGGAACGCCCACTCGGTCTGTAACAAACTCACCTCCCTCCACGACCTCTTCATCACAAATTCCTTTAACCTACTTGCCATTACCGAAACCTGGCTTCATGATTCCGATACTACTTCACCTGCTTCCCTCTCCCATGGTGGCCTTCTCTGGACTTACTCCCCCAGACTAGGTGGAAAGAAGGGAGGTGGAGTGGGAATCCTTCTAGCCCCATGCAGCATCTATCAGGTACTTCCCCCTTCCTCCCTCTTACATTCTCCTCTTTTGAGGTGCATTGTATTAGTCTATTTTCTCCTGTTTCTCTAAGAATTGCTGTCATCTACTGGCCCCCTGGACCGGTGTCAACCTTCCTTGATGACTTCTCTGCCTGACTACCCTTCTTTCTCTCTTCTGAAATCCCAACAATCATTCTCGGCGACTTCAACATTCCTGTTAGAGCTAATACTACTATTGCTTCTAAACTTCTCAGTCTAACTTCATCTCTTGACCTGAAGCAATGGATACAGGCTCCTACACACTCCAATGGCAACACCCTTGACCTTGTCTTCTCCTATCTATGCACTCCTTGCAACCTCTCCAACAATCCTCTCCCACTCTCTGATCACCACCTTATTAGTTTCGCTCTCTCCCTGCCTTCCACCTCCTCTCCCTCGAACCACCTAACAGTTACCCGTAGAAACCTTCACCACCTCAACCCTTCTCTTCTCTACAATGATATTGACCATATATACGACAAAATCTCACCCCTGTCATGCCCCAATCTAGCCACTTCCATCTATAAAAGCTCACTGTCATCCTCAATAGAAAAGCTTACTCCCCTCACTACATGCAGAATTCAGCTCCGACCACTACAACCCTGGCAAACAGACGACACCAAAAGTCGCAGAAAACCAAGTTGCGCTCTTTTGCGCCAGTGGCTTAAGACTTAACTCCCAGAAAGACTTCAACCAATATAAATCTGCCCTCCGAAAATACTATTCCTGCCTCCTCACTGCCAAGCAAACCTATTTTATCATGCTCATTAACACATTCTCATTTGTCTTTAACCGTCTACTCTGTCACCCACTAACTCACTCCATGGGCAGGAGATCACCACTCACTTAAAAAATAAGATCGATACAATTCGCGAGCGATCTCCAATGTGCAGATACCTCCCCCACTTAACACTCCATGTCCACAGGTACAATCATTATTTCACTTGTTCAACCCTGCTAGTATTAACGAGGTTGCTGGACTTTTTTCTAACACCCATCTAACTACCTGCCCGTGGATGCAGCTCCCTCGAAAATGCTACACTTACCCTCTGACCCTATTCTATGCTCTCCAACTCACACCTTCAACCTCTCCCTCTCTCTTCTGGCATCTTACTCAACTCTCTAAAACATGCCCTCACTGGACCCCACCAATCTTCACAATCTACACCCCATCTCCTTACTCCCCTTCACCTCCAAACTCCTTGAACGACTGGTCTATAACCGACTGAGTGACTATCTGACTAAGAACAACCTTCTTGATCCCCTTCAGTCTGGATTTTGCCCTCAGCACTCCATGGAAACTGCTCTCCCTGAACTCACAAACAACCTACTAATGGCTAACACCAACAGACACTATTCTGTACTACTCCTCCTGGACCTCTCTTCTGCCTTTGACACAGTGGACCATCCCCTCCTCCTCAAAAAACTCCACTCTCTTGGTCTCCGTAACTGTACTCTTCACTGATCATCATCCTACCTATCCCAATGCACCTTCCGTGCTACTTACAACTCTACTTCCTCCTATCCTCTTCCTTTCTCCGTCGGGGTCCCCCAAGGTTCTGTTCTTGGACCTCTCCTTTTCTCAATCTACACCTCCTCCCTGGGTCAGCTGATTGCCTCCCATGGCTTTCAAATATCATCCCTACGCTGACGACACCCAAATCTATCTCTCCACCCCTCAGCTCACTCCATCAGTCTCCTTATGCATCACCAACTTCCTAACATATTAGCCTGGATGTCACATCACTTCCTCAAACTCAATCTATCCAAAACCCTGCCCATGATATTTCCTCCCCACTTTCTTCATCCCCTGAATTCTCTGTCAAATTCAATGGCTCAGGTATCAACCTGTTGCTCCATGCCAAGGTCCTAGGTGTAATCCTGGACACTGAACTATTATTTCGGCCCCACATCCAGTCCCTGTCCAAAGCTGACCGCCTCAGCCTCTGCAACATCTCCAAGATACGCTCCTTCCTAACCAACACCACCACAAAGCTTCTAATCAACTCCCTGGTCATCTCTCGACTCTATTACTGCAACTCCCTCCTCATTGGCTTACCTTTAAATAGGATATGCCCCGTTCAGTCCATCATGAACGCTGCTGCCATGATCATCTACCTTACAAACAGTTTGGTCTCTGCTACCCCTCTTTGCCAATCTACATCACTAACCTGGTCTCAATATACCAACCAAATCGTAATCTTCATTCCTCCAAGTACCTCCCTTGTCACCTCTTCCCATGCTCGCCTCCAGGACGTCTCCCAAGCCTCTTCCATCCTCTGGAATGCTCTACCCCAAGCTGTCCAAATATCTCTTACTTTGTTCACTTTCAGACGATCCCTGAAAACACATCTCTTCAGAGAAGCCTTTCGGGCCCCCACCTAACAACTGTACATTTATTTTCTCCATTAGCACATCCACCCACAATTACCTTGTGTATTTCCTGACCCCCCCCCCTTACATTGTAAGCTCTAAGGAGCAGGGCCCTCTGATTCCTACTGTATTAAAGTGTATTGAAGTTGTACTGTCTACCCTCAAGTTGTAAAGCGCTGTGTAAACTGTCGGGGCTATAGAAATCCTGTATAATAATAATAATAATAAATATAGGACTTTTCTTTTGTTTGTCCCAGCTGTTAGTGGTGAGCGGATTTCTGTCTTGAACATGTATGCATGTACTGTTTATAATCTATTGTATGTGGTTATAATGTTCAGCAGTAAGCTACGATCACAAGTAATGCTCCCAGAGCTTTAGATTTTACCTTGACCTCCTTACTTAAAAGACAACCAACGAAAAAAAAAAAAAAAAAAAAAAACAACAACACTATTTAAACATACAGTTTTTCCTAAGGGCAGAGAGAGGCCAGTAGGGTCATATGCATCCCCAGACCACCAGTTTAGTACTTACAAGATAATACTAGGTGTGGACCTAGTAGACAGCACATGAAATCTGTATCTGTATTATAATATATAAATAATCCAGCTGCAAGAACTGTTCAGCGTGCCAATGTGATATGAAATATCTGCATCGCTTTTACAGGATATATTTAGGTTATGTCATTTGTAAAATTCCATACTGTACTTCAACACTACCTAATTAAGATTTTATTATTTATAAAGGCAGGCACAGTGTTAATTTATTAAAGTCAGAAAGCATCCTGAAAGTATACAGTATATTATACAAGCACGAATAAATTCATTTTCTGAATTTGTAAAAAGCAAAGCCCGGAGACTGGTCAGAAACACAAGGAATGTACAAAAATGGGAACCAGCCCAAAGTCATCCACTGAGGTATTTCCAATAAGGGCAGAACTATTGCAATATCAGCATGTAGGATTCAAAGCCTAGGAGCAGAGCAGACTATGTACACAGAAAATACGTATTAACCAGAAAAAAAAAAAAAAAAATCAGCCCCACAGATGGAAAGAGCATTATTAGACAAACATCAATATACAATAGGTATACCTTGACTTCAGAGCTGTGTCAGATGATACTGAAAACAATTATTTATACACAAGGTCCTAGCTTATCCACTATAGGCACCAATGCCGAATAGGATCCTTGGCACTACACTTTGGTTCACACCCCAGAAGAAAAGAAAGTTATCACCCAAGCACAATCCATAGGGTTTTACTTTTCCTATCTTTCTATTAAAAAACATATATGAAACAATATCAATTTGCTGACCCCATTTCTTTCCCTGGTTTTAAAGCTCATTCCCAATTATGAATACATTTTCGTGGGCCCTCAACATATGTACATGGGCAAAAAAACATACTTTCTAGTTGAGGGGCAGGTGTATTTGTTTACTTCATAAATGTATTTTAGCGTGCTATTAAAAATGGATGCCAATGCACAGCCCATTGTCATATCACATGTTAGTAGGCACATAGGTGTAAAGGGTCCTGAATGAATCAGCCCCAATAGCCCTTGATTATTTATAGCACCTACACCATATCAAACCATGTACCTGGTAACAGATACTACCTCCTGCTACATCTGTTGCACTGATAAGGTAACAGTAACATTGGTCTTCTGATAGGGTTGTCCTTCAATGGAAGCCATAACCATTTTATGGTATTTACCATAAATAAGTGAGCATGGTTAGTAATGTGGTAAATAAGCTAGGATAATAATTAAATCAACGAGAGCTAAGGTTTTAAAAAAAATCAAATGTTTTAATAAAATTTGAAAAAAATCCTATGTACTGTACATACTGCAGCCATATTTGCTCTGGTCTGAACACTTTTAATCCATATACCTGGATGTTGCTAACAGCATTCAGCGATATACATATCACCATTAAGGGTGCATTTACTATACATGAAACTGGAATGAAACATTATTTTAGAAATAAACATTTAAAGTATACAGTTTGAAAACCCAACCCCTAAAACCCGACATATGCTTTAGCATATTATTGTAATTTAAAAAATAACTTTCAATTTTGTGAAATTTACAGCTTTTATTATTAAACAAATTCCTGGTGATTCTGCCATGTAGATGCTTGTTCAGTTAGTTGTGCAATTCCTGGTATGAGGTCCAGTGGTAGGTCCTTGTCTCCTAAATTGTGCTCACCCTATTACACAAACTTCTGATGGAGACTGTAAGTGGCTGTTTAACACACACTAAGTAGGCATGGTCTACTGTTGTCACAATCAGATAACCCACCCTGAGAAATGCAGCGTGTGCATGTACACATGAATTTCCTACAAAAAAGGCAGCAGGAGACCAGCAGCACTGAGATGCAACAGTGGATAAAAAAGAAAGGGGAAAATTAGCATTTTTTTATTACAACATGCCATTAAGATAAAGGTGGCTTTAGCAGGCAAAGGGGTTAGATTTACTAAAGATAAAAACACTATGCACTCTGCAACTGAAGTTGCTCCAGAACTTAGAAAACGAGAGGAAGCTTAACTTTGCAAAGAATAAAAAAAAAATGCCATTTTTGCTTGCATATGACTGGATGATGGAAGTCAGCATAGTTTACCTCCCTTTACTAAGCTCTGGAGCAACTGCACTTGCAAGGTGATCAGTCTATTTGCCTTTAGTAAATTCACCCATAAATGTTGGTTACTTAGGACTTGCATCTACTTTAAGCTAAAAAAAGAACTATTCAGTAATTATTTTACAAATAAGTTAAAATGGACATTTGCTAGGAAAAACACTACAGATTCCTTTATAATGAGTTTTGCATGGGGAATTTTACTCAGGTTAGAGTCTGCCAGAGGGCTTTCTTGGCGATGCTGAAACCTCCTTTTAAAAATGCACATAAGGCAACCTATAAATAATTTGCTGTTGGGCACTGCTTATTACCAGTATTGCCTAGAGGTAGCTAAAGTGCACATATTTAGTACAAGTGTACAATATTTAATCATAAAACATTACTGATTTACTACGTTCCGGTGACATTTTGACTGGCATCAAGTTAGAAACCTTTAATAAATCAGTCACCAAACTTTGCTGTTCTGTCATTTGTAAAGGCTAAGCTCAGGACTGTAGTATAAGCACATATAAGAATCACAAAGAAGCCGGTGGACATATGCTGGCATGCTCCTTGGGTCTTCCTGCTGGAGCACTTCGGGGCTCATTTCCAGGTACTCTGTCATCTCTGGGCAGGGAATCACCCTAGGAATGTTAAATCCATTCTGACCTCCTGTTAAAGCACACAAAGACAGGTAAACTGTTAAATGTGTATAAAGCAATATATTTTAACCAATGCTAAATATAAAGATGACCCTGCGCTAAAATGTAGTATAGGCACCACCAATGGGTATGCTGCTGATCATCACACTGTGAAAAAAATGCTTGGAAACATTACAGCGCACCACCTGAGCCCATCATAGAATATAGATAAATGAAGTGAAGAAGAAAAAATTATATATGGAACAATAAACCTGATGTGTGAAGAAGTACATATAAATGCAACTATTAAAACTGAGTCTAGAGTTGCAGCATAAACAAGATTCATTTAATAAATAATATCCCTTAAGTGACCAGTGGACCACCTCAACTAAAAGCGGATGCATAAAAGTTCATAAATCATGTGTCCAGTCAAAAATATCATATTGCATAACCCATGTGCTCAATGAAAAAACACATCCACAATCCTGTGGCCAGTGAAAACACGTATATACTAGGTTATCTATAAGTGCTGATAGTGAAAATTGAGTCCATAAATAAATAAGTGCAAGACCAATAAAAATCACTATGATCCTCCAAATAGAATGCTAAAAGTTCATATATATTGCGCAGCGAAAGTTTATATACACGTGTCCAGTGTTTCCTGTGAAAGGTCACCATGGGCAGAGGCTTATAGAAGAAAGAGGGATCCAGGATAGTGTAATACGTTCCTTTCATCACATCCAAAAATATACATAACTTACATATCAGCAGACATCAATCTGCCTGAGGACTGTTCAAGAAGGCTGGCGTGTTGTGTGAGAAGGGAGTTTCCGGTATCGCGTCTGAATTCCGGCGTGCGTTCCAACCACCCTAGCCCAAAGTGACGCACTGAGAGCTGAGAGATGGCTGAGAGATAGCCGAGATGCTACATCGACGCGTTTTGCCTCTCCCACAGGGCGTTATCACAGACCAGTCTTCTTGAACAGTCCTCAGGCAGATTGATTTCTACTGATATGTAAGGGAGTGGGTCACTGGACAATGCACAAGCACTTTTGAAAAACAATTTTTTGCACTTTGGAAGAGGTATTTTCTCACTGGGCACGTTTATGTACTTTCACTGATCTATATATATATATATATATATATATATATGAACTTTTAGCATCCTATTTGGAGGATCATAGTGGTTTTTATTGGTCTTGCACATATTTTTTTTATTGACTCAATTTTCATAATCAGCACTTATAGATAACCTAGTATATACGTGTTTTCACTGGCCACAGGAATGTGGATGTGTTTTTTCATTGAGCACATGGGTTATGCAATATGATATTTTTGACTGGACACATGATTTATGAACTTTTATGCATCCGCTTTTAGTTGAGGTGGTCCACTGGTCACTTAAGGGATATTATTTATTAAATGAATCTTGTTTATGCTGCAACTCTAGACTCAGTTTTAATAGTTGCATTTATATGCACATCTTCACACATCAGGTTTATTTTTCCATATATCATTTTTTCTTCTTCACTACAGTTACCTATATTCTATGATGGGCTCGGGTGGTGTGCTGTAATGTTTCCAATTTAAGCATTTTTTCACAGTGTGATGATCACCAGCATACCCATTGGGGGTGCCTATACTATTACTATACTATTATTCCTGGTGGTGCCTATCCTATTATGTGCCTGTTGTACCATGTACTTGTGTTAAAAGAGTATCCTATCCTCTTTGTATTTCTTCCTTTGGGTGAAATACCTGGTGATCCTTCCAGTACCCCCTTTTTTCCCCCCATTTCAAACAGACCACACTACATATTATAGCCACATCCTCCCCAGCGTAGTCAGTTTTCTGGCTGTGCTGGGAGAACAGCCTGCCAATTCTCCAACGGTCAGACTTCTGCTGACAGGCCCTCTGCACAGCTCTTCACTGGGTAGATCCGTGCACTGCTCTTTCTTCACCCCTAGCCCTCTAAGCTTTATGGAGCTGAGATTAGAGATTATGTGATCATTTATGAAAAAAAAAAAGGTCCTCAAAGTTTTTCTTACATCTATACACAAATGTTTTGCCTTTCATTTCTTTTTTAAACTGAATGGATTATTTTACAAGATTCACATATACTTTTACCTGGTTTTGTAAAAAAAAAAAAAAAAACTGAAATACAGAGACTGAAAACACAGACTGTGAACAAATACAACCCACCTTCTCTGTCAGCCATGCTGTCAAAAAATCCCCACAGGGGTAGTTTCTGGGAGTTCAGTCTAATAAAGGCGACATAATGGCTAGTTTCTATACATAAGACAGCAAAGAGCTGCAAATACTGTCTCTGGAACACAGCCTGTCCATTTAGATTTTTAGGTACACACAGTTCCCTGGGATGATGGCTGCAGCGCTTTCTGTGAAGATGAACCTGTTCAAAAGAAAATGTCATGTTAGAACACCAAAAAGCCTGTAGGAAAAACAGCAAAAAGTGTGCCTCTTGAATTCAAGGCTCTGAAATAAAGAACTCTGCCGTACAAAGCAACCAATCAGGTTCAGAATGTAATTTTCTGGATCTTGAAAAGAAAACCTGAAGTGGTTGCTATGAACCCCAGGCACTTATCTCTTCAGACACTTCTAGAAATGAAACTTTTCATAACAGGAGAGTCATACCTGTCTACTGCAGATTGCACAGTATTGTTTTATGTGACCTGGCGTGATCCCCGTGTCCTCATAACAGTCCAGACACTCCACTACTGCCAGTGACTGACAAATACAGCATTGCCTTGGGGCTGTGGATAAGAGAGAGGAAACTGATATTAAAATTTAAGATTTCATGTTATTTTGAGCTTTAAAAATATGCACAGCATTTCGTGACATTTTATTACCAGAATCCCTATGCCTAGCAAACACTAATAAGGCTGGTGAACAAAAGCGTGAGGATTTTGCAACACTGCAACTTCCTTGCCAGTAGCAGCATAGGATATGAGCAAGCTAAACTCCATTCAAAAATAAAATATGCAAATAAACCCTTTTTTACCAGTAGAGCGTTTTTTGCACACAGTAAAATGCACATTTTAGACTTCAAGATTCGTTAAAACCCCAAACATTATACATTTTCTGAAATCAGCAATCATGAAAAATAAAATAAAAGGTAGTTGCAAATGCATATTTTTTACTAGCTACTACTTTTACTAGCTATGGGAGGTCCGTGAACATACGTTCATTGGTCTCTCCCCCTCTATCTGGCTGTAGCGGCGAGAAGCGTGTGGAAAACCCGCCGCTGCTGCGGACATAAGCCTTCTATCGGTTGCAGAAAAAAAGGTTAATACAGCCCTGTATTTAGAACATTTCAATATTTTTATTGAAATGACAAGATAAAATAGCAGAAAAAACATCAATAAAACAATAGTACAATAATAATTGCTCAGGTCGTCATAACAGAGATATAGGTCCTTCGGAATGCAAACAAGGACAATGCAAACTATCGTCAGATAAACCAAAAGCATTAACTGCTCTCAAACAACTCTGACACAAAGAAAAGATGCCAATCATTAACAGAGGAGATAGAAGTCATGAACTTGATCCACTAGAGACCAGAGGCCTAATAATCTCAATCAGCAGATTTATTATAGGCAATGTATTAAAAGGACTGTGGGGGAAGATCGAGGCATCCTGTATTTATTAATGCTTGTTACATGTTATACCCTAAACATGGATGTAAAATGTAACAACATGTCCACAAAGGTGAACTTATCCTTAAAAAAAAAAAAAAAATCAGGTCTCCTGCCCTACCAGACAGGACTATGCTCTGTTTTCTAGAGATGGGTAAATCTCAGAACTGAACAGACAGAAATACATTTCTTTAGTAAAACAGCTGCCTTATATTTGTGTTAGCCCTTTGCCTGGTATTCAGCTTTAATATTATAAATTTGCACCAAAATTGCAGCATACAAAACACATTACAATAGAATGTATTGTGCACAGCTCCCATTAAAAACACATTTTCTCTTTTCTTTGCATTTTGCTGCAATTGAATGAAGATGCACGTGCGTTCTTTTTTTGTATTTCCTCAGATGTTTAATAATGAATATGTAACCATCTCTGTCTCTGCCATGTACAGTAAATCCATTTAAATCTCAAATACATTTTTATTGCTTTGTCCAAACAAAATGTAGTTTAAAGACTGAAAAAACATACTGAACAATGAGAAGAAAATGGAAAGAAGGTGGTAAAATGAAATAATCAATGGATATAAAAAGTCTACACACCCCTGTTAAAATTTCAGGTTTCCGGGATTTAAAAAAAATGACACAAAGATAAATAATTTTAGAACTTTTTCCACCTTTAATGTGATTTTTAGAGGGGGTACAAATAAAAAAACTAAAGTAATGTGGTTGCAAAAGTGTGCACACCCTCTTATAACTGGAAATGTAGTTGTGTTCAGAATTAGGCGAACACATTCAAACTCATGTACAATAGGAGTCAGTACACACCTGGCATCATTTAAAGTGCCTCTGATTAACCCCAAATAAAGTTCAGCTGTTCTCGTAGGTCTTTCCTGACATTTTCTTAGTCGCACCCTACAGCAAAAGCTATGGTCCACAGAGAGCTTCCAAAGCATCAGAGGGATCTCATTGTTAAAATGTTTCAGTTCAGTCAGGAGAAGGGTACAAAAGAATTTCAAAAGGTATTAGATATACCATGGAACACAGTGAAGACAGTCATCATCAAGTGGAGAAAATATGGCACAACAGTGAGATTACCAAGAACTGGACGTCCCTCCAAAATTGATGAAAAGACGAGAAGAAAACTGGCAGGGAGGCTGCCAAGAGGCCTACAGAAACATTAAAGGAGCTGCAGAAATATCTGGCAAGTACTGACTGTGTGGTACATGTGACAATAATCTCCTGTATTCTTCATATGTCTGGGCTATGGGGTAGAGTGGCAGGACGGAAACCTTTTCTTACGAAGAAAAACATCCAAGCCTGGCTGAATTTTGCAAAAACACATTTGAAGTCTCCCAAAAGCATGTGTGGAAAATGTGTTATGGTCTGATGAAACCAAGGTTGAACTTTTTGGCCAGAATTCCAAAAAGATAGGTTTGGCGCAAAACCTTCAGGCTTCTGCTAGAAAGCTGAACATGAAGAGGAACTTCATATTTCAGCATGACAACGACCCAAAGCATACATCCAAATAGACAAAGGAATGGCTTCACCAGAAGAATATTCAAGTTTTGGAATGGCCCAGCAAGAACCCAGACCTTAATCTGATTGAAAATCTGTGGGGTGATCTGAAGAGGGCTGTATACAGGAGATGCCCTCTGACAGATTTGGAGTGTTATTGAAAAGAAGAGTGGGCAAATATTGCCAAGTCAAGATGTGCCATGCTGATAGACTCATACTCAAAAAGACGGATTGCTGTTGTAGCACCCTACAGGTAGGTGCTAGGTAAAGGTATAGTGGGCCTTGTCTGCCTAATAGCAGGGCTGTGATTTATTAGACACGGTGTCATGGTTTCCAGGTGTGCCTGCTGAAGGGGGAGTCTCCCCACTGGCTCCTGTGAGAGGCTTCGCATAGGGCGTTGGAGGAAACCCAATCAGGGGACACATCCAGGCTTGTAACTACCCCAGAAGGCAGATTGTGCTGCATGGGATTCTGGGAGTGGGTAGGGCTGGGCGATAAATCGATTTATCGATTTTTTGGTTAGAAACGTTTTTTTTTTTGGAAACTCAAGTTTTTTTGTATAATACTTTTTTCTCCCTTGCAGCCGACCTCCCCACCGCCACACCTGGATGTGACGTCAGCTGCGGGGCGGGCGGTGCGTCTGTACAGGCCGGGGCTGCGGCGCGCTGTGATAGGTAAAGTCCCCCCGGCCTGGATGTGACGTCAGCTGCCGGGAGAGGAAGCGGGCGGTGCGTCTGTACAGGCGCACCGCCCGCTTCCTCTCTCGGCAGCTGACGTCACATCCAGGCCCGGGGAGACTTTACCTATCACAGCGCGCCGCAGCCCCGGCCTGTACAGACGCACCGCCCGCCCCACAGCTGACGTCACATCCAGGCCGGGAGACTGTACCCAACAGCGCGCCGCAGCCCCGGCCTGTACAGACGCACTGCCCGCCCCGCAGCTGATGTCACAAATACAGGCCGGGGAGACTGTCACTGTAGTACTGTACCTATCACAGCGCGCCGCAGCCCTGGCCTGTACAGACGCACCGCCCGCCCCCGCAGCTGACGTCACATCCAGGCGCGGCGGTGGGGAGTTCGGTGGCTGCACAGTGCACACAAGGCAGAAAAAAGTATTGTACACAAAAACTCGAGTTAAAAAAAAAAAAAAAAGAAAAACGTTTCAAAGTTCAAACTAAACGTTACTGTGGTGGACTAGTTCAGAATCAGTTCCTGTGTGGCAGACTATGAGCTGGCTGGAGCCCAGGCCCAGGGTGTGACCCGGTGTGTGTAGTTAAGCGGGGGCTGGCTGCACAAGGCAGAAAAAAGTAACCATTCCTATTGTAGAAAAAACTCAAATTTTTGAAAAAAAAAAAATAGTTTCAAACTAAGTCAAACTAAAAAAGGTGGCCGGTTACTGTGGACTCGTTCTCTGGACTGTACCTATCACAGCGCAGCCCCTGTACAGACGCACCGCCCGCAGCTGACGTCACATCCAGGCGCGGCGGTGGTCCGTCAGAGTCACATATACAGCGCTTCTCCTTCCTCAGTTCTCCCTCAACACAGTGAGCTCTCCTCCCTCCCCGCTCAGCGCGACGCCCGAGCGTCTTCTTTTACTGTCTAATCTGTCTAGTAGTCTATTAAAAGAACAACACAGTCAAAAAATTAACATCATGGCAGCGTGTAGTACTACTAGCACTAGCAAAGAACTACTTCCAAAGAAAGGCACAGGTAATTCTGTAATTTGGAACTGGTTTGGTTTTGATGCAGCAGACCATACACAGATGAAGCCTTGCTGCAAAATATGTTTCAAGGCTGTTGCTACTGGAAGCAGCAGTACAACAAATCTTTTCCAGCACCTGAGGAATAAACATCGCGAAGAATGGGAGAAGTGCAGCCGGCTCCGTAGCGAAAACAGCTCCTCTAGCACACCTACTAAGGCTACTATTGCTGCTAAAAAGCAAACTACACTTCCTGAGAGCTTTACAAACTTTGTGCCTTATAAGAACGGAACGCGATGGAAAGCGATTACAGAGGCGATCACGTATTATATTGCCACAGACATGCTGCCAATTTATTCTGTCGAAAAGCGAGGCTTTAATCACATGATGAAAGTATTAGATGCGAGGTACGTTGTCCCCAGTCGCAAGTATTTCGCCGAAGTAGCGCTGCCTCACCTGTACAATACAACTCGGGAAAAGATCCGCAGTGAGATGGAGGAGATGCAGTTTTTCTCAGCCACAACGGACCTGTGGTCCAGCCGGACGATGCAGCCATATCTGAGTCTGACAGTTCACTACATCAACAGTAGTTGGACTCTGCGCAGCATCTGCCTTCAGACAGCGTATTTCCCCGACAACCACACTGGTGACATAATTGCCCATGGCTTAAAAGACGCTCTCAGCTCCTGGGGACTTTCGGAGGAACAACTCGTCTGCATGACAACTGATAGTGGCACCAACATCATAAAAGCCCTTAAAGACAACAACTGGCCCAGCTTGCAGTGTTTTGGCCACAGACTCCACAATGCTATAGGTAAGAGTTGGTGTAAGAATAAATAGGTGCACAATACTTGCACTGTTGCACATTGTAAAGTACTGTTTGCTAATAATTTAATAGCCAGAACTGTCTGTTACATAAAATATACTAATATCTTTTCACATTTATTACAGAGAATGGTGTAAAGGATCCAAGGATCGATCGGGCCATAGGGGTCTGCAAAAAAGCTGTATCAGCCTTCTCCTACAGCTGGAAAAAAAGGCGAGACATGACAGAGTTGCAGGCTGAGCTTGGACTTCCCCAGCATCTTTTGATCTCAGAATCCCCAACACGTTGGGGGTCTCGTCAAAAGATGATTGAGCGCTTTCTTGAGCAAGAGAAGGCAATAACTCGTGTCCTGGGTGCGGACAAGAAAACGCGCCATCTTGTTCCCACGTGGCAAGATTTGGAAGTATTAGAAGCCACCAACAAAGCAGTGAAACCTCTCCAGGGCTTCACTGATGCACTGTCAGGGGAATCATATGTCAGTGTGTCGTGCATCAAACCAGTGCTGCATTTGTTTAAAACAAGTCTCCTCCTGCCAGAGGAGGAAGATTTGGAGCTAACAAAAACAATCAAAGCTGACATCATGCGTTACCTCGAAAGTAAATACTCTGATTTGGAGAAAGAGGAACTTTTGGACATGGCCACACTTTTAGACCCGAGGTTCTGTACAACCTACATTGATGCTAGCAAATTGGAAGTTGTCAAAAAAAGAGCGGTGTCTGAGATCTCTGCTCTCTGCAACTCTACCACAGAGGAAGCTGGTCCCTCAGCTGTTCAAGAGAACACCCCACCACCATTGCCACCAAAAAAGAAAATGACTCTGGGTGCCTTCTTTAAAAACAGTGCACCATCCACCACGCCACACCCACAATCTGAGAAAGCTAAAATTGAGACTGAGCTTGCAACGTATTTACTTATTCCAGACATAGAGCCTGACACAGATCCGCTTGAATGGTGGAAGCTGCATCAGCCCAACTTTTCAAGGCTAAGCTTACTGGCTAAAAAATATCTTTCTATTCCAGCCACTAGTGCCCCTTCAGAGAGGGTATTTAGTATGGGTGGGGGAATAGTTACCTGCAACCGGGCCTGCCTTAAGCCAGAGGTTGTGGACAGGCTCATCTTTCTTGCAAAAAATGTTTAGAATGACTCTGAGCATGCACAATGTTTCAGAGATCTAACAAGCACGTGTTTTGTTGTTATAGATAAAACTTAGTTTACATTTGTTTTGTTCACTCTTTGAGCAGGCTATATGTCTGCCACAGGCATGTTTCATTTTTTATATTCACAGTTCACACTGAGAAGAGTTTATTTTTTTAATTGTGTAATGTTATATGTTACAAAATTTGTAATTATCTGATTTCTTGAACAGAAAAAATGGATTTTTGTAAAATCTTACCGTAAAATCCTTTTCTCTTAGCTCATTGACAGACGTAGTCCTCGGTGATACACCACCTTCGGGTTATGTTGCCTCCACAGGAGCAGGACTAGACAGGAAATTAAAAAGCTCTGGCCACACCCCAGGGGCAGTCCCAGAGGGTATATCCTCTCTCTCTCTGCCTCAGCAAATCAGTTATGTGAAAAAGCAGTCTTTAGAGATTTTAACCCAACTCAAAAAAACAGAGGGGCGGGGACTACGTCTGTCAATGAGCTAAGAGAAAAGGATTTTACGGTAAGATTTTACAAAAATCCATTTTTCTCTAGCGCTCATTGACAGACGTAGTCCTCGGTGATACACCACCTTCGGGACGTCCCAGAGCAGTATCACAACTGAGGGGTGGGAAAATGGAAATCAAATCCCAATCTAGAAGGCCCAACCGGTGCCAACTAGAAGTTTACAATGCTCATCCTTAATGATGAGACTCAACAAAAAAAGAAAAAATAATGTTTTTTTTTTTTTTCAAACAGAAAAAACCCTCGAGGTAGACCACCGGTCTCCTCAAATTGCGGCCTGCAAAACCTTGCGGCCAAATGAGGCATCCGCCGATGCCGTCACATCAATTTTATAGAACTTTGTAAAGGTATGTACCGACGACCAGGTGGCCGCCTTACATACCTGGACCACTGACGCCTGATGGCGAAAGGCCCAGGAAGTACTGAGCGCTCGAGTGGAGTGCGCCCTAACAGGGAACGGAGGACTCTGACCCTTAATAGAATAAGCCTGTACCACCGTTTGTCTAATCCATTTGGCAATGGTCGCGGCAGATGCAGGCAAACCCTTTCTGGGGCCATCCGTGATCACAAAAAGTGAATCCGTCTTACGGAATGATTCCGTAGCTTTCAGGTATACCCTGATTGCCCGAACCACATCTAAGGAATGCAACGCATGTTCCAGATGATGCTTGGGCTGAGGACACAAGGAAGGTAGTACAATATCTTCATTCAGATGAAAATCTGAAACCACCTTGGGAAGAAAAGATGGCTTAGGATGAAGTACTACCTTATCCCTATGAATCACTAGGTATGGTGACTGGCATGATAATGCAGCCAGTTCTGACACCCTGCGAGCAGAAGTAATAGCCACCAAGAAGGCCACCTTCTGGGATAAAGTAAGCAAGGGAATCTCCCTGATGTTTTCAAAGGGAGGTTTCTGTAGAACCGACAAAACCAAATTAAGATCCCAAGGCGGTAAGGGCGCGCGGACTGGAGGAGCCAGGCGCCGCACCCCCTGGATGAAATTCCGCACCAAGGATTTGGTAGCTAAAGGCTTCTGAAAGAAGATTGCTAAGGCTGAAACTTGACCCTTGATGGTGCTCAAGGCTAGCTTCTGCTCAACCCCTTGTTGCAAAAAGGCCAATATTCGAGACACCGAATAGGTACGTGGAGGAAATCCTAAAGATTCGCACCACGCAATATAAGTTTTCCATGTGTGATAATAGACTTTGCTGGAAGTCGCTTTCCTTGCTTTAATAAGGGTAGGAATGACTGAAGCTGACAAACCTCTGTCCTTCAGTACTTGGGTCTCAATGGCCAGGCCATTAAACCCAGCGACTGTAAAGCATGATGGTAAATTGGTCCTTGAGACCACAGACACTCCCTGAGACGAAGTTCCCACGGAACGTGTACGACTAACATGTCCAAGTCGGCCAGGCCGGCTTGAGGAGGCCAGCCTAGAATTTCTAGGACCACTGGCGCTGATTGAATCTGAACCAGGCGTCCCTAGAGGTATCTGGCCCCGACCATCCGAGAAAGTCTGGTCGTTTTCTGTTCCCACACATTTATCAGATACCTGATAGTTATCAGGAAAGGTGATCTTTTCTGGTTGAACCTCAGGGACCGAAGTCACCCGACTAGAGGCTACTTGGCCTATCTGGTCAACCAGATCCGATTCCTGTGAGGTATCGGGACTAATCTTGGGAAAAGGTAAAGGAAAAGATCTATTCAGGGAACGGTAACTACCGCTTCCTGTAGTACTTAAATGTTGGAAGGGAAGAATCGCACCGGTAGTAGTGGTTGATGCTCGATCTAATGTCCTGAACACCGGTGAAAACGTCCCCCCACCCTGAAACCGGGTGGGGGCGCACCTTCAGGCTGTGTACTCCTTTGCTTCGGGTTTGGCTGGGTTGGTCCCCTTCTTGAACCCTCCTGGAGGAGTCTTGCCTTTCCCGCTAGTACCAGCCGGGCGCCCTTTATGGGCGGTAAAGAAAGGTCCTCGCTTGTTGCGAGGTCCCTTAGCTTTAGCAGCCTGTGGCAAAAAAGTGCTCTTGCCCCCAGTGGCATCCTTAATGATTTCATCTAGGTTGGCCCCAAATAGACGATTCCCCTGAAAGGGGAGATTTGTCAAGGTCTTCTTGGAACCTAGGTCAGCTGACCAGCATTTTAACCACAGCACACGTCTGAGGATCACCGCTGTCTTAGATGCATGCCCTAATAAGGGAGTAGTGTCCAAGGCTGCGTCACAGATAAACTGTAGCCCTTGTATAATCTGTTCCATCAAATCAGATGTCTCCTGGGGAATATCTTTTCCCCTAAGATCTTGGCGTACCATTTTCGCCCATTCCGTAAGTGTCTGGGAAACTAGACCAATAACAATTACTGGTCTAAAAGCTGACCCTATCAGAGAGAAGATGGTGCGGGACTCTGCTTCCATCTTTCGATCCACCGGATCCTTAAAGGACGAAGTGTCCTCCACTGGAATAACCGTGGCTTTATTCAGCCTGGAAATAGGCGGATCCACGACTGGTGGTACCGTCCATTTCTTAATGATGGATTCCTCAAACGGATAGCGTCTAGCAATACGCTTGGAAATAGTAAAGGTACGTTTAGAATGCTCCCATTCTCCTTTAATCTGATTACCGAAACATTTAGGTACAGGAAAAGCCTTCATCGTCTTGATGGGCTTATTAGTACCAAAAGGAATCTCTGTTTCAGTTGCCTCTGCCGGTAAAGCCTCAAGTTTTAAGGTTTCCTGCACTGCCACAACTAGTGCGTCCACCAATGCTTCTTCCTGAATAATAGCAGGAGAAGAAGCGTCCTCCTCACTGTCTGAGGGGGCTTTACCTGGGATAACAGCCCTTGCAGAGGAACCTGCAATTGCCGTGACCACCTCTGAATCTGAGTCAGAGGTGTCAGATGGTATAGGGGTCGGCGGGGGTCGCTTCCTTGACCCCCGTCCCTGACAGGCCGCCTCCACCCGAGCCACCATAGACTCCAAAATTGCTGTAAATGACTCTACACTCTGTGCACCGGCGGGTCCCGTGGCCCCCTCGAGGGAAACAGGTGGGGGAATATGTGTGGCAGGGTCCATGATAATTCCAGTTACTTCCTGGATAATATAATTCAAAAATAAAACTTTTTTTTTTTTTTTTTTTTTCGACCCCCAGCGCCACAAAAGCCCCTTAGTGTTACCTGCTAGGGATCCCTATCGATCGAGAGAGAGAGAGAGATAGACCCCCAGGCTCACCACTTGATGCTCAGAGTTTAACTGCAACAGGTTACAGCGCTGTCTTGACAAACAGGAAGTCTGGCTGGCTGCCCAGGAAAAAAGGAGGCGGCTCCGCCCCTCTGTACGCCTTCCGGCGCCTCCCCCAAGCTCCACGAGGTGTTTGGATCACCTCAAACATGGCCGCCCCCATGCTGGAGACACGAGGCTACGCCAAAATGGCGGCTCGTGCGATCCAGCAAAAAAAATGGCGGCGGCCCGTACTGAATAGCGGTGTGCTGCAGGGCACACAACACTCTCTCTGCATGGGGATATGGCGTGGTTGGCGGTACCGGCCCTGGCGGACCGCATGGCCGTTCGGGAGGCCTGCTAATAGCTGGAGATCTGATTAGGAAGGCAGTCTACATGTCCGTGGCTTCTGACTGGTAGGTAGCTTATTCTTAACCCATAAGATTCCCAGAATGCCACAGATTACATCTTTAAACATGTATACAATTAGATTGTTAGCTCCCAAACCAAGCCTCCTGGCTTTTTGCACACATAAATCACACTCAAAGTAGGAGGATCTGTGTCATGTTGTAGGATAGAAAGGGACTCTATCTTACCATACAGAGAGGGGCCCGCGTTCACCACAAAACCCGTCAGGGGGAAAGGGGGAACATACTACTCACCATACCGGAACCAGGCGGGCACCAACTCCTGACAGTACCCCTCTCCACCGGGGCGGGAGGGCTGTCGACCGATACGGACGCCGTGACTCATGGTCTTTGGCGTTTCAGCGAGACGTTTAACTCGCGTGGACAGTCCTTTAATGGGACTTTGTCGCGGCCGACCCAGCGCGGAGCTATGGCCTGCACGCGCTCGTAGGCTGAACTGGGGTGACCACCGGATCTCAACATCCAGCCCGTCACCCAGTTCAGCTTTCTTGCTTGAAGATCTCACAGGAACACTGGAGAAAAAAAGCTGTCTAAAAAATCCTTTAAGAAAAAATTCTTGCCAGGACCTAAGATCCCAGCAAGGTATCTAGGTCCTTACTCCTAACTAGACAGAAAATAACTGATTTGCTGAGGCAGAGAGAGAGAGGATATACCCTCTGGGACTGCCCCTGGGGTGTGGCCAGAGCTTTTTAATTTCCTGTCTAGTCCTGCTCCTGTGGAGGCAACATAACCCGAAGGTGGTGTATCACCGAGGACTACGTCTATCAATGAGCGCTAGAGAAATTTAAGCTACTGTGAAGTTGTTGCACTTTAGTTTTGCTTAAACCTGGGTTAAAGCTTGAAATTGTTGAATGACAGAGCCTCGTTTACTTTTTGTTTTGGGATTCTACGCATTTAAACTCTTGAGGAGTTAAAATAGCAATAAAGTTGCACTTTTGACACTATATCTGATGTCTGTAGTCATTTTTTAAGTATATTGGAAAAAAAATCGAAAATCGAATCGAAACTCGAATTTTTCTTTAAAAATCGAAGATTTTTTTTTTAGGCAAAATCGCCCAGCCCTAGGAGTGGGTATAAGTTTGGGGTTGGCACATGACACAATGTCTTTGGCGGGAGCAGAGTCCCAGGAGGGAGAGAACGGCTGTCTCTCCTCCTGTCTGAGGAAGTGGATGTCTCCGGGTGTCACCTGGGAAACCAGAGAGTGCTGAGTTTAGCTGAGGGGATCAGGTGTGCCGAGAACCAGCGGAGAGCAAGAGGGAAAGCCTGCACAGGTCGTGAGTACTGAGGATTGCCCCTGGGGGTCTGCCTGAAGAGTTAGAGGAGACCACTCCGGAGGAGGTTCTGGGATCCAGTGTCAGCTAGCTGTAAAGGGGGTACCTAGGTTGAGGACCCTGAAGGAATAGAGGGGGTACATAGTCAGTGGACCCTAAAGAGCTTTAAGTGTAAAGGGTGCGCCTGTGGTTTGGACCCTGAAGTGATAGTGCACAGTGTGAAGTGTGCCAGTTGAGAGTTGCAGCAGTACAGGAACTTACAAGGAGTTTCTCAGCCAGTGCAGTGCTGGAGGGAGCCATTCAGTGACTCTGAGCTATTGTAGTGTTACAAGTCAAACAGTTCTACAGTCCTGGATCTTCTGGACTAAAGTCGAGGATCCAGCACAGTTTCAGTAATTACACAGTGTTCAAGCACCAGGAAGCGTTGGCTAGCGTCAAGACAGCGCTAATAGGCATTTTTGCCAGAAAAGTCCCACAATTGTATTTAGTTGAGCCTAAAGGAGTATCCCACTCATTCCCTTCTCTCATCCCCTTAAATACAATAAAAACACAAAACAAAGATGCCGGAGTTGTCAATGTCTCAGTGCTCACACCCAGGGCCGTAGCTCACAAGGCTGGAGGGGTAACCGGTACCGATGGCAGACCCACATCAGGCCACAGGCCTGGAAAACCTGCTACACTGTAATAAAATCAAAAAGGTGCCTCAACAAAGTATTAGTTTAAGGGTGTGCAAACATATGCAATCATATTTTTTTACTTCCCTCCACCTGAAATATTTTAGTTTGTTGTTCAACTGAGTTGTACAGTTTATAGGTCACCTTAAAAGTGGAAAAAGTTCTGAAATGATTTACCTTTCTCTCATTTTTTTAACATCACAGAAACATGACATTTAACAGGGGTGTGTGGCCTTTTTATATCCACTGTACTTAAAAATACATACATCAAAACAATAAAATTCAAACTTTTTCATCAGATTTACTACACTCCAGTAAAAACTGAATTTTTGTAAAATCTTACCGTAAAATTCCTTTCTCTGAGTCCTCCCACAGTCGCCGCCCACTCACAAGTCTTCACCAATGGGTATTGATTTGTTAATAACAAAAGCTTTTAGCATAGACACACCCCTAGGGGCTGTCCCCTTAGTCAATACCTCCCTGCACCAGCATTCCCAACTCAGTTTGGTAGCATAGCAGTAAGAGTACACAAAAACCCCAAAAGAGGGGCGGGGGGGGGCGGCGACTGTCGGAGGACTCAGAGAAAGGAATTTTACGTATATATCATAGGTAAAAAGGCGCTGGTAATCTTAATATATCACGTGTTATAAAAATTAATAGGTGATTTAAAGTGTAATATATGTGATTAAAAATTGCTACAAATATATATATGATCTACTATTGGTGCAATTAGCAAAGAAAAGTGCATACCAGTGCAATTTCAATTCAGAAGTGTTTGTGCTTCTCAAAGTAAATTAATCCACAAAGGTGTGGATCAGTGAACCAATAAATAGATATATAAAGAATTCCATACAAAAATCACATAAGAATATATAAAAATATAAATATATAAATGTGCTCCAAGTAGTGTTTAAAAGTCCAGGCAATAGCATGCAATCAAAATTGTGCTTGGTGGATTCTTATTAATCCCTTCACAGTGCTCCAGGTGCTGGGATGTGACAACCGTCAATTAAGAAGTGCTTGTGCTTCTCAAAGTAAATTAATCCACAAAGGTGTGGATCAGTGAACCAATAAATAAATATATAAAGAATTCCATACAAAAATCACATAAGGATATATAAAAAAATCACATAAGAATATATAAAAATATAAATATATAAATGTGCTCCAAGTAGTGTTTAAAAGTCCAAGCAATAGCATGCAATCAAAATTGTGCTTGGTGAATTCTTATTAATCCATTCACAGTGCTCCAGGTGCTGGGATGTGACAACCGTGGCCTCTTACCAGCTAGCAGCAGGTCACAAGGACCCCCAACGCCTGTGATCCCTTTATTGGGTGGATCAGACCTCTCCTCGATTGCTTGGATCTCTGGCTCCTATATTACTCGAGTTGGACCATGTAGTCCCCCCATACACATAAAGATATAGAAGAACAAATAGCCTCCAATAGTGAAATACTGTTTTATTCTCCAAAAAACATACACTATAAGGTGACAATTAGCCTCTTACTATTGTACTGCCGAATTGCCCAGTGCCAGGAGGGCACAACAAATAGTAAGAGGCTAATTGTCACCTTATAGTGTATGTTTTTTGGAGAATAAAACAGTATTTCACTATTGGAGGCTATTTGTTCTTCTATATCTTTATGTGTATGGGGGGACTACATGGTCCAACTCGAGTAATATAGGAGCCAGAGATCCAAGCAATCGAGGAGAGGTCTGATCCACCCAATAAAGGGATCACAGGCGTTGGGGGTCCTTGTGACCTGCTGCTAGCTGGTAAGAGGCCACGGTTGTCACATCCCAGCACCTGGAGCACTGTGAATGGATTAATAAGA
Source organism: Pelophylax lessonae (assembly GCF_965119305.1). Taxonomy (NCBI): domain Eukaryota; kingdom Metazoa; phylum Chordata; class Amphibia; order Anura; family Ranidae; genus Pelophylax; species Pelophylax lessonae. Next base: position 320,222,355 of record NC_138768.1, on the reverse strand, counting down.
ATTCACCAAGCACAATTTTGATTGCATGCTATTGCTTGGACTTTTAAACACTACTTGGAGCACATTTATATATTTATATTTTTATATATTCTTATGTGATTTTTTTATATATCCTTATGTGATTTTTGTATGGAATTCTTTATATATTTATTTATTGGTTCACTGATCCACACCTTTGTGGATTAATTTACTTTGAGAAGCACAAGCACTTCTTAATTGACGGTTGTCACATCCCAGCACCTGGAGCACTGTGAAGGGATTAATAAGAATCCACCAAGCACAATTTTGATTGCATGCTATTGCCTGGACTTTTAAACACTACTTGGAGCACATTTATATATTTATATTTTTATATATTCTTATGTGATTTTTGTATGGAATTCTTTATATATCTATTTATTGGTTCACTGATCCACACCTTTGTGGATTAATTTACTTTGAGAAGCACAAACACTTCTGAATTGAAATTGCACTGGTATGCACTTTTCTTTGCTAATTGCACCAATAGTAGATCATATATATATTTGTAGCAATTTTTAATCACATATATTACACTTTAAATCACCTATTAATTTTTATAACACGTGATATATTAAGATTACCAGCGCCTTTTTACCTATGATATATACCTATTTATTGTTTTATTACAATTAAAAGGGCAGCAGGTTCAACAATCTTTTATTTAAAGGGCCAGGCGCCTTCTCTTTTCTTTTTATTGCTAAAGGAATTTTACGGTAAGATTTTACAAAAATTCAGTTTTCTCTTACGTCCTCCGACAGTCGCCGCCCACTCACAAGTCTTCACCAATGGGATGTCCCAAAGCAGTGTAGACATGAGGGGTGGGAGACGCAGCCGCATATCAAGCAACGCAGTACCCACATCAGAGAAAGGAACCTTACCATAGTAAGAGAACCAACTGGGCAACAGGAAAACGTGCTCAACAACCCAAAACACCCCAACAGCCAAGGACCCAAAAACAAGGGTCCCTAAGGCACTGCCGCACTGAGAACTTTACGGCCAAAGGAGGCATCGGCCGATGCTTGAACATCCACCTTATAAATCTTTGAGAAGGTGTGAACTGACGACCAAGTCGCCGCCTTACACACCTGGGCCACAGAAGCCTGATGCCGGAAAGCCCAAGACGTACCCAAGGACCTGGTAGAGTGCGCCTTCACAGGGAAGGGTGGAACCTTCCCCTTCAAAGCATAGGCCTGCACAATGGTTTGTCTGATCCATTTGGCGATTGTCGCAGCCGACGCCGCCATGCCCTTCCGAGGTCCCTCAGGAAGGACAAAGAGGGAATCCGACTTGCGAAAAGATTTAGTGGACGACAGGTAAACCCTGATCGCCCAGACAACATCCAAGGAATGCAAGGATACCTCCTTCGGATGCTGTGGCTTCGCGCAGAGCGAAGGCAAGACAATGTCTTCATTAAGGTGAAAATCCGAGACCACTTTCGGAAGAAAGGATGGAATAGGTCGCAAGACCACCTTATCCTTGTGAAGCACCAAGTAGGGAGAGCTGCAGGACAAGGCCGCCAGCTCCGACACCCTGCGAGCCGAAGTGATCGCCACCAAAAAGGCCACCTTTTTGGACAACAGAGGCAACGAGATATCCCTGATCTTTTCAAAGGGAGCATGTTGCAACACGGACAGAACTAGGTTCAAGTCCCACGGAGGCAAAGGCTCCCTCCGAGGAGGGGCCAAATGGCGCACCCCTTGAACAAAGGTGCGAATCAATGAATTTGACGCCACAGGGCGCTGAAAAAGAACGGCCAGCGCAGAAACCTGGCCCTTATTTGTGGCCAGCGCCAAACGGTGGTCCACTCCAGTTTGGAGGAAAGCCAACACCGAGTATGAGCGAGGGGAATACCCCCTGGACTCACACCAGGCAAAGTATGCTTTCCAAGTACGGTAGTAAATCTTCCCCGAAGAGGCTTTCCTAGCCTTGATCAAAGTGGGGATGACCTCAGGGGAGAGACCCCTATCCTTCAGGACCTGGCTTTCAACAGCCAGGCCGTTAAAGCCAGCGACTGTAAAGTAGGATGGAATATCGGCCCTTGAGACAGAAGGTCTTCCCGAAGCGGCAAGCGCCACGGAGTGTCGACTGCCAGATTGACGAGGTCTGCGTACCAAGACCGGCGAGGCCAGTCCGGTGCCACCAGAATTACCGTATGAGGTTCCGAGGCTAACCTGCGAAGGAGCCTGGACAGCAGCTGAATCGGGGGAAAGGCATACATCAGACGATACTGATGCCAAGGCGCCACTAACGCGTCCGAGGCGTCCGCCCGAGGATTGCGCGTTCTTGCCACGAACCTTTCCACCTTGTTGTTTAGACGAGACGCGAACAGGTCCACATCCGGTGAACCCCACTTCGCGCACAACCACTGGAAGACATCCGGGTGAAGGGACCATTCCCCCTGGTCCAGGGTTTGGCGACTCAGATAATCCGCCTGCCAGTTCTCCACCCCCGGAATGTGAACTGCCGTTATCGCCGGGACGTGCGTCTCGGCCCAAGACAGAATGTCGGCCACTTCCCGAGCCGCTCGGGCACTCCTGGTGCCCCCTTGATGGTTGATGTAAGCCACTGCGGTGGCATTGTCCATCTGAACCCGAACTGGACGGCCCTGAAGCCGTTCCGACCATCGCAGAAGGCAAAGCTTTATCGCTCGCAACTCCAGAATGTTGATCGGAAGGGAGGACTCCTCCTCCGACCAAGTTCCCTGGGCGGACAGAAGGCCCAGGACACCACCCCAGCCCGACAGGCTGGCATCCGTGGTGACCATCGTCCACAACAATGGACGAAAAGACTTGTCCCCCGACACCGCCGGGGACTGGAGCCACCACAGAAGATTCCCTCTGGTGCGGTGGCTCAGAGAGACCCGCAGATCCAGGAACTGTGGTCGCCCATCTCCGCCTGGAGACCCCGCGTGTGAAACTGGGCAAAGGGGATCGCCTCGAAGGCCGAGACCATCAACCCCAGACACCTCATGCATGTCCGGAGAGACGAGCTGTCGTTGTCCCTGAGGGACCTGACCTCGTCCTGAAGAGTCCGGTAGGAAAACCTTCGCCTGGACAGAGTCCAGAACCATCCCCAGATAGGGAAGGCGAACCGAAGAGCACAAAGTCGACTTCGGAATGTTTATGGTCCAACCGAACTCTTGCAGTGTCTGCACCGTGGTGGACAGGTCTGTCAACAGGCTCTGGCTGGCATTCGACCTTATCAGGAGATTGTCCAGATACCCCAAGACAGCAATGCCCTGTGCTTGCAACAGGGCCAGGACCGGCGCCAGCACCTTGGTAAAAACCCGCGGAGCCGAAGCGAGACCGAAAGGTAACGCCACGAATTGGTAGTGGTCCTCCGCAATGGCGAATCGAAGGTACCTATGGTGACCCTCGAAAATAGGGATGTGTAGGTACGCATCCTTCAGATCGATGGAGGCCATGAACTCCCCCGGACTCAGGGCGGCCACCACTGAGCGCAGGGATTCCATGCGGAACTTCCGAACCGGCACAAAGCGGTTCAGAGCTGTCAAGTCCAGAATCGGACGCACCTTGCCCTCCTTTCTGGGCACAGTGAACAGATTGGAGTAAAACCCCCGAAATCTGTCCCGATGAGGCACCGGAACCACCACCCCCTGGGCCCGCAGGTCCCGCACCGCCAGGTGCAGATCCTGCAAGCGCTCCAGAGACAGCTGAAGATTTGAGGGAAAAAATCTGCCCGCCGGCCGAGAAAGAAATTCGATCATGTAACCTGATCAAACGATTTCCTGAACCCATCTGTCCTGAATGCGGACCAGCCAAGGTTGGAGGAAACCGCACAAACGTCCCCCCACCCCTGAAGCGGGTGAGGGCGTCCCTTCAGGCGGAATTGGCATGGGTTGCAAAGCCGGCTTGACCGGATTTCTGCTTACCCGCCCACGGCTTCTTTTGGGAGCCTTGGCCTTTGAAGGGCTTGCCCTTGGATTGCGACCGAAAGGCACGAAAGGGCCCCTGAGAGGGCCTGAACGAGGAGTTCCGCTTGTGCCACGGAAGGACTTGTGCTTGGGATTCTGGGGTAAGAGAGTACTCTTGCCCCCAGTAACACCTTTCACCAGATTATCCAATGCCTCGCCGAAAAGGCAAGATCCCGCGTAGGGAAAATCCGCCAACGTTTTGCGAGAAGATTGGTCGGCCGACCAACTTTTCAGCCATATCAGGCGACGGTTGAGCATTGCCACACTAGACAGGCGTGCAGCCAAAGGAGCTAAATTCAAGTCAGCATCACACAAGTGCATGACTCCCTGATGGATCTGATCCACCATAGCCAGCGTGGTCGGCGGAGCCGAATCAGCTACCAGGGTGCGCCTGAGCACCTTCGTCCAATCGGCCACCGCCTGGGCCGCCATAACCGAAGCAAAAATAGGTTTGAGCATAGAGCCAGCAACCATATATGCATGACGGGCAAGAGACTCCAACCTCCTGTCCGTAGGATCCCGGAAAACCGGAGTATCCTCAGTAGGAACCAGAGTAGCCTTGTTCAAAACGGCTACAGCGTGATCCACCTGGGGCGCCACACACCAACGCTCGTCGGTGGAAGGCGCAAATGGATAAAGCAGTTTAAACTTATTTGGCACTGTAAAGGGCTTCTTTAAATTGCGCCACTGCTCATTAACAGTATGATGAAACTCTGCAGGGCAGGGAAAAACCTGCGCTGATTTGCGAGTTCTGTGCGTCCCAAAAGAGGACACCCTAGCAGGAGGAGTGGGCTCATCCTCCAGGTGCAGTGTATCCTTTATGGAGGCGATCAGCTCATCCATGAGTGCAAGCTCTGCAGGCGAGCCAGGGGGAGAAGTATCAACCCCTTCCACCTCCGCCTCCCCCTCAGCCCCCATAAGGTCCAGAGAGGAGCGAGACCCTGAGAAAGGCACGCCAGCCACATCGCCCTCTGAATCAGAGGAAATGGATAACCTGGCCCTCTTAGCAGATCGTTCAGCCATCAGCACTTGCATCTGAGATACTAAGGATGCCACCACAGTGGCCAGATCAGCCCCCTCGGGGGGTGCAGCAGCCCCCTGGTCCCCCACCAGGGCGGGGGGAAACTTACTATCCTGAGAATCCATGCCCAACAGCAATGAGAGGAAAAAAGGTACTGGCCCTTTAACACTACGGCGAGCGCAGCCCACCGTATACTACTGTATGCACCGACCCCGCAGAGACAGAGAACACTGAGCAAGGAATGACAGGACAATGAAGGAAAAACCTGGAGAGAGCACAAACAGACTGCTGCCACCGATCGCTGTTCCAGAGAGAGAGGAAGTGATGCAATAAATGGCTGACTTATATAGCCTATGAGGCTCCGGCAAAATGGCTGCTCGGCTGAGGGATAGAGGCTACAAGAAAATGGCGCCGACATGTGCTCGAAAACGAGCGCGCCTCGCCAAAATGGCGCGATTGGCGCCAAAACACAGCGCTGCACAGGGTCAGAGGAAAGCTGGCCACCCACAGCATCATGCAAAAAGATGGCGGACCGCAATAGCGGCCGCCGCTGCAGCATGTCTGCACACAGTCCGCACTAGAGGAATCTCACAGCAGAGCGGGAGGGGCCCCCCCCGCAGCCCACAAAGGCATGCTAACCCATACAGGGATCTGTCAGGGAGCCCGCACTTTACACAGACATGGGGGTACACACAGCCACAGACTGACACCCCACACAGAAGGTCCCAACACAGAAGGTGCTTACCGTACCGGATGGCGTGGGGAGCCGTCGCCAAGCGAACAAACCGCTATCCTTCATGACAGGGAGAGTCGCAGCCGGGACGCAGCGGACCGCAGCACAAGACCGCAGAATGGCGTCCAGTGAGGTAGCCACCTCACAGGCAGCATCCCTGCAGCAAGCAGGGATGGGTCGTTCATGGCGCCAGGGCGAACCGTAGCTGAACGCTCGATGGCAGGCTGGGGATCCATCTGGCCCTCAGCCCTGGGATCCAGGGCGGCCAGTCCAAAACCCTGCTCCGTGTAATGTTCCGGTACCTTTGGTACCCTAAATTACACTTTCCACAAGTGTATGCGCCCCACCATTTACTTTTGGAAAGGTGAGCATACACCTTTAAGACTGGAGCTGTCATCACCCAGCGCCGGACTAGATGGCTATTTAAAGCGCCGGTTCTCACTCACATGTGTTCGTTCAAACACCCTTACCTGGATGCTAACCTTGCTTGAAGCTTCCATGCTTGCAAGCTCACCTCGCTGAAGGAACCTCGCTGCGCTGATCCCTGTATCCCGCTACTGGATCATCCGCCTCTCCTGAACCACCCTTCGGCTGTATCGCTAATAGTGCTAAGTACCCCGCAGGGGAATTCTCTATAAACTTATACTAAGCTTACACTATCTAGCTCTGCATAGTAAAGACTGTTTATCACATCTGCATAACTAGATTGCTAGCTCTTGAGGCTACTGCTACTTTCCTGCACTGGGTTGATCACTCTTGTATGTCCACCTGCTACTCTGTCATCTGCTACCATACATGACTGCTAAACCTTCCTGCATCCATCTGCTACTGTCTCACCTTCAAGTGTCTATCACCTACCACCTTCACTCAACCTATCCCTCAAACCCTCATCATTGTGTTACCACATACATAAAGTCACACTAGGAACCAGCTTGCTAATTGTGTGTATTTACTGGCTGAAATAAGACCTTCCACACATGATGAGTCATTGAGGTTGGGAATGGTATCTCAGCATATCTCTTACATGACTACTGACGTGGAACTATTTCTGCAGCTGAAAATCCACACCATATAAGAAACGCAGAAGCGTTACAGATTGAACGAACCAAAAAATGGATTCAGCAGAAATAACCACTCAGGTGACACAATTAAAACAGCAAGTATCTGCGTTAATACACGCACTTGCTGAATTAAAAGAAGACAATCAGGCTCTGTCGCAGCAGGTAGTTAGACTGACACAACTTACCTCTGCTCAGTCCCCTGAACCCAAGATAAATCCCCCTTTGGTATTTACAGGCGATCGCAAAAAATTTCGCGAATTTAAAAACGCATGTGAGTTACTTTTTTTGCTAAAACCTCGTACCTACCTTACTGATCACATTAAGGTTTGTACTATTATTTCTTACCTATCAAACGATCCTCGAGCCTGGGCAGATTCTCTTTTTGAGAAAAACGACCCGCTTCTCAACTCCTATGCCTTGTTCCTGGCAGAGCTCACTAGCCTATATGATGACCCCAATAGGCAGAGTACTGCTGATCTTCAGTTAAGATCCTTGAAACAAGTAAGGAGGCCTGTAGAAGACTTTGTCGCAGAGTTCAAGAGATGGACCCTTGATTCAGAATGGAATGATGCATCTCTGAAAACCCAATTTAGGCTTGGCCTATCAGAAACCGTTAAGGACGAGCTCGCCCGAGCGGATCTGCCAAAAACCCTGGATGCACTAATACAACTCAGTATTACCATAGATAGAAGACTACGAGAAAGAAAGGCTGAAAAGATGGGAATGCCATTATCCGTTTCCTCTCTGAGTCTGGCCGTTGACCCCGTTCCTATGGAGATAGGAACCATACGCCCACCGCTATCAACTATGGAAAAAGCCAAAAGACGAAATGAAAATCTCTGCTTGTACTGTGCATCCCCGGATCACAAGATAAACGTCTGTCCCCTAGTCAACAAAAAGAAGGGTGAGTGTTCACATGTCTCCCTAGGAGGATTGACAACTTCATTCACTAACCCCTACATTTCTGTTTTTTTGACATTACAGTGGGACCAGAACAGGATTACTACTAAGGCCATGATTGACACAGGATCTTGTGGAAATTATATGGATATATGTTTTGCTGCTTTAAATAAAATTCCTATTATTTCTAAACTCAAACCTGTCTCAGTAAGTCTTATTACCGGTGTTCCGTTATCCTCTGGTCCGATCACCGATCAGACACAAGCACTTCTAGTCACTATTAACGAGTCTCATAGGGAGACTTCTACCTTCGATTTAATACCTTCACCCCACTTTCCCATTGTGTTGGGACTTCCCTGGTTACACACACACCAACCAACCATAGATTGGAAGAAACGGTCCTTGACCTTCCCTTCTTGTTATTGCGAGGATACGTGTAACCTCCCGTTTTCCGGGAAGATTCTGTCTGTGGTGACAGATGAGATTGCACCACTATGTTATCAGGATCTTTCTGAGGTTTTTCTTGAGAAAAATGCTCAAACATTACCTCCTCATCGAGACTATGATTGTAGCATTGATCTACTCCCAAATAGCAAATTGCCGTTCGGTCATGTTTATCCTCTTTCACAGGATGAACTTGCCCATCTCAAAACCTATTTGGATGAGAACTTGGAAAAAGGTTTTATTAGACCTTCCACTTCTTCTACAGCAGCAGGACTCTTTTTTGTTCGCAATAAAGATTCAAGTCTCAGACCTATCATCGACTACAGGAAATTGAATGCCATCACAATAAAAGATCGCTATCCTCTACCGCTTATCCCTGAGCTCATTGAGCAGGTGCGTGGAGCTACCTATTTTTCAAAATTAGACCTGAAAGGAGCATACAATCTCATTCGAATCCGTGATGGACACGAGTGGAAGACTGCATTCAGAACTAGATACGGATTGTTCGAATATCTTGTGATGCCATTCGGCCTATGCAATGCCCCTGCAGTTTTCCAACGATTTATAAACGATATTTTTAAAGACTTACTAGATGTCTGTGTTGTGGTATATCTGGACGATATACTTATATATTCACGGACCCTGTCTGAACACATAAGACATGTAAGACTTGTATTATCGAGATTGCTTGCACATAATCTTTATGTGAAGCTGAAGAAATGCTTGTTCCATAAAGATGAGGTACTCTTTCTAGGCTACATCATATCCAAAACAGGAATCGAGATGGACATGAGTAAAATATCCTGCATTCAGGATTGGCCTACACCAACTACACGCAAGGCGCTACAGCGATTCCTGGGATTTTCAAATTTCTACAGGAAGTTCATAAAAACTTTTCTGCTATTGTGAGACCCCTCACACAGCTCACTAGCATAAAAATACCATTTAAATGGTCAGAAGAAGCAAAGAAGGCTTTCCACTTGTTAAAGACAAGGTTTACTTCCGCTCCCATATTACGCCATCCAGACCCATCCCTCCAATACATTCTGGAGGTAGATGCGTCAAACATGGCAGTAGGAGCAATAGTCTCCCAACGACCTACCCACACTTCACCACTTCATCCAGTCGCTTTTTTTTCTAAATCCCTGAGCAGTCCCGAGATAAATTACCCCGTGGGTGAAAAGGAACTGCTTGCTATAAAATTGGCTCTGGAGAATTGGCGACATTTACTCGAAGGCACCCAATTACCAATAATTATATACACGGACCATAAAAACCTCCAATATCTTCAGACTAGCAAAACTCTCTCGCATCGACAGGTACGATGGTCACTATTCTTTCTAAGGTTTAACTTTCTAGTGACCTACACACCTGCAGATAAGAACAAAAAGGCGGATGCACTATCACGACTAACTGAAGAAAACTACTTTGAAATCCCTTCCGTTCCTATAATACCTCACAAACGCATTATTGGAGTTGTCCGTTCCTTAAAGGAAGAGGTTCTGCATGGTATAAGTTTGGATTCACCCCCACCACAACTAAATACTGATGCAGAAGGCTTCCTCTACTACAACGAAAAACTTTACATACCACCTACCCTACGCACCAAGATCTTGGAATTATCGCATGATGTGCCTATGGCAGGACATATGGGTATGACAAAGACTTTCAATTTGATTTCTCGACAATTCTGGTGGCCTGACATGAAAACATCTATACAAAAATTCGTCTCTTCATGCAATGTCTGTGCCAGGTCCAAAATTGACACTACGAGACCATCCGGTCTACTATGCAGTCTACCAATACCCCAAACTCCATGGGAGGTTTTGTCATTGGACTTCATCGTAGAATTGCCTCCTTCCAAAGGATTTAATACCATCTTGTTGTCAGTGGACCATCTGACAAAGATGGCACATTTCATTGCTATTCGCAGACTACCTTCGTCCAAACAAACGGCAGAACTCCTGATGAAACATGTCTTCAGATTACATGGTATCCCAAAAACTCTTCTGTCTGACCGTGGATCCCAATTTATTTCTAAATTCTGGCAAGAACTATGTCACATACTACGGATTGAGCGGAAGCTCACTTCTCCTTACCATCCGCAGACCAACGGACAGACTGAAAGAGTCAACCAATGCATCGAGCAGTATTTACGTTGTTACACTTCTTACCAACAGGATGATTGGTTGGATCTTCTCCCCCTGGCAGAATTTGCCTACAACAACGCAACTCACAGTACAACCAAGCAGAGTCCGTTCTACTTGAACTATGGGTTCCATCCCTCTATTCTCCCTCCACGCATCCTTCCTTCAAATAACCCAGTAGCCTCAGACTATCTTACCCAAATAAAGGATTCTCTGGGTTTACTAAATACTACCATTGCACACGCTCACAGTCAACAAAAGAAGTACTATGATCTTCGTAGAAGACCTTCTCCACAGTATACTATCGGGGACCTCGTTTGGCTCTCAACAAAAAACTTGAGACTGAAGATCCCTAGCAAAAAGCTTGGACCTCTGTTCTTGGGACCTTTCCCAATCAAGAAACTTATTGGAAAAGCTGCAGTGCAGCTTACATTGCCAATGGACCTAAAAATCCATCCCATTTTCCATGTGTCGCTACTAAAACCCCATGTTCCGGACCAAGGAATAAGGCCTAATATTCCACCTCCCCCTCCTGTACAAGTTGAAGGTGGAGAAGAATACGAGATAAAAGAGATTCTGGATTCTCGTATCTACAGAAGAAGACTTCAGTACTTGGTTAGATGGAAGAACTATGGGCCCCAAGACGACACCTGGCTAAACACCTCTGACATACATGCCCCTAGATTAATCCGCAATTTTCATGCGAGATACCCAGACAAACCAGCTCCAGAGGCCTTCAGGAGCAGGCCTTAAGGGGGGGGTATTGTAATGTTCCGGTACCTTTGGTACCCTAAATTACACTTTCCACAAGTGTATGCGCCCCACCATTTACTTTTGGAAAGGTGCGCATACACCTTTAAGACTGGAGCTGTCATCACCCAGCGCCGGACTAAATGGCTATTTAAAGCGCCGGTTCTCACTCACATGTGTTCGTTCAAACACCCTTACCTGGATGCTAACCTTGCTTGAAGCTTCCATGCTTGAAAGCTCACCTCGCTGACGGAACCTCGCTGCGCTGATCCCTGTATCCCGCTACTGGATCATCCGCCTCTCCTGAACCACCCTTCGGCTGTATCGCTAATAGTGCTAAGTACCCCGCAGGGGAATTCTCTATAAACTTATACTAAGCTTACACTATCTAGCTCTGCATAGTAAAGACTGTTTATCACATCTGCATAACTAGATTGCTAGCTCTTGAGGCTACTGCTACTTTCCTGCACTGGGTTGATCACTCTTGTATGTCCACCTGCTACTCTGTCATCTGCTACCCCCATTTTTATTTATGGACTCTCTTCAGATTTGGTAGTAATTTCTTTTGCATTTGCGCGCTATTCTTTTTTAATATACATGTCTTTTGGTTCATAGCTGCAGCAGCTTTGGAAATACATGGGTATGCTCCCCCAAATTTTTTGCCTGTTTATTATGTATTCGGTCTGACCAGACTATCGAGGTTGAGCAGCCCTCCCCACCCCCCACATACACCTGTACTCAATCAGTGTCCACCATCAAGTGGATATAGGAGGAGTCCCCTGTAGTGCATTTGCACATTTTTCCCAGCAAGGAGTGTTATCTCCAAGGGTTAGAAGGGCTGGATTCATCTCTTTTTCATGGATAGTGTAGGACCCACTGATAATGGGGTACTTTGACGCAGTAGTGGGCTTGAGCACGATATGGCCATATGGTGGGACCAAACCCCCATTTTTATTTATGGACTCTCTTCAGATTTGGTAGTAATTTCTTTTGCATTTGCGCGCTATTCTTTTTTAATATACATGTCTTTTGGTTCATAGCTGCAGCAGCTTTGGAAATACATGGGTATGCTCCCCCAAATTTTTTGCCTGTTTATTATGTATTCGGTCTGACCAGACTATCGAGGTTGAGCAGCCCTCCCCACCCCCCACATACACCTGTACTCAATCAGTGTCCACCATCAAGTGGATATAGGAGGAGTCCCCTGTAGTGCATTTGCACATTTTTCCCAGCAAGGAGTGTTATCTCCAAGGGTTAGAAGGGCTGGATTCATCTCTTTTTCATGGATAGTGTAGGACCCACTGATAATGGGGTACTTTGACGCAGTAGTAGGCTTGAGCACGATATGGCCATATGGTGGGACCAAACCCCCATTTTTATTTATGGACTCTCTTCAGATTTGGTAGTAATTTCTTTTGCATTTGCGCGCTATTCTTTTTTAATATACATGTCTTTTGGTTCATAGCTGCAGCAGCTTTGGAAATACATGGGTATGCTCCCCCAAATTTTTTGCCTGTTTATTATGTATTCGGTCTGACCAGACTATCGAGGTTGAGCAGCCCTCCCCACCCCCCACATACACCTGTACTCAATCAGTGTCCACCATCAAGTGGATATAGGAGGAGTCCCCTGTAGTGCATTTGCACATTTTTCCCAGCAAGGAGTGTTATCTCCAAGGGTTAGAAGGGCTGGATTCATCTCTTTTTCATGGATAGTGTAGGACCCACTGATAATGGGGTACTTTGACGCAGTAGTGGGCTTGAGCACGATATGGCCATATGGTGGGACCAAACCCCCATTTTTATTTATGGACTCTCTTCAGATTTGGTAGTAATTTCTTTTGCATTTGCGCGCTATTCTTTTTTAATATACATGTCTTTTGGTTCATAGCTGCAGCAGCTTTGGAAATACATGGGTATGCTCCCCCAAATTTTTTGCCTGTTTATTATGTATTCGGTCTGACCAGACTATCGAGGTTGAGCAGCCCTCCCCACCCCCCACATACACCTGTACTCAATCAGTGTCCACCATCAAGTGGATATAGGAGGAGTCCCCTGTAGTGCATTTGCACATTTTTCCCAGCAAGGAGTGTTATCTCCAAGGGTTAGAAGGGCTGGATTCATCTCTTTTTCATGGATAGTGTAGGACCCACTGATAATGGGGTACTTTGACGCAGTAGTGGGCTTGAGCACGATATGGCCATATGGTGGGACCAAACCCCCATTTTTATTTATGGACTCTCTTCAGATTTGGTAGTAATTTCTTTTGCATTTGCGCGCTATTCTTTTTTAATATACATGTCTTTTGGTTCATAGCTGCAGCAGCTTTGGAAATACATGGGTATGCTCCCCCAAATTTTTTGCCTGTTTATTATGTATTCGGTCTGACCAGACTATCGAGGTTGAGCAGCCCTCCCCACCCCCCACATACACCTGTACTCAATCAGTGTCCACCATCAAGTGGATATAGGAGGAGTCCCCTGTAGTGCATTTGCACATTTTTCCCAGCAAGGAGTGTTATCTCCAAGGGTTAGAAGGGCTGGATTCATCTCTTTTTCATGGATAGTGTAGGACCCACTGATAATGGGGTACTTTGACGCAGTAGTGGGCTTGAGCACGATATGGCCATATGGTGGGACCAAACCCCCATTTTTATTTATGGACTCTCTTCAGATTTGGTAGTAATTTCTTTTGCATTTGCGCGCTATTCTTTTTTAATATACATGTCTTTTGGTTCATAGCTGCAGCAGCTTTGGAAATACATGGGTATGCTCCCCCAAATTTTTTGCCTGCTACCATACATGACTGCTAAACCTTCCTGCATCCATCTGCTACTGTCTCACCTTCAAGTGTCTATCACCTACCACCTTCACTCAACCTATCCCTCAAACCCTCATCATTGTGTTACCACATACATAAAGTCACACTAGGAACCAGCTTGCTAATTGTGTGTATTTACTGGCTGAAATAAGACCTTCCACACATGATGAGTCATTGAGGTTGGGAATGGTATCTCAGCATATCTCTTACATGACTACTGACGTGGAACTATTTCTGCAGCTGAAAATCCACACCATATAAGAAACGCAGAAGCGTTACACTCCGCACGATGTATCTTCATCCGAAGATCCCCAACTAAGAGCTGACAAAAAACAGCTAGTAAAGTAAAGAGAAAACATCTGAAATAAAATCAAAAAAGGGTAGAAGGCTGAGACTGAAGCCCCAGCACAGGAAAGCCTGCTACTCCTAATCTAGGCAAGATCAAACTGAGTTGGGAATGCTGGTGCAGGGAGGTATTGACTAAGGGGACAGCCCCTAGGGGTGTGTCTATGCTAAAAGCTTTTATTTTTGTTATTAACAAATCTTGTGCCTAGCTACTCCTGCGGAGCAAAGGTCAATACCCATTGGTGAAGACTTGTGAGTGGGCGGCTACTGTCGGAGGACGTAAGAGAAACTGTATTTTCTAGGTTTACGGGGCTCATTAGTACTGCTTCAAGGATCTTCTGAAAGAAGCCTATTTTTTCACACTGTCTGGGAATAGAGTTCTTTCTTTGACTTTTGGCATCAGACTACATAATTTATTTGTAAATCATTTGTCCTACCTAATATCCTGTCACTGGAAACATGACTTTTGGGGATCTCTCTTTTAAGATTATATTGTAAAAGGTTTTCACATACTCTTTTTTTTTTTATGCTAAAAAGTATATCCCACTTAATTGGAAGGCCCCTCACCCTTTATTAATTTCTGTGTAAATATGTCAGATTGAAGGCCAAGTCCAACTGTTACAGAAAAAAAGAAAACGCAAATATATTTAGAGGAAAAGAGGAAAAACAAGTGCATTTATTCCTTTTATTCACAGGAGCCTGCAAAGCAATGTAGCACATTCAGTGAATTGCAAGCGCAATGCCAGTCTCCTGCAGGCTCTTCCTTCAGCTCTCCAACTGAAAGCCTGTACTTCAGTAGACGGGTCAAAGGACGACAGTGATCGCTGCACTAGGGTGCCAATGAGAAGTCCGTCTGCCTTGCACAACCAAGCCGATTTCAAAAGTGACAGTTGCTCTGGGAGGTGAAGAACCCACGCTTCCTTTCCGGGGGGGGGGGGGGGGGGGTTGTGGGTCCCATTTGCACCATGTTACACCCTATATACGAGAGTAACATGGTATGAAAAGTGTCAGACTTTAACTTTGTTCTCCTCTACAAGTTAACATACGCTGATAGAAGCCACCTGGCTCTTTTTGATAAAGTTTGGGGACTGTGGACCTCCTCTGCTCACACTACAGCTGACTCCTTCGTAACCAGCTTCATTGTGACCTGATAGAGTGTATTGTGGTCTCTCTTCCTTTATAATTGTACTCGGATGAGATCCTCCCTGAGCCATAAATTCTGCACTCTTTAAAATGTTGACCCTATGCTGCTTGTACAGTTACTGTGTCATATTAAGCTTTAATCCAATTTTCTGCTTTCTGCTCATTGTCCTTAGGGGAATATTGTTCGGTTTGTACTTACCTCATGTGATACAATCATGGTACAGTCATAACTCTTGTCCCCCTGACTGTACCATATATCTCTCACACATTTCCACCCATTGAAAATCTCTGCTTTAAAGTAATTGTAAAGTCTTGTTTTTTTTTAAATAACAAACATGTTATACTTACCTGCCCTGTGCAGTGGATTTGAACAGGGCAGCCTGGATCCTTCTCTTCTCGGGTCCCACTTCGCTGCTCCTGGTCCCTCCCTCCTGACAAGTGACCCACAGCAAGTAGTTTGCTATGGGGGCACCAGAGCCGAGCTGTAGCTCCGTGTCTCCATTCAGACACAGACCTGCCGTTTGGCCCTGTCCTCCTCTCTCTCCTGATTGGCTAACTGACTTTGATTGACAGACACGGGAGCCATTGGTGTTACAGCGGTGTCTCAGCCAAACAGGAGGGAGAGTTCAGGATGGCCGAGGGACTCATGGACATGATGAGTTTTTGGGGATGCTGGGGGGGCTGCTACAGAAGGTGTTTTATCTTAATGCAAAGAATGCAGTCGGATAAAACAACTTCTGTCTTTACAACTCCTTTAAGTGAGGGCAGTAATTACTTAAATATCCTGCTTCTTGTTTGTATTCTTTCTTAGCTTTAAATAAAACAAAGATTTGAACTGATCAGTATAGGTAACAGCTCACATTTTGCTACAGTTTTTGGATTATTGGCACCTCTCTGTGAGTTTTTAGCAAAATACATTTTTAATTACCATCTTCAAGAAGATCAGTGATGTCCAATTGCAGAGTTGGAATAATTTTTGGAAACATCTTGTTCTTTCCATCTCTGGGCATCTGAATGATGAGGCAAGATGGAACCTGGCACAAGGACAGAAGCAACAATTACACAAATGTTGAGTTAATGACTGACACCATCCTTCCATCAATTCAGGCGGTTACAGAACCCAAAACCTCAATGCCAAAAGGCAGCAGTACCAACAACAAACCAAGTTATAGCTTTTGGTGTGGATATACTGTACACTCACTGAGCAATTTATTAGGAACCCTATACTAATACTGGGCCATGCCTCACTTTGCTCTCAAACACAATCCTAATTCTTTGTGGCATTGATTCCACAAACATTCCTTTGAGATTCTGGTCCATGTTGACATGACTGTATTATGCATTGTCTGCAGATTTGTCAGATGCACATGCATGCTACAAATCTCCTATTCTACCACATCCCAAATGTGTTCTATTCGATTCAGATTTGGTGACTGGCCTACCATCTGTGTGCCTCAGCAAAAAAACAAGATTCATCACACAAGGCTTTTGTTTTTCAGTCTTCAGCACTAGTTTTGTGAACCATGGAGGGAGATTTACGAAAGTTGGTGCACATAGAATCTGGTGCAGCTATGCATGGTAGCCAATTAGCTTCTAACTTTGCTTGTTCCATTACTGCAGCGTCCCAGCAAAAATGCATTTTGTTCAGCAAAAGTGAGGCTCAGTGGATGCTTTGGTTATTCGCACAATTACTTTGCACAAGTAATTCGCACAGGTAAACTCTACAGACTACTGTGAGTGAAAACTCCAGGAGATCAGCAGTTACAGAAATACTTAAGCCAGTAAATCTGCCACCAACAATTCTATCATGATCAAATATGCTAAAATGATTTTACCCATTGTGGTGTTTAAAGTGAAACTCCTGACCTGCATCTGCATTATTGTATGCATTGTGCCGCTGCCAAATGATTGTCTGATTAGCTAATTAAGCAGGCGTACAGTTATCCATAATAAATTGCTCTTTTAGTGTGTATTAAATGCACACATGGCTTTTTTTTTAAAGCGGTTTTACCTCCGTAAACTTGAGATCACCATGAACCATGGACCACTCTAGCAACTGCTGCACTGATGGCACATCCACTGACTGCCTCTTCTCCATGAAGATCTGATAAAATATACAACCTTGTGGCTCCTTCTTGGGTGTCCTAAATAGATAAATAGGAGAGTTACTACTAAACCGCATCATACAAACCTCGGGAAATGTAATATTTCCATGTTAACACTAATAAATCGACCATATGGTTTCAATAAAATGGGTAAAGAAAGTGTAGCAAAGACAAGGCAGGGGCATGTATTAAAGGTACTCCTGAAAAGATATGTGGAGTCTTTATACAGTGGCAAGGAAAAGTATGTGAACCTTTTTGAGTTTTACTACAGTCATATGTCAAAAAACGTGACCTAAACCTCATCTAAGTCCCAACAATAGACAAACACAATGTGCTTAAAGTGGAACTTTACCCTAAAAGGAAAGGGAAGCTCCGCTGATTCTTCTCCTTCCCTTTTTCTCTCCCACTTTTGCCACTTTTTTGGGGGGGGGGGGGGGTAGACGGTGTGCGGGGGGGGGGGGGGGGTGAGAAATGTTCCCTTTTTGTGCCATACATAGTGCTGGGAATTTTTCCCAAACAATTACATTTTTTCAGTCCACAAAACATTTTCCTAGTAGCGTTGCCATTTGCCAAGGTGCTCTTCGGTAAACATCAGGAGTGCAGAATTTTTTTTTTTTTTTATAGAAAACAGTTAGACTTATGAACCAGGATGCTTGCCAGTTCCAGTGGTGTTTTCAAGCCTTTGGGTGTTACTCATGGGTTCTGCTTTACCTCATTGAGGATTCTGCGTTGTGCCTTGGGAGTCATCTTGGCTGGGCACCCACTTCTTTGAAGAGTAGCCACAGTGTGAAACTGCCTCTATTTATGAACAACTTGTCTAACAGTCAACTGATAGATGCCTAAACACTTTGAGATTGCTTAGTTTATCTTTACAGCCTAATACAGATCGACTACTCTTGATCATATGTCTCAGAGAGCTTCTTTTTTCAAAGCATGGTTCACATGAACCGAAATCCTAAAATGTTTGGGTTTCTTGTCCCAAAGTGGCTCTAAACCACACCTCCAAATGCATTTAATTATTTGGACTCCAGGTGTGCAAGCTACAGACTCCAATTAGCTTTAATTGGAGTAATTAGGCTATGGGTTACTTACTTATTCCTCAAGCACTGTGAATGAAAAATGGGGGTGTTCAATAAAGGCACAACAAATTAGAATGGTTTGTGTGTTATCAGCATAAGCACATTATGCTTGTTTATGGTTGTGACTAAAGCCTGGTAACACATAGGAAGTTTTTCTTTTTTTTTTCATTCAATCCTGTGGACTAAAGGAAAGGTTTTATCAAGTACTAAGTCAGCGCAGCCCTACCAGCAGGGGATTCTAGAAGAGGAGAACTAGGGCTGCTCTGTGCAAAACCATTGCACAGAACATGAGTATACAGGTGCATCTCATAAAATTAGAATATCTTTAAAAAGTTCATTTATTTCAGAAATTCTAGAGCACTTCAGGCTTCGCTCTGCTGACCAGCTTTATGGAGATGCTCATTTAATTTTCCAACAGGACTTGGCACCTTCCCATATTGCCAAAATACCAATACCTGGTTTAATGATCATGGTATCACTGTGCTTGATTGACCAGCAAACTCACCTGACCTAAGCCCTATAGAGAATCAGTGGGGTATTGTCAAGAGGAAGAATAGAGACACCAAACCCAACAATGCAGATGAGCTGAAGGCCACTATCAAAGAAACTTGAGCTTCCATAACACCTCAGCAGTTGCCACAGGCTAATCTCCTTCATGCCATGCTGCATTGATGCAGTAATTCATGCAAAAGGAGTCCCGACCAAGTATTAAATGCATACTATGCTGTACATGGACATACTTTTCAGTAAGCCAACATTTCTGTATTAAGATTTCTTTTTTTTTTTTTATTGGTCTTATGTAATATTCACATTTTCTGAGACACTTAATGTTGGGTCTTGACTAGCTGTAAGCCACAATCATCAAAATAAAAAGAATGCCTGACATATATCACTTCGTGTGTAACGCATCTATATAAAATATATGCGTTTCACTTTTTTAATTGAATTACTGAAATAAATTAACTTTTTAAAGATATTCTAATTTTATGAGATGCACCTGTATACTCACATGTTCTGTGCAATGGTTTTGCACAGAGCAGCCCTCTTTCTCCTCTTCTAGAATCCCCCGCTAGCCCTCCTGGCTCCTCTTTGCCAATTTCCCACCATGGAAAACCGCTTCCAATGGGGGCACTCATGCAGGATTGATCCTGAGCCCCATTGCCTGTGCCTGAAGACACAGACAGTGGGGCTCGTCCCCATCACCCACTCCCCTGTCAAAGGATTTGATTGACAGCAGCAGGAGCCAATGGCTTCCGCTGTGGTTAATCTGCCCAGTGAGGAAGGAGAGAATGACGAGAGCCGTTGCACTTGGGCACAGAGCTGGATTAAGATTGGGCTCAGGTAGGTATGGGGGGGGTGGATATCCTGGACACAGGTTTTTAACATAATGCAGAAAAAGCATTAAGGTAAAAAAAAAAACATAAGGCTTTAGAACCACTTTAAAGTTATACTTTCTGCACACAGATCTATTTTGTATCCTTCTTTGTTTTCTACTACTAAAACATTTCCAGAGCAATAGAAAAACGTATTTCTATATGTTATACTGTACTTTCCTTATTAAATAAAGACTAAAGGTACGTTTTTCAGGACAATGCCTCACTTACCGGATATAAAAGAGTGGCTCTACCCGGAGAACCTGAAATAACTGATTTAGAAACTCCTCAGGATCTGTAAAGAGATTAGACATGCATATCAGGTTTTACTATTAGACCTACAGTATGATATGTGATTAATCAGCACATTTAATGTATTTCCATAGTATCCTAAAGAGATTCTGGTGCCCGCTGTGAAAAGTGATGGTATCTCTTTCAAGTCACCCCTGACCCAGTTATACTCACCTTCTGATCATCGCTTTTCCTTCTGTTGCTGTGACTGCAAAATACCTGATGTTATATGGGAAAAATATATTGCAGCGCTGTAAGTGCATACAGAATTAAATGTGAAACTGTATGAAAATAAAATCTATATTAAAGATTTTAAAATACACAAAAGTGATTAAGTATTCTAAATCACAAAAAAGTGTCCTTTGTAACAAATCAAAGTGAAAAAAAGATTGAAGTGCAAAAAAACTCTCAGGTGTCATCTGTGATGTCTTGCCTTCACCATATAGCTGAAATGCAAACTTATCATAACTAATTGCTGTCTAAATTATAGGACAGCAATAACACCTTCAGCTACTGGTGCGCTTCCTCTCTGGTTATCACTGTTGAACGGTCAGATAAAACGGATCTCCCAATCATTAAGATGAGGCCATCTGAGAACTCTCAACCAGCCAGGCAGGATAAATTATCAAACGCAAGACAAAAATGCTCATAGTGTAGTATTTATTGTATCAAAGATAATAAAACAACAAATGTAAACAAAATTTAAAAAATTTTTTAACTCACATCAACAGATCGCCGGATTATATGCAGAGAACTGGCAATTTGACTTTAAGTAAAGGTCCGTAAAGTGCATAGGAAGCATGTAGTGAAAAAAACACTTACAAAAGATGTCGCCACGTTAAACTTAGAATGGCGGCTGGAGCGCAGGTATATATCAACTCTCAACGACCGTTTCGCGCCACGTGCATCATTAGGAGCACCTTTTGTAAGTGTTTTTTTCACTACATGTGTTATTGCTGTCCTATAATTTAGACAGCTATTAGTTCTGGTGAGTTTGCATTTCAGCTATATGGTGAAGGTAAGACATCACAGGTGACTAGTGTTGAGCGAACACGGACTGTATTATTCGTGTTCGTACCGAATAATTGGATTTTTTTTACCCGAACACGGACACGGACACTTTACTGTATGTTCGGGTAAAAATCCGTGTTCGGTCGTTTTATTTCCGGGTTTTGCATGCTTTGGCGCTCTTTTCATGGCGGGCTTTCAACAGCCAATCAACAATCGTTTAACTGGTGTGCCTTAAGCCATCCCAGCCATGCCTGCAAATGTCTTAGTAGCTGTGATTGGCCGTCTGAAGCATGTGACCAAGTCTTTATAAGTTCGAGGCAGCCGCCGCAGCAGCGTCATTCTGCTGCTTAGCTAAGGGACAGAGCACACATCAATGTGCTGGCTGCTGATTAGGGAAAGATAGGCAGGAAAAAACCATTTGTGTCCGGATAGAATTGAGGGACAGGTCGGAGTGTTTAGGCAGGGCGAGTTGTAGGCATTTTAGGGATAGAGTCTGCTGAATTATAGGGTCAGTGTCTTCTACAAACTACAATCGATATTGCTGTGTGGGGGGTGGGGTGAATCTGCACTCAATCCTGATCTACGATCTCTTCTCAATCCTGTTAGGGACAGAGTCTGCTGAATTTTAGGGAAACTGTGTTCTACAAACTACAATCGATATTGCTGTGTGGTGTGGGATTGGAGATAGGCAGGTGTCAGTGATCCACATCCATTTTTCTGTGTGTGAGCTGCAGTGAACACAATCTTTTTGGGCTGCAGTGAACACAATCTTTTTGGGCTGCAGTGAACACAATCTTTTTGGGCTGCAGTGAACACAATCTTTTTGGGCTGCAGTGAACACAATCTTTTTGGGGTGCAGTGAACAAAATCTTTTTGGGGTGCAGTGAACACAATCCTTTTTGGTGTGCAGTGAACACAATCTTTGTGGGGTGCAGTGAACAAAATCCTTTGTGGGGTGCAGTGAACACAATCTTTTTGGGGTGCAGTGAACAAAATCCTTTTTGGGGTGCAGTGAACAACATCCTTTTTGGGGTGCAGTGAACACAATCTTTTTGGGGTGCAGTGAACAAAATCCTTTGTGGGGTGCAGTGAACACAATCTTTTTGGGGTGCAGTGAACACAATCTTTTTGGGGTGGAGTGAACAACATCCTTTTTGGGGTGCAGTGAACAAAATCCTTTTTGGGGTGCAGTGAACAAAATCATTTTTGGGGTGCAGTGAACACAATCTTTTTGGGGTGCAGTGAACACAATCTTTGTGGGGTGCAGTGAACACAATCTTTTTGGGGTGGAGTGAACAACATCCTTTTTGGGGTGCAGTGAACAACATCCTTTTTGGGGTGCAGTGAACACAATCTTTTTGGGGTGCAGTGAACACAATCTTTGTGGGGTACAGTGAACACAATCTTTGTGGGGTACAGTGAACAGAATCTTTGTGGGGTGCAGTGAACACAATCTTTGGGGGGTACAGTGAACACAATCTTTTTGGGGTGCAGTGAACACAATCTTTGTGGGGTGCAGTGAACACAATCTTTTTGGGGTGGAGTGAACAAAATCATTTTTGGGGTGCAGTGAACAACATCCTTTTTGGGGTGCAGTGATCAAAATCCTTTTTGGGGTGCAGTGAACACAATCTTTTTGGGGTGCAGTGAACAAAATCCTTTGTGGGGTGCAGTGAACAGAATCTTTGTGGGGTGCAGTGAACACAATCTTTGGGGGGGGTACAGTGAACACAATCTTTTTGGGGTGCAGTGAACACAATCTTTGTGGGGTACAGTGAACAGAATCTTTGTGGGGTACAGTGAACACAATCTTTGGGGGGTACAGTGAACACAATCTTTTTGGGGTGCAGTGAACACAATCTTTGGGGGGTACAGTGAACACAATCTTTTTGGGGTGCAGTGAACACAATCTTTGTGGGGTGCAGTGAACACAATCTTTGGGGGGGTACAGTGAACACAATCTTTTTGGGGTGCAGTGAACAACATCCTTTTAGGGTGCAGTGAACACAATCTTTGTGGGGTGCAGTGAACAACATCCTTTTAGGGTGCAGTGAACACAATCTTTGTGGGGTACAGTGAACAGAATCTTTGTGGGGTGCAGTGAACACAATCTTTGGGGGGTACAGTGAACACAATCTTTGTGAGGTGCAGTGAACACAATCTTTGTGGGGTGCAGTGAACACAATCATTGTGGGGTGCAGTGAACTCAATCTTTGTGGGGTACAGTGAACACAATCTCATACTTCTGAAGATTTGAGGGTGCTGCCTGTTCCATACTCCCCCTACTCCTCATCTAGCCTTTTAGGGGTACAAACAATAGTAATTGGGGCCTAGTGTGGTTGTGTACGTGTGATATACATACACTTTTTTTGGATCATATTTTCTATTCCGCTATTTAATCAAAAACCTTTGGGGATCAGTTAAATTGGGGGATAGTCTGTGTTGGTACGTGTGAGAGAGATCCACCTTTCCAAGTTGTTGGGGTTCATCTCATACTTCTGAAGGTTTGAGGGTGCTGCCTGTTCCATACTCCCCCTACTCCTCATCTAGCCTTTTAGGGGTACAAACAATAGTAATTGGGGCCTAGTGTGGTTGTGTACGTGTGATATACATACACTTTTTTTGGATCATATTTTCTATTCCGCTATTTAATCAAAAACCTTTGGGGATCAGTTAAATTGGGGGATAGTCTGTGTTGGTACGTGTGAGAGAGATCCACCTTTCCAAGTTGTTGGGGTTCATCTCATACTTCTGAAGGTTTGAGGGTGCTGCCTGTTCCATACTCCCCCTACTCCTAGCCTTTTAGGGGTACAAACAATAGTAATTGGGGCCCAGTGTGGTTGTGTACGTGTGATATACATACACTTTTTTTGGATCATATTTTCTATTCCGCTATTTAATCAAAAACCTTTGGGGATCAGTTAAATTGGGGGATAGTCTGTGTTGGTACGTGTGAGAGAGATCCACCTTTCCAAGTTGTTGGGGTTCATCTCATACTTCTGAAGGTTTGAGGGTGCTGCCTGTTCCATACTCCCCCTACTCCTAGCCTTTTAGGGGTACAAACAATAGTAATTGGGGCCCAGTGTGGTTGTGTACGTGTGATATACATACACTTTTTTTGGATCATATTTTCTATTCCGCTATTTAATCAAAAACCTTTGGGGATCAGTTAAATTGGGGGATAGTCTGTGTTGGTACGTGTGAGAGAGATCCACCTTTCCAAGTTGTTGGGGTTCATCTCATACTTCTGAAGGTTTGAGGGTGCTGCCTGTTCCATACCCCCCCTACTCCTCATCTAGCCTTTTAGGGGTACAAACAATAGTAATTGGGGCCTAGTGTGGTTGTGTACGTGTGATATACATACACTTTTTTTGGATCATATTTTCTATTCCGCTATTTAATCAAAAACCTTTGGGGATCAGTTAAATTGGGGGATAGTCTGTGTTGGTACGTGTGAGAGAGATCCACCTTTCCAAGTTGTTGGGGTTCATCTCATACTTCTGAAGGTTTGAGGGTGCTGCCTGTTCCATACTCCCCCTACTCCTCATCTAGCCTTTTAGGGGTACAAACAATAGTAATTGGGGCCCAGTGTGGTTGTGTACGTGTGATATACATACACTTTTTTTGGATCATATTTTCTATTCCGCTATTTAATCAAAAACCTTTGGGGATCAGTTAAATTGGGGGATAGTCTGTGTTGGTACGTGTGAGAGAGATCCACCTTTCCAAGTTGTTGGGGTTCATCTCATACTTCTGAAGGTTTGAGGGTGCTGCCTGTTCCATACTCCCCCTACTCCTCATCTAGCCTTTTAGGGGTACAAACAATAGTAATTGGGGCCCAGTGTGGTTGTGTACGTGTGATATACATACACTTTTTTTGGATCATATTTTCTATTCCGCTATTTAATCAAAAACCTTTGGGGATCAGTTAAATTGGGGGATAGTCTGTGTTGGTACGTGTGAGAGAGATCCACCTTTCCAAGTTGTTGGGGTTCATCTCATACTTCTGAAGGTTTGAGGGTGCTGCCTGTTCCATACCCCCCCTACTCCTCATCTAGCCTTTTAGGGGTACAAACAATAGTAATTGGGGCCTAGTGTGGTTGTGTACGTGTGATATACATACACTTTTTTTGGATCATATTTTCTATTCCGCTATTTAATCAAAAACCTTTGGGGATCAGTTAAATTGGGGGATAGTCTGTGTTGGTACGTGTGAGAGAGATCCACCTTTCCAAGTTGTTGGGGTTCATCTCATACTTCTGAAGGTTTGAGGGTGCTGCCTGTTCCATACCCCCCCTACTCCTCATCTAGCCTTTTAGGGGTACAAACAATAGTAATTGGGGCCTAGTGTGGTTGTGTACGTGTGATATACATACACTTTTTTTGGATCATATTTTCTATTCCGCTATTTAATCAAAAACCTTTGGGGATCAGTTAAATTGGGGGATAGTCTGTGTTGGTACGTGTGAGAGAGATCCACCTTTCCAAGTTGTTGGGGTTCATCTCATACTTCTGAAGGTTTGAGGGTGCTGCCTGTTCCATACTCCCCCTACTCCTAGCCTTTTAGGGGTACAAACAATAGTAATTGGGGCCTAGTGTGGTTGTGTACGTGTGATATACATACACTTTTTTTGGATCATATTTTCTATTCCGCTATTTAATCAAAAACCTTTGGGGATCAGTTAAATTGGGGGATAGTCTGTGTTGGTACGTGTGAGAGAGATCCACCTTTCCAAGTTGTTGGGGTTCATCTCATACTTCTGAAGGTTTGAGGGTGCTGCCTGTTCCATACCCCCCCTACTCCTCATCTAGCCTTTTAGGGGTACAAACAATAGTAATTGGGGCCTAGTGTGGTTGTGTACGTGTGATATACATACACTTTTTTTGGATCATATTTTCTATTCCGCTATTTAATTTAACTGGGCCTCCATGCGAGACCTGTGTGCCTTGTTGCGCTGTTTTGAGTACTCCACCAACATGGCCAGTGGCAATGACGCCGTTCTCAGCTTAACTATCCCACTTCTATGCCTCCTTGAAAAAACAATTCGGGCGATGATGGAAGAGGATGTGGCACAGGATGAGGAGGAGGAGGAGGATGAAGAGGTAACATTTCCAAGGCTTTCAGGGCAGTCATTCGCAAGGGGCTCCGAGGGTGGGTTCCTGCACACGCAAACGCCAGGGACGCAATTGTCCAGCAGGGGCACAGTTCTGGAGGATGAGGAGGATGAGGAGGAGGAGGAGCTGGAGGAGGAGATGGAACCATGTTCACAGCAGGGTGGCACCCAGGCCAGCTCATGGCCATCACTGGTGCGTGGCTGGGGGGATACAGAGGACACGGACGATACACCTCCCACAGAGGACAGCCTTTCGTTGCCTCTGGGCAGCCTGGCACACATGAGCGATTACATGCTGCAGTGTCTCCACAACGACCGCCGAGTTGCCCACATTCTAACTTGTGCTGATTACTGGGTGGCCACGCTGCTGGATCCCCGTTACAAGGACAACGTACCGTCCTTAATTCACTCACTGGAGCGCGATCGCAAGATGCGCGAGTACAAGCGCACGCTGGTAGACGCCATGCTGCTGGCATTCCCATCTGACAGCGGGGCCACAGTGGAAGCACAAGGCAGAGGAGGAGGAGGAGAAGGTCGCCAACGCAACCAGGGCACCGCCAGCACCTCAGAAGGCAGGGTTAGCATGGCCGAAATGTGGAAAAGCTTTGTCAGCACGCCACAACAAACAGCAGCACCAGCAGCTCAGATGGAACGTCTTAGCAGGAGGCAGCATTTTACCAACATGGTGGAGCAGTATGTGTGCACACGCCTACATGTAGTGAATGACGGGTCTGCCCCCTTCAACTTCTGGGTCTCCAAATTGGGCACATGGCCTGAGCTTGCCCTTTACGCCTTGGAGGTGCTGGCGTGCCCTGCAGCCAGTGTATTATCTGAACGGGTATTTAGCACGGCTGGGGGCGTTATAACAGACAAGCGCAGCCGCCTGTCCAGAGACAATGTGGACAAGCTCACGTTCATTAAAATGAACCAGGCATGGATCCCACGGGACTTTTCCGTACCTTATGCAGAATAGCAATGGATACCGACCTTACCCACCCATTGTTCCATTTTTGCTCTTTCTCACTCTTTTGGGGTGTACCCTCATTTAAAATTTTTGAAAAGAAGCAGTGTTGGCTACCTCGTCCTCCTCCTCAGGGCCAGATTAATGTAGGGGCTATTGGAGCTGCAGCTCCAGGCCCCTACCTTTTATATAGGCCCCGGGTTGGCCATATTCACTGTTACCGCTCTTCTGTCACTTGTAAACACAGAAGTCTGGCTTCTATGCTCGCTTCCCCAGGCAGCACCCTCAGAACCTCCCCACACAGCGTGAAGGCCGGACAAGGAGGGACAGTTGGCGATGCATGGATGTGTTTATGGGCTTCAGAGACAGCATCCCATGTTGAATTAGGCATGCATGGCTGCACCCTTCCTCCTCTGGGTGCATGGCAAGGCACGGCCCTTAAGGCCCTTCAAAATCCTCAGCACCAAGCCCATGATGCTGTTAATCCGGCCCTGGTCCTCCTCCACCGCCGCTTCCACCTACACCGCCCATAGGTGTGCGCAGCCTATTGCATTAAGGTGTGCACCCCAAAGTTGAAATACACATGCATGTGTTTGCCAGCAGGGAGAGTAATGTATCGGGGCCATGTACCTGTAGGCAAGGAGAAATAGAGCAGAGCAGGTCCCAGGGAGATCTTTCCCATCTCCTCACTGGCAATGCTATGTGCCCTAGGTGATTAGGGTGTGCCCAGGCACACCCAGCACACCCTGTGCGCACGCCTATGTCACCGCCACATCCACCACCACCTCAACCTCCCTCCTACTCCATATGGGCCTCGTCCTTCAGAGATGAAGAAGAACATTGTTTTATTTTTCTGTTTTTTTTTGTTGTTTTAAGTTATTTCCCTATCCACATTTGTTTGCAGAGCACTTGCCATGCTCTTAATTACGTTTTGCTGCCATTTGCAGCACTCTAGCCCTTTCCTTTGGTGTTTTAGAGCCATTTTAGTGCCTTAAAGTTCGGGTCCCCATTGACTTCAATGGGGTTCGGTGTCCGGGAAAAGTTCGGTAAAAGTCCGGGACACGGACCCGGACTTTTTTTTAAAGTTCGGCCGAACCCGTCGAACACGGACATCTAGGTGTCCGCTCAACCCTACAGGTGACACCTGAGAATATTTTTGCACTTAAAAATTTTGAACTTTAATCTTTTTTTCACTTGAATTTGCTACAAAGGAAATTTTTTTGTAATTTAGGGCACTTCTTTACTTTTGTGTATTTTAAAATCTTTAATATAGATTTTATTTTCATACAATTTAACTTTAAATTCTGTATGCACTTACAGCTCTGTAGTTTATTTTTTATGTTGTTTATAGAAGTGTTGGTATATTTGCACTGATTGCACTCTGCTGCCATTTGACTATTTGAGGGCTGACAACACATTATTTCTTATATGGGAACATGACACAATGCTCAAGCCTGGTAGCCAATCACTAAATCAAAACACTGTCACATGACAAAGCAAGTGATCATTGCCCTTTGTTAGCTCCAACACTGGAGGACAGTGGGTATTTTAGTAGAACTTTACATTTCACAATGTCATGAGAAAACAGCTTGGTGTATCATTTTGCATTACTATAATGTATTCTAATAGATCACTGTAGTCACCTTTTTCTTCATTGGTGAAGCCTGTGCTCTTCCCTTCAGCCTCCAAAATCTTCCTTAAGGCCATTATTTTAGTGGCACATACATAACCATTCCTAAATGAACATAACACATTACAGAAGGAATAAGTGGAGATAAATGGATATACTTATTTTTTTTTTAACTCATAAGCTGACATTTTACACAAAGTTAAACCTTTATCAAGTCACTATAGACCTGTTCATTAAAACGATAAGTCCAGTCAAAACATACGCTAAACCTGCTCTTTGCCACATTCTAAGACTATTCTATCTAACTCTGTAAAGCAAAAATTACTGTACTGAACACAAAATGAGGTTGAAGGATTGTAAGAGGTGCATGAAAGTCAGCCGGCCCCCAGTTTGATGTACTCACCTTCCAGTCTGTCACCAACCAAATAAGACCTGTCTCTTGGTACAAAGAACAGGGGTTTAGTTGACACACATTTGCAAACGCATGTGAAAGCTGCAGAGCCACGTCACGGCACCCTGTTTAAATCTGCAGTCCTACACTCTTAATTTAGTGTCCTCACACTGGAGGCACATGGCCGCTAATGGGTGGATGGGGAACAGGTGAGAGGGAGACAGCCCAACCTCCCCCAACCCATCCCCATGCACGACTGGCTATTGTCTCAAAAAGTTCAAATAATTAGGTTAAAATATAACCATGGTGCAAACTGGAGAAGACCAGCTGAAAAGCATTACACCTCCATCCCCTTGGTGGATGCAGTATATGGATAGGAAGGGATTTTATATATGGGGCATGGCCTGTAAAGCACACTGCCTTTGAAATCCCTTATTTCCTTTGGGACTTTATATGAGACAAGCAGGTCATGCTATTGGTCTCCATCCCTGTATACGGAAAACACTAGGGTCAAATCAAAAACTGCATCCACCAAAAACGCACGAAAATCGCACGGTGGGACTTTAGATGAGGCACCAAGCTGTAAGCAAGGCGTCTCCATCCCTGGTTGCTTTAAACATATTGGACTAGGTGGGACTTTAGATGAGACCCAAGCTGGTGTTGCCCGGCGTCTCCATCCCTATAACAAAACACAAAATGAGGTTGAAGGATTGTAAGAGGTGCATGAAAGTCAGCCGGCCCCCAGTTTGATGTACTCACCTTCCAGTCTGTCACCAACCAAATAAGACCTGTCTCTTGGTACAAAGAACAGGGGTTTAGTTGACACACATTTGCAAACGCATGTGAAAGCTGCAGAGCCACGTCACGGCACCCTGTTTAAATCTGCAGTCCTACACTCTTAATTTAGTGTCCTCACACTGGAGGCACATGGCCGCTAATGGGTGGATGGGGAACAGGTGAGAGGGAGACAGCCCAACCTCCCCCAACCCATCCCCATGCACGACTGGCTATTGTCTCAAAAAGTTCAAATAATTAGGTTAAAATATAACCATGGTGCAAACTGGAGAAGACCAGCTGAAAAGCATTACACCTCCATCCCCTTGGTGGATGCAGTATATGGATAGGAAGGGATTTTATATATGGGGCATGGCCTGTAAAGCACACTGCCTTTGAAATCCCTTATTTCCTTTGGGACACTAAATTAAGAGTGTAGGACTGCAGATTTAAACAGGGTGCCGTGACGTGGCTCTGCAGCTTTCACATGCGTTTGCAAATGTGTGTCAACTAAACCCCTGTTCTTTGTACCAAGAGACAGGTCTTATTTGGTTGGTGACAGACTGGAAGGTGAGTACATCAAACTGGGGGCCGGCTGACTTTCATGCACCTCTTACAATCCTTCAACCTCATTTTGTGTTTTGTTATAGGGATGGAGACGCCGGGCAACACCAGCTTGGGTCTCATCTAAAGTCCCACCTAGTCCAATATGTTTAAAGCAACCAGGGATGGAGACGCCTTGCTTACAGCTTGGTGCCTCATCTAAAGTCCCACCGTGCGATTTTCGTGCGTTTTTGGTGGATGCAGTTTTTGATTTGACCCTAGTGTTTTCCGTATACAGGGATGGAGACCAATAGCATGACCTGCTTGTCTCATATAAAGTCCCAAAGGAAATAAGGGATTTCAAAGGCAGTGTGCTTTACAGGCCATGCCCCATATATAAAATCCCTTCCTATCCATATACTGCATCCACCAAGGGGATGGAGGTGTAATGCTTTTCAGCTGGTCTTCTCCAGTTTGCACCATGGTTATATTTTAACCTAATTATTTGAACTTTTTGAGACAATAGCCAGTCGTGCATGGGGATGGGTTGGGGGAGGTTGGGCTGTCTCCCTCTCACCTGTTCCCCATCCACCCATTAGCGGCCATGTGCCTCCAGTGTGAGGACACTAAATTAAGAGTGTAGGACTGCAGATTTAAACAGGGTGCCGTGACGTGGCTCTGCAGCTTTCACATGCGTTTGCAAATGTGTGTCAACTAAACCCCTGTTCTTTGTACCAAGAGACAGGTCTTATTTGGTTGGTGACAGACTGGAAGGTGAGTACATCAAACTGGGGGCCGGCTGACTTTCATGCACCTCTTACAATCCTTCAACCTCATTTTGTGTTTTGTTATAGGGATGGAGACGCCGGGCAACACCAGCTTGGGTCTCATCTAAAGTCCCACCTAGTCCAATATGTTTAAAAATTACTGTACTGTACTTACCTTTTCTACACCCAATCCGGGCCGCTCTCCAGCGATGGAAGCTGTGTGCAGGAAAGGACCGACAACGGCTGTGAAATGAATGGGAAATGATGTCGCCCGTTGACTTACTATGGGGCTTCCGTTGACGAGTGCCTCTCCTGCACCCACCTCCATGCTGCAGCCACGGCTGACAAATCAGAGTGAGACCGGGTCGGGTGTAGAAAAGGTAACTACAGTGACTTTTGCTTTACAGGGTTAGATAGATAGTCTTAGAATGTGGCAAAAAGCAGGTTTAGTGTTAGTTTTTGACTGGACTTATACTTTAACTTCAATAGTTGGGAAGATGCTGGAGAGGTTAAAGACCACATAGATGAGTTCTTGCTGGAAAAAAAGTATTTTAGGCAACAGACAGCATAGATTCATGAAAGACAAATCTGACTTATTTTTATGAGGAGATAAGTAAAACCTTGAACAGAGGGGTGGCGGTGGACGTACTATACTTGGACAGAGGGGTGGCGGTGGACGTAGTATACTTGGATTTTGCAAAAGCGTTTGCTACAGTTACACATTCACACTTAATGTGGAAGGTAAAGTCTATAGGCTTGGAAAAATCAGTTTGTACATGGATAGAAAACTGGCTAAAACACCATATTCAGAGTAGTGGTTAATGATTCATATTCGGAATGGTCTAAGGTCATCAGTGGTATACCCCAAGGTTCAGTGT
The DNA here is from genome assembly GCF_965119305.1 of Pelophylax lessonae. Taxonomy (NCBI): domain Eukaryota; kingdom Metazoa; phylum Chordata; class Amphibia; order Anura; family Ranidae; genus Pelophylax; species Pelophylax lessonae. Next base: position 320,190,120 of record NC_138768.1, on the reverse strand, counting down.
TAGGGACCCTTACTTTTTTTTATAAATGATATAGGGACTGGGATTAAAAGTACTATTTTATTGTTTGCAGATGACACCAAGCTATCAAGTGGAATAACGTCCTTTCAGGATTTCTCCAACTTACAAGCAAACCACAATACACTGTTTCATTGGACAACTATGTGGCAGAAGAGTTTTAATGTTGATAAATGTAAAGGTATGCACTTGGGGGCTAAGAATATGTATGCATCATACATACTAAGGAGAGGCAACTGGGGGAGTCAATGGTGGAGAAGGATCTGGGTGTTCTGGTAGATAATAAGCTTAATACTGGTATGTAATGCCAAGCTGCAGTTTCCAAAGCAAGAAAAATCCTTTCTTGTAATAAGAGAGGTATGGACTGCAGAGAGAGATATATCATTTTGCCCCTGTACAAATCATTATTAAGACCTTATCTGGAATATGCAGTTCAGTTTTGGGCACCAGTTCATAAAAAGTATATGGGGAACTGGAGAACGTGCAGTGAAGGGCAACCAAACTGATAAGAGGCATGGAGGAGCTCAGCTATGAGGATAGATTTGTTGAGCTGAATTTATTCTCTTTTGAGAAGAGGAGATTAAGGGGGGATATTATCAACATGTATAAATACATTAGTGATTTAAGGTCATCACAGAGGACAAGGGGGCACTCTACTACATCTGGAGGAAAATAAATGTAATCTCCAAATACAGAAAGTTTTTTTTCACAGTAAGAGCTGTGAAAATGTGGAATAGTCTACCTCATGAGCTGGTTCTGGCCAGCTCAGTATATTGTTTTAGGAAAGGCCTGGATTCTTTCCTAGATACACATAATTGGATATTAACATTTATAGGTAAAGTTGATCCAGGGAATATCCGATTGCCTCTTGGTGGATCAGGAAGGAATTTTTTTCCCCTGCTGGAGGAGCAAATCGGATAATGCTTTCCTGGGGGTTTTTTGCCTTCTTCTGGATCAACTGTGGGTATAGGATTGTATATGTATGTGTGTGTGTGTGTGTGTGTGTGAGAGAGATGAAGAGATAATATATTATATATATATATATATATATTATCCAATGACCTACGATATCCATTTACCTTTCAAGACCCGTGAGTGCTGCTCTCTCTTCTGATAGATAGAAATTATAATATACACACACACACACTATAGATGTATATATATATATATATATATATATACATATACATACATACATACATACATACATACATACATACACACACACACGTGTATATATTATTTACTTTTTTTTTCCTTCTATTGGTTGAACTAGATGGACTTTTTTCAGCCAGACTAACTTTGTAACTATGTAAATCAACATTTCTGTTACTTACAAAAGTCAAGAAGAAAAACAGTTTACCACACATCTATTAATATTTAGGACTTCCAAGAGGTTAATAGTCATGCAAAGACAAACATTTTAAATACTGCCAAATGCAGGTTCAGTAGTAAAATATACAGTCAATATTACCTGTCAGGGGGTACCATCCATGTGAGCCAAAGTAAGTGACATTTTTTTGCAATTGAGCAAGCAAGAATTAACTGACAACTAAGCAGAGATTGTATGAAGATAACTGTCTACTGTGGCCTTGAGAGGAGAGCATGAAATAGAGAAAAAGATGAAAAAAAGAAGGAAAACAGTCAGGGTAAAGGTGAGAAATCTGCACACAGTAAGGCATAGGGGGAGAAAAAATTGGCCAGTCCAGATATATGTTTACATTTTAACATTACGCTTTGGGGTCTGGTTGACACTATGAATTGCACAGGAATTCACTGTGTGTTCTGTGCAATTCACAAGCGATCTGGGTGCAGTGCAATTTCAGCCCATGGGCTGAAATCACACCGGACCACACAAAAAGTTGTGCATGTATTACTTTATAAAATCCACAGGAACCAGTTTGTATGTTACTACTGTACCATGCAATCTGGCGCAGAAAAAAGCACACTGCGTTTCTGGTGCCATAAGGTTAACATCGACATTTTGAACATGATGCAGGAAACCCGCGTTCCATGCTCAGTCTGGTTTGTACTTGCACTTACACTCATAATCTGGGACACTCTTTGGATGCTTATTTTGGAGGGGAGATCAATCTTGCCCCTGGAGTTTCCTTGACATTGGGTGGTTTTACACCAAATCATATAGAAAATTACACTGTCTTCATAAAGAAGGAAAATCTTTATTCCATATTAAGAAAAAGAATACCACCAACCATGGTTTTTGGACCTTGCATTTCTCAAGGTAAAGTCTTTTCACTGCAATGTCCTAAAATAATTGTTGGTAATATTTTTTTGCTGATGAAGGAATTAAAGATTTTCCTTCTTTTTGCAGATTCTGTGCTGGAATTATTTTCTATGTGGATTCTAAAGACTGCTCAATGCTCAATTCAGCACTCTGAAATATCACACAGGCAGTTGTGTAGCAAGATGTGCTACAGATATACAGACTTTCTGCCTAAAACAATCCACAGGACCTTATTATAAGCTGCATTTTTTTTTAGAATAACACTTGCCTGCTAAACAAAAACTTGCTATATGAGCAATAAAGAACATTGGTTAAAAAAATGCTACATGCGTTTAGTGTGGGGACTATGGATACACTTTGTACCCTCTTCTGTTAATAAGCCCTAAACAATGATAAGGGTTTTTACATTAGTATGTGCTTGCAAAGTAGACTCAAAATCCTATCCACCTCCATGCTAAACTTATGTAGAATGCATGTAAAATGTGCTTGTGTGATATCACCTTACTGCACATCTAAGCATATACAGTATCCAGTGTGCCCTTAGCAGATACTACAAATATGCAGTTTGGCTATTCTTGTCCAAATTCTTTAGAACCCTAAAAGCAATAGTTGATTTGTTACATAATAATAAAGATTTCTGTAATGTTACTTTAAAGCATTTGTCAAGTTAAAAAAAAAATGCATGCACATTTCCCCTTGCTTTATCCATTTAAAGCCTGCAAATACAGAAAAATACCCGTTGGTTTGCCAGAAATGTTCTCAACGGCTAAGCCCCATAGTGGGCTGACACAGCAATGTGTTGTCAGCCCTAGTCAGTGTCTTTTGCTAAACCATTCAACCACTCTCAGATCTGTACAACATAAAGACTAATCCTTCTGTACTCCAAAAGAAGAACTACAAGGAGGGCTTAAAGCTGGCTACAGACGGGTCAAATGTTGGCAGGTTCAGCAGGAACCTGCCAAGATTCAAACCATGTATGGACAGGGTGAACGTACCCAACCCCGATCGATCAACTTGGGTACAACCAGCCTGTCCAATTTTACATGCGATTACTGCTAGAGGCTATAAAAGCCACAAGCAACAACCACTGGGAGAACACAAAGGCTCCACGGGAAGGATTCCCCCATCAATACTGAATTGAGCGGTTTCTTTTACTGCAACCTGTGGCTGCAGGAAAGAAAATCGCTTCATCTATAGCCGCCTTAACAGATTCTTTGAAAACACATAGTAAATCTGGCCTACACTGGTAGAATTTTGCTCAAAATTTTCCATTTTCAGGAAGTTTTTTGATTTTCTAATTATTAGAGGGGTCAAGTTGAAATCTGTTTTTGACCACAGAAGCAAGAAAGTTCAAAAGGAGTAGGATGGAATATTTTTCTCAAATTAATTTTTAACAGTGAACGTAGTTTTTGTTTGGTAAAGTCTATTAGTTAAAAGCACACTAAACTTTCAAACAACATTTATCAAGTCATCGTATGTACTGAGAATTTTCGATTAAATGTTCATTCAAAAATCAACCAGTGTATGGCCAGCTTAAAAAGGTTCTTCCCTAAAAAAATAAATGCAAGTCTGTAGCTAAAAATACTGTAGCTGCTGGCTTTTAATACAAGGGCACTTCATGTCCAGGGATCCAGTGCCATCCTCACATGGGCTAGTTCTTCACTTATCCTGGTTTCCAGCAACCCAGCGGTTGCATTTGTAGTGTGGAAAGCGGATTCAAGCGAATATGGGAGCGGGTACCTGTCAAAACTAGGTACCCGCTTCCCCCAAAAAAATGACTTGCCAAAAGTGGTAGAGGAGGAATTCAAGTGGTTCTAAAGGCAGAACCTTCTGTGTACAGCAGCCCCACTCAACTCCCCTAATACTTACCTGAGCCCCATATCTATCAAGCGATCTATCTATCGCTGTCCGGGACTCTCATTCCTCATTAGCTGAGACAGCAGCAGGCGCCACTGGCTCCCGCTGCCGTCAATAAAAATTAGTGAGCCAATGAAGAGAGTGAGAGGGGGCGGGGCCAAGCCATGGCTCAGTGTCTGAATGGACACATAGAGCAGCGGCTCAGCTCGTGTGCCCCCATAGCAAGCTGCTTGCTGTGGGGACACTCGGCAGGAGGGAGAGGCCAGAAGCGCTGGTGAGGGACCCGAGAAGAGGAGGATCTGGGCTGCTCTGTGCAAAACCAACTGCACAGAGCAAGAAAGTATAACATGTTTGCTATCTTTAAACAAAAAAAGAAACCAAGACTTTAATATCACTTTAAAGCAGAACTTCCCCTTTTAGGTTAAGCTCCGCTTTAAGTAAACAGAAGACACAGGAAAGCTGTCCATTTCTGACAAGATCAACAGGTTTTTTTTGCACTTATAAAAACAGATATAGGAAAATGCTTTCAATGATTTATTTAAAGAGAAGATTGTTGTTAGGGCTTACATACTTTATATTACTACGTGCACTCACTTTCTTAAAGGGTTAACTATCTCAGTGCGGAGCAAGTCGCGGGTATCAACATATGAATCATTATCATTCTTATCTGGAGGACGAAGCAGCATGGTATCCATTACCGAGGAGCATGCAAACATACTGGTAGAAAAAAAGAAACAAGTATTGTCACAAAATGTTACAGAAGATATAAAAAAAAAAAAAAAAAACTGGAGCACACTAATGTTACACCTTAATCAAAATTGTTACAATTATTAGGTTTTACAGATGTAGTTTTTTTTTTTGTTTTTAATATGCGCAAACTTTCTCCAGCTTTTTTAGATGAACATGAATTTGTCATCTAACAAAACAGGCGTACTGTCCTTACTGTTGACAAGTTGATTCTTCTTTCATTTGATCTTGCGTGCTAAACTTAAATTACAGTTGTCACGAGAGCAATATAGGGGTTTGAAAGTGCTAGTTGGCTTGCTGTGTTTTTGCTGCTCCCAACCTGCCACTTTTTTACAGCAATTCATTTTGACTGCTGGGACCTGTTCTCTAACACAGCAGTGGCTGCAACCTCTGCTAAGTAAACACAGAGCTTGTAAACACAGTCTTTGTAAACACTGTTCAGGCACATAACAGGGAAATACAATGTAACATTATTGATTGAATACCTTTTATTCATTCTTATGCAGATCAAAGGGGTTACCTTTGATCTGCATAAGATGTCAATTAAAACAAGCTTACAATTAAAAAAAGTATAAATTATATTCTATAATTTACCCCATTTAAAATACATGATTTTGATGCACAGCATTGCAATGATATTTACATTTTTAATGGGACGCCAAAAAAAATGACCAAACAAAACAAATACAAATGAAAAAAAAAAGAAAGTTTAAATATTAATGCTTTTAAAAAATTATTTAAAAATGTTTTAAAAAAATAGGGTTAATTAAGGGTTGTATAAGGTGTAAGGAATAGATATAAATGTTTTGAAACAAAATACTTTTTTTTTTCTACAGTGACAATATTTTTTTAAACACTGATCAGACTGATCAAAAGAAAAAAAAGGGAGTTTTTCTTATGACTTTGTCTAGGGATGGCATTGAAAAAAAACTTAAAATCCATTTCTCTGATGTTCATTGACAGACACAGCAGATCTTCTTAACCAACGAGACATCCCAAAGCAGTGTTAACGCTGGAGCTCACCTAAAAAAAAACAACAATATACCTTCAAAGAGGACCAGGTCCGATAACAGCAGCCTGCAAAACCTTGCGGCCAAAAGAAGCATCCACTTTACAGAACTTTGTGAATGTGCGCATTGACAACCAGGTGGCCATCTTGCAAACCTGCGTCACTGACACCTGATGACAGAAGGCCCAGGAGGCACTGAGCCCCCTTGTAGAGTGCGCCTTGACAGGGAAAGGAGGAACATGACCCTTGACGGAACAGGCCTGAATCACTGTCTGTCTGCTCCATCTGGAAATGGTCGCAGAGGAAGCGGACAACCCTTTCCGAGGCCCATCTATAAGCACAAATAGTGAGTCTGACTTCCTAAAAAGACTCTGTAGCTGCCAGGTACACCCTAATCGCCGGGACCACATCCAAGGCATGCAAAGCAATTTCTTTCGGATGTCTTGGCCTGGGGCACAGGGAAGGCAACACATTGTCTTTATTCAAAAGAAAATCAGAGACAACCTTTGGAAGGAACGGACAGGGACGCAAGAACCACCTTATCTCTGTGAACCACCAAATAAAGGTGAACGACAGAATAACGCCGCCAATTCTGACACCCTGCGCGCAGAAGTGATAGCCACCAAGAAGGCCACCTTCTGGGACAGCATAAGCAGGGGAATCCCCCGAAGACTCTCAAAAGAAGTCTTCTGAAGGACAGAGAGCACCAAATTGAGGCCCCAAGGTGGCAACGGTGACCGCACTGGTGGGGCCAAGTGCCTAACTCCCTAAAGAAAAGTACGCACCAGGGAGTGTGTGGCCAAGGTCTGTTGAAAGAAAACCGCTAAGGCTGACACCTGACCCTTGATACTACTCAAAGACAGTTTCTGCTTAACCCCCCGCTTAAACGAAGGTCAAGATCCGAGCTACCGAGAAAGAGCGAGGATGAACCCCAAGAGATTCACATCACGCAATGTGTCTTCCACGTGTGATGGTAGATCTTCCTAGAAGTAGATTTCCTAGCTTTAAACAGCAATGGAATCACCGACACAGACCAACCTCTATCCATCAGCACCTGGCATTTAACAGCCAAGCCATCAAAGCCAGCGACTGTAAAGCAGGATGAAAGTTTAGTCCGTGAGACAGTAGATCCTCCCTGAGAGGAACCCTCCAAGGAACATCGACGACCAGCCACACCAGATCGGCGTACCAAGCCTGGCGACGCCAGTCCAGAGCCACTAAGATGACCGCAACCCCTTCTACCTCGATTCAGCGTAGAAGTCTTGGCAGACGCTTGAGAGGAGGGAAGGCGTAAATCAGACAATACTGACCCCACTGGGCCACCAGCGCATCTGTGGCGTCCTCCTGAGGATCCTGTGCCACAAACCTTCACACCTTTCTTTTGAGCCGAGACACCAACAGATCGACCTCAGGGATGCCCCACCAGAGACACAACTGATGAAACCCCGCCGGATAAAGGGCCACTCCCCATTGTCCATCGCCTGCCAACTGAGATAATCCTCCTGCCCGTTTTCCACCCTGGGAATGTGTATGGCGGAGAGGGCTGGAACAAACCTGTCCTGCCCACCTTAGAATACAGGCTACCTCCAGAGCCGCCAGGACACTTCTTGTGCCCCCCCAGTGATTGACATAAGCCATGGGCCATGGTGTTGTCTGATTGAATGCACACTGGACATCCCTGAAGACGATCCGTCCAATGGTCCAGGCACAGTCTGATTGCTTAGAGTTCCAAGACATTGATCGGTAGTCTGGACTCTTCCAGTGTCCAGAGCCCCTAAGCAGAATTTTTTCAGAGGACGCCTCCCCAGCTGGACAGGCTGACATCCATGGTGATCACTGTCCAATACAAAGGGAGGAAGGATTTGCCCAGCCGGAGCACCTGGGCTCCACAGTCATGGCCGCCGCCATTTTCAATGGCAAACTACCACAAAATGGCCCCCGGACTACACAAAAATGGCTGCCGTGCCTTAAGCACACAGGCTACAAGAAAATGGTGGCCCCATGAGGCTCCCAGGGACCCAGGCGGGATCCCTAGGCCTGAAGGACAGGCCCAGGCAGGACGAGGGGCCCTGGCAGGAGCCCCCAGCAGGTACATACCCCCCGCACAGCCGATCATTCGGTCGCCGGCGGCGCACCCCTCCACCCCCTTTGCCAGCACAATGCCCTGCCAAATGCAGCAGCGGGAAAGGGGGGGGGGGAGGCAAATAAGCAGAGCTTTCCCTTTTGGGTGGAGCTCTGCTTTAAAGTGACCTTGTAAAACAACCCATTTAGTTTAAAATAGAAATAAAAAGCAAAACCTTTTTTATATAGATATAAAAACATTATAAATACCCCCCCCCCCCCATAAGTGATCACATTCCCTCTGTTCTTAGCTGCATAAGAGCTGGAGAGGAGCAACAGAAACACACTGATCTTCCCAGTAAAAGGCTGTGCAGGGGGGGGGGGGGGGGGCGTGTCAGGACAAGTCTGATCTATGGAGGAGAGCAGGCTGAGTTCCCAGCACACCTAGAGTGTTCTCCTGCTTAGTGTGGTCAGTTTTTGATAGAAAAGAAGAGGGACTGGCAGGAGCCTCAGGGATATCACGCAAGGGAGGCAATACAAAGAGAACATACAGGCATGTGGTACAGCAGGCACATATTAGAAATAAGAAATGTTGGGTGTACATATTCTTTAAGTCTAGGCTTGAATAACTGACAGATCCACCTAGAGATAGTGGAAAATCTCAAAGAAGCTGTAACTGAGAGACAGACAGGAACAGCATGTTTCACATCCAGACAAGGGAGGGAAATCTCATTGAAGATGTTTCGGAGCAGGACAGAAAGATATGAGACCAAAGTCCTGGTTAAAGTGAAAGGAAGAAACCGCCTTAGAAAGAAAAGAAGCCTGAGGCATCTAGGCAACCTTGTCTTTGGGGAGCACAAGGTTCTTTACAAGTTAAGGCCACCAACATAAAAACTTGCCTCGCAGAGGTGATGGCAACAAGGATGCCAACCTTGTGAGTTAAGCTAGACAGAAGAATGTCCCTAATGCAGGCCTTGACAAATTTGCTTGTAATATAGGAGCCAGCTAAAAAAGTTAGGAGCCATTTCTTTTCCGCGCATGCCGAATGCTTCTGTCGGACTGCCTGTCATACACACGAGCCGAATGGCAGCCAGTTTTTTTTTAAACCAGCTGATGTTGCCTGGCATTCGGCCCGTGTGTACTTGACTTGATGGTGTGATGGGCAGTGGCTCATTAGGGAAGGGCAGTGCAGCAAGGTGGGGGGGGGGGGGAAATGAGATCCAGTGATCCAGTAACTCATGCCACCTTAGGCCCCTTTCATACAGGCACCTCCGCTAAGCGGAATGTGCTTGCTCAGTGGGGATTTCTCCGCTAAACCCAGCTATGCAGAGCGAACACTGACACCGTCCTGAAAAAAAAGTGAGTCAGTGCTGCCCTTTATTGTCTAGCATACTGTGTACTATAATACTACAAATGATAAAGTGCAAGGGTGCAAATCTAATTATCTACAATAAGGCAAAAATAAAAATGAAAAAATACTTTCTACTGCATTAAAGTGCTAATCATAAAATAATTCATGAATAAATAAAGTTTGCAATCCAAAATGTGAAATATAAAAAAGTCGTTCAATAATTCATTAGGTGATAAACAAAAAGTGCTTCAGTGCATTATTCACACTCAAAGTGCTGGTGCTCCCCTTGGGTGATCCCACTCACCAGAAAGATATATATACTATGCCTTGCATCTGGATATGGCAGTACCCGGACGATCCCACACAGTTCCTATATCTCTAAAGGATTGTTGACAACATCCCTGGCTGTGTTTTACCTCATTTGAATAGAACAAGAAAAGCCCCCCATGTTGAAGTACATCATGAAAGTTTATTAAAGATAAAAGAATGACACTTAAAAAGTTGCAGGAAATAAAATGCGATCTGGTCTATCTAGTCTGATGGACGCTGCTCTCGCAGCGTGCGTTCCACCGAGTGCCCCTACTACTTCAGACCTGAATCCAATCGAGAATCTGTGGAAAGAACTGAAAACTGCTGTTCACAAACGCTCTCCATCCAATCTCACTGAGCTCGAGCTGTTTTGCAAGGAGGAATGGGCAAAAATTTCAGTCTCTTGATGTGCAAAACTGATAGAGACATACCCCAAGCGACTTACAGCTGTAATCGCAGCAAAAGGTGACGCTACAAAGTATTAACTTAAGGGGGCTGAATAATTTTGCACGCCCATTTTTTCAGTTTTTTTATTTGTTTAAAAAGTTTGAAATATCCAATAAATTTCGTTCCACTTCATGATTGTGTCCCACTTGTTGTTAATTATTCACAAAAAAATACAGTTTTATATCTTTATGTTTGAAGCCTGAAATGTGGCAAAAGGTCACAAAGTTCAAGGGGGGCCGAATACTTTCGCAAGGCACTGTATATATATATATCATACATATATACAGTGGGTACGGAAAGTATTCAGACCCCCTTAAATTTTTCACTCTTTGTTATATTGCAACCATTTGCTAAAATCATTTAGGTTCATTCTTCTTCCTCATGAATGTACACATAGCACCCCATACTGACAGAAAAACACAGAATTGTTGACATTGTTGCAGATTTATTAAAAAAGAAAAACTGAAATATCACATGGTCCTAAGTATTCAGACCCTTTGCTCAGTATTTAGTAGAAGCCCCCTTTTGATCTAATACAGCCAGGAGTCTTTTAGGGAAAGATGCAACAAGTCTCATGATTCTCATTTGCTCTGACATGCATTGTGATCTGGAAGGTCTTATAAGTACAGGTGTGTGGCTTTCCTAATCAAGTCCAATCAGTAGAATCAAACACAGCTGGACTCAAATGAAGGTGTAGAACCATCTCAAGGATGATCAGAAGAAATGGAAAGCACCTGAGTTAAATATATGAGTGTCACAGCAAAGGGTCTGAATACTTAGGGCTCTTTCACACGGGCGTTCCGTATGTCCGTTTTTCATCCCATCCGTTTGCGGATGAAAAACGGACATAATGTATCTCTATGTAAATACGGATGTCATCGGATGATCATCCTCTGACATCCGTTTTTTGTCAGTTCAGTTCAGTTCTTTTGAACGGAGGAGAACCCTATTTTTTCTTCCTTTCAAAAAACGGAACTGAAGCAAAAACGGATGTCAGTGGTGTCATCCGCAGACATCCGTATTTACATAGACATGCATTATGTCAGTTTTTCATCCGCAAACGGATGGGATGAAAAACGGACATACGGACAGGATGACACAAGTGTCATCCGTGTCCGTTACAAAATAAAAAAAAAGGACCTGATCGGGCAGAAAAAAAGGAACGCCCGTGTGAAAGAGCCCTTAGGAGCATGTGATATTTCAGTTTTTCTTTTTTAATAAATCTGCAAAAATGTCAACAATTCTGTGTTTTTCTGTCAGTATGGGGTGCTATGTGTACATTCATGAGGAAGAAGAATGAACTTAAATGATTATAGCAAATGGCTGCAATATAACAAAGAGTGAAAAATTTAAGGGGGTTTGAATACTTTCCGTACCCACTGTATATATATATATATATATATATATATATATATATATATATATATATATATATATATATATATATACACATATATATATATATATATATATATATATATATACACACACACACATATACTCACACATATATACATATAAAAAGTACAGTAAAACTGCAGGAAAGGGCACTGGGGGGGCAAACTAAATATCAGTTTATTTTATTTTGTAATGAAATCAGTCACGTCGCAGGAGACGGAAGCCGGGGCTCTACAGCATCAGGCGGAAGATCCGGCTGCCATATGCCGAAGGGACACATCGCTGGATCCCGGTGACAAGGTAAGTAACCTCTACAAGGATCCAGCGATGCTCCCTGGCGGCACCCCGAGTGTGGCTCGGGGTTACCGCTTATGGCAGGGAAATCCCACCCCGAGCCACACTCGGGAATACTGCCAGGGAGGTTAATGCATTCTTTGCATTAAGAGAAAAAGCCTTCTGTGTGCAGAAGCCCCCCTAACCCTTACCTGAGGTCCCTCTCTGTCAAGCGATGTCCACGAGTGTCTCAGCCGACCAAGATTCTCCTTCCTGATTGGCTGAAACACAGCAGTGGCGCCATTGGTTTCCGACACTGTCAATCAAGGTCAGCTAGTCAATGAGGGGAGAAAGGGGGCAGGGCTCTGTGTCTGAATGGACACAGGGAGCTGTGACTCATCTCGGGTGCCCCCTATAGCAAGCTGCTTGTTGTGGAGACACTTAACAGGAGGGAGGGGCCAGGATCACAGAAGAGGGACCTGAACAGAGGAGGATCTGGGCTGCTCTGTGCAAATCCAACTGCACAGAGGAGGTAAGTATAACATGTTTGTTATTTTTATAGGAAAAAAAACTAGACTTTACAATAGCTTGAAGTCAATAAGCAAGTGGGTTTATCGACTTTGTAAGAAAGCTGTGGTCAAGGTAAGGCAGCATTCAGGCAAAGATGAGCATTGGTCAGGCCAGGCAGAGTCATGACACAAAGAGGTCAGATCAACAAGGGAATCCAAATGACAGTAACAGACATAAATTAATCTCAGAACTAATATTCAACAAATATCAAATATTTTACAAACATACTTTGTCTATATGCTCAATTAACTTATTATTGACTTAGTGTTGATTTACACTAAGCAAATAGATGGTGAACTTTGCAAAGTGCAGGGTCTCCAGAGCTTAGCAAATGATGTAATGCTTCACTTTGCAAAGAATACCCAATCACGTGCAGGGAAAATAAAACAAATTTAAAAAACAGCATTTTTGCTTCCATATGATTGGATGATGGTAGTCACCAGAGCTTCTGCTTATTTACTAAGCTCTGGAGCAACTGCACTAGAGTCTATTTGCCTTTAGTAAATTAACCCCTTAGTGACATCACAGGCATACTTATGTGTGCAAAACCTGCAGTACCTCTATAGTAAATACAGTACAGAATGCAAAAAGCAGTGCACTTAAGAGTTACGCTACAAATTTAGAGCAGAGGGACACTAGCAACAGAGCCAGCGGAAGTCAGCGCAAAGCGCCAGATCTTACATAGCTGCAGCCCCTAGTTAGAGTGTCCATTTGGTAACTGCACATCAAAGAAGGTTAAATGATCTGGCCCTCAGCCAATATATAGTTAATAATAAAAAAGATGCATCCTTTACAAGCATTACATTTGCTTTAAAAAAAATGGGCTGCAAAACTGACCTACAAAGGCCTGTAGTATTCATTCTTGTGTTAGCAGTCCCTTTCAACTACAGACCATGAATTGTTCTATTTTTTTGTGTTATAAAAAACGGAATTTTTGTAAAATCTTACCTGTAAAATTCCTTTCTCTGAGTCCTCCGACAGTCGCCGCCTCTTCATATTCGTCACATATGGGGGTATTAGACTTTGCTCCGAAGGAGTAGCTAGGCAACAGAATATGTTAACAATAAAGCTTTTAACATATCCCACCCTCAAGGGGTGGTCCCCTCAGTCAATACCCTCCTACTTCCTGCAACCATATCTCAGTTTTAGTGGAATAGCAGTAGAGTATACAATCAAACCCCAAAAGAGGGGCGGGGGCGGCGACTGTCGGAGGACTCAGAGAAAGGAATTTTACAGGTAAGATTTTACAAAAATTCCGTTTTCTCTTACGTCCTCCGACAGTCGCCGCCTCTTCATATTCGTCACATATGGGGACGTCCCAAAGCAGTGCAAACATAAGGGGTGGGAAACGCATCCGCGCCGAAAGGCAACGCAGTCTCCGCATCAAAGAAGGAACCTTACCAAAGGAAGGAAACCAGCTGGGCAACAGCAAAAAACAAGTGCTCAACAGGAGCAACAACCCAGGAAAAGACAAAAAACCAGGGGATACAAAACTTATCCCAACAGCCATGAGTCCCCAACAAGGGACCCTAGGGAACAGCCGCACTAAGAACCTTGCGGCCAAAGGAAGCATCCGCCGATGCCTGAACATCTACTTTGTAGAATTTTGTGAAAGTGTGCACGGTCGACCAAGTCGCCGCCTTACACACCTGGGCTACAGAAGCCCCATGACGACAGGCCCAAGACGTACTCAGAGATCTAGTAGAGTGCGCCTTCACAGGCACAGGGGGAACCTTCCCCTGCAAAGCATAGGCCTGTTCAATGGTCTGCCTGATCCATTTGGCGATGGTAGAGGCCGAAGCCGCCATGCCCTTCCGAGGACCCTCTGGAAGAACAAACAAGGAGTCCGTCTTTCGAAAAGACTCAGTCGATTTAAGGTAAACCCTTATCGCCCGAACAACATCCAGAGAGTGCAATCTCACCTCCTTTGGATGTTTAGGCTTCGTGCACAACGAAGGCAAGACAATATCCTCATTAAGATGGAATTCCGAAACTCGTTTCGGAAGAAAAGAAGGATTAGGTCGCAAGACCACCTTATCCAAATGAATAACCAGGTACGGAGACTTGCAGGACAAAGCCGCCAGCTCCGACACTCTGCGAGCCGAAGTGATCGCCACCAAAAAGGCGACCTTTTTTGGACAACAGAGACAACGAGATCTCCCTGATCTGTTCAAAAGGAGCACGTTGTAACACAGATAGAACGAGATTCAAGTCCCAAGGGGGCAGAGGATCCCGCCTCGGGGGAACCAGATGCCGCACACCCTGAACAAAGGTGCCAACCAATGGGTTGGAAGCCACGGGACGTTGAAACAGAACGGCCAGAGCAGACACCTGACCCTTTATCGTAGCCAGCGCCAAACGCTGATCAACACCCGTTTGAAGGAAAGACAGCACACGGGACACCGAGTACGTGCGGGGTGAAAACCCCCTGGACTCACACCAGGCAAAATAGGCCTTCCAAGTACGGTAATAAACCTTCCCCGAGGAAGACTTCCTCGCGTTGATTAAAGTATGAACGACCTCCGGAAAGAGAACCCTCTCCTTCAGGACCTCGGTCTCAACAGCCAGGCCGTCAAAGCCAGCGACTGTAAAGCAGGATGGTATATCGGTCCTTGAGACAGTAGATCGTCTCGAAGAGGCAGACGCCACGGGGCGTCGACCGCCAGATTCACGAGGTCTGCGTACCAGGACCGGCGAGGCCAGTCCGGTGCCACAAGAATCACCGTGTTGCGTTCCGAGTGTAACCTGCGAAGGAACCTGGACAGCAACTGAATCGGTGGAAACGCGTACATCAGCCTGTACTGATGCCACGGGGCCACTAACGCGTCCGACGCGTCTGCCCGAGGGTCGCGCGTCCTTGCCACGAACCTCTTCACCTTGTTGTTGAGACGAGACGCGAACAGGTCCACATCTGGAAGACCCCACTTCGCGCACAACATCTGGAAGACAGCCGGGTGGAGAGACCATTCCCCCTGATCCAGGGTCTGGCGACTCAGATAGTCCGCCTGCCAGTTCTCCACTCCCGGAATGTGAACCGCCGTTATCGCCGGGACATGAGTCTCGGCCCAAGACAGAATGTCGGCCACTTCTCGAGCCGCTCGGGCACTCCTGGTGCCCCCTTGGTGGTTGATGTAGGCCACCGCCGTGGCATTGTCCGTCTGCACCCGAACCGGGCAACCCTGCAGCCGGTCCGTCCAGCGATGAAGACAGAGACTTATCGCACGCAATTCCAGAATGTTGATCGGAAGGGAAGACTCCCCCTCCGACCAAGTCCCCTGAGCGGACAGAACGCCCAGAACTCCACCCCAGCCCGACAGGCTGGCATCCGTGGTGATTACCGTCCACGAGATCGGACGAAACGACTTGCCCCCGGACACCAACGGGGACTGGAGCCACCACAGAAGGTTTTCCCTGGTGCGAAGACTCAACGAGATTTGAAGATCCAGAGATTGAGGTCGCCCGTCCCACCTGGACAGGATCTCCGCTTGGAGACCCCGCGCGTGAAACTGGGCGAAAGGAATCGCCTCGAAGGCCGAGACCATCAATCCCAGACATCTCATACACGTCCGCAGAGATGAGTTCGGAACGTCCCTGAGGGACCTGACTTCCTCCCGGAGAGTCCTGAGTTTGTCTTCCGGCAGGAAGACCTTCGCCTGCACCGAGTCCAGTATCATTCCCAGATAGGGGAGACGAACCGACGGACTCAGTGTCGACTTTGGAAAATTTATCGTCCAACCAAACTTCTGCAGAGTTTGCATCGTGACAGACAGGTCCTCCTCCAGACCCTGGCTGGTCGCAGACCGAACCAGAATGTCGTCCAGATACCCCAGGACAGAAACGCCCTGGGCCCTCAATAATGCCAGAACCGGTGCAAGCACCTTGGTGAAGACCCGCGGAGCCGAGGCGAGACCAAAGGGCAACGCCACGAACTGGTAGTGATCCTCCGCAATGGCAAATCGAAGGTACCTCTGATGACCCTCGAATATGGGGATGTGAAGGTACGCATCCTTCAAATCGATGGAGGCCATGAATTCCCCCGGAACCAGGGCAGCCACCACCGACCGCAGGGATTCCATGCGGAACTTGCGAACTCGCACAGAGCGGTTCAGAGCTTTCAAGTCCAGAATCGGACGAACCTTGCCCTCCTTCCTGGGCACGGTGAACAGATTGGAATAAAACCCCCGAAATCTGTCCCGATGAGGCACCGGAACCACCACTCCCTGAGCCCTCAGGTCCCGCACCGCCAGGTGCAGATCCCGCAGGCGCTCTGGAGACAGTCGAAGATTTGAGGGAAAAAATCTGCTCTCCGGCCGAGAGAGAAACTCGATCTTGTAACCAGATCGAACGATTTCCAGAACCCATCTGTCCCTCACACGGGCCAACCAGGGCTGAAGAAAACCGAGCAAGCGTCCCCCCACCCCAAAACTGGGTGAGGGCGCCCCTTCAGGCCGAACTGTTATGGGCTGCAGGTCCGGATTGGCCGGACTTCTGTTTACCAGACCAGGGCTTCTTCTGAGAGCCTTGACCTTTGAACGGTTTGCCCTTGTAGTGCGGCCGAAAGGCACGAAAGGACCCCTGAGGGGGCCGAAAATTAGCATGCTTCTTCCCAGAAGCCCCCTTAGCCTTGGGGAAATGGGGCAAGAGAGTGCTCTTACCCCCGGTGATCCCCTTAATCAACACATCCAGGGACTCCCCAAAAAGGCGAGACCCATCATAAGGCAGATTGGCTAAGGTCTTACGTGAAGATTGGTCCACCGACCAACATTTTAACCAAACCAGGCGGCGAGACAACACCGCCACGCTGTGCACACGTGCAGCCAACGGAATCAGGTCCAGGTCCGCATCACACAGATACATGACACCCTGGTGGATTTGATCCACCATATCCAGGGTCGCTGGCGAGGCCGAGTCGGCCACTAGGACGCGCCTAAGCATCTGCGTCCAACTTGCGATCGCCTGGGCCGCCATGAGAGAAGCAAACAGAGCCTTAAGCATAGAACCCGTAACAGAATAAGTATGACGGGCAAGAGACTCCAGTCTCCTATCCGTGGCATCACGGAAAACAGGGGAATCCTCTGCAGGAATCGCAGTGGCTTTGTTCAAAACTGCAATTGCATGATCCACTGGTGGAGGCACACACCACCTTTCATCAGTGGAAGGCGAAAAAGGATAACGCAGCTTGAATCTACTTGGTACCGCAAAAGGTTTGCGCAGATTGCGCCATTGATCCTTAACAGCGCGCTGAAAATCATCATTGCAGGGAAAAACCTGCGGCGTCCTGCGTTTCCTCTGCGTCCCATAAGCCGCCAAGGCAGCGGGGGGACACACTTCGTCCTGCAAACGCAGCGTTTGCTTAATGGAAGCAATCAACTCATCCATGATTGCAAGCTCTTCAGGCGAGCCAGGGGGAGAATTATCAACCCCCTCAACTTCAGCCTCCACCTCAGACCCCACTAGATCAAGAGAGGAGCGGGACCCCGATAAGGAGGCCCCTGCCATAACAGCCCCATCACCTTCACCCTCAGAATCAGAGGAAAGAGCAACTCTGGGCCTTTTAGTAGATTGAGCAGCCACCAGCATTTGCACCTGAGCAGCAAGGCCAGCCACAATAGTGGCTAAATCCCCCCCTGGGGGGGAAACAGCGGTCCCCTGGCTTTCCACCAATACTGTAGGAAATTTGCCCTCCTGAGAATCCATTGCCCCTGTAATGCCAGACAACCAAGGGTTAACTGCCCCTTTTAAGCAAGCGCGGCAAGCGCAGCCCACCGCACCACACTCAAGCACAATGAGACCCCCACAGGGAATATGCAAACTGAACACAGGCAATGGATAGCAAGAACAGAAGGATAAAACCTGAGGAGACCCTCGCCGCTGCTGCTGCCTCGATCGGTGTTCCTGGAAAGAGGAAGTGATGCTGCCAGGGCGCTCTATGTAAGCCTATGGAGGCTACAAGAAAATGGCCGCCATGCATGTAAACCATGCGGCCGGAGCGGGTGTAGGCAAAATGGCGTCGTTTGGCGCCGAAACCGCCGCTCCACAGTGCATTAAAACACACATTACATTCCAATATCAGAATACATGTCAGATCGCCGCAGCGATCGCTGTATATGCCCAAACATGCCAAAAAAACATGCCCCACAGCACACAGCTTCTCACACTGACCAGTCTGACACACACAGTGTCATACAGCTCCCCCCCCCCTTGCAGCCCACAGCATGCAGCCGAGAGATAGGGAGACAAGCAGTGTGAATAGAGGCAGGTTACACAGTCCCAGACTGACACCCCCCCAGACAGACAGGTCCCCACATAAATACACTTACCTCACATGGCGTGGGGGACCCGCACAGGCGAACAAGCCGCTGCACATGAGGCAGGGAGAGTCGCAATTCAAGACGCACAAAATGGGGGTTAAGAAACCGCACAGCGTCCAGTGAGGTAGCCACCTCACCAATCATCCCTGCACCGAACAGGGATGGGTCGTTCACTGCGCCAGGAGCGTTACCTGGCTGAACGCTCGATGGCAGGCTGGGAAGCCACTGATCCACGACCTGCGACCAGGGGGATCAGCCCGAGACCCAGCCCGCATGATCCTCTTCGTCAGAAGAACTAACTAACGCTGACAAAATAACAGCTAAATAAAGGTAGAGAGAAAAACTCAAACAAAATATTAAAAAGAAGAAAGAGTCTGGGACAGAAAGTCCCAGCACAGAGAGAGCCAGCCACTCCTGACAAGCTAGACATTAAAACTGAGATATGGTTGCAGGAAGTAGGAGGGTATTGACTGAGGGGACCACCCCTTGAGGGTGGGATATGTTAAAAGCTTTATTGTTAACATATTCTGTTGCCTAGCTACTCCTTCGGAGCAAAGTCTAATACCCCCATATGTGACGAATATGAAGAGGCGGCGACTGTCGGAGGACGTAAGAGAAATGTTAATTTTTATATCACAGACTTGGGATATCAAAACAATGTTTTCTTACCAGAATAATGTTGCATCCAAATAACAGGAGTTGCAATGTCCTTGTATTCCCTTTTTCCAGCCAATCATACGTTCTAATCCTTCTTTGTCTGCTGCAGGTGGAGTGTTCTCCTCAACACATTTGCTAGTATACTCTTGGAATGCTGTAATGCAGATAGATGCCAGAAGTCAGAAAAAAACTGGATTTTTGACTTACCATAATATCCTTTTCTCTGAAGCTCATTGACAGACGCAGCTCCATATCTTCTTGACCATTGAATTATGCTGCCCCGCTACAGGAGTAGGAATGTGAAGAGAAAAACAGGCGCCATGTAGTAAACCATAAATTTATTGCACAACAAATAACATAATATCTTACACTGAGGTAAGCTTCAGTCCGTGTCTCAGCAAGTCCAGCCGCACGATCCGGCCGTCCACCGGCCCGGAGGTGACGTCACAGGAAGCTGGTCCGGAGGGATGGTTACAACGGAAGCCGCGGTGGAATGCAAGCTCCCGAAAATTACGCAACGCGTTTCGGAGCATGCGCGGCTCCTTTCTCAAGCGTAAAGGGCTGCCACCTAGAGTCCGGTTTAAATACTGCAGCCTTCAATCAATTCATAGTGGAAACTAGAGGAAGGGACGGCGCTAAGGGAAGGGGAAGGAGAAAAATATATATATATGTGTATGCATGTGCACCAGTGGCGTACCAATGGGGGGGGGCGGGCCGCCCCGGGTGCCACGCTCTGGGGGGTGTCAGCCGGTGTCCTGCCCGGTGTGTTCAGACAGATCCCGCAGTGTGAAGGCAGCTGCAGTGGCAGCTCCTTCAGTCCGTGCTGCTAGCGGGGGGGGGGCTGCGGAGCCGCGCGGGAATACGGGGGCGGAGCCTCGGCGGGAATACGGGGGCAGAGCCGCGGCGGGAATAAGGAGGCGGGCCTTGGCGGTAAGAAGGGGGCGGAGCCTCGGCGGGAAGAAGGTGAGTGCCCATTGCCCAGGTGTGTGTGCTGGATAGGAGGGGGATGGGGCTGCTGCATATAGAGGAGTTCATCTTTCTCTATTCTTCCTGCAGCTGCCTGCTGAATAACTGATTCTCCTCCTCTCCCTCCTTCCTGCAGGAAGAATAGGGATAGATCAATTCATCTACATGCAGCTGCCCCATCCCCCTCCTATACAACTTCTTTTGCTGGCCCCCCTCCAGTGCTCCTAATCTCCCCCCCTCGGTGCTCTTAGCCCCCCCCAGTGCACTAGACCCCCCCCGTTCTTTAGCCCCCCCCATGCTCTTCAGCTCCCCACAGTGCTTTCTCCCGCCCCCCAAGTGCTCCCTGTCCCCCCCAGTGCTCTCCACCCCCCTGGTTTTCCCTGCCCATCCCCCAAGTGCTCCCTGTCCCCCCCCAGTGCTCTCCACCCCCCTGGTTTTCCCTGCTCGCCCCCCAAGTGCTCCCTGTCCCCCCCAGTGCTCTCCACCCCCTGCACCTTCCAACCCCCCTACAATGCTTTCCAAACCCCCTCTTAATTCTCTCCAGCCCCCCACCGTGCCCTTCAGCTCCTCCAGTGCTCCCTGCTTCGTCTGTGCTCTCCGGCCCCCCTAGTGCTCTTCTATCTTCTATCATGTCCTCAGTCTCTGACCATCTCCTGTATCATGTCTGTAGTCTCTGACCATCTACTGTATCATGTCTGCAGTCTCTGACCATCTACTGTATCATGTCCTCAGTCTCTGACCATCTACTGTATCATGTCCTCAGTCTCTGACCATCTACTGTATCATGTCTGCAGTGTCTGACCATCTACTGTATCATGTCCTCAGTCTCTGACCATCTACTGTATCCTGTCTGCAGTCTCTGACCATCTACTGTATCCTGTCTGCAGTCTCTGACCATCTACTGTATCATGTCCGCAGTCTCTGACCATCTCTTGTATCATGTCCTCAGTCTCTGACCATCTACTGTATCATGTCCTCAGTCTCTGACTATCTCCTGTATCATGTCTGCAGTCTCTGACCATCTCCTGTATCATGTCTGCAGTCTCTGACCATCTCCTGTATCATGTCTGTAGTCTCTGACTATCTACTGTATCATGTCTTCAGTCTCTGATCATCTACTGTATCATGTCCTCAGTCTCTGACCATCTCCTGTATCATGTCTGCAGTCTCTGACCATCTCCTGTATCATGTCTGTAGTCTCTGACTATCTACTGTATCATGTCTTCAGTCTCTGATCATCTACTGTATCATGTCCTCAGTCTCTGACCATCTCCTGTATCATGTCTGCAGTCTCTGCCCATCTTCTGTATCATGTCTGCAGTCTCTGACCATCTCCTGTATTACGGCTGCAGTCTCTGACCATCTACTGTATCATGTCCTCAGTCTCTGACCATCTACTGTATCATGTCCTCAGTCTCTGACCATCTACTGTATCATGTCTGCAGTCTCTGACCATCTACTGTATCATGTCTGCAGTCTCTGACCATCTACTGTATCATGTCTGCAGTCTCTGACCATCTACTGTATCATGTCTGCAGTCTCTGACCATCACTTGTATCACGTCTGCAGTCTCTGACCATCTACTGTATCATGTCCTGAGTCTCTGACCATCTACTGTATCATGTCTGCAGTCTCTGACCATCTCTTGTATCACATCTGCAGTCTCTGACCATCTACTGTATCATGTCCTCAGTCTCTGACCATCTCCTGTATCATGTCCTCAGTCTCTGACCATCTCCTGTATCATGTCCTCAGTCTCTGACCATCTCTTGTATCATGTCTTCAGTCTCTGACCATCTCCTGTATCATGTCCTCAGTCTCTGACCATCTCTTGTATCATGTCTGCAGGCTCTGACCATCTCCTGTATCATGTCTTCAGTCTCTGACCATCTCCTGTATCATGCCCTTAGTCTCTGACCATCTCCTGTATCATGTCTGCAGTCTCTGAATATCTCCTGTATCATGTCTTCAGTCTCTGACCATCTCCTGTATCATGCCCTTAGTCTCTGACCATCTCCTGTATCATGTCTGCAGTCTCTGAATATCTCCTTTAGCAAGTCTCCAATCTCTTACTCAAACTTAAACACATTGCTAATAATATTAGCTATCTATTTATGCTGAAGGTAGGACTGTGCAGGGGAGGCAGAGAGTGCAAAAGGGGGAACTGTGATTAGAGAGACGGAGGGCAGACTGCAAGGGGCACTGTGATGCGGGGGCTGTGAAATTTGTGCAAAAAATATTCTTGAACACATTACAATTTTTTGTGGGTGTTTTTACATTTTAAAGTTGGGGGGGGGGGGGGGGTGCCAGATATAGGATCCGCCCCGGGTGCCAAATGCTCTAGGTACGCCACTGATGTGCACATTCACATATGGTTATAAAAATGCTCATACATATGTATAAGCTTTTATATATATTATAGCTATTCCACACATTTACGTTATAGATGTGTTGAGGTGCTTTTTATGACAAAAAATCTTTTAACTCTCTATGGATCACACCATTTTCCCCCCTCCCCCCCCCCCCCTCGTTAGTACATGGCAGTGAGAGTATTAATCCGTGAAGTTATACACGAACCCACAGCCAGTGTCATGAGGTAGCCTGTTCTTTCTCCTATTTTTCAGTCCCCTTTCCTTTTTAAACTTACTATTAAATGTTAAAATAGTACATATATCTATATATCTATATATATATATATATATATATACACATATATGTACCATATGATACATACACAAAAGATACTGGGGGAGGAGAGGGTAAAAGGAGGGGGAAGGGAAATACAACAAAGAATAAAAATGGTTCGGAGTGAACTGACTCATAAGATCGTATTTATATCTAGCTCCTCGTTCAGTCCCCCGGGCGAGAGAACGTTCAGAGCGTATATCCAGTAGGTTTCCCTACTGCACAGACGCCTGAACCTCTCTGCCTCGGAGGGACCCTTGGGAATGGCCTCGATCACCCAGACATATAGTCCCTCAGTGGATTTGTTGTGGTGATGGAGGAAGTGTCTAGGGACACTATGGTGATCTTTGCCCTCCTGAATATAGCGTCGGTGCTGACCGAAGCGTGCTCTAAGGGTCCGTATGGTCCTGCCTACATAGTGCAGGCCACACGGGCATACCAGGCAATATACCACGAATTCCGACGAACAGGTGTGGAATTCATTAATTTCATACCTGTTGCCTCCAATCACAAAATCCTTCTGTCCATGCTTCACGTATTCACATGTCAAACATTGTTTTTTACGGCACTGGTACATGCCAATAACATTAAAAAAAGTCAAGGAGGGGGAAGCACGTTTTTTGGATTTTAATTTACTAGGTGCAATTTTTGTTTTTATGTTCGGGGCCTTTCTGTATGAGAAACTAGGTTTTTCTGGAAGCACTGTTTTCAAGTGAGGATCTTGGAGCAGAAGTGGCCGATGCTTTTTGACCACCCGCTCCATCTGTTGATGGTGGTTATGAAACTGGGTTGTAAACCTCATCTGTGAGCCATCAGTTCCAGTTTTTTCCGGCTTCACATTCTGTGGTGCTAAATATTGGGAAAACGCCTGCTCTACGATAGTATCTGGATACTTAGTGCAATTAGGTCTTAGTGCAATTATGTCTAAGTCTACAAAATTGGCTTTTCGGAATGTTGTCTAACCAACGAGGGTGGTGACAACTCTGATAATGCAGCAAAGAATTGCCTGCAGTCGGTTTTATATAATTCTTGGCTAGTATGTGCTGGTTGTCATGATGGAGGTCTAGATCAAGAAAAGCCAAAATGATCAGGGTCGACCACAGAGGTGAACCTTAGTCCCATGTCATTGTTATTACAATGGGAAACAAAGGCTGGAACCTCTGCAGCCTCTCCATCCCAGATAATGACGATGTCGTCAATATATATCGTCCGAAAAACACTATATGGGAAGTATACAGATTGTTGTTCAGCACATATCGGGTTTCCCAGTGTCGCTACAGGAGTAGGACAATTGGTAGGAAAAAGTTTTACCATGCCTATGGGGCAGTCCCTGCAGGCATACATGCACACACTCTGCTATAGCTCTCAGTTTTGCTGCAAGCAGTGGTTAGAAGAAAAACAAACCCATCCCACTCATAATTAGAGTGGCGGGTGCTGCGTCTGTCAATGAACTTCAGAGAAAAGGATTGAACGGTAAGTCAAAAATTCAGTTTTCTCTATAGTTCATTGACAGACGTAGCTCCGTATCTTCTTGACCATTGGGACGTCCCAAAGCAGTATTTGCATTAGGGGTGGGAAAAACAAAAGGCAAAAAAGAGCGTAAATCCCTAAGGCTAAACTTAGCCAACCAGGTAACACGAAGCTCAACCAGGAACAACTGGAGCTCATGCAGAAAAAAACATAGACCCTCAAAGAGAAAAAAAAAAAATTCTCTTTTAGACAGAAGCCTGCAAAACCTTGCAGCCAAAAACATCTACTTTGAGGAATTTAGTGAACGTGTGCACTGACGACCAAGTTGCTGCCTTGCAAACTTACAGCACCGACACCTGATGGCGAAAAGCCCAAGAGGCATTCAGCGCTCTCATAGAATGAGCCTTCACTGGGAAAGGGGGAACCAGACCCCTTAGTGAATAGGCCCGTATCACTGTCTGCCTAATCCATCTGGAAATGGTCACAGCAGACGCAGCCAATCCCTTACAAGGTCCATCAATAAGGACAAAAAGAGCGTTTGATTTTCTAAAGGACTGATCTCCCGAACCACATCCAAAGAATGCAAGGCATACTCCTTAGGATGCTGAGGTTCAGGGCAAAGTGAAGGCAACACAATGTCTTCATTCAGATGAAAATCAGAAACACCTTAGGAAGAAACGACTGATTAGGTCGGAGTACAACTTTATCTCTGTGGACCACCCGATAAGGTGAGCGGCAGGACAACGCCGCCAATTCATATACTCTGCAGGCAGAAGTAATAGCCACCAAAAAGGCAACCTTCTGAGACAAGGTAAGCAGAGGAATCTCCCTAATGTTCTCAAAGGGAGGTTTTTGAAGAACAGATAATACCAAATTCAGATCCTACGGAGGTAGCGGGGATCGCCGCAGGGGAGCCATATGGCAAACCCCCTGAATAAAAGTGCGAATCAGGGCATGTGTAGCTAAAGGGCATTGAAAAAACACAGACAGAGCCCACATTTGGCCTTTGATAGTGCCCAAAGCCAACTGCTGTTCAACACCTTTTTGAAGAAAAGTCAAAACCCTAGCCACCGAGACCAAGCGAGGGTGCACCTTCAATGATTCACACCATGAAATGTATAATTTTCATGTACGATGATAGATCTTCCTGGAAGTAGACTTCCTGGCCTTCAGTAGGGTAGGAATCACTGAATCAGAAAGACCTCTATCCTTCAATACCTGGCTTTCAACAGCCACGCCGTTAAAGCCAGCGACTGCAAAGCAGGATGGAAGATCGGTCCTTGAGACAGCAGATCTTCCCTGAGAGGAAGTCTCCAGGGAGCATTGGCGACCAACTTTATCAAGTCTGTGTACCAAGACCGGCGAGGCCAGTCTGGGGCCACCAGAATGACCGGAACCCCTTCCACTTCTATCCTGCGAAGAAGCCTAGTCAGAAGTTTTAGTGGAGGGAATTAATAAAATCAGCCGATACTGACTCCAAGGAGCCACAAGTGCATCTGTGGTGTCGGCCAGAGGATCCTGAGACTTAGCTACGAACCTCTGCACCTTCTTGTTGAGTCGAGAAGCAAACAGGTCGACGTAGGGTGTCCCCCGCCAGACACACAGGAGATTAAACACCTCCGGGTATAGGGACCACTCCCCCTGATCCTGACACCTGACGACTCAGGTAATCCACCTGCCAGTTCTTCACACCTGGGTTGTGCACAGCAGGGAGGGCTGGAACAAACTTTTCTGCCCAATCCAGGATCTCGGCCACCTCTCAGGCGGCCAAGACGCTCTTGGTGCCCCCTTGATGATTGATGTAAGCCATGGCATTGTCCGATTGAATCCAGACCGGACAATCTTTCAGACGAGTTGTCCAGTGGCTCAGGCAAAGCTTTATCGCTTAGAGCTCCAAAATATTGATCAGAAGTTTGGACTCTTCTACTGTAAAGGACTCCTGGGCGCAGATCTTCCCCAGCGCTCGTCTCCAGCCTGAGAGGCTGGTGTCCGTGGTTACCACCGTCCAATAAAAACAGAAGGAAGGACTTGCCCTGGCGTAGTGCCAACGAGTGAAGCCACCATAGTAGAGCAGTCTTTTGGTTGTGACTCAACCGAATCAAAGCGCCCAAGGACTTTGGATCTTTGTTCCATTTGACGAGAATCTCCCTTTGTTAGGGTCTCGTGTGGAACTGAGCAAACTGAACCGCCTCAAAGGTTGACACCATCAGACCCAAGGTCTGCATGCAAGTCCGCAGAAAGGACAGATTGTTTACCAACATCAAAACGGATCAGCCCCTGTAACTTGTGCAGCTTGTCCAGAGGAAGAAAGACCCTCGTCAAGGCGGAATCCAGAGTCAGGCCCAGATAATCCAGTCTTAATGAAGGTATCAGGGCAGATTTTTTTAAATGAATGTTCTAACCGAACCAAAGCGTCCGTACAATGATCATCAAGTCGCCCAACAGGGCTAAATGAGAGTCCGTCCTCAACAGAAGATCGTCAGGTATCCCAGCACCGAAATCCCCCCTTGGCGCAGTAATGCCAACACCAGAGTCAGCACCTTGGTAAAAACCCTGGGGGCGGAGGCGAAACCAAAGGGTAACGCTACAAAATGATAATGCTCCTCTCCTACAGTAAAGCGAAGAAAACGCTGGTGTCCAACGTAGATAGGGATGTGTAGGTATGCGTCCTTGATATCTATAGAGGCCAAAAAGTGTCCTTGGTGTAGAGACGCCACTACCGTTCGAATAGATTTCATTTGAAACTTCTGTACCCACACAAAGCGGTTCAGAGCCTTGAGGTCCAGGATTGAACATACTTTGCCTTCTTTTCTGGGCACAATAAACAGGTTTGAAAAGAATCCCTGAAAGCGTACCCGAGAGGGAACCGTCGCAATCATCCCTTGCGACAGCAGGTTTTTTACTGCCTCTCGTAGGTCCCTTAACCGGTCTGAAGATAAGCGTAAATTGGGCGGGAAGAACCTGTCCGATGGTCGAGACCGGAATTCAATCTTGTAACCCGAACGGATCCGTTTGTGGATCCATTTGTCCTGAATCAAGGAAGTCCATGGTTCCGGAAAGAATCGAAGATGTCTCCCCACCCCAGAAACGGGTGAGGGCGTCCCTTCACGCAGACAAGGATTTGTCCGCAGATCCAGACTGGCCTGTTTTTGGCTTACCCAACCATGTCTTCTTGGAACCCCCAGAAGACCGAAATGGCTTTGCTCCTTTCTCCTGTGACCTAGCTGTACGAAAGGGCCGTCTATGAGCAGTGAAAGAGGGCCCCAGTCTAGTGCGTGGTGCCTTGCTCTTGAATGATTGTGGAAGAAGAGTACTCTTCCCACCCGTAAGGCCTTTGATCAGCTTATCCAAGAATGATCCAATTAACCTGTCCCCCATAAAGGGAGGGTCAGAAAGAGCCTTTTTGGAGGCCTGGTCCGCAGACCAGCTCATTAACCAAACCATGCATCTAATAGCAATCCCCACCGCAGACACTCTGGCCACCAGTAGAGCCGCATCCAGCAACAGATCACATATATACCGCTGGGCTTGCACCATTTGGTCCATTAGCTCAATCAGACTCGGAGAGAGCTGCTCCGATTCAAAGTCACCTTTTAGCAACTTCGCCCATTCTGTAATGGTCTGTTACACCAATGTGATCACAAATAGGGATGATCGAACGGTTCGGGTCGACCATCAGTTCGACCCGAACATTGACTGTTCGAACTTTTTGCTGAAAAAGTTCGGAATTCGGCAACCAGAACCAACCAAAATGCAATGGGACAGGAACTGGGCTTTAAAAGCCAGTGATTGGACCAGAACCATCAGTAAAAGCCAATTGAGGAGGCAGGAGGATGCTAGGAATGTAATTGGAGTGACTAGGGGGTCCAGAGGCCAATCAGTAGTGAATAAGCCCCCTAGTATATAACATAGCCCTGCCAAATCTCTAGCATTGTAATACAGGGACGTGGAAGAGAGTGGAAGCAGTTCTGTTACTCCTGCTTCAAAGTGTCATTTAGCAATTATTAGTGTGAGGAAAGGGATATGCAGTGTAGTTAGGGTACTATTTTCCACTATAGTTAGATTTAATAATCTAGTTTCTGTAGGGAAAGTGTTAAGTGTAAGGGGACCGTAGTGTAGTGTAGGGTTAACTGACTGACTGCTATGGCAGGGTGACCAAACCCTTCCATGTCAGGGTGACCGCCATAGAAAGCCATAGAAAAAAGATATTAGAAAATAGAAAGGGAAGAAATTTGGGACTTTATTGGCACCGGTATTAAAAAAGTATATATTTTATTGAAAAGAATCACAAAAAAGTATATTTGAGAAAAGACATAACAGGAATATATAAAAATTCACATATATTTTACATACAGTAAAATTAGGCGGCAAAGGCCTCAAAACCATGTGCAAATGAGATCGCACAACCTACTAGGTAGATAGGGTTGTAACAACAATCGCATATATTACAGAGTAACCTGTATTCATAAGACGGCCATAGAGAGGGATAGTTGCCGTCTCCAAAGGTCGTCTGTACAATATGAGTGATCAGATGTTGAGTTAAATCCCAGTTGCCCTACATGTTTCGCTTAACATAGCAAGCTTCTTCTGGAGCACGTGGTATAAGCAAACATCTGAAAGGAAATTCAGGTTGTGGAACTTAGTAGTAAACTGAGCCAGGTAGGCTATAGAAAGTAACGAGGGGGTCAGTACGTTGTGGTTGGAGCAAATACGTAAGTCCTAATGAAATTCAGGCCACCTTACAATGGACACCAGTAACACCTAATAGTAATGGGGGGGCCAGGAGGAGGAGGGCCCCACTGCCTTCCAATCCAAGCAAAGCAGGGCGAGGTGAGTACACCTCGTATGCCTGAGACCCTGGTAGGTATAGGCACAGATTTGCTCCAGGTCCCACGACCACACGTACACCCCCCCGGATGGAGATACCCCCATTCGGGGGGGGGGGGGTGTACGTGTGGTCGTGGGACCTGCAGCAAATCTGTGCCTATACCTACCAGGGTCTCAGGCATACGAGGTGTACTCACCTCGCCCTGCTTTGCTTGGATTGGAAGGCAGTGGGGCCCTCCTCCTCCTGGCCCCCCCATTACTATTAGGTGTTACTGGTGTCCATTGTAAGGTGGCCTGAATTTCATTAGGACTTACGTATTTGCTCCAACCACAACGTACCGACCCCCTCGTTACTTTCTATAGCCTACCTGGCTCAGTTTACTACTAAGTTCCACAACCTGAATTTCCTTTCAGATGTTTGCTTATACCACGTGCTCCAGAAGAAGCTTACTATGTTAAGCGAAACATGTAGGGCAACTGGGATTTAACTCAACATCTGATCACTCATATTGTACAGACGACCTTTGGAGACGGCAACCATCCCTCTCTATGGCCGTCTTATGAATACAGGTTACTCTGTAATATATGCGATTGTTGTTACAACCCTATCTACCTAGTAGGTTGTGCGATCTCATTTGCACATGGTTTTGAGGCCTTTGCCGCCTAATTTTACTGTATGTAAAATATATGTGAATTTTTATATATTCCTGTTATGTCTTTTCTCAAATATACTTTTTGGTGATTCTTTTCAATAAAATATATACTTTTTTAATACCGGTGCCAATAAAGTCCCAAATTTCTTCCCTTTCTATTTTCCAATTCCATTATCAAGGATGTGGCACCTATAACTATCTTTGTGCGCCTAGGTATCCTGCGACCTAAGTGCGCATATACAAACTTTTGATATAGAAAAAAAGATAGTTTCTATTAGAATTGCAATAGAGCAGGATAGTGGCTTCGCTCCTGTCACACCCGGCTTTTTGTTGCAGGCGTTTTATTGGGCTTTTTTGTGGACGTGTTTGGAGGCAGGCATGACATCTGAACTTCTGTGTAGGGGTAAATACACACACACACACACACACACACACACACACGTATGTATATATACATATATAGGTGTGAAAGTAGCAGAACCCTATGCCTGCGCTAATGAAATAATTAACAGGCATAGGACTTCGCTCCTATCACACCTATATGTGTATATGTGTATAAATACATACAAGTGTGTGTGTATATATACCCCTATACAGAAGTTTAGATGTCATGCCTGCCTCCAAAGACGCCCAAAAAATGCCCAAAAAAACTCCTGCTACAACACACCTGGGCATTTTTGTAGCAGACGCTTTTTTTTGGCCATTTTTTGGGCGTCTTTGGAGGCAGGTAGCCAGGGGTATGCTACCGACTCACGGCATCCCAGGTCGTTCGCGCCCCAGCGAGACGGTCCACTCGCGGGCTCGTCCCCGTCCATCGGGGCTCTGTCCTGACGAGGCCTAGTGCTGGACTATAACCTCGCTGGCCAGGCTGGGAAACCTTAGGGATCTAGAATATCCAGTCCGAAACCCAGCCGGCTGTTGCGTGTAGTTCTCCAGGAACTCTAACTAAAAGAAATGAATCACAAAAAAAAGGTTCCCAAAAAATAAACAGCTAAGACCGAAGTCCTAGCAGAGAACAAGGTCCTACTCCTAAACTAGGCAGAAACAAACTGAGGGCTATAGCAGAGTGTGTGGGGGTATGCCTGCAGGGACTGCCCCATAGGCGTGGTAAAACTTTTTCCTGCCTAGTGTCCTACCTCTGTAGGGGGCAGCATAACCCAATGGTCAAGAAGATATGGAGCTGCATCTGTCAATGAACGATAGAGAAATCTGTAAACGTTATTTTTTTCAGCTTTTTTTACCCATAAAAATCCAAAAAACAATTAAAGCCTGCAATGCTTACCGATAGAGTTACATCTCTGAATTGGATTGGTTGGACTATGCAATGAATAGAAACGAGAGTCCGGGCGGCAGTTTCGCAGTTTCACAAACAAGGCTTTGTTGGGTCCACAGTGAAAATATCTTACTCCTCTGTAAATTCCATCAGTGTAGGCAGAAGGGAGCTCTTCCTCCTATCAAGACAATAAAAATAAAAAAATCGGTTCCACATTCTAATACCAAAAGGTACAAACTTTCCATTAGCTGGTGATTGCACAGAAAGAGTCACCAAAAGTAGTTATCAAGACATTTTACTATAGCAAGAAAAAGGCTTTCCGTACATCAATCATGCTTTAATTATAACTAGAAGATGGGGTAAGGAATAACTTTCGGTGCAGTCAGAGGGCTGCTTGTGGCTGGTTATCAACACATCACCATAGAGCCAAAAAGTGAACAAGTAGCTCAGTTCAAATAAAAAGAATGATTTTAATGCATGGCATTAAAACAGAGAAAGATATGATTAACTGGCTGACAATTGCAAAATCATTATGCACAAACATATTCATATAAACTGCAATCAACAGTTGAAACACATGAGAACACATGATGAGAGAATAGGTGACTGCTTTCTGTGGTTGGTGGAGACATATATAGAAAGTAACAACTGTAAAGTTTGGAGGGGACTTTCAAAGGTACACACAAGATAGAACTTTTCCATACCACGGTACATTCCCACACCGCAAAAAAATATATATAGATATATGATCTACAAAGTTTATTAAACAACACTTAACCACTTGCCCACCAGGCTTTTTCTTACACTTTGTGTTTACAAGTTTAAATCAGTATTTTTTGCTAGAATATTACTTCTAACCCCCAAACATTATACATTTCTTTTCAGCAGAGACCCTAGGGAATAAAATAGTGATTGTTGCAATTTTTTATGTCACACAGTATTTGAGCAACACTTTTTTTTTTTTAGGAAAAAATACACTAATGAATTAAAAAAAATAAATAAATATATATATATATATATATATATATATATCTATATATATATATATATATATATATATATATATATATATATATTATATATATATATATATATATATATATATATATTTACCCCCATTTTAGTTTTTTGCATAATGTGAAAGGTGATGTTACAGCGAGTTTCCCAACATGTCCTGCTTTAAAATTGCGCACGATTATGGAAGGGAAACAAACTACGGTACTTAAAAATCTCCATAGGCGATAGTTTAAACATCTTTACAGGTTACCCGTTTAGAGTTACAGAGGAGGTCTAGCACTAGAATTATTGCTCTCACTCTAACATTCATGGCGATACCTCACATGTGTTGTGCGAATACCGTTCACATGTGTGTGACTTCTGCACGCAAGCACTGCAGTGGGGGTGCTTTAATTTTTTTTTTATCATCACTTTTATTTCTATTACAAGGAATTTAACCACTTACCGCATATCGACGTACCCATACGTCGGGTAACTTTGCGGGGTTATACCGGGATGATGCCTCTAGCTAGACGCATCATCCCGGTACCGCGGTTTGAAGCCGACGGTCGGCTTTCCGTCGGTAACGACCGATGCGGCTCGGGAGCCGCTCGATCGTTACCCGGGTGAGCGGGAGGGGACGTCCCCCCCCTCCCGCCGCCTTCCGTGGCTTTGCTCGGGGCTCCCGTCCCACCGGGAGCCCCGAGCACCCAGCCGGCACGTCCGCCGGCTGGATGGAGTCCCGATGAATGCCGGAAACGGCATTGATCGGGTCTCCGATGAAGTAACCCGGAGGCGGCGTCCATGACGTCACTTCCGGGTTACTGTGCTGCAAAAGGCGGCAAATTTGAAAAACGGCTGTATGCAAAAACGCCGTTTTCGGCGTTTTGCATACAAGGAAGTGTAGTGGAGGGGTCGAGGGTCTTTTAGACCCTTGATCCCTCCATAAAGTGTACCTGTCACTACATATTGGTGTCACAAGGGATGTTTACATTGCTTGTGACAGCAATAAAAGTGATCAGATTTTTTTTTTTAAAAACCTGTAATAAAGTTAAAAAAAAAAAGAAAAAATAAATAGGAAAAAAAATAAAAAAAATTTAGCCGCCCCCGTCACCGTTAGCTCGCGCACAAAAAAAACGTATACGCAAGTCGAGCCGTGAATGAAATCGCTGTTCAAACCACACATGTGAGGTATCGCCGCGACCGCCAGAGCGTGGGCAATAATTTAAGAAAAAGAGCTACACTCTAACTCTAAACTGGTAACCGTTAAATAAATTTAAAGCGTCGCCGATTGAGATCTCTATTGACCGTAGTTTCTCGCCATCCCACGGGGGGGGGGCGCAATTTTAAACCGTAACATGTTGGGTATCCAATTACTCGGCGTGACATCATCTTTCACAATATATAAAAAAAATGGGCTAACTTTACTGTTTATATTTTTTAAATGCAGTGAAATGTGATTTTTCAAATTTTTTCCAAAAAAATTGATTTTTAAAGACCGCTGCGCAAATACCACGTGACAAAAAATTTTGCAATGACCGACATTTTATTCTCCAGAGTCTTTGCTAAAAAAAATATATATAATGTTTGGGGGTTCTAAGTAGTTTTCTAGGAAAAAATACTGGTTTTAACTTGTAAACAAAAAGTGTCCGAAATAGGGCTGGGGCTTAAGTGGTTAAACATCCAAAGCTCTTCTTTACTTTTACAAGCAACAAATCAAAAAAAAAAAATGATTTACTTCCAGCCTGGACAGGAAGTAACATCATGACATCGTCTCAGTTTTCTAAGGCCATAGAGGCGATCAAAGATTATCTACTCTTTGATCGCCAATGAGAGCAGCCGGCCACACCGTTGGATCATTTTTCAGGCGAATCGGCAGAAACGGTAAGCCTGAGAAACACCGGCAAGCGGTGGGTGGGGCGTCCCCTCCTGCCGCTTCGGAAACCGTTCCAGCGACTCATGAGCCGTTCGGAACGGTTTCATGAAAAAAGCCAGCCACAGAAAACGATACTGGGTTTTATGGCTGATATCTTCAGCTATAATCCTGGTAAATCACTTGCAAACCACAACGTGTATATACATATTGTGGTCAGCAAGTTCACACTAGAATGCTGTGCAGGAAAGCTGCGTTCCTGTGAGGCTTCCTGCACTGCTTTCCAATTGCATTGTCCTTGCACACTGCAGCGAGTCTTATTGCAAAGTTAACAGCACCCCAAATGCAGGTTGCAAATGTGCTGCATTTGCTAGCACCAGATGGTAGGTACAAAAAGTACCATGCGATCCAGTTGCAGTGCGTTTCAAAAAGCTTTTGGTATGGTGCGATTTTAGCACTTTTTTTAATGAATGGGCTGAAATCGCACTGCACATAAACTGCATGTGAATCGCACAAGAATAACATAACTTTCCTGTGCCATTCCAATGCAGTTCTTAGTGTGAATGAGCCCTCAATAAGTGTTGTTTAATAAAATGTATATTTATACAATATTGTTTTGTGGTGTGGAAAGGTCATTCTTGTGTGTGTGCCTTAAAGTCCTCTCCACACTTTACTCTTATTACTTTCTATATACAAATGGGATGATGGCACACTACAGCAATGAATAATCCTTAATCTTTAGTTGCCATCGGTTGGTGGAGACATACCAGGCTGTGCCAGTCACAGAGTGTGGGAGTTTTCTAAGGTTCACCTTTTGAGAAAAAGAGAAAATAAAACCTCTGGGCTGGTTCCATTTTAGCCTCTATTTAAATCTGCAGATTTTATGGTGTTGCACACATGACTAGCTATAGCACCAGTGATCTTAGGGCTTGAAAATTCATCTGAGAGTTGGCATAAGCACATTGGCCATTATCACCAGAGAGGCATGCCTTGAATGTAGCATACACTGTGCATGCACTAGTGGACGGAATGTAAATGAAAACACTGCAGAAAACAATTTAAGTAGGTTTAATAAAGGATTTAATCACCTTTACTGAACATTAACTTTCTTTCTTTTGGTAAACATTTAAAATGGGTGGATTTACTTCTGCTTTAAATGATGGAATTATTTGGCAACCAATCCAAAGTAGTGAACTACGTGCAGGGGAATGGAAAGGAGTATATGAACACCAAATGCAGATGAAGATCTGTCATCCTCTTACTGCATATTCTAGGTCAGCTGTTTGACATTTAAGTGAAGAATATATCAGTCAACTGTGCATTGACCAATTAGCCACCTACAGCAAAATCTATCTAAGGCCCCTTTCACACATGCTGTCCGTTTGTCTGTTTTTCATTCATCCGTTGATGGATGAAAAACGGACATCAATGCATCTCTATGTAAAAACGGACGACAACGGATGATCATCCGTTAACATCCGTTTTTATCCGCTTCCGTCAATGTCCGTCTTTTGGAACTTTTCAGACCATTAAAAAATTGGTCTGATTATGAAAAAGTTTTTTCATTGATAGCTTGGCAGTACATGCAAAACTATTTTAGTACTTTTTAGGAATAATACACAAAATATTACAAAAGGCAAGAATTTTGCACAGACAAGAATTACCATTTCAAGACCAGCAATGGTTTGGGGAGAGTCAGGGGTGTGTCCTATCCATCGGATTACTCCATATATGGGAGGATCGTTCACCTCAACCATGGAATTGAGTTCCAAACCATGCCTTATAGATTCTGGTTCAGACAACAAGCTGCCATTTCCAGGAGGATGGTACAGACTGGATGGGGGGTGGTGGTCTTCTGTCGGATGGTTACATATTTGTTGGTCTTCCACTTCAAGAGGATTGTTCAACGGTTGTGGTTCATCCTCTTCGGCTGTTAAACATAATGTTGTAAATATTATAAAGCTCTTCCAAAACCATGAATTCTGCATTAATCATAGACCCAATGATAGTGTACTTACTTTGTACCCAAAAACTATCCAAAAAATGCCTTGCTGTACTTTGCCTTTACACATTATCCCGTGCACTGCTTTATTAAAAAGGCCTGTCTGCACACATACACTTTAATTTATTGTATCCTTTAAGCTGGTGCAGTAGTTTACCATATTCTTTTTAACGGTACCTAGATTGTAAGCTCTAATGAGCAGGGGCCTCTGATTCCTCCTGCATTGAATTGTATTGTAAGGCTGGGTTCACACTTAGTGCGGATGAAGCTCACAGCAGGGGTCTGGTGTGTCCCTGTTCTCCGTTTCAGGGAGGAATCAGGCCCAAATTTTTTAATTCGGACCAGAAACAAAGCCAAATATGCACAGGATCCACAGATATGTGTGAACCAGCTCCATTGAGAGCTGGGCACACTCTCCTGTCATGCAAATTGGATGACAGGAGTTCAAGAAGGGGTTTACCTTATCTTGGAAAAAGGAGAGATTTCCTTTTACTTCTTGTTGCGTCTATAAGACAATAATTTAAGGAAATTCTCCCCAACTTATAACAAATGGTAAAAAATATGGCAGAAGTTTTGACGATACATTAATCAAAAGAGAAAAAAAAATAACAATTGGGCCCCTGCATTCATAGTGCTAACTCCCTTCCTTATGCGTTAATAGTGCCATATGAAAACCACTTTCTAAAATGTATATTCCACCCCATACCCCACAACCTATGGATCTGTGAATGGCCTTATTAATAGCACTAAACTAAGGCGAAGGTGAGTGTGGGTTTTTTCAGGGAAATATTGTATGACCAGCATTACACAACTGGTCTGGGCAAAAGTTAAGACAGAGCTATTACAGACCCGCTAACCAATTTCAAGTCAGCTTTATGGGGGTCACTTATAAACTCATAAGGTCAAGATGAAAAACAGGCAGAGTTTACTTTTGGTAATAACCCCCAGAGTGTGTGTGTTTTTTCTGAAAGGTGTATTATTCACATACATCCTCCTTTGTACTACTTAGCAGGCTAATAATCCAAGATAAGTGTTTTAATAAGGTGAATAAATTGCTCAGTTTCCAGTTTTTGCAAGTTTTATTAAACAGTTGTGGACACTAGACATGCTACTTGTGTATACCTTAACCCAGTGGTCCTGAACTCTGGTCCTCAGGGCACACTAACAGGCCAGATTTTAAGTATTACCTTGGGGAGATGCAGACTAGAGTACTGCAATCACTGAGCAGCAAATTATATCACCTGGGATGTATTTCAGTTATCTTACAAACCTGGCCTGTTAGTGGGCCCTGTAGGCCAGGGTTGAGGACCACTGCCTTAACCGGTCCCTTAACCCTGTTTCTTCTCTCCCCACACCAGTAATTCCCATTTGTCCAAATGACAGCTGATAATTGCTGTGTACATAAAACAGTGGTCATAGATGCTGCTATCAAAAAACAGACCTTCTGACACAGTGTTTATATACATTGCTCAAAAGTGGGAAAAAAGATACACAAAGTACAACAGTACTTTTCTATTTATTCCTCTGCAGATACTCTAGCAAACTGGTGCCAAAACCCCCACATTTTTTTTGATTTTTTTCCAGGCATTTTTATTTTACTGATTTGAATGCAGCCCATTGGTTTACATATCAGTAAAAAATCACTGCCCTTAGATCCTTAAAGAAAAATATGCGTTACTACGTTTTTTTTTGCGAGTACATCACACCTTTTCCCCATAATATCTGAAAATTGGCATTCTGGGAGCTAGAATTTTTATGCATGTATATATGTACAGTACACTATACGGCCCACACTTTTGTGTGCAGGAACTTACTGTCAGGAAAATCTTGCATTCATATATCAGTATCATGTGCAAGGACCATAAATGGCATTAATCTGCATATAATGCCATGATATATATATATATATATATGAGCAGTGTAAATCTACCAATCCTGCCAGCAGATTTATAAGCACATATAAAAATGTTCAACTTGTCCATTCTCCTTCTGTTATTATAAATGAGATTTACATAGTAATTGACAGCTGCTAAACTTGACATATATGTATACAGAATATTATATATATGGGATATTGATCTGGTCAGTTAAGTAGCAGAGGGGGTTGTTAATCAGTTTCAGCTGCTTTTGGGGTTAATTAAATTAACAGGTGCACTAGATGGGCAATAATGAGACAACCTCCAAAACAGGAATGGCTTGACAGGTAGAGGTCACTGCCATTTTTTCCCTACTCATCTGTTCTGACTTTTTTTTTTCACTAGTTTTGCATTTGGCTAGGGTCATCAGCAGGACCGGTATCTGCTCCTTTGTGCAAGGAGGAACAGGATCAGCACTGCCAAAGCCCTACAAAATGACTTCCAGCAGGACAGAGACAGACTTCATAAGGGTGGCCTGAGGGCCCGATGTCCTCAAGTGGGCCCTGTGCTCACTGCCCGGTACCGTGGAGCTCAATTGTCATTTGCCATTGAACACCAGAATTGGCAGGTCTGTCACTGGCACCCTGTGCTTTTCACAGACGAGAGCAGGTTCACCCTGAGCACGTGTGACAGCCCTGAAAGGGTCTGGAGAAGCCGTGGAGAACATTATGCTGCCTGTACCATTTAGCTTAACTGGTTTGGTGGTGGGTCAGTGATGGCCTGGGAAGGCATATCCATAGGAGGGATGCACAGACCTCTAAAGGCTAGACAATGGCACCCTGTCTGTCATTAGGTATCTGGATGAAATCCTTGGATCCATTGTTGGACCCTACGGTGGTGCAGTGGGTCCTGGGTTCCTCCCGGTCCACGGCAATGCCCGGCCTAATGTGGCGAGAGCATGCAGCCAGTTCCTGGGGGGATGAAGGAATTGATACCATTGAATGGCCCCCACGCTTGCTTGACCAAAATCCAATACAACACCTCTGGGACATTATGTTTTGGTCCATCCAACGCCACCAGGTTGCACCTCAGTCTGTTCAGGAGCTTAGAGATGCCCTGGTCCAGATCTGGGAGGAAATACCCCAGGACACCATCTGTCGTCTCATTAGGAGCATGCCCTGACATTGTCAGGCATGCATACAAGCACGTGGGGGGCCATACAAACTACTAAGTACCATTTTGCGTTGCTGAAAAGAAAATTCAGCAAAATGGACTTGCTTGATTAATCATTTTTTCACTTTGATTTTCAGGGGGGTCTTAGAATTCAGCCCTCTGTAGGTTGATAATTTTATTTCCATGAAACAATGTGGCATCCTTTCATTCCTAACACATTACCCAGTACATATCAGTTTGGAGATCCAACATGATATTTTACCAGCTTTTACCAGCAGTGTATTTAAAATCAATTAGCCTTGAACTTTCAATAAACCCTGGACTTTATGGAACTCCTACCTACTACTACTCTGCCCTTGGTATATATACTAATGTTAAATACATTTTTAAGTGAAAGAAAACGGAGGAGGAAGGTTTAATCAGCAGCTTCCATGCATGTGCTGCATATAGCGGTGACCCAAAGCTCAAAGCTCATTTTAGGCCTTTGTGACCTCGGCCAATGTATTTACTGTATGTAAAGCTAAAATTAGAGCCATATTGTCTTGACTAAATGACATTACCCTGTAATGTGTTCTCCTCTGGAGCACATCGCTTCCTGTTTCTTTCTTCATCTGGTGGCATTGCTGAAATAAAGAAAGAAAAAAACATCAGACAATGTGTAACAAATGTCTATATATAATGAACATAATGGAAAGGAAGCCCACAGGATGAAAACAAATTATGCTGCAATATGCTGCAGCCAGGAATGGCAGGCCATGCTGTTTCAAGGGAATTTATTTTCCAATAATTTTTATTATTATTATTGCTCAGGTACATACATCTCCAAAAGGTAAAACATGCAATACAATTTTTCATTTTGAAATGCATAGAAAATACTCCTCATCATAGCCTGACTTTCAGAAAAAAAAATTATGAAAATTTAAGAAAACAAAAGTGTAAAAAAAAAAATAAATAAATAAGTTTTTATTGTGGAGTAGCTTTACAAATTGGAAGTCATTTTGTTACACTTTGAAGGTGAAATGCAGTGTATAAATTAGTATTATACTTGAAATAAAAGTAAAGTTTGTTCAGTAAAATATACTAAACTAGCTTTTTAAAATTCCAATTTTTTATTACAAATAGAATACCAAGAACTGTATATTTTAAGAGCATTTCAACTATACATGAGAACAGTTAACCAACCCCGTTTCCCTCATAATAATATAAAAGCATCCTGACAATAAGCATTTTCATTTATTGGCAATGCTGATCCAGAAACATGTATTGCTCTATGAAGAACATATTCCACACACAAAAAAATCAGCTTTGAAAACAAAACGATTCACAATTTTTCCGTTTTTTTTTTTTTCTCCCAGGTCTTTCCATCTCTACTGGTGCTATTTAGGTACCTGCTATAAAGAATAAAACATCTAAACAATTTTTCCAAAGCCCGCATATAGACAACGTAGATCGTGAATTCAAATTTAAGAACAAATAACAAAATTTAGGTAAAAAAACATACTGTGCACCAGAAGTCCACAGTTAATAAAAGTAAGGTTTTAAACACAGTATCACACCAGTTACTGTACTCCAGCTACATCAAACATTTGTAACCACTCATTTCATTTAAAATAAAAGCTACCAGTTCCATGCTCTATATAGACTAGGAATTGTTCAATTTTATGAATTATTTCAGATATTCAAGGCCAACGTTTGTCTCCACCTATTAGCAATACAATATTCTTGCAGCAACAAAATGTACGTTAATGGGAAGTAATCATTAGTAAAACTTAATATTGCTAGTTGTGGAGTGGGTGTTATAAGAATCCTGGCAATTGTAGATAATAATTTAAACACTGACCAACAAAAACGTCTTATGTTTTTTTTAATCCCAAAGGATATGAAATGTATGTCCCACTTGACTTGAGTTCTTTTCTGTTAGTTTTTATAGCACCAGGAGCCTCACCCCTTAGCCCCGGTTCACACTACTGCGTGTGCGGGGTTCGCATGTCATGTCGGAGCGCACTGCTCCGACATGACATGCGATCAGCTGTGCGGTGCGAGTTTAGCCATACAGTTTGTATGGCTAAATTCGCATCGCACCCGCAGCAAACACGCACAGGAGGCATTTTTGCTGCCGCATCAGGATCGGATCGCACATCGGTTCACACTTGTGCGATCCGATCCTGTGCGAACTGCACGATCGCACTGCGATATGCGATCAAACTGGGGGTGTCGTTAAGATTACATTGACACCCCCAGCGGATCGCATATGGCAGTGTGAACTGCCGGGGGTGCGTGTGCGATGCGGGAACAGGCTGCGAATTTGCAGCCTTCCCGCATCGCATCAGTGTGAACCGAGCCTTAGATCGGGGTGGGGAACCTTTTTTCTACCAAGGGCCATTTGGATTTTTGTAACATCATTCGGGGGCCGTACAAAATGTATGCATAAATGTAATAGGTATTGCTTTGCGGCAAAAAACGCTGTAAAAAATTGCGTGAAAGGGGCCTTCAGTAATCAAGGTATAGTGTGCCCCCTTTCAATGCAGACTGACCACAGCGTGCTTCCTTTCAATGCAGACTGACCACAGCGTGCCCCCCTTTCAATGCAGACTGACCACAGTGTGCCCCCCTTTCAATGCAGACTGACCACAGCGTGCCCCCCTTTCAATGCAGAGTGACCACAGCGTGCCCCCCTTTCAATGCAGAGTGACCACAGCGTGCCCCCTTTCAATGCAGAGTGACCACAGCATGCCCCCTTTCAATGCGGAGTGCCCACAGCGTGCCCCCTTTCATTGCGGAGTGCCTACAGCGTGCCCCCTTTCAATGGGGAGTGCCCACAGCGTGCCCCCTTTCAATGCAGAGTGCCCACAGCGTGCCTCCTTTCAATGCGGAGTGCCCACAGCGTGCCCCCTTTCAATGCGGAGTGCCCACAGCGTGCCCCCTTTCAATGCGGAGTGCCCACAGCAA
Source organism: Pelophylax lessonae (assembly GCF_965119305.1). Lineage (NCBI taxonomy): Eukaryota > Metazoa > Chordata > Amphibia > Anura > Ranidae > Pelophylax > Pelophylax lessonae. The sequence continues at coordinate 320,148,147 of NC_138768.1, read as the reverse complement.
GCCCCCTTTCAATGCGGAGTGCCCACAGAGTGCCCCCTTTCAATGCAGAGTGACCACAGCATGCCCCCTTTCAATGCAGAGTGACCACAGCATGCCCCCTTTCAATGCGGAGTGCCCACAGAGTGCCCCCTTTCAATGCAGAGTGACCACAGCATGCCCCCTTTCAATGCAGAGTGACCACAGCGTGCCCCCTTTCAATGCGGAGTGACCACAGCGTGCCCCCTTTCAATGCGGAGTGCCCACAGCGTGCCCCCTTTCAATGGGGAGTGCCCACAGCGTGCCCCCTTTCAATGCGGAGTGCCCACAGCGTGCCCCCTTTCAATGCGGAGTGCCCACAGCGTGCCCCCTTTCAATGCGGAGTGCCCACAGCGTGCCCCCTTTCAATGCGGAGTGCCCACAGCGTGCCCCCTTTCAATGCGGAGTGCCCACAGCGTGCCCCCTTTCAATGCGAAGTGCCCACAGCGTGCCCCCTTTCAATGCGGAGTGCCCACAGCGTGCCCCCTTTCAATGCGGAGTGCCCACAGCGTGCCCCCTTTCAATGCGGAGTGCCCACAGCGTGCCCCCCTTTCAATGCAGAGTGCCCACAGCGTGCCCCCTTTCAATGCAGAGTGCCCACAGCGTGCCCCCTTTCAATGCAGAGTGCCCACAGCGTGCCTTCCCGCATCGCATCAGTGTGAACCGAGCCTTAGATCGGGGTGGGGAACCTTTTTTCTACCAAGGGCCATTTGGATTTTTGTAACATCATTCGGGGGCTGTACAAAATGTATGCATAAATGTAATAGGTATTGCTTTGCGGCAAAAAACGCTGTAAAAAATTGCGTGAAAGGGGCCTTCAGTAATCAAGGTATAGTGTGCCCCCTTTCAATGCAGACTGACCACAGCGTGCTTCCTTTCAATGCAGACTGACCACAGCGTGCCCCCCTTTCAATGCAGACTGACCACAGCGTGCCCCCCTTTCAATGCAGACTGACCACAGCGTGCCCCCCTTTCAATGCAGACTGACCACAGCGTGCCCCCTTTCAATGCAGAGTGCCCACAGCGTGCCTCCTTTCAATGCGGAGTGCCCACAGCGTGCCCCCTTTCAATGCGGAGTGCCCACAGCGTGCCCCCTTTCAATGCGGAGTGCCCACAGCGTGCCCCCTTTCAATGCGGAGTGCCCACAGCGTGCCCCCTTTCAATGCGGAGTGCCCACAGCGTGCCCCCTTTCAATGCAGAGTGCCCACAGCGTGCCCCCTTTCAATGCGGAGTGCCCACAGCGTGCCTCCTTTCAATGCGGAGTGCCCACAGCGTGCCCCCTTTCAATGCGGAGTGCCCACAGCGTGCCCCCTTTCAATGCGGAGTGCCCACAGCGTGCCCCCTTTCAATGCGGAGTGCCCACAGCGTGCCCCCTTTCAATGTGTAGTGCCCACAGCGTGCCCCCTTTCAATGCGGAGTGCCCAGAGCGTGCCCCCTTTCAATGTGTAGTGCCCACAGCGTGCCCCCTTTCAATGCGGAGTGCCCAGAGCGTGCCCCCTTTCAATGTGGAGTGCCCAGAGCGTGCCCCCTTTCAATGCGGAGTGCCCAGAGCGTGCCCCCTTTCAATGTGGAGTGCCCAGAGCGTGCCTCCTTTCAATGTGGAGTGCCCAGAGCGTGCCCCCTTTCAATGTGGAGTGCCCGCAGCCTGCCCCCTTTCAATGCGGAGTGCCCGCAGCCTGCCCCCTTTCAATGCGGAGTGCCCGCAGCCTGCCCCCTTTCATTGCGGAGTGCCCACAGCCTGAACAGCGTACCAAGCCCCAGTGCACTTCACTTACCTGTTTTAGCGGCGGCTTCCTCTTCAGTCCCCGCGTCTCTTCGAGTTCTCCCGCGTCCCGCCTCCTCCTCGGCCAATGGCATTGGCCGAGGAGGAGGAGGAACTGTGAGACAGTAGCGAATTTTCATTCGCTATTGTCACACAAATGGGCGGGCTCGAGGCGCACTGCTCTGTGCCTCGGGTCCACCCTTTTCGGAGATTCACAGTGTCAGAACGGAGCCATCGGCTCCTTCTGACACAGCGGCACGGGGGGCCGGACAGAACGATCGTGCGGGCCGCATGCGGCCCGCGGGCCGGAGGTTCCCCACCCCTGCCTTAGATGAAGGATAAGATATTACAAAATTTTCAGATTTATGCTAGAATTCTTATGTTTTAGCCTTTAAGAATCCAAGAAGATACATTTAAAGATGGAAAGAGATGCTGATTTACTCCGAAAAGGATATCAAGCAACACTTTCGATACATTTAAAGAGTCTAATTGCAATAGACATTTCCAAGCCAGCAAAGACGCTTGTATGGAGGGGTATGCTCACGGTGAGCTGTTGCTTTTGATTATTGATATGCAGTTTGCCAGGTTCAGGTTCAGCCAGGCCTTCAATTGACCCAATAAGCATGCCCTATAATAATTCTGTAAACATAAGACCTATGCTGCCTTGAGATTTCTGTTTTGTATGTTATATGGGAGCCTTGCTCTCTTTCCTTTCCATACACATTGTTTCAAAGCTGTATTAAAAGAACTGGAATCATTCTGAATTAATAGAATATTTTTGGTAGAAGAACCATTTGGAATGGCACTATGCAACCCTCCCAGGATAACTCATACCGTTCCAATTGCAAAAGATTCTGCTTAATATTATTTAAAGCGGTTGTAAACCCTATAAAAAAAAAAATAAAAAAAAAAAACCTGCAAGACAAAGGCATAATGAGCTAGTATGCATCGCATACTAGCCCATTATGTGTAACTTACCTTAAAACGAAGCCCCGACACGGACCCCCGGACATCGATGCGGGCGCTGCCATGATCCCTCGTCGTCTCTTCCGGGTTCGGCGGCTCCGGCGCGCTGATTGGCCGGAAGAGACGGCTCCAGCGCGCTGATTGGCCGGAGCCGCGATGACGTCACTCCCGCGCATGCGCGCGGGAGTGATTTTTCCGGCAAACTCCCGGCAACTTAATTGAAGGTCCCCCCGGACCTTCAGAGCGCATGCGCCGCTCGCGCGAGCGGCTGCATGCACTGTAAATATCTCCTAAACCATGCCGGTTTAGGAGATATTATTTGTACCTACACGTAAGCCTTATTATAGGCTTACCTGTAGGTAAAAGTGTCAAAAAGCGGGATACAACCGCTTTAATAGTACAGCATGATATACCTACCGTATATCTTAAAAAAAAAAAAGGCAAGGAAAATAATGCCCAAATATGGAATATACTTGTTTTTGTGGAACTGACCACACCAACAGGAAAGACTGAAGATTTTGTAGCGTTCATATTATAAGACACTTTTCAAAACAAATCCATCACCTCCTGCACCGCCCGCAGGATATTACTCTTACCAAGCAAGGAGGGACCGGAGCGGTCCCTTCTCAGCTAGGCAGACCCCCAGGGGTAGTTTGCAGTACTCACAAACTGGGAAAGCTTTCCTGAAACTGGACCCCCTCTACACTGCAGGTCCTCGGCACACCGGATCCTCTCTGCAGCTCAGCTCAGCTCTCTCTGTCCCCTCAGGCAAGCTGCCTGGGACACCCGATCTTTCTGACAGGAGGAGAGACAGCCGTACCCTCCCTCCTGGGACTCTGCTTCCCGCCAAAGACGCTGTGTCGTGCACTCCCCTCAAACCTATACCCACTCCGAGAATCCTGTGCGGCAGAATCTGCCTTTCTGGGGTAGATACAGGTCTGAATGTGCTATTGATTGAGTTTTCTCCACTGCCCAATGAGAGCCCTCTCAGGAGCACAGCAGGGAGACTCCCCAGTCTCAACAGCCACACCTGGGAGACATGACAGCCCAGCCGAAAATCATCGCCCTGCTGTTAGGCAGTCAGGGCCCACTATACTTGCCTAGCACCTACCTTGTAGGGTGCTACATCTGTATAATGTATTGTATTTTCTGTACAATTTAAAACTGCAATAAAAATAATTTTTAACCACCTCCCACCCGGCCAATGTACATATACGGCCGAGTGGGAGCTTCCTCCTTCTGAGTGGACGTTCAGGAACGTCCTGCAGAAGGAGGGAGATCGCGCTGCAGCGTGCACGCACAGCGGCGCGCTCTCAGTGTGCCTGTGTCCCCCGGACACAGAGCAACACCGCTCGCTCTGTGATTGGCCCTCCTGATTACATGATGGCCATGTCCAATCACAGCCTTCATGTGATGTAAATAGAGACATTGTCACGGTGTTCGGCTCTGCTTCTCTCACACAGTGAGGAGAAGGAGAGCGGATCGGTGCTGGCAGGCGGCGATCAACAAGTATAGAGCTGTTTTACTGCTAGTGCCCCCAACCACAGTGTCCCCAAAAGTTTCCCCAAACACAGTGCCCCCACAATAAAACACAATTGTCACACATCTGTCCCAATAAAATCTGTCCCAGTGAACATCTTCCACATCTGTCCGTGATCATCTGGCGCACATCTGCCACATCTGGTGCACATCATTTTCCGCATCTGGCGCACATCAACTGCCACATCTGTCCGTGATCATCTGGCGCAGATTATCTGCCACATCTGGTGCACATCAATTGCCACATATGTCCATGATAATCTGGCGTACATCTGGCACACATCATCTGCCGCACATCTGCCACATCTGTCCGTGATCATCTGGCGCAGATTATCTGCCACATCTGGCGCACATCGACTGCCACATATGTCTGTGATCATCTGGCGCACATCATCTGCCACATATGTCCGTGATCATCTGGCGCACATCTGCCTGCCACATCTGTCCGTGATCATCTGGCGCAGATTATCTGCCACATCTAGCGCACATCTGCCACATCTGGTGCACATCAACTGCCACATATGTCAGTGATAATCTGGCACACATCATCTGCCACACATCTGTCTGTGATCATCTGGCGCACATATGCCACACATCTTGCGCACATCTGCAACATCTGGTGCACATCATTTGCAAAATCTGTCTGTGATCATCTGGCGCACATCATCGGCCATATCTGTCAGTGATCATCTATCACATCTGTAGTCATCTGGCGCACATCATATGCCACATCTGTCAAAGTGAACATCTGCCACATCCCAGTGATCAACATCTGTCACACATCTGTCCCAGGAATCAGCGCACATCTGTCCACATGGCTAAAAAATGATCCAGGGCCTTCAAAAATGTGATAGGTACTCAGGAAATGAAATGTGTAATTTATGCTCCTAGAACGCCTGACGGTGCTACTTGGATGTTGGGCCTCTGTATGAGACCAGGTTGTGAAAAAGTCCCACATATGTGGTATCGCCATACTCAAGAGGAGTAGCAGAATATATTTTGGGGTGTGATTTTGCTATGTACATGCTATGTGTTAATTTTATAAATTGACAACTTTGTGTAAAAAAAAAAAAAAAAAAAAAAAAATAGGTTTTCATTTTCTTTACACATTTTCCAAAAACTTGTGGAAAAAAAAATGATACGTTCAAAAGACTCATTGTGCCTCGTGGAATATACATTGGGGTGTTTGGTTTCCAAAGTGGGGTCATTTTTTGGGTAATTCTTTTGTCCTGGTGCTCCAGGGCCTTCAAAAACGTAATAGGTACTCAGGAAATGCAACTTCAAAAAACTCACTATGTCTCTTACTAAATACCTTGGACTGTCATTTACAAAAAAGGGGTCATTTGGGGGGTATTTGTACTGTCCTGACATTTTAGGGCCTCAAGAAATGAGATAGGTAGTCAGTACATCAGAACTGATCAATTTTCGATGATACGTAGCCTAGCTTGTAGACTCAAACTTTCACGCAAACCTATTATCATACACTTATCAGGATTTTTTTTTACCAAAGACATGTAGCAGAATACATCCTGGCCTAAAATTATAACGAATTTTGATTTTATTGGATTTCTTTTAAAACAAAATGTAGAAAATATGTTTTTTTTTTTTTTCAAAATTTCTGTTATTTTTCGCTTATATCACAAAACATAAAAAGCCCAGTAGTGAATAAATACCACCAAAAGAAAGCTCTATTTGTGTAAACAAAATGATAAAAATGGCATTTGGGTACAGTGTAGCATGACTGAGTAATTGTCATTCAAATTGTGAGAGCACCGAAAGCTGAAAATTGGTCTGGGAAGGAAGGGGGTGAAAGTGCCCAGTATTGAGGTGGTTAAACAAAAAAAAAAAAAATATATAGACGCTTTTTCTGAAACCAAGGTAAAAAATAGAGGGTACTTTCTATGACTGTACATATCGTAAAAGAAAGCATTCTCCTAGTACCATAGGGGGTTCCTCGACAAAGCTTAGTTGGTCTGGTTAATGAGAGATGGGGTAATATTAGCTAGCCAGTTAGCAAAATGTTACCATACAGGATATCTTGAAGTCTGTATATAGGACAGAAATGGCCCGGCATTGTGGAGGCTACTAGGCTCCTTCCCTGGTTTGAAAAGTCACAATTATAGTTACAAAGTTAATCTGGTTGAAAAAAAGACCAAGTCCATCCAGTTCAACCAACAAAGAAAAAAGAAAAACCAACACACTTCAATAGAAAACCTCCATTTACACTATCCAATACCCACAGCTGAACCAGAGGAAGGCAACAAAACCCCAAAAAGGCATTATCCAATTTGTTCCAGAAGGGAAAATAAATTCCTTCTGGATCCCTCAAGAGGCAGTTGGATATTCCCTGGATCATGTTTACCTATAAATATTAGTATCCAGTTATATTATGTGCAATTAGGAAAGAATTCAACTTTTCCTAAAATAATCTACCGAGTTGGCCAGAAACAGCTCTTGAGGGAGTCTATTTTCACAGCTCTTACTGTGAAGAAGCCTTTCTGTATTTTGAGATTAAATCTCTTTTCCTCCAGATGTAAATAGTGGCCCCTTGTCCTCTATGATGAATAAATCTATACCAAGTTCACTTTATGGACCCCTTATGAATGTATACATGCTGATCATATCCCCCTAAACGCGAAGCTCCAGGCTCCTTCATAAAAAATTTAAAAAGTCAGCAGCTTCATATACTGTAGCTGCTGACTTTTAATATTAGGAAACTTACCTGTCCAGGGATCCTGCATTGAAAAATTGGCTCTCAGGTGCTGCCGCCGCCATTTGTTGTAAGGGAAACTGACAGTGAGGCCTTCTGGCTAGAGTAAAATACTCCTTTGTTTTTTACTTCCTCACTAGTAGTAAAGACGTGGGGGTAGAGTTTTATTTAGGTAGTTTAGAAGCATGGAGTCTCTTGGATGCACGCCACATTGCTTTGTAAACTTTTAGCCTTATTCCACATTGCTTTACTCTTGTAAGGGCTATTTAAGCCATGGACATTCAGAGATTCAGATTTAATGACCATTCATCACATGGAACTGATGTGTAGATCACATAAAATAAGTTCACATAACGTGAAAAGGGACAATTTACCTCGAGGATCAGCTGATAATCTGACCTCACCTGATAAAGGACCAATCTGCCACCAAAATAGGAGTTTGCATGTAGAAAAAACACTTTGGAGCAGCACATCGTAGGACTTCTGTTGATAGATTGGTGCAAGCAGAAAAACTAAAAACAGGTAGCGAAAAACAAAGTAAAGAACATATAAAAATGGGAGTATCCTTATGGAGCAGCACTCACTGCTTCTTCCAAATGGGGGAAAAAAAACTCAGGAGTAGTCTAGTCAGGCCAGGGCAGTGGGATAAACTGAAATCCACTGTGTATTAGCACACAGTAGTATAAGTAATCAAAAAGTAAAAATGTAGGAACCAGTACTAATGCAGTGAAAAGGTCATCTATTTAACCAACTTTTAACCAAGATGGGGAGATTCTGCCCAGATGAGATTTAAAGGTTTGCGTCCCTTCTGTGGAGGGGATGGGGCCCCATTTCTTAAATAGACAAAGTCCTTCATCAACAAATGTTAAAGTGTGTGTGAAGTTTTCTCTAGCAATTAGTACAGGCGGTCCCCGGGTTACGAACACAATAGGGAATGTAGGTTTGTTCTTAAATCGAATTTGTTTGTAAGTCGGAACATGTACTTTTTTAAGTGTAACTCCAGCCCAAAAAATTCATAAGGATACAGACAGCAGTACAAACCTCATTGTGGCTCTAACCCCACACCATACAGTACTGTACTAGCCAAAACTAAAAGGCTAAAAGAGACCCAGAAGGATAGTTACATTCAACATAGCTAGAAGTACAAGTACAATACAGTGGCCCTGCTCCCAATACAGAGTAATGTAATCTCACCAGTTTCCAGACAGTTCCACCAGCTTCTGCCTGTGCAGTGGGATGCTTCTGGGCAGTGTGGGGCAATCAGTACATGTAGTACATGCAGCGTGCGTTGTGGCCGGCACTAAGATGGATGCTATCCAGCACAGGAGCGAGAAGAAGCCGGAAGAAGCCAGCAGTGACGTCACGCGGGCGCCACCGCCGTTCGTAAGTAGGAGTCGTTCGTCACGCCCCCGTTCGTAAGTAGGAGTCGTTCGTCACGTGGCCCCCGTTCGTAAGTAGGAGTCGTTCGCAACTCGGATGTTCGTAAGTCGGGGACTGCCTGTAGTATGAAATCCAGATTTATACGCAATTTTATTATTCCGCAGAATCTTAGTAATGGAAAGGAGTGGTTTGCGGGCTAGGATAGTATGTTGTGATAAGTCAACAAATAAAATGACACTAGAGTAGGGATCGGACAAGGGAGTCGGATGCCGAGATAGCTGCATTAGCTGTTCTTTAACATGAAAAAAAATGATTCTTTACAATCCCATCACTCAGTAATTTGTCTGTAAATAAAATGGCTTTGGCAATTTATATGCTCTGTCCTCCACAATTTCTCATGCAGGAACAGAGTGGAGATAATCTGTAGCACATAATTTCTTAATTCAGGAGGCGTTTTTGCAATACCTCTGAATTGAGAGGCGATTTCCCCCATTTTGTTCTCTACATGACTAACTCTGTCACCTATTTCATAAACTTTCGATTTACCTTGACTGATAAACGATAGCATATATCTGTAATGTGCCTCTCAGGGCCAAAAAAAGCAGACCTTCACCCTAAATTCTAGATCATGTTGTTTATTTGTGCATGTGGAGATGTGACACAGGACTTTGGATCCAAAGCAAGCCCTGTGGCAGATCTGTGCACGCACAGGTTTCCCTGACAATCTCAGCACTAGGAGAGTCAGAAAACGTCACTGTTTTTTCACATGTGCAAGAAAACACCTGCGTATGCGCAGATGTGCTGGACAGCTCTGCTAGGACCAAAAGGCTGGGCAGAGTCCTTGGTACATCTGCGCATGTGCTAGAACGATGGCACTGAAGAAGGGGTGGAGGGGGACTGAAGTTCCACTTTAAGGGTAGTATCAATAATAGGTTGACCAGATGTAGGATAGTTTTCAATAAGCTCCACAAATTCCCTGGGGTCTTCAAATGAGCTGTTGTCTGTGTGCTGGGAATGCAGGGGAGTCTATTTCTGCTTAGATTTCAGTTGACAAGTTAAAGTGATACTAAAGTCTCTCTTTTTTTTTTTTTTTTGGTAAAAATAACAAACATGTCATACTTACCTGCACCTTTTCTCAGGTCCCTCTTTGACGCTTCTGGCCCATACCTCCTGTTAAGTGCCCCTGCTGTAAGTAGCTTGCTTTGGGGGAACCCGAGCCGAGCTGCAGCTCCCTGTGTCCATTCAGACACTGAGCCTCAACATGGCCCCTCTCCTATCTTGATTGACTGACTTTGATTGACAGGAGCAGGAGCCAATGGCGCAGCGCTGCTGTCTTAGCCAATGAGGAGGGAGAGTCCCGGGCAGCTGAGACACTCCTGCAACATCACTGGATTGAGATGGGCTTTGGAAAGTATTGGGGGGGCTGCTGCACACAGAAGGCTTTTTATCTTAATGCATAGAATGCATTGAGATAAAAAACCTTCTGACTTTGCAACCACTTTAAGGGAGAGTCCGGGATCGTAGCTAATCTGTGTGTCCAGGTTCAGCCTCTGGTGCCTAGCCGCTGTGTTGTTCCATATAGGGAATTTATAGTCTTTACAATTTTTTTTAACATATACATATATTTAAATATAGTTTATGATTGTATTTGAACACAGGAAAGCCATATTTGACCAATACATGCTCAGGCTCTGCTTTGCAGTACTACAGTTTCCTTCTCACAGTATAGGTGTTGGCTAACTTCTTGAAAATAATTCAGGTCTTGTCTGGCCTTTTAAATTGGGCAGCTGTTAAATGGATACTGTCAGCCTTCTCCCACTGATATTCAGCTTGCCAGCACTTCCCTACTGCAAATTCTTTCATCGCAATCAACACTAAATACTATTTCGGATGCTAGGAGTGGTGGTGTAGTCCCTTCTTTAAATATGTGACAGTGCTTAGGCCTAGCAATCACTTTCACATAGGAAAGGAAATGCTACCCCATACCAAGATGCACTAGGTATTTTCACCAGCTGAGACTGAGGAAGGAGGCAAAAAATCTTCACAAATGAAACCCCGAGACAACCTTGAGATGGAATGCCTGACAGGGTTGTAACTAGGGATCGACTGATTATCGGCAAAGCCAATATATCCAGGGCCGATCTGCACTTTCCCAAATATATCGGAATCGGCCCCTGAGGTTTACGGATATTGCCGATATTTCAGGAAAGTGCGGTACTGGAGTGATGCCTGCCGCTAGGGGCATCACCCCGGTACCGGCGTCCATAGCCGACGGTCGGCTGTCTGACAACCGATGCGGCTGAGAAGCTGCTTGTCTGTCATTACAAGGAGTGGGGGGGGGGGGGGTGACGTCCCCTCTCGCCACCTTCCAAGGCTCGCCCGGGTCTCCCGTCCCACCAGGAGACCCGGGCATCCTACCTGCACGGCCGCCGAAGACCCGATCAAAGCCGAATTCGGCTCTGATCGGGTCTCCATGTAAAAACCCGGAAGTGATGTCATGACATCACTTCCGGGTACTCGGCGCCAAATTCAAAAAAATTACAGCATTCAAAACAGCCAAACTTGGCGTTTTGAATGCTTTTAAGTGCAGAGGAGGGGTTTGGGGGGTCTTTAAGACCCCCAGATCCCTCCACAAGTGTACCTGTGTGAAAAAAGAAAAAAAAAAATTTGAAAAAAAAAAAAATGTTTTTTTAAATGTCCGAAAATATCGGCCGATACCGATATGCGATGACCAAAATATTGGTATCAGCAATAAAAAAACGATAATGGTCAATCACTAGTTGTAACACCACTTTGTCCCTGTGAACCACCAGGTAAGGTGACCAACAGGACAACGCAGCTAACTCCCGACACCCTACGCGCAGAAGTAATAGCGACCAAAAAGGCCACCTTCTGCGACAGAGTGAGCAAAGAGAGTTCACTAATGTTTTCAAACGAAGGCTTTTGAAGTACCGACAGTAACAAATTGAGATCCCACAGGGGTACCAGGGATCGCTTGAGGAGCCAGATGGGAACTCCCTGCACAAAAGTGTGAACCAAGGACTTCGCCGCCAACGGCTTTTGGAAAAATATGGCCAAAGTTGAAATATGGCCCCTGATGGTGCCCAGAGCCAAACGTTGATCTACACCTAGTTGTAGAAATTCCAACAGGTGAGACACAGAAAAGTAATGGGGAGAGCCCCCCCCCCCCCCCCCCCGGGGAGAGCCCCCCCCCCGAGACTCACACCAAGTAATGTACGCCTTCCAAACTCGATGATAAACCTTCCTGGAAGTAGATTTCCTAGCTTTCAACAGCGTAGGAATCACTGACTCCGACAGCCCTCTGTCCTTCAGCACCTGGCTTTCAGGATGGAAGATTGGTCCCCGAGACAGAAGATCTTCCCTGAGAGGAAGTTATCAAGGGACGTCTGCTACCAGCCTTACCAGGCCTGCCTACCAAGACCAGTGAGGCCAGTCTGGTGCCACCAGAATGACTGGAATCCCTTCTACCTCAATTCTGCGTAGCAGTCTCAACAGAAGTTGTCTCGGAGGAAAAACTTAAATCAGACGATACTGACCCCAAGGGGCAACCAGGGCGTCTGCCAGAGGATCTCGGGACCTCGACACAAACCTCTGCACATTCCTGTTCAGATGGGAGGCTACCAGGTCCACATCGGGGGTCCCCCACCGGAGACACAGCTGATGAAACATCTCCGGGTGAAGAGACCACTCTCCCTGATCCAACGTTAGCCAACTAAATAGTTTGCTTGCCAATTCTCCGCCCCTGAAATGTGTACAGCAGAGGGGGCCGGAACATAAAGTTCTGCCCACCTCAGGATGCCGGTTACTTCCCGGCCCACCAGGGCACTCCTTGTGCCCCCTTGATGATTGACATATGCCACCGCCATAGCATTGTCTGATTGTAGCCTCACCATCCACTGAGACAGACAAAGCCTGATTGCCTGAATTTCCAGGATGTTGATTGGCAGACTGGACTCCTCTCAAGTCCAAACACCTTGAGCCGAGTATACTCCCAAGACATCTCCCCACCCGGACAAGCTAGCATCCGTGGAAATCACTGTCCAATACAGGGGAAGAAAAGACTTTCCCAGGCGAAACACCGGGGAGCGGAGCCACCATATCAGAGACCCTCTCTTACCCCGACTCAACAGGATCAGATCGTCCAGCGACTGGGGATCCTTGTCCCATTTGGCAAGAATCTCTTTGCAGAGGTCCGGTATGGAACTGAGCAAACCAAACCGCCTCGAAGGTGGAGACCATCAGACCCAGCACTTGCATGCAAGTCCTGTGCGACGGCTGACAGTTGGACAATAGGAGCCGAATCGCAGCCTGCAAGTTCCGTAGTTTTGCCTGTGGAAGAAACACCCGGGCTGATGCTGAATCCAGCATCAGAGCCAAGTAGTCCAGCTTGGTGGATGGAGTCAAAGCCGATTTCTGAAAGTTCAGTGTCCATCCGAACTCCTGTAGAGTTCGCACATAATGTCCAAATCGATTTATAGAAGACTCTGCACGTAGAAGCAGATCATACAGGTAACCTAGTACCGCAATGCCAACACTGGGGCCAAAACTTTTGTGAACACCCGAGGAGCAGAAGTGAGACCAAAAGGTAACACCACGAATTGATAGTGCTCCTCGCCCGCGGCAAAACGAAGAAAACGCTGGTGCCCAACATATTGGACGATGAAGGTAAGCATCCTTGAGATCGATAGAAGTCAAAAGATCCCCTTGATGGAAGGAAAGCCACTACCGTGCGATTGGACTCCATCTGAAATTTCTGAACCAGCACAAAGTAGTTCAGAGCCTTGAGGTTCAAGATCGGGCGGACCTTGTCTTCCTTCCTGGGAACGGTAAACTGATTTGAGTAAAAACCTTGAAAACGGTCTGATTCTGGAACTGACACAATGACTCCTTGTGCTAACATGTCCTGCACTGCCCAGTTAAGGCCCTGCAGCCAATCGTAAGACAGGCGTAAAAATTGGAAGGAAAGAACCTTGCCGTAGGTAAGGACAGAAACTCGATCTTGTAGCCGAACTGAATAAACTCATGGACCCATTTGTCCACGGGTCCGGAAAGAAGCAAAGACGTCCCCCCACCCCAGATACAAATGAAGGCACCCCTTAAGGCTGGAGAAGGCTTGTCCGGGGCAACCAGTAGTGCCCACTTTTGACTTACCATTCCAGGGTCTCTTGGAGTAGCATGCAAAGTTATGAGGGCCATATCAACCTTTGACACAAATGACTGCAGGGTCGCCGTCATGGCCGCCAGGGCAGACTGAGACGCAGAGGGTCCCGCAGCTTCAAGGAGTGGGTAAGGTGGTGATGCACGTTCCATGGGCTCCATGAGAAAATCGGAGCCGCACTGTGCCCAAAAGAAAAAAAAAAGTTGTTTTTTTTTTCAAAAAAAAAAAAAAAAGAAAGCGTGCACACACCGCTCGGAGCACCACAAGGATCAGCTGGATCACAGCGCTGGATATAGTAGAGGAGGGACTGTATACCCACAGAGACTCACCACCATGCACCCAGAGCTGTATCCAGAAACCGCCTGCCACACTGCAATCAAAGAGGAAGAGAAAGCGCTGACACTTTCACTAGAGGCCCCCGCTGCACGTCACCGCACTGGACTTCAAGAAAATGGCCACCGCATAGACTACAAAGGGAAACCCAAAACATGGCCGCCGGGCAACACAAACATGGCTGCCGAGGCTAAAAACAACCATCCACGGCAAAATGGCGGCGCCGCGCGGGACCCGGGACTCCAGGGAAGTAGTTTTAGTCCACCGGGGGGAGCCTCCCAGGGACCCCCTTGCCTCTGCAGTGCAATAAATGCAGGCTCTACTACCAGGGAGCTGCCAGCGGCACACTCCCATCACCCTCTGGCCCAGCACCAATGTAACACCCCCACCCAGAAACACCCGTGCACCCCAAAGGGGGACTAGGGGAGAGGGCTGGGGGCAGGTGATGGCGACCAATGCAGGGAGAACCCTGCTAGGGAGAGGGGGGGGAAACCATTAGGGGAGGAATGACACAGGGGTGCCTACCATCCCCAGGAAGGACCCCAGCAATTCCCAGAGAAAAGAGGGGGGACACTACTCACTACACCTTGGCATTAGGTGGGCACCACTCCCGGCAGTCCAACGCACCATCTTGGAATGGGGGTGCTGTGGCCAGAGGTACGCTGCGACTCTGATTGTGACCGTTGTCGTGACCAGGGCTATGCGACCATGTGAGGGATTTCACTCGCCGACCAGCCCCAGTCCAGTGGGACTAAGTGACAGCCAACCTAGCGCAGCACTAATAGTTGGGTCGCGTTCACAGGCCAGACTGGGAAGGCCATAAGGATCTAAAATATCCAGTGCGCCGCCAAGTCCAGCTGTTGATTGTAGTTCACACAGGAACAGAAAATAACAAAGAGTAAAGAAAAAATTACATTTAAAAAAGGAAAAAAAAAATGCCAGGACCGCAGATCCCAGCAGGGAGCCAGGTCTTTACTCCTGACTAGGCAGAAAAAACTGAAGTCCTATAGCAGGTGATGGTATACCCTCTGGGACTGCCTCAGGGGCATAGCCAAAATTGTTTCCACCTAGTCCTACTCCTGAAGGGAGAGTAGCATAAACCCAATGGTCGAGGAAGACATGAAGCTGTGTCCATCAGTGAACGAAAGAGAAAATTCAAATTCTTTTCACAGTGAATACATTAAACCTTTTGCATTACCAAATGTTTGTTTTAACAAACTGCCAAGTTTTTATTACGGTCTCTGATCCCCACTGGGGAAAAAAATCAGCTTGTTTTCTGTCCTTGTGACACCACATTCTTTCCAAGAAAAAACTGAACTTGTGCTTTAACCACTTGCCGACCGCTCCACGCAGATATACGGCGGCTCGGCTGCGCAAAATCATGTAGAACTACGTCATTTAGTGCACGCAGTCTCGGCGGCGCACGCACACCGCCGCAGCCGTGCTCCTGCTGTGTCTAATCAGGCAGCCTGCGGGAGGAGTGGCGGCGATCACCGCTGGCCTCCTGCGATCGTCCGAGAAACTGACAGAAGACCCTCCTGCTTATGTAAACAAAGTAGGCGAGTCTTCTGTCACACAGGCAGAGAGAGATCAGGAGTTTCAGCTAAGCTGAAACCCTGAACTCTCTGTTCCTGTCACAGAGCCCTTCCCCCCACAGTCAGTAAGCACAGTT
Organism: Pelophylax lessonae; assembly: GCF_965119305.1. Lineage (NCBI taxonomy): Eukaryota > Metazoa > Chordata > Amphibia > Anura > Ranidae > Pelophylax > Pelophylax lessonae. Next base: position 320,132,591 of record NC_138768.1, on the reverse strand, counting down.
AGGCATACAATAACCCCTTTGATCACCCCCAGTGTTAACCCCTTCCCTACCAGTGTCACTTATACAGTAACAGTGCATATTATTTAGCACTGATTACTGTATTAAAGAGGTTGTAAACTCGTTTACAATTTTTTTTTTTTACAACCTGCAAGAGAAACACATAATGAGCTAGTATGCATCGCATACTAGCTTATTATGAAATACTTACCTTAGAACGAGCCCCCGCCATGCCGCTCACTCACCTGTATGACGAGCGACATGTTCAGTCGCCCGTCTTCCGGGATCGCGGCATCCAGCCATCTGATTGGCCGGAGCCGCGGTGACGTCACTCCCGCGCACGCACACGGGAGCCGACGGTCACGGCACGGGGCTCTGAAGGAACGGCACGATCAGCCGTTCCTTCAGAGCGCATGCGCCAGTGACGTCACTGGCTGCATTAAAGGTAAATATCTCCTAAACGGTACATGTTTAGGAGATATTTACAGTACCTATAGGTAAGGCTTACCTATAGGTACAACTTCCCGAGGAGGGTTTACTTCCTCTTTAATGTCACTGGTCCCCAATAAGTGACAAAAATGTCAGTTAGGGGTCCGATCTGTCCACCGCAATCCTGCTAAAAATCGCTGCCATTATTAATAAAAACAAAAAAATAAATAAAAAGCCCAAAAATCTATCCCGTAGTTTGTAAACGCTATAACTTTTGTGCAAACCAATTAAAATACGCTTTTTGGGATTTTTTTTTACCAAAAATATGTAGAACACAAATTGGCCTAAACTGATAAAAAAAAAAAAAAAAGTGATTTTTAAAATGTGTTATCGAGAATGTTTTAATAGCAGAAAGTAAAGAATATTGTGTTTTTTTTTCAGAATTGTAGCTCTTTTTTTGTTTATAGCGCAAAATCTAAAAAGCGCAGAGGTGATCAAATACCACCAAAAGAAAGCTCTATTTGTGGAAGAAAAAAAGGACATCAATTGTATTTGGGTACAGCATTGCACGACAGGGCAATTTTTCGTTAAAATAATGCAGTGCAGAATCGCAAAAAATGGCCTGGTCATTAGTGGGTAAAACCTTCCGAAGCCAAAGTGGTTAAATAAAATAAACTCCACTCTGTAAATCCCTGGTTATATGGGGATAAGCACATCCTTTGGCAAGATATCCTTAACTTCTTCAGATCCACGCTATAGCCGAAGTAAGGCTGCAGCGCGGACTCGAATTTCCGGGAGGCCGTCTTTAAACGGCCTCCCAGAGACAGGCTCCCCGCGCGCTCCCGGGGAAAATATGTGTCGGCCGTGTCCCTTGGACACAGCCAATCACAGATCGTGGTAAATGGCCAATCACAGCGGCCATTTACCACGTGATCGGCCCATGCAATGAGAGATGATCTCATATGTAAACATATGAGATCATCTCTCATCGCCAGCTCTCCTTCCTCACACAGAGACTGCATGTGAGGAAGGAGCAGAGCCGATCAGCCGTTCGGGGACACAGAGGAATGTAATCAGGGCACTGATCACCAGTGCCCTGATTACACAAGGTAAATAAAATACACTAAGTGCCCACCATCAGTGCCCATAGTGCTGCCAGTCTGCCCATCAGTGCCTGCTCATCTAGGCACTGATGAGCACTGACTGGCAGCACTATGGGCACTGAGGGTGGGCACTGATGGTGCTGCCCATCAGTGCCGCCCGTCAGTGTCCATCAGTGCCACCCATCAGTGTCCAGCAGTGCCGCCTCTCAGTGCCTATCAGTGCCGCCCGTCAGTGCCGCCTCTCAGTGCCCAGCAGTGCCACCTCTCAGTGCCCAGAAGTGCCACCTATCAGTGCTCATCAGTGCTGCCTATCAGTGCTCATCAGTGCTGCCTATCAGTGCTCATCAGTGCAGCATATTAGGGCCTCCTCATCAGTGCCACCTCATCAGTGCCCCCTCATCAGCGCACATCAGTGAAGGAGAAAAATGTATTTATTTCCAAAATTTACTCGCAGAAAATAAGAAAAACTTTTTTTTTTCAAAATATTCTGTCTTTTTTCTTTGTAAGAAAAAAAAAAACCCAGAGATGATTAAATACCACCAAAAGAAAGCTCTATTTGTGTGGAAAAAATGATAAAAATGTCATATGGGTACAGTGTAGCATGACCGCGCAATTGTCATTCAAAGCGTTGAAAAGCACTGAAAGCTGAAAATTGGCTTGGATAGGAAGGGGGTGAAAGTGCCCGGTAGGCAAGTGGTTAAAACAGTTAGGCTAAAAGGTATAGTAGTGAGTTCACTCCATCTGTCAGTTTGTGTCCACATCTGTCTTGGGTAATAAATGGTTCAACCTTTCTAATCAAATGGCATTACTTAGTCCCTTGTGTTGCCTCCTAGAATGCCAGTGTTACGTCAGTATATACTACCAACTCTTTAATGTATTTCTCTATTTCAAGCACAGTTTTTGGCTCTTGTAACTATTTAAACACAAAAAGGTGGATAATGAATGTATTTTAAAATTCAGATTACAATCAGGATACAGAGAAGATGATGCTAATCAGGGCATAATTCATGCTATGTGAATCAATGTCTGATTACCACATTGTCACAAGGATTTTTAAGTATGCAAGTATGAGGGATGATGTTATCCTTAGTCTCGGTATTACTCAGCCAGCTAGAGAATATTTATGTTAGTGGAGGGCTGATGAGCAGGACACAAAAGCAGCGGCCCTAGGGCACTCTATTTTTACATGGGTCTTTTGTAGGCCTGTCTGTGCAGCAATAAAAGGTCACAATACATTTGCAACCTTAAAGATGAACTAAAAATACTGCTTATAGATAATAAATATGTCTTTAAGTACATCTATAATCAATCTCAAAGATTTTTGAAAAGGACCTTGGTAAGGGAAAGGATAAAGAAATTTACAGCAAGTTCTGATAAAAAAAAAAAAAAAAAAAAAACCCTTTCACTTGCCTGAATATCTCTAAAGCACACTGTTCAATGTCCAGAAATCTTTCGCCCTACAAGTACAAAATGTGCAGGCCGCAGAATAAACTATTAATCCTATTCCCACCGTGCCCTATGAAAAAAGATACTTGTGATTGGGTGTTACCAGCCCTGATCCTGCAAACCATCCCACCTCTGTTCTCATATCGAAATGTAGTCCATGCAGACACAGCCAACAAGCAGGTGACAATGCAGCCATTATTTCTGAATAATCGGGCTAGCATTTTCCCCTTATCAAAAGGAGGAGACACAAATGGAACACATCTGGTAGGATCAAAACATAATTGATGGGAGTTTGCAGGAAAGCTAGACCAAAAAGGAAACATGACAGTAAACTTTTAAGTGTGCGCAACATGCTGCAAGCACACATCGGAAAAAGATGCCAACAGATAACCAAAGCAATTTTTTTCTGGCTGGCATTCAGCAAGATTTATCAAAAATTTGGCAATCCCAAATGTGTGTTTTGCTATCACTTTTTTTTTTTTTTTTTGTTTTTTCTTTAGGAGTAGGAGTTTTCATTTTTCCTGAGAATAAAGAAGAAATTATTTGTCTGAATTGCAGAATCATCTTCTTCGTCTAGCAACTAAACCATTTTTGTGCTAAATAGGGTTGAATATCTTCAGGACTAGGTTCATTGCAAGGTGTCAGGCTGTCTTTACTGACAAAAATGTATTAGGGAATATCAAGCAGTATTTAAGTGTCATTAAACCCACACCATTAAAAACGATCAATAAATTCTGTATTTTATGCTGTTCAGCCACTATGGGATTCATTTTTCATATTCCACAAAAACCTGGTTGATCCTGCTGTTCTCTATTTCAGCTTCTGTTTATATCCCCATTGCAGTTGGAGGTTTTGCAGAGCAGTGTTGGCAGCTCTGAACATGCTCAGTTTTCAGTGAGTTTCTATGCTGAGAATTTCCTCCCTATCACATCTAAACAGCCCATGTGACTACAGAGTCACACATGTGAGCGTATACACAGTGGTAAATGACAGCCCACTCCCTCCCTCCTTCTCCATATCCACTAACCAGCTAAACACAATGGGGGTGGGATATTACATCTTGATTGATGGAGGCTTCACCTCCCAGTTATTCTAAGACACAGGCTGTTTTCAAACATATGTATATTTGTATGACAATTTATTACAATTTATTGATTTTATTATTTTTATGCTGTATCCCAAAGGCTGTTATGAAGTGGAAGGAAAATGATAAATATTTTTTAAAATTATTTTACAAATAAATATCTGAAAATTGTGGCATGCATTTCTATTGTCTTTTGGAGTAGGTCTTTACCAGCTTTGCACATCTAGAGAGTGACATTTTTTGCCAATTATTCTTTGCAAAATAGCTCAAGCTCTGTCAGATTGGATGTAGAGCGTCTGTAAACAGCAATTTTCAAGTCCTGCCACAGATTCTCAATTGGATTTAGGTCTGGACTTTGACTGGGCCATTCTAACACATGAATATGCTTTAATCTAAACCATTCCATTGTAGCTCTGGCTGTATGTTTAGGATCATTGTCCTGCTGAAAGGTGAATTTCTGCCCCCAGTCTCAAGACTTTTGCAGACTCTAGTAGGTTTTCTTCTGAGATTACCCTATATTTGGCTCCATTCATCTTCGCATAAACTCTGACCAGCTTCCCTGTCCGTGCTGAAGAAAAGCATCCCCACAACATGATGCTGTCACCACCATGTTTCATGGTGGGGATGGTGTGTTCAGGGTGATGTGCAGTGTTAGTTTTCTGCCACACATAGCGTTTTGTTTTTAGGTCAAAAAGTTCAATTTTGGTCTCCCCTGCTGTGTCCCCCACATGGCTTCTTGCAAACTGCAAACAGGACTTCTTATGGCTTTCTTTCAACAATGGCTTTCTTCTTGCCCCTATTTCCTATAAAGGCCAGCTTTGTGGAGTGCACAACTGTTTACAGTGGTGCCATACTCTTTCCATTTTTGGATGAGGAATTGAACAGTGCTCCTTGAGATGTTCAAAGCTTGGGTATTTTTTTTTTTTTTTTTATAAGCTAACCCTGCTTTAAACTTCTCCATAACTTTATCCCTGACCTGTCAGGTGTGTTCCTTGGCCTTCATGACGCTGTTTGTTCACTGAGGTTCTCTAACAAATCTCTGAGGGATTCACAGAACAGATGTATTTATGCAGAGATTAAATTACACACAGGTGGACTTTAATTACTAATTAGGTGACTTCTGAATTGGTTCCACTAAATTTTAGTTAGGGGTATGAGAGTAAAGGGGGCTGAATACAATTGCACGCCACACTTTTCACATATTTATTTGTAAAAATTTGGAAAACCATTTATCATTTTCCTTCCACTTCGCAATTATGTGCCACTTTGTGTTGGTCTATTACATAAAATCATAATAAAATACATTTATGTTTTTGGTTGTAACATGACAAAATGTCCAGGGGTATGAATATTTTTTCAAGGCACTGTATATGGATTAGGAAAAAGGTACTTATATGTTTGTTTGTTTTTTTATTCAAATTACAGTGCCATCATCCACTTACAGAGAAAGAGAAGTGGGAAAATGTAAATGAAAACTTTGTGTGTTTAGTGTCACTTTAAGTGGTTGTAAACCTCTGACATGAACAATAACCAAATCATATATTTTCTATAGTGTGTACTTTCCCCAACCAAAAGCACAGAGTGTGACTTCTGTCTGCAGCCTTGCACCTCTGCTATCTGCATGAGTCATTTCTGACAGGATGTGGACTCCAAGTCACTTAGGATGATGGCGAGTGGAGCTCCAGCACACATCAGATGATTGACAGTCTAAGCTGTGATGAGACCAAAACTTTACTTTTTGACCTAAAAGCAAAACACTGTGTGGTGGAAACTAACACTGCACATCACCCTGAACACACCATCCCCACCATGAAACATGGCGGTGGCAGCATCAAGTTGTGGGAATGCTTCTCTTCAGCAGGGACAGGGAAGATGATCAGAGTTGATGAGAAGATGAATGGAGCCAAATACAGGGCAATCTTAGCAGAAAACCTGTTTGAGTCTGCAAAAGACTTGACTGGGGTGGAGGTTCACCTTCTAGCAGGATAACGACCCAAAACATACAGCCAGAGCTACAATGGAATTACCGTATTTAAATCAAACCCTATTCATGTTTTAGAATGGCCCAGTCACAGACCAGATCTAAATCCAATTGAGAATCTGTGACTTGAAAATTGCTGTTCACAGACACTCTCCATCCAACCTGGCAGATTTTGAGCTATTTTTGCAAAGAAGAATGGGCACAAATTTCACTCTCTAGATGTGCAAAGCTGGTAGAGACATCTCCAAAAAGACTTGCAGCTGTAATTGCAGAGAAAGATGGTTCTACAAAGTATTGACTCAGCGGGGCTGAATACACATCACACTTTTCATATAGTTATTTGTAAAAAATATTGAAAACCACTTATCATTTTCCTTGCACTTTACAATCATGTGCCACTTTGCGTTAGTCTATCACATAAAATATATTTATGTTTTTGGTTGTAACATGACAAAATGTGTAAAATTTCAAGGGGTATGAATATTTTTTCATGGCACTGTACAAGCAGTCTGTGTTACAAACAAGATTTTGTAGGTTTGTTCTTAAAGCGGAGTTCCACCCTAAAGTGAAACTTCCGCTTATCTGTTTGCTCCCCTCCTCCAATGCCACATTTGGCACCTTTTGGAGGGGGGGGGGGGGGGGAGCATGTGCCTGTTTTTGTTGACAGGTACTGTCCCTACTTCCAGTGGACTTGGCAGCGGTGACGTACGTCACAAGCCTGACCCCTCCACCTCCGGCCGCGGCTGCACCATTCAGAATGCGCTTCGCACATGCGCAGTAGGGGACCGGCTGTGAAGCTGCAAGGCTTCACTGCCGGGTTCCCTTCCGGGAATTTGTATATACGCTTTTTGGATAGCATAGGGAAGGGTTAACGCCCCTGTAACATTTTTTTCTGCTGTCTGTGCCCCTGCTCAGAAGATTTCACCTCACTTTCTGTCCCTGTGACAATTGTATTTTGAAAATTTTGGGTTGTCATGGAAACAAGGATTGGTAATAAAGCTTCAGTGGAGACACTTTTTTCCCATGATAACTCTTACAGGAGTGAATTTTCCTTCCTTGGGTAGACTTTCTCTCACTGCCTTTTGTCTCCCTCCGTTTGTAAGTATGAATTGTATGCAAGTCGGATATTCGTAACTTGGGGACTGCCTGTAAATAATAAATATACCCAGAAGTAGAATATACAGGGTATTTTCACTGGGAGTCAGGCATGAAGCTATATAAAGGGTTGAGGGGGGATATAAAGCTTTCACATTAGTCCTATTGGACAAAGTACATAAATTTGAGAAGCTTTGGAGACCTTGGGCTACCTATAACCTACCCCTGGATTTGATGAATCCCTACTGCTCCCTTAATTCTCTAGGTGTAAACTCTCAGTCCTACCTCTGAATTGATCATTGATGCCCATGCTTCTCCTAGGGACCTAGGACTTGTCATACTTACTGTTCTGCGCAGTGGTTTTGCACAGAGCAGCCTGTTCCTCCTCTTCTGGGGTCCCTCACTGTCGCTTCTGGCTCCTCCTGCCTTCAGAGTGCCCATATAGCAAGCTGCAAAGTATAGTATAGAGTGCCCCTATAGCAAGGTAAAAAAATGCCTGCCTTTAGAATCACGTGCATTCTTTTCCTGTCCAGGACTACATGTCCCATGATGTATTGCTCCCCACACATTCAAAAGTTCTCAGGCACTCACTGACATCTATGAATGGTGTACTGAGCTGTAAGTGTGCTTCACCTTGTATACTGACAGCTATACAATTAATAAAACGAAAGAAAAATTCTGAGATGATTTGGGATTGGTTCTTTTTGATACTGCAGTCAGCACTCCCTTGATGCACTTTGCGGCCTTATTAAAAAACAATAATCTTGCTGCAGTTTAACTATTTGCTGACTACCCTATAGCAGTTTTCCTGCTACATGGTGGCAGCTGTGCGCTGGATCACGTAAATATACACGTGATCCGGGTCTTTCGGGTAACGAGTGCGAATGCCAGTCGCCGCCGGTTCGCACCCACTGTCAATTATCCGTTAACCGACCAGCGGGTACAGCGGACTCGTTGTCCACTGACACATCCGCCGATCATCCTACAGAGACAAAGAACGGTGGTCTGCCTATGTAAACAAGGCAGATCGCGGTTCTGACAGGAGGGAAAGCATGGATCCTGTGTCTCTGCAAAGCAGCCAGAGTCTTAATTACAGTGCATATTTTTTTTAGCACTGATCACTGTATTAGCAACACTGGTCCCCAAAAAGTGTCAGTTAGTGTCCGATTGTCCCCCGCAATTGTCAGGTAAAATAACGCAGTGCTGTTATCGCAAAAAATGGAGAAGGGGGGTTAATCTTCTGGAGCTGAAGTAGTGAATTGGAACTCCTAAACCAGAAAAATCCACAAAGAAAATACTATGAGTATATGCAGTATATATATATATAAAAAATTACCTTTGTCTTTTTCACCACCCCTAGGCATCTCTCTGTCTTTTTCAACAACTCTTGGAGCCTCATGTTTATTTTCACTGGCTTTTGGTCCTTCTCTGTCCTTCTCATCAGCTCTCTGACCCTCCCGGGTTTTCTCTACAGATCTTGGTGGGCTCTGGTGCTTAACTCCCCGTGGCAAAAACGTCAGTGGCTTCTGGTGGTTTCTGTGTCTGTGTACTAATTCGTCTTGCTCTCCTGAAGGTTTGTCATCTATGTCACCCTGTTTCCGAACTGGGTATTTTCCCCAATCCCGCTCCAGCCTACTTCCTGGAACAAAGACTCCGCAATTCTCATCACAGAGAAAAAACCTGTGTCCACGGAATGTGCCATCAGTGAAGCCCTTTCCTTCTGCAGATCCCTGTGAATGGACAACAGAAGAACATAATAAACAACTGGCTTACACATGAGGTCACATACGTCACAGAGGAAAAAAAATGTGAACTGACTAGGGTGACAGGTGACTGGAGAAAGTGTTATAGCATGAGCGTGAGTGTTCCAGAGCTAATATTTGGGACAGAGGTCTTGGTTGTGAGAATGAGAGGTTTTAATAAATAAGGGTGACCATTCACATGTACATTTAATAGAACACATTGAAGTAGAAGAAGAAAGGAAGACTCCAAGGCATATGCATCATTAACAAGGCCTTGTATAGTAAGTGAAGGCTACCAGCCTAGAATAAATATTTTAAAGTGGCTGTAAACCTCAGACATGGAATATGAGCAAAGCATATCTCTCCAAAACAGTGGTCTCCAAACTGCGGCCCTTTGCTTGCCTTTATCCAGCCCTTGGGGCACTTTTCCTTCCACTTATAAAAGACACTATTCCTCCCACTGACACCAACAATAGGGCATAATTTCTACTACTGACATCAACAGTGGGGCACCGTTTCTCCCATTGATGCCAATGATGGGGCACTATTCCTCAAACTGACAGCAATGATGGGGCACCATTTCTCCCACTGACACCAACAATGGGCACTATTTCTCCCACTGATACCAATGATGGGGTACCATTTCTCCCACTGACACCAACGATGGGGTACCATTTCTCCCACTGACACCAACGATGGGGCACTATTTCTCCCACTGACACCAACGATGGGGCACTATTTCTCCCACTGACACCAATGATGGGGTACCATTTCTCCCACTGACACCAATGATGGGGTACCATTTCTCCCACTGACACCAACGATGGGCACTATTTCTCCCACTGATACCAATGATGGGGCACCATTTCTCCCACTGACACCAACGATGGGCACTATTTCTCCCACTGATACCAATGATGGGGTACCATTTCTCCCACTGACACCAACGATGGGGTACCATTTCTCCCACTGACACCAACGATGGGGCACTATTTCTCCTACTGATACCAATGATGGGCCACTATTTCTCCCACTGACACCAATGATGGGGTACCATTTCTCCCACTGACACCAATGATGGGGTACTATTTCTCCCACTGACACCAATGATGGGGTACCATTTCTCCCACTGACACCAAAGATGGGGTACCATTTCTCCCACTGACACAAATGATGGGGCACTATTTCTCCCACTGACACCAATGATGGGGCACTATTTCTCCCACTGACACCAATGATGGGGTACCATTTCTCCCACTGACACCAATGATGGAGTACCATTTCTCCCACTGACACCAATGATGGGGTACTATTTCTCCCACTGACACCAATGATGGGGTACCATTTCTCCCACTGACACCAACGATGGGGTACCATTTCTCCCACTGACACCAACGATGGGGCACTATTTCTCCCCCTGGCACCAGGGATGGCGCATTATCCCCCCCCCCCCCCTCAATGCCAAAGATGCATTAACACCCACTGATGCCAGGACAATCTCTACTCCCAATGGCCACAGTCCAGCCCCCCTAAAGTCTGGACAGTAAACTGGCCATTTGTTTAGAAAGTTTGGAGACTCCTGCTCTATAGTGTGCACTTGTCTCTATCCAGAGCACTAAGGAGTTGATTTACTAAATCTTGACAGTGCAAAATCTGGTGCCGCTCTGCACAGCTTCCAGGTTTTTTTTTTTTTTCAAAGCTTACCTGAACAATCTGAATTTAGAAGATTGGCTACCATGAACCGCTGCACTAGATTTTGCAATCTCACATTTTTAGTTAATCAACCCCTAAGTGTCTTTTGTCTGTTGCTGACAAGCTTTCCTGACACAAAGAAAAAGGTGACAGTGGAGGGGATGTGTCCCTTCCCTCCAATCAGCTCTCAAACCTCCCCTTACTGAGCTCTGCAGAGTGTCATTTCAGCTCTCCGTCCCCTTTTTTCTGACATCTCAGGCAAGATTTATAAATTCTGGACTTTGAATGGATGTAGAGAAGAAAATACTGCAGATAAACACGTACAACTTCTTTAGGAGGATTTGTCTAATTTCTGTGTATCATCTGAAGCTAGTCAATTCACTGGGTATTTGTGAGGGTTTACCACCACTTTAAGATTACTGGGACTTATGATTGCTGAAATTTAGGAAAAGCGATGGACAATTAAGTCTGGCCACTTTATTTGTTATGTGCCCTAGAGTTGCTAACTTAGTAAGCTGTAAGCCTTTTCACAAACTTCCAGTAGTCAAGATGGTAGATGATGTGTTGATTGACTGCATAGGTTAGTGATCTCAGAGTCACATTCATGTACAAAATGTGAATATCTACATAGATCTTACCAATAGCTGCACTCCAAAAAGAATTTCTTGTTTGTGATTGACAGATCCTTTGTACCGCAAAACACCCCTCTCCTTGCGTCCACTGGATGAAATAACCTGAACACGTACGTAGTCTCCAGTGCTTAGATTTATAACTTCCTTCAACCTACTGCGGTCCCGAAAAAATACAAGACGCTCCTCTGTATCAGTAACTGCCAATAACATGCTCCAAATAAACTGTTCAACTTCATGTACTGACTCTGAGTTTACAGCAACCACCTTTTTGGATTCATGAACCCTAAGCCAAAGTGTCGCTGGATGATAAAGGACACTGTCCTTCCTTATGGGATTAGAAGGTAAATTTCCAGCTATTGTTAGCAGGCTCCCTCTCTCCACCCTCTCAAGTGTGCCATCGGAAGACTGGAGAAGTGATGAAAAGTCCCGGGCTGCGATGAAAAATCTTGGAGATGACATTGTAGTTTTGATTATTGATTACATTCAATGTGAAGGTTCACAAACCTGGAAAGAGAAAAGGGGGGAAAACATCTGCTGTATTACAAGCACAAGCAACTGTCTGGCTGTTATGTTGATGTAAAAGCTTCGATGCTACATAATACTGATCTGGAACAAATATCTTTATTCAAAAGAAACTCTGACATAAGCCTTGAATGAAAGGGGTGATCCTAAAAAACCCAGCGCCCCCTTGGCCACCCCACCTATAGTAATCAGGTGCCAACTGCCAGTCTTAATTAAGCACTTCCTATCCTTATCTGCTCTCCCTTTTTCTTCTTGCCTCCAATTTCCCTTTCTTTTTTTGCTCCTTATTTTACCATTTCTATTCTCTCTTCCCCAGTACCTTGAGTATTGCTTGGTCCTAGAGAGAATGAGAAGTCAGACTGCCTGTTCATTGATCCTGGCAGCAGTTCCTATATATTTTGTTATCAGCACTAGACAGACAGAACAGTACAACAGGATCTTGTGTGACTGTTACACAGAATGACAGGATCTCCCTTTACAACTAAGCATCCCATTATAGCACTCTGATCCTTTTTAGGCAGTAGTAACAAGTGACTTGAGATCCAGGTAATTGGCTGGAGGCCTGGAGCCAATACCTTAAAGGCAGTGGTGGCCGTGCATAGGGGGCGCCAGGGCGCCGCCCCCCCCCCCCTAAAAAAAAAAAAGGAAAAAAAGAAAATGACAAAAAGAACAATAAAGTTGTGAAAAAAAAAAAATCGGTTCGCCGGCCTATGTGGTGGCTAAAGGGGGGGTGGGGTTTACGACCCAGAAGAGGCGCCGATTGGCTGCCTTCTGAGGGCGTAACCTGGGCACAGGAAAGAGCGCTTAGCCACCCCCACCTTCGTGATATCCTGGCTGTGATTGGTCCAGTCTCCAGCCTGGACCAATCATCATCCAGGACATCCGATCGCTGATGTCGCAATGGGGGCGGTGCCGGTGCATGCGTCAGTCACTCACTGTCACCGCCGCTCACCTTCCCGCCGTTTCCCGCCGCAGAGAAGAGGAGAGGCCGAGACGAGGGAGAAGCCACTCACCTTCCCGCCACCACAAAAGAGGATGAAGTATCGAGGAGGGGAGAAGCCGCCGCCGGGAGCCGAGCCGCCGCCAGGTAAGTGCATTGGATTGAAGGGAGCACGCACGCTGGTCTCTGCATTGATTGGGGGACAATGCTGTGGCACTCTGCAATCATTGGGGGACAATGCTGTGGGCACTCTGCAATCATTGGGGGACAATGCTGTGGGCACTCTGCAATCATTGGGGGACAATGCTGTGGCGCTCTGCAGTGATTGGGGACAATGCTGTGGCACTCTGCAGTGATTGGGGACAATGCTGTGGTGCTCTGCATTGAAAGGGGCTTGCACGCTGAACTCTGCATTGATGGGGGCACGGAACAGTGTTCATTGCATTGAAGGGGGCATAGCACAGTGTTCATTGCATTGAAGGGGGCACAGCACAATGTTCATTGCATTGAAGGGAGCACGCACGCTGATCTCTGCATTAAAGGGGGCACGCATGCTGGTCTCTGCATTGAAAGGGGGCATGTACGCTGGTCTCTGCATTGACAGGGGGCATGTACGCTGGTCTCTGCATTGAATGGGGGCATGTACGCTGGTCTCTGCATTGAATGGGGGCATGTACGCTGGTCTCTGCATTGAAAGGGGGCATATACCATCTCCTGTACCATGACCTGTGACATGCCTATACCATATCTGTGCCATGCCTATACCATATCTGTGCCATGCCTATACCATCTCCTGTACCATCACCTGTGCCATGGCTGTACCATCACCTATGCCATGGCTGTACCATCACCTATGCCATGCCTATACCATCACCTGTGCCATGCCTGTACCATGACTTCAAAGTCACGCAATTTTTTACTGTGTTTTTTGACGCGAAGCAATACCTATTACATTTTTCTTTTTGCGCCCCCCCCCAAAAATTTTGAGCACCAGCCGCCACTGCTTAAAGGGATACTAAAGGCAGCATTTTTCTTTATTAAAAAAATAAACATGTTATACTCAACTACTTTTTGCAAAAGTATTGCACAGAGCAGCCCGAACCTCCTCTTCTGGGGTCCCCCGCCAGCAATCTTGGCCCCTCCTCTTCCTCATGTGCCCCCCTACCAAGCCACATGGTATGGGGGTACACAGCATGTACTCGCTCCCGAGCTGTGTGTGTGTCTATGGAGCCACATTTCATAGATGTACAGCGAGGCTTAGCCCCCGTCCCCACTTCCTCCTCACTGCATTTTATTGACAGCAGATTTGGCACAAACAGTCAAGTGGGCGGTGATGTCATCACGCTGGGCGGAGCTTGGACGCTATATGCAGTAGTGCTTTAAGATATGCTTTATGTCTTCTTCGGGAATGTGAGTGATTTTTTTAAACTATGTATTAAAACTGGATGAGCAATCTACACTATTTGGTCTTCTCTTTGCATCCAATATGTTATCCGTGGAACTGAGGATTTGATGATCGGGATGTGTGGCGATATCTAGTAGAACAGTGTCCCTGTGTTAATAAAAAGCATTTGACCTCCTTTAGCACAGTGAGGTCCTGCGGAGAAGGTGAAAGGACACCCATGAGGTGAGATGAAGGGCACTGTGATGTGTTTTAAGGTGAAGATCATCTTTTGAGAAGAGATTTACATAATCGTCTGGGACTGCACATTCACTGGATGGTGTGAGGGACTTCTACTGTATTTTATTATATGGTCTTTTTGATCATTTTATTTAAAGTTGACTATTGCTATACTCTAGCATATATTTTTCTGAGTTGTTTATTATTTATGTATATATACAGTATGTTCTTATTGATCTAAATTTTATGGTAGCACTGCACTATTGAGGGAATAGATGTATTAATGCATTTTTGTACATCATGGTGAGCAAATTTTATGGTAATAGCTGCTTCCTTCATTACTTGTTTATATATTACACTATATATTTCATTTTGTGAAATAATTTGGGAATTTTTTGTTGATAAGCGCGGGTGGTTCACTTTTGTTTATTCCTTGTCCTTATAGGTATATTCATTCTGAGTTTTAAAGGATCACCTCTGGCCAGAATTTTGGGGAGAACGAAGAACTGAAACGATTTGACACATAATTTTATACTGTGTAATCTCCCTTCTATGTTCCAAGATGTGTTGGTAATGCTCTAGTGGGTTCCGAGAGTGGTCATGGCTTCAACTCACAAATACCATTACCTATATATATATATATATATACACAGGCTGTGGGCCATTCAGAAGTCTTGGGTACTGGATACTATGTTGATTGAGCGAGCCTTGCCTTAATAATCAGATTGGAGATGGAGGTCATGTCATCTGAATAAGAGTCCTATCTATAATGAAGAACAGATATCACTATCCGCTATATATTGCGCATAGGCTGCATTTTACAGTTCATTCATGAGGACAAGTGACCAAGCTCTCCTGACTTTGTGGATCATCCATAAAATGCAGACCATTATATGGAGCCTGCAGTATGCAACTGAGTTTTCCTTGCCCAGTGCAGCAGAGAACTCCGTGATTGGAGAAGAGGCTGGTCACATGACTTGTTACTAGGCTCTCCCCAAGGCTTTTGTTTTAGTAGACTAGGCCTTGCCACTATGCGAGGATAGGTAGAAGACATACAGGATTTTCAAGGATACAGCTTAAAGTAGAACTTCAACCATAACAACTTGATAAAAATAATGTTCTTTAGCAAGAAACATACAGTATCACACAAAAAGTGAGTACACCCCTCACATTTTTTGTAAATATTTTCTTATATCTTTTCATATGACAACACTGAAAAATAACACATTTCTACAATGTAAAGTGTATAGCTTGTATAACAGTGTAAATTTGCTGTCCCCTCAAAATAACTCAACACACAGCCATTAATGTCTAAACCGCTGGCAACAAAAGTGAGTACACCCCTAAGTGAAAATGTCCAAATTGGCCTCAATTAGCCATTTTCCCTCCCCGGTGTCATGTGACTTGTTAGTGTTACAAGGTCTCAGATGTGAATGGGGAGCAGGTGTGTTAAATTTGGTGTTATCGCTCTCAATCTCTCATACTGGTCACTAGAAGTTCAACATGGCACCTCATGGCAAAGAACTCTCTGAGGATCTGAAAAAAATGAATTTTTGCTCCACATAAAAAAGATTGACAAGACCCTGAAACTGAGCTGAAGCATGGTGGCCAAGACCATACAGCGGTTTAACAGGACAGGTTCCACTCAGAACAGGCCTCGTCATGATCGACCAATGGAGTGGAGTGCACATGCTCAGTGTAATATCCAGAGGTTGTCTTTGGGAAACAGACGTATGAGTGCTGCCAACATTGCTGCAGAGGTTGAAGTGGTGGGGGGTTAGCCTGTCAGTGCTCAGACCATACCCCGCACACTGCATCAAATTGGTCTGCATGGCTGTCATCCCAGAAGGAAGCCTCTTCTAAAGATGATGCACAAGAAAGCCCACAAACAGTTTTCTGAAGACAAACATACTAAGGACATGGATTACTGGAACCATGTCCTGTGGTCTGATGAGACCAAGATAAACCTATTTGGTTCAGATGGTTTCAAGCGTGTGGGGTGGCAACCAGGTGAGGAGTACAAAGACAAGTGTGTCTTGCATACAGTCAAGCATTGTGGTGGGAGTGTCATGGTCTGGGGCTGCATGAGTTCTGCCGGCACTGGGGAGCTACAGTTCATTAAAGGAACCTTGAATGCCAACATGTACTGTGACATACTGAAGCAGAGCATGATCCCCTCCCTTCAGAGACTGGACCGAAGGGCAGTATTCCAACATGATAACGACCCCAAACACACCTCCAAGATGACCACTGCCTTGCTAAAGAAGCTGAAGGTAAAGGTGATGGACTGGCCAAACATGTCTCCAGACCTAAACCCTATTGAGCATCTGTGGAGCATCCTCAAAAGGAAGGTGGAGGAGCTCAAGGTCTCTTAGCATCCACCAGCTTCATGATGTCCTCATGGAGGAGTGGAAGAGGACTCCAGTGGCAACCTGTGAAGCTCTGATGAACTCCATGCAAAAGAGGGATAAGGCAGTGCTAGAAAATAATAGTGGCCACACAAAATTTTGACACTTTGGGCCCAATTTGGACATTGTCACTTAGGGGTATACTCACTCTTGTTGCCAGCGGTTTAGACAATAATGGCTGTGTGTTGAGTTATTTTGAGGGGACAGCAAATTGACACTGTTATACAAGCTGTACACTCACTACTTTACATTGTAGCAAAGTGTCATTTCTTCAGTGTTGTCACATGAAAAGATATAATAAAATATTTACAAAAATGTGAGGGGTGCACACACTTTTGTGAGATACTGTATCTTGATATATGCTGCTGTTTGGATGTTTAATTTAGAAAGCCTAAAGGTTTAGCGCTGAGCAGTGCGGGGTGTACCAACATTCTTCCTACTGCTGGCCTCTTTCAAAATGTAACATCAAAACTTCATCACGGATGTGAATATACTTATATCCGCTCACTTTATTGCTAAAATTACTGTGAAATGAAAGACGTAGCTGGGTGCAATAACATGTCCGCATGGGTATTCTATCAGATTACCGCTACCCATAATGGAACGCATAGCGCAGTAAGTATTTTTTGTTAGGACGTTCCTTCCGTTACAAAATCTGATGGGTATCGGTAATCTAAAAGAACACCCGCATGGTTCTTTATAGTCCTCAATAGTGATGGGCTCAGGCATGGTAATAAACGTAGTCCCAACCCACCTGAGCAATCCCACCAGGAAGCTGACTCTACACACCATCAATCATAGGCAGTGAGGCATGTCCCGGGCCGCAGCTGCACAGACCGGGAAATGCCTCACTACCTATAATTGGCAGTGTGCAGTGATGGCTTCCTGGCGGGATTGCTCAAGTGGGTTGGGAATACGTTCCCGAACATGCCAGAGCCCATCACTAGTCCTCAAGAGGGATGGGCTCAGGCGTGTCAGATCCTAGTCCCAACCCACCTGAGCAATCCCGCCAGGAAGCCGACACTGCACACCGCCAATCATGAGCAGCCTAGTCAGGGCATGTGTATGTGCAGTTGCGGGACGGGAAATGCCTCACTGCCTATGATTGATGGTGTGCAGTGCTGGCTTTCTGGCACGATTGCTCAGGTGGACTGGAACTACAATCTCAAACATGCCTGAACCCATCACTAGTCCTCAACAAACATCCATGCTGCATGGGGACAACACAAGAGTGCAATTGGGACACAGAGACATAGCATTGCCCCCCACCTCCAAATCTGCAGTGTAGAAGATTGGGGATCTGGTGACTCATGTGGGCGCAGATTTGGGGACTTTTCATTGGTTTGCTGCGGTGATTGGTTAGGGGCACGCTGGTGAACACCCTGATTAGAGCGGACCTTCAACCTTTTAACCACTTACGGACCGCCCATCATGTATTTATGTTACTTTGAAGTTAAGTACCGGGATTATGGCAGCAGATAACTGCTATAACCCCAGTATTTTTTTAAACGGTGGGTGATCACTTTTATAGGTGGCGGGAGAGGTGTCTCCCCCCTGATGCCTCCCAGTCGTTTTCCCTGCTTACCAGAGCCATCAGTAGCAGGGAAAATTATCCAGTCCTCTCCCCCTCTAGGCAGGAAGTCGAGTGAGGGCAAGCTGGCCCCCACCCAACTCTATGGCCTTGGAGGACCAGAGCGACATCATACTTCGCTTCCTCCCAACAGCCTTAAAGGTCCCATTTTTTTCATGATGAAAAAAAATGTTTTTTTTTTTTTTTCTTTTTAGTGTAGATGTGAGATCTGAGGTCTTTTTGACCCCAGATCTCACATTAAAGAGGACCTGTCCTGCTTATTTCTATTACTATTTCTTAAGTGGTTATTATTAAGCTGTTCAACCCCTTGCTGGCAATCATAAAACTATATATATATATATATATATATATATATATATATATATATATATATATATATATATATATATATAAATTTATTTTCTTATGCCATCTAGTAATTTTTATCCTGAGCACAGCAATGAAGCAATCATAAATAGTACAGCTGATCAGTACTGGGAGTGCCTATTAAAAGGAACTAAATGGCTTGTTATACAGATCCCTAGAAATCAGCAGCCCTAAGGTTACTTTCCTGCATTCCTATTGGTTGCTAAGAGTGAACAAGCCCCCTGTGTACCCCCTTAAACCCAGTGATGAGGAGTACTCACGTGTCGCTGCCTCTGCTCTCGTGGAGTCCATCAGTGCATCTGCTGCCAGAGGTAAGGCACACTAACTAACCAGCTACTTCACTCTGGACTTTCCCCATAGCTATAGGGCTTTCCTAGGTGATAGGTCTTCTCTACGCAGCCATGAAGTCACTTCTATCACTTCAGTCAACTTAGGGAATTTACAAGGAGGAAGTGTACGAGGAGAAGAGTAAGCTGCAACGTCAGCCAATCAGCGGAAAGAAAGCGCTGTACGAGCCAGTAAGAAAAAAGCAGAGAGCAGTGGTGGGCGGGGAGCGGAAAATCCCATTCAGGGAGCCAAGATAAAAGAAGCGGATGTAGCTGTGGGCGGGGCCGTGCAGAGTTCCTGATGTGTGGAAGGCGGGGCTGTGCGGACTACCTGTTCAGCACTCGTTTCTGAGGGGACAGCTGTGCTGTAGGTAGGCCGATGGGAAGCCGTGTTCTTCCTCTCAGTGCTTCACCATATTACCTGCAATAATCGATACAAATCCTTTTCTTTCATTGAAATGTATCAGCTTATCTTGGAAAGCAACATTTTACCTAAATAATATGTATAAAATGTTTTGTCTGTGGCTTTTGTATCTTTTTTCCCCAAAGAATAGTCTGCAGGAGGCAGAGCATTGCGCCCGTCATCCACTGATAATTGAATATCCAGGTTTTTTGAATATGGGTGCTATTCTTCAAATGCAATTTTTTTACTACTTCAATACAGGGAACTTTCACCCCCTTCCTGCCCAGGCCAATTTTCAGCTTTCTTTGCTAAAAAAAAAAAAAAAAAAAAAAATGTTTTTCTTAATTTGTCAGTCAATTTTGGAAATAAGTAACTTTTCTCCTTCACTGATGTGCACTGATGAGGTGGCACTGATATGCTGCACTGATGAGATGGCACTAATGGGCACTAATAAGAAGGCACTAATATGCCGCACTGATATGCAGCGCTGATGGGCACTGACAGGCAGTACAGATGAGCAGGTGGTGGGCACTGATTGGTGTCACTGGTGGGCACTGATTGATGTCACTGATGGGCACTCATTAGTGTCACTGGTGGGCACTGATTGGTGTCACTGGTGGGCACTAATTGGTGTCACTGATGGGCACTGATTGGTGTCACTGGTGGGCACTGATTGGTGTCACTGATAGGTACTGTTTTTTCATTACTGTAATCAGGTCCTGTCCTGGACTCCCCTTTGAGGAGGAGCCGCCGATCGGCTCTCCTCTCCACACTCTGACAGTGTGAGGCGAGGAACGCTGATAAACGGCCCTTCCTCATTTACATGTGACCTGCTTTGATTGGACACAGCCGATCACATGGGTAAAGAGCCACATCATTGGCTCTTTACCAAGATCAGGATTGCACCGTGTGGCGGCTGTGATCCCTGCTCTGCACCCCCCCGCAAACGGCCATTCTGGAGCGCCGTCACATGACTTCCTCCCAGAACGAGAGCCGCACCGCTCCATTGTCATTTGCGGCAAGTAGTTAATGAATTAAAAAAATAAATACCCTTTTTTTTTTTTTTAAAATGTGAAAGATGATGTTATGCCAAGTTAATAGATATCTAAAAAGTCACGCCTTAAAATTGCGCACGCTCATGGAATGTCGACAAACTACGGTACCTAAAAATCTCGATAGGCGACGTTTTAAACATCTTTACAGGTTACCTGTTTAAAGTTACAGAAGAGGTCTAGTGCTATAATTATTGCTCTTGCTCTAACGTTTGCAGCCATACCTCACATGTGTAGGGAAAACACAGTTTACATATGCATGCTAGACTAACTTATGCGTTGGCTTCTGCGCGCAAGCACGGAGGGATGGGGGCTCTTTAATTTTTTTTTTTATTATTTATTTTACTTTTATTTTTACACTGTCCCTTTGAATTTTTTTTTTTTTTTATCACTTTTATTCCTTTTACAAGGAATATAAACCTCGCTTGTAATAGAAATAAGAATGGCAGGTCTTCATTATGGAGAGATCTGGGGTCAATAAGACCCCAAATCTCTTCTTTACCTTTAAAAGCAAAAGATCAAAAAAGAAAAATAATACAGTGATCAGTGCTAAAAAATATGCACTGTCTCTATACTAATGACACTGGCTGGGAAGGGGTTAAACTTCTGGGGCGATCAGAGGGTTAACTGTGTGTTTATGTGTATTGATGTATTTCATCGCACCAAAAGTCTCAGAATTTTTCTACCATTAACATCACCTCTCTGGGTGCATACGGATAATCATATCCATACTCGAGTGCCACCTTTTTCTGCAGCCACCTCTGCATTCAGGACAGCTGGGGAAGAGTTCTTCTGTGACCCCTCACCTGTGGAGAAAATGGAGTGAACACTCTTTGTATCATATTCTCATAGGCCGTGTTCTGGTCTCTCGCTCTAGCAGGGCCGATCCTGGGCGGGTGTGCGGGGTGCACCGCACCCAGGCGCCACGTGAGGGCGGGGGGGGGCGCACGCCACATATAACCCTAATCTCCCGCAAGTCGCGGGAGTCTCTCACTGCAGTGGCAGCCGCTACATCCTTTCTAGTTCCGGCACACAGGCGGAGTGATATCAAATGCACTCCGCCTGTGAGAGGAGGAGCCGTACAGAGGAAGCAGCGGCTTTGCTCTCTGCAGCCGCCTGCTTTCTCTGTACGGCTCCTCCTCTCACAGGCAGAGTGCATTTGATATCACTCCGCCTGTGAGCCGGGACTATGAAGGAATTAGAGGCGCCATCACAGTGACAGCTGCATCCCCGCCGGGATCTCGCACAAGAGCCCACACCACAGAGCCAGCAGCACTGCCACTACAGAGCCCACACCACACCACAGAGCCAGCACTGCCCCCACAGAGCCCACACCACAGAACCAGCACTGCCACCACAGAGCCCACACCACAGAGCCAGCACTGCCACCACAGAACCCAGCGCCACAGAGCACAGCACTGCCACTACAGAGCCCAGCGCCACAGAGTCCACACCACAGAGTCCACACCACAGAGCCAGCACTGCCACCACAGAGCCCAACGCCACAGAGCACAGCACTGCCACTACAGAGCCCAGCACCAGAGAGCCCACAGAGCACAGCACTGCCACTACAGAGCCCACAGAGCACAGCACTGCCACTACAGAACCCACAGAGCCCAGCACCACATAGGCATGTACCACAGAGGCCAACGCCACAGAGCCCAGCTCCACAGAGCCCAGCACCACAGAGCCCAGCGCCACAGAGCCAACACCGCCAGCACCACAGAGCCCAGCACCACAAAGCCCACACCACAGAGCCCAGCACCACAGAGCCAGAACCACAGAGCCCGGGCACCACAGAGGCCAGCACCACAGAGACCACAGAGCCCGGCACCACAGAGCCAAGCACCACAGAGCCCAGCACCACCGGCACCACAGAGCCCGGCACCACAAAGCCCGCCACCACGGAGCCCAGCACGACAGAGCCAGCACCACAGAGGCCACACAGCCCAGCGCCACAGAGCCCACAGTGCACAGAACTGCCACTACAGAGCCCACAGAGCCCAGCGCCACAGAGCCCACAGAGAACAGCACTGCCACTACAGAGCCCAGCGCCACAGAGGCCAGCGCCACAGAGACCTGTGCCACAGAGCCAGCACCACAGAGCCCAGCACCACAGAGGCCACAGAGCCCAGCACCACAGAGCCGGCACCACAGAGCCAGGACCACAAGCCCGGCACCACAGAGGCCGGCACCACAGAGCCAGGACCACAGAGCCTGGCACCACAGAGCCCAGCACCACAGAGGCCACAGAGCCCAGCACCACAGAGCCAGCACCACAGTGCCCAGCACCACAGAGGCCACAGAGCCCGGGAACCACAGTGCCAAGCACCACAGAGCCAGCACCACAGAGCCCGGCACCACAGAGCCCGGGACAACAGAGCCCGGCACCAAAGAGCCCGGCACCACAGAGCCAGAACCACAAAGCCCAGCACCACAGAGCCAGCACCACAGAGGCCACAGAGCCCGGCACCACATAGGCCAGCACCACAGAGGCCACAGAGCCCGGGAACCACAGAGCCAAGCACCACAGAGGCCACAGAGCCTGGCACCACAGAGCCCAGCACCACAGAGGCCAAAGAGCCCAGCACCACAGAGCCAAGCACCACAGAGCCCAGCATACCACAGAGACTGGTACCACCGCACAGCATACCACAGAGACTGGCACACCACAGAGGAGCCAGGAATCGGGACCAGCAGCCAAGAATCAGGACCAGCAGCCAGACCCCAGGAGGACCAGCAGCCAGACCCCAGGACCAGCAGCCGGAAAACAGGACCAGCAGCTCAGCCCCAAAAACCAGGACCAGCAGCCGGGAATCAGGACCAGCAGCCAGGAATCAGGAGGACCAGCAGCCAGAACCCAGGACCAGCAGCAAAGCCCCAGAAGCCAGGACCCAGTCCCAGAAGCCAGGCCCCAGGACCAGCAGCCAGCCCCAGTACCCATTATGTAAGGTAAGTGAAGTCTTCTAGTCTTGGGCCCGGACATCAAAGTGCTATTAATTAATATAATATTGTTTATTTTTCTATTGTTCAGTGACACTCTAATGTAGTTTCTCATGGGGAATGGAGGGGACTCTTTCTATCAGAGACTCTCCAATAGGAACAGAGAGGGCTTCTGTAAGATAACCCCCCCCCCCCCCCCCAGGTCCCATTAGACTCAGTTGTAGTCTCTAATGGGGCCTGGTGGGGGGTCTTTCTAACATAGACTTTAAAATGCACACAGAGATGACCTCTGTTCGAGAGACCCCCCTCCAGGTCCCATGATACGACCTCATTGTAGTCTCTAATGGGGCCTGGTAGGGGGGTCTTTCTAACAGACAGTCTAACAGAGGCCCTCTCTGTGTTCCTTGGAGAGACCCCCCTCCAAGTCCCATTAGGAAAAGGGGAGGAGTTAGTAAGATGGCCACGCCCATGTGGGGGGCGCCATAAATATTTCTGCACCCAGGCGTTTGTTACCCTAGGATCGGCCCTGCGCTCTAGCAATGTTTCCTGGAGGGGTGAGGTCTGGAATTCTCTCAACATACGTATCACAGAACCCCAGTTTCTGAGTTAAGTCTCCCCTCTCCAGGGCTTCCTTGGCCTCTTTATCAATGATCATTGGCAGGCACATCAGGCCCTGGGGAGCTGCTACCAGCTTCCAACCCCCAGTCCCACTCTGTTTCATCTGTGGATCCCCAGTCATCGATCCCCTCTTCTATTGAACCGTATTTGTACTGAAAAGACGCGGACCCGATGGGTGCAGGGCATGTTTCCTCCTCACCACTAGTGCTGGTGGGTGAGGCCTGAGTAACTGCAGACTTTTCAGGCTGCCGGATGCTAATAGGGGCGGATCCTGCCATCGCTGCTGAAGTTGATACATCCTCTGGCCACCCTCCGGTCACCGATGCTGGCATGGATCCCCTCCCAAGGGAGCTCTGCGACCAAGTTCCCCTTCCACATATTGAAGGCCCACTGACTGATGGCAAGGCCTCTAACTGCATCATCAGACACAACATGCCCCTCCCGCCTCCGCGGAGGAAGTTGGATTCAGTCCTGGTCACCTCCTGTGTGAAGCCTGATTCCCATGTAAGACATAGCTTCTTGGGTCGGCCCTCAATATTTTCTGCCCGTAGCAGCAGATAACCACACTGCCCACACTGAACCCACGCTTGGACTCTTAACATGACAGTGGCACACTGAGGACATACCGCTCCTAGAAACTCCTAGCCGTTTCCTGTGCACAGTGCGAGTCCGCCGTCCGGCACCATCCGGATACTGGTGTCCCAGACTAGGGACGGATTCGGCTGGTGGATCTGCTCCCGATTCTGCCTGGCAGAGTCTTCATCCATGGTGGCAGTGATAGCGGGTACACTCTTCGCCTCGCTCACGAATGACATGCTCCTCTCTCCTACACGTGTCTCCCGCACAGCCACACCCGAAGGAGGGGATATTAATAGGGTCCCCTTGGTCACTCCTGATTGGCTGGATGTTTCCGCTGTCTCCACCCTTTCGCCATATTGGGCGATGACTCCTCCTGCTAGGCAGGTCTGCATGTGGCGCGCTTTCCCGCGCAGTGCTGTAACTCTTCCCCTGCCATTCTCTTCTACTTTAGCCCACAGGGAAGTTACTGCTAAGCGGATCATGTCACTTGCCAGACATGCATCCACTCTTCTCAATTGCACTAAGGCCACAACTGTGTCTTCCTTCACTGAAACCAGCTGTCCCTCCTTGCTCGGCAAGAGTAATATCCCGCTGTCGGTCGCAAGGTCGATAGTACTCTTTCCAGCCATACATGTGCAATTCACATCTTCCATACTGTCTCTGAGGCTAGCCCCATTGCCCCTCTCGGCATGGCCGACTACGATCCTCACAGTATCTGGATTGGTCACCAATATCGTTGAAATAGCAACTAGGCAGATTTTTACTCTTGCATGAGAGAACATAGCAAATATTGAGTGCAAGGATTTTTTAACCACTTTACCACCGGAGGATTTTGCTGTCTTCCGTCCAGGCCACTTTTTGCGATTCGGCGCTGTGCAACTTCAACTGACAATTGCGCGGTCGTACGACGCCGTACCCAAACGAAATTTACGATCTTTTTTTCCCACAAACAGAGCTTTCTTTTGGTGGTATTTGATCACCTGTGCGATTTTTACTTTTTGCGCTATAAACAAAAAAAGAGCGTTTATTTTGAAAAAATAACAATATTTTTAACATTTTTTTATATGAAATTCCCCCCAAAAAAGATGTAAAAACCAATTTTTTAAAAATTTTTTGGCCAATTTGTTTTCTGCTACCTATGTTTGGTAAAAAAATCGCAATAAGCGTATTTTGATTGGTTTGCGCAAAAGTTATTGCGTTTACTAACAAAGGGAAAGATTTCTGTCATTTTTGGTGTTTTTTATTTTAACGCGTAATGGCGGCGATCTGCGATTTTTTTTTGCGGTACTGCGACATTGCGGCGGAACAGATCGGACCCTTGACTGACATTTTTGACACTTTTGGGGGTACCAGTGACATTACTGCAGTAATCAGTGCTATATATATGCACTGTTACTGTAAAAATGACACTGGCAGGGAAGGGGTTAATTTTATTGGAGAGGGACGGGTTAATGTATGCCTGGTGCTTACTGACGTGTAGGGGGGGAGGTGACTGAGTGAGTCATGGACAGATCGGATGTCCAGCTATGCTGAACAGTCCGATCTGTCACTCCCTGTCACTATGGAGATCCGCCCGCTGTGTTTACACACAGCGGGCGGATCTCCAGACTCGATCCCCGACGATCGGGTAAGAGCAGCGGCGATCGCCGCTGCTCCTCCCCTGGCCCGACTCCCGCTGTGAATGAAAACAGCGGGAGCGAGCCTCCGGCGGCGCGCAAGCGCCGCCCAGAAGGGGGAGTGTCTGACGACGTTAATACTACGTCGTCAGACGATAACGAGCCACTCTGCCGCAGTAGTATTACTGTGAGCAGACGCAAAGTGGTTAAACACAACGGTATCAGCACACAGCACTTTATATTTGGTAACACTGTATGATTATTGAAGCGGGTTACACATTTATTTATATAATCAGCATTGGAATCACATCAAAACATTGACTTTTCACGAAACAATTTATATCACACAGGTTTATATATATATATATATATATATATATATATATATATATATAATGTATACAGTTGATTTGGGCTGCTCATTCACAAGAATTACGTATATATATATATATATATATATATATATACAGTGGGTACGGAAAGTCAGACCCCCTTAAATTTTTCACTCTTTGTTATATTGCAGCCATTTGCTAAAATCATTTAAGTTCATTCTTCTTCCTCATGAATGTACACATAGCACCCCATACTGACAGAAAAACACAGAATTGTTGACATTGTTGCAGATTTATTAAAAAAAAAAAACTGAAATATCACATGGTCCTAAGTATTCAGACCCTTTGCTCAGTATTTAGTAGAAGCCCCCTTTTGATCTAATACAGCCAGGAGTCTTTTTGGGAAAGATGCAACAAGTCTTTCACACCTGGATTTGGGGATCCTCTGCCATTCCTCCTTGCAGATCCTCTCCAGTTCTGTCAGGTTGGATGGTAAACGTTGGTGGACAGCCATTTTTAGGTCTCTCCAGAGATGTTCAATTGGGTTTAAGTCGGGGCTCTGGCTGGGCCATTCAAGAACAGTCACGGAGTTGTTGTGAAGCCACTCCTTCGTTATTTTAGCTGTGTGCTTAGGGTCATTGTCTTGTTGGAAGGTAAACCTTCGGCCCAGTCTGAGGTCCAGAGCACTCTGGAGAAGGTTTTTGTCCAGGATATCCCTGTACTTGGCTGCATTCATCTTTCCCTCTAATGCAACCAGTCGTCCTGTCCCTGCAGCTGAAAAACACCCCCACAGCATGATGCTGCCACCACCATGCTTCACTGTTGGGACTGTATTGGACAGGTGATGAGCAGTGCCTGGTTTTCTCCACACATACCGCTTAGAATTAAGGCCAAAAAGTTCTATTTTGGTCTCATCAGACCAGAGAATCTTATTTCTCACCATCTTGGAGTCCTTCAGGTGTTTTTTAGCAAACTCCATGCGGGCTTTCATGTGTCTTACACTGAGGAGAGGCTTCCGTCGGGCCACTCTGCCATAAAGCCCCGACTGGTGGAGGGCTGCAGTGATGGTTGACTTTCTACAACTTTCTCCCATCTCCTGACTGCATCTTTGGAGCTCAGCCACAGTGATCTTTGGGTTCTTCTTTACCTCTCTCACCAAGGCTCTTCTCCCCCGATAGCTCAGTTTGGCCGGACGGCCAGCTCTAGGAAGGGTTCTGGTCGTCCCAAACGTCTTCCATTTGAGGATTATGGAGGCCACTGTGCTCTTAGGAACCTTAAGTGCAGCAGAAATCTTTTTGTAACCTTGGCCAGATCTGTGCCTTGCCACAATTCTGTCTCTGAGCTCTTCAGGCAGTTCCTTTGACCTCATGATTCTCATTTGCTCTGACATGCATTGTGATCTGGAAGGTCTTATATAGACAGGTGTGTGGCTTTCCTAATCAAGTCCAATCAGTATAATCAAACACAGCTGGACTCAAATGAAGGTGTAGAACCATCTCAAGGATGATCAGAAGAAATGGAAAGCACCTGAGTTAAATATATGAGTGTCACAGCAAAGGGTCTGAATACTTAGGACCATGTGATATTTCAGTTTTTCTTTTTTAATAAATCTGCAACAATGTCAACAATTCTGTGTTTTTCTGTCAGTATGGGGTGCTATGTGTACATTCATGAGGAAGAAGAATGAACTTAAATGATTTTAGCAAATGGCTGCAATATAACAAAGAGTAAAAAATTTAAGGGGGTCTGAATACTTTCCGTACCCACTGTATATATATATACACGTGTGTGTGTATATATATATATATATATATATATATATATATATATGTATATATATATATACTGTATATATATATATATATATACATATATTTACTAAAAACATTTACATTAAAACTGCAGGAAAGGGCACTGGGGGGCAATGTAATGTGATTTTTTTTATTTTGAATGATATCAGTGTGCTTGGTGTGTTTTACATTTGAATTTGCTGCCGGTTCCACCCCCCGGCGGACGTCACGTCGCCGGAGACGGAAGCCGGGGCTCGCAGACGATCGGGAGGAAGCTCCGCCGCTGCATACCGCCCACATTCTTTGCTGGATCACGGAGAAAAGGTAAGTAAAACCTCTACCAGGATCCAGCGATCTTCCTAGCGCTACCCCGAGTGTGGCTCGGGGTTACCGCTTTTGGCTCTAAAATCTAACCCCGAGTCACGCTCGGGAATACCGCTAGGAGGGTTAAACACAACGGTATCAGCACACAGCACTTTATATTTGGTAACACTGTATGATTATTGAAGCGGGTTACACATTTATTTATATACTCAGCATTGGAATCACATCAAAACATTGACTTTTCACGAAACAATTTATATCACACAGGTTTATTTTATTTTATTTTACATTTTTGGATAGCACACCATACACAGTACAATCTGGATTGGTCACCAATGTCGTTGAAATAGCAACTAGGCAGATTTTTACTCTTGCGCAACACTATTTATTGTATTTATAGCACAGAGCACTTTCTGAGGAGTGAGGTGTTTGCGGCAGTTGTAAAATCTAGATTAGGGGGGTAGCTCGCAGGATTCCAATCTGGTGCAATCACTATACAGAATAAATGTCCCGCTGTCAAATGCACGGTCAACATCAGTCCACATAGCATGCACGTACACTCGACCCCTGGCACCTCTCTTCCCGTGCCCCCTGCCTCCATCTTCACCATCCCCACTGGAACCTCTTCCTGTTAAGCAGTTGCAGCATTGATGCACTTTAAAACTTTTTCCCCCTGCTCTCCATTTTCTGACAGCAGAGTCCATATTAAAAGTTCTCATCAGATTGCAGGTTTTACTTGAACATTTGCATTGTCACAAGCAACTTTCCATATGTTCTTCTAGCTTCATCCCACTCTCCCTGCCTCCCGCAGATCCGGACTCACACTTGGCTTGATACTTGAACAATAGTTCTGGACACAAAAATGGACTTTCCTGACTTTTTCTTCTGTCGTTGCCAGGGGCAACCGGCCCAGTAACCAATGGCAAAATCCCGGACGAGCCCCCAAATGTTGCAATATTTCCAGGCATTTGGGCCTGGTATGTTTCTGCCATTGTTACTGGTAACACTTCCAACACATTTAAGTTGAAAACCCAAGTGTGAGAGCTGAGACAATGATCATTCCGCTATCTTTGGTTTGTTTTGTTTATTTTGTAATGGGGATGGGAGAAGGGAATGAGTGGGATACTCCTCTGGCTCAACTAGGTTCAACTGGGACACTGTACAGAAAAATGCCTGTTAGCGCTGTCTTGACGCCAGCTGAATGCCGGTCAACACTTCCTGGCGCTTGAAAATACTGTTTTGCTGAATTGTACTGAAACTTCGACTTTAATACTCAGAATAACTCAGAAGATCCAGGACTGTAGGGCATTTGACTCCTGACACTCTGTTTAGCTCAAAAGTCTGATGAACAGCTCCCTCCAGCCCTTCACTGACTGAGGTAGCTCCTTGTAACTGCTTCTGCTGCTGCAACCCTTAACACTGCACACTTAACTCTTCAGGGCCCAACCGCTGGCACCCCCTCTGACACTTCAGGGTCCTCTCGCTAAGCACCCCCTCTAACACTTCAGGGTCCTCTCGCTAGGCACCCCCTCTGACACTTCAGGGTCCTCTCACTAGGTACCCCCTCTGACACTTCGGGGTCCTCTCACTAGGCACCCCCCCTTGACACTAGCTGGCTCCTGGATCCCTGGGACCTTAACTGGAGTGGTCCCCTCTACACTTCAGGCAGACCCTCAGGGGTAATTTACAGTACTCACAAACTTGGCATGCTTTCCTGGAACTGAACCCCTCTATCTCCACTGGTCCTTGGCACACCGGATCCTCTCTGCAGCTCAGCTTAGCTCTCTCTCTGGACTCTCAGGCAGCCACCAGAGACATCCTTCTGACAGGAGGAGAGACAGCTGTACCCTCCCCAGTGGCGTACCTAGAGCATTTGGCACCCGGGGCGGATCCTATATCTGGCCCCCCCACTTTAAAATGTAAAAACATCCGCAAAAAATTGTAATGTCTCCAAGAATATTTATTGCACAAATTTCACAGCCCCCCTATCACAGTGCCCTTTGCAATCTGCCCCCCCCCCCTGTCTCTCTAATCACAGTTCCCCCTTTTGCACTCTCTGCCTCCCCTGCACAGTCCTACCTTTGGCATAAACAGATAGATAATACTATTATCAATGTGTTTAAGTTTGAGTAAGAGATTGGAGACATGCTAAAGGAGATAGTCAGAGACTGAGGACATGATACAAGAGATGTCAGAGACTGAGGACATGATACAAGAGATGGTAAAGAAGGTCAGAGACTGCAGACATGATAGAAGATAGAAGAGCACAGGGCAAGCAGAGAGCACTGGAGGAGCTGAAGGGCGCGGGGGGGGGGGGACTGAAGATAATTAAGAGGGGTTTGAAAAGCATTGTAGGGGGGTTGGAAGGCGCAGGGGGTGGAGAGCACTGGGGGAGACAGGGAAAACCAGGGTGATGGAGAGCATGGGGGGAACTTGAACTCACTGAGGGGGGAGCCAGGGTGCACAGGGGGTTGAAGAGCACTTGGGGAGCCAGAGAGCATAGGGGGGAGATGAAGAGCACTGGGGGGCTAAGGAGCGCTGGGAGGGCCAAGAGCCTTGAGGGGTTAAGAGCATGGGGGGATTAAGAGCAGGGGGGTGTTAAGAGCAAGGGGGTGTTAAGAGCACTGGGGGGGTGTTAAGAGCAGGGGGGGTGTTAAGGGCACTGGGGGGGTGTTAGGAGCAGGGGGGGTGTTAAGAGCACTGGGGGGGTGTTAAGAGCAAGGGAGTATTAAGAGCACTGGGGGGGTGTTAAGAGCAGGGGGGTGTTAAGAGCACTGGGGGGGAGGTGTTAAGAGCAGGGGGGATGTTAAGAGCAGGGGGGTTTAAGAGCACTGGGGGGGTGTTAAGAGCAAGGGGTTGTTAAGAGCACTGGGGAGGTGAGGTGTTAAGAGCGGGGGGGAGGAGTGTAAGAGCACTGGGGGGTGTTAAGAGCAGGGGGGTGTTAAGAGCACTGGGGGGTGTTAAGAGCAGGGGGGTTTTAAGAGCACTGTGGGGGGGGGGGGTGTTAAGAGCAGGGGGGTGTTAAGAGCACTGGGGGGAGGGTGTTAAGAGTAGGGGGGTGTTAAAAGCA
The DNA here is from genome assembly GCF_965119305.1 of Pelophylax lessonae. Lineage (NCBI taxonomy): Eukaryota > Metazoa > Chordata > Amphibia > Anura > Ranidae > Pelophylax > Pelophylax lessonae. The sequence continues at coordinate 320,100,889 of NC_138768.1, read as the reverse complement.
TGGGGAGGGGGGGCTGGAGAGCACTAGGGGGCCAGCAAGTTGTATAGGAGGGGCATGGGACAGCTGCATATAGACAATTTGATCTTTACATATTCCTCCTGCAGCCGCTGAATGACTGCAGGAGGGATAGGAGAATCAGCCATTCAACGGCAGCAGGAGGAATACGGAAAGATTAATTCCTCTATATGCAACAGCTGTCCCATCTCCTCTCCTATCCAGTCACACACACAGGAGGCTGCTCAGTGCTCACCTTCTTCCCGCCGGCCGCCGCCCCCGCGAGCAGCGCGGACTGAAGGAGCTGCTGCTGCAGCTCCTTCACACTGATATGCGGGCCAGCCTGACACCCCCCAGTGCGTCGCACCCGGGGCGGGCCGCCCCCCGCACCCCCCATTGATACGCCACTGACCCTCCCTCCTGGGACTCTGCTTCCTGCCAAAGACGCTGCATCATGCATTCCCCTCAAACTTATACCCACTCCCAGAATCCTCTGCGGCAGAATCTGCCTTCTGGGGTAGATACAGGCCTGAATGAGCCACTGATTGGGTTTCCTCCACTGCCCAATGAGAGTCCTCTCATGGAGGCAGTGGGGAGACTCCCCTCTCAGCAGCCACACCTGGGAGACATGACAGCCCAGATGAAAATCATGGCCCTGCTATTAGGCAGCCAAGGCCCACTATGCTTTTATCTAGCACCTACCTTGTAGGGTGCTACATGTAACAATTAAGTCATGTATGTACAGTCCTTTATAAATTACATCCAGATTTTAATTTTTGAAGTGTTGATGAAGAATTGTGAATTATACTAAATGTTTTTCTAATATAATCTGTGTCCAATGCAAACAGCTTTTAAAAATTTCAAAAGATCCATGTGTTTAATTATTAATATTTTAATCAACACAAGTCCATAACTTCCGTAAATGGGTGCCAATATTTGGAGGTGGTATGTAGATTGTACACAAGCCACTAACGTTTTATAAACACTTGTAAACCAGGTTGCTATGATACCAACTGCCGTTCTTGTAAGAAAACAGCAGCGGTATGAAAAGCTCAAAGTTATAAAATGAACATCGGAACTGCTCATTATCTTGGAGCAGATATAGGAAGAGAAGAGATTCAATATAGGAAGAGATTCAATATCAAATTTCAAAGAAAATACGACCTAAAGTAAGTTGACGAAGTAAGTTGACATAAGTTTGGCAGATAGGGGTTGATTTACTAAAGTCAAATAGGCTGTGCATTCTGCAAGTGCGGCTGCTCCAGAGCTAGGTAAATGAGTAGAAGCTCTGATGACTTCCATCATCCAATTATGGGCACGCAAAAATGCTGCTTTTTAAATTTTCCTTGCACATGATTGGGTACTTTTTTTTACTAAGCTCTGGAGCAACTTCACATGGAGAGTGCAACTGCACTATGCTACATGTACAGCCATTTTGCCTTTAGTAAATCAACCCCAAAGTGTCTAAAGCCTTTGTGTGATGCTCTTTGGTAAGGATCGCAAATGAGGTACCGCAATCATATTTTCGGTTTCCAAGGTTTTTAACTATGATTTTCACTTATTAATTTATTTTTTTTGTTTAGGGGCAATAAGTGTCTAGTCCTAGATGATGACGAATTGTTATTTGGTCTTTTGGACCCAGCAAATGACAGGATCATTCTAATTTGTCATCCATGATGAGGTAGTTTGGAAAACCTGAATGTTGTTAATAATACATTTAATTCCAAGTAAAGAAAATATTTAGCTAAAAAAAACTCCCTACAGCTTTAGCCATGTCACTTACCTGTAATGAAGTATGTCCCACATTCTGCAGGCAGCTGGATCCTGGAGGGATGCCTGTCCTCTTCCTACTGCTAAACTTCCAGTGCCGCAATGGTTAATAGCCTTGGGTATTCAGGCAGAACAGCAGTAAATATGGTCCAGACAGGGACCTGCCCCCTCATTCCCAATGGCGAAAGGTTCTTTGATTGTTTATATAGCCTGTAAGACGATATGTGAATGAAGGAGAGTCTGATCAGTCACAGGATTCTCTCCCCCATTCACAGATCGTGTTGTAGGCAGTGTAATCCATGAAATAACTTTTCTCAATAGAGGAGGAGGCAGGTCCTCCACAGGACCTTTTTCACACAGCTTCACAGAAGATTCATAAGTATTAACACCCACAGTGACAGAAGATCAGCAGCAGGAAGAAGATGGGGCAGACCAGCAGTGAAGATTTCGACAGGTTGCAGCTGCCTACACAGGATATACGTCATTACAGGTAAGTTATTTGGCTAAAGCTGTAAGATTTTCTTTATAGCTAAACTTCATCTTTAAAGAGAATATATTATCTTTTTTCATTTATTTTTCTAAATAAAGACAAGCAAGATCAGTTTGATTTTATTCTATATGTAAGGGTGTCAATCATATACAAGGCTGCGCTGTATTGCTCCTTCCAGAAGAAACACCCTAGCTGGTCATACAATTTTTAATTGATTTCAGCCACTTTCCATCCACCAAGTATTGCAGGTGGGGTATTTCCCAGAGGTTGGATAAAACCACCATTTTATTTCTTTAGTTGTTTGTTTTGTGATTTTGACAAGAGTTGGAACTAAAAGTTTGATTGCTGCATTACCTTGCCATGTATATGGCCAGCTTATACTTATATAGTGGCAACTCAATGAAATCAATGCACCGTGTGACTAAAAACATAACCCCTCATTGTAAAGGCAGAAGTATAGCTTATTTTCAGTGAGAAAATATTTTTTGAGTTATTATTGCAATATTTACCTTACTTTTTGTCTTATCTTTTATCTCATTTTTTGTATAATCCCTTTTTGAGTGATTCAGTGTTACAGTGTGGGTAACACAAATTCTTTACATTCAAACACCGACAATTCTTCTGGCTAATGTTGAAGAATGTCAAACCTTTTAAACCTCCCAAACTGATATCAACAGTTTAGTCAAAAGGATATACTGAGGTATACATCTTACCTCACACCTGACCACAGCAAAAGACAGGATTGCTCAACTAGTCATTTCTCATATTCTCACTTTCTGGGCCTTCCTGAAAAAGTCAAAGGCCCAGACCAGAGGTATCAGGACTTGGATCACCTACTGGTGGCACTGTGGTTCCCTGGGCAGTGGGTTGTAGTTCCAGGGTCCACCAGTGGGTGTCTCTCAGCAATCAGTCTCCAGCCTGTGTTGGCTGCTGGGAGGGTAATTTTTTAAATTCTTTTTATTGTCTGCTGGGAGGGTATTTAGTTCCTCCTTTACTGGTGCATCTCGCTTTAGTATTTTGCCTGCAAGCCAGATGCACGCTTTCTGTTAAGTCCTGAGCCTGATTCCTGCCTTGCACCTACTCCCCCTTGTTCCTGATTCAAGTCCTGGTTCCTCCTTCTTTGCATCTTCAGTTTTACCCTGTGATTTGTGTTCCTCAAATTGTATATAATGTATTAAAGTTCGGTATTTTGTCACTTGGTTTATGGTTCACTTGTGTTTTCACATTTGCTGTGTATTTTGGTTACGGGCAGATAGACAGATGGATGCCTAACACGGCACGCTTTAAAATTGTGTTTACCTATAGAATGGTGGCAAACTACATGTAACGCTCTGGGGTTTGATTTAGTGAACTGGATTTGCAGCTGCAGAATTTCCACTCAGTAGTCTTGTAGAGATGTGTTGAATCACCTTATCCAACTCTCCTGACTCATCATAGTGGCTCAGCCCGCTTCAGTATGCACATACACAAACACTCAGATAAGATGTTGCTGGAGTGATAGATATCTATGCAATAGTATTGAGGTGATATACTGAAGGAATAGGCTTGAGTAGTGATAGCAATTAATGATAGGCACTATCATAGTAATGTTGCAGGAGCGATAGCAGATGGTGATAGATAGTATGCAGAAGGGTTAGCAATCATGTACAAGTAACAGGTGGTAGGGGATAGCAGATGAAGTGTACAGGAGATGCTAAGTTAATGCAAGGATATAAGTTACAGGTGGTAGTAGGCTCAAGAGCTAGCAATCTAGGTAACGATGCAGGTGATAGATATGGTAGTGCATATATCCTAGAGTTTAGCAACAGTTCTTAATATGCAAGAATAGATAGCATGTGACTTGATAGGAAGGGATCCCCTGCGGGGTACTTATCACTAGCTGGTAAGCGAGGTAAAGGATCAGGTAGCGAGGTAAAGGATCAGGTAGCGAGGCTCCGGTCAATCCAGGTATAGGAAGATAGCTGGAGGATTCGGCAGCGTCAGACAGGGATGTATAACGAGTGGTTGCATGAACACCTTGTGAGTGCACAGCGTCAGTTGAAATAGCCGCTCAGAGCGGCGCCTAGTGATGACTTCATCAGATGTTAAAGAGACATGCAGCTATATGCGTTCCACCTACCTGAATGGTGGAACGCAATGCGGAAGTAAGAGGCTAGAAAGGTACTGAAAGTACCAGGATCTTACAGTACCCCCCCCCCCCCATAAGACCGGCTCCAGAAGGCCTATAGCACTGGTCTCTCAGGGTATTTAGAGTGGAACCTTCTTATAAGCCTGGATGCGTGAACGTCAGAAGCATCCAACCAGGTGTCATCTTGGGGTCCATAGTTTTTCCATCTGATGAGATATTGGAGTTTTCCTCTGTGGATACGAGAATTCAAAATCTCCTTAATCTCAAATTCTTCTCCCCCTTCAACTTGTACTGGAGGTGGAGGCAAGATGGTAGGTCTAATTCCTTGGTTGGGTATATGTGGCTTTAGTAGAGATACGTGGAAAATTGGGTGTATCTTAAGATCTGCCGGTAAAGTAAGTCGAACTGCAGATGTCCCAATGAGTTTCTCGATTGAGAAAGGTCCCAAAAACAGAGGTCCAAGCTTTTTACTGGGGATTTTCAACCTCAAGTTTTTTGTAGATAGCCAAACAAGATCCCCAATAGTATATTGAGGAGAAGGTCTTCTACGAAGGTCGTAGTACCTTTTTTGTTGGCTATGAGCATGTGAGATGGTGGTGTTAAGTAAACCCAGAGAGTCTTTTATTTGGGTAAGATAGTCAGAGGCTACTGGATTACTTGATGGTAGGATGCGTGGTGGAAGAAGTGTGGGATGAAACCCATAGTTTAGGTAGAACGGACTTTGCTTAGTAG